>NC_092782.1:63115829-64596454 GCF_047496795.1 Chiloscyllium punctatum | reverse complement strand
ATAAATAGAATCTGTATTTACTTGTTGCTTTATCAAGTCTCTCAGAAATATTCAGAATCACTTTACAAACAATACATTCCTTTGAAGTACAATGATTGTTATTAAGCGGGCCAACGCAACAAGGATTGCACAGAGCAAGATCCCAGAATTAGCTATGTGAATGACTAATTTATCAAACATTAAAAGTACTGGCTGAAAGAATATCGACCAAGAAAGGAGAAGAACTTGCTTCTACTCCTTCAACTTTTGTGCATTTGAACAAATCCCACACCTTCCTCTAATTATGCAGCATTCCTTTCATCACAATGTTGCAGCTTAACTTTGGGTTGGAAGTTTTTTTGAGATTTAAATTCATAACCTTCAGAAAAAGAAATGTATGTGCTCCTAAACAAGATGAATCTAATTGATAGTGATTATCAAATGTTTTGTTGAAACAGTTTAGAACATCAGAACTCAAGGTCTGTCAGTAGACATTGCCTTGCAGAAAGTTTTTATTTTGATTGTACATAACTTACTATCTAACTTCTAAAACAATATTTAATAGCCAAACTATCAAAGGGGAGGGAAGATGTCTGTACATGTTGACAGTTCATGTCTATGTTGATGGAAGTTATTAGTACACTTTAGAGCACCTCAAGGATAATTTTAGCAATCTGTTTTCATGAAGCATTGTTTTATATTATGCAAATAAAGAACATTTGTCTGCATGCCACAGTGATAGTAATTGAAGGGCAGACATTTTAAATTTACTTTAATAACCTTCTGACATGTTTGTAATTATAATTTATAAATTACCTCAAGATATCTACTTGAAGCTGTAGTGATCATTAAGAATATGTCATCACCTAATTTTGGTTAAGAGAGGGTTACTCTCAGTCAATTAATCTGGTTCTCCTGCCTTCTGAAGAGTAATTTTCTGTAATAGAAAAGACGTGGAATCTGCCTAAATTGACAATCATTGATGCAGAATGATCAAACACTTGGCACTGCTTAATAACAGTATCACTGATGACAGCCAGTGAACTCTGAAAGCACACTGCTGCTCACAATCCAGGAGCAAAACAACAACTGTCCTATTATTCATAACATTTTCTGCAAAGGAATTGATACAAACCTACACTGGGCAGATCAAACAAAACACCAGAAGGCTTGACTTTGGTCTGAACTTTAAAACTTTTTTTAACAATAGTCAGCAGTAGGGAAACTAACAAGCCTGGCCTGAAAACGATTTCTCCCTTGTATATATCATCAAGAAACTTACTCAGGGGGAGAACTGGTGAAAACACTGGAAAGAAAGTGCATCGTTGGAGATAGATTTTTTTTCAAGGTAGAAATAATAAATATAATTTTGGAAATATTTCAATTTGTTACACAAAGGAAACAGGTTTCAAATGTGGATGAATAATATTTTTTCAGAATCATGACCCCCACATATCACATGGACTCTATCCCATGACCATTGTTTTTAACAGAATGCCTGGTCTAAAGTGGAAGTTTGATGTTCTCTGGGCTATTGATCCTGATTAGTTTGGACACAGGAGTCACTCTCACACCTCAGTTGTTCAGAAGGATGCAGGTTCAAGTCCAACTCCATTGTAGTGAGCACTAGGATCAATTCCATTTTTCAGAGATGCTGCTTTCTGAGTGATGTTAAACCAAAAGCTTGACTAACTACCAAACCAGGAGAAAGTGAGGACTGCAGATGCTGGAGATCAGAGCTGAAAATGCGTTGCTAGAAAAGCGCAGCAGGTCAGGCAGCATCCAAGGAGCAGGAGAATCGATGTTGATTCTCCTGCTCCTTGGATGCTACCCGACCTGCTGCACTTTTCCAGCAACACATTTTCAGCTACCTACCAAACCAGGCATTCAAAAAAATCCCATTACAGTTTTTAGATAATGATCAGGGAAGGTCTCCCTGTCCTCTTGGCCCACTTTTGTTTATCCCTCAATCAACGTCACTGAAACAAATGATTGCGGATATTGGAAATCTGAAACAAAATTAGAAATTGCTGGAGGCTGCCAGATCTGCTGAGATTCCCCAGAAATTTCTGTATTTGTCACAGAAACACAATTGCTTGATTACTATCACATTGCTGATCCTCTCCAGTTTTCAATGTACTTGGTTAATGGGCAAATACTGAACGTTTCAAAATGAAAGAAGTTATTGGAACAAAGTTCTTATGAGTTTGTTAGCACTTTTCTTACATACAGAAACAAATTCTCTTTTTGTTCCATGTGTAACATTTCATCCTTACTGTATCTAATTGTTTGAAATCAATCCTCATCTCACCATATCCTGTCCTCAATGATTTATTTACATTGACTCCCAAAACTTATCTTGTCTCAATGTTTTTAGTTACTGCCTTTTCATTTCTCTTTACTGGACTTATGCACAACAATGAGAATATATTTCTTTTCTCAATAAAATGTAGAAAGGAACTAAATCACTACACCAATTAATCTCAGCAGATTACATTGTGCTTTAAGAATCTGTTGTGTGGGAGTGTGGTTCGACTATTAAGTGATTGTACTTTGTTTTATAGAAACTGCAAGCTTTTTCTATTTTTTTACAACATGATTTGTTTTCTCCTTTAATGTCACAGATCATGGCAAAGATTTACCATGCTGCTACAGGGACATTTTCAGCTCCCAAACCCACATACATAGCTCAGGCACTTTCATCTACATTTTTGAAGGGTCTAACCGAGCAATGGCAGAGAGTAGCTGAAGTTCTAGCAGAGGAGGTAAGCTCCTAAAGCTGAGGGCTGCCTAGTGAAGCCTCCAGCAATAACACATCAGCATCCTGACCAGCTGAGGAGGGAGCTTCTTGATGAAGGAGGAGAGGGAGCCTCAACATGAGGCACTCTCTGCATCAAAGGATTTTTTTTAAACATTTTGAGCACCCACGGCTGCCTGGTTATGATCACAGATGGACGACCTGTCAATGGGATACCCTGCTGTGCTGGGTGACCAGGATTGGTGTGGATGTTCTGAAGAAGGGTCAATGGACCTGAAACGTTAACTCTGATTATGTCCACATATGCTGCCAGATCTGTTGAGCTTTTCCAGTAATTTCTGTTTTGTTTCTGATGTGTGTGGGGTCCCACAGCCCTGCTCTACATGAGGCAGCCATGGAGTCCAGGCTCATGTCTCTGGCCTGGTTTCTCAATTGGAAATCCCAGGTAGTGCGGGAACTTTGTCAGTCCTATAATTGGCTCTAATTGCCTTCAAGTGTCTACAAGTGACTTCTATCTTCACCATGTCAGCATGCCAGTCATTGGTGCAGAATTTCAGCTTCATCTACCTTCATTTCCATCCCTGACCCAGTCAGCCCAATGTGATTGGAAAGATTGTTGAATCTGGAAAAATATTAATCTATAAAGTTTCAAAACTAAGGATCACAAAGAGATGGAAGAGAAGTTGAGATGGGTGGAAACGTTAGAAACTTTAGACAATAAAATGCAAAGTTATAGCTCATAAATTAAAAGGGGCAGGATACAAAATTAGTTGAGTGACAGGAAACAGAGAGTAGTGGTTAATGGATATTTTTGGACTGGCGGAAGATTTCCTATTCTATTCTAGTCTGGTATATGGGCATCGCTGGCAATGCCAGCATTTATCGCCCAACTCTAATTGACTTTGAACTGAGTGAAGTGCTCAGTCATTCTAGACAGCTGTAATGTCTACAGTACAACCTCGATTATCCAAAAATCAATTATCTGAATTTCGGATTATCCGAACAAGATCTCAAGGTCTCGATCTTTGGGTAAACTCTGTTATCCAAACATTCAATTATCCGAACAAAATACTCCCCACCCGTGTTGTTTGGATAATCAAACTTGCCCTGTAAATCATATCGCTATGGCTCTGGAGTCACAGGTAAGCCAGACCAGGAAGGATGGCAGTTTCTTTCCCTGAATAATTCCCTGGATAATTGAATCCCTACAGTGTGGAAACAAGCCATTCTGTCCTCCGACTCCACACTGACCCTCCAAAGAGTAACCCATCCAGACCAATTCCACCTACCCTATATTCACCCCTGACTAATGCATCTAACCTACATATCCCTGAACACTATGGGCAATTTTGCAAGGCAATTCACCCTAACCTGCACATCTTTGTATTGTGGGAGGAAACCAGAGCACCTGGAGGAAACCCACACAGACACAGGAAGAATGTGCACACAGACCAATATTTACTTAGTACAAATTTCACTATCTGCCATGATGGGTTTAAAACTCAAGTCTCTAGAACGTTCTGGAATCTGGGATCAGGGGCATTTGCACTATGTCACCTCCTCCCCAATTAATGAAGATTAACATAGAGAAGTGCTCGTGAAGCACATCTTTCTCTTTATTAAATTTTCTGAACAAAAATAATTGATGATTCATATCCTGTGAGAGATATTTGTATCTTTAATCGGCAGCACTGAGCAGAGACTGCACATCTCTGATTGGCAAATCTCACAGTTGGCATCCAAAACTGGTCCAGATGCTGATTACAGGGCTTCTTGTGGCACTGTACAGTGAAACTTTTGTTGCTACATCAGCAGAATAACTCCTGTGGAGGCAAAATGTACAAAAACAGTGTGTCTCCCTGGAGGATGCTGGAAAGCAGCATAGATCTCTGAGTATCTCCTGCCAGATAGAAGAGTTTATTTGTAGATTTTTCCTTTGGAATATTTTGTTAGGAACATTATATACTGAAACTACTACAGCAATGTTCCCTCAGGAGATAAATTGCTTCCTTTTGTTCAGACCTGACCCTGCTTTTTTCAAACCTTTCTTTCAGAGAGGTTCTTTTACAAAAGTATTCTGTACCAATCTTTAATTTGCAGCTCAAAGATTGAAATAAAATTTCTAAAAACCCTTTATATTAATCAATGCCTGAGATATTGATAATGATCCTTACATGGGTTTGTATTTTCAAAATATATAATTAACTAAAAGCAGGAAGACATCTGCATGGAAAATAACAGGTGAAAGTATCAGATGAACATTCTTTCTGACATTGAGTATAACCTTAGAATATGCTTGATGGAAAATTGCTCTGTCTGCAATTTTAATCACATGTAAATCACTTGGCTGTTTCTATACTAGGATTGATTTGGCAGACAATCAAAATGCATCCTCCTGCCCTTTCAATTTTTAAAATCATGCTTTTACAGGTGTTGAAAAAAGATCTTTCTCTGATAGCCACAATCTTGAATTTTGCTGCATTACTTTTTCAAATTAAATGAAATGTGGTATGCATATCTCTTTCCCATTGTCATTAATCTGGAATAATTTCACTGAAACACATAACCGCAGCAATGTTAAAAATAGGAACTGTGGTCTAAATATGCCAATGTATATTGTAGCCATATGTGCTGGACTGGCAATGTCTGGGCACCAGAAAAGGAAAAAGTATCCTGGGTCTTTGGCAGACCCTATGGTGACATTATGATTAAACTAAAGCGCTGGCAATTTTCTGCTTTTTCATTTGGCAGCCCAGGAAGTCCACCCATTAAATGAATAACAGGAAACGGTGGGCTGAAGGGTGTGAAGTGGAAACTCCAAGCCAAAGAGTTTAAACAAAACTGATTTAAAAAATATAAACATACCACAATACAACTTCATTAGACAAACATTTTCTAATCAAAGCACCAGGAATGATAATAGCTAATGCCTCCAGATGTGTCTTCTGGCGATTGACTAGAGTTCACTTTGTACACCAACACTGTTGGTGGTGTGTGGTTTATCAGTACAGAGTACTATTTTGAGAAGTTATTTATATCTATTTTCCTTTGCAACAGAAAAATGGGAACATTTGTTCAGCATCACTGCTTCCCTCACCCTCATTATCTTCCTCTGTATTGGTTTTAGCATCAGTTCATGGCCAAGCTCTTTCAATGAAACTTGCAAAAAGAAACAGAAACAGAGAAATAGAAACATAAACAGAAACTGCTGGAAAATCTCAGCAGGTCTGGCACCATCTGTGCAGAGAGATCAGAGTTAATGTTTCTGGTAGAGTAACCCTTCTTCAGAACTTGAATCACTTGACCCGAGACATTAACTCTGATCTCTCTCCGCAGATGCTGCCAGACCTGCTGAGATTTTCCAGCAATTTCTGTTTTGTTTGATTTCCAGCATTTGCAGTTCTTTTGGTTTTTATTGCATAAGAGAAAGCTGTTTATGCTAGCTGCAAGTCTTCACTAATTTCCAACAGTTTCTGACTGATCACAGTGTTTATATTGCACCTGGTGATAGGTAGTTACACTACTATCTCCATCATGATCACCCAAAATTTATCCTACAGTGCAGGACAAAGAAGTGAAAGTGATAGCAAGATAGCACATGGAGGCAAAAGGAATGGACAAGCTCTCCTCTCATCATCTGCTGGTGGCTGTATAAGATTGTAGCCTGCCCAATTGTTGGAGAATGGTTTATGGCCGTGGAGAAATCAAAACACCAATAATAGCACCCAATGAACCATGCAAACACAGAGAGAGAACCACTTCATTGCTCATCCTCACTGCAGCAGATGGTCCCTTACTGAAGGAACTGAAGGTGACAGGAGCTATAGTGCCTCCATAGAGGAGAGAAACAAAATGACAAGCAAAATGTTTACAGGAAATGAGTCACCTGGTAAGGCCCACATATCCCTGCAAAATATAACTTTAATGTGTGGCTTGACCTACAGAAAGAACAAATTGGATTGCAACACCAGATGGTCGATTGCATTAACCGACCTTTGGTTTTCCTTCACATATAAATTGATCTCTTATTTTGATCACTGTCTTCATGTCTGGACTTCACTGGATGTGGTTATCAGATAATATTGTGTTGAAGTCAACAGTTGATTAAATACAAAATGAAAATGAAGCACTTGACAACAATGAGTCCTGTTAAGCCACCATGATGACTGAAGTACAATAATATCTTTAATGTTTGCTCCACACCCAACCTTATTAAAACCATAAGGAGATATGCAAACTGTATAGTTTGCAGAAAGACAGGCTTCTTTTGTTAGAATTATAATACAAACAGATCATCACAGAAAATGCATTAGACAAATAGAAAACAGGTGTAAGAGGGATTTTATTTTACCTCAGGTCGATGACCAACTTCAATGTAGGCACAGACTGGGTGAAAGGCTCCAGTTCCACAGGCATACAGGTGGCTTTGGTTATAATGCTGCAGGACCCGGATGAAGTTAGCACATTCTTTCTGTGTGAGAGATAACATGGAAGGAATTCAGGGGTCAATGCAAGTTGCTCTGTGGAACTGTCTTCGGCTCAAATTATTTCTTGAATGGTACTGACTATTCCAGGAATACATTCTGGCACCGTTAAGTCTTTCAGTTTCAATAGTATATCAGGTTTACTCCTTACATAGAACATTGAACATTACAATACAGGAACAGGTCCTTTGGCCCATCATGTCTGAGACAACACATGATGCCAATCTAAACTAATCCCATCTACCTGTACATGGTCCTTATCCCTGTATTCCATAAGATCATAAGACCATAAGACATAGGAGCAAAATTAGGCCATTCAGCCCATTGAGTCTGTTCCACCATTTGATCATGGCTAATTTTCTCAACCCCATTCTCCTGCCTTCTCCGCATAGACCTTGATCCCCTTTACAATCAATAACCTATTCTTCATTAATAAAAGCAAATTACTGCGGATGCTGGAATCTGAAACCAAAAGAGGTAATGCTGGAAAATCTCAGCAGGTCTGGCAGCATCTGTAAGGAGAGAAAAGAGCTGACGTTTCGAGTCTAACTGACCCTTTGTTAAAGCAGTTAGACTCAAAATGTCAGCTCTTTTCTCTCCTTACAGATGCTGCCAGACCTACTGAGATTTTCCAGCATTTTCTCTTTTGGTTACCTATTCATCATTGTCTTAATTACACTCTGTACCTTAGTCTCCATAGCCCTTTGCAGCAATGAGTTCCAGGCACCTACCACCCTCTGTATAAACTAACTTGCCTTGGATGTCCCCCTTAAACATTTCCCCTCTCTTTAAAATTATGCCATCCTGTAAAAAAGACTCTATCCATTCCTCTCATCATTTTATATATTTCTATCAGGTCATCACTCAGCCTTCAACGCTCTAGAGAAAACAACCCAAGTTTGTCCAACCTTTCCTTGAATCTAATACACTTCAGTCCAGGAAACATCCTGGTAAACCATTTCTGTAAGCTCTCCAAAGCCTTCATATCCTTGTGACCAGAACTGCAAACAAAAGTGCAAAAGCCACCCAACTAATGTCTTTCTTGTCAACTTTTATACTCAATGCCTTAATCGATGAAAGCAAGCATGCCATATATCTATTTGACCACCTTATCCAATTGTATTGTCACTTTCAGGGAGCTATGGACTTGCATAGCTATGGACTAAGATCCCTCTGTATATCAGTGTTCCGAAAAGGCCTGCCATTTACTGTATAGTTTCCTATTACTTTATATTCCTATAGTTTCCCGAAGTGCATCACTGCACATGTCCACATTAAACTCCACCTGCCATTTCTTCACAAAAACACTTTCTAACTGCTCTATATCCTGCTTTATCCTTTAAGAAACCTCCTCACTCTCCACAACTTGTCTTGTAATAAATAATGCAAAGCTGGAAAATGGTGAGTCTGATGTCAGTGATGGTTACGTTGAGAGATAGTAGTTACATGCACTTGGAGAGGGTCTATTTCCATGCTGTATGACTCGATGACTCCATGTCCATTCTTATTGCCCATAATAGCTTCAAAATAAAACTACCTGATGAAGCTATGTCTAATAATAACTCCACAGTCTAACAGTGCACACAAAATAAACATCAGAACCACAAGGAGATAAGATCACTATTGTTTTCATAGAGATAAACATTGCACTGTCTTGGCTTGGCTGATACAGAAATTGACACAGATGAGCCTGCCACCTACACTAAAAACTTTGAATTGGAGAAATCAACTATTTTTAAGGGAAAATATTGCTGTCAATTATATTGCCATCTGGGATTTTATGCTTAAGACACAGCTGTTGGAATGTAGAAGAATTGCACAGATGGTGAATATATTTTCAACGTAGTCCATTTACCAGGCAGCTGATCGATTGCTTACACAGTAGTCCAGACCTACATGAGAACTTGTAGCTTGGTCCTAGTATGTTCACAGTGTAGCCTGTTATTATAGGGATGAGTTGCCGGGAAGTTGCAGCAAAACCATGCAATAGAACCCTCTCCTGGGCAGTGCAACTGAACCACATCCATAACCCACCACTTAATAAATAAATGGCAACTGCAAATGTGCTGTTTCATTGTGGCCTTGATCACTCCTGCCTCTTAAACTGAACCAAAACCTGCTGATGAGTAAAGGCTATTTAATTAAAGGGCAAGGATGAGAATATTTTATTGAAAGTGTCAGCATAGCAGTAGAATAACGAAAGTTAATCCAACATAACAGCACTGTATTTAGTCAAATAGACAAAATATGAGTGATAAGCTGCAGATTGTTTGATGGTATAAATATATTTGGAGAGACTTTTAAAAAATTTATAAATTTTTTGCTCAGATTATTATAAAATAATAAATAACTTGCTGGATGGCACATGTACTAGGATAATTGGTTGATCCAGGTGATGATAAGGAACTGTGGAAGCATTCAGCCAGTGACAGTGATACCAGCAGTGAATCTGCAAGGACAAACGCCAGCAAAGTCCTGTGCATTGCCCTGTGAGAACATTGGGTGCATAACAGAATAGTCTCACCTAAAATGTCAACTTTTTCTTGAAAGAAAAGACTTGTTGCAGATGTTAGAATTTTAAAATATGCATACATAACTGTCAGCTGAAAAAATTACAATGGTAACTTCTCTAAAGACCTTTATTGGTTGGTTATCTCTTGTTGAATATCTACCAGAACCAGGAACAAGGCTGCAGAGGTTAAAGTGATGGTTACAATTCCAACAGGATCATTTATTAGCTTAACAGAGTATGTCAACCCTGAATAAAACCATTTGGTTATGTTCGGTTAGTGTTCACTTCTCCAGTTGAATTCTGTTATATTAGAGCACAGAGGGCAAAAAGACATGTTGGACCTTCAAGCTTGTTCCTTCCAGAGATGATGTATGTTTAAACAAGAATAAATCCTGTCTTTCTACAGCACCTTTCGTGACTACAGAACACCCAAAGTTTGTTTTCACAGCCAATGAAGTGCTTTTTGTCAGACACACCATTGTAAAGTAGGAACCAGATAATTAGGCACTTAGCAGCGTAAACAGGTATCTTTGTTGGCTGATGATTCAGAAAATTTCACCCAGGTTGGGTTTGCTGATGAGTATCTGCCTCCAAGACCCACCATCATCAGCTGCCTGCCCAGCAGCAGTGGGTAGCTAATTAGCAGCAAATCGGTGGCAAACTTAGGGACAATTTTAAATGTTCATTTTAAGCTTTTGTTTTAATCTGCTTTAATCTTCAGAAACACAAACATCTTGAAACACCACCTATAGTGACCATGCCTATCCCTCCCAACAGCCCAAAGCATCAAGTGTCCCCTTCCTGACACACTCACACCCTTTATTAGATGGGCTCCAAGAGGAGGAACTGTAAAACCTGTGCCCACACCTCCTCCCTCACCTCTATCCAAGGCCCTAAAGGAGCCTTCCACATCCATCAAAGTTTTACCTGCACATCCACTAATATCATTTATTGTATCCGTTGCTCCCGATGTGGTCTCCTCTACATTGGGGAGACTGGGCGCCTCCTAGCAGAGCGCTTTAGGAAACATCTCCGAGACACCCGCACCAATCAACCAAACTGCCCCGTGGTCCAACATTTCAACTCCCCCTCCCACTCTGCCGAGGACATGGAGGTCCTGGGCCTCCTTCACCGCCGCTCCCTCACCACCAGACGCCTGGAGGAAGAATGCCTCATCTTCCACCTCAGAACACTTCAACCCCAGGGCATCAATGTGGACTTCAACAGCTTCCTCATTTCCCCTTCCCCCACCTCATCCTAGTTTCAAACTTCCAACTCAGCACTGTCTCCTTGACTTGTCTGGACTTGTCCGACCTGCCTATCTTCTTTTCCACCTATCCACTCCACCCTCTCCTCCTTGACCTATCATCTTCATCTCCTCCCCCACTCACCCATTGTACTCTATGCTACTCTCTCCCCACCCCCACCCTCCTCTAGCTTATCTCTCCATGCTTCAGGCTCACTGCCTTTATTCCTGATGAAGGGCTTTTGCCCAAAACGTCGATTTCGCTGCTCGTTGGATGCTGCCTGAACTGCTGTGCTCTTCCAGCACCATTAATCCAGTATTTGCTTTCCAGCATCTGCAGTCATTGTTTTTTACCTCCAAGAGGAAGCCTGTCCATTGGCTCCCTCCAGGTAGATTATGCAGATCGGTTAATCTCAGGAATCTATGGTCCTCATGCCTCTTCAAACATTAAAGCACAAGTTTCCAGCCATGACTCCATGCCATTCATGTACTGTCCAAGTGATAACATACAACTGTTCCAGATTTACAAGTTATCAAACAAAATAATAGTGTATTCATCCTCGTACCTTCACTTCTTGCTCAACAGAACTGAAATCACCCCCAACTATATATACCCAACGGCCCAAAGCCAACCTCAAAATGCTAACTTCACTTGCACATTTCCTATATTATGCAGATCATTGGAACTTCCAAATCTACTCTTGATCAGACAGAGATCAACATTCCATTTGAAATACACCAACAGCTGGTGTCTCTTGGATCCTGTTCTGTGTAAGCATTATTCTGTGGTCCACATACAGCTGGTTCTAATCTGATTTGCTCGGCTCTTCAAGTTCTGTGCTCAACAACAGATCAAATAGTTTCAGTTACTTCCACAGACGGTGGTTGTAGATGGAAAGTATTCAGCCTGGAGCTCGGTGACCAGTGATGTTCCACAGGGATCTGTTCTGGGACATCTGCTGTTTGTGATTTTTAGAAATGACTTGGGTGAGGAAGTGGGTTAGTAAGTTTGCCGATGACATGGAGGTTGGTGTAATTGTGAATAATGTGGAGAGCTGTTGTAGGTTCCAATGGAATATTGGCGGGATGCAGAGCCAGGCTGAGAAGTGGCAGATGGAGTTCAACCTGGAAAAGTGTGAAGTCATTCATGTTGGAAGGTCAAATTTGAAGGCACAATACACGGTTAAAGAGAAGATTCTTAGCAGTATGGAAAATGGGGGATCTTGGGGTCCATATTCATAGATCCCTAAAAAGTTGCCACCCAAGTTGAGAGGGTTGTTAAGAAGGCGTATGGTGTGTTGGCTTTCATAAGCAGGGGAATTGAGTTCAAGAACTGCAAGGTTGCACTGCAGCTCTATAGAACCCTGATTAGACCACACTTGGACTATTGTGTTTAGTTCTGGTCGCCTCATTATAGGAAGGATGTGAAAGCTTTAGAGAGGGTGCAGATGAATTTACCAGGATGCTGCCTGGACTGGAGGGCATGTCTTATGAAGAAAGGTTAAGGGAGCTAAGGCTTTTCTGACAGGAGCAAAGAAGGTTGAGGGGTGACTTGATAGAGGTGTACAAGAGGCATAGATAGAGTGGATAGCCAGAGACTTTTTCCCAAGGTGGAAATGGCTACCATGTGGGGGCATAATTCTAAGGTGATTGGAGGAAGGTTTAGGGGAGATGTTAGAGGTAGGTTGTTTATACAGAGAGTGGTGGGTGCATGGAATGCACTGCCAGCAGTGGTAGTAGAGTCAGTAACATTAGGGACATTAAGGCGACTCTTGGATAGGCACATGGATGATAGTAAAATGAAGGGTATGTCAGTTAGTTTGATCTTAGAGTAGGATACAATGTCGGCTAAACATTGAGGGCCGAAGGGCCTGTACTGTGCTGTACTGCTCTATGTTCCACATTCTTTATCATGAATTGAAACAAGTCCAGTTTGGGAAGTGTATTTGTGCTCAAAGTCCCAAAATCATTGCTATTGTTTTCTTCTGAAGCATCTTCAATAAATCCACACCCATTACATGAATAGGCAGAAAGCAGGAAAAGATTTAAGAATTACAACATTGCAAAATTTAAATTTTTGTTTCTTTCCTGCTTAATTGAAGAATGGACAATCATGTGGTTTAGAATGATCCATGATTTTAAGTTTCATTATAACTATTTTTGATTTGAGTAACTTCACAGGTGTTAGGAAAGGCTAAAGGTACAGTTCCCATACTCTTAGTGGACTTCTCTCTCATTGGAGAGAGATGACTGGTGGTGGTTTAACCTGAGAGTAACCACACCCCAAGTTAGGGGAGAGGTTGGGAAGGAGAGTCTTTCATGGTTACCTCAGCTGGTGTGGGAATTAAATCCATGCTGTATCCATTCTAAAGCAGAGCATTTAGCCCCTAATCGTTCCTATAGAAGGAAACATGACAACAGAGGGCAATTGAAGTGTAACAAATAAACTTGCAAATGCTAAGTAACTTGGGGATGTAGTGGGATAAATTTGTACTTAATATTAATGAAGTTATTCACTTGAGTTCTGAGGAAGGGTCACTCAACCAGAAACGTTAACTTTGGTTTCTCTCCACAGATGCTGCCAGACCTGCTGAGCTTTTCCTGCAATTTCTGTTTTTGTTTCTGATTTCCAGCATCTTCAGCTCTTTCAGTTTTTATTCACTTGAGGATGTACGAAAGTTGGCCAGGTCAATGAAATACCACACTTATTATATTTAATTGTATCTCACTGTAGTATTGAAACTTTGGTGAATTAATTACTTTGGTATTGTAACCATTACTTTATGGACAATATCACATATTCTCAACAAAATTCCTTCATTTTATAAAGTGGTATTAAGACTAAATGTATTTTAGTTAATAAAATTATACAGTAAGTTCAATCATATCTATGTGAATGAACAGAGGGACAGGGAACAGGGAAATAATTAATCGTAACATATTATCTCCAGTTATTATGTCTACATTATATTATGTAAGGCAAAATACAAAAATAGGAAAATTGATGTAAAAATGTGTGTTCCAACTAGCATTATATCAGCTACACTTGAAAGGACCTGTCATCTTCTCAATGAAGAGAGTAGATTGCAACTGAATCCTCTTGAATTCATCTGCACAAAGGAACTGCAGTTTTGATGCCCTGATCTTTTACAGAGCATAATAATGAACATTAACTCTGATTCCCTAGGCTTCTTTGATAGTTGGCTTGACAATCTTCAAGAATGCCATCTCTATATTGACCTGAACCATCTTTTCCTCTGATGCGCTTTGTACAATTAGGCAGGAACAAATTAATTTGTACTGAGAGAGCAGCTTTACTTTGTTGAAGATACCAGACATTTCCTTTAACACTTACCAAAACGTCAAGGAAGTTTTCTTAATGATAATTGGAATGCTTTGGCTAGAAAAGGATTTACATAAATCACGAAACCAGTGACAGCCTACACGAACATTTTTAGGAGGTAACACTCAAGCTAATCCCCAGACAAATGTTGAAGATCTGTAACACTGATTAGGGAGTGTCATACAAGCTTTCCTGCCCAGTTATAAAAACACGAACACATCTGTACAAACATGCTCCACACAGAAGCAAATTGGAAGAGAATAAAGCCATCTGGATGAGTACAAGAGCAGCTGGATTTAACGTTTGGTACAATGTTTAGGGAAAATGCATTTAAATTCGGTTTTGAATTCCTTGAATACGATGCTAGTTAATTTATTATAGCTTTGGCTTAATTAACCTAAAATAAATTTGACAAAAGCATCTTAAAACCTGTTTGCTACAAGCAACCTCAACATCAGACAGAGAGGCGCACACACAAGCTGATTAAGTGTTTTCCATTCATTTCCCTTTCCATTTAATTCTCTCGCTGACAAACACAGCTTGGCCATCTGGGACTGGGTTACAATACACTTTTCCTTTATTGCATTCTCTTCCATTGTGTGCCTCTGTTTGGACCCAGGCTTGGCTCTGTCAGTAATGCTGTTGTATCTGAGTTAAAGGATCATCACTTCTCCAAAGACTTGGGCACAAAATCCAGGCTGAAGTTTCACAGGGAATGCTGCACTGTCACGAGTGTCATTTTTAGACTGGAGAGGAAACAAAATTCTAACTTTCAGCCAACACTGGTCTCAATCTGTTTGTGGAAGTTTGCTGCATACAAATTGATCACTGTGTTCTCCATATTACAACAGTGAAAGATTTTATAAAAATGTGACTCTTTCTGTAGTTTTTTTCTACATTGTTCTGATGGCCTGATAGAAGTTGACAACCACACCCAAAAGGTGCACAACCCTCAGTCCATCCTCACAGAAATGAGTATTTGCATTTGGGATTTGGGGATGGAGATAAAGGAGTTGTAATATAGATGTGGTTATCTCTGTTGGCTGTATAGCTGGTGTGCAATACAAAGTGATGTCAACAGTATAAATTGAATTCCCACACCAGCTAGGGTTACCACAAAGTACTGTTCTTCTCAACCTCTCCCCTGACCCGAAGCATGACAACCCTGAAGTTTACTCACCACCAGTTGTCTATCTCTAATGAGAGAGGATGACAATGGCAGCTTCCCACCTTTTTTAGAGGGAGCTGTACAGGATGATCCAGAGCACAAGGCAGGAAGAGATGCAACTGACAATTCAAAAAACAGCTGCTTAACTGGGTGGTAATGAGGGGTGGGGGATACCTCTGTGCAGAGCACAGTTGGAGAAGATGGAATCTAAAAGTTTTGTTTACTGTCTCAGCTGAAAGATACCAGAAGTGGCAGTGCAGCAATCCATGTGAAATTTCAGCTTCTAAAGGAAAATTACTTTCTGCAGACTACTAACTTCTTAACAGGCAATGTTACACAGTGAGTGCTTGTGATATAAACTGCTCTGTAGTGGAGAGAGATATAATCATGGCTTTTAGAAGGGAATTGTATCAGGAGCTGAAGACAAAGACATTTACTATGTTAAATGGCTGGGGAGTGGGAACAATGAAGGTGTTCTTGTGTTGGATTAGAGTGGTGCTGGAAAAGCACAATAGTTCAGGCAGCATCTAAGGAGCAGGAAAATCGACGTTTTGGGCAAAAGTCCTTCATCCATTATTCCTGATGAAGGGCTTTTGCCTGAAACGTCGATTTTCCTGCTCCTTGGATGCTGCCTGAACTGTTGTGCTTTTCCAGCACCACTCTAATCCAGAATCTGGTTTCCAGCATCAGCAGTCATTGTTTTTACCTAGTGTTCTTGTGTTGTCACAGTCATTATCTCCACATGTACGATGACACATCTATGATACTAAAGTAGACCAGTACACAGCACTTGATTCCTGAAGAAGGGCTTATGCCCGAAAGGTCAATTCTCCTGCTCCTTGGATGCTGCCTGACCTGCTGCACTTTTCCAGCAACACATTTTTCAGCACAGCACTTTATCTCAAGATATATAGAATGGGCAGTCTGTGACTCCAACAACACTTAAAGGTTCTGGCCAATTAGCATCAAGCAGAAAGTAGGGATGTGACTGTCACTGGCTGGGCCCAGATTATTGCCTTGTCCCTAGTTGCCCCTTGAGAAGGTGGGGTGCCTCCTTGAACCGCTGCAGTCCATCTACTGTAGGTCAACCCACAATGCCCTTAGGGAGGGAAGTCCAGGGTTTTGACCCAGCGACACTGAAGGAATGGCAATATATTTCCAAGTCAGCATGGTGAGTGGCTTGGAGCGGAATTTGCAGAAAATCGTGTTCCCATAACCTTCTATCAGGCATCCCAGAGATGGAAATTCACAAAGTTAGGACAATATTACAATATTTCAAACTTAATTATGTTTGACAGACAAAGCATGGAGTATTCAACTGGTAGAAGGTAAGTTGATGTTAGGAAACATTTTTTTATGTTAAGTGATTTAATACCTGAACTAGTCTTAATGGGTGGGTTTGCAGAGATTTAAATGCATTGGGTTTTAGAGATTTCTGCCAAAGAATGAGTCAAAAGGATCGTTAGCTGTCTTCCTGTTTGTTCTATGTAGTGTTTTGTGCAGTCCTTGCATGGGATTTTGTATACTACATTGGTTTTGCTCATGTTGGGTATCGGGTCCTTCGTTCTGGTGAGTTGTTGTCTGAGAGTGGCTGTTGGTTTGTGTGCTGTTATGAGTCCTAGTGGTCGCAGTAGTCTGGCTGTCAGTTCGGAAATGCTCCTGATGTATGGTCAAACAGGAAGGCAGCTAACGATCCGTATCCATGAACACCAACTAGCCACGAAACGACACGACCAGCTATCCTTAGTAGCCACACACACAGATGACAAGCAACATGAATTCGACTGGGACAACACTACCATTATAGGGCAAGCCAAACAGAGAACAGCCAGGGAATTCCTAGAGGCATGGCACTCATCCACAGACTCTATCAACAAACACATCGACCTGGACCCAATATACCGGCCACTACAACGGACAGCTCGAACTGACAACCGGAAGCGGCAGAGACAGGCCACTATAAATGCCGGAGGAAACATCACAGAAGTGCTTCACAGGAGGCTCCCAAGCTCTGAGGATGTCACCTAGACAGGGGACGAAACGTTTGCAAGACAAATTCCCAGCTCAGCGAACAGAACCACAACAACGAGCACCCGAGCTACAAATCTTCTCCCAAACTTTGAATACTAATAATAGCTCAAAGAACCATTGCAACACAGCCCTGGTACAGAGCACACAGATTTGATAACTTACAGATGATCAGCTACAAACCTGGCTGCATTAGACTGCAGGCCATTTAACAGAAGCAAATGAACAGGGAGCAAGTTAAAGATCGAGCCCAAATGTTGACAGGGTTGAGTTGCGTGGGTGGGTGGAGTTCAGAATTTGGAAGAGGAAATTTGGTAGTTCTTGCAGATTTAATGCCACAGCATGCAATTCTTTACATTGCCAGGATCCTTGCTGTAACGTCAGCTGACTTGGCTTTGAATTAAGCATCAGCAAAAAGCACTTTTCCAGGACAAGGAAAACAGGCTACCGCCTGTGACTGGGAGCAGAGAGGGTGGTGGCAGGATCCTGAACCCTGAATCCAGGACTTTTGGGTAAAATACAGTGAGAGACCCACATGAAGGAGGATGGGAAACTGTTGGGTTAGGTAAAGCTCTCCTCCTTCTCTCAGCCAATAGCAGTGCTGGAAGGCCTTTCTTCCCTAAGCTGTCATCATCAACTCACCTGGAGCCGTCAGAATCTCAAAGGCCCAGCAAATGAGGCAGGCCATGTTTAAAGCTGGAAGACAGCTCCAATACAAGGTTTCCAGCCTGATGATAATATTTCATTGGGTAACTAGGCACCTAGAGCAGATTGGCTGCCTTCTTTGAACCCAGAAGTCAATGGAATGAAGATGAGCTGGTGTCACCTTTGAGATTTTGCTCAGTTTAACATCTAACTCAAATCATATTTTCTGGGAATTACAATTCACCCTGAATAGAATCAGAAATCTGAATAAAGAAACATAAAGTATGGAGGACACATGCAGGCCCCAGGTAGTACAGGGAAGGAAAGCTTCACAACACATACATTCAAAATAGTGCAAAATGTCACTGAAACAATATTCTTTTGTAGATACTAATTGACCTTCTGTGGTCTGTTGTAAAAGGAAATAGTTTCAAAAGGGTTAATGTTGAAGACTTCATTAAGTTCCACCTAATCTAATGTTGTCATACAGCCTGGTGTCAAAATGGACAGAAACATCTCCCAGCAGCCTTATTGTCATTAAGATGACAGAGGAGTTATCAACTCCCTGTCTCATTTGAAAGACTGTTTCTAACAGTGTAGTACCTCCTCTGTACTGATTCGAGCATAAAGGAGAACCCTAAAGCTTTCTGTAGGTATGTGAGGGATAAAAGGATGACTAGGGTGGGAATAGGGCCAGTCAATGACAGAAATGGGAAGTTGTGTGTGGACCCTGTGGAGATCAGAGAGGTGCAAAATGAATAGTTCTCCTGTGTTTTCACTTAGGAAAAGGAGAATATTTTGGAGGAAAAGACTGAGATACGGGCTATTAGATGACAAAGGATTGAGGTTAGTAAGGAGGAGGTGTTCTCAATTCTAGAAGGTGTGAAAGTAGACAAGTCCCCTGGCCGGATGGAATTTATCCAAGGATTCTCTGGGAACCTAGGGAGGAGATGGCAGAACCTTTGGCCTTGATCGTTGAGTCATCATTGTCTACAGAGGATTGGAGGATTGCAAATGTTGTGACCTTGTTCAAGAAGGGCAGTAGAGTTGACCTAGGTAATTATAGACCTTACATCTGTTGAAAAAAAGTTTTGGAAAGGATTATAAGAGATAGGATTTATAATCATATAGCAAGCAACAATTTGATTGGAGATAGTCAACATGGATTCGTCAAGGTTTCACAAACCTCATTGAGTTTTTGAGAAGGTGAGCAAACATGTAAGGTAGGGCAGTTGATGTTGTATACATGGACTTCATTAAAGCCTTTGATAAGATTCCACATGATAGGCTGTTGGAGAAAATGTGGAGGCATGGCACTGCGGGTGATTTAGCAGTTTGGGTTAGAAACTGGCTTTCTAAAAGAAGGCAGCGAGTGGTGGTTGATGGAAAATATTCAGCCTAGAGTCTGGTTACTTGTGGTGTGTCACAAGTATCTGTTTTAGGACCACTGCTGTTTGTCATTTTTATAAATGACTTTAACGCAGGCATAGGTGGATGGGTTAGTACTAAAGTCAGTTGAGTAGTGGACAGTGTGGAAGAATGTTACAGGTTGCAGGGGGACTTGGATAAACTGCAGAATTGGGCTGAGAGGTGGCAAATGGAGTTCAATGCAGCTAAATGTGATGTGACGCACTTTAGGAAGAATAACAGGAAGCAGAGTACTAGGTCAACAGAAAGATTCTTGGTAGTGTGAATGTGCAGAGAGATCTTGGTGTCCATGTACATAGATCCCTGAAAGTTGCCACCCAGGTCAATAGCACTGATAAGAAGGCATACAATGTGTTAGGTTTCATTGGTAGAGGAGGAGAAAGTGAGGACTGCAGATGCTGGAGATCAGAGCTGAAAATGTGTTGCTGGAAAAGTGCAGCAGGTCAGGCAGCATCCAAGGAGCAGGAGAATTGACGTTTCGGGCATGAGATGTCATGCTGCAACTGAACAAAACACTAGTGCGGCCACACTTGGAATATTGTGTACAATTCTGGTCGCCCCATTACGGGAAGGATGTGGAAGCATTGGGAAAGGTGCAGAGGAGATTTACCAGGATGTTGCTTGGTCTGGAGGGAAGGTCTTATGAGGAAAGGCTGAGAGACTTGAGTCCGTTCTCATTGGAGAGAAGAAGGCTAAGAGGGGATTTGATAGAGACATGCAAGATGATCAGAGGATTAGATAGGGTGGGCAGTGAGAGTCTTTTTCTCAGGATGATGATGTTGGCTTGTAAGAGGGGGCATAACTACAAATTGAGGGGTGATAGATTTAAGACAGATGTCAGAGGCAGGTTCTTTACCCAGAGAGTGGTAAGGGCCAATGTATTTAACTCAACCACATTAGGGACATTTAAATAGCCCTTGGATAAGCATATGGACGATTAGATTAGATTAGATTAGATTAATTTACTTACAATGTGGAAACAGGCCCTTCAGACCAACAAGTCCACACCGACCCGCCGAAGCGCAACCCACCCACACCCATTCCCCTACATTTACCCCTTTGCCTAACACTACGGACAATTTAACATGGCCAATTCACCTAACCTGCACATTTTTGGACTGTGGGAGGAAACCGGAGCACCCAGAGGAAACCCATGCAGACACGGGGAAATTGTGGGATAGTGTAGGGGGACAGGCTTAGATTAGTTCACAGGTCGGCGCAACATCGAAGGCTGAATGGCCTGTTCTGCGCTGTATTGATCTACATTCTATGTTCTCTGTTCTATGTATATTCCAGTTTCCCCAGTGACACGAGAACCCACAAACTTCTGATTCAGACACAAAGAGCAACTACTCCCAGCAGTCTTAGCAACAATAAGTAATGGGCGACTTTAACCTTTACTTAATTGTTATTATGTAATAAACGATATATTGTTCGAACAAGAACCTCTTCTTGTAAGACTCACTAGTGGTTGCTCCTCTGTTACTGTAATGTTAGACCCAGTCAGAAATACAAACAACAAAGAACTTTACAGCACAGGAACAGGCCCTTCAGCCCTCCAAGCCTGTACTGATCCAGATCCTCTATCTAAACCTATTTTCTAAGGATCTGTGTCCCTTTGCTCCCTGCCCATTCACGTATCTGTCTAGATACATCTTAAGTGACGCTATCATTCCTGCTCCTACCACCTCCGCTGGCAAAGCGCTCCGAACCCCCACCACCCTCTGCGTGAAGAACTTTCCATGCATATCTCCCCTAAACCTTTCCCTTCTCACTTTGAACTCATGACCCCTAGTAATTGAGTTCCCCACTCTGGGAAAAAGCTCCTTGCTATCCACCCTGTCAGTACCTCTCATGATTTTGTAGGCATCAATCAGGGCCCCCCCCTCAACCTCCTTCTTTCTAATGAAAACAATCCTAATTTACTCAAGCTTTGCTCATAGCTAGAACCCTCCATACCAGGCAACATCCTGGCAAACCTCTTCTGCACCCTCTCTAAAGTGTCCACATCCTACTTGTAATGTGGAACCCAGAACAGTACGGAGTATTCCAAATGTGGCCGAACCAAAGTCTTATACAACTGTAACATGACCTGCCAACTCTTGTAACTCAATACCCCATCCAATGAGGGAAAGCATGCCGTATGCCTTCTTGACCACTGTACTGACCTGCATTGCCACCTTAAGGGTACAATGGACCTGAACACCCAGATCGCTCTGTACATCAATTTTCTCCAGGTCATTTCCATTCCATGCTATTGAATTGCATCTCCGAAATGCACCACCTCACATTTGTCCGCATTTAACTCCATCTGCCATTTCTCTGCCCAATTCTCCAATCTATTTATATTCTGCTGTATTCTCTGACAGTCTTCATGATCTGCTACTCCACCAATCCTAGTGTCATCTGAAAACTTGCTAATGGGGTAGCCTATACCTTCCTCCAAATCATTTATGTATATCACAAATGATTGTGGTCCCAGCACGGATCCCTGTGGAACACCACTGGTCACAGATCTCCATTTTGAGAAACTCTCTTCCACTACCACTCTCTCTGTCTCCAGTTGTCTATCCATCGAGTTGGAACCACATGCAATCCCATGCAACTTCACCTTCTTCGTCAGCCTACCATGGAGAACCTTATCAAACACCTTACTGAAGTCCATGTATATGACATCTACATTCCTTCCCTCATTAATCAACTTTGTCACCGCTTCAAAGAATTCTATTAGGTTTGTAAGACATGACCTTCCCTGAACAAAACCATGCTGCCTATCACTGATAAGACCATTTTCTTCCAAATGGGTATATATCCTTTCCCTTTGTGTCTTCTCCAGCAGCTTCCCTACCACTGACCTCAGGCTCACCGGTCTGTAATTACCTGGATTGTCCCTGCTACCCTTCGTCAAGAAGGGGACAACATTAGTAATTCTCCAGTCCTCGGGGACCTCCACTGTGTTCAAAGAATAGAGGGTTAGGGTTAGAATGACCCCACAAATTCCACATGAACCTCTTTTATTGTTGAAAGATAGTTAAATACTTTGACAGAGCAAAATTACAAGAAGGTGATTTTAATGAAAAAGACAATTTCATTCCAATAGCTGAAACATTTATTTTGTTTCTAGATTTATTATAGTTGATAACCTTCTCCATCTGGTTAGTTTATCTGTGGAATGAATATTAATAACACATTTTTCTCAGTCTGGAAACCAGATGGAAAGTGAAACATGATTGTACAGTGAGATTGAATGGATGGCAGGGACAGTATAATGAATATTTCATGCCAATTGTTGTAATTCACCTGATCAACATGAAGCAATCCTGTGACCAAACAGATTCTTAATCACCTTTTAAACTGAGAATCATTTAGTAGTTTGATGTTGTTTTAACCAGATTGACATGATTTGACTCAATTTGTTTTATTCAAAATTAGATGGAAATAATTGAATTGTTGTGGACTATGTCTTCACTGGGCTCACATGCTAAAAGTAGGGGTATCTGGAACAGAAAGCACTATTAGATTGTAAACATACACAAAAACAGAAGTTGCTGGAAAAGCTCAGCAGGTCTACCACCATCTGTGAAGAGAAAGGAGAGTTAATGTTTCAGATCCAGTGACCCTTCCTCAGAACTGATGGTCACTCGGAAAGTGTTGGTTTATATGCAGAAAATAGGTTGGAAAGAGGGGGTAAAAGAGTAAATGATAGGTGGGGATAAAGCCCAAAGAGAGAGAAGAGCAGTTGGACAGACAAAGGAGTGGATAACATTCTGGCTGGGACGGTGAATAGCTCTGAATGAAGACTGTTAGTGACTAACAATAGGGAGTATGTAATGGCAGATTATGTGATTACAAGGCCTGTTGTTTGGGGATCGGGGCTAGAACGTGGGAGATTTCAGGCCTGAAAATTATTGAACTCAATATTGAGTCCAGAGCGCTGCAGGGTCCCCATGTGGAAAATGAGGTGCTGTTCTTCCAACTTGTGCTGAGATTCACTGGAGCGCTACAGCAAGCCTGAGACAGAGATGTTGGCCAGGAAACAGGGTGGGGTATTAAAGTGTTAGGCAACAGGAAGCTCAGTGTTATTTTTGCAGGCAGAATGTAGATATTCTATAAAGTGGTCACCCAGTCTAAGCTTTGTTTCCCCAATGTAGAGGAGACCACATTGGGAGCAGTGAAAGTATACATAGAAACAAACAAACATTACAGCGCAGTACAGGCCCTTCAGCCCTCAATGTTGTGCCGACCTGTGAAACCAATCTGAAGCCCAGCTAACCTACACTATTCTGATCTCATTCATATATTTATTAAATGACCATTTAAATGCCCTTAAAGTTGGTGAGTCTATTACTGCTGCAGGCAGTGCTTTCCACGCCCCGACTACTCTGAGAAAAGAAACTATCTCTGACATCTGTCCTATATCTATCATCCCTAATTTAAAGCTATATCCCCTCATGCTAGCCATCACTATCCGAGGAAAAAGGCTCTCACTGTCCTCCCTATCTAACCTTCTGATTTGTTTGTATATCTTTAAGTGTTGTAAGTCACCTCTCAACCTACTTCTCTAATGAAAACAGCCTCAAGTCCCTCAGCCTTTCCTCATAAGACTTTTCCTCCAGACCAGGCAGCACCCTGGTAAATCTCCTCTGAATGCTTTCCAAAGCTTCCACGTCCTTCCTATAATGTGGTGACCAAGACTCCACACCAGAGTTTTGTATAGCTGCAGCATGACCTTGTGGCTTCAAAACTCAATCTGTCTACCAATAAAAGCTAACACACCGTATGTTTTCTTAACAATCCTATCAACCTGGGTGGCAACTTCCAGGGATCTATGTACATGGACACCGAGATTTCTCTGCTCATCTACTTTACCAAGAATCTTACCATTAGCCCAGTACTCTGTATTCCTGTTGCTCCTACCAAAGTGAAATCACCTCACATGTTTATGCATTAAACTGCATTTGCCACCTCTCAGCCCGGCTCTGCAGCTTATCTATGTCCCTCTGGGTGACACAGTGTTCAGCACTACTGCCTCACAGTGCCAGAGACCTGAGTTCAATTCCCGCCTCAGGCAACTGTCTGTGTGGAGTTTACACATTCTTCCAGTGTCTGCGTGGATTTCCTCTGGGTGCTCCGGTTTCCTCCCACAGTCCAAAAATGTGCAGGTTAGGTGAATTGGCCATGCTAAATTGCCGATAGTGTTAGGTGAAGAGGTAAATGTAGGGAAATGGGTTTGGGGGGGTTGCTCTTCAGAGGGTTGGTGTGGACTTGTTGGGCCAAAGGGCCTGTTTCCATACTGTAAGTAATGTAATCTAATCTAATCTCTGTATTCTGCAACATCCTTTGGCACTATCCACAACTCCACAAACCTTTGGGTCATCCGCACATTTATTAACCCATCCTTCTATTCCCTCAGCCAGGTCATTTATAAAAATGACAAACAGCAGTGGACCCAAAACAGATCCTTGTAGTATTCCACTAGTAACTGAACCCCAGGATGAACATTTTCCATCAACCACCACCCTCTGTCTTCTTTCAGCTAGCCAATTTCTGATCTAATTCGCTAAATCGCCCTCAATCCCATGTCTCAGTATTTTGTGCAATAGCCTACCATTGGGAACCTTATTAAACACCTTATTGAAATCCATATCCACCACATCAACCGCTTTACCCTCATCCACCTGTTTGGCCACTGTTACAAATAAGGTTGTACATGTGGCTACAGGGGTGGTGCAGGAGGGAGGGATTTGGATATTTGGATAATTGGAGCTCATTCTGGAGTAGGTGGGACCTCTACAAACAGGATGGTCTTACCTGGACCAGAGGGGTACCAATATCCTGGAGGAGAAATTTGCTAATGCTTTTTGGGGGGGGAGGGGGTTAAACTAATTCAGCAGGGGGATGGGAACTTGAATTGTAGCTCCAGTGCACAGGAGGTTGAAAGGGGTGAGGTCAGATATAAGTTTGAAGGTCGCAAGAGGGCACCAGCAGGCAGGAAGGTGGGTTTGAAGTGTGCCTACTTCAACGCAGGAGCATCTGGAATAAGGTGGGTGAACTTGCAGCATGGATTGGTACCTGGGATTTTGATGTTTTGGTCATTTCAGAGACATGGCTGGAGCACGGACAGGAATGGTTGTTGCAGGTTCCAGAATTTAGATGTTTCAGTGAGAACAGGGAAGATGGTAAAAGAGGGGGAGGTGTGCCATTGTTAGTCAAGGACAGTATTAGGATAGCAGAAAGGACATTTGAAGACTTGTCCACTGAGGTAGTATGGGCTGAGGTTGGAAAGAGGAAAGGAGAGTTTACTCGGTTGGGAGTTTTCTTTAGGATTCCAAATAGTTCCAGAAATGTAGAGGCAAGGATAGCAAATATGATTCTGGACAAGAGCGAAAGTGACAAGATAATTGTTATGGGGGAGTTTAACTTTGTAATATTGACTGGAAATACTATAGTTCAAGTACTTTAGATGGATCAGTTTTTGTCCAATGTGTGCAGGAGGGTTTCCTGATATAGTATGTAGACAGGCCAATAAGGGACGAGGCCACATTAGATTTGGTACTGGGTAATGAACCCAGCCAGGTGTTAGATTTGGAGGTAGATGACCACTTGATAGTGATCACAATTCAGTTAGGTTTACTTTAGCAATGGAAAGGGATAAGTATATACTGTAGGACAAGAGTTATTGCTTGAGGAAAGGCAATTATGTTGCAATTAGGCAAAATTTAAGATGCATAGAATGAGGAAGAAAATTGCAGGGGATGGGCACAATTGAAATATGGAGCTTATTTAAGGAACAGCTACTGTGAGTCCTTGATAAGTATGTACTTGTCAGGCAGGGAGGAAGTGGTTGAGTGAGGGAGTCATAGCTTACTAAGGAAGTTGAATCTCTTGTCAAGAGGAAGAAGGTGGCTTATTTTAGGATGAGATGTGAAGGTTCAGTTTGGGCACTTAAGAGTTACAAGTTAGCCAGGAAAGACTTAAAGAGAGAGATAAGAAGAGCCAGGAAGGACATGAGAACTCATTGACAGATAGGATCAAGGAATGCAGTACGCTAGATTGTGAGAAGTGCAGATAAAGTGCTGCTTCACCTGGAAGGTATGTTTGAGCCCTTGGATTCTGAGGAGGGGGAGATAAATGGTCAGGTGTTGCACCTTCAGCAGTTGCAGCGGAAGATCCCTTGGGGGGAGTGAAAGGAGAGTGGACCAGGGTGTCCCGGAGGAAATGGTGCCTGTGGAAGGTGGACAAGAGAGGGGAGGGGAATGTGTCTAGTGGCAGCACCTCGTTGGAGGTGGTGGAAATGGCGGCTGATGATCTTCTCAATGTGGATGCTGATGGGATGGTAGGTAAGGACAAGGAGAACCCTAATGCTGTTGCAGGAAGGAACAGAGGGGGTCAGGGCAGCAGTGAGAGAAATGGGTTAGACCTGTTTGAGCCCCTGTCAACAATGGTGCTGGGGAATCCTCGGTTGAGGAAGAAGGTGGACATTTTGAAGGCTCCCTTGTCAAATTTGGCCTCATTGGAACATATACGTCAGAGATAGAGGAACTAGGAGAATGGAATGGAGTCTTTACAGGAAACAGGGTGTGAGGTGTACAGCCCAGGTAGCTACAGGAGTCAGTGGGTTTATCATTGATATGAGTGGCCAATCTATCCCAGTAATGGAAATAGAGATGTCGAGGAAAGGAAGGGATGAGTTAGAGATAGACCAGGTGAAAGTGAGGGCAGGGTGGAAATTGAAAGTGAAATCAATGAACTTTTCCACTTCTGGATGAGAGAGGGATGTATTGGCAAAAGAGTTGTGGGTGGTGGGCCAGAATAGGACAGGAATAAGGAATGATCCACATACACCACAGAGACAGAACTGCTATTATTAAAGGGATGGACAATGAATACTTTCCTTGACAGAAATTCTCACATCCTGAGAATAAATCAAAAGGAACATAATAAACTTAGTCAACAACTTGTAGTGTTAACAGGCACCAAGAATCTTACATGCCAGCTATTTAAAATGTTCATCCATTACATGAAAGTTGGTTACTGTCTGCCTTTGTAAATTCTGGGTTTTACAGACTATTTTCTGCTTTCTACTATAGATTTGCTCTTCCCCAGAAGGCTGTGGAGGCCAAGTCACTGGATACTTTCAAGAAAGAGTTGGATAGAGCTCTTAAGGAAAGTGGAATCAAGGGTTATGGAGATAAGGCAGGAACAGGATACTGATTGAGGATGATCAGCCATGATCATAATGAATTGTGGTGCTGGCTCATAGGGCAGAATGGCCTACTCCTGCACCTATTTTCTATTGATTTCTGATTGCTCATTAGAAATTAGATTAGATTACTTACAGTGGGGAAACAGGCCCTTCGGCCCAACAAGTCCACACCGACCCACCAAAGCGTATACCACCCAGACCCATACTCCTACATTTACCCCTTCACCTAACACTACGAACAATTTAGCATGGTCAATTCACCTAACCTGCACATTTTTGGATTGTGGGAGGAAACCGGAGCGCCCAGAGGAAACCCGCATGGACACGAGGAGAATGTGCAAACTCCACACAGAGAGTTGCCTGAGGCAGGAATTGAACCCAGGTCTCTGGCGCTGTGAGGCAGCAGTGCTAACCACTGTGCCACCATTTGCTTGTGCTTGGCTTGGCTATGGAACAATTTCACTGCAGTGATGGCAGTCTGGTAGGTGCACGGATGGGGCTGCAATGCAAGGGAAGGCAATGAGGCAGGAGGGAGTTAGAGCTTTTGGATAAAGGAGAAGGGTGAGAGCTTCCTGCAGGAGGTAGGACTTCAGGAGAACTTCCTGGGGGAGCTCGGCAGATTACATTCCTGTGTAACCATAGTTACACTCAGCCAGCCCTTCTGAGGCTCTATGTCCAAACTAAGGGTAGGAGCGATATGACAACTAACCAATCAGCCAAGATGGCAGCTCTCTGAGCTTCCAAGGCAGCAGTGGGCAGTTGAGGTGCTGTCACTAAAACCTCAGCAAAATGATTCTGTAAATATATTTTAACTGTAGCCCTATCGCTTATTTTAGGACAATTGTTTGGTTCATTAAGCTGCAGGTGAACAAGCATTCACATTTCTGATGATGAAACATACCAGGCTTGAAATGTAACAGAAATATTACAGTTTTGAAGGAGGCCATTCAGCCCCATAGCCTGCACTGGTTCTATTATCTGATATCAATCTCCCGCCTTTTAGCATTTTCCTGCATAAAACTACTATCCAATAAAAAGTGATATCCTCTTGAATGCCTCAGTTGAACCTGCTTCCATTATATTTGACACCCTAACTACCCACATTACCCTAGCCTCAATTGATATAACTTTAAATCATAGAATCCCTACAGTGGGAAACAGGCTATTTGGCTCAACAAATCTACACACACGCACCACAGAGTTACAGCATCATCATTTGCTCACTCTCTCAGCGGAGCAGGTAAGGGCTATTTGGCAGTGGCTGCTTGAAGGCTCGGTGACATTTGTTTAATGGTTTAAATTTTTTTTTTAAAAAAAGCGCAGAGCGGACCCGGAAGCTGGTGTAGCGCAAGCTTACCTGGGCAGGTTTCTTCCTATAAAGGCGCGCAGGATTTCGATGTTGTGGCTATTACGGAGACATGGGTAGAACAGGGACAGGATTGGCTGTTGCAGGTTCCAGAGTTTAAATGTTTTAGTAGGGTCAGAAGTGGGGGTAAAAGACGGGGAGGTGTGGCATTGCTTGTCAAAGATAGTATTACAGCAGTGAAAAGGACGATGGATGAAGACTCACCATCTGAGGTAGTTTGGGCTGAGGTTAGAAATAGGAAAGGTGAGGTCACCCTGTTAGGAGTTTTCTACAGGCCTCCTAATAGTCCGAGAGACGTAGAGGAAAGGATTGCGAGGATGATTCAGGAGAAGAGTGAAAGTAATAGGGTGGTTGATATGGGGGATTTTAACTTTCCTGATATTGACTGGGAAAGCTATAGCTCGAGTTCATTAGATGGGTTGGTGTTTGTCCAATGTGTGCAGGAGGGTTTCCTGACACAATATGTAGACAGGCCAACAAGAGGTGAGGCCATACTGGATTTGGTTCTGGGTAACGAACCAGGCCAGGTGTTAGAATTGGAGGTAGGTGAGCACTTTGGGGACAGTGACCACAATTCGGTGACTTTTACTCTAGTGATGGAGATGGATAAGTGGGCACTGCAGGGCAAGAGTTATAGCTGGGGGCAGGGAAATTATGATGCGGTGAGGCATGACTTAGGATGTGTGGCTTAGAAAAGTAGGCTTCAAGGGAAGGGCGCAATCGATATGTGAAGCTTGTTCAAGGAGCAACTATTGAGTGTTCTTGATAAGTATGTACCTGTCAGGCAGGGAGGAAAGGGTCATGTGAGGGAGCCGTGACTTAATAAGGAATTGGAATCCCTTGTTAAAGGGAAGAGGGCAGCCTATGTAAAGATGAGGCGTGAAGGTTCAATTGGGGTGATTGAGAGTTATAAGGTAGCCAGGAAGGAAATAGAGAGAGAGCTAAGAGCAGCAAAGAGGGGACATGAAAAGTCCTTGGTTGGTAGGATTAGGGAAAACCCAAAGACTTTCTATAGGTATGTCAGGAATAAAAGAATGACTAGGGTAGGAATAGGTCCAGTCAAGGATAGTAGTGGGAAGTTGCGTGTGGAGGCTGAAGAGATTGGGGACACACCGAATGAATACTTTTCATCAGTATTCACTCAGGAACAGAACATTGTTACCGATGTGAATATTGAGTCACAATTAATTAGAATGGATGGCTTTGAGGTATGTAGGGAAGAGGTGTTGGAAATTCTGGAAAGGGTGAAAATAGATATGTCCCCTGGGCCTGATGGCATTTATGCTAGGATTCTCTGGGAAGCAAGGGAGGAGATTGCAGAGCCATTGGCCTTGATTTTTATGTCCTCGTTGTCTACAGGAATAGTGCCAGAAGACTGGAGGATAGCAAATGTGGTTCCCTTGTTCAAGAAGGGGAGTAGGGATAACCCTAGTAACTATAGGCCGGTGAGTCTCACTTTTGTTGCAGGCAAAATCTTAGAGAGAATTGTAAGAGATAGGATTTATGAACATCTAGATAGGAATAATGTGATCAAGGATAGTCAGCATGGTTTTGTGAAGGGCAGGTCGTGCCTCACAAACCTTATTGAATTATTTAAGAAGGTGACTAAGGAGGTGGATGAGGGTAAAGCGGTAGATGTGGTGTATACAGACTTTAGTAAGGCGTTTGATAAGGTTCCCCATGGTAGGCTACTGCAAAAAATACGGAGGTATGGCATTAAGGGTGAGTTGGAGGTTTGGATTAGGAATTGGCTGGCTGGAAGAAGACAGAGGGTAGTAGTTGATGGTAAAGGTTCATCTTGGTGTGCAGTTACTAGCGGTGTTCTGCAAGGATCTGTTTTGGGACCATTGCTGTTTGTCATTTTTATAAATGACCTGGAAGAGGGGCTAGACGGTTGAGTGAGCAAGTTTGCGGATGATACAAAAGTCGGTGGAGTTGTTGACAGTGAGGAAGAATGTGGCAGGTTACAGCAGGATATAGATAAGCTGCAGAGCTGGGCAGAAAGATGGCAAATGGAGTTCGATGTAGCTAAGTGTGAGGTGATTCACTTTGGTAAGAGTAACAAGAAGATGGGGTACTGGGCTAATGGTCGGAAACTTGGTAGTGTGGATGAGCAGAGGGATCTTGGTGTCCATGTACACAGATCTCTGAAAGTTGCCACCCAGGTAAATAGTGCTGTGAAGAAGGCATATGGTGTACTGGCTTTTATTGGTAGAGGAATTGAGTTCCGGAGTCCTGAGGTCATGTTGCAGTTGTATAAGACTCTGGTGCGGCCACATCTGGAGTATTATGAGCAGTTTTGGTCACCATACTATAGGAAGGATGTGGAGGCACTGGAACGGGTCCAGAGGAGGTTTACCAGGATGTTGCCTGGTATGGTAGGAAGATCGTATGAGGAAAGGCTGAGGCACTTGGGGCTGTTTTCATTGGAGAAAAGAAGGTTTAGGGGTGACTTGATGGAGGTGTACAAGATGATTAGGGGTTTAGATAGGGTTGACCATGAGAACCTTTTTCCACGTATGGAGTCAGCTATTACAAGGGGACATAGCTTTAAATTAAGGGGTGGTGGGTATAGGACAGATGTTAGGGGTAGATTCTTTACTCAGTAAGCTGTGAGTTCATGGAATGCCCTGCCAGTAGCAGTGGTGGACTCTCCCTCTTTATGGGCATTTAAACAGGCATTGGATAGGCATATGGAGGATAGTGGGCTAGTGTAGGTTAGGTGGGCTTGGATCAATGCAACATCGAGGGCCAAAGGGCCCGTACTGGGCTGTATTTTTCGATGTTCTCTGTTCTATTTCACTTTCAAAGTCCAGTCTGGCTTGAGTCTGTGCTGTCATGGTGAAAGCATTCATCTTACTGCCAGATCATTGAAGAGGTGAACTTTAATAATGTCAGAACTTGGTTTTGAGGAAAACTTTGAAGTGGTTTTTATTGGATACCTTTATCCCATGCCAGAAGAAATTCTGACAATTGAAAAGTAACATGAACACACACCTTTTACTTTTCTGTCAAGCCATCATGATTTTGGCTATTGATGAACTTAATATATTTATAAAAATTCTCATAATAAATATCCTATAATTAATGTTTGTTTAACATCCTTCAAATATTTATTGTTTTATAAAATAAGCATTTACATTCATCAATCTTACTTCAAAGACATTTAGAGCTGTCAATCAAATTGTCAACTGACAGACAATACACTTGGATATCTATAGTTTGTGAATTCAACCATGCAACACAAATCCTGTAATGGCTTATGTCAACAGGCAGAGTGAAATAGCATGCACCTTTTAACAACGCTAACAGTTTATTTTCTCCCATCTTGAAAAGATGGGAGATTTAAATAAATTGGCAGCTTGACAGACCTCTTGACATATTGCTTTGACATTTCCAATAAACCTGACAGTTCCAGTGACTTTATCCACTTTGCACTCACCTTTATGTCTCCTTTCGTAATTCCAAATGCACTTTTGCTCTGCTAAAAGACACCTCACTTCCCCCAAAAGACTTTCTGGGACTTTAGTCAAGAAGGCTGCCCAATCTCCCAAAGAACTCTGGTAGGTTTAGACTATCTCCTGAAAGTTCTAAAGTGCACCAGTCAGTTTTTGGCCATCAGCCAGTGAAATGACATCTAATGAAAGGCAGCTGCAATTTACCATAGCTCCGTGGTTTTACGTTACCCACACATACAGCTTTGGAAATTGAAGAAAATACATGTGGATGCTGGGAGTGTGCAATGAAACACAAAGCACTGGTGATGCACAAGCTGGTCAGTTAACAATTGAATGAGACTAAGACAGGCTTCTGTCCCAAACATAGCTTCTTCAAAAACCCTGTGTCAAACCAGAGTCTGAGCCAAATCGTAAATATTGTTAAAATTTGAAGCTATTTATGCCTTTTTGAATCCTGCTACATTTTTAGTACAGTAACACTTTGTCTATCATGGTCTCACCACTGCTTTCTCAAGACAATCCACAGTTAGAACGTTGCTTTCCAACAGGTTCCCAGTTCTACAGTAAACTACATTTAACATCAATCTCAAATCAAATCAGTAACATGGCTTGGAGGGAAGAAAGGAAACAATGCAATTTTGACAAATTATGTTTTATTCCCCCAAATGTCAATGATTTATGTTCTTTAAATTAAACATCACTGGTCCTGAAAGTGAGTGAGATATTAGATACTCTGAGGAGAGGCATTCATAATAAAATTTCCACTAAATCCCATTTTTCTCCATTAGTCCTGAACTCCGTACCTCTAGCCAGGAATTCTGATCACAGCTCTATGAGAAGTGCAGAGCATTGCTGAAATGAAACCAGATCTCCCAAAGTCAAGTCAAACCATATCCCCTTCTGCAGCAGACCCTGTGTCATGTTCAAGAATTTAAATATCTAGAAACACAGACTGACAGTGGGACAGCTTCTGTCAAGGAATAAGTATGTAAACAAAGTATAGGGTCAGGGTGCCTGTTAGGTATGAGTTAGGGTGTCATCTGGGGAAGGTGTCAGCTAGGTATGGTGCTGGCTGGATAGAGTGCCATATACGTACGGTGCCAGGTAGGAAGATACCAGTTGGGTAGAGTATGAGTTAAGTTGGGTGCCAGGTAAAGGCAGTGTCAGATAAAGAGTGCACTAGTTATGTTTTGGGCAGGTCAGGGGTGATGGGTTGCAGAAGCCAGTAGACAAGGTGGATGTCGAAGCTGGTGGATGAACAAGGAGTCAGGACCAGGGGAATAAGTTGTTGTTGGATCCCAAGAAAACAGGCTGGTAGCATGGCATATCTGGGGAGGAGAGGTGTGTAGGTCTCTGGTCAGGTGAGAGATGGCTGTCTGAGGTCAGTGTGGTGTAAGAGGTTTGGGAATGGTGTACTTGAGGGCTGATGGGTTATTATGAGGCATAGATAAGGTGAATAGCAAAGGTTTTTTCTCTGGTGTTGGTAAAAGGACAGATTTTAAGGTGAAAGGACGAAGATTTAATAGGGACCTTGGGTGTGCAACCTTTTCATGCAGAGGATGCTTCGCATATGGAATGAACTGCCAGAGAAAGTGGGAGGTGCAGGTGTAGTTACAACATTTAAAAGACATGAGTAGGAAAGGATTTGAGAGATATGGGCCAAATGCATGCAAATGGGACTAGATTAGTTTGGGAAACCTGGTGGGCATGGACAAGTTGGACCGAAGGGTCTGCTCCTTGCTATATGACACTATGACTCTATTTGGGGTCAGCTGATTAATTGCCATAAGTCAGAGTTGCTCATCGGAATCTTCAATCTCCTAGGTGGCTCCCATGGAGTCTGCTGTGTCTGGGATTCTGTGGTTCTACAATAACTATCTAGTTGTTGGGTAGTGGGCCATGGTTTCTGTGCCAGCTCATCCTTCAGTGAACATGACAAAAACTGCTGGAAGAATTGGAGCATAAATGGCATGGTGACACAGTGGTTAGCACTGCTGCCTCACAGCGCCAGAGACCTGGGTTCAATTCCTGCCTCAGGCAACTGACTGTGTGGAGTTTGCACATTCACCCCGTGGCTGCGTGGGTTTCCTCCCACAGTCCAAAAATGTGCAGGTTAGGTGAATTGGCCATGCTAAATTGCCCCCAGTGTTAGGTGAAGGGATAAATGTAGGGGAATGGGTCTGGGTGGGTTGTGCTTCGGTGGGTCGGTATGGACTTGTTGGGCTGAAGGGCCTGTTTCCACACTGTAAGTAATCTAATCTAACAAGCAGACATACTGATCTATTGTAACTACAGCAGGAGCAGTATTGTTTTTAGATTGTAAATACTGACTGCATATTAATCACTGACTCCTGTCCAGAATACAAAAAAAAATCACTCCGACAACTAAAACAGGCACCTGCCATGAGATTGACACACAAGTGATTTACTCTCACGCACTACAAAATGTCTTAATATCCAACCTGATTCATCACTGATTAGGAAATACTCAAAATCTCATCAGGTCTTCCAAGCTTTCGGTAATTATAGTCTATTCCTGCTGGCCCCAATCTCAATGAATCAAATGGCTGATGTTGGTGCTGATTCCCTGCCCTCAAATCTCCTTTTCCTGTCTCCTAACATTGGACATGTCAGTGACCGCTTCTCTAATTGCCTGGTTGAGTTCCTCAAAATGCCTAAGACAAAATAGTTGAACCTGCTCATTAAAGGTATAAAAATAAGTCCAACTCCTAATGTTATCGACGACACTTGACATCCACAAAGTGACACTGAGACAGTCAGCTATGACACGTGTTTAGTGTGACCGATAGCGAGAGATGTATCATGTGGCACACACACATGCTGACTGAGAGACGGAATGTCTGCTCGTGTCCTCCTCTTGAACACAGAGACACTGAACAATCTGAGCTGTTAGCTTCACTGCTGCTGTCATCAACAGCATGAGTTGACAGGTGCATTTTTGAGGGGCAGTATTGGATCAGGCACATTTCCCTTCACAAAAGACTTGACTACATCACCCAGCTTCCTCCAGTTATCCAGAACAGATCAATGTATATCTGCTTCGTGTAAGTGGGCAGCTGAGACTCTGTTACAAATATTTTTAGAAATACCAAGGCTCTTTTACTGTACCTCCCTGAACATTTCATTCTCAGAGCCTGGTTTATAAAATATTTTACAAATAACTTGTTTTCAAGTTTATATCTGTTTACTAATATACGTTTTAACATATTAGGTTTTAACAAACCGATTTTAAGATATTTCTCGGGGGGGGGGGGGGGGGGGGGGTCATTGCTTGAATTTATACAAATGAGAATTACTGATTACTGTTTCTTTCAAAATATTTCCAACAAACTATCTCAGCACTTCAGCTGAACCACTTGGTTGTAATGCATGTCAGAACTCAGTTAATTAAAAGATGTTGAAACAAGATATTGAAATAATTTACTTGCAAGCAGAAACTTGTATTTTATTTTCCCAAAGGCATTAAGAAAATCTGTTTATTTTTGGTTAAAATTTTCAGGTTGAAATCTAAAACCATCTCCACTGCCAATTAGGCAAGTTGTAGCAACTAGGTCAAGAGGTGAGTAATTCCTCATCTTCAAATATATTTATAGTGATGAGTGGGAGGAACAGGTTGGTAAGGAATCAGTGCTGTCTTTCTGGGAAAGACCTTGTCCCTGTGCTTCATGAAGCAAAATTGTAAATGGATCCTTCACCAATAAAAACCTGGTTAACAGTTACTGATACTTCAAAAATAGGACTATGCTGTCACTGTGTGAGATCTTCATTGCCATGTTATTAACATTAAAATTTAATCCTTCACCTAATTTTACAGCTGGAAGTGAAGATAATTTCAACTTTCAAACTGAGGAGAGTTTGCTGTTCAGTGTCAACCATTTTTACCTTCCAGAAAAAGAAGGCTATCTACCTTTTAACCAGTAGAAATTCACAATGGACTTGTAAGAAACTTTACAGGGAGTGAAGGAGTTCCTGGCAATTTAGGTTAATGCTGACACCTGATGCCAATGCAAGGAATATGTGTATGAATGGGAAACTAAGTTATCAACATCTTCCTCTTGCTACTTGTAAAACATTCCTTCGAAGGTATATTATGATTGCAAAATCTCAACCTGTCATTCTCCATCATCCAGTTTGGCCATGTATTCTGAATAAAATAATTCATGATCCAACTCTTCAACATCAAAGTGAACAGTTTATCCAAACGTTCTGTTTCACTGACAGTGAGCTTGTCCTGTTGCTAAACTACAATATCAGTGTAACAGAATTAACAAAATAATAGACAAACTAGAATATCAGCAGTGTTATTCTTACCACAAGATCCTTTCCTGCCCATTTGCATTCATCTCTTCTGGTGGGTGTTGGAGGCCACACAATCTGAAACATCAGCCAAGAAATAAAACTGTTTTTAAGGATAATTACGACACTTTTCAATTTAGTTCAAATGTCATTCAGTTTTTTATAGTCCAGCAATTCCACTGTTCCTCTGAATCCTAAACAGTTTTCTGAACATTCAGGTAACTATCAAAGTGAAACTTGAAAATGCAAAATATCCATTTACTCAGATGTGCAACTCAAATTTAACTGTAATACAGGATCAAAATGAACTGTTAATGCTGGTTGGGTAGATTTGATTCTAAAGAACAGCATAAGAGTAAGGTGCTGGGCTTAAAGATTTTTGAACGTTATTAACTTCTTCCAACAGAATAGAGATGGAAATAAGGTTGTCTCTCTAGTGGTGCTTTGGGGATTGGCAAAATGGTGTTAGGAGAGTATACACAAGGATTTATAACATAGCGAAATTTACATTGTATTTTGTAATTACAAATACTTAACTTGTTTGGATCAAACTCCTTCTTCATTAAATAAACATGTGCTAAGCAGATTATAATAGAGTCAAGCTTGTTGTCCAAAAATGACAGCAAGTTATTCTTGCAGTTAAGCAAAGGGAAACTGAAGGTGGGAAGTCCATGATGAGGACTAAAATTGGTTGATATTTCTGTTATGTTTTATTTTACACTTAATGAAAGGAAAGAATCTGTAATTTTCTGAAAATTTCCTTTAGAGGGAACTTTGGTCATTTACTTTTGCCTTTTCTTCATCTTATAAACATTTAATGAACAGCATATTGAGGCTAATAAACCATGAGGGGCTCTTACACTGTCTGAAATACTGCAATTCAAAACTGCAACGAATAAATCTTACAACAAATTGATTGTACTTTTTAAATTGTTAATGTGTTACACCTTATATTGTGACATCTGTAATCTATGATAAGTGCATATTAATATTACTTTAATTATTGCAGAACTTGATTTTGAAGCATTAGTTTTGCAGTTTCCTCTTTCAACAGCACAAATATGAAGTTTGTGTTTTTCATATTAAACTCATATACTTCATCTTTTTCATAAATGTGCAAATAGCTCAGATGTACAACATCCCATGACAAATTGTTAAAGTCTTTAATTTATGACCACTTTCTATAATTTTCTACATAATGCTTCGAAAGATGAATTATGAATTATTGATAATAATTCCTCAGATGTTTTCAGTGCACTGAATATGTCAACTTGGTCAAACAACTAATTATACTGACACTAGAAGAAATATTTATAACATATTAAACAACAAGGCAGGGAAATAATTGAGTTCATTAGCATTTGCTGAGGGAAAGAGAATAAATACTTGAAGGGAAGGATATTGAGCCCAATACACACTTAGAGTCATAGAGATATAACACGGAAACACACTCTTTCGTCCAACTCGTCCATGCTGACCTTACATTGCTCAATTTAAATCCACTTTTCACAATCATTATAAAACAAATAAATGTTTTTGTTAAGATGCCAGATGGAGAAATTTGTTATATGTTTGTAACACAAATATCTCTATGATAAAACCCACAGCTCTATTATCTTAATCTTTAAATTGAAAATCCAAGTACCAGAACTTCAGAGTTGTTGAATTTATTTTACACAGAATGAAACATGTAGATTTTTTTTCAAATCAGCAACTCCCTTTATATAAATTACAAGACTGTTTGACAGACAAATTCAATATGTGACCACAGAGACAATTCTTTGATGTTTATTTTGAATTGCTTGGTGTGCCAGGAATGTAAAGTCATCTACGCCAATGGGTGGCCGATTGGGATCAGCTAAGTACCTTAAAAACATAGTTAAGTACAATTTTTTTCTCCTTTTCCTGTTACTGAGTCTGGAATTTTCTGATACATGTGTGGGCTGATTGACACTCAGAGCAAAGACCCATTTCAGCCACTTGTAAGAAGTTTGACTTCATCAAGACATGTAAGTGAGCAATGGAACTTGTTTTCTTTTTCATTTTCCTCACAGACTTAAATGCAGCTTTGATAATACACAGGATAGAGTTCATTCCAGTGTTGCAGCAAAATGTTCCAAATCCACTCTCACATGACAGTATTCTATTGCATCAAAGGAAAACTTCCACTCCTTAAGCAAACTATCTGTGCATCCATCCAATCTTTTATCACAATTTCTTTCACTCAATAAGATGCAGATTAACCAACTAATCTAGTTCAGGCCCATACAAAGGGGGATCTTTCCAACAGAGGTTGTTTAAAGTTAAACTGAACTCCAAAGGTTAAGAATGTTAAAATTCTACACTCTTAGAACTTGTTTCATTCAGTAGTGCAGGAGTTTAAGAATGATTCAATATTATGTTCCATTACTTTAACAGGCATCTTTTGATTGAGAATACGGCATTGGAAATAATAAACTGGTTCGATTTGCATTATAAAATTATTAAATGCTCTCAAACTCTGGAATGTTTATTTGACCATGAACAGGAATAAACTATTTTAAGTTTACAAATGTGTGCGCTTTCTCTCTCTCTTCAATTCAGTATTCATACATAATTATCGAGTGTATTTTACTATCCTCACAGGTATCTCTCAGTTAATAGAAAGGATGTGCAAATTCATAGCCCATCAGTTTCTATTGAGTGGAAGTGGTGAAAGAGAACTGTTCTTTTCTGTGAAGTCTGGTAGGACTGACTTCACTCAAAGATCAGAAGCTAACAGGAATGTTTTGACAAGTGTGTATGTTTTTTATGATTAATAAATAATAACTTGCACAATGCCAAAGTAATTTATGTTCTGAATGGACAAGGACAATGACAATTACTGCTTTGGCAATTGCAGAATTACTGCAACTGCAGATGGAAAGCTCAAAAGCCTGTGTGAAATTGGAAGAATTTCTGGATCTAAGTCACTCCTGCAGTCTGCTGAGAAGGAGTGGTGGCACAGTCAGGGTCAAGCAAGGCAGAGGAGCTGTCAGTGGAAATTGTTCAGATTTCAAGTTCGTGCAAACAGGTAGCTCAGCAATCTCTGCTGTGTGTGCTCTAGGTGTGACTGGTCACACATGACTGACTGTGTTTCACTGGCTGTCTTTCAGAAGGGAATAAGGATCGCTGCAAAGAACTGACGGACAGCAACAAGTACAGACGAACTCGTTGGTGATGAGAAATTTAAATGAAAAGGCTTTGGGATCCTGAAAGAGAGAGAAGAATGTTCAGCACGTGCCCTGTTGAAAATTATTTCAACAAAAGTCAGCTAAAGCTAACATTTTTCACAAATTTCTTTCTACTGCCATTTGATTCCTCAAAACCTCAGAGCAAAATATTCAAATGCTTTTTCAAAAATGTAGCCACCTTAACTTTAGCATCAGTTATCAATTAAAGTCACTGAAAATTAAGGCTTGTACTCTACTTTGAAGTATGAGACGTCTCTTCTGACTAAATGAAATGCTGGGTGTTTTCTAAGTCAACCACTCACTTCTTAACCACAAAGATGTGGATTACTCTCTTATCATTGTATCTCTCTCAAATCCACCTGCCCAGCTGAAATGTGTTTTCTCAGTTTACACTGGAGCCAGTCTGGGCTGAACTGTCTCCCAGAAGCAGTAAGTGTTTCATTTCAGGATCTTTAACAACCTGCTGCGGCTTGTTTCTGTTAAAGAATTTCCTGAAATCAAAATGTTCCACTTCAATAAAAGTCTGTTGGATGCTTGTAAAAACGTACTTTTTGGAACATTGTTATTAACAGCAAATACAGAAAGCTCTACCAGACCCAATGAAAGAAATATATCACACTGGAACAGTCATGAACTCTTTGGCCTTTTGAGGCTGTTATAGAGTCATAGAGATGTACAGCATGGAGACAGACCCTTTGGTCCAACCCGTCCATACCGACCAGATATCCCATCCCAATCTCGTCCCACCTGCCAGCACCCGGCTCATATCCCTCCAAACCCTTCCTATTCATATACACATCCAAATGCCTCTTAAATGTTACAATTGGACCAGCCTCCACCACATCCTCTGGCATCTCATTCCATATAAGCACCTTCCTTTGCTTGAAAAAGTTGCCCCTTAGGTCTCTTTTGCATCTTTCCCATCTCACCCTAAACCTATGCCATCTAGTTCTGGACTCCCCCACCCCAGGGAAAAGACTTTGCCTATTTATCCTATCCATGCCCCTCATAATTTTGTAAACCTCTATAAGGTCACCTCTCAGCCTCCAATGCTCCAGGGAAAACAGCCCCAGACTGTTCAGCCTATCCCCGTAGCTCAGATCCTCCAACCCTGGCAACATCCTTGTAAACGTTTTCTGAACCCTTTCAAGTTTCACAACATCTTTCCGATATGAAGGAGACCAGAATTGCACGCAATATTCCAACAGTGGCCTAACTAATGTCCTGTACAACCGCAACATGACCTCCCAACTCCTGTACTCAATACTCTGGCCAATAAAGGAAAGCATACCAAATGCCTTCTTCACTATCCTATCTACCTGCGACTCCACTTTCAAGGAGCTATGAACCTGCACTCCAAGGTCTCTTTGTTCAGCAACACTCCCTAGGACCTTACCATTAAGTGTATAAGTCCTGCTAAGATTTGCTTTCCCAAAATGCAGCACCTCGCATTTATCTGAATTAAACTCCATCTGCCACTTCTCAGCCCATTGGCCCATCTGGTCCAGATCCTGTTGTAATCTGAGGTAACCCTCTTTGCTGTCCACTACACCTCCAATTTTGGTGTCATCTGCAAACTTACTAAACTGTACCTCTTATGCTCGCATCCAAATCATTTATGTAAATGACAAAAAGTAGAGGACCCAGCACCGATCCTTGTGGCACTCCACTGGTCACAGGCCTCCAGTCTGAAAAACAACCCTCTACCACCACCCTCTGTCTTCTATCTTTGAGCCAGTTCTGTATCCAAATGGCTAGTTCTCCCTGTATTCCATGAGATCTAACCTTGCTAATCAGTCTTCCATGGGGAACCTTGTTGAACGCCTTCCTGAAATCCATATAGATCATTAATCTTCTTTGTTACTTCTTCAAAATACTCAATTAAGTTTGTGAGACATGATTTCCCATGCACAAAGCCATGTTGACTAACCATATTTCTATTATTCAACAAGATTACATCTGACCTTTTACTTCTTACTCACTCCCTTTTGCAGAATCATGGAGCCATAATGTTGTACAGTATGGAAACAGACCATTCAATCCAACTCATCCATGCCAGCCAGATATCCTAAATTAATCTAGGTCTAGATTAGAGTGGTGCTGGAAAAGCACAGCATGTCAGGCAGCATCCAAGGAGCAGGAAAATCGATGTTTCAGGCAAAACCCTTCATCAGGACTTAATCCAGTCCCAGTTGCCAGCATTTGGTCCAAATCCCTCTAAACACTTGCCAATCAGGTACCCAACCAGATGCCATTTAAATATGCAGTTGCATCAGCCTCCACCACTTCCTCTGGCAGCTTATTTCATATATCTTGATTGTGACAATATCCAAAAATGTATTGATCTCTGTCTTGAATATACTCCATGGTTGAACAATTGTATCCCTCTAAGGCAGAGAATTTGGACATTATACTGAACTATAGTGAAGAAATGTATTCTCTTCTCAGTCCTAAATGATTAGCTCGTTATGTGAAAATTATAACAGTCATTTGTAGACTCCCCAGCCAAAAAGAAACATCCTCCCAACATTTACTGTATCAAACCCCTTAAGAAACTTTGATATTTTAAATGTCTCATTTTTCCCAACTCGAAGGAACATGAGTCCATTTCTACTCCATCCCTCTTCAAAGGACAATCCTTACCCTAGAATTTGTTCTCACAAACTTACATTGGACTTTCTGTCAGGAAACTATTTTATTCTTTTGCAAAGGAAACCAACACTGTAACACAGTCCCCCAGTCCTCCAGGTGGGATCTCACCTGACACAATTGTCATCCTATTTATTTTTAACTCTAACACTCCAAACCCTTTGTAATAAAAGTCAAAATGCCATTTGCCTCTCAAACTCTTGCTGTACCTTCAGGAATTAAAAATTAGTTTGCTTTTCCCTATTCCTGCTACCAAAGTAGGTAACTTTATATTTCCCAACATTATAATCCATTTTCAATCAAGGATAATAGTGGGAAGTTGTGTGTGGAGGCAGAGGAGATCGGGGAAGCACTAAATAAGTATTTTTCGACAGTGTTCACTATAGAAAATGAAAATGTTGGCGAGGAAGATACAGAGATACTTGCATCTAGACTAGAAGAGGTTAAAGTTCACAAGGAAGAGGTATTAGAAATACTGCAGAGTGTGAAAATAGACAAGTCCCCTGGGCCGGATGGGATCTATCCTAGGATCCTCTGGGAAGCAAGGGAAGAGATTGCTGAGCCTTTGGCATTGATCTTCAAATCATCATTGTCGACAGGAATAGTGCCTGAGGACTGGAGGATAGCAAATGTGGTTCCCTTGTTCAAAAAGGGTAGTAGAGACAACCCTGGTAATTACAGACCAGTGAGCCTTACTTCAGTTGTTGGTAAAGTGTTGGAAAAGGTTATAAGAGATAGGATTTATAACCATCTAGAAAATTATAATCTGATCAGGGACAGTCAGCACGATTTTGTGAAGGGTGTCGTGCCTAACGAATCTTATTGACTTTTTTGACAAAGTGACCAAAAAGGTAGATGAGAGTAAACTGGTTGACGTGGTATATATGGATTTCAGCAAGGTGTTCAATAAGGTTCCCCACAGAAGGCTATTATACAAAATGCGGAGGAATGGGATTGTGGGAGACATAGCAGTTTGGATCAGTAATTGGCTTGCTGAAAGAAAATAGAGGGTTGTAGTTGATGGAACATGTTCATCTTGGTGTCTAGTTACTAGCGGCGTACCACAAGGGTCAGTGTTGGGCCCACTGCTGTTCGTCATTTTTATAAACGACCTGGATGAGGGCTTAGAAGGGTGGCTTAGTAAATTTGCGGATGACACTCAGGTCGTTGGAGTTGTGGATAGTGACAAAGGATGCAGTAGGTTTCAGAGAGACATAGATAGGATGCAGAGCTGGGCTGAGAGGTGGCAAATGGAGTTTAATGTGAACAAGTGTGAGGTGATTCACTCTGGACGGAGTAATCAGAATGAAAAGTAATGGGCTAATGGTAAGATTCTTGGGAGTGCAGATGAGCAGAGAGATCTCGGTGTCCATGTACACAGATCCCTGAAAGTTGCCACCCAGATTGACAGGGTTGTTAAGAAGGCATACAGTGTTTTGGCCATTATTAGTAGAGGGATTAAGTTCCAGAACTAGGAGGTTATGCTGCAGCTGTACAAAGCTCTGGTACGGCCACACTTGGAGTATTGTGTACAGTTCTGGTCACTGCATTATAAGAAGGATGTGGAGGCTTTGGAAAGGGTGCAGAGGAGATTTACTAGGATGTTGTCTGGTATGGAGGGAAGGTCCTATGAGGAAAGGCTGAGGGCCTTGAGGCTGTTCTCGTTAGAGAGAAGAGGGTTGAGAGGTGACTTAATAGAGACATTCAAGATAATCAGAGAGTTCGATAAGGTGGACAGGGAGAGCCTTTTTCCAAGCATGAGAACGGCAAACATGAGGGGACACAACTTTAAAGTGAGGGGAGATAGATATAAGACAGATGTCAGAGGTAGTTTCTTTACTCAGAGAGTATTAAGGGTATGGAATGTTTTGCCTGCAACGGTAGTATATTCGCCAACTTTAAGTGCATTTAAGTTGTCATTGGACAGGCATATGTACGTACATGGAATAGTGTAGGTTAGATGGGCTTCAGATTAGTATGACAGGGCGGTGCAACATCGAGGGCCGAAGGGCCTGTACTGCATTGGAAAGTTCTATGTTCTATATTCTTGCTCACTCATTTCAACTTCTAAACCCTTGATACTGTATCCTCCCAGTTCTGAGGAAGGGTCACTCAATGTAAAATGTTAACTCTGAATTCTCTCCACAGATGCCGCCAGACCTGCTGAAGTTTTCCAGCCATTTCTGTTTTTGTTACTGTATGCTCCCATTTCACTTTGCATCATCTTTGGTACAAACCTGGATACACTGCCCTCAATCCCCTCACATAATCCACTGGAATAGTCTGGAAATAGTTGAGGCCCAAGTTTTGGTCCTTGCGGTATCCCACTAGTTACAGCTGACCAACCTGACCTTGTTCCATTTATTGCTGCTCTCCATTAGTGTTCAGGCAGCTGCTGCTATTTACTGGGTCCAACCACAATGTGGTTCCATGGTCACCACAGGAAGTGGCAGTGCTCCACCAGGTCCTACATCATTACCATCTGACCATGACAGAGGCAGATCCTGGCAGGCAGAAAATAAGCAACTCCAGTTGATGTTAGGTCTCATTGACTAATTTTCCTCTTGTTCTGCTGTCATGTTATCGAAGCTACAGCAGGAACCCCAGGGGTCTATTGTATACAGCAGTGAAAAAATAATAGGTCATTTAAATTTACAGCACACCAACATGTGACTGTTTTTATTTGATTGTGTCCTTATCAAGATGAATATTTTGATGCCACAGAATGAAATTTTGCTTTTGTTTCTTGCAAACAATGTCAGTATAAAGCTCAAAGTTTGTGAGAAGATTTGTAGCTCGGGTGCTCATTGTTGTGGTTCTGTTCGCCGAGCTGGGATCTTGTGTTTCGGACGTTTCGTCCCCTGTCTAGGTGACATCCTCAGTGCTTGGGAGCCTCCTGTGAAGCGCTTCTGTGATCTTTCCTCCGGCATTTATAGTGGTTTGTCTCTGCCGCTTCCGGTTGTCAGTTCCAGCTGTCCGCTGCAGTGGTTGGTATATTGTGTCTAGATCGATGTGCTTATTGATTGAATCTATGGATGAGTCCCATGCCTCTAGGAAATCCTGGCTATTCTCTGTTTGGCTTGTCCTATGATAGTAGTGTTGTCCCAGTCGAACTCATGTTGCTTGTCATGTGCGTGTGCGGCTACTAAGGATAGCTGGTCGTGTCGTTTTATGGCTAGTTGGTGTTCATGGATGCGGATCGTTAGCTGTCTTCCTGTTTGTCCTATGTAGTGTTTTGTGCAGTCCTTGTATAGGAGTTTGTACACTACATTGGTTTTGCTCATGCTGGGTATCGGGTCCTTCAACAGCCACTCTCAGACAACAAACCAACAGCCACTCTCAGACAACAACTCACCAGAACGAAGGACCTGATACCCAGCATGAGCAAAACCAATGTAGTGTACAAAATCCCATGCAAGGACTGCACAAAACACTACATAGGACAAACAGGAAGACAGCTAACGATCCGCATCCATGAACACCAACTAGCCATAAAACGACACGACCAGCTATCCTTAGTAGCCGCACATGCACATGACAAGCAACATGAGTTCGACTGGGACAACACTACTATTATAGGACAAGCCAAACAGAGAACAGCCAGGGAATTCCTAGAGGCATGGCACTCATCCACAGATTCAATCAATAAGCACATCGATCTGGACCCAATATACCGACCACTGCAACGGACAGCTGGAACTGACAACCGGAAGCGGCAGATTCAAACCATTATAAATGCCAGAGGAAAGATCACAGAAGCGCTTCACAGGAGGCTCCCAAGCACTGAGGATGTCACCTAGACAGGGGACGAAATGTCTGCAACACAAATTCCCAGCTCGGCAAACAGAGTCAGTATAAAGCATTTCCAGATCGGGTAAAGCACAGCTAGACATGAATTGAAGCATTTTCTAATCAATTCTCGCAACATGCCTAAGACTCACCTTTACTTGGGGAGGCTTACATGGGCTGCATTTGCCAAATCAGAATTGGATGAAAGATCACTCTGCACAGGAGCCTCAAAACATCAGTCTCCACTCAACATTGACCCAACAAGCCTGAGTTAAAAAGCCACTCACCAAATCTGGTCCACCACTCTAACCCCCAATACCACATACATAAGCCCATGACCATAAATACAAAACTGAGGTAGGCCATTCAATCCCTTGAGCTTGCTCTGCCATTCAATAAGTTCATGGCTAATTTGTTTATGTACCAAATTCCACATATTTGCCTGCCTCTATAACTTTTGAATCCCTTGTCTAACCGGAATCTACCTGTGCTTTCAAAATATTTAATGACTGCCTTCTGAGGTGGACAGTTCCAAAAGATACACAACTCTCAGGAAAGAAAAATCACATCTCTGTCCTGAAAGGCTGACCTCTGCCTTGAAAGCAATATCCTGTAGTGTGGACTCACCCAAAAGAGGAAACATCCTTTCCATGTTCAATTTGTCAAGACTGCTCAGGACCTTAAAGACTTCAATCAGGTCACCCTTACTCTTCTAAACTCCAGTGGACACAAGCCCAGCCTGCCCAATCTTTCCTCATAGGACAGCCCACTTATTCCAGGTATCTCTCAAACAAACCTCCCCTGAACAGCATCTGAGATACTCTCATCTTTCCTTCAAGAAGGAGACCGAAGCTGCACACAGTGTTCAGGATGTGTTCTCACAATACCCTGTATAACTGCAACATTACATCTTTTCTTTTATGTTCCATTCCTCACATAACAAATAATAGCATCTCATTAATTTTCTTGAATATGTACTGTACCTGCAAACAAACATTTTCTGACTCATGTACTTGAACAACTAGAATCATTTGCAACTGAGAATTCTGCAGTTATTCTGCATTTAAGTAATACATTCCTTTGCATTCTTCCTGCCAATGATACATTTTCCCACATTATACTTCACTTGCCAGATTTTTGTTCACGTACTCATCTATCTGTATCCATACGCAAACTCCTCGTGTCTTCTACATTTATGCATTTTTCTGCTTATCCTAGTGTTGTCTATGAATTTAATCATCTTGACGTCACTCCCCTCAATTAAGTCACTGACACAAATTGTTAAAAGTGAGGCCTCGACATAAACCCTTCTGGAACTCCACCCTTCACTCCTGCTGAAGATATAGAACCATTTTTACACACACTCTCTGTTTTGGTGGGTCAGCTAAATGTCTATCCATGGTAATACCCCCTATCCCATGAGCTTATTTCCTCCAATAATCGTTGATATGGCACCTTATCAAATGCCTTCAAGGAATCAAAGTACCGAATATCTACAGGCTCCCCTTCACCCACTTCATGTTACTCATCCAAAGAATTTCAATAAATTGGTGAACAATGATTTATCTTCAATAAAACCACACTGACTACCTAATCACCTTGAGTTCTTTCAAATTTCATAGCTATAATCTCATTAATGATCAATTCCAATGCCTTCCCCATGGTACACATGAAGATAACTGGCCAATGGTTCCCTGTTTTCTATCTCGCTCCCCTCTGGAACAGAAGACTTTATTTGCTACTTTCAAATCTTTCCTCAATCAAGGAATTCAATTCACAGTCCATCTATCAGAGGGTTTCCTAACTGAATTGTTTAAAATATTTTTCTCTGTTTTCTTGAGCAGACTTTTAAAGTAAATCAATGAAAACATCCAATCAAAAGAAGACAAAGACTTTTCAGGTAAATGCTTTTCCACAATTGCACATTGTTTCCACAAACTGTTTAGTTTAAAAAAAAAAGATTTACCACGGAAGCTTGTATTAAATACAGCTCAAGGAAAAAATGTTTGGAAGTCCCTGCACATATCTTATGGCTAATGCCTCAATAATTAGAAGGAACAGAAATATGGAAACAAGCTGTCAATAAATCCTCCAGCAAATAGCATTGGAATACCAAATATCTAAACTGCTGCCCAAATGGAAAAAAGAACACATAAGTGGAAACTGGTTATGGGAGGGAGGGATTTAGATTAGGAAAGGTATCGTAGGTTTTGATTTGGCTTTTAAAGGAGGTGTTTAGGGATTACATTCCAAAGAGTTGAGCCAAAGCATCTGTCTGCTCCTCCAGCAATGACATGTCAAAGGAGAGCAGAGAAACAGGCAAAGACAAAAATCAGAGAACTGCCAGATGAGGCTAAAAGGCCGGAAGAGACTGGAGAGATAGGGCGACTATGAAGGGAAAGGCGAGGAGCTTAGTTGATAGAGGGCCAATTCCATCAGCGAGGGTGATGAAGGAAGTGGTACTTACTGTGGAATTAGCTGAGCAGCTACATATTGAATAAAATGGAATTCAGACACATGGATAAGGGAGGGCCAGCCAGGTCAAGGGTCAGTCAGAGCAATTAGATTTGGGTAACTAATGCTGGGGTTGCCATAAATGCCCATAAACAATTCAAAATAAAAATGGTCGAAGTAATCTGTAGCTTTAGGGTTAAAAAGCAGCTTAGAGCTGAACAGAATGCCAAGGTTTCATACAGTCAAAAACAAAGAGAATTTACAGGGAGTAGAACGGAATCAGCAAAATTTGCAGCAGTAGCAGAAAGAATTGTTCCATATTTGCACTGGCTAAATCACTAGGAGCTGAGAGTCCTCCATGATTTAACAGGCAGTCTGATCAAACATCACTTCATGATAGAATGAGAGAATTAAAGAAACTACATCATCAAAAGATCTGTGAAATTTGACCCTGGGTCATCAGATGACACTGCCAAAGGACAACATGTAAGATAGGGGAGGACTTCAAGGACCAAACCTCAACAAGTCTGGAGATATCTGTGTGGGAGTAGCAAGGAAACACTTGGTGAAGATGTACAAACTGCCTTCAAACAATGACAAGGGACATACAAGGGCAGTCTAATGAAACTGGACAGTGGCTGAAAGACAGCATTGAGATGATGCTGATTGATGAAAGATGCTGGAATAAGATTGTTACGTGAACGAGTGTGCACCATTTTTCCTTTCTATCAATTTTGGCAGTTAAAAAAAACCTCTAGAATTACTGACCGGCAGCAGAATAAAATAAATCATTCTAGTCTCTTATTAATAAAGTACCACGAGCCCTAGAGACAGTTGCATGGGTATCCTTTCCTATCTGCAAGTTAAAAGTCACTCTATATTTGAGGAACAAATTACTCAAGGGTTATTGTAAAGGTACTTATGAGACACTACACAGAAGCAGTTGATAAAATGTTATTTAATTAATTGGATTGTGCCACACATAACAATTCACAGAATTCAGTCGCCTTTATGTTAGGTAGACCTCTGAAGTAACAATATTCCAGATCATCAAATGTTTAAACACATTTTACAAACTAGAAATTATTAATTTTCTTCAAAGTTTGTGAGAAGATATGTAGCTCGGGTGCTCGTTGTTGTGGTTCATGAGTTCGACTGGGACAACACTACTATTATAGGACAAGCCAAACAGAGAATAGCCAGGGAATTCTTAGAGGCATGGCACTCATCCACAGATTCTATCAACAAACACATCAACCCGGACCCAATATACCGGCCACTGCAGCGGACAGCTGGAACTGACAACCGGAAGCGGCAGAGACAAACCACTATAAATGTCGGTGGAAAGATCACAGAAGCGCTTCACAGGAGGCTCCCAAGTACTGAGTATGTCACCTGGACAGGGGATGAAACATCTGCAATATTAATTTTCTGTTTAAACTGTTTATTTTCACTTGGCTTCAAAGGAACTTTATTCCAACTTGTTAAGTGCTTGAATATTATTAATGAGTAGTTGTAATTAAACACATTTAACACCAGTTAAAATGTTACAAAACTCAATTTTGTAGCCAATGAGTACTATAAATAGTAATCACTGAAAAGTGATTACCATGAAACATGCAATCTCTGTATCAATATATATACTGTGTGTACATTCTGCTTATCCTGTGTACACATTGCAGGAACACTTTGTATGTACACATGATGATACAAAGCTGAATAGATGATCTCATACATCTAAGCCATAAGAAACAGCAAACCCATGATCACCGTCAGTTAGAAGGACAAGGGCAGCAGATACATGGGTTCCCCTCCAAGTCACTCACCATCCTGACTTGGAAATATATCGCCGTTCCTTCACTGTCACTGAGTCAAAATTCTGGGATTTCCTCCCTAATGGAATTGTGGGTCAACCCACAGCACATAGGCTGTAGCAGTTCAAGAGGCAGCTCTCCACCACATTCTCAAGGGGCAACCAGAGCTGGGCAATCAAATGCTGGCCCAGCCAGTGCCACCATTGAAAAATTAAAATAAAATGATGAGTGAATGTATAAATGTATTCCAAGGCAATGGATTGGATATAAACCAAAAACATGCTGAAGAAACTCAGCAGGTCAAGCAACATCTATGGAGAGGGAAACAAAGTTAATGCTTCAAATGCAAAATGACAAATTCTGAAGAAAATATACTGAACTCACAATGTTAGCTTAACTTTCCTCTCCATAGAGTCAGTCAGTTTGGCTGTGTTTCTCCATAATTTTCTGTTTTTATTTTAACTGTCGGTATCAACTTCGCTTTAATTTTAGCAATCAGTATAGTTACTGTTACATAAGGTAATGGTTCTGAAGGAGTTATCGTTCATGTTTCATTCACTCCAACCTTTCTATTGATGTAAAATAGTCAGTTGTTGGAGACAGGGATCGCTGTTTGAGCAGCAGATGTATCTCTATCTTGAAGGTCCTCGTGATTCTGTCTGATCAATGGAATTGTGTCTATTGCTATCATGCAATGAACCTTCTTTATATCTAAGAGCAGTGCATCCTCTGTATATACCTTATGGTGGTAACTCATCTATCAGTAATCACTAGATAGTCCTTAGACAAAACAAAGACAAGGAGGATTGGTGGCAGTGAACAATAACTCTAATGTAGTACCAGACACTGGCAGGAATGGCAAAGTTGCAAGAACCACCACCATAGAACGTTACAGCGCAGTACAGTCCCTTCGGCCTTTGTTGTTGCACCGAACATGAGGAGAGGAAATCCAGAAAACCCAGGAGAAATTTTCTAAAACCCCATCAAGGTTTTTCAGTTTAAGAGTAAGAACTGCTTTAAGAAAATGTCGGCAGATCAGGCAATATCTAAACATGATCACTGATAAAGAAAGGTGATAACCCTGGGGAAACAGCAAAATGACAAGCTCCAAAGGGAAAACCTCATTCAGAAAATGGCAAGAGGATCTGGGGCAAGAGTATGAGCTTAGAAAATAGAGAAAAGTCAGCCACACATATGATACCGTATATACTCATGTATAGATCGAGTTTTGAAAACCTTTTATTAAGCTGAAAATAGAGGGTTGACTTATACATGAGGTACTGTTATCCAGGGGATGAAATTCATGTTGGCATGAGTCAAATAAATGGACAAACCAGAGCCGAATCTCTATATAAAACAATAAAAACAAAAGGAAAAAAAATTATGGTCATTTTTTAACTTGGGGGCATTTACAACAAGTTCAGAGCACAACTGTATGCGACAGCTACTTCTAAGAAACTGAGGCGAACAACTGGAATACAAGGTTGAGAGCTGCCATATGGTACCCTAGATATTTGTATGCACAGATCAAATATATGCATGTAAATATTACATAAATAAATATGTACTCTGTATATATAGTTATCAAGATGCAATTTAACGATTTGAAAATCACATTGCGCAAATATATACTGGTGCACAAAACATGCGATGATGCAGGTATTGCATTTGAATCAAAAATGTACAAATCATGCCCTTTAAGGCTGTATATATGGTCAGGAGGAGACCCCTGAAAAAACAGCATTGACTTATACACAAGGTATATGAAAAATACCAGATTTCTTTGACCAAAATTAGTGGTCTACTTATACAGGAGACTTACCTATACATGGGTACATATGGTAGGTGCATATATTAATGAAAACATTCTCTCTATTAGCAACTAAAAAACTCTGTGTAGTAACATTAGAAAAGAGAAATGGACAAGACAGAGGCCCACACAGAAAACTCACCACAACTAGAAAAGAGACCCACATTTAGCAAAATACTTCAATTGGGGAAGATACCTGAGACATTCATTAGGAACTACCTTATCCATAAGAGACAGAACATTGAGAGAGTCAAAGATATCCTAGTGATTTTGTATTTGATACAGAAGTAACTGTTAGTATCTTATCAGATCATTTCCCAGGTATAGAGAAGCAAATGTTACAGATTACAGAGATAGAATGACGTTGCGCTGGTGGAATAATTATCAGCAGCACAGGAATGCTACTCAGGGAGTAGTTCTTTACGCAGAGAGTAGTAAGGGTATGGAATGCTTTGCCTGCAACGGTAGTAGATTTGCCAACTTTAAGTACATTTAAGTCGTCATTGGACAAGCATATGGACATACATGGAATAGTGTAGGTTAGATGGGCTTCAGATTGGTATGATAGGTCGGCGCAACATCGAGGGCCGAAGGGCATGTACTGCGCTGTAATGTTCTATGTTCTATGTTCTAAGTTACCTTTGTTTTGGAGGACAATTAAAAGCCAACCACATTACTGTGGGTCTGAAGACATGTGTAGGTCAGACCAGTTAAGGAAGTCAGATTTCCTTCCTAAAGGTCATTCATGAACCAGATGGGTCTTTACAGGAATTGATGATAGTTTCATGGTCTCCCTTACTGAAACTAGCTTTTAATTACAATTTTTTTTCTGGATGTAGGTTTGCTCGCTGAGCTGAAAGGTTAGTTTTCAGACATTTCATCACCATACTAGGTAACATCTTCAATGAGCCTCTGAATGAAGCACTGGTGGTGTAGTCCACTTTCTAGTTATATGTTTCAGTTCCCTAGGTTGGTGATGTCATTTCATGTGGAAATAACAGGAAATGGCATCACCATAGGAAATGATGTCACCACAGGAAATGGCATCACCAACCCTAGGAAATTCAAACATATAAATAGAAAGCAGGCTATACCACAAGTGCTTCATTCGGAGGCTCACTGAAGATGTTACCTAGTACAGTGATGAAATGTCTGAAAATGAACCTTCCAGCTCAGTGAGCAAACCTACAGCCAGAACCTCAACCTAAGTGATAAATCTTCTCAAAATGCGCTAACATATTATTCTTATTAATGGATTTCAAATTTTACATCTGCAATGCTGAGATATGAAGCCATGTTCTCAAAAATTCAGTTTCTGAATTATTTGTCTAGTTGTACTACTATGATAAAACCATCTCCCATTTATTGTTATCAAAAAGCAATGTCACTTCTGGAGATGCTCTACAGCTGTCTATCCTCTACCTCCAAGCATTAGATCGGCTCAAAACAATGCAAGGGCAAAAGATGGTAATGAACTACCTTGAATGACCCTTTACAAGTGGCCCCTACTGGTAAAAGGTGACAAATATCATGAGGTACCAGGAGTGGTCACCTTGTAAAATATTGCAATTGCTAATGTCAAGATGATTTAAAATATAAAGTATTAATATTTAAACTTATCCCAGAACCTGAGGTAGTATGGGCTGAAGTTAGAAACAGGAAAGTAGAGGTCACCCTGTTAGGAGTTTTCTATAGGCCTCCGAATAGTTCCAGAGATCTAGAGGAAAGGATAGCAAAGATGATTCTTGATAGGAGTGAGAGAGACAGGGTAGTTGTCATGGTGGACTTCAACTTTCCAAATATTGACTGGGAACACTATAGCACGAGTACTATAGATGGGTCAGATTTTGTCCAGTATGTGCAGGAGGGCTTCCTGACACAGTATGTAGACAGGCCAACAAGAGGCGAAGCCACATTAGATTTGGTACTGGGTAATGAGCCCGGCCAGGTGTTAGACTTGGAAGTAGGTGAGCACTTTGGTGATAGCGATCACAATTCTGTTATGTTTACTTTAGTTATAGAAAGGGATAGGTGTATACCACTGGGCAAGAGTTACAGGTGGGGGAAAGACAATTACGATGCGATTAGGCAAGATTTAGGAAGCATAGGATGGGGAAGGAAACTGCAGGGGATGGGCACATTAGAAATGTGGAGCTTATTCAAGGAAAAGCTACTGTGTGTCCTAGATAAGTATGTACCTGTCAGGCAGGGAGGAAGCTGTACAGCACGGGAGCTGTGGTTTATGAAGGAAGTGGAATCTCTGGTCAAGAGGAAGAAGAAGGCATATGTTAGGATGAGATGTGAAGGCTCAGTTAGGGCACTTGAGGGTTACAAGGTAGCCAGGAAAGACCTAAAGAGAGAGCGCAGAAGAGCCAGTAGGAGACATGAGAAGTTGTTGGTGGATAGGATCAGGGTAAACCCTAAGGCTTTCTATAGGTATTTAAGGAATAAAAGAACGATGAGAGTAAGATTAGGGCCAATCCAGGATAGGAGTGGGAAGTTGTTTATGGAGTCAGAGGAGATAGGGGAAGCACTAAATGAATATTTTTTGACAGTATTCACTCTAGAAAACGAGGAGAATACTGAGATACAGGCTACTAGACTAGGTGGGATTGAGGTTCACAAGGAGGAGGTATTGGAAATCCTACAGAGTGTGAAAATAGTTAAGTACCCTGGGACGGATGGGATTTATCCTAGGATCCTCTGGAAAGCCAGGGAGGAGATTGCCGAGCCTTTGGCATTGATCTTTAAATCGTCATTGTCTACAGGAATTGGCCATGGTGAATTGGTCAGGTGAATTGGCCATGCTAAATTGCCCGTAGTGTTCGGTAAGGGGTAATGTAGGGGTATGGGTGGGTTGTGCTTCGGCGGGGCAGTGTGGACTTGTTGGGCCGAAGGGCATGTTTCCACTCTGTAAGTAATCTAATCTAATCTAATCTAAAGGAATACTGCCAGAAGACTGGAGGATAGCTAAATGTGGTTCCCCTGTTCAAGAAGGGGAGTAGAGACAATCCTGGTAATTATAGACCAGTCAGCCTCACTTCAGTTGTTGGTAAAGTGTTGGAAAAGGTTATAAGAGATAGGATTTATAATCATCTAGAAAAGAATAATTTGATTAGGGATAGTCAGCACGGTTTTGTGAAGGGTAGGTCGTGCCTCACAAACCTTATTGAGTTCTTTTTGAAGGTGACCAAATAGGTAGATGAGAGTAAACCAGTTGATGTGGTGTATATGGATTTCAGCAAGGCGTTCGATAAGGTTCCCCACAGTGGGCTATTGTACAAAATGCAGAGGAATGGGATTGTGGGAGATATAGCAGTTTGGATCAGTAATTGGCTTGCTGAAAGAAGACAGACGGTGGTGGTTGATGGGAAATGTTCATCCTGGAGTCCAGTTACAAGTGGTGTACCGCAAGGGTCGGTGTTAGGTCCACTGCTGTTCATCATTTTTATAAACGACCTGGAGGAGGGCGTAGAAGGGTGGGTTAGTAAATTTGCAGACAACACTAATGTCAGTAGAGTTGTGGATAGTGACGAAGGATGTAGTAGGTTACAGAGAGACATAGATAAGCTGCAGAGCTGGGCTGAGAGCTGGCAAATGGAGTTAATGCCGACAAGTGTGAGGTGATTCACTTTGGTCGGAGTAACCGGAATGCAAAGTACTGGGCTAATGGTAAGATTCTTGGTAGTGTAGATGAGCAGAGAGATCTCGGTGTCCAGGTACACAGATCCTTGAAAGTTGCCACCCAGGTTGACAGGGTTGTTAAGAAGGCATATAGTGTTTTAGCTTTTACTAATAAAGGGGTCGAGTTCCGGAACCATGAGGTTATGCTGCAGCTGTACAAAACTCTGGTGCAGCCGCACTTGGAGTATTGTGTACAATTCTGGTCACCACATTATAAGAAGGATGTGGAAGCTTTGGAAAGGATGCAGAGGAGATTTACTAGGATGTTGCCTGGTATGGAGGGAAGGTCTTACGAGGAAAGGCTGAGGGACTTGAGGCTGTTTTCGTTAGAGAGAAGAAGGTTGAGAGGTGACTTAATAGAGACATATAAGATAATCAGAGGGTTAGATAGGGTGGACAGGGAGAGCCTTTTTCCAAGTATGGTGACGGCGAGCACGAGGGGGCATAGCTTTAAATTGAGGGATGATAGATATAGGACAGATGTCAGAGGTAGTTTCTTTACTCAGAGTAGTAAGGGTATGGAATGCTTTGCCTGCAACGGTAGTAGATTCGCCAACTTTAAGTACATTTAAGACGTCATTGGACAAGCATATGGACGTACATGGAATAGAGTAGGTTAGATGGGCTTCAGATTGGTATGACAGGGCGGCGCAACATTGAGGGCCAAAGGGCCTGTACTGCGCTGTAATTTTCTATGTTCTATATGTTCTAAAAGCTTTGTTCTGTTTGAGAAATAAATAATTATAAAATGAACTGGAGCATTACAAAGTAGCCACTAAACTCACCTGGTCTGAAAGCAGTCAAACTCAGCAAGGGATAGGTCAAGACCAACAGTAACTAATAATATCTAACATGGTCAAAACTATCCTAAACAACCTGAAAAAAAGCTTTCTAAATTATCTAGACATGAAAAGTATTTACCTGAAATGCATAGTTTTCAAATTGATCTTCAAAATGACTCTTGGGGATGAGATTTCTCAATGATAAATCTTTGCTCTGGCAAAATCTAAGTCCAAAATCCATATGGAGACAAAAGAGTTGAGTGTCCCCTCCCTCTCTCTAAAACAAAGGAATACAGGGGTCCTCCAACAATGGGCCATCAAAACCTACTTAAAACCGGATTGCCTTCTTTGTGTAAGAAAGTGAGGACTGCAGCTGCTGGAGATCAGAGCTGAAAATGTGTTGCTGGAAAAGCGCAGCAGGTCAGGCAGCATCCAAGGAACAGGAGAATCGACGTTTCGGGCATGAGCTCTTCTTCAGCCCTTCTGAAAATGCCCTAGTTTGCCTTACTGGAACCTCCTGGTGAACATTCAACTGCATAATTCCTTCACCAAAGAAACGGAAATGTCTTTGCTTCAGTTCCACCTCCCCATACCCTGTATCATGTATATTTGCTGAATGGAGTCAAAGATTCGCACTTCATGGAAACAGATCCTTCAGTCTACATCATCGATGCGGACCACATATCCTAAAATTAACTAGTCTTTTTTGTCTGAATTTGGCCCATATTGCTCTAAGTCTTTTCTCTTCATATACTTGTCCAAATGTCTTTTAAATGTTGTAATTGTACTAGTCTCTACCACTTGCTCTGGCAGCTCATTCCAGACTTGTACCCCCTCTGTGTGAAAACGTTAACCCCAGTTCCTTTTAATTCTTTCCTCTCTCACCATAAACCTATGCCCTCTAGTTGTGAACTCCCCCACCATTGGAAAAAGACCTTTGCTATTCACCTTATCTATGCATCTCTACCTCCTATGCTCCAGGTAAAAAAGTCCCAGCCTATCCAACCTCTCCTTGTAATTCCAGTACTGGCACCATCCTTGTAAACATTTTCCCCACCTTTTCCAGTTTAATAACATCCTTCCTATAGCAAAGAAACTAGAATTGCATGCAGTATCCCAAAAGTGGCCCAACCAATGTCTTGTACAGTACCAACATGACCTCCTAATTCATATTCTTAATGCACTGACCAATGAAGGCAAGCATGTCAAATGCCTTCTTCACTACCCTGTGTTGCTGTTTTCAAGGAACTATGAACCTGCACCTCTCTGTCCCTCTGTTCGACAACACTTGCCAGGCTCTACCATTAACTGTGTAAAGATTAGAGTGGTGTTGGAAATGCTCAGCAGGTCAGGCAGCATCCGAGGAGCAGGAAAACCGACATTTCGGGCAGGAGCCCTTCATCAGGAATGGAGGCAGGGAGCCTTGGGGGTGGAGAGATAAATGGGAGGGGGTGTGACTGGGGAGGAGGTAGCTGGGAGTGCAATTGGTGGATGGAAGAAGGGGTAAAAGTGATAGGTTGGAGAGGAGGTTGGAGTGGATAGCTGGGAAGGAAGATTGACAGGTGGGACAGGTCATGAGGATGGTGCTGAGCTGGAAGATTGGAGCTGGGGTGAGGTGGGAAGAGGGGAAATGAGGAAACTGATGAAATCCACATTGATGCCATAGGGTTGAAGGGCTCTGAGGCGGAGGATGAGGCGTTCTTCCTCCAGGCGTCGGGTGGTGAGGGAGCGGCGGTGGAGGAGGCCCAGGACCTGCATGTCCTCAGCAGAGTGGGAGGGGGCATTGAAATGTTGGGCCATGGGGCGGTGTGGTTGATTGGTGCGGGAAAAGTCCTGCCCTAGTTTGCCTTACCAAAATGAAACACCTTCATTTATCAAAATTAAACTCCATCTGTTGACTCGTGTGTGTGCGGGCACATATGTATGTCACAGAATTCAGAACATGTTTATCTTTTGAAGAAGGTTTGTACTCTTTGTTATTGAGTGAATTTACAATGAAGCTTACTCATCAATGTTGATTATCTCAAGAGTCTGTCAGACTTATGTCTTCATAGCTTTAATACATGATCGGGTACATGTTGAATTCTGTTAACTCTGTTACCAGAATGTTATAGTAATGATTAATATTCTAGGATTTTAGCACTGAATGATGTGACTAGAAATGTTAGTGCTGAAAATCCTTTAAAATATTGTAATAACATTTATAAGGCCCAAGTCAGGAGTGTGATGGAATACTCCCCACTTGCCTGGATGGGTGCAACTTCAACAACCTTTCACGTATGCTTTTTTTTAAGATTAGATTAGATTACCTACAGTGTGGAAACAGGTCCACACCGACCCTCTGAAGAGCAACTCACCCAGACCCATTCCCCTACATTTACCCCTTCACGGGCAATTTAGCACGTCCAATTCACCTAACCTGCACATTTTTTGGATTGTGGGAGGAAACCAGACCACTCAGAGGAAACCCACGCAGATACAAGGAGAATGTGCAAACTCCACACAGACAATTGCCTGAGGCAGGAATTGAACCTGGGTCTCTGGCGCTGTGAGGCAGCAGTGCTAACCACTGTGCCACCATGCCAGTCCTTCTCATCCATGCCAACCAAGTTTCCCAAACTAAACCAGTCCCATTTACCTGCATTTGGCCCAAATCCCTCTAAACTTTTCCTATTCATGGCTTTTAAAGATTGTACCTGTATCTGCATTGATCACTTCCTCTGGCAGTTCACTCTATGCACAGTGGTGGTATGCTGCCTTCTTGAACCGGTGCGTTCCATGTGCTGGGGGTAGACCCACAATGCCCCAAGAGAGGAAATTCTAGGATTGTGACCCAATGACAGTGAAGGAACAGTTATATATCTCCAAGTCAGGTTGGTGAGTGGCTTGGAGAGGAACTTGCAGGTAGTGGACTCCCCATTGGTGAGTCAGGAGGTGAGTTACTTGCCACAGTATTCCTCGCCTCTGACCTGCTCTTGCAACTATTGCATTTAGGTTGCAAGAGGAGTTGAGGTTCTGGTCAATGGTAACCCCCAGGATCTTGATAGTGGGGGAATGAGTGATGGTAACACCATACAGCAGCAGTAATTTGATTGTCTCTTATTGGAGATGGTCATTGCCTGTCATTTGTGTGGCATGAACGTTACTTGTTACTTGTCAGCCCAGAATATTTTCCAGAACTTGTCGCATTTGAACACGGACTGCTTTAGTACCTGAGGAGTTACGAATGGTGCAGAGCATTGTGCAAACATTGGCAAACATCCCTCCTTCTGACTTTATGATGGAGGGATGAAAATGTTTTGGCGTACTGCACTGCCCTGAGGAACACCTGCAGACATATCCTGGAGCTGAGATGACTGATCTCCAACAGCCACAGCCATCTTCCGATTAGTTTAATCAGCAGAAAGTTTGTCTCTGATACCCACTGATTCCAGTTTTGCTTGGGCTGCTTGATGCCACACTTGGTCGAATGCAGCATCACTCTTGGAGCTGAGCTCTTTTGTCCATGTTTGAACCAAGGCTGAAAACTGAAAATTGAGAACTGAGTGGCCCTGGCAGAACCTGGTGGGCGGCACGGTGGCACAGTGGTTAGCACTGCTGCCTCACAGCGCCAGAGACCCGGGTTCAATTCCCGCCTCAGGCGACTGACTGTGTGGAGTTTGCACGTTCTCCCCATGTCTGCGTGGGTTTCCTCCGGGTGCTCCGGTTTCCTCCCACAGTCCAAAAATGTGCAGGTCAGGTGAATTGGCCATGCTAAATTGCCCGTAGTGTTAGGTAAGGGGTAGATGTAGATGTAGGGGTATGGGTGGGTTACGCTTCGGCAGGGCGGTGTGGACTTGTTAGGCTGAAGGGCTGTTTCCACACTGTAAGTAACCTAATCTAATCTAACCCAAACTGGGTGTCACTGAGCAGGTTATTGCTGAACAGGTGCTGCTTGATAGCACTGTTGATGACACCTTCCAACACTTTACTGATGATCAAGAGCAGACTGATGGGGCTGTAATTGGTTGGGTTGGATTTGTCCTATGTTTTGTGAATAGCTTTTTGTGCACTTCTCATTATGCCAGTTCAAGAAGAATATATAGAAAATGTTTGAGGGATAATAACAATCAAAACTATGGCTATAAAGAAAGATGTGAGATCAAAAGACTTTCGAGCTGGAGCAGAGAGGTTTAAATGGAGATATAGTAGAGGTTTGATAGTTAAAATTTTAAGGCGGTAAACAGAGCAAAATTATTTCCATTGCTTGTTGAGTTGCTAACAAGAAAATCTGTGTGTTTATTAGGAGAGCAAGAACCCGAGGTTAGAATATTTGAACAGACATTGTTGTATTTGATCAAATCAGAAATTTGAGGAAGATAACACAAGAATCTCTGCAGAGACAGGATAGGCAGATGTGACTGAAGTAAACCACTGAAACTGAAACAGGCTCAAGTAGAATTACATCCTTCAGTGATGGTTATAATCCAATGGCATCTTTCACATCAGATGTCAAACCTTCCTAATATCTATTTTCAAATTAGATTACTTCTATTCTCACTGCTCTTGCTGGTATTTACCATGTCCAGTACTCCATTCCCCTCATCTCTGTAACCCTATGGCCTGCTGCTCATTTCTGTGACCAATACCTGGCAGAACCCAGGGGTGGCATGGTGGCTCAGTGGTTAGCACTGCTGCCTCACAGCACCAGGGACCTGGATTCGATTCCAGCCTCAGGTGACTGTCTGTGTAGAGTATGCACATTAGCCCTTTGTCTGCGTGGATTACTTCCCACAATCCAAAGATGAGCAGGTTAGGTGAATTGGCTATGCTAAATTGCCCATTGTGCTCAGGGACATGTAGGTGAGGTGTACATATAAGGTAGGGGGAATTGATCTGGGTGGGTTACTTTTTGGAGGGTTGATTTGGACCTTATGGGCTGTAGGACCTGTTTCCACACTATAGGGATTCTAGGATTCAAATACCCTTTTTCAATGCTAGTTATAATCAGCTGTGATGCTGCTATTGTAGAATAGTTCACTCAAAGTGGCTTTCAGAGCTTGTTGGGAGAACTGGTGCCCAGCATGTGGAAGTATATCCAGAGTGGGTCTTCATGAGAAACAAATATTGGCAAGGTCAGTAGCAGATTGCAAAGAATAGGTGGGGGGGGTGGGGTTGCTTCCCCATATCTTAGGTTCAGAATCCAATGTTTACAGACTCAAGGTGAAGCAACATTATTAGGAAGAACTTCACATTTGTTTGTTGACCATATTTTTCTATGAAACGGGCACATACCTTCAAAACATCCTTGTTTATGTTGATCAGATTGAATGAAAATATATGATCTTTGGCCCCAACAAAAAGTCTGCCTTTCTCCTCATCCAACAAGAACGTCTGGTAACCAGAGCTGTTTGCAATTCCAACAAAAGTGACAACGTTGTTTAATTCCATCATTTCTGTGGAAAAGAGAGAACAATCTTGAGTGAAAGATTAAGTGACTTCAGCTATTCTGATTGACATTGCCATGACACAACAGATTTGAAACAAGAATTAAAGGCTTCGGAGATGTCATAAATTCTCAACATGCAAAAACTTGAAGAGGGTACATGCTTTAGGGAGGAATGCTGTCAAATTGTTTTGCTTAATGCTGCCTCAGGTGAGGATTTGGGATGGTAAGGCATCCTTTCGGTTATTGTGGTGAGCAAACACTAAGGGGAACAGAAGCAAAGTCAAAGTCCAACAGGGAAACTCAGCTGGACTGCCTTTGCTGAGGTTGTTTCTAACTGATGCCAGTACAATAACACAGATATAAAATGGCTTCTTAAACCAAACCAACTGCTCACTTTAACTGCTGTCAGCTGATAAACATGAAGCTCAACCTCCCTCTCGATATTGTAACTGTTTCTAACCTTTCAGTGACTGATCCATGATTGTCTAAGTTCACAGAAACAATTCCCTAGAAACATCTCTTCAAAGTGAAAAAGGCAGGCTATGTGGTTTCAGTAGCCAACTCTACAGACTATAGGAACTCTTGTGGCACAGTGGTAGTATCCCTAACCTTGAGCCAGGAGACCCAGGTTCAAGAGCTGAAAAATGTGTTGCTGGAAAAGCGCAGCAGGTCAGGAAGCATCCAAGGAGCAGGAGAATTGACGTTTCAGGCATAGGTCCTTCTTCAGGAATGAGGAAGGTGTGCCAAGCAGGCTAAGATAAAAGGTAGGGAGGAGGGACTTGGGGATGGGGCATTGGGAATGCAATAGGTGGAAGGAGGTTAAGGTGAGGGTGATAGGCTGGAGAGGGGGTGGGGACGGAGAGGTCGGGAAGAAGATTGCAGGTCAAGAAGGCGGTGCGGAGTCCAAGGGTCGGGACTGAGATAAGGTGGGGGGGGTGAGGTGGGAAATGAGGAAGCTGGAGAAATCTGCATACATCCCTTGTGGTTGGAGGGTTCCTAGGCAGAAGATGAGGCGCTCTTCCTCCAGGCGTCATGTTGCCATGGTCTGGCGATGGAGGAGGCCAAGGACCTGCATGTTCTTGGCGGAGTGGGAGGGGGAGTTGAAGTGTTGAGCCACGGGGCGGTTGGGTTGGTTGGTCCAGGTGTCCCAGAGGTGTTCTCTGAAACGTTCCGCAAGTAGGTGGCCTGTCTCCCCAATGTAGAGGAGGCCACATCTTGTGCAGCGGATGCAGTAAATGATGTGTGTAGTTGTGCAGGTGAATTTGTGACGGATATGGAAGGATCCCTTGGGGCCTTGGAGGGAAGTGAGGGGAGAGTGTGGGTGCAAGTTTTGCATTTCTTGTGGTTGCAGGGGAAGGAGGTTGGGTTGGTGGGGGCATTGGACCTGACGAGGGAGTCGCGGAGGGAGTGGTCTTTCCGGAATGCTGATAGGGGAGGGGAGCGAAATATATCCTCGGTGGTGGGGTCTGTTTGGAGATGGCGGAAATGACGAAGGATGATACGATGTATATGGAGGTTGGTGGGATGGTAGGTGAGGACCAGTGGGGTTCTGTCCTGGTGGCGATTGGAGGGGCGGGGCTCAAGGGCGGAGGAGCGGGAAGTGGAGGAGATGCGGTGGAGAGCATCGTCGATCACGTCTGGGGGGAAATTGCGGTCTTTGAAGAAGGAGGCCATCTGGGTTGTTCGGTATTAGAATTGGTCCTCCTGGGAGCAGATGCGGAGGAGGTGAAGGAATTGGGAATATGGGATGGTGTTTTTACAGGGGGTAGGGTGAGAGGAGGTGTAATCTAGGTAGCTGTGGGAGTCAGTCGGTTTATATCCGTGTTGATTCGGTCGCCCAAGATAGAAATGGAGAGGTCTAGGAAGGGGAGGGAGGAGTCTGAGACAGTCCAGGTAAATTTGAGGTCGGGGTGGAAGATGTTAGTAAAGTGGATGAACTGTTCAACCTCCTCGTGGGAGCACGAGGCAGCACCGATACAGTCATCGATGTAGTGGAGGAAAAGGTGGGGGGTGGTGCCAGTGTAGCTGCGGAAGATGGACTGTTCCACATATCCGACGAAGAGGCAGGCATAGCTGGGGCCCATACGGGTTCCCATGGCTACTCCTTTGGTTTGGAGGAAGTGGGAGGATTGGAAAGAGAAGTTGTTCAGGGTGAGGATCAGTTCAGTCAGTCGAAGGAGGGTGTCAGTGGAAGGGTACTGGTTGGTACGGCGGGAAAGGAAGAAGCGGAGGGCTTTGAGGGGATGGGGGATGGAGGTGTACAGGGACTGGATGTCCATGGTGAAGATAAGGCGTTGGGGACCGGGGAAGCGAAAATCATGGAGGAGGTTGAGGGCGTGGGTAATGTCCTGAACATTGGTGGGGAGTTCTTGGACTAAGGGGGACAGGACCGTGTCGAGGTACGCAGAGATGAGTTCGGTGGGGCAGGAGCAGGCTGAGACAATGGGTCGGCTGGGGCAGTTAGGTTTGTTGATTTTGGGCAGGTGATAGAAACGGGCGGTGCGGGGTTGTGGGAATTTGAGGTTGGAGGCGGTGGATGGGAGATCCCTTGAGGTGATGAGGCTATGGATGGTCTGGGAGATGATGGTTTGGTGGTGGGAGGTGGGGTCATGGTCAAGGGGGCAGTAGGAGGAGGTGTCCACAAGCTGGCGTTTAGCCTCAGCAATGTGAAGACCCAGGTTCAAGTCCCACCTGCTCCAGAGGTGTGGGATAATATCTCTGAACAGATTAATATAGAAAACATCTACTCTCAGTCAAGACCCACATATCTTCATCATGCTGTATCGTGTTCTGAATGGTTATGTGTGAACAGACTAGAATGTTAGTAAAAACAGAGTGAGGGAGTAGCCTTCTTCAGTGCATAATCCTATCCAAAATCATTTGAACACCAGGACAATGTGAGGTACTACTTAAATACCTAATTTCCTCCACAACTGCTGATGTTCTTCAATCCTTTCATGATATTGAGTGGGATCATTACCTGCATTCCCAATATTCCAACAGTGAATCCCATTGCAGAATCTCACTATTGTTCCAGCATAGGAGGAGGCCATTCAGCCCACTGTAGCCGTATGGATTCTCCAGATGAACATCTTATTTAGTGCTATCCCCATATCCCTGAATAGGAGATGGACTTGGCCCAGGGGCATTATTGTTAGACTATTTATCCAAAGACCTAGATAATGTTCGGGATACTGCTATGATTTGAATACTGCTATGGCAGATGGTGGAATTGAATTCTCAAAAAATCTGGAATCAAGAGTCTAATGATGATTATGAATCCATTGTTGATGGTCAGGGGAAAAATATCTGATTCACTAATGTCCTTCAAGGAAGGAAACTGCCATCCTTACCTGGTCTGGCACATGTGACTCCAGACCCACAGCAATGTGGGTGACTCTTAACTGCTCTCTGAGTAATTAGGCATGGACAATAAATGTTGGCCCAGCTAGGGACACCCACATACTGTGAAGGAATAAAAAAGATTGCTCTTTTTCAACTAATCATCCATGTCTTTTGGAATGTGTCTCCACCACACATTCAGATGGTTCACTCTAGGCTGCAGTTACTCCCTGTGTGAAAAGGTTTCTCAGGTCACTTTTTGTTCGTCTGCTAATTAACAGTAATCTCTGGCTTTTCATTCATGATTCTTTTCCAAGTGAGATTATTTTCTCCCTATCAACTTTATTTAACCCTCCCATGATTCTGAATACTTCAACTAGGACTCCTGTCAGCCTTCTCCTCTCCAGCCTCTTCTTCATGCACCTCCCCCCCCCCCACCCCCCACCCCCACAACACGTCTCTCCACTTTGTACCACCCAGTCCTTATTTAAAATTCCATCTCTTTCATCAAGTCGCTTGTCTCTCCTTCTAACATTGCCTCCCTTGTCTTAAGTGTACTTTTACATCATTGTGTTTTATGCAGTGCCTTTGAAATATTTTTCAGCGCTGAAGGCACTACATAAATGCAAGTTGATGTTGATGTAGGTGCCATTTATAGATATTTAACAGTTCTGAAGGTGTAATCGCTAAATTCCAGATGTTCTGATGAAAGGTCAACTTCGATACTATTTAGTGTTATTCTTCTCTTTTCAAAACTAATAAACATGCTGGGTATTTTAGTGTGTTTCTTTTATTTTAATCAGATTTTTAGTTATGTTCACCTCACTGCTTCCCTGGTTTATATTTCACAATATGATCATTTCTTTTGCCCAGTCGAAAGAGTTTCCATGTTTGCAACCTTCCGCCATTTGTGGTTTTAAATACTGTGCTACAAGATGGACAGTGGGTTTCTTTTTTGCAAAGGCTAATTAAAGATGGACAGTGGGTTTCTTTTTTGCAAAGGCTAATTAAAGATGGACAGTGGGTTTCTTTTTTGCAAAGGCTAATTAAAGTGCCTTTGGACTGTTAGAGAAATGAGACTGAACCGCGTTACTGAACCTTGTCACACTGGCACAATGTCAGGTTTTGAAGTGGTACTGGAAGTCAGCACTCCAGGGCTATGTCAATAAATATTGTGCTGCAGTGGAGCTTGTACACAGATATGAAAGCGATGAATAGAAACAGGGACGGAGGCAAGCCCCATTTGGACCATTGCCAGTTTTTCAAGTGCCCTATATCTACACACAGCTCGTCTACTCTGTTTTTTTTGAAAGGGAGTGAAAAGTCTTTGTTCCAATATCTTTTCCATAAATTTTATGTTCTTTCTTCTTGTGTTAATTCCTTTTATCCTCCTTCCTAATCTCACATTTTCTTTATTTTTGTAACCTTAATTTTAATAGAATTTAATACCTAGTCAAATCTTCAGTTTTCTTTATTTTCTCCTAATTATTTTTCACTCCTGACTGTATTCCTCCTTTAGGATCTGTCCTGACTGTATCCCTCCTTTAGGATCTGTCCTGACTGTATTCCTCCTTTAGGATCTGTCCTGACTGTACTCCTCCTTTAGGATCTGTCCTGACTGTATCCCTCCTTTAGGATCTGTCCTGACTGTACTCCTCCTTTAGGATCTGTCCTGACTGTACTCCTCCTTTAGGATCTGTCCTGACTGTATCCCTCCTTTAGGATCTGTCCTGACTGTATCCCTCCTTTAGGATCTGTCCTGACTGTACTCCTCCTTTAGGATCTGTCCTGACTGTATTCCTCCTTTAGGATCTGTCCTGACTGTATCCCTCCTTTAGGATCTGTCCTGACTGTATCCCTCCTTTAGGATCTGTCCTGACTGTATTCCTCCTTTAGGATCACTCCTGACTGTATCCCTCCTTTAGGATCTGTCCTGACTGTATTCCTCCTTTAGGATCTGTCCTGACTGTATCCCTCCTTTAGGATCTGTCCTGACTGTATTCCTCCTTTAGGATCTGTCCTGACTGTATCCCTCCTTTAGGATCTGTCCACACACATGCCCGCTTCTTGTTGGTTCTCTTTCTAATATTAGAAACTGTGGGGCTGGGGCTGGGGCTGAGTTTCCACACAGGGGGCTCAAACAACTCTCTCACCAAGACAGACCTCAAGTTGGAGCAGAATCAAAATACGAAAGAACAGAGGCTCTTCTCGCTGTAACTCCCCCAGTAACCTGCAATTAGCTACAGACTAATTCTATAGATTCAGTCTTGCATGTTTGATGCTCCAACATCTTTCGGTTTTAAATTGGTTTGCTGTCACTAAAGTCATTGTCAATGTTGTACCCTAATATACAGCTCATTCATTCCATCACAAAGAGGAGCATCATGGATTGAATTTCCCACTCAGTTTCCAGCATGTTTTACTGAAGGCTTATGAGTTGCCAACAAAGCCAAATGTTTGGTTAATGATAGAGAATTGTTAACAGTGAATGTGAAGTTCAGAAGACCTCCACACAATTATTGCAGTGTGACTGATTTTCACTTTCTTTCTGCCAGGCTGTGTAGCTGGGATTTTTAAAAAGCTTTATTATTTGGCAAACCTCAAATTATGGCTTTCGAAGCCAGCTCCAGTTTTCTGTTTCACTTGGATTTTCACGAAGAGATTCAGCGCAGAAGGAAGCCAAAGGATCAGGGAACGATGGTCACTCAGGGGGAGACTGTTTGACGTCTCAAGTTTATGTTGGCTGTCTGCAGGAGCAATGCAGCCAGTGTCACACTCCAGGCTTTGTCCCAGAGCCTTGTAAACTTTCTCCTTTCTGGTACTTATCCAATGTCCTTTTAAAAACCACAATTAAATCTGCCTCCACCACACTCTCAGGCAGTATATTTCATATCCTAACAACTTGCAGTGCAACAAGAAAAGACTTTACTTCCTCTAAAACCAAAATACTGTGACAGTTGCAGAAATGACAATGCTAGAAGTACTCAGCAGGTTTGGCAGCAAGTGTGGGGGAAGAGAATAAAAGTTAATGTTCCGGGTTAGACATGGCTCCTTCAGAATTGAAGGGGGAGAGAAATATGATGGGTATTATACAGAGTAGAGGGCAAGTTGTGGGGCTGGATGGGGAACAGGGAAACTGAAGGACAGGGGAAAGGGTGGGAATGGTTAAGTGACAATATGTCATGAAACAAAAGGCAAAGGGATTGTTTATAGCAAAGTGAAAAGAAATACTAGTACAAAGTGTGAAGAGAAGAAGAGTGAACAACTCTGTCTGAAGATAAAAACATGAAAAACAACATGCATATTATTAGGTAGAAAACAAAAATAGGGACAGAATTCATATTGTCTGTACCTCAAGATTACATTGGACTTCACTGAATTTGTTTTGCAGAATAATTCTGATGATGTGACTAAGGTAGTGAGTTAAAACAACAAATGTGAGTGAGGGCAGGGTCCCAAAGGCAGATTTACTTAGCAACTACACTGCAGATGGAAGGTGTTGGGATGGTTGGAAGAGGGCTACGTAGTTTCATCTGAGGAGAAAGTAAGGCACATCAGGAATTCCTGAGGAATGCTGGATTTTCCAAACTGAACTGGAGGTGGGAAACTGGAAGAATGGAATGGAGTGCGAGGAAGCGTTGAGATGGTTGTAGGATGCAGTGGGTTTAAAACAAATACTAGTCTAAAGACTAACCCCAGAATAGAGCCAGACAGGTCAAAGAGTGGAAGGGGGAAGTTGGAGGTGTACCAGGTGAAGATGAGATAAAGGCAAAAATTGGAAGCAAAGATCAGAAAGCTGCAGAAATATAGTGATTAATATACCATAAAAAATAAAATCTGCTGGAAAACTCAACAGATCTGGCAGCATTCCAGACCAGTGATCTTTCAACAGATTGGTTCTGATGACACATCATGAACATAAAACTTTGAACTCTACATTTCTCTCTCTCTGAAAAGGTGCTGCCAAATCCATTGACTTTCTCCAAAATGTTTTGTTTTTATTTCAGGTTTCCAACATCTGCAGTACTTTGCTTTCGTACCAGGAGAAAAGTTTTGGTCATGGGGAGCTGAGCAGGACCAGAACAAGAAATGTTCCACATGACCCATCGAAAGATAAGCATCACTGGAAACCCATGCAGGTACCAAGGAACAATATCTTTTATCTGAAAGAAATGAGACATATCATTTGTTCAATGAGAGAATGTGCTCAGCCTGATGGTTGTGGTTGTGGACGGAAACTGTTGAGACCTGTGTCCAAGTTGGTAGAGAGTTGTCAGACCCTCCTGCTGGGGGCCCCTTACCAATTGTTGATAAATTATTCTACCTGCTAACATTAGATGAATGACTAATTTTGATGCTTCCCACCTTTGATAGCTTACAAAGTGCTGGCTTTGGGCAAAGTACAAGTTGCGATATTGTGTTACAGTCTGTCTGCATTTCAGGGTCCTATTTGAGTACAGATTAGCCAGGTTTTGTTTTCCACAGAGTGATATGATCTGAAGCAGCTTGACATTGCAGTCTCTTCACACTGTCATGAAGATCAGGCTTTCAGGTGCTCGATTACTTGTAAAATTATTTCCGTTCACAGAAACAAATTGAAGAGTTCAGTTAAAAAATGCACTCATGCAGAATGACATTTCAAACATTCCTCATACTTGTTGATGTCTTTTGAACTTTGACATGCATGCAGAATAAATCCCAATGGGGACATTAATATGTTGAAATCAATATCCGAAAATGTCAAGTTCACACCAACACAGCACTGGAGTGAACCTCCCAGATACTTTCCAATCAACTTGTTCAGAGATATAATGACACACCTCTGGAACAGGTGAATCTGGAACATGGGCCTCTTGGTTCAGAGGTAGAGACACTACCACTGTGTCACAAAACTCATTTCTGAACATTTCACACTGTCCAAGACACAACATTTTTACTTAGCTTTGAAACCAACACCTGGTGTTCTGGGTGATTGAAATTCAAAGTTTAAGCTTCATTTGAGCTGGTACAGCACTAATTGTTTTGATTGATTTCTTAATAGGGAGTATTACTAATTTTCACATCTTTTATGTAGAAATTCAGTGTTAACCTGCTGATATCTCCTCAGCACATCAAAGAGAATGAGATACTTAGCGGGAAATGTATCTCAGGGCAGGTTTCATCTTCACCGTGAGATTTTCTGATTGGTCTGACTGCCAGAATTGATGCACAGGTTGCTAGAAGTATTTTAATTTCTCTAGTATCTTTCAAGGTCAAAGAAATCCAGCTATTTGTACTAACTAGTTGTGTGAAACACTGAATTTGGATCATGCTGATCCCTCTGGAAGGGAATGCAGACAGCAATACGACATTAATCAGGTCCATCACTGAAGTTCCATTGAGGCATACCTGCAGATGAGTTTTAAGACTGGATTTTCACTCTAAGAAAGTGGAAACAAGCTGCTGCAGGTAGCAAGTCTACTGCAGGGTGCATTTTCCATTGTTTTGGTGAGTAGTAGGTTAGATTATAGAAGTGACTGCCAGATGCTCAGTGCAAAAATACATCCCTTGCTGATGATAAACACTAGACATGTTGTCTGGCTTAGAGACAGGTGTGGAGAAAGTTATAGCTATTTAGGAATTGTTAATATGCTTTATCTTCATTTGTCCATAAATGTCATCTTTTTTATGCTTCATTCCAAGGTCACAAATTTAATCTGAACATTATAATTCTCAATGTTTTTTTAAGATAAAATATAATGCACTAAAAGGTTTCAGATCCAACATCAGGATTCCTGATGAAGGACTTTTGCCCGAAACATTGATTCTCCTGCTCCTCGGATGCTGCCTGACCTGCTGTGCTTTTCCAGCACCATTCTAATATTGAGCACTGCACATGTACCTGCACTTCCCAGCCTGCCTTAGTACAAGAAGGCAGCTCACTACCCCCCATTCTCTTAAGGGCAGTTAGGGGTAAGCCATATATGTTGGCACATATCCAATTAAAGAACGAACAAATTTCTGCAAACTATATTCTTAACATTAAATAACCACCTTTCCCAGTGGAGTAGTAAATGTTCATGATGTACCATTGCAGTCCTTCTGTTGCTAAAGAAGGAATTACAGGATTCCGACCCAGGAATACTGAAGCAACAGCAATATATTTCCAAGTCAGAACGGTGAGTAGCTTGTAGGGAAATTTGCAGGTGGTGGTGTTCCCAAGAATCTGCTGCCCTTGTCCTTTTAGATGAAGTGTTTGTATAGGTGGAGCCTGGACAAGTTGCTCCAGTGCATCTTGTTGATGGTATACACTGCTGGTACTATGTGAATGTTGAAGATGGTGGACGGGGTGCATTTTGTCTTGGCTGATGTTGAACTTGAGTTTTGTTGGAGCTGCCCCATCCAGGTAAGTGCAGAGAATTCCATCAGACTCCTGACTTGTGCCTTGAAGGTAGTGGACAGGTTTTGCATATTCAGGAAGTGAGTTACCCACCACAGAATTTCCAGCCTCTAACCTGCTCTTTTCAGCCACAGGATTTATGCGGCTATTCAAGTTCAGTTTCTTCAGAGTCAGGGAAGAAACAGACCCTTTGGCCCAACAGAGCAGTATAGTAGCTCAGTGGGTAGCACTGCTGCCTCGCAGTGCCGGGGAGCTGGGTTCAATTCCGCCCTCAGGCAGCTGTCGATGTGGAGTTTGCATGTTCTATCTGTGTCTGCATGTGTTTATACCACTTCCCTCCCACTGTCCAAAGGTGTGCAGGTTAAGTAAATTGCCCATAGTGTCCAGGGATGTGTGGACCAGGTGGGTTAATCAATGGGAAGTACAGGGTTACACAGATTGGGTGAGAAATAGAGGGTTACAGGAATTAGACCTTTGAAGGGTTGGTGTGGTTTTGATAGGCCGAATGGCCACACTGTAGGGGTTCTATTATTTTAACTCATCCATGTTGACTGGATACCCTAAATTAATCTATTCCCATTTGGCCCATAAACCCTTCCTGTTAATATACCCATCCAGATGCCTTTAAATGCTGTAATTGTACCAGCCTCCAGCACTTCCTCTGGCAGCTCATTGTATATACTCCATCATCTGTGTGAAAAAGTTGTCCCTTTTAAATCTTCTCCCTCTCACTTTAAACCTGATCCCTCTAGTTTTGGATTCCGCTGCCTGGGGGAAAGATCACGTCTATTCAAACTGTCCATGCCCCTTATCATTATATCAACCTATATAAGTCACCCCTCAGCCTCCCTCCCTAGGGATAATAGTCCCAGCCTATTCAGCCTCTCCCTCTCACTCAAACCCTAAAACCCAGCAAAATTCTTGTAAATCTTCTCTGAACCCTTTCAAGTTTCACAACATCGAAAACAACATGCTCCATTGTGAAGAGTTTCAGAATGATTACGTGATTAAATCTCAAGGAGCAATGGTAACGTACAATCTGTCAGTCCAAACCTGCTGCATTTGCATATCTATTGATTTAGTATCTGAGGAGTTGCGAATGGTGCTGAACATTATGCAATCACGAGCGAACATTCCCACTTCTGACTTTATGATGGGGGGAAGGTCATTGATGAAGCAGCTGAAGGTGTTTGGCCTGGGATACTACCCTGAGGAACTCCTGCAGAGATGTCCTGGGGATATGTTGATTGACTGTTTGACCCAGATTTTTCATCAGCGTTCACCATAATAAGTAAACAGCTGGATTACAGTTAAGTGAGTTAATTCCAAATGAAACATCCTTATAGCAGTTTGGAATATTGAGGAAAATGGGGGAGTAATTTGTCGAGCTGAAAATGTGTTGTTGGAAAAGCGCAGCAGGTCAGGCAGCATCCAAGGAACAGGAGAATCGACGTTTCAGGCATCAGCCCTTCTTCACCGAAATGTCAATTCTCCTGCTCCTTGGATGCTGCCTGATCTGCTGCGCTTTTCCAGCAACACATTTTCAGCTCTGATACTCCAGCATCTGCAGTCCTCACTTTCTCCCCGAGTAATTTGTCGAACAAAGAATAAAGAACTAAGAAAATTTACAACCCAGGAATGGGCCCTTCAGTCCTCCAAGTCTGAGCCAATCCAAATCCACTGTCTAAACCGGTCGCCCAATCCCTAACCATCTGTATCCCTCTGCTCCCCAACTACTCATGCATCTGTCCAGACGCATCTTAAATGAATCTACCGAGCCTGCCTCTACCACCTCTGCAACACCTTCCAAACGCCCCCCACCCTCTGTGTGAAGTACTTGCCACATGTATCCCCCTTAAACTTTCCATCTCTCACCTTGAAAGCATGATGTCTCATTACTGATTCCTTCACCCTGGGAAAAAAGCTTGTCTCTATCCACCTGTCTATACCCTTCATGATTTTGTAAACCTCAATCAGGTCCCCCCTCAATCTCCTTTTTCTATTGAAAAAAGACCTAACCTACTCAACCTCTCTTCATAGCTAGCACCTTCCATACCAGGCAACATCCTTGTAAACCTTCTCTGCACCCTCTCCAAAGCGTCCACATCCTTCTGGTGATGTGGCAACCAGAAGTGTGCACAGTATTCTAAATGTGGCCGAACCAATGTCGTGTACAATTTTAACATGACCTGCCAGCTCTTATACTCAATACCCAGTCTGATGAAGGCAAGCATCCCATATGCCTTCTTGACCACTCTATCCACCTGTGCAGCCACCTTCAGGGTACAATGGACCTGAACTCCCAGCTCTCTCTGCTCATTAACTTTTCCCAAGGATCTTCCTTTTATAGTATATTCGCTCTCAAATTAGACTTCTCAAAATGAACCACCTCACATTGGTCTGGATTGAACTCCATCTGCCACTTCTCCACCTAACTCTCCAGTCTATCTGTATTCTCCTATATTCTTCGACAGTCCCTTATGCTTTCTGCTACTCCACCAATCGACTTCTAGCTGCTCAGAATACATGAATTTGTGGTGGCGTCATGGTATACAAGAGTTCAAAACAGCAGTACACAAACATATAAACATAAAGATGAAGATGCATACAGAGCTGTAAGTGGCAGTACACAAACACATTTTCCCCTTGTAATTGAGTGAACCTATCGATCCTGTCCTGATGGTCTTTCTAAGCAATATTCTGTCAGCTGCAAACCAAAAACCTTCACATAACTGCTGCATTGCCTCTTTTATACAAATTCTGAAGAGTGATTATACCATCAGATTGCTTCATGCCAGTTCAGATTCACAAGGCAAGCAACAGCATGCAACATTTCAAACCAAGTCAACATCCATAATATAATAAATCCATAAAAAGGTAGAAAAATGAAAAGTTCCAAGTGTGGCTTGGCTAAATGGTCATGTTCCAAACTGTGTTTTAGAGTAACATTAGATAATGTCAAAACACTATTGACCCAATCATGTCTGAATTTATGGAAACTTCACAAGGTTATACTGGGGTTGGTGTGTATCCTAATGGTAAAAACAAGGACTGCAGATGCTGGAAACCAGAGTCTAGATTAGAGTAGTGCTGGAAAAGCACAGCAGGTCAGGCAGCTTCCGAGGAGCAGGAAAATCGACGTTTTGGGCAAAAGCCCTTCATCAGGAATAGAGCTCTATTCCTGATGAAGGGCTTTTGCTCGAAACATTGATTTTCCTGCTCCTCAGATGCTGCCTGACCTGTTGTGCTTTTCCAGCACCACTCTAATCTAGCCACCCGTGTATTCTAATGGTGTCACCCTAACCCTAGTGTTCCATCAATGTGGAATGGAGGTGATTATCAGATCACAGTAGCTCAGTGAGTAGCACTGCTGCCTCACAGCACTAGAGACCTGGGTTTGATTCCACTCTCAGGTGACTTTCTGTGTGGAGTATGCACATTCTCCCTATGCCAGCGAGCGTTTCCTTCAGATGTTCCAGTTTCCTCCCACAATCCAAAGATATGCAGGTGAGGTGGATTAACCATGGGAAATGGAGGGTTACAGGGACCGGGGGGATGGGTCTGAGTGGGCTGTTCCCTCTAAGGTGTGGACATGATGAGCTGAATGGCCTGCTTCCATTCCGTGGGAATTCTATGATTCTCCTCAGTTGTCACTGTGAAGAATGCCCCCATCAATGCAGATTGACAGTTAACTGCCAGTGTCTATTGAAATAATAATCCAGGCAGGGTTACTCTGGTCAAATTCATTGGTTCATTTTTCCAGGGCAATGCTATGACCAATACATGTTTGTTTTCCCCTTGTACAGATGTTCTTAATGATGTTGTAAATTGCTCTGTGAGAGCAAGGTGGAATACTTTAACAAAATATGTATTTTTTTCCAGCAGTTCTCAAATTTGGTCCAAAGAAACAATTATATGACAGAAACAAAAATAGAAGTTGCTGGAAAAGCTCAGCATGTCTGGTAGCATCTAAGAAGAAAAATCAGGACCAGAAATGTTAACTCTGATTTCTCTCCACAGATGCTGCCAGACCTGCTGAGCTTTTCCAGCAACTTCTGTTTTTGTTTCTGATTTACAGCATCCACAATTTTCCAGTTTTTTATATGACAGAAACATTCTGCAAACATAACTTATAAAACTGTTTCTAACTTTACTGGTTTATGCAACACTGGTAAACACAATTTTTGTATCAAGCTGTAAACCGTTAACTGGTCTAATGCTCCTAACAAGGTGTTCTCCCAGCAGGTTGAAGATATCTGATGGTCAAATGAGTGTTATTGAGAGACCTGAGATACTTTCAGCCTGAGTGAATATTACCCACAGCAACATTACCATCCAGCTGTGCTAGCTTTAGGGGATTAAGATTGAGACATTGTTCAGCTACAGATGTGCTGTCAACGTGGGAGACAAGGAATTGTTATCCTTCCGATATCATTGAACTGTCAATTCAGTCTTTTACAGGCAGTGCTGATGTTAGACACTTTATAGCAATAGACAAAGGTAAAAGTGTGATTTTCCTTTCCCTTCTCCCAATCTACTTCTCTCCCACCATTGCTTTAGAATCTCTACAGTGTTGAAACAGGTCCTTTGGCTCAACAAGACCCTCTGAAGAGTGACCCATCTGACCCATTCCCCTATATTTACCCCTGATTAATGCATCTAAACTACACATCCCTGAACACTATGGGTGATTCACCTAACCTGCACATCTTTGGATTGTGGGAGGAAACTGGAGCATCCTGAGGAAACCCACTCAGACACAGGGAGAATGTGCAAACTCCACACAGTCACTCAAGACTGGAATCGTACCCAGGTCCCTGGCACTGCTGCCTCACAGTGCTAACCACTGAGTCACTGTGCCACTTTGCCAAGTGAAAGACCTGAGGATCCCCATTGACAGTTTCCCCAGTTGGTGCTCCCAATTCTGATGTCGTTCTTTGACTAATAAGTCTTTGCAGTTTGTGTTATAACAGAGGGTTCCCAACCACCAAAGTTTGAAAGAGTTCAGCTGATTGGAGTTTTTATTTCATGAGTCTTGTGCTGCTTGTCTTCAGATCCCATAAAGTGACAGAACAAGTTAAGATGGCAACACATGCTCCAGTCTCCTCCCACAATCCAAAGATGTTCAGGTTTAGTGAATGGAGGACACTTGCCTTTATCAGCCAGAGCATAAATTAAAGAGCAGAATGGTCTTTGGTCAGGCAACAGTTGGAGCACTGTATGTAGTGCGGGTCACTGCACTCTTGCAAGGACATGATTACCCTGGAGAGGATGCAGAGGAGATTCACCAAGATGCTTCCTATGATGCCTCAGTAGAGCAATGAAGAGAGACTGGATAATCTTGGGTTGGTTTCTTTGGAGTAGAGAAGGCTGAAGTGGGTAGCAGATAGAGTTGAATAAAATCATAAGTTGCATGGATAGGGTGAATAGAAAGTAACTGCTTCTCTTAGTTGAAGGGTCAGTAACAAGTTGGGGGATCCTTGTAGAGAGACATCTTCAAGGTAGTCATCCTTGTAAGAGGATTCGCAGTAAGGTTAAAACCAACTAGGCGAAAATGAGGACTGCACATGCTGGAGATCAAAGTCAAGATTAGAGTGGTGCTGGAACAGCACAGCAGGTCAGGCAGCATCTGAGGAGCAGGAAAATCGATGTTCTGGGCAAAACTTCAGATATCTAGAGTCAATGGACTGAAGGGTCTCTTCTGTGCCATATGACTCTCTGACTCTGAGTACGGATTAGCATCTAGGGCTAGATTCTTGCAGACCTAAGCCAACTCTGACAGTTTTTTAAAATGTTTGGTAGGAGCTGGATGCTGACGTCTTGTCTCATTTCAGGTACAGCCTATATTTTTCAGCATGGGGAGCGAACAGTGCATGGGAAAGTTAGTTCAGATACTGGAAGCCCATATGGTCTTTTGAAGTTAGTGCTGAGTTCAAATAGACCACAAAGTCTTTCCCCATGGGGTGTGAATGAGCCACAAGGGTGGTAAGGTCCTGATCCTGGTCCTTTGTCAAAACCGAGGTTATTATGAATGCTTGACTGAGTATCACATCTCCAAAGCCACTTTGTCCAGGTGTGTGTGTGTGTGTGTGTGTGTGTGTGTGTGTGTATGTGTGTGTGTGTGTGTAATGCAATTTTGACTGGTAGTTTTAAGAGACTATGATAGTTGGCTCCTTTGTTATCGTTTGTGAGGAAGTTTGAGTTTTTGACAGATTGATCTTGTGTTGGATAATTACACTTTTAAATTGGTTTCTTGAAAAAGCAATTTTCTTTTTCTTATATTCACTATGAATGGGAATGATATATATTTTAATTATATATTTCTGTTTCATTTCATATGGGTCTGGTAGTCTGCCAAGAGGCCGTGAGTGCCAATGAGGCCAGAATGGGGGAACATGGAAGCAAGAGGGACACAAAGGCACAAGGGGTAGCATGGTGGCTCAGTGGTTAGCACTGCTGCTTCCCAACACCAGGGATCCGGGTTCGATTCCAGCCTTGGGTGACTGTGTGGAGTTTGTACGTGGGTTTTCTTTGGATGCTCCAGTTTCCTCTCGCAGATCAAAAAAATGCAGGTTAGTGTGAATTGGTTGTGCTAAATTGCCCTGTAGTATTGAGGGATGTGTAGGTTAGATGCATTTGTCTGGGGTAAATATATGATAGCAGGGTAGGGGAATGTGTCTGGGTGGGTTACTCTTCAGAGGGTCGGTGTGGACTTGTTGGCTGAAGGGCCTGTTTCCACACTGTAGGGATTCGATGGTTCTATGGACAGGGGTATGGAGATATTTATTTATTCATGGGATGTGGGCATCACTGGCTAGCCTGCATTTATTGCCCATCCTTAGTTGGCATTGAAAAATCTTTAGTGAGTTGCTTTTTTTGAACTTAGTGGAGGTAGTTACACAGTGCCATTGGGGAGTTTTAACCCGTAATAGTGAAGAAAAGGTGATCTATTACTACATCAGGATAGTGAATGGGTTGGAGGGGAATGTGCAGAGGGTGATGTTCCAATATATCTGCTGTCCTTTCCCCATGAGACAATAGTGGTCTTTGGTTTTGAAGGTGCTATCCAAGGATCTTTGGTGAATTTCTAGAGTGCAGCTTGGAAATAGTACACACAGCTGCTACTAAGCGTTAATGAATGGTTCTGAATGTGTTGGCCTGAGAGGGGCCTTGTGCTATCGTGATAGTAACCATAACTCTGGGCTGTGGAGGCCTGGGGAGAAATCCCATCTACTCCAGAGGTGTTTAAAACATCTCTGTACATGTTAATTTGAAAATATGTAACCTGAGGAACTCCTGCAGAGATGTCGTGGAGCTTTGATAACAGACTTCCAACAACCACAACCATCTTCCTATGACTCTGACAGCAGAGAGTTGGTCCCCTGATACTCATTGATTCCAAGTTTGGCAGAGATCCTCAGTTGTGGCCTTGATGTCAGGTCGATCACTCTCCCCCTCCCCCTGGAATTCAGCTCTTGTCCATGTTTGACCCAAGGCTGTAATAAGGTCAGGAGCTGAGTGGCCCTGGTAGAACCCAAACTGGGCATCACTGAGCAGGTTATTGCTGAGTAGGTGCTGTTTGATAGCTCTGTTGGCAACACCTTCCATCACTTTACTGATGATGGAGAGTAGACTGAGGGGGTAGAAATTGGCCGGGTTGGATTTGTCCTGTTTTCATATATAAGACATACCTGAGAAACTTTCCACATTGTCAGTTAGATACCTGTGTTGTAGATGTTTGTATGAAAGCATGAGTGACATGGGGGAAGTGTGGGCTAATGGCCTTTTAGACCATTGGGCTGAAGTCAGAGTGAAATCAATCAGGCCTTCTCTTCATCCTGCCTCCTGCTTCATTCCCACAGCTTTGATCCATGCCCCTTCCCTCTCAGAGTGAATATCCCACGCACAGAGGCTATTTCCCATTTGGGTGGGTCTGTCGCTGTGGGAAACATCCCACTGAAATTTTCAGCATCAGTGGCTGAACTTCCCCACTGCAGATATGAAAGGACAGAGTGAAAAATAATCTCCCTCAATATTTCTTACTCCTGTGGTTTTAAATATAGAAAACTATTGCTTTCTTAAACATATACCAAACAGCAAATCAACAGACTTTTCAACAGCTCAGGTATCACTTTGAGCTTATCAAGTCACTTAATTTCCTCATATAAGCAATTTCAATATTGCTGCATTCTTGTCATTTCATTGAAAATATAGCCTTCTCCATTTGTATCAGAACTTTCATATTAAAGTAAGCCTTTCTAATTTTATTTCTCTTGTATAATTTACCCCTCATGACAATTTTAGCGCAAAGACAAACTTCACAACTCCTCATTTTCCTCTGGAATCTCGAGCTATTGCCATATGGTTAGTGATCTTCAAGAAATAAGACAAAATCCGAAGCTGAATGACAACAGATAAACTAACACGAGACACGACGGGTCTGTGCAGGAATTTATAACACGATAGTATTGCCTCCTCAATCTGCATTTCATTGCTGATATATCTGTCTGGTCCAACAGGATCAAACAGTTCTCCTTCTTGATTCTTTTATTGGGGGAGTTGGTTGAAATAAGATATTTTTAGAAAGCTAGATGCAGACCAGTTTAGTGAATTTAATCTTCCTTATAGCATTTGAATTTCAGTATTTAATAATATCTTCTGTCCATGTGGTCTCCATTTATTTATGGAATACATCCTCAGGAAAGGCTCAGTGTTTACAATGAATGAATGATCACAATATGGAGCATTCTTATTGGTGTTCGAGGGAGTATTTCTGAGGAAGTACAAAGTACCCATGTTTCTCAACTTAGCCATGTGCTTTTTTCCTGTTTCTTTTCTCTACCCATTTATTTTTTGCTGCTGTAGAATATCAGATCCACACTGCCTTCACCAGTTTAAAGGCAGGGACCTTTGTACAGACATTCTCAATATTTCTCTTAAATCAAAGCTACTTCAGAAACTTTCTGTGATTAATCTTTCCATTTCGGGAAGGAAACACATGGAATGAAATCCTTTTTAATTAAAAAAAAGTGTTAGCCTTTCTCTGTAATTAAAGACTTGATAATGAAATTGCATTCTCCAAAATCACACCTTTCATGCAGTGCCTTCTGTCATTTCATTAGGTTTTTGTTAATTACCAAGAAAACCCATATCTTGCCTTTGCAGCCACAGCCTATCTGACCAAGTGACAGTTTGGTTCAGTTACAAACTCTAAAGGATTTTTTAAAAATTCAACTTCAGGACAAGCATTTAAACCAAGAGCACAGGACTGCTGAGGGAGGGCCCAGTCTCACGCTGAGGAAGGGCTCGGTCTCACGCTGAGGAAGGGCTCGGTCTCGTGCTGAGGGAGGGCTCGGTCTCACGCTGAGGAGGGCCCAGTCTCACGCTGAGGGAGGGCTCGGTCTCACGCTGAGGGAGGGCCCAGTCTCACGCTGAGGGAGGGCCCAGTCTCACGCTGAGGGAGGGCCCAGTCTCGTGCTGAGGGAGGGCTCGGTCTCACGCTGAGGAGGGCCCAGTCTCACGCTGAGGGAGGGCTCGGTCTCACGCTGAGGGAGGGCCCAGTCTCACGCTGAGGGAGGGCCCAGTCTCACGCTGAGGGAGGGCCCAGTCTCGTGCTGAGGGAGGGCTCGGTCTCACGCTGAGGAGGGCCCAGTCTCACGCTGAGGGAGGGCTCGGTCTCACACTGAGGGAGGGCCCAGTCTCGTGCTGAGGGAGGGCTCGGTCTCATGCTGAGGAAGGGCTCGGTCTCACGCTGAGGGAGGGCCCAGTCTCACGCTGAGGGAGGGCCCGGTCTCGTGCTGAGGGAGGGCCCAGTTGCACACTGAGGGAAGGCCCGGTCTCGTGCTGAGGGAGGGCTCGGTCTCACGCTAAGGGAGGGCTCGGTCTCACGCTGAGGAAGGGCTTGGTCTCACGCTGAGGAAGGGCTCGGTCTCACGCTGAGGGAGGGCTCGGTCTCACGCTGAGGGAGGGCCCGGTCTCGTGCTGAGGGAGGGCTCGGTCTCATGCTGAGGAAGGGCTCGGTCTCACGCTGAGGGAGGGCCCAGTCTCACGCTGAGGGAGGGCCCGGTCTCGTGCTGAGGGAGGGCCCAGTTGCACACTGAGGGAAGGCCCGGTCTCACGCTGAGGGAGGGCTCAGTCTCACGCTGAGGGAGGGCTCGGTCTCACGCTGAGGGAGGGCCCAGTCTCACGCTGAGGGAGGGCCCAGTCTCACGCTGAGGGAGGGCTCGGTCTCATGCTGAGGGAGGGCCCAGTTGCACACTGAGGGAAGGCCCGGTCTCGTGCTGAGGGAGGGCTCGGTCTCACGCTAAGGGAGGGCTCGGTCTCACGCTGAGGAAGGGCTTGGTCTCACGCTGAGGAAGGGCTCGGTCTCACGCTGAGGGAGGGCTCGGTCTCACGCTGAGGGAGGGCCCGGTCTCGTGCTGAGGGAGGGCTCGGTCACACACTGAGGGAGGGCTCGGTCTCACGCTGAGGGAGGGCTCGGTCTCGTGCTGAGGGAGGGCCCGGTCGCACACTGAGGGAGGGCCCGGTCTCACGCTGAAGGAGGGCTCGGTCTCACGCTGAGGGAGGGTTCGGTCTCACGTTGAGGGAGGGCCTGGCCTCATGCTGAGGGAGGGCCCGGTCTCGTGCTGAGGGAGGGTTCGGTCTCACACTGAGGGAGGGCCTGGCCTCGTGCTGAGGGAGGGCCCGGTCTCACGCTGAGGAAGAGCCTGGTCCCACACTGAGGGATGGCCCAGTCCTGCACTGAGGGAGGGCCCAGTCCTGCACTGAGGGAGGGCCCAGTCTCGTGCTGAGGGAGGGCCGGTCTTGTGCTGAGGGAGATCTCGGTCTCACGCTGAGGGAGGGCCTGTTCTTGTGCCGAGGTACAGCTGAGTCACGTGCTGAGGGAGGGCTGGTCTTGTGCTGAGGGAGAACCTGGTCTTGCAGGACCTGAGGGCCTGGTCTGGTGCTGAGGGAGGGCCCAGTCTTGCGCTGAGGGAAGGCCTGTTCTGGTGCTAAGGGAGAGCCTGATCTCACAATTGAATAACTTGTTGCTTCTACCTACATTTCTGAAAGCTGTTTCAAAGTTGCTCACAGTTTTTCCTCTTCTGACCTGGTGGGCTGAGATTGAAGCCTTTTTGCTTACTTCAGCAGAAACAAAGAACAAACCTGAAACTCTTTGAATACAACTAAAAGCATTAGATTGAACCTGATTAAACCAAATTGAACCAAATAAACCCAATTTTAAAATGGTTCCAACCCTTTAACGGAGCACTGTAACAAAAATAAATATTGAACATCTAAATGAACACAATGAAATGGTTAATGTAATTTTGGTGATAGCCACTGGCCATTGATAGGCCTGAGCACTCTGGGGGACATTGCGTGTTCTACTCCCAAGAAAGCCTGAGAATGCGTATAACCAGAAAAGTTGAGCAGACCTCACTGAACAAACTCCAATTTATATCACGTCTCTCATAGATTGGGATCTCTAACAGCAGGCACGGATATGTATAGGACTTGCTGAACTGATGACAAACCAGCTAATGGTGTTTTTTATTCACTCCCGGGATGAGGCTGCACTGGGTAGACCAACAGTTATTCCCCATCTCTCATGGCCCAAAGAGCAGTTAAAAGTCAACCATCTTGCTTTGGGCCTGGAGTCACATGTAGACCAGATCAGGTAAGGATGTCAGATTTCCTTCCTTCCAGGCCCTTAGTAATAAGCCAGATGGGTTTTTACAACAATCAATGAGTGTGTCATGCTTACCCTTACTGAAACAAGATTCGACAATTCGAGATTATTTTTATTAATTTAAATTCTGCCATATACAATGCTGGAATTTGAACTCATATCCCCAGAACATTAATCTGGATGACCAGTCCAGCAATGTTACAATCACACCACCGGCTCCCTTGTTCTTATTAACGATGAAAAATGTCTTTCCTGTCATTATATGACAGAAACAAAAATAGAAGTTGCTGGAAAAGCTCAGCATGTCTGGTAGCATCTAAGAAGAAAAATCAGGACCAGAAATGTTAACTCTGATTTCTCTCCACAGATGCTGCCAGACCTGCTGAGCTTTTCCAGCAACTTCTGTTTTTGTTTCTGATTTACAGCATCCACAGTTTTCCAGTTTTTTATATGACAGAAACATTCTACAAACATAACTTATAAAACTGTTTCTAACTTTACTGGTTTATGCAACACTGGTAAACACAATTTTTGTATCAAGCTGTAAACCGTTAACTGGTCTAATGCTCCTACAAGGTGTTCTCCCAGCAGGTTGAAGATATCTGATGGTCAAATGAGTGTTATTGAGAGACCTGAGATACTTTCAGCCTGAGTGAATATTACCCACAGCAACATTACCATCCAGCAGATTTCCTTCACTCAAGGACACCCGTGAAACAGACAGTTACCTGATTACTGTTTGACCAGTTCATTTTGAAGCTCAGGATTTTCTTGCTGGGATTTGATCCTGTTTCCAGTCTGGGTCCCTGGGTTACTACCCCACTGAGTTTACCAGTAAACCTCAACTGAACAGGAGTTAGCAATGATGATCTCCCTAACTGATCCAAAAGTCTTTCAGACCCTGCCGTGTCCTGAAGAGAATCATTGTGTACTGATCAGACATTTACAAACTCGAGAAGAAAGGATTTCTCCTGCAAATGAAGAAATTTCACAGATTTTGGGTTTGGAGAATGTAGTCGGCTTTGGTTAAAACCGTGTAATGGAACTGGATATCTGTCTCACAGCAACATCCTCAATTAGATTGAAACAAGTCTCCAGAAGGTTTTGGAGAGCTAGCCTGAAGCCAATCAATTACAGAATGGTACAAGCTACAGATTGAGTTTCAGTGAGAAGCTTATTGGGCAAAGAGCACTGGGCTCACCTTTACATTTACTCACCTCTGAGCAGTGACCAATCAATTTGTGACAACAATAACATGCAGTTCCAAGTTTAAAGTGAAATACCTGTGCTGCTGTCTTCTGTGGAACTTACATTCTCTTATAAAAATAATTTCCACTTTTGTGTTAACTGCACCAATTAGTTATTCTTTTAAGCAAAGCTTGTGACCAGCAAGCCTAGCTTTTGCTCGTTAAAGGTGGATCACACAAAGCAGTTTGAGACCAGTAATGTGAGTCTGTGAAGGGATTATGTAGGTTTCTCCCCTAGTTCTGGAACTTACTCCACACAAGTATCATTTTGAGGTGACTACACACACGCTTCACAACAAGTGGGGATCACTGACAAGACCAGTGTTTATTGTCCATCCCATTTATTGTTCATTGTCCATAAATGGGGTGGGTTACTCAGCAATGTAACTCTGAAGATGGATGAGGGAGATCCAGTAGATGTAGTGTACCTGGACTTTCAAAAAGCTTTTGATGAAGTCCCACATAGGAGGTTAATGAGCAAAATTAGGGCGCATGGTACTGGGGTCAAAGTACTAACTTGGATTGAAAGTTGATTGGCTGACAGGAAACAAAGAGTAGTGATAAACTGCTCCATTTTGGAATGGCAGTGGGGTACCGCAGAGATCAGTGCTGGGACCGCAGCTTTTTACAATATACATTAATGATATAGAAGATGGTATTAGTAATAACATTAGCAAATTTGCTGATGATACAAAGCTGGGTGGCAGGGTGAAATGTAAGGAGGGTGTTAGGAGATTACAGGGTGACCTGGACAGGTTAGGTGAGTGGACAGATGCATGGCAGATGCAGTTTAATGTGGATAAATGTATGGTTATCCACTTTGGTGGCAAGAACAGGAAGGCAGATTACTACCTAAATGAAATCAATTTAGGTAAAGAGGCAGTACTAAGAGATCTGGGTGTTCTTGTACACCAGTCAATGCAGGTACAGCAGGTAGTGAAGAAGGCTAATAGCATGCTGGCCTTCATAACAAGAGGGATTGAGTATAGAAGCAAAGAGGTTCTTCTGCAGCTGTACAGGGCCCTGGTGAGACCACACCTGGAGTATTGTGTGCAGTTCTGGTCCCCAAATTTGAGGAAAGACATTCTGGCTATTGAGCGAGTACAACGTTGGTTCACAATGTCAATTTCTGGAATGGTGGGACTACCTTACACTGAAAGACTGGAGGGACTGGGTTTGTTTACCCTTGAGTTTAGAAGACTAAGAGGGGATCTGATTGAGACATATAAGATTATTAAAGGATTGGACACTCTGCAGACGGGAAACATGTTTCTGCTGATGGGTGAGTGCCAAACCAGAGGACACAGCTTAAAAATACGGGGTAGACTATTTAGGACAGAGATGAGGAGAAACTTCTTCACCCAGAGAGTGGTGACTGTGTGGAATGCTCTGCCCCAGAGGGCAGTGGAGGCCCAATCTCTGGATTCATTTAAGAAAGAGTTGAATAGAGCTCTCAAGGATAGTGGAATCAAGGGTTATGGAGATAAGGCAGGAACAGGATACTGATTAAGATGATCAGCCATGATCATATTGAATGGTGGTGCAGGCTCGAAGGGCAGAATGGCCTACTTCTGCACCTATTGTTTATTGTCTATTGTCAATAGCAGAGAGCAAGTATGTAAGTTAGCTCGCTGAGCTGGAAGATTTGTTTTCAGACGTTTCGTCACCATGACTGGGTAACATCATCGGTGAGAGTCTCCAATGAAGGGCTCGTGGTATGTCCCACCTCTCTGTTTATAGGTCTTGGTTTCTTAAGGTGGGTGATGTCATTTCCAGTTCTTTTTTTTCAAGGTAAGGTAGATGGGATCTAAGTCAAGGTGTTTATTGATGGAGTTCTGGTTAGAATGCCATGCTTCTAAGCATTCTCGTGCTTGTCTTTGTTTCACTTGCCCTAGGATGTGTGTGTTGCCCCAGTCAAACCGGCATCCTTCTTTGTCTGTATATATGGAAACAAGTGAGAATGGGTGGTGTCTTTTGTTGGCCAGTTGATGTTCATATATCCTGGTGGCAAGTTTCCTGCTCGTGTGTTCGATATAGTATTTTTTTACAGTTCTTGCGTGGTAACTATGTAAATGATGTTAGTTTTGCTGGATCCTTTAGGTTAATTAGTTGGGCAGAGCGGGAACCCCTGGCTGCAGTAGGTCCAAAGTGGGGACTCCTGGCTGCGGTAGGCCTGGGGCGGGGACCCTTTGTTGCGGTAGGTCTGGGGCGGGGACCCTTGGTTGCAGTAGGTCCAGACCAGGGAACCTTGGCTGTGGTTGGCCAGAGGCAGGGACCCCTGGCTGCGGTAGGTCCGGGGTGGGGAGCCCTGGCTGTGGTAGGCCCGGGGCGGGGACAAATCGCTGCAGTAGTCCCAGAGCAGGGACCCCTGGCTGCTGTAGGCCCAGAGCAGGGACCCCTAGCTGCAGTACATCCAGATCAGGGACTACTGGCGGTGGTAGGCCCAGGGCGGGGACCCCTGGCTGCGGTAGGTCCGGGACAGGGTCCCCTGTCTGCGGTAGGCCCAGGGTGGTGACCCTTGGCTGCAGTAGGCCCAGGGCGGTGACCCCTGGCTGCGGTAGGCCCAGAGCGGGAAATCCTGGCTGCAGTTGGGGTGGAGCAGGGGCCTTGCAGAAATCTTGGAGCTATGTTTGGGACTACTGCCAATAAGGATAAACTCTATTTAATTAGATTTTTCATTCTTTTGTATCTCAAAATGGTTCTGAATTGAAGCAACAGAGCACTTCTTGCTGTGTCTCCCTAAAACCATTCGTTCATTCATTCCTTCATTGTCACTTGTTCCAAATCTTGGAACTCTCTCCCAAATTGCATTATGAGTCAACCTACAGCACACGGACTGCAGCCGTTCAAGAAAGCATCTTCTCAGGGGGTAGTTCAGGTTGAGCAACACGTGTTTTCCTAGCCAGGAACACCCAAGGCCAAAGCACATATCAAAATAAATCTTAATTGAAAAGCAGAATGCTGAGGATGCCAGAAACTGAAACTTGTTGGTAAAGCTCAGCAGGTAGACAGCATCTGTGGGCAGAGAAATAAATCCAATGTTTCAGCTCAGCAACCAATCACTAGAACTAGGAACAGTTAGAAAGATAATTGGTTTTGAGTAAGAGGTCAGTGGGGCAAAGAGAAAAGGTCAATATCTGTGACAGGGTGAAAAATAGAGAGATTGACTGACAGACGAGTGAGTCTTCCAGGACTAGCAGTAATGGAGATGGGAATGAGAAAAAAAACAAAGAAACAAAATGTAAGCCTTGAACAGGTAAGGCTGCTATTTAACAGGTGAGAGATTTAAAACAAACAAAAAAATGGAAATGAAATAGAATAAAAATTTTGATCTGAATTTATTCAAAACAAAACCTCTTGTTCACATCTTTTTACCATAATGGGACAATTATTCCATATTTCAAAACAAATTCAAACATGTAACTTGCTTACCTGTCTAGACTTACTAATTAATCTCTAACTGATGTCAGTAAACCAATAATAAGTCCAGTCACTGTCGATACTGACTGAAATTTCAAGCAGCATCAAGTACTGTTCTAATTCCTGAGCCAATAATGTTACAGCCGTCAATACCGTGCTGTGTGCCAGGAACTCTGATTACCAGGACATTTACACAGCCATAAGCTGAATAATGTTGGATATTTTCCATATTATTCTCTCGAATATCATCATAATTGCTTTATTGTAAATTCTCTTATGGGGTACTTGATTTTGTAAATAACCTTTATTTTTAATTGGTATTACAGAAGTAATGTATTATCCTACATAAGACGCATTTTGTCAAAATTCATCTTTTCAAGCACTCATCAGGACAAATTCTGAATGGTCAACTCAAGTCTAACATTGGAAGCTGTCATGAGATTCACAATAATGAGCTAATTGGGTGCAGTCAATTAGCTGCTTGTTGCAGTCAGAGTGAGATGCTGTGTTCACTTTGGGACATGGACCCAGAAAGGTGATGGCAGGCAGTAGTAGCGAACATCCTGGTGATTTCCCAACTAGGACATCAATGGCAGTGAGCTAATTTGACTGCCCATTCAAAAAGGTGAAGTTGAGCACAGGCTTCAATTCCATTAGGTCCTTGGAGGAAAACCCTACAGGCAGCTGCAGATTCGAGTATAACAAATATATCATCTATACTTCAGAACAATGTAAGGGGTCAGCGGTCACTCAATTGAAGGCCTGTTTCCATGATTAGACAACATTTGCTAAATAACCTTGAATGCAAGAAGAATTGTGCTGGCAACAAATTTAGGATCGTCAGTGAGACTTTCAGAGTGGTGTGTTTGCCTGTAACGGAACTTACATAGAAGAGATTCATGTTCTTTGCAGACAAGAAGACAATGTACACATACTGTGTCAGTTACAACTTAACAATATCGGTGACAGCAATTCACTCAGGGCAATGCCTTGGCCAATCAGAGTTGACCTGCCAGAGTTAAAATTTATCAGAGCCTGTCAGTTAACTGTCAATCAGTATTTACGGGTGCATTCTCCATGGCAACACTACTACCAATCAGAGAACACTTATCAACCAATTAGTCTTCTCCTCTCATACATATAAACATTGATTTTTCAAATTATTGGTATTCTTGTGAATTGTGAATCTGACAAATGTGAGACAAAAAGCTTTGACAAAATGTGTCTTTTCTTTCTGGAAAACCTCTTTTCCTTTCTTACTCATCAACTTGTGAAAATGTGCAGGATGGTTTCCTGACACAGTATGTAGACAGGCCAACAAGATTCCCTACAGTATGGAAACAGGCCATTTGGCCCAACAAGTCCACACCGACCCTTTGAAGAGTAACCCACTCAGACCCTTTCCCCTACCCTACATTTACCCCTGACTAATGCACCTAACACTATGGGCAATTTAACATAGCCAATTCAGTTGACCTGCACACTTTTGAACTGTGGGAGGAAACCAGAGCACCCGGAGGAAACCCACACAGACACAGAGAGAATGTGCAAACTCCACACAGACAGTCACTCGAGGCGGGAATTGAATCCATGTAGCTGGCACTGTGAGGCAGCAGTGCTAACCACTGAACCACCGTGATGCAAGTGATGAGGAAAATGTGCGGGTGGGTGGGGGTGGGGGGAGGGTTTCCTGACACAATATACAGACAGCCAACAAGGGGTAAGGCCACACTGGATTTGGTACTGGGTAATGAATCAGGTCAGGTGTTAGATTTGGAGGTAGGTGAGCACTTTGGTGATAGCGACCACAATTCGGTTATGTTTACTATAGCAATGGAAAGGGATGGGCATATAATGCAGGGCAGGAGTTATAGCTGGGGGAATGGCAATTATGATACGATTAGGCAAGATTTAGGATGCATAGGATAGGGAAGGAAACTGCAAGGAATGGGCACAATTGAAATGTGGAGCTTATTCAAGGACCAGCTACTGGAGGTAGTGGTTGAGTGAGGGTACCATTGGTTTACTAAAGAAGTTGAATTTCTTGTCAAGAGGAAGAAGGCTTATGTTAGGATGAGACGTGAAGGCTTAGTTAGGTCACTTGAGAGTTACAAGTTAGCCAGGAAAGACCCTAAGACAGAACTAAGAAGAACCAGAAGGAGACATGAGAAGTTGTTGGCAGGTAGGATCAGGGAAAACCCTATAGCTTTTTATAGGTGTATCAGGATAAAAGAATGACCAGAGAAAGATTAGGGCCAATCAAGGATAATAATGGGAAGTTGTGCATGAAGTCAGAGGAGATACGGTAGGCTATTGCACAAAATACGGAGGCATGGGATTGAGGGTAATTTAGTGGTTTGGATCAGAAATTGGCTAGCTGAGAAAAGACAGAGAGTGGTGGTTGATGGGAAATGTTCATCCTGGAGTTCCATTACTAGTGGGGTACCACAAGGATCTGTTTTGGGGCCACTGCTGTTTGTAGACTTGCCAGCGTTAAGGGTTTTTAAATGGTCATGGACGAAAATGGAATAGTGTAGGTTAGATGGGCTTCAGATTGGTTTCATAGATCAGTGGAACATCGAGGGTCAAAGGGCCTGTACTGCGCTGTCATGTTCTATGTTCTATGTTCTGTGTAAATATATCACAAATACTTCCCACAGACAATTCCAAATCTTGCTATTCATTTTGCTAATCAATTGGTGGAGTAGGTGTTTAGTTTTACACAGAGATTCTACTTCAAGAGACTATGTCATTTTCCCCATGACCCGAACATTAAGTGCTTGTTTGTGAAATGATTCTCCCTCTTACCCTGGTGTGCTCTTCAAACTGACCATTAGTACTTAATGTTTACATTCAGATTAAGAGAAGATTCTTTAAACACATGCTTTAGTAAGAAATGCAGACCTAGAAGTATCAATTCTTCTACAAACTGACTTAGAGTCACAGAGATGTACAGCATGGAAACAAACTGTGAGGTCCAACTCACCGATGCCAACCAGATATCCTACATTAATCTAGTCCCATTTGCCAGCACTTTGCCCATATCCCTCCAAACTCTTCCTATTCATATACCCATCCAGATGCCTTTTAAATGTTGCAATTGTACCAGCTTCCACCACTTCTTCTGGCAGCTCATTCCATACACATACCACCATCTGCGTGAAGAAGTTGCCCCTTAGGTCTCATTTATATCTTTCCCCTCTCACCCTAAACCTATGCCCTCTAGACTCCCCACCCAAAGAAAACGCCTTGTGTATTTCTCCTATCCATGCCCCTCATGGTTTTGTAAACCTCTATAAGGTCACTCCTCAGCCTCCGCTCCAGGGAAAATAGCCCCAGGCGAAGTGAATAATGCTCAGCCAGATCTTTTATTACAATATTAACCGCTTAGAATAACAATAAGCAGTCTCATTGCCTGTGAGCCATTGCTTCAGTTATCATTTTATTTTGCAGTACCAACCCTCATTCAATGTGGTTGAGATTTCTATCTCAAGTCATCTCTCCGAAAGTCTATTGGACATTGCAAAGTTACTACTTGAAGCCACAAGAGCAAGTTTGCAATAAATAAATAAATTGAAAATAAGGTTAGGTTCTCTCAGACACCTGCTTTCATCATAACTCAAACAATGGGACAAACACTCAGCATTGTAACATCTCTTCCATAATTCTGTTACATCGGTTTAAGGTGATATATCCTGAAAACCAGCCTGTGTAATTAAAGTCAAGGTCATCTGATTTTGTAAAATATAATTATTAAACTCGGACAAACATAGCCCATGGTATCTGCATTAACTCTCTAATAGATCTATCCACTATTCCTTTAACCTTTCCCGGAATCTTGGGTTCAATTCCCGCATCAGCTGAGGTTACTATGAAAGACTTAGATCCTCAAACCTTGCCTGAGATTTGATAATGCTCGGATTAAACCACAACCATTGTTTCTCTTTAGTGAGAGCAGCCCTATGATCTGATAGGATTGTGGCAATACTTTTACCCTGTATCTAGCAATTTTAAAAAAATGTTAATATGTAATCGCCTGAAATAACACTTAGTTATCACACAATTGTTTCACTTATTAATGTAAATGCTACCTGTACACCTTTCAACAGAAACACTAACCAGTTGGGTAGATTTTAATGGTGCAGAGATTAGTTATGGGGGAAAGTATTTAATTGGACAGGAGGAGGTTAGTTTGATCCTTCCTGACTCTTGCCTAATTAAGTTTGGGAATGGGAAATTTCACAGATGACAGGGATTTAGGAAATGTGAGAAAGCAAACCACTTTCAAAGGTGCTTGAGGGATAGATCTTCTGTCTCCCTGATCCTGAAGAAGGCCCAATGCTCTCCAGATAAGCTCCAGGTTGCCTACCTTTGGAGAGCCTGGCAAATAAGTTCCAATATTTAGTTCTCATTAGCTCTGTAACTGAAGGGTGAAACCCACACTGCCTGAATTAGATTCCACCTGTTATCAATAAGGCTCTTCCCACTGCATCACATGCAGAATGTAACCAACACTGAGGCTTCATCAAATTCAGACGGTTGGCATATACCATCTTTGTGATATAATGTGTGGAATTTATATACGCTTTATCTTGGTTTGTTAAATTTGAACAAGTGGCATATGGCTTTTCTGTGTGTCTGAAGGGATTTAATGATTAACTTTGATGTCTGTTTGTAGCCATGGTGATTTTCTAAGAGACAGTAGCAGTCCTGGAAAGTAATGGGGAAGTTACTGTGAATGAATTTACAAGTGAACAAACTAAACAGTGTATTGCATTTAGCTTTAATCTGGAAGATTCTGGAATTTTTTGAATCATGTAGTGTTTGGAAGAAAGCTTTTGAGTTTTCTGAATATAGAAGCTGGATGTGTAAAACAGTTGCTCCTGAGAAAAAGAGGTAACCTTGAAATATTAAGGAAGGTGTTACCCCAGTGTAAGGAGAATAAGTTCCAGGTGAGATGTACTTGGCTAAAACCCCAAGGGGCTTAATTGCAGCTAAGAGAGACTGAGCTCAGTTATATGAAAACTCCAAGAAGAGCTAACCAGATTCTCAAGATGAGGAATTGAAGTCACAGTTAAATTTAACCCTACTGGTGTGATTGAGAAGGAATTCTCGCTGGTATGAGTACTGTAGGATGTTGCTGTTTGGATTAATGGAGTCTTTTATGTGTATTTCAAAATCTTTAAATTGGTCCGATATCAAAATAGTTTGATTTCTTATATTTTATCATAATTCCATGTGAGTAATCAATTTCTGATTTATTGTTAAACCCAAATCTGTAACATCGCCTTTTTTGCGTTTTGTTGAAAGAATACCTTGTTACACCCAAACCTAATCTCCCAATCTCAATTTCAGCCTGTGACCTGCATTTTCCAGTGTTACAATCAAATAGGCTCAGAACTTCTTAGGTTGAACTAATTCAAAATATTTGTAAATGTGAAACACACCACTCTGTTAATGACATCTATCAAGTTCAACATTAAAGATTCTGTGCAATGTTTCTGCCCTTGTGGCTTATACTTAATTGAAAATGATTCACCCCATCTTCCTTGGGGACAAAAATTGAGGTTTTACCACAATTTCATAATTTAATTCTTTATTTATTTCCAAAGATACTTACAAAAGTACTCATCCCACACACACCATCCCAGAAAATATTAATATTTTTATCAGTGGATTAACACAACTGGACTTTTCAGCATCCATTATTTTAATTCAGACTTTTATTCATTTTCTTTGAAAGTAACGTGAAAAAATGGCATGCTATAGTGGTTAAGCTTCTATCAGAATTCATTTGTGACTGCCTCCCACAGTCGACTGAGAATTCTTCAAGTGCATTAACATTTAATCTGGAGAGGCATCAACCTTTCATCATATCGAGCTAAGAGAGTTATAAGAGACCAGAGTTTTGATTTGAAACATGTTTTATAAAATTAATCTTGATTTATAAGCTCAAAACTAAATAGCCCACACCATGTGGCATCAGATTGATAGGAGAGAAAAGGGTGAGGAAATCCTTCAGCTTTAACACCAGCACATTGGTGCACAGAGAAGGTGATGATAAGAATACATAGTTATTCAGTCACTTTGCAATCCTGGTGAACATTTGTTAGGTTCAGAACAACAAACCAGTTACTTATAAGCAAACTTGCGGATAACAGTCCGACAGCAACAGCAACACTAGAAATAAATAACAACCCGCAAATGATTTCAAAATTTTGTCAGGAGTTTTATTTCAGGCATTCATTTGTAAATTATTACTGGGGTTATAACAATGACCTCAAGCGTGAATAATACCCTTGGCTTCTGGCTTGAGGCTTTGTAACATATGCTGTTTAACTTCTGAAATCTTTGTAATATTTACACAATCATAAGCTAACCCCAAGCTGCAGTCAATATCAGTGCAATCCTATATGACTAAAATGTTTTCATATGTGCATAGTATCACCAAGGTCCTTGATATTCATTTGAAATACAAATATGAATACAGCGTATCCTGTGGCGATGAAGGTAATTTGTAAATCCCTGGTCTGCGTTGAGTTAGCTGAGCTCAGTCGAGGTGCTGATAGGTGTTCGGCAATTGGCGTCAGCTTTATAAACTGAGACAGGCAAAGTGCCAAAGGTTCCTGCTTGGAATTATTATCCAGTGATTCTGGTTGGACACTGACTGAATACAGGATCTGACCTGATTTTGACATCCTCCCTTAATTGAGTGGCTGCCAATACTCACTGAATGGACACATATGTCAGGAGGCTGAATGAGTGAAGTAACAGAGGGTGGAGGTCTTCGAAAGGATCTGAGCCCATCAGTTCAGGAGAAGAAATTTTCATCAAATTGCGGGAATATGTTGGTCTGGTACAAAATGGGGAAGAATCATCCTGAATGCTGATTTTCTTTTTTACAGCTTTAGTGCCTGGAAAGGGGCACAGTGTGAGGTGTTTTCAGTGGGGCTGCGCTATAGATTGGTTGAATACAAAACTGGAAGCAGGTTCTTTTATTGCTGATTTCATTTGGAATACCATCACATTGCTGGGCAAGAGACAAGTTGCTTCCTCATTGAATTGGAAAGAGAGTCAGTGGAAGGTTTAGAGGGGACCCTGCTCTGGTTTAATAACAGCTTTTTGCAGAGGAGTGTTACACAGAGCAGGTTTTCAACTTGCATTGCTAGAGGAAACAGAATAGGAATAATCTGCAATGGTGCAGAATATGGAGAGAGACAGCCCTGCACAAAAGACACTTCCCAGTGGATAAGGAGTTAAAGCTCAGATGTGACAGCACCACTTAAACATTGGAAGTTTCAATTAAAAGCTGCACTGAGCTGAACAGGTTTAAACTGTTGCTGTCATAACCTGAATGGATTTACTGGGAGCAGGATGTTTATAGAGAGGATATAATCAGTTTGGTGTTCATTTCAGGAGAAGATATCTCCACTTTTATTCCTCGGCTTTTAGAGTGAATGTTTTGAACGAAGCAGGTGGCCATTTTCTAATCTGACAAAGGATTAAAAGACCATTAGTTACAAACTAGAGAAAATAAATCAGTTTCAGTCCAGTTTCTGCTTTCCTTGCATGTAAAATGGATCTTTGTTTTTGGCAATCTGGACATAATCCTTGGACAAGTCCATTTTAAAACATGTTAATTCCATTGAAAGCTCATCATTGCACAATCATCGCACAAATGACCTGCTGTCTAATTACCATCCAGAACACTTTCTAGCTCGCATTGTAATCCTCAAAGACCTGTTCCTGAGATTCAGGTCAGGTAAAAGTACCTGTCTCTCCTGCTTGCATCATATGCCACTATCTCAGATTGACTCAGTAAGTGCAGATCTTGCATTTGATCTTTGGTACACAAGCCATAGAAATGCAGGTAGAGAGAAACTGCTCAGTTTATCAAACTGCTGTTGTTATTCCAGTCTATCTCAGACCTAACAGAAATAGAGGCTGTGAAGTAGATGATTTTTTGTTCTTTTGACCCCTTGCGAAGAGACACTAACAGAGGCGAGGAAAGTTCAATGCCTAACCTATCTCAGCCTTCCCCTATCAAGAAGACTGGCAGTGAGTGCCTGCTATGGGAAAATAGAAGCAGGAGGTTATTATGAAGTGGACTTAGGATGACCTGTTAATGAAACACTAATATTAACAAAGTAAAACAGAAATTGCTGGAAAAACTCAGAAAGTGTAGCAGCATCTGTGGAGAGAACACAGAATTAACACTTCAAGTCCAAAATGACTGTTATTTACAACTGATGAAGGGTCACTGGAGGTAAAACATCAATGCTGTTTTCTCTCCTCAGACGCTGCCAGACTTGCTGAGTTTTTCAATCAATTTCTCTTTTTGTTTGTTTTCAGCATCTGTAGTTCTTTGTTTGACACTAAGGTTAACAGTTGAGGTTCAAGCTATACTGACTTGGTCCATGAGTTTTTGACCTGGCTATTCAAGACTTACTTTGGGAAAACACCCTGGTTATTATCATTTATAAAGTTTACATGCACTGTACAATCAGAAACACAGGAAGTATTCATCTAGATGATTATTCATGTTAGTAAAGTTGCTATAATCCCAGACTGCTTTTCCATTAGAAAGAGAGAAAACTGGTGGTGACTTTGACCTGCAGGTCACCATGCCTCAGTTGAGGGAACAGGTTGAAAAGGAGAATCCTCTGTGGTAACTTCAGCTGCTCCAGGAATTGAACTTGCACTGTTGGCCTCAATCTGCGTCACAAAACAGTCAGCCAGCCAACTAAGCTAATCAACCCCCTATTGGTTATATAAAAGCTCAGTTAGTAACAATATCATAAATTCATAAAGGGACAATTTTATGCGAACCCACCTTTGGGAAACTGCCTTTCGAAGTCAATGGAAGACAACGCTGAGGAAGGAATAGAACTAATGTTCCACCCAATCTTGTGGGATTCTTGTTTGCCAATTAAGTTAGTTACCCGTCAATGTCTGGCTCTGTATTGTTTTACTCACATATGTTAGTGGAAAAATGTTTGTTCCTTATACATTATCTATTGGACAGCTCATAAACACTCTGGAATTTTGATTCAGTGGTCATGCTAGGCTCCTTACACATTTCCTTTGCAGTACATTTGAAGAACTGCACTTTCAATGAACATAGGGTCACAAAATGAAATCCATAATCCTCATAGTTCCAATTTTTCTTTGTAATGTACTCATATCTCATGGAATTTATACTGAGACAGCATTTATTCTATATCCCAGAGAATTATGATGGGTAGCAAATACTTACTCATTTTCTTATGTCACTTAAAGCATAAATCGTATAACTGAGAGATAAATACTCAAAAAAAAAAGCCAGACATTTGCCTTTCTTGACAATGAAATGTCAGCATGTATCACCAATATTTTCCTGAAATTGGAACATGTTAAGGATTAAGTGTAAGTGCAGTTTAATGTGGAAATCCTGAAAAATTATGGTTTGAGATTCACTGCTGAAAAAAATCTGATATATATGTGCTGAATTAAACAGCAAAGGCTTTTAAAGATTTACAAGGATTTTATTGCAAATGTATAGGTTAGCACAAGCATCAATTTCCATCTTTCCCTCCCAGATCATTCAAACAGTCTGAAAAATCAGTGAAGTCACTTTGCACTTTGTGAAAGTCTCCCTTTTCACTCTCACATTGCAGTTAGAGAACTGATAATAAGTCATAAATATAAGCTTTGACAAAGGGTCAGTTAGACTCGAAACATCAGGTCTTTTCTCTCCTTACAGATGCTGCCAGACCTGCTGAGATTTTCCAGCATTTTCTCTTTTGGTGGATAATAAGTCATATCTTATTCACTTTTGGTGAAAGGTTACTTTGAATGTCTTGATACCTAGGACAACTGGTGAGTCCCAGGACCAGCTGCAGTCACAACCCACATCTGAGACTCTTTTGGTCATCAGTTTATTGACTCTTTCTAATGTCTTCAGCTTTGCCAGTGACTTCTGTGATCTTGAGACTTTTAAAGATATTTCCTGATTTGTCTCTGAATGTGAACTTTACGGGTTTTGTTTCCATACCTTCACATTTCACCTAAAGGTGAATTTCCTCTCCTGGTAAAAATGAGCCTGCTCAGATGTTTGACTTTGTCTGCAGCTGTGTTTATGGCTAATGAACTGACCGGTGAAATCAGAGTGTTTGTAAATATGACCATGAAGGTAAAGTGACCAATAATTCTAACCTTTTCACACATACTACCAGCTGAGAAATATCTTTGTGATATCTGTAAGCTCACTACAATTATTGAAATTCCACCCAACCTCAGTATGTGTAAATTATCCACAGCAGAAAACGTGATTGTATCTACATTTCATCATCCACTTCGACAATTGTTATGATGCAGAACAAAAACATTATCAAAGATCTCTTCCATATCTTCAACCTTGTTTCTTGCAGCAGAGTACAGTTGCTTTGAGGTTGAATATTCTAATACTCACTGTCACAGTCAATAGGCTCCCCTTCAACAAAATTCAATAAAAGTGGGGGAGAGGAGCCATGTTTGAATTGACAATGTCAGACTCCATTTGAATGATCCATTCATAGAGATTCCCTAACAATGCCTTTGCCAGGGTAATATTCCACACACTGAGGTCACAGAAAGGTCACTGTAACAACAGGGTTGGCAGGGAATGGAGATAAATAAGGGGAAAATATGAAAACACGATTGGCATTCAGTTGTTCATCCTCATCACATTTAATAACTATGAAGAGTGACACAGGCACTCCAATTGATGTGAAAGGTTTCCTGTTTGCTACATCACAGATAGACACTGCTTTGTGTAATATATTGAATGAAGTATCTGTCACCCAAATAATAACCATGATTAATGGCTTTTACAATATTGGGTCACTCTTTGTGATAAATGTTGTTAGACCATGGTTTAATGAAGTGTTTGGCTCTGAGAATAATAGAGGATCTGAGGACAGTGGGGAATATGTGCAAATCAGTGAACTGTAAGATAACAAGAACAATAAGATTATAAAGGTTACAGCACCTAGTGCTCGAGGAAGAGTGAAGTATGGTGCTAAAAAATTGAAACTTTGTTTTTAAAAAAAACTGCTTAGCTCATGAAAGACCAACAATTTAACTTAGTCAAAAGGAAGAGTATGACAAATGGTAAGATGGTTGACAATGTGCTGTGGGCTGGTGTAACATGTGAAAGTGATTTCAGAGGAACTTCAGCTTTTAAAAATGTTCACTCTTCAGTCCGGGCTTCAGTAGGAGGTTGAGAAATCAGCCAGTTTCCAAAGAGTGTCAAATCCGAGGGAGAAGCAGGATAGCACAGACAATAAGAAATGATGTTGTTCCCATAAGCTGGGAGAGATTCTTGCTGGATTCCTGGTTTGGAAACTCATGGTTACGTGCTAATGTGGTGAGGCTTGTCCACACCCTGTGGCCTCCTGTTTGGCATATGAAGTCTCCAGCTCTCCTTCCCCTTACCTCCTGCCCAATGCGGTGCAGAAACACCTTCATAGAACTGCGTCTCCCATCCCAGGAAATTCCCAGCAGCCTCAAAAGGATTCAATCCCCCCGACTCCCATCCCTGTCTCCTCTGTCAATAGGGAGCTTGATTTGTTTTTTTTGTAGGATGTTGATTATGCAAGCAAGGTGATGCCTATCTCTAATTGTCTGTGAGAAAGTGATGATGAGCAAACAGAGGAACATTCTGGCTTCTAGCCTGCCACAGGGAGATTTCCCTCACACTCTGGAATGGATCTGGAGGACAATCCCCCTCCTCTCATCCCCCACTGTTTTACTGTTCCCTCACTTTCAAACTCTCCACCCCAACATGGAAACATTCTGCCCATCAACTGGGTTTCTCTTTTCTGAAAGACTGCCCAACCTGCTGAACATTTCAGATTTTGATTTTTGCAATATTTTGATTTTGATGACCAGATACTCAAGCATCAGCTAAACATGATCACTGCAGTATGACGTCTAACTCTTTTAGCGTAAGTCCTCGAGATATTAAGGCTGATACAATATTAGCCATTTTGAACATTTTTTCATGATATTGGTAATATTTTTATGATCCATGTACAATGGATTCTTGGCTCTCCATACCTTTTTGATTTGGTCCATTAGAAACTTTTTGGATCTATCTTTCCAGGTCAAAGTGGAAGACCTCACTATTTGTCAACATCAAAATCAATTAAGCACAGGATTTTCTTCCCCATTCAACCTTTTAAACTTATGCTCCCATCGACACTATTGCTCTATTCTCAGCAAACAGGGGTATAATGAATGATTGATGTCTCAACACAGGCCCTTAGGAGACACCCACCACTTGTCACTTTCTATGGAGAAAGTGTGGACTGAAGATTCTGGAGATTAGAGTCAAAGTGCATGGTGCTGGAAAAACACCGCCGGTCAGGCAGCATCTGAGGAGCAGGAGAGGTGATGTTTCAGGCATAAGCTCCTCAACATTTCTGATGAAGGGCTTATGCCCAAAACGTCAACTCTCCTGCTCCACGGATGCTGCCTGACCTGCTGTGCTTTTCCAGTATCACACTCCTCAACTTGTCACTTTCTGCCCAGTAACTGACCAACATCCTTGCTCTGTCTCCTGTCTCTCAGCTAATCTCCAAACAAATTCAAACATTTCTCTTCAAATTCATGAGCTAACAGTCTTTTATGACTTAATCAAAAGAAGAGCATTTTAGTTTTGAAAATTTAGTGCAATCAAATTTTGCCATATCACAAATAACATAGGTGCCTCTATTTAAATTATTCTTAGGCAGTTTAGAAATGTTAATTGATTTTGCTTTTCAATCTTAATGACTAATGCAGTATACAATTGGACAGTTGCTTGGAAATTAGCTCAGTGTGCGCATTGTTATTTAGTTAATTTTACTTTTTAAAATATCAGCAGAAAAATTCAAAAGATGAATTGTTGCGATGTATCACGTTGAATCTACTGTGAGTCTCAAGATAATTTTATCTTGCACAATCTATTCTTTTGTTGTAAATTAGATAAATATTTTTTCAAATTGATTGAACAGAACAATATAGTATTCAGCTTGTCTGGAAATAATGAGAAAAGGCTGTGCTGACATTCAGTTTCAAGTGCTTACTTGAGTTGCAATCTTGAATAACTAAAGCACTGTCAATACTAGAAGGTCTATGCAGAACAATGTAGGCTTATTGATAATCTATTGGAGACTTGGAACATGTCAACATCTCACATGTTACACTGCCGTAATTTATTTTCAAATCAATAGAGAGGGCTTTAGTGGGCAAAACAGTTTACTTTCATGTTAACGTTTTTTTTTGGTCTTTTTATTGAGAGAGGATTACCATTGGACTGAGTAAAAACTTCTCGGAGAGCTGGCTAATGTGTCACATATTCAGAATTGTCTACAAAATGATTGTGGATCAGAAACAATCAAAAACAGAAGTTGCTAGAGAAATTCGGTAGGACTGGCAGCATCTGCTGAGCTTCACCAGCAATTTTTTGTCTTTTTCTGTTTGTTTCAGATCGCCATCATCCACAGTTCTTTATGTCGTTTATGGCCGTGGATCAAGATCTTTTGCTGATATAAATCAGGATCAAACTATTTAGCTCAAACTTGGGCTTGGCATTGTCAGAATAACTGAAAATCGATTTTCTGTCAAATAGCTCCCATAGGTCATGTCATCATCATCAGAAGAAAAGGTGAAAACAAAATAAGGAGGAAGATTCAAAATTAGTTGGATGATGAGAACAAGGACTCATTTAAGGCAAAATTTAGACAGATAGAAAGTGCACTTGTTCCAGCTACAGAGAGAGCTGGAAATCCTATTAAAGTTTATGGTGATGACAAATATCTATCTGCTTGAACATGAGGACTTCCTTCAGCCCTTTAAGTCTGTTCCACCATTCAATGACATCATGGCTGAACACAAAACGGAATCCACTTTTCTGTCTCTGCCCCTCTTTCACTTAATACTTCTACTGAGCAATCATCTCTGGTTTAAAACTTGCAAGTAATCTAGCATCAATTGCCATTTCTAAAAGCAAGTTTCAAATCTCTATCAACACTTCTGTGAAGCAAGGTTTCCTCATTTCATATCTGAAGTATATAAATGAAACTTTTAGACTTTAACCCCGAGGAGGAGTGTGCAGAGAGTCAGTATCACTGTGTAACAGACTGGGAGGAGTGTGCAGAGGGTCAGTGTCACTGTGTAACAGACTGGGAGGAGTGTGCAGAGGGTCAGTGTCACTGTGTAACAGACTGGGAGGAGAGTGCAGAGGGTCAGTGTCACTGTGTAACAGACTGGGAGGAGTGTGCAGAGAGTCAGTATCACTGTGTAACAGACTGGGAGGAGTGTGCAGTGAGTGAGTATCACAGTGTAGCAGACCGGGAGGAGGGTGCAGAGAGTCAGTATCACTGTGGAACAGACTGGGAGGGTTGTGCAGTGAGTGAGTATCACAGTGTAACAGACTGGGAGGGGTGTGCAGTGAGTCAGTATCACTGTGTAACAGACTGGGAGGAGTGTGCAGTGAGTCAGTATCACTGTGTAACAGACTGGGAGGAGTGTGCAGTGAGTCAGTATCACTGTGTAACAGACTGGGAGGAGTGTGCAGTCAGTCAGTATCACTGTGTAACAGACTGGAAAGAGTGGGCAGTGAGTCAGTATCACTGTGTAACAGACTGGGAGGAGTGTGCAGAGGGTCAGTATCACTGTGTAAGAGACTGGGAAGAGTGCGCAGAGGGTCAGTATCACTGTGTAACAGACCGGGAGGTGTGTGCAGTGAGTCAGTATCACTGTGTAACAGACTGGGAGGTGGGTGCAGTGAGTCAGTATCACTGTGTAACAGACAGGGAGGTGTGTGCAGTGAGTCAGTATCACTGTGTAACAGACTGGGAGGAGTGTGCGGTGAGTCAGTATCACTGTGTAACAGACTAGGAGGAGTGCGCAGAGGGTCAGTATCTCTGTGTAACAGACTGGGAGGAGTGTGCAGAGGGTCAGTATCACTGTGTAACAGACTGGGAGGAGTGTGCAGAGGGTCAGTATCACTGTGTAACAGACTGGGAGGAGTGTGCGGTGAGTCAGTATCACTGTGTAACAGACTGGGAGTGGTGTGCGGTGAGTCAGTATCACTGTGTAACAGACTGGGAGGAGTGCGCAGAGGGTCAGTATCACTGTGTAACAGACTGGGAGGAGTGTGAAAAGGGTCAGTATCACTGTGTAACAGACTGGGAGGGGTGTGCGGTGAGTCAGTGTCACTGTGTAACAGACCGGGAGGAGTGCGCAGAGGGTCAGTATCACTGTGTAACAGACTGGGAGGAGTGTGCAAAGGGTCAGTATCACTGTGTAACAGACTGGGAGGAGTGCACAGTGAGTCAGTATCACTGTGTAACAGACTGGGAGGAGTGTGCAGTGAGTCAGTATCACTGTATAACAGACTGGGAGGAGTGTGCAGCGAGTCAGTATCACTGTGTAACAGACCGGGAGGTGTGTGCAGTGAGTCAGTATCACTGTGTAACAGACTGGGAGGAGTGTGCAGTGAGTCAGTATCACTGTGTAAGAGACTGGGAGGAGTGTGCAGTGAGTCAGTATCACTGTGTAACAGACCGGGAGGTGTGTGCAGTGAGTCAGTATCACTGTGTAACAGACTGGGAGGAGTGTGCAGCGAGTCAGTATCACTGTGTAACAGACTGGGAGGAGTGTGCAGTGAGTCAGTATTACTGTGTAATAGACTGGCAGGGGAGTGCGGTGAGTCAGTATCACTGTGTAACAGACTGGGAGGAGTGTGCAGTGAGTCAGTATCACTGTGTAACAGACTGGGAGGGGTGTGCGGTGAGTCAGTATCACTGTGTAACAGACTGGGAGGGGTGTGCAAAGGTTCAGTATCACTGTGTAACAGACTGGGAGGAGTGTGCAGAGGGTCAGTATCACTGTGTAACTGACTGGGAGGGGTGTGCGGTGAGTCAGTATCACTGTGTAACAGACTGGGAGGAGTGTGCAGTGAGTCAGTATCACTGTGTAACAGACTGGGAGGGGTGTGCGGTGAGTCAGTATCACTGTGTAACAGACTGGGAGGGGTGTGCAAAGGGTCAGTATCACTGTGTAACAGACTGGGAGGAGTGTGCAGAGGGTCAGTATCACTGTGTAACTGACTGGGAGGGGTGTGCGGTGAGTCAGTATCACTGTGTAACAGACCGGGAGGAGTGTGCAGTGAGTCAGTATCACTGTGTAACAGACCGGGAGGAGTGTGCAGTGGGTCAGTATCACTGTGTAAGAGACTGGGAGGAGTGTGCAGAGGGTCAGTATCACTGTGTAACAGACTGGGAGGAGTGTGCGGTGAGTCAGTATCACTGTGTAACAGACCGGGAGGAGTGTGCAGTGGGTCAGTATCACTGTGTAAGAGACTGGGAGGAGTGTGCAGAGGGTCAGTATCACTGTGTAACAGACTGGGAGGAGTGTGCAGAGGGTCAGTATCACTGTGTAACAGACTGGGAGGAGTGTGCTGTGAGTCAGTATCACTGTGCAACAGACTGGGAGGAGTGTGCGGTGAGTCAGTATCACTGTGTAACAGACTGGGAGGGGTGTGCAGAGGGTCAGTATCACTGTGTAACAGACTGGGAGGAGTGTGCAGAGGGTCAGTATCACTGTGTAAGAGACTGGGAGGAGTGTGCAGAGGGTCAGTATCACTGTGTAACAGACTGGGAGGAGTGTGCAGAGGGTCAGTATCACTGTCTAAGAGACTGGGAGGAGTGTGCAGTGAGTCAGTATCACTGTGTACCAGACTGGGAGGGGTGTGCAGAGGGTCAGTATCACTGTGTAAGAGACTGGGAGGAGTGTGCAGAGGGTCAGTATCACTGTGTAAGAGACTGGGAGGAGTGTGCAGAGGGTCAGTATCACTGTGTAACAGACTGGGAGGAGTGTGCAGAGGGTCAGTATCACTGTGTAAGAGACTGGGAGGAGTGTGCAGAGGGTCAGTATCACTGTGTAACAGACTGGGAGGAGTGTGCGGTGAGTCAGTATCACTGTGTAACAGACTGGGAGGAGTGTGCGGTGAGTCAGTATCACTGTGTAACAGACTGGGAGGGGTGTGCAGAGGGTCAGTATCACTGTGTAAGAGACTGGGAGGAGTGTGCAGAGGGTCAGTATCACTGTGTAAGCGACTGGGAGGAGTGTGCAGAGGGTCAGTATCACTGTGTAACAGACTGGGAGGAGTGTGCGGTGAGTCAGTATCACTGTGTAACAGACTGGGAGGAGTGTGCGGTGAGTCAGTATCACTGTGTAACAGACTGGGAGGGGTGTGCAGAGGGTCAGTATCACTGTGTAACAGACTGGGAGGAGTGCACAGTGAGTCAGTATCACTGTGTAACAGACTGGGAGGGGTGTGCAGAGGCTCAGTATCATTTTGTAACCGACTGGGAGGAGTGTGAAGAGGGTCAGTGTCACGGTGTAACAGACTGGGAGGAGTGTGCAGTGAGTCAGTGTCACTGTGTAACAGACTGGGAGGGGTGTGCAGTGAGTCAGTATCACTGTGTAACAGACCAGGAGGTGTGTGCAGTGAGTCAGTATCACTGTGTAACAGAATGGGAGGAGTGTGCTGTGAGTCAGTATCACTGTGTAACAGACTGGGAGGAGTGTGCAGTGAGTCAGTATCACTGTGCAACAGACTGGGAGGAGTGCACAGTGAGTCAGTATCACTGTGTAACAGACTGGGAGGGGTGTGCAGAGGGTCAGTATCACTGTGTAACAGACTGGGAGGAGTGTGCAGTGAGTCAGTATCACTGTGTAACAGACCGGGAGGAGTGTGCTGTGAGTCAGTATCACTGCGTAACAGACTGGGAGGAGTGTGCAGTGCGTCAGTATCACTGTGTAACAGACCAGGAGGAGTGTACAGTGAGTCAGTATCACTGTGTAACAGACTGGGAGGAGTGTGCAGTGAGTCAGTATCACTGTGTAACAGACTGGGAGGAGTGTGCAGTGAGTCAGTATCACTGTGCAACAGACTTGGAGGAGTGTGCAGTGAGTCAGTTTCACTGTGTAACAGACTGGGAGGGGTGTGCAGAGGGTCAGTATCACTGTGTAACAGACTGGGAGGAGTGCACAGTGAGTCAGTGACAATGTGTAACAGACTGGGAGGGATGTGCAGAGGCTCAGTATCATTGTGTAACCAACTGGGAGGAGTGTGTAGAGGGTCAGTGTCACGGTGTAACAGACTGGGAAGAGTGTGCAGTGAGTCAGTGTCACTGTGTAACAGACTGGGAGGGGTGTGCAGTGAGTCAGTATCACTGTGTAACAGACCAGGAGGAGTGTGCAGTGAGTCAGTATCACTGTGTAAAAGACTGGGAGGGGTGTGCAGTGAGTCAGTATCACTGTGTAACAGACGGGGAGGAGTGTGCAGTGAGTCAGTGTCACTGTGTAACAGACTGGGAGGAGTGTGCAGAGGGTCAGTATCACTGTGCAACAGACTGGGAGGAGTGCACAGTGAGTCAGTATCACTGTGTAACAGACTGGGAGGAGTTTGCAGTGAGTCAGTATCACTGTGTAACAGACCGGGAGGAGTGTGCAGTGAGTCAGTATCACTGTGTAACAGACCGGGAGGAGTGTACAGTGAGTCAGTATCACTGTGTAACAGACCGGGAGGAGTGTACAGTGAGTCAGTATCACTGTGTAACAGACCGGGAGGAGTGTGCAGTGAGTCAGTATCACTGTGTAACAGACTGGGAGGAGTGTGCAGTGAGTCAGTATCACTGTGTAACAGACTGGGAGGAGTGTGCAGTGAGTCAGTATCACTGTGTAACAGACTGGGAGGGGTGTGCTGTGAGTCAGTATCACTGTGTAACAGACTGGGAGGGGTGTGCAGTGAGTCAGTATCACTGTGTAACAGACTGGGAGGAGTGTGCGGTGAGTCAGTATCACAGTGTAACAGACTGGGAGGAGTGTGCAGTGAGTCAGTATCACTGTGTAAGAGACTGGGAGGAGTGTGCAGTGAGTCAGTATCACTGTGTAACAGACTGGGAGGAGTGTGCAGTGAGTCAGTATCACTTGTGTAACAGACTGGGAGGGGTGTGCTGTGAGTCAGTATCACTGTGTAACAGACTGGGAGGGGTGTGCGGTGAGTCAGTATCACTGTGTAACAGACTGGGAGGGGTGTGCGGTGAGTCAGTATCACTGTGTAACAGACTGGGAGGAGTGTGCAGTGAGTCAGTATCACTGTGTAACAGACTGGGAGGGGTGTGCTGTGAGTCAGTATCACTGTGTAACAGACTGGGAGAGGTGTGCAGTGAGTCAGTATCACTGTGTAACAGACTGGGAGGAGTGTGCAGTGAGTCAGTATCGCTGTGTAACAGACTGAGAGGGGTGTGCAGTGAGTCAGTATCGCTGTGTAACAGACCAGGAGGAGTGTACAGTGAGTCAGTATCACTGTGTAACAGACCGGGAGGAGTGTGCAGTCAGTCAGTATCACTGTGTAACAGACTGGGAGGGGTGTGCGGTGAGTCAGTATCACTGTGTAACAGACCGGGAGGAGTGTGCAGTGAGTCAGTATCACTGTGTAACAGACCGGGAGGAGTGTGCAGTGAGTCAGTGTCACTGTGTAACAGACTGGGAGGAGTGTGCAGTGAGTCAGTATCACTGTGTAACAGACTGGGAGGGGTGTGCGGTGAGTCAGTATCACTGTGCAACAGACTGGGAGGAGTGCACAGTGAGTCAGTGTCACTGTGTAACAGACTGGGAGGGGTTTGCAGAGGCTCAGTATCATTGTGTAACCAACTGGGAGGAGTGCACAGTGAGTCAGTATCGCTGTGTAACAGACTGGGAGGAGTGTGCAGAGGGTCAGTATCACTGTGCAACAGACTGGGAGGAGTGTGCAGTGAGTCAGTATCACTGTGTAACAGACTGGGAGGGGTGTGCAGAGGGTCAGTATCACTGTGTAACAGACTGGGAGGAGTGCACAGTGAGTCAGTGTCACTGTGTAACAGACTGGGAGGGGTGTGCAGAGGCTCAGTATCATTGTGTAACCAACTGGGAGGAGTGTGCAGAGGGTCAGTGTCACGGTGTAACAGACTGGGAGGAGTGTGCAGTGAGTCAGTGTCACTGTGTAACAGACTGGGAGGGGTGTGCAGTGAGTCAGTATCACTGTGTAACAGACCAGGAGGAGTGTGCAGTGAGTCAGTATCACTGTGTAACATACTGGGAGGGGTGTGCAGTGAGTCAGTATCACTGTGTAACAGACGGGGAGGAGTGTGCAGTGAGTCAGTGTCACTGTGTAACAGACTGGGAGGAGTGTGCAGAGGGTCAGTATCACTGTGCAACAGACTGGGAGGAGTGCACAGTGAGTCAGTATCACTGTGTAACAGACTGGGAGGAGTTTGCAGTGAGTCAGTATCACAGTGTAACAGACTGGGAGAAGTGTGCAGTGAGTCAGTATCACTGTGTAACAGACCGGGAGGAGTGTACAGTGAGTCAGTATCACTGTGTAACAGACCGGGAGGAGTGTACAGTGAGTCAGTATCACTGTGTAACAGACCGGGAGGAGTGTGCAGTGAGTCAGTATCACTGTGTAACAGACTGGGAGGAGTGTGCAGTGAGTCAGTATCACTGTGTAACAGACTGGGAGGAGTGTGCAGTGAGTCAGTATCACTGTGTAACAGACTGGGAGGGGTGTGCTGTGAGTCAGTATCACTGTGTAACAGACTGGGAGGGGTGTGCGGTGAGTCAGTATCACTGTGTAACAGACTGGGAGGAGTGTGCAGTGAGTCAGTATCACAGTGTAACAGACTGGGAGGAGTGTGCAGTGAGTCAGTATCACTGTGTAAGAGACTGGGAGGAGTGTGCAGTGAGTCAGTATCACTGTGTAACAGACTGGGAGGAGTGTGCAGTGAGTCAGTATGACTGTGTAACAGACCGGGAGGAGTGTGCAGTGAGTCAGTATGACTGTGTAACAGACCGGGAGGAGTGTGCAGTGAGTCAGTATCACTGTGTAACAGACTGGGAGGAGTGTGCAGTGAGTCAGTATCGCTGTGTAACAGACCAGGAGGAGTGTACAGTGAGTCAGTATCACTGTGTAACAGACCGGGAGGAGTGTGCAGTGAGTCAGTATCACTGTGTAACAGACTGGGAGGGGTGTGCAGTGAGTCAGTATCGCTGTGTAACAGACTGGGAGGGGTGTGCAGTGAGTCAGTATCGCTGTGTAACAGACCAGGAGGAGTGTACAGTGAGTCATTATCACTGTGTAACAGACCGGGAGGAGTGTGCAGTCAGTCAGTATCACTGTGTAACAGACTGGGAGGGGTGTGCGGTGAGTCAGTATCACTGTGTAACAGACCGGGAGGAGTGTGCAGTGAGTCAGTATCACTGTGTAACAGACCGGGAGGAGTGTGCAGTGAGTCAGTGTCACTGTGTAACAGAATGGGAGGAGTGTGCTGTGAGTCAGTATCACTGTGTAACAGACTGGGAGGCGTGTGCAGTGAGTCAGTATCACTGTGTAACAGACTGGGAGGGGTGTGCGGTGAGTCAGTATCACTGTGTAACAGACTGGGAGGGGTGTGCACAGGGTCAGTATCACTGTGCAACAGACTGGGAGGAGTGTGCAGTGAGTCAGTATCACTGTGTAACAGACTGGGAGGAGTGCGCAGTGAGTCAGTATCACTGTGTGACAGACTGGGAGGAGTGTGCAGTGAGTCAGTATCACTGTGTAACAGACTGGGAGGAGTTTGCAGTGAGTCAGTATCACTGTGTAACAGACCGGGAGGAGTGTGCAGTGAGTCAGTATCACTGTGTAACAGACCGGGAGGGGTGTGCGGTGAGTCAGTATCGCTGTGTAACAGACCAGGAGGAGTGTACAGTGAGTCAGTATCACTGTGTAACAGACCGGGAGGAGTGTGCAGTGAGTCAGTATTACTGTGTAACAGACTGGGAGGAGTGTGCAGTGAGTCAGTATCACAGTGTAACAGACTGGGAGAAATGTGCAGTGAGTCAGTATCACTGTGTAACAGACTGGGAGGAGTGTGCAGTGAGTCAGTATCACTGTGTAACAGACTGGGAGGGGTGTGCAGTGAGTCAGTATCACTGTGTAACAGACTGGGAGGGGTGTGCTGTGAGTCAGTATCACTGTGTAACAGACTGGGAGAGGTGTGCAGTGAGTCAGTATCACTGTGTAACAGACTGGGAGGAGTGTGCAGTGAGTCAGTATCGCTGTGTAACAGACTGGGAGGGGTGTGCAGTGAGTCAGTATCGCTGTGTAACAGACCAGGAGGAGTGTACAGTGAGTCAGTATCACTGTGTAACAGACCGGGAGGAGTGTGCAGTGAGTCAGTATCACTGTGTAACAGACTGGGAGGGGTGTGCGGTGAGTCAGTATCACTGTGTAACAGACCGGGAGGAGTGTGCAGTGAGTCAGTATCACTGTGCAACAGACTTGGAGGAGTGTGCAGTGAGTCAGTATGACTGTGTAACAGACCGGGAGGAGTGTGCAGTGAGTCAGTATCACTGTGTAACAGACTGGGAGGAGTGTGCAGTGAGTCAGTATCGCTGTGTAACAGACCAGGAGGAGTGTACAGTGAGTCAGTATCACTGTGTAACAGACCGGGAGGAGTGTGCAGTGAGTCAGTATCACTGTGTAACAGACTGGGAGGGGTGTGCAGTGAGTCAGTATCGCTGTGTAACAGACTGGGAGGGGTGTGCAGTGAGTCAGTATCGCTGTGTAACAGACCAGGAGGAGTGTACAGTGAGTCATTATCACTGTGTAACAGACCGGGAGGAGTGTGCAGTCAGTCAGTATCACTGTGTAACAGACTGGGAGGGGTGTGCGGTGAGTCAGTATCACTGTGTAACAGACCGGGAGGAGTGTGCAGTGAGTCAGTATCACTGTGTAACAGACCGGGAGGAGTGTGCAGTGAGTCAGTGTCACTGTGTAACAGAATGGGAGGAGTGTGCTGTGAGTCAGTATCACTGTGTAACAGACTGGGAGGCGTGTGCAGTGAGTCAGTATCACTGTGTAACAGACTGGGAGGGGTGTGCGGTGAGTCAGTATCACTGTGTAACAGACTGGGAGGGGTGTGCACAGGGTCAGTATCACTGTGCAACAGACTGGGAGGAGTGTGCAGTGAGTCAGTATCACTGTGTAACAGACTGGGAGGAGTGCGCAGTGAGTCAGTATCACTGTGTGACAGACTGGGAGGAGTGTGCAGTGAGTCAGTATCACTGTGTAACAGACTGGGAGGAGTTTGCAGTGAGTCAGTATCACTGTGTAACAGACCGGGAGGAGTGTGCAGTGAGTCAGTATCACTGTGTAACAGACCGGGAGGGGTGTGCGGTGAGTCAGTATCGCTGTGTAACAGACCAGGAGGAGTGTACAGTGAGTCAGTATCACTGTGTAACAGACCGGGAGGAGTGTGCAGTGAGTCAGTATTACTGTGTAACAGACTGGGAGGAGTGTGCAGTGAGTCAGTATCACAGTGTAACAGACTGGGAGAAATGTGCAGTGAGTCAGTATCACTGTGTAACAGACTGGGAGGAGTGTGCAGTGAGTCAGTATCACTGTGTAACAGACTGGGAGGGGTGTGCAGTGAGTCAGTATCACTGTGTAACAGACTGGGAGGAGTGTGCAGTGAGTCAGTATCACTGTGTAACAGACTGGGAGGGGTGTGCTGTGAGTCAGTATCACTGTGTAACAGACTGGGAGAGGTGTGCAGTGAGTCAGTATCACTGTGTAACAGACTGGGAGGAGTGTGCAGTGAGTCAGTATCGCTGTGTAACAGACTGGGAGGGGTGTGCAGTGAGTCAGTATCGCTGTGTAACAGACCAGGAGGAGTGTACAGTGAGTCAGTATCACTGTGTAACAGACCGGGAGGAGTGTGCAGTGAGTCAGTATCACTGTGTAACAGACTGGGAGGGGTGTGCGGTGAGTCAGTATCACTGTGTAACAGACCGGGAGGAGTGTGCAGTGAGTCAGTATCACTGTGCAACAGACTTGGAGGAGTGTGCAGTGAGTCAGTTTCACTGTGTAACAGACTGGGAGGGGTGTGCAGAGGGTCAGTATCACTGTGTAACAGACTGGGAGGAGTGCACAGTGAGTCAGTGACAATGTGTAACAGACTGGGAGGGATGTGCAGAGGCTCAGTATCATTGTGTAACAGAATGGGAGGAGTGTGCTGTGAGTCAGTATCACTGTGTAACAGACCGGGAGGAGTGTGCGGTGAGTCAGTATCACAGTGTAACAGACTGGGAGGGGTGTGCGGTGAGTCAGTATCACTGTGTAACAGACCGGGAGGAGTGTGCAGTGAGTCAGTATCACTGTGCAACAGACTTGGAGGAGTGCACAGTGAGTCAGTATCGCTGTGTAACAGACTGGGAGGAGTGTGCAGAGGGTCAGTATCACTGTGCAACAGACTGGGAGGAGTGTGCAGTGAGTCAGTATCACTGTGTAACAGACTGGGAGGGGTGTGCAGAGGGTCAGTATCACTGTGTAACAGAATGGGAGGAGTGTGCTGTGAGTCAGTATCACTGTGTAACAGACCGGGAGGAGTGTGCGGTGAGTCAGTATCACAGTGTAACAGACTGGGAGGAGTGTGCAGTGAGTCCGTATCAATGTGTAACAGACTGTGAGTTGTGTGCGGTGAGTCAGTATCACTGTGTAACAGACTGGGACGGTGTGCGGTGAGTCAGTATCACTGTGTAACAGAATGGGAGGAGTGTGCAGTGAGTCAGTGTCACTGTGTAACAGACTGGGAGGAGTGTGCAGTGAGTCAGTATCACTGTGTAACAGACTGGGAGGGGTGTGCGGTGAGTCAGTATCACTGTGTAACAGACTGGGAGGAGTGTGCAGTGAGTCAGTATCACTCTGTAACAGACTGGGAGGGGTGTGCAGAGGGTCAGTATCACTGTGCAACAGACTGGGAGGAGTGCACAGTGAGTCAGTGTCACTGTGTAACAGACTGGGAGGGGTGTGCAGAGGCTCAGTATCATTGTGTAACCAACTGGGAGGAGTGCACAGTGAGTCAGTATCGCTGTGTAACAGACTGGGAGGAGTGTGCAGAGGGTCAGTATCACTGTGCAACAGACTGGGAGGAGTGTGCAGTGAGTCAGTATCACTGTGTAACAGACTGGGAGGGGTGTGCAGAGGGTCAGTATCACTGTGTAACAGACTGGGAGGAGTGCACAGTGAGTCAGTGTCACTGTGTAACAGACTGGGAGGGGTGTGCAGAGGCTCAGTATCATTGTGTAACCAACTGGGAGGAGTGTGAAGAGGGTCAGTGTCACGGTGTAACAGACTGGGAGGAGTGTGCAGTGAGTCAGTGTCACTGTGTAACAGACTGGGAGGGGTGTGCAGTGAGTCAGTATCACTGTGTAACAGACCAGGAGGAGTGTGCAGTGAGTCAGTATCACTGTGTAACAGACTGGGAGGGGTGTGCAGTGAGTCAGTATCACTGTGTAACAGACGGGGAGGAGTGTGCAGTGAGTCAGTGTCACTGTGTAACAGACTGGGAGGAGTGTGCAGAGGGTCAGTATCACTGTGCAACAGACTGGGAGGAGTGCACAGTGAGGCAGTATCACTGTGTAACAGACTGGGAGGAGTTTGCAGTGAGTCAGTATCACAGTGTAACAGACTGGGAGGAGTGTGCAGTGAGTCAGTATCACTGTGTAACAGACCGGGAGGAGTGTACAGTGAGTCAGTATCACTGTGTAACAGACCGGGAGGAGTGTACAGTGAGTCAGTATCACTGTGTAACAGACTGGGAGGGGTGTGCGGTGAGTCAGTATCACTGTGTAACAGACTGGGAGGAGTGTGCAGTGAGTCAGTATCACAGTGTAACAGACTGGGAGGAGTGTGCAGTGAGTCAGTATCACTGTGTAACAGACTGGGAGGGGTGTGCAGTGAGTCAGTATCACTGTGTAACAGACTGGGAGGGGTGTGCAGTGAGTCAGTATCGCTGTGTAACAGACCAGGAGGAGTGTACAGTGAGTCATTATCACTGTGTAACAGACCGGGAGGAGTGTGCAGTCAGTCAGTATCACTGTGTAACAGACTGGGAGGGGTGTGCGGTGAGTCAGTATCACTGTGTAACAGACCGGGAGGAGTGTGCAGTGAGTCAGTATCACTGTGTAACAGACCGGGAGGAGTGTGCAGTGAGTCAGTGTCACTGTGTAACAGAATGGGAGGAGTGTGCTGTGAGTCAGTATCACAGTGTAACAGACTGGGAGGAGTGTGCAGTGAGTCAGTATCACTGTGTAACAGACTGGGAGGGGTGTGCGGTGAGTCAGTATCACTGTGTAACAGACTGGGAGGGGTGTGCAGAGGGTCAGTATCACTGTGCAACAGACTGGGAGGAGTGTGCAGTGAGTCAGTATCACTGTGTAACAGACCGGGAGGGGTGTGCGGTGAGTCAGTATCGCTGTGTAACAGACCAGGAGGAGTGTACAGTGAGTCAGTATCACTGTGTAACAGACCGGGAGGAGTGTGCAGTGAGTCAGTATTACTGTGTAACAGACTGGGAGGAGTGTGCAGTGAGTCAGTATCACAGTGTAACAGACTGGGAGAAATGTGCAGTGAGTCAGTATCACTGTGTAACAGACTGGGAGAAGTGTGCAGTGAGTCAGTATCACTGTGTAACAGACTGGGAGGAGTGTGCAGTGAGTCAGTATCACTGTGTAACAGAATGGGAGGAGTGTGCTGTGAGTCAGTATCACTGTGTAACAGACCGGGAGGAGTGTGCGGTGAGTCAGTATCACAGTGTAACAGACTGGGAGGAGTGTGCAGTGAGTCCGTATCAATGTGTAACAGACTGTGAGTTGTGTGCGGTGAGTCAGTATCACTGTGTAACAGACTGGGACGGTGTGCGGTGAGTCAGTATCACTGTGTAACAGACCGGGAGGAGTGTGCAGTGAGTCAGTATCACAGTGTAACAGACTGGGAGGAGTGTGCAGTGAGTCAGTATCACAGTGTAACAGACTGGGAGGAGTGTGCAGTGAGTCAGTATCACTGTGTAACAGACTGGGAGGAGTGTGTAGGATCAGAAGAAAGTAGGTGGGTGCTTGATGGGTATTTCATCAGTTGCTCTTTTGATTGGCCAAATGGTTTAGAACATAGAACAATACAGACCCTTAGGTCCTCAATGTCGTGCTTTTATCCTCCTATAAGATCAAACTGTCTTACATACCCTTCATTGTACTATCTTCCACGTACCAATCCAAGAGGTCGCTTAAATTTCTCTCACCCATCTGAATCTATTGTGACTGCCAGCAGTACATTCCATGCACCCACCACTCTCTGTGTAAAGAACCTCCCACTGACATCTCCCCTTTAACTTCCTCCAATTATCATAAAATTATGCCCCCTTATGATAGACAATTCCCCCCTGGGAAAAGACTCTACCTATCGATGCCTGTCATCATCTTCTACACATCTATCAAGTCACCTCTCATACTTCTTTGCTCCAGTGAGGATTTGGTGGCTTAATGCTCATGTCATTAGACTTGTAATCCAGCGACCTAGGTATAATGCTCTAGGGTCATAGGTTCAAATCTCACCACGGTAGTTGGTGAATTTAATGAAACATGAATTCAATTCACAAATCTGGAATGTAAAGCTAGTCTCAGTAATCATAACCTTGTCAAATATTATGGATCTTTTTTAGGGCGGCACGGTGGCTCAGTGGTTAGCACTGTTGCCTCATAGCACCAGGGTCCCAGATTCAATTCCAGCCTCTGGCAACTGTCTATGTGGAGTTTGCACATTCTCTCAGTGTCTGCGTGGTTTTCCTCCCACACTCCAGAGATGTGCAGGTCAGGTGAATTGGCCGTGCTAAATTGCCCATAGTGTTAGGTGCATTAGTCAGAGGGAAATGGATCTGGGTGGGTTACTCCGGAGGGTCGGCGTGGACCAGTTAGGCCGAAGGGCCTATTTCCACACTGTAGGGAATCTAATCTAATCTAATCAAAAGTCTGAGCTTCCTTAACCTCTCTTCATAAGACCTGCCGTCCAGTCCAGGCAGCATCCTGGTAAATCTCCTCTGCACCCTCTCTAAATCTTCCACACCCTTCCGATACTGAGGCATCCAGAACTGAACACAAGATTCCAAATGTGGTCTAACCAGAGCTCCACAGAGCATAACCTCATGGCTCTTAAACTCAATCCCCCTGCTAATGAAAGCCAACACACTGTATGCCTTCATAACAACCCCAAAAACTTTTGTGGCAACTTTGAGGGATTTATGAACTCGAAACCCAAGATCCCTCTGTTCCTCCACACTGTCAAGAGTCTTGCCTTTAACCCTGTCTTCTGCCTTCAAATTTGACCTTCCAAAATAAATGACTTCACACTTGACCAGCTTGAACTCCATCTACCACTTTTCCATCCAGCTCTGCACCCCATTAAATGTCTCATTACAACCTACAACAGCCCTCTAGGTTTCAATCAGGACACGTTATTACAGCTGAAGTGTATAATTTAAAAATCCCTTTATTGAAATATTAGGGATGAGGTGGAAGTGAGGTGTGAAGAAAGAGCTGTCAAAAGCAGAGGGAGAGGAAAGGGAGAGGAAAGGACAGGGAATGATAGGCTGGTTTGTCGAGCAGCTAACATTGAGAGTGCATTGTTAAGGAAGAAATAGGCAGGCATTTAGAAAAATCCTCACACCATCAAACGGAGACAGCTTAGCTTTGCGAAAGGGGAATCATCTTTGACAATTTGCAAGAGTATTTTAAGAATATAAAAAAGCTGAGTTGATAAAGAAGATCCAGTCAATGTAGTGTATTTGAATTTCCAAAAGGTATTTGATGAGGTGCCAAATGAAAAATGCTTGCACAATCCAGGAGCTCACATTTTTGAGGGTTACACTCAAAAGACAGACAGTGAGGATGAATGGGTCTTTTTCAGGTTGGAAAGGTGCAACTGTGGAGTGTCACAAGGATCAATCCTTGGGCCTCAACTTTTTACCATTTCTATTAATGACTTGGGAAAGAGGTTAGACTATAATGTAATTGAATTTGCTGACAAGACAAAAATGGGTGGATGGGCATATTATGATGAGGACTATAGGAACCCACTAAGGGATATCGATAAATTGAGTCAGTGGTCAAGAACCAAGCAGATGGAGATTAAAGTCTGAGGCCATTCACTTTGACCACAAGATATCAGAGCAAAATTACACCATTAGACTCACTGAATCAATAAATGGAAGAAGTGTAGACTGTGGTAGTGACAGAATAAGGGGACACTCATTTAAAACTGAAATGTAAGGAATGTCTTCTCCCAGAGGTTAATGAAGGTTTAGAATTCTCTATCCTAGAGTTTTAAGGTGACTTGACTAGAAATTGAAGGTGAGGTGGATAAACTTTTGAAATATCAGGGAGTTTAAGGCTATGAGGAGCTGACGCAAAAGAGGAGTTGAGGTTTGGGGCATATCAGCCATGATCATTGAGAATAACAGGGTGGGCCTGAGGGGCTGAATGGCCTCCTCCTGCTTCTTATGTTTTGATATTCCATGGCATTGACTCCTCAACCAGTGAAAATATGACTATATCACAAAACATCACCTATTTACATAACCTCTCCCTGGAAGTTAACCTTTGGAGTCCAGGAATTATTCTGGCAAAACTAAACTGCATTCCCTCCAAGGCCAATCCCTTAAGTGTACTGTCCAGAACTGTTATAGGCATAGTCTAACCAAGAATTTATATAACTTAATCTAACCTTTCTCTGCTTGTATTCTATCCCTCTATATATGAAGGCCAGCAATCCATTCACTCTTTTGATTTGTTTTTGCATCTCCTGCAAAATTTTCTTCATCATCAAGGGTGATGTGAGAACAAATATTTTCACAAAGCAATTAGTTAGAACTGGAATGCACTGACTGGAAACGTGCTAGAGGCAGGTTCATTTCAGGCATTCAAGAGTGTATTGGATGGTTATTTGAATAGAAAAGGTGTGTGAAAGATTGGTATTTGACAATGTTGCTTATTTAAATATCGCATTGGGCTGAAAAGCCTCCTTCTGTGTTTTAACAGTTTTGTGATCCTGTAATTCTTTACGACACTGTGTTGATTGTTGTAGCTGTAACTCTCTACATGTGTACCAGCCGTCTTTACAGATCGCCACTGTTTCTAGCTTTTCATCATTTAGAAAATACTTTGTTCTATCGTTTGTATCTCCAGAATGAATGACCTCACATCCACCGAAATGATATCCCTTTGGCAGTGTTTTGCCCTTTAATTTAATATGTTCAAAGGACAGATGTGTTGCCAAAGCTTTTCAAATTGCACTTATCAGGACAAATGCAAAAATTTCAAATTTCAAATGCTCACAATAATATGTACTGCAGACGAGAAAGGTACAGATTCAAAGCTCCCTGGTACTTCAAAAAAGATGCAAGATTTCAACATAATTATTTTGTTTGCAGAGATACACATAACCATTTAATATCAGCTTCTATTTTTGCTTCTTGCGATATCAACTTCCAATGCCACCTATCTCTGTATTACTAAAATCCTTTTTACAGTTTTGCCTATTCACTGAATTTATCAATATATTTTTGTACTTTTCTCCTCCCACCTACACTGCTCATAAACTCTGTTTTCTGTCAGCAAATTTAGATTTGTGGCTTTCAATCTCCCAATCTAAGGGTTAAATGAATATGATGATTAAGTATGCTAAATTGAGAAACTTCACTGAAGAAAGTCAAATATTAGCTGAATATTCTTTCAATATAATAAAACAAAGAACTGAGAATGCTGGAAAACTGATTCTGAAGGAGGGTCACTGGACTCAAAAATGTTAATTCCTTCCACATATCTTTTCATGGAGTAACACAAATGCTGCTTCTGCATATATTTTGTAAGTGTTATGAATCTTTACTCCGATGACTCTTATAAGGTTTGTTTGCACCATTAAGCTAATAGGCACACATTTCTAAGTTTGTCAGAATAATCTCTTCATTTCTTCACATCAATATGTATGGTTTTGCAGTGAAGAGAATCAACATTGACCTCACAGTTCTGAGGATGTTGGTTCAATTCCCAGTAGAGGCTAGGACCAAACTTTTATCACATGTGATGTGTTTGTTGGTTCCAAAGAACCACTTAATAGGCTAAATTTTGTCATAAATGTAAAATTATGAGATCCCAGAGGATGTAAATCCCCCCTCCTCACATCATTTATTTGGTTCTCAGTAGATGAACTGTTGAACCATTGAGAATATTGAACCATTATCCAATTGTTAAATTACATTGACATGACTAATTTGCTCTCAAAAATATTTGATTGTGAGATATTCATGTAAGACTGTGATGTTTTTCATTGACGTAATGGAAAATAAATGATGACTATATTGTTAAACTATTGCTGAAAACATGACATGACTCCATGAAGATGCCCAGTTACTAGCTTCACATAAAGCATACAACATACCAAAATAGCTTAACTACATACTCTTGTTATAAACTTCAATATTTTCCCCAGTCCATTAACATGAAACAGACTACAAACAAAAGATATCTCTCTCATGAGAACATCATGAAGATCATTTCACCTCCAAAACCTCATTAAAGATCAGTTTTCCTGGATAGACTGTGTTCAGAAGGAAAAACAGGCTTTTATTAAAAATTCTCACATTTTAATTATGTTATTCATGCTCATGACAATCAAGTACAAAGGAACAGATGGATCAGAAAACATGAATAGATATCTGCAGTTGTCCAAATCTGAAATCATGTTTCAGAATGATAGCTGAGTGGTTGGATTATTTTTGTGAACAATGATTAATGGGATCAAACAGCCTGCAAAATAACTAATACTTTAAAAAGAGTAATTGAAGTCTTGGTAAGAGAATCCAATTTTTTTTTGGTTTTGGGTGTCACGGCCCAGATCAGCATTTGTTGCCAGCTCTAATTGTGAATGAGAAGGTGGTAGTGAGCTGCTTTCTCAATTGTTGTAGTTCTTACTCTGGAGGGACGTCCACAGTGCTGTGAGGGACAGAGTTCCAGGATTCTGACCCAGTGACAATGAAGGACAGTGACTTTTTTCCAAGCCAGAATGGTGAGTATCTTGGAGGGAAACCTACAAGTGTGGGTGTTCCCATGTATCTGCTGCCCTCTAGATGGTAGGGCTTATGAGTTTGAAACTGTTATTGAAGCAACTTTGGTTAGTTACTACAGTGCATCTTAAAGATAGCACACACTGCTGTCACTGTGCATTGGTCTGGCAGGAGTAAATAAAGAAGGTAGGGGTGGGGTGATAGTCAAAGAGGCTGCTCTCTACAGACAGTGATGATCTTTTTAAATATTGATGGAACTATATGTATCTGGACAGGTGGAGAATATTCCATCATAGTCCTGCCTCATTTCTGGAAGATGATGGACAGGATTGGAAGATTCAGCTGAGTTACTTGCCAGTGAATTCTTAGGCTCTGACCTGCTCTTGTGGCCATTGTATTTATCTGGATCAGTTCAGTTTTGGGTCAATGGCAAATGCAGCATGTTGGTATTCGGGGGATTTAGCAAAGGAAATGTTATTCAACATCTAGAGATAATGTTAGATTGTCTCATATTGGAGGTAGGTACTTAAATGGCATGATGTTACTTTCCATATGAGGCCAAGCCTGAATATTGTCCAGGTCTTGTTCCAGAACTGCTTCAATATCGAGGAGCAAATGGTGCTGAACATTGTGCAATCATTGGCGAAAATCACCACCTTTGACTTTATGATTAGATTAAATTACTTACAGTGAAGAAACAGGCCCTTCGGCCCAACAAATCCACACCGACCCTCCGAAGAGCAACCCACCCAGACCCATTGGCCTACATTTACCCCTTCACCTAACACTACGGGCAATTTGCCGTGGCCAATTCACCTAACTTGTACATTTTTTGACTGTGGGAGGAAACCCACACAGACATGGGGAGAATGTGCAAACTCCACACAGACAGTTGCCTGAGGCTGGAATTGAACCTGGGTGTCTTATGATGGAGGGAAGGTCATTGATGAAACAGCTCAAAATGGATGGGCCTAGGACACTACCCTGAGGAACTCCTGTAGATATGTCCTGGAGCTGAGATAATTCAACAACATCAACCATCCTTCAATGTTTGAATCCAACCAGCACAGAGATTCCCCCCTATTCCTATTGACTCCAGTTTTGCCAGGCTGTTTGAATGCTGTCTGAATGTTAAGGGCTGCCATACTCATCTTAGCTTTCAAATTCAGCTCCTTTCAATTCTGTTTGAACCAAGGCTGTAACAAGGTCAAGAGCTGAGTGACTCTGATGGAACCCAAACTGGGTGTCACTGAGCAGGTTATTGCTGAGCAGATGCTGCTTGATTGCACTGTTGATGTTGTGGACTGACAGGGCAGTAATTGGCTGGATTGGGTTTATCCTGCTTTTTTTTGTGTACAGGACATACCTGGATAAGTTTCCACATTGTCGGGTAGATGCCAACATTGTAACTGTACTGGGAGAGCTTGGCTAGGGAAGCGGCAAGTTCTGGAGCACAGGTCTTCAGTAGTATTATTGCCGAAATGTTTCAGGGCCCATAGCCTTTGCCATATCCATGCCTTCAGCCATTTTTTGATATCATGTGGAGTGAATCGATTGTTTGAAAATTGACATTTGTGATGCTGGAAATGACAGAAGGAGACCAAAATGGATCATCCACTCTACACTTGTGGCTGAAGGTGGAGGCAAACACAACGTAAGATATTGGGAAATGATCACAATATAAAGGTGGCTTTGGGAATAACTCAACAGTTGTTTTTTCTGACTCCTTTGTCATCCCCTGGAGGAGACAACTCCTCAACAGTTGTCATTGTATCACTTGAGGCATATTTTAATATCTCAATTAACTGGCTTTTCTTCAACAAGTGAACTGTGTAATCCACACTTGATTTTTCAATTGCAATGCACACTTCCACCCAGGGTCACTGAAAGGCATCAAGGAACATGTTCTTCACTAACATTGTCCTTCCTTTGGTCCTGGATCTTGAAGTGAGTTATTTAATGCCAATATCATGGCCTTGTGTAGACAATGATTTGAAGCCTGGACTCACCCATTCATGCGATAAATGCTGAATCATCAAGGCCACTATAAACAACCAGAGTCAAAGAGTTATACAGCACAGACACAGACCCTTCAGTCCAACTTATCCATGCCAATCAGGCTTCCCCAAACTGAACCAGTCACTTTGCCTATGTTTCGAGAGTGTAGTGCTGGAAAAACACAGCAGTTCAGGCACCATCCGAAGAGCAGGAGGACCTTGGATCAAGGTGAGGGAGGAGGTGGTGGGTGCAGGTTTTGTAATTCCTGTGATGGCAGGGGAAGGTACCAGAAGGGGAGGGTGGGTCGTAGGGGGGTGTGGACCTGACCAGGTAGTCATGGGGGGAACGGTCTTTGTGGAAAGCAGAAAGTGGTGGAGAGGGAAATATATCCCTGGTGGTGGAGTCTGTTTGGAGGTGGCAGAAATGTCGGCGGATGATGTGGTTTATGTGAAGGTCGGTAGGGTGGAAGGTGAGGACCAGGGGCATTCTGTCCTTATTACGGTTGGAGGTGCGGGGTTTAAGGGCGGAGATGCAAGATGTGGATGAGATGCATTGGAGGGCATCTTCAACCAAATTACGCCTACACCTCCTCCCTCACCTCCATCCAAGGCCCCAAAGAAGCTTTTGCACATCCATCAAAGTTTTACCTGCACATCCACCAATGTCATTTATTGTATCCGTTGCTCCTGATGCGATCTCCTCTACACTGGGGAGACTGGGCGCCTCCTAGCAGAGCACTTTAGGGAACATCTCTGGGACACCCGCATCAATCAACCACACCACCCTGTGGTCCAACATTTCAACTCCCCCTCCCACTTAGCCGAGGATATGCAGGTCCTGGGCCTCCTCCACCGCCGCTCCCTCACCACCTGATGCCTAGAAGAAGAACGCCTCATCTTCCGCCTCGGAACACTTCAACCCCAGGGCATCAAAGTGGACTTCACCAGTTTCCTCATTTCTCCTCCTGCCACGTTACCCCAGTTCCAAACTTCCAGCTCAGCACCGTCCCCATGACCTGTCCTACTTGCCTATCTTGCTTCCCACATATCCGCTCCACCCTCCTCTCTGACCTATCACCTCCATCCCCACCCCCATTCACCCATTGTACTCTTTGCTACCTTCTCCCCACGCCACCCCCATCCTTTTTCTCTATCCACTCTGGAGGCTTCCTGCCTCCATTCCTGATGAAGGGCTTTTGCCCGAAATGTCGATATTCCTGCTCCTCGGATGCTGACGGACCTGCTGTGCTTTTCCAGCACCACTCTAATCCAGACCCCAATAACTCAATGTCTCATTCATTCATGTGTTTAAATCCTTTTACGGTTTGATTTCCTCATATATCTGTGACCTCCTTCAGTGATTAATTCTTCCCACCTTAACGTTGCCATCCCTGTCGGTTTTTCAGACTGTCTATGCACTTAACCATCTAACACACCCTATCTCTGGAATTTCGTCCCCACTTTCCTGTCACCTGTTTTTCCAAGTAACACTGTGCTTCTCCCAAACACTCACACTCCCCACACAAACCACTCAAATCTAAACCCCTCAATATCTCTTCTGGTTTACTTTCTTTTTAGCAATATTTCTGTGAGACATTTTAGTAACTTTTCTGCATGAACTTTGCCAAACAAATGCAAGTCATTGTTCATGTTGTCAAGGAAATGTTCTGCATTTTAAATGGGTTTGCAGTAATTTTGTGTTAGCTTAAATATTAAGCAAAGTTGCTGTAGACTTTGCTCGGTATTTACAATATTAATGTAATGACTATACTTTGACTGATGTTTCTGCAGCCTTTCTGGATCATCATACAAGGTAACTACTGGGTTTGCACAGCAGGTCAGGCAGCATCCGAGGAGTAAGAGAATCAATGTCTCAGGCATAAGCCCTTCATCAGGAATGTTGGGGAGTGGGTGGGGAGGGGTGTTGTAGGGGGCTGAGATATAAATAGGAGGGAGAGATCAGGGCTGGGGAAGGTTACTGGGAAGGCCATAGGTAGATGCAGGTGAGGGGTGGATGTTGATAGGATGTTAGAGGGGAGGGTGGGGCAGAAGGGGGGGGGGGAAGGAAGATGGACAGGTAGGACAGTTCAAGAGGGCGGTGCCAAGTTGGAGGGTTTGGCCGATCCTATCTGTCCATTTTCCTCCCTCTTATCTGCTCCACTCTCCCCTCTGACCTATCAACATCACCGTCCACCTGCATCCACCTATTACCTTCCCAGCTACCTTCCCCATGCCCCCTCCACCCTCTCATTTATCTTTCTGCCCCCATCCCACCACCTCCACATTCCTGATGAAGGGTTTATGCCCGAAACGTCGATTCTCCTACTCCTCGGATGCAGCCTGACCTACTGGGTGCTTTTCCAGCACCCCACTCTCAACTCTGATCTCCAGAATCTGCAGTCCTCACTTTCTCTTAGACTTCTGGGTTTGTGTGGTACAGTGGTAGTTCCCCTACCTCAGAGAAAGGGGACTTGAGTTCAAGTCTCACCTGCTCCAGAGCTGAATCATAACATTTGCAGACATGTTGATTAAGATGATCTATAATGTAATTGTGGATCTACAAATCACCAGCATGTCCCATTCCATTAAAAAAGGTGTGAAGCTCCACTTGTACAACTGATGGATTGGCTGCCCACTTTCAAAACCATAAGACCATAAGACATAGGAGTGGAAGTAAGGCGATTTGGCCCATCGAGTCCACTCCGCCATTCAATCATGGCTGATGCGCATTTCAGCTCCACTTACCAGCGTTCTCCCCGTAGCCCTTAATTCCTCTAGACAACAAGAACCTATCAATCTCGGCCTTGAAGACATTTAGCGTCCCGGCTTCCACTGCACTCCGTGGCAATGAATTCCACAGGCCCACCACTCTCTGGCTGAAGAAGTGTCTCCGCATTTCTGTTCTGAAATGACCCCCTCTAATTCTAAGGCTGTGTCCACGGGTCCTAGTCTCCTCGTTTAACGGAAACAATTTCCTAGCATCCACCTTTTCCAAGCCATGTATTATTTTGTACGTCTCTATTAAGTCTCCCCTTAATCTTCTAAACTCCAACGAATACAATCCCAGTATCCTCAGCCATTCCTCATATGCTAGACCTGTCATTCCAGGGATCATCCGTGTGAATCTCCGCTGGACACGTTCCAGTGCCAGTATGTCCTTCCTGAGGTGTGGGGACCAAAACTGGACACAGTACTCCAAATGGGGCCTAACCAGAGCTTAATAAAGTCTTAGTAGTACATCTCTGCTTTTATATTCCAACCCTCTTGAGATATGAGACAACATTGCATTTGCTTTCTTAATCACGGACTCAACCTGCATGTTTACCTTTAGAGAATCCTCGACTAGCACTCCCAGATCCCTTTGTGCTTTGGCTTTATTAATTTTCTCACCATTTAGAAAGTATTCCATGCTTTTATTCTTTTTGCCAAAGTGCAAGACCTTGCACTTGCTCACATTAAATTCCATCAGCCATTTCCTGGACCACTCTCCCAACCTGTCTAGATCCTTCTGTAGCCTCCCCACTTCCTCAGTACTACCTGCCTGTCTACCTAACTTCGTATCATCGGCAAACTTCGCTAGAATGCCCCCGGTTCCCTCATCTAAATCATTAACATATAATGCGAACAGCTGTGGCCCCAGCACTGAACCCTGCGGGACACCGCTCGTCACCGGCTGCCATTCTGAAAAAGAACCTTTTATCCCAACTCTCTGCCTTCTGTTAGACAGCCAATCCTCAATCCATCCCAGCAGCTCACCTCGAACACCATGGGCCCTCACCTTGCTCAGCAGCCTCCCGTGTGGCACCTTATCAAAGGCCTTTTGAAAGTCTAAATAGACCACATCTACTGGGTTTCCCTGGTCTAACCTACCTGTTACCTCTTCAAAACATTCCAACAGGTTTGTCAGGCATGACCTCCCTTTACTAAATCCATGTTGACTTGTTCTAATCAGACTCTGCTCTTCCAAGAATTTAGAAACCTCATCCTTAATGATGGATTCTAGAATTTTACCAACAACCGAGGTTAAGCTGATTGGCCTATAATTTTCCATCTTTTGCCTTGATCCTTTCTTGAACAAGGGGGTTACAACAGCCATCTTCCAATCATCCGGGACCTTTCCTGACTCCAGTGACTCTTGAAAGATCTCAACCAATGCCTCTGCTATTTCTTCAGCCACCTCTCTCAGAACTCTAGGGTGTATCCCATCGGGGCCAGGAGATTTATCAATTTTAAGACTTTTTAACTTTTCTAGCACTATCTCTTTCGTAATGGCAACCATTCTCAACTCAGCCCCGTGACACCCTTAAATTTTTGGGATATTACTCATGTCTTCCACTGTGAAAACTGACGCAAAGTACTTGTTAAGTTCTCCTGCTATTTCCTTATCTCCCATCACTAGGCTTCCTGCATCAGTTTGAAGTGGCCCAATGTCTACTTTTGCCTGTCGTTTGTTTCTTATGTACTGAAAGAAACTTTTACTGTTATTTCTAATATTACTGGCTAGCCTACCTTCATATTTGATCCTCTCATTTCTTATTACACTCTTTGTTATCCTCTGTTTGCTTTTGTATCCTTCCCAATCTTCTGATTTCCCACTGTTCTTGGCCACTTTATAGGATCTCTCTTTTTCTTTAATACATTTCCTGACTTCCTTTGTCAGCCAAGGTTGTCTAATCCCTCCCCGGTTAATCTTTCTTTTCTTGGGGATGAACCTCTGTACAGTGTCCTCAATTATACCTACAAACTCCTGTCATTTTTGCTCTACTGTCTTCCCGGTTAGCCTCTGCTTCCAGTCTATTTTCGTCAGTTCCTCTCTCATGCCCTCATAATTACCTTTATTTAACTGTAACACCATTACATCCGATTTTGCCTTCTCCCTTTCAAACTCCAGACTGAACTCTACCATATTATGGTCGCTACTTCCTAAGGGTTCCCTTACTTTAAGATCTTTTATAGAGTCTGGTTCATTGCAAAGCACATCTCACACTCAGAGGAATTCAAACTAAAAGTGTTATAAAAGTATGAGAACCAATGAAATGTTGAATTTCAAAAGTCAGGGCCGTGATAGTTTCTGGATAAAGTAGTGGTAACAACTTACTTCTGTTCATAGCCCTGCAGTGAAAGTACAAACCAGGAATCTCTAAAAGGTCAATCTTTGAGTAGCTTCAAGACTTAGTGAAGTTCTGTTATTCATTTTCCATGGGTTGGTATTCAAATGATTGATTACAACTGGGCATTGTTTAATACATGAAAATAGTAATTTATATGATAAAATAAATCTGAGCATAGTCACAGGTGAAATTCTAATCAATAAATCTGATTCTTTTTTTGAAAAGAAAAGCCAATTAGTACCTTTACAGTTTTCTGGAAGGGAGCCATAGTCCGTCTCCAGTCTGGTTTGGACAGACTTCCAGTTGTTGGTTCAACGTTTGCAGAAGGACTTGGGGTCAGCAATAAATACTGTTTTACTCTCACTCAAGAACAAATCATAAACAATAGACTTTTAAACAAATTTTCATCACTTTGTCTTGCATCTAATTTCTCCCTTGAGTTATTTCTGACCTAATTGTTTATAGTTCTCCTCTTGGGAAACATACCCAAAGCCTCACAGGAAGAATTTATGTGCACAGAAAGTGTCAATGGAATTTAGTCAGGCATGCAGAGGGTAAAGACAATATTTAGCAGAATTTTGGTTAACCATTAGAATTAAAGAGAGGTCCCAGCTACCATTATGATAACAGAAGTTGACTGATAATGGAGAGGTTTAAACATTACATTGCAGTGGGATAAAGGAATTCCCAGCAGGTACAGTGTGGTGCTGGTATGTGTGGATTAATTCTGAAACACCATTGTTCATGGTCTCAGGCTTCAGCAGTTTGCATCCTGTAAAAGGGGTCTCCAATTCACAAACGTCCAACTTACAAACACCTGCACTCCTTAAGGGTTTGTAAATATAAATTGTAAAGATTCAACAGAGGAATGCTCCTTCGTATTTACAAGCAGCTATTTTACATTGTTTGGACTGTGTTCCCACTTCAGGCCAGATCTCAAAACCAGAATCTGTTCTCTCCCCCACCTGGGAGCTGCCTGCACCAGGAGTCGACGGGGGTCTCTCCTGTTCTCCAAGCCTCATGTGGGGATGGTCTATCAGTAGAAATCTCAGGGAAAAAGTGTAAATACTCTGATCATGTGTCACACATCAATTCTTCCTCACAAACTATCTCTATACTCTGGTGCCTATGAAAACCTGAGAACTGTATGGAAGTGGTTTATACTTAGTTTCAACACAAAGTGCACATTTAGTAACTGTCAATGTGGTGAATAGCAGCAATTTACACATTCCCCAGAAAGCTGCATAGGAGTGAGGCTGAGTCAGTACAGCCAGTCAGAGAACAGAATACACCAGGCATCAGGAGATATTGTCCACAGAAACACTCAATAGCTGAATGGTGTTCGGAGGTTCTGCATGATTTTAATATTCTGGTTTACAGATTTTCTGCTTATACACCAGTATGAAAGGCATCTGGATGGGTATGTGAACAGGAAGGGTTTGGAGGGATATGGGCTGGGTGCTGGCAGGTGGGACTAGATTGGGTTGGGATATCTGGTCGGCATGGACGGGTTGGACTGAAGGGTCTGTTTCCGTGCTGTACATCTCTATGACTCGATGAATAGTCATCTGGACTCTAAACGTTAACTTGCTCTCGCTGCACGGATATTGCCTGATCTGCTGTGATTTCCAGCATTTTTTGTTTTCTATACAGCAGTTATGTCTTTCCAATACCATCAGGTGTCAATGTCTCTTTCTGTTAGGGCTGTTTGTGTGAACATATTGGACACAGAAAGACTTAATTCTGACTTTTCCCTATAAGATAGCTACCATAACATCAGACAAAAATAATTTTTCTGGTTTTATAATAGACTACAAGTGATCACCCTACATTTCTACAGCATTAGGGCCGAATGAGAAAGAGAAGTTTTAAAATAAACTTCCTCTTTTCCCTTTCTCAGAACATTACAGGCTGAATATGGCTCAGTAAACACTAGTCACTCTCATTCCATGTCCAAATCTTCATTCTTCATGTGGGAAACTGACTGTAGGATTGCACACAGCTAGACTCAAGATAGTTCTTGATTGAAGTTTCGGAAGTTTTTAAAAATTCATTTACTGGATAAGGGTGTCACTAGCTAAGTAGCATTTATTGCCCAGAGGGCAGTTGAGTCAACCACATTGCTGTGGGTCTGGAGTCACATGTAGGCCAGACCAGATAAGGATGGCAATTTCCTTCCCTAAAGGACATTAGTAACCCAGATGGGTTTTTCCAACAATCAACAATGGTTTCATGATCATCAATAGAGTCTCAATTTCAGATTTTATAAAAAATATTCAGATTCCAGCATGTGCCTTGGCATGATTTAAACCCAGGTCCCCAGAACATTATCCGAGTCTCTGGATTAACAATTTTAGGAATAATACCATGAGGCTATTGCCACCTTCCCCACCCCCAGGCACTCAGAGTCACAGACATTCCTTGCTCAGGTTTCCCTTCTCTTTGAGGTCAGAGATAATGGCGTTCTCACAGAGTTCACCACTGATGACCTCGCTCAGTGCCAACAAGGGAGGCAACCAGGGTTGCTCCTAACAATTATGTCATCAAATATTGATTAGTTCAGACTGTGTGGGAATAATTATGATGATGCAATTGTTGTTTTTGAAGGCTTCAGGAAAAAGAAGCTGCTGATTCCTTCATTCTCCAACATGGTCAGAACATTCTTTTCAGCCCACACAACATTCTCTTCATTTTTCATGTGATGTGGGTGTCTCTGGTAAGGCCATTTATTGCCCATCCCTAATTACCCAGAGGACAATTAAGAAGCAACCTCATCCTGTAGGTCCAAACCAGATAAAGACATTAAATTTCTTTCCCTCATTGACATGAGTTAACTTGATGAGTTTTTCATGACAATTGACAATGGTTGCAACTGACTAGCTTTTTATAAAGGTCAAGGTTCATCTACCATGGATTCAAATCCATGTTCCCTGAATATTAACCTGTAGTTCTGACTTTCTTGTCCTGGGGCACTACCATTAACTCCACCACCATCACTTTTGCCTTCCCATAACAAGATATGCTGTGTTAGAATTTAGAAGAACATCAAAGTGTGACTTTTACCTTACTACCATAGTGTGTTAACCATGGAACAGAGATTGTGTCCTATAGTAGAAAGGCTTTGGTTTTGCCTTTAACATGAAGCTAATGATATCTATAACACCTGACTCTCACCTTAGTCAATGTTCATGCTCCAGCAGCTGAATTGGAAATGCCCCGCCCACCTGTAACTCACAACAAAATGTGAGTAAAAAATAAGAGACTTTCATTGAAGCACCACAAAGCATTACACATTCAAGGCTTTATACAGAAGCAGGTGTGCCAAGGTCTATTAAACTACAAAACAAAATCCTAACCTATATTTTAATTGTCTCGATTGAGGGAAGACTATTGGCTGGGACTCAAGGTGAATGTTGGCTGGGAAACCAAGGGAATGCGCTGCTCTGTATTGAATGTTTCCGTGGGAATTCCAGCTGATCCAATATAAACACAAGATCACAGTTTAATAATTCATCCAAAAGAGTAGTTCCTTTGACAATGCAGTGTTTCCTCATACTATACAAGACTGTCAGTCTACATTATTTCTTCAAGTTCTGGAGGGGACATGTAACATTCCAAGTTAGTTCCTGCATGACTCAACCACATGTCTTATCCATTTAGAGTCAAGAGTTACTAAATAAGCCAAACTGATCTCCTGTTTGTTCCACAGATAAGACTAGTTGTATTAATCTTTGACTTAAGTATAATCCTGAATTATTACCCATAGTGAGTTCAAGATTTTTGAGCTTTAATTATACCTTTTAAATGTATTATGTCTTCGATGTCTATAAGTCTGAAAAGAATAGCTTCATAATTTTATTGCGACAGTTTACAGTATACATGTGTTGTGGAGACAGTGGTGTTGTGTCTCTTAATAGCTCCCAGGATAAGAACAGCTTCTCAACGCCCTGCTATCTTTATCACATTGTAGTCTTATTGTCATGACAAATATCACACTCCAGTAACCAATTCGGGGGCTTGAAATCTAGGAGCTTTCATTCGCAGTTACTGTGTACTTGTTTGATAATCCAAAGCATCAATATTATTTTAGTCAAATAAGGTCAGATCCAAAACTAAATTTGACTGTGTATTAAAATCCTGAGATTATTAAACTGCATAAAGTATAAATGCACAAATTCAGCTCTCGATATCTGCAAAGCTGCTGGCTTGTCTAGTTACTGAGAAAGTACTCAATGGTGGCCTGACGCCATGCAGGAATGAGGAAAAGGTTAGCATTCCATCTGTTGCCCCCAGGTTAGCTGCAGTATTTAGGGGGATTCTGCGATGTAGGGAGAGGGGTTGGACAGCTGTTGGGATAGATCGTGACATCAGGTAGAATGTCAAGTTTCCTTTTACTCCTCTTAACTCCCTATATATAGGAGACTGAAAAGATCAAAATAATTGCCCAATTTTGGAATTGGGAGTGGACAGGCTCCATGTTGGGACTTCAGGTTGGAGTGTTGCTATGGTGGTTCCTGATTGGTTAAGTGGGCAGAGAGATGGCAGATGAAGTTCAAAGTGATGGATTTTGATGGCAAGAACATAGACAATATAAAATAAGGGGATACAAGATTTAAAGGGGTGTATGAGCAGAGGGATCTCAGTGTACATGTGAACAGCTCCCTAAAAATGGAGAGGGCAATTACTCAAGCATACAGTAACCTGGGCTTTATTAATAGAGAAATAAAAGTATAGATGGAAGGAAGTAATGGGGTAAGACACTTGCATCAAACCAAGGAAGGGTGAAAATTTATTGAGTGTGCAGATGAGATTTACAATATTCATTTCAGGGAAAAGACTCTTCAGTTATGGGGATAAATTGGAAAGTTTATGACTGTTCTCCTTAGAGAGAAGACGTCTATATGGAGATCTGATAGAGGTTTTCAAATTCATGAGTGGGCTGACAGACTAGACAGGGAGGAACTTTTCCTGTTCCTAAAAGGATCAGAAATGAGAGAGTACACAGAGTTAAAGTGATTTGCAAAAGGAGCAAATATGCTACAAAAAAGAGCCCTTCTTCACTCAGTAACTCATTAGGCTCTGGCACTCACTGTCTTGAAGTATAGTGAGACATTCAAAAGGGCACTGTTTCTGTTTAAATAATCACACAAAGTGCAGGTAAGGGGAAATGGCAGGGCTTTGACATGAAGTCAAAATATTCAGAGAGCCAGTGTAGACATAATGGACTGAACGGCTTCCATCTGCATTGAAACAATTCTGAGATATTGCTGATACTCATTGGATGCACCCTCACTTAGAGAAAACAGAACACAGACAAGAAACTTTCCATCTCAGCAATGCTCTCTTCCCAGACAACATCCTCTAAGGTTTAGATAGAGAGACCAGTGGAAGCAGCTCATATCCCAGTCTCAGAACAGGATGTCACCCAACTCACTGTTTCCTCCATAGTTTGCTTGACAAAACTGGCATCAGAAATACAGAAATCAGAACTTTGGAATTTGGGTTTAGAAGAAAATTTAAAATGAAGGCATGAAAGATCAATTTGACCTGGATTAGTGGCTAGGAATTGATGATGTACACAATTTAACTGGATAGCTCAGGGCTGGCTTGATTGAGGAACTATGTCTTGGGCCTGATTTAAATTATCTGGTCAAATATCAGGTCAAATGAAACAACTTGAAATTGATATTTTTGTGTGGTGATTGCTCTTGAAGCTGTAAAACTGGTTCAAAACTCTCAAACTGAACTAGTTTGACTTATTTCAGCCTCATTTAACAGCCTGAGCTGAAAACATGAATTTTGTCTTTGAATCGGGTTTGCAAGCCTGAAAGATTACTCAGCCCATTATCGGGTGATATGGCTTTTGGGTTCACCTGAGGCACACGAGTCCTCTTGGTTTAAATTCTAGGCAATCCCTGCTTGTAAAGGGCTTGGACTGTTTTCTTACGAGCTGTAATTTTCAGCAGACTTTCACATCTTGCATTCTGTCCCTTGTGATATTAAACGTGTAATATTTAGACAAGCTTCCTTTTGACCTGCCAAAAATATCATGAAGGGAATTCAACACCAACTCCAAAATCCCCAAAACCAAAACTAGCTTGAAATTTGGCAAAGAATTGTTTGAGGAAGGGATCATGAATCATAATTAAAATTATAAACTTATGCAGAATTCAGAACCTTTTGATTCATTGGCAGTGAGTGTCCTTCCAGTAGTGTGTAGGACAGAGAAATACTGTCCCAATAGACTACTGTCCCAACATCCCCTGTAGTACCAGGGTAGTGTCCTAGGCCCAACAACCTTCAGCTGCTTCAACAATGACCTTCCCTCCAAAAGGTCAAAAGTGTTTGCAGATGATTATAAATTGTTCAGCACCATTCATGATGCCTCACATACTAAAACAGTCCACGTTCAAATACAACAAGATCTGGATAATATCCAGGATGGGGCTGGGCTTGGCTGAGAAGTGCAAGTAACATTCGTGCCACACAAATGCCAGGCAATGACAATCTTCAATAAGAGATGATGTTTTCACCCTCCCCTTGACCATTCAATGGTGTTACCATCACTGAATCCCCCACTAACAACATCTTGGGGGTTACTATTGACCAGAAACTCAACTGAACTCACCACATCAATAGAGGGTGCAAGATCAGGTCAGAGACTGGGAATACTGTGGCTAACAAACTCACCCCCTGACTCCCCAAAGCCCATCCACCATCTACAAGGCACAAGTTAGGAGTGTGACGGAATACTGCCCACTTGCCTGGATGAGCGCATCTCCAGCAACACACAAGAAGCTTGACACCATCCAGGACACATCAGTTCATTTAAATGGCACCACATCCACAAGCATCCACTCCTCCACCACCGACACTCAGCAACAGCAGCGGGGACCATCTACAAGATGCACTGCAAAAATTCACCTAAGATCCACAGACAGCACCTTCCAAACCCATGACCACTTCCATCTAGAAGGATAATGGCAGCAGATACATGGGCACATCACCACCTTCAAGTTTCCTTTCAAGCCAGCCACCATCCTGACTTGGAAATATATCACTATTCCTTCACGGTCTCTGGAATTAACTCCTGGAATTTCCCTCCCTAAAGGCATTGTGGGAGGAGCTACAGCACATAGACTGCAATGGTTCTAAAAGGCAGCACACCATCACCTTCTCAAGGGCAACTAGGGACGGGTATGAAATGCTGGCCCAGCCAGTGACACTATGTCCCAACAGTGAACAGAGAAAACTTGAAAACTTGACAATGCAGACAAAGGACTCTTGTGGTACAGGGGCCGTGTCCCTGTCTCTGAGCCACAAGGTTTGGGTCTAAGTGGAAGTCTCACCTGCACTGGAAATGTCTCATAACATTTCCAAATAGATTGCCTGCTTTCTAAGGATTTTGAATCAACCAATTCTTCTGCCTCATCTACTTCTCCAAGCAAGAGAATAAACACAATCTCTAAACACTTCTTTATGAAGTTTTGCTTGCAAACCTCCAAGTGAACAGAAAGCCAATAGCACTCAGATTAACAGCAATATTCAAATGATTCCTGATAAAGAGCATATACTCAAAACATTGATTCTCCTGCTCCTCGGAAGCTGCCTGACCTGCTATGCCTTTCCAGTGCCACACTTTCGACTCTGATCTCCAGCATCTGCAGTCCTCACTTTCTCCCAGCAATATTCAAATACAAACTGCCCAGGGAAGTTTGGAGTTCAGATCTGCTGGACACGTGAATTGAGTCTGATGATTAACAGAGCTTTTGTAAGGAGTTGGAACGTTCCTCTTTGGTAACATTGCCTGATATTGCCCATTATGACCACAATCAGCCGAGTTTCTGCTAACAAAGCACTGTATGGAGTCAGTGACTGATGTTTTTCAATATCCTGTTCACATCATCCTCTTCAGCAGAGAGGAAACTATGACATGCCAAGGGGATTAAGTCCTGGAAAGAGAGAAAAACTGCAGATTTTCTTCATTATTTTCTGCACTTTTCCTTCCCCTTGGATATCTCGCTGTACTATTTCTAATGTTATAGAAACAAACTATATTCATTTCAAATAACTGCTTGTTTCGATGAACAAGAGTAGCATAACTGATCTGTTCAGTGGTTTCCACATACCCCTTCTTGGCAGATACTTGACACATTGTCAACATCTCTTTGTGGTTCCTAGCTTCATTCTGAACCAGCACAACCTCAATTTTAACTCAAATGATTTTGGTGGAACAAGGCAAGCTTCACTTTGCTGTTAGCTTCACAACCTGTTTGATTGGAGTTAAACCAGAATAAAGTTCAAAGTGGGATGTGAAACCAGTTCTTGACTCAAACCAACTCCATTGTCAGAGGGAGGTTTGAGTAAAATGAGGGTTTGTGTGGAGGAGCTACAGAGATAAGCCCTTGTTTAAACAATGTGCTGCCCTTCAAGGGAGGCACTTTTAAATCGGAAACATTTTAGTGGTTTGAAGTAAATGGTTTAATTTGTAGATGGAATGAGCTCACATGCATCAAGGACTTGAAGTATTTTAATCAATACAAGCCTTTCTTGCAGAGTTATGCTGTCAGACTGTGAGGGATTTTATTTCATTGAATTTTCTTTATCAATGGCTGAGATTCTGGTATGTTGATGCTCATTCCTTTATTGGTACCATTTATGATTTAAATTAGAAAATCTGATTCGCATGAAATCTTGAATTGTTAAAACTATGAACAGCAGCTGCCAGGGTGTAACAGTATCAGTATAACAGCTGCTTTTGTTCCAAGTTACATTTTCCAACCTCCAGTACCCAATCTAAAGGCTAACCCAAATATTTTTTCCATCAAAGTTGTCAATCAAATCCAAATGCTGGATCTCAGAATGGAAACTATGACTAAGAGCAGAAGCAACAGGGTGTGTCAACTATGGCTCTGTTGGTCACACTCTTGCCTCTGAGTCAGATTATTGTGGGTCCAGGACCCAGTTCAGACACGAGCCCAAACTTTCAGCTGAGGCTGTTGCTCCAGTGTCATTCTGAGGGAGTGCTACTTTGTTGTTGATTGTGTAATCTTGCAGATAAATGTTCCGCTCAGAGGCAGGCTGCTTTCTCAGGTGAATGTAAGAGACCTCATGGCATATTTTCAAAGATTCTCCCCTGTGTACTGGGGACAATATTTACTCCGCCATCAACATTACGTACAGTTTTTGTCCCCTGATTTGAGGTAGGACGCAGATGTACTGGAGGCAGTTCAGAGGAGCTTCAGTGGATTGATTCCAGAGAAGAGGAGCTTGTCTTGTAGAACCATAGAAATGATACAGCACAGAAAGAGGCCATTTGGCCCATCTTGTCCATGCTGACAAAAAGACACCCAGATGCCCTTTCTAATCCCATCTTCCTGCACATGAAACCATAGCCCTGCAGCTTACAGCACTTGAGCCACAGATCCAAGTACATTTTGACAGAGTTTAGGGTGTCTGTCTACTCCACCAAATAGGGCGGTGAGTTCCAGACACACACTACCCTCTGTGTAACAATGTTTTTCTCATGTCCGCTCTAATAATTCTGCCACTTCACTTACAAATATGACCTCTAGTTTTTCAACTCTCTGCCAAGGGAAACAGGTTCCTCCTGTCTTCTCTCTCTCTCTCTCCCTCCCTCCCTCCCTCCTTCTCTCTACCCCCACTCCTCCACTCTCCCCGCCCTCATCCTGTCTCTGCAGCCTCCTCCTCTCTCCTCCCCCCTTCTCTCTCCCCTTCTCTCTCTCCCCCATTCCTCCTCTCTCCCCATCCTCCTCTCTCTCTCCTCCTCCTCTTTCCTCTCTCCCCCTCCTCCCCTCCCCGCCCTTCTCTCACCCCCTCCGACTCCTCTCTCTCTACCCCATCCTCCTCCTCTCCCTCCTCCCCCTCCACCTCCTCTCTCTCCCCCACTCCTCCTGTCTCTCCCCCACTCCTCCTGTCTCTCCCCCCACTCCTCCTCTCTCTCCCCCACTCCTCCTGTCTCTCCCCCCACTCCTCCTCTCTCTCCCCCCTGCTGCTCCTACTCTCTCTCACCCCTACTCCTCTCTCTCTCCCCCCTCCTCTTCCTCTCTCTCTCTCCCCCTCCTCCTCTTTCTCCCCCTCCTCCTCCTCCTCCTCTCCCCACTCCTCCTCTCTCTTCCCACTTTCCTCATCCTCTTTCTCCCCCTCCTCCTCATCCCTCCTCCTCTCTCTCCCTCCTCCTCCTCCTCTCTCTCCCCTCATCCTCTCTCTCTCCCCCTCCTCCTCTCTCTCCTCCTTCTCCTCTGTCTCTCTCCCCCCTCCTCATCCTCACTCCACTCTTCTCCTCCTCTCTCCCTTTCCTCCTCCTCCTCCTCTTCCTCTCTCTCTCCCCTCATCCTCTCTCTCTCCCCCCTCCTCCTCTCTCCTCTCTCCCCCTCCCCCCCCCCCCCCCCCCCCCCCACCCCCCCCCCCCCCTCCTTTCTCCCCCCTCCTCCTCCTCTCTCTCCCCCCTCCTCCTCTCTCCCCCCCTCCTCCTCTCTCCCCCCTCCTCCTCTCTCTCCCCCTCCTCCTCTCTCTCTCTCTCCCCCCTCCTCCTCTCTCTCTCTCCCCCCTCCTCCTCTCTCTCTCTCCCCCCTCCTCCTCTCTCTCTCTCCCCCCTCCTCCTCTCTCTCTCTCCCCCCTCCTCCTCTCTCTCTCCCCCCCCTCCTCCCCTCTCTCCCCCCCCTCTCTCTCTCTCTCTCTCCCCCTCCTCCTCTCTCTCTCCCCCTCCTCCTCTCTCCCCGCCCTCCTCCTCTCTCCCCGCCCTCCTCCTCTCTCCCCGCCCTCCTCGCCCCATCCTCCTCTCTCTGCCCCACTTCCTCCTCCCCTCTCCCCAACCTCCTCCTCTCTCCCCACTCCTCCTCCTTCTCTCCCCACCTCCTCCTCCTCTCCCACCTCCTCCTCCTCTCTCTCTCCCCCTCCTCCTCCCTCTCTTCCCCTCCTCCTCCTCCCTCTCTCCCCACTCCTCCTCCTTCTCTCCCCACCTCCTCCTCCTCTCTCCCCCTCCTCCTCCCTCTCTTCCCCTCCTCCTCCTCCCTCTCTCCCCCTCCTCTTCTCCCCGCCCTTCTCTCACACCCCTCCAACTCCTCTCTCTCTACCCCATCCTCCTCCTCTCCCTCCTCCCCTCCACCTCCTTTCTCTAATCCCCCTCCACCTCCTCTCTCTCCCCCGCCTGCTCCTACTCTCTCTCCCCCCCACTCCTCCTCTCTCTCCCCCCCTCCTCCTCTCTCTCCCCCCTCCTCCTCTCTCTCCCCCCTCCTCCTCTCTCTCCCCCCACTCCTCCTCTCTCTCCCCCCTACTCCTCTCTCTCCCCCTCCTCCTCCTCCTCCTCCTCTCTCTCCCCCCTCCTCCTCTCTCTCCCCCCTCCTCCTCTCTCTCCCCCCTCCTCCTCTCTCTCCCCCCACTCCTCCTCTCTCTCCTCCCTACTCCTCTCTCTCCCCCTCCTCCTCCTCCTCTCTCTCCCCCCTCCTCCTCTCTCTCCCCCTCCTCCTCTCTCTCCCCCTCCTCCTCCTCTCCCCACACCTCCTCTCTCTCCCCCGCCTGCTCCTACTCTCTCTCCCCCCCACTCCTCCTCTCTCTCCCCCCTCCTCCTCTCTCTCCCCACTTTCCTCATCCTCTTTCTCCCCCTCCTCCTCACCACTCCTCCTCTCTCTCCCCTCCTCCTCACCACTCCTCCTCTCTCTCCCCTCCTCCTCCACTCTTTCTCTCCTCCTCCTCCTCTCTCCCCACACTCCTCCTCCTCCTCCTCTCCCCCTCCTCTCTCCCCCCTCCTCCTCCTCTCTCTGTCCCCCTCCTCCTCCTCTCTCCCCACCCTCCTCTTCCTCCTCTCTCTCCCCCTCCTCCACTCCCCTCCTCCTCTCTCTCCCCACCCTCCTCCTCCTTTCGCTCTCCCCACTCCTCCTCTCTCTCCCCCTCCTCCTCCTCTCTCTCCCCCTCCTCCTCCTCTCTCTCCCCCTCCTCCTCCTCCTCCTGTCTCTCTCTATCCCCCTCCTCCCCCTCTCTCTCCTCCCCTCCTGCTCTCTCTTCCCCCTCCTCCACCTCTGTCTCTCTCGCCACTCTTCCTCTCTCTCCCCACCGTCCTCCTCTCCCCCCTGCTCCTCTCCCCCTCATCTCCTCCTCCTCTCACTCTCACCTTCCTCCTCCTCCTCCTCCTCCTCCTCTCTCTCCCCTACTCCTCCCTCTCCCCGCCTCCTCTCTCTCCCCCCTCCTTCTCTCTCCCCCCCTCCTTCTCTCTCCCCCCCTCCTTCTCTCTCCCCCCCTCCTTCTCTCTCTCTCCCCCCTCCTTCTCTCTCTCTCCCCCCTCCTTCTCTCTCTCCCCCCTCCTTCTCTCTCTCTCCCCTCCTCCTCTCTCTCCCCCCTCCTTCTCTCTCCCCCCCTCCTTCTCTCTCCCCCCCTCCTTCTCTCTCCCCCCCTCCTTCTCTCTCTCTCCCCCCTCCTTCTCTCTCTCTTCCCCCTCCTTCTCTCTCTCTTCCCCCTCCTTCTCTCTCTCTCTCCCCCCTCCTTCTCTCTCTCTCTCCCCCCTCCTTCTCTCTCTCTCTCCCCCCTCCTTCTCTCTCCCCCCTCCTTCTCTCTCTCCCCCTCCTTCTCTCTCTCCCCCCTCCTTCTCTCTCCCCCCTTCCTTCTCTCTCTCCCCCCTCCCTTCTCTCTCTCCCCCCTCCTTCTCTCTCTCTCTCCCCCCTCCTTCTCTCTCTCTCCCCCCTCCTTCTCTCTCTCCCCCCTCCTTCTCTCTCTCCCCCTCCTTCTCTCTCTCCCCCTCCTTCTCTCTCTCCCCCCTCTCTCTCTCTCTCTCTCTCCCCCTCCTCCTCTCTCCCTCCTTCTCTCTCTTCCCCCCTCTCTCTCTCTCTTCCCCCCCTCTCTGTCTCTTCCCCCCTCTCTCTCTCTCTTCCCCCTTCTCTCTCTCTCTCCCCCTCCTTCTCATCCTCTCTCTCCCCCCTCTCCTCTCTCTCTCCCCTCCTCCTTCTCTGTCTCACCCCCTCCTTTTCTCTCTCTCCCCTCCTTCTCTCTCTCTCCCCTCCTCCTCTCTCTCTCTCTCTCTCTCCCCTCCCTCTCTCTCTCTCTCCACCCCCCCTTCTCTCTCTTCCCCCTTCTCTCTCTCTCCCCCCTCCTTCTCTCTCCCCCCTTCCTTCTCTCTCTCCCCCCTCCCTTCTCTCTCTCCCCCCTCCTTCTCTCTCTCTCTCCCCCCTCCTTCTCTCTCTCTCCCCCCCCTCCTTCTCTCTCTCTCCCCCCCCTCCTTCTCTCTCTCTCCCCCCTCCTTCTCTCTCTCCCCCTCCTTCTCTCTCTCCCCCTCCTTCTCTCTCTCCCCCCTCTCTCTCTCTCTCTCTCTCCCCCTCCTCCTCTCTCCCTCCTTCTCTCTCTTCCCCCCTCTCTCTCTCTCTTCCCCCCCTCTCTGTCTCTTCCCCCCTCTCTCTCTCTCTTCCCCCCCTCTCTGTCTCTTCCCCCCTCTCTCTCTCTCTTCCCCCTTCTCTCTCTCTCTCCCCCTCCTTCTCATCCTCTCTCTCCCCCCTCTCCTCTCTCTCCCCCCTCTCCTCTCTCTCTCCCCTCCTCCTTCTCTGTCTCACCCCCTCCTTTTCTCTCTCTCCCCTCCTTCTCTCTCTCTCCCCTCCTCCTCTCTCTCTCTCTCTCTCTCCCCTCCCTCTCTCTCTCTCTCCACCCCCCCTTCTCTCTCTTCCCCCTTCTCTCTCTCTCCCCCCTCCTTCTCTCTCTCTCTCTATCTCCCCCCTTCTTCTCTCTCTCTCCCCCCTCCTCCTCTCTCCCCCCTTCTCTCTCTTCCCCTCCTTCTCTCTCTTCCCCTCCTTCTCTCTCTTCCCCTCCTTCTCTCTCTCTTCCCCCCCCTCTCTCTCTCCCCCACTCCTCCTCTCTCTACCCCCCCCACCCCCATCTCCTAAAGCAAAGATATTAATTAAAATATAATTACTCATGAAAGACACATGTCACGAGACATAAGAAGGTGGATGTCACTATATCAGATTCAGGCCATGAATCAGATTAGATGTCCAATTTCAACCCTACATTGTCAGGATACTAAAAGGCCAAGCTGTGAGGATTGAAGCATCATCTTCCAACCCAACAAGCCTTCAATATTTTCAATAACATCAAGGCAGAAAATGCTGGAAATACTTTAACAGTTTTGGCAGCGTGTGGAGGCAAAAACATAGTTAACGTTTCAGTCGATGAACTTGCATCAGATTTTGATGATTCTTTGGAAAGGGCTTACTGATCTTACATGAGACATCCAGCAAATGACACCTTCAAACCACAAAAAATAACTTGTTTTCTAATAATGTCTAACACAGTTACCCATTCTGGAGACTTGCAATTGCAACCAACTATTTGATCAAATTGGAAACTGCCTGCTTTAGCTGCTGGGGATTGTGTAACAGCCACTCTCAGTAGCTCTGCCTGGAGAGAGTGGATTGCTGTCAAAGGGCACAGCATTCAGCACTGTTACACCTTCACACCGACAGTTACTGCTCTGAAGTCTACACCTGGGAAGGAAGGACATACTTTACTGGACTCTGGAAAAAAATGTTTCAAACGTGTGTGGATCACTTTAAAGCGCACATCTAGCCAGTAAAAAAGGGTTTGTTCCATAAGAAAGCTCATGGGGTGTATTTTCTCTGTTTATAGGTGTAAAGTTTCAGGGAGAGTGCAGAAGAGATTAACTGGTTTCACTGTCAGCTGTCAAGCAGAGTTTATGGAGATCAGCACAAGGCTAACGGAAGAAATGTTTTCGACATGTTTTGCATTAGCTTTTCTTTTATCACAAGATTGGAGGTGTGAAAAGGAAAGAAAAGAACAGGAAATTAAGAACAAGCACCCTCATTAAAACAGATGTTGAAGACAAGTATACTTAGGGCAAAATTGCAACTAAAGCTGGACCCAAGCTTTTCCAGCTCCCATTGTCAGGGTGGTGAATGGAGCTGAAGGACACAAAGAGGAATGATCTTGGTTTGTCTGACAGAAATACACATTTTTAATAGATCCCAATTTGGGAGATCATATCTACACCAAAATATAAGGTAGTTTCTGTTGCAATCTTGCCGAGTGGAATTTAGGCCAAAGTTTTCTGTGAGGCTTATTTGCAAACATTGAACATAGAAAGCAACCATGCATGAGCAGCTCTGATGAAGAGTCATTGAGTCTCGAAATGTTAGCTCGTTCTGTCTCCACAGATGTTGCCTGAAATGTTAGCTCGTTCTGTCTCCACAGATGTTGCCTGACCTGCTGTCATTTCCAGCATTTTGTGTTTCCTTGTATAAGCTCAACTCCCCTGAAGCTGAATATCTGCCCAGACACCTCCTTCCCTGAGGAGAAAGTGAGGACTGCAGATGCTGGAGGATCAGAGCTGAAACTGTGTTGCTGGAAAAGCACAGCAGGTCAGGCAGCATCCAAGGAACAGGAGAATCGACGTTTCAGGGCTGAAAAAGGGCTCATGCCCGAAACGTCGATTCTCCTGCTCCTTGGATGCTGCCTGACCTGCTGCGCTTTTCCAGCAACACAGTTTCACCTCCTTCCCTGAGCCTCCTCTTCCCGTTATTGTTATATAGAGGATAAGACATCATCTAATCGATAAGATAGGACATCATCTTGCAGAATAAACAAGGCAGTGGGATTTTCATAGAAATTTCAAAGTGTCAGCAGATTCAGTTAGCTATTGTGTAGATCTTTGTTCAAATGGTGTTAAAAAATTGTGAAAGAAAAATGCCCAGCAACTCCATAAATCTCACATGCAATGCTATCAGGTGACTTTGACCATGTTGTACCTGCATTTGTCAGGACAGTTATGTCTGTTCTTTAATTGCCAGAACACTGGAACCACATCTGAAGTGGCATTTTGCATGTGGCTTCAGCTGTAACTGAGTAGCAGAGGGTCTCCATGGAGATTTATCTGAACTGGTCCAAAGTATGAAGGAAATTCAGTAAGCAGAACAGTTTCGAGGCGTGAATCTGACATAAAACCAGAAACGCAAAAAATGTTTTTGGAGGTCAAAGGCACAGCTCTCTTGTTACATTGTAGTTGAATCAGAGATTTCCTTGAAATTGCAGACCTGTGCTTCCCAGAGTCAGAATCAGAATGGAAAGTGGACAGTCAAGCTGAATGTTTCAGGTATTGAGGTCCAAAGCTGCAGTGACTGACCGTCATCCCCTGTTCTCACATATCTTCACCCCACTCATCCACCCCCAAACCACACAGACAGACAGACAGAGCCCTCCAGTTTTCATGGGGGCCTCAGCAGTTTTCAAACCTCAACATGGGGTCACAGTGATGAAAGGTTTAAGAAGCAGTGTCCAGATTGTAGACATAATAATAATCAGGGAGTCTAGCAATGAGCATTTGACACAATCTGGAGCTACCATTCAGCGATAACTATAAAACTATAATTTCTTGATATCCACTAAGAATGTCAGACAGGGACACAAAATGACAGAATCATTTAATAATTTGGATTGCAGTTACCGTTCTGCATGGGCACAAGACAACGAGACAGACTTTAGATTAGATTAGATTCCCTACAGTGTGGAAACAGGCCATTCGGCCCAACAAGTCCACACTGACCCACTGAGGAGTAACCCACCCAGACCCATTTCCCTTTGACTAAGGCACCTAACACTATGGGCAATTTAGCATGTCCAATTCACCTGATTCACATATTACTTTGCAGAAATCTCGCAGAACATACAATGACATTAGGCAGAATTAGATTAAATCTACAGAAATAACCCATTTGACTCAACTGCAACAGCCTGGTGTTCCAGTCCACACAAACCTTCTGCTTCTCTAACCCCCTTCAATTCTTCTGGTCATTCCCCATCATAAACTCTGATAGCTTTTCCTGGAACCTGCTCCAATCACTCTACATCTGACTGAGTTTCACACTGTAAATCAGAGGATCCAAAGTTCTTTAATTAATCTGTTAGTGACGTTGGGATATTGAGGACCCCTCACACTGAGGCCTCTTTAAAAATGGGAGCAGCTTCCTCAGATCCAGCCTCTCATAAATATCTCAAACAAAATTAACTCTCCTTTAACCCCAACCATCTCCTTAAAAAAACATTTGTTAATCTTTACCGTGGCATGGTGTGAAAGATGATCCTGTCAGGAATTAATGACATTTGACAGTAAGAAGTCAAAAGAAAATATATCCAATCCTAACTGGAGCTGTGATACCCTGAACTGGGTTTTCTGGCTTCGATGAGTTTGGGAACAGAAGCGGTCAGCGGAATGCCCACTTCCAGCATTGCCCATTTCTGCCCAGACAAGGTCAGGGTGAGTACAGTTATGTTCTCCAGTTAGTTAGTCTGAAAAAAGCTCATTACAAACTCAAAAGAAAACCGACTGGCAGTTTCTAAGTTATCCAATAGTTTGTCAACAAGAGAATATCCAGAGACTGCCTGGAACCAAATGTTTCAGACAGTTTCCAAGGTCCTCCCCTCCTCACTGTCCGAGTACCTCTCAGAAAAGGGCGTGGCTACTTGTTCTGATTTTCTGAAGTTAAAAATGTTCATCGAAAGTTGCTGAGATGTTGAAACACACTCTCAGTTTTTTTTAGCCTTTCCTGCAGACTGCTGGTCCTTCCAAGGTGAAGGCTCTCTGGGCTCCTATGGTGCAATGGTAGTGTCCTTTGCTCAGGTCTCACTTGGCCCCGAGGTGTGCAATACCATCTCCAAACAGGTTAATTAGAATATACCTCAAAGGCCTGCCTCCCTCGATCCTTAGGAGAAAGTGAAGTCTGCAGATGCTGGAGATCAGAGTCGAGAGTGTGTTGCTGGAAAAGCGCAGCAGGTCAGGCAGCATCCAAGGAGCAGGAAAATCGATGTTTCAGGCCATCAGGAATGAGGCTAGAAGCCTCGGGGGTGGAGAGATAAATGGGAGGGGGTGACGCTCGGGAGAAGGTAGCTAAGAGTGCAATAGGTGGATGGAGGTGGGGGTAAAGGTGATAAGTTGGAGAGGAGGGCGAAGCACATAAGTGGGAAAGAGGATTGACAGGTGGGACAGGTCATGAGGAAGGTTGGAATTGGGGCAAGGTGGTGGGGAGGGGAAATGAGGAAACTGCTGAAATCCACATGGATACCCTAGGGTTGAAGGGTCCTGAGGCAGAAGATGAGGCGTTCTTCCTCCAGGCATCTGGTGGTGAGGGAGCAGCGGTGGAGGAGGCCCAGAACATGCATGTCCTCAGCAGAGTGGGAGGAGGAGTTGAAATGTTGGGCCACAGGGCGGAGTGGTTGATTGGTGCGGGTGTCCTGGAGATGTTCTCTAAAGCACTTTGCGAGGAGGTGTCCAGTCTCTCCAATGTAGAGGAGACCGCATCGGGAGCAACGGATACAATAAATGTTCGCCCCATGGCCCAATATTTCAACTCCCTCTCCCACTCTGCTGAGGACATGCAGGTCCTGGGCCTCCTCCATCGCCACTCCCTCACCCCCAAATGCTGGTGGAAGAAAGCCTCATCTTCTGCCTTGGGACCCTTCAACCCCAGGGCATCAACATGACCTTCACCAGTTTCCTCATTTCCCCTCCCCCCCAACTTTATCCCAGTTCCAACCTTTCAGCTCAGCACCGCCTCATGATCTGTCCCACCTGTCAATTGTCCTTCCCACCTATCTGCTTCACCCTCCTCTCCAACCGATCACCTTTACCCCCAACTCCATCCACCTATTGCACTCTTAGCTACCCTCTCCCCAGCCCCACCCTTCTCCCATTTATCCCTCCACCCCAGAGGCTTCTAGCCTCATTCCTGATGAAGGGCTTCGGCCTGAAACATAGTTTCTCTTGCTCCTCGAACGCTGCCTGACTGGCCATGCTTTTCCAGCAATACTCTCTTGACTCCCTCTATCCTTAATCAGACAAGGAACCTGCCTCCATATCAATGAAGGAAACTCCCTGGGCAAGTTCTAAACAGTGACCTGTTTTTCTAAAGGGTGAGATGCTTGGAACCCAGAAACAATCCTGACTCCAGATTCGCAGGCCCTAAGGTGAATATTCAGCCCATGACCCTAACTGCTAAAACAGAGTAGCACAATTGTGGTGTTATTCATATATTCTTTCAAGTGGCTGGGTGTCAGTAAATCCTAGAACCTGCTTCATTTAGCTTCCAGCTGTTGTTCTATAATTTAATGGCACTTCATGATATAATCTGTTTGAATAGAATCTTGCAGCAGTATAGATCATAGTAATTGCAAACCTGGCAAATATATCAATGACAGTACTGCTAAGGTTATTCTTTAAGGATTTAATTTGCCTGCATTATTTGTGAATTTTAATTTTGATTAACAGTTTGGTTTAACAGGTCATTAATTTACAAGGTTTGTTATTTGCAATTATTTGATTATGTTCAAAGATGTAGCAAATTATTTATAGAGCAAAATACTTTCAGGATGCCCAATTTTGCATCCGCTAATATAGAGCGTTTTTATTGCTATCCTAATCTTTCGATAGAAATTTGACATCAGACAATCTGTGTAACATGACAATTCAGAATACAGAATCCTGCCAGGGAATGATTGGAAGATATCAAAGTGGAATAGTTTTCAGAGATATATAACAGAACGCTTTCCAGGGTTAGCAAATCCATAATTATAGAGTCTGCATCATCAATTAACAGGATTAGCAGAAGTTAGAAGAAATTGATGGCAGACAAAAGGTTATTTAGGAAGTCAGGTTATTAGCTTTACCATAAATGAGATGCTGAGTTCAAGGTTAGAACATCGCTTCGTGGAACTTTGGATTCGTATCTGAAAAGGTAGAACATCAGCAGAAATAGAGAACAGATCGGATGTGGATTTTAAGCAGTGTCCCACTAGAAAAGTTAACATTGCTTGAGAGACTAAATCTCCTCCTTCATTGTCTGCACATCTCTGACTAACACGCTGGGGAGGAATTGTTGTGCAGCAACAATTCACCGGTATGTCCATTTTGACAGTTTTTATGGTGTTCTTTTATACAGCAGCAAAGTGGCTCTACCCCTACTGCATTATAAACGGGTACATCAGATGATTGCTTGGCTTATTCCTGTAGTGTCAGCATTTACCACAAGCTTTATATTTTCCCCTCTAAGAAGAGCTTCACATGACATTAAAGAGAAACTATTATGTCATTATATTTTATATTTTTGAATGAGAGTATTTTTGATGTGAGCTTTACAGTTTTAATGTACAGATGGAATCTCTTTTGTCACTTCCAACGATAAATATTGGATAAAAGCTAATAATTTGTAGACATCTGGTACAACTTAGATACAGTGCATACTTTGTCTAGTTCAGCACATCTGGTCCTATTTGGTTAGTGTATCAGCTTTTGTACATGTTATATGGTTAGCTGGGGATGTCGGATACTCACATGAACAGAGGAACTGATGCTGGAGATTGAGGCAAGCTGCACTGATGATGGAAGAGCAGGAATTTATTTTCGAGTATCCCATTTGGCAATAACTGTTATATAAATGGCATGTATCTTCTCTGAATGACCCAGTCATTATATGAAACATGTGTGAACAGAGATATACAAGAGACCACATTAAATATAACAGCCCTCAGAATAAGCTTTTTTCACCAACATGAACCATTCATTTCAACCATCTTTTCTCAGATGGAGACCTTAGATAAAAGGCTGAAGTAGCCTCTTTTTGTTCCTTTGAGATGCAGCAGTAACTGTGCAACATCTTTTGGAGCTAGTCCTTCCATTGGCATTTTCAGATCTATCTTATCTGACATTCTAGTTCGGAAGTTCCTAGCTCTCCAGTTTTCACCTCAGGGGGATGCGATGGCCTCATGGTATTATCACTAGACTATTACTTCAGAGACCCAGGGGATGTTCTGGAGCTGGGAGTACAATAAATGCTGGCCTAGCCAGTGACACCTTCATCCTGAAAGGACTTTGTAAAAATTCAATCTCTGACTTGATAATGGTCAGTTTTCTGAGCTACTCATTTGAGCTGGTGTAAAAAACAGGAAAATGGGTGACACCTGAGAAATGAATGCCTGATCCCACCACAGCACAGTCTGTCTGTGGCACTCCACTGATAGAACTTCACCACAAGGTCAGCAGACTCTTAATGTTAGGACACTCCACACTTGGTTCTCAAAACTTCTACAGTTCCTACTCCCCCTGGAGTCTGATTTGATTTATTATTGTCACATGTATCGATACACTAAAAAATATTATTTTGTGTGCTAACCAGACAAATCATACCTTACGTATGTACACCAGGGTAAATTCAGTGGGTGAGTTATTTATGTGTTGCCACACTATTGCTACACTGCATGAGCTTCATTTGTGCAGGAATCAGATGATCAATGATGAAGGGTATGTTCCAGATGTTGAATCCCATCACCACAATGCTCAGCGTGAAAGATGGCACATTTCCATCCAATTAAATGGGCTTGTCACAAAGCAGGGTTTCCAACAATTATTTTAGGTGGGTTTAAGATAGGCAGGAAAATGTGATTTAAAACTGGCTGTAACCTCCTGCACATTGCTTTTGTCGCAATGGGAAACAATTCCCATGATTGTCTGCATTGTCAGACAACAGCAGAATGAAGTGAGGTATCTGTCTTGCTTTTCTGCTGAAGCATTTCTCAAAGTTCAGAATTGCCAAAAGGTGTTGAATGTTTAGGACTGGCTCTTTGCAATGAAGTATGTGGAATAGACAAATTCAATCACTCTGATTGTTCACTTTTTAAAGTGACATGTTTTCAGGATAATACCATGACATCATCCAACCTCAAAGTGGAACCTGAATTAAAAATGCTATATAAAGGATTCCCATAACAGACATCATAGCTCCTGTTCTGTCTGGAAATCAGAACTCTAATGGTTTGGAAATTCATATTCTCCACATGGTACATTCCATTATCTATAAAAGACTGATAGAATGTTTCATCCAAGAATGCTTTCTTGTCAGTTTTTTAAACACAAAACAAAGAGGCCATGCTATCCCTCGAGCATGTTCTGCTATTCGGTGAGATCAGAGTTGTTCTGAGGCTCAACTCTGCATCCTGAACTTTGTTCCATATTCCTTGACATGTTAGTTTCACAAAAACCAATCAATCAATCTCAGATTTAAAATTAAAATTAATCATTGACAAGAAGTATTGAATTTGGTTTGTGGATGAACATTTCAAACTTCAACCGCATTTTGTCTAATTTCAATCCTGAAAGTTTTGGATTGGACCCATTAGTCCTAAACCCCCAACTAATGGAATGGACTTTTTTTTACCCAACCTGTTCCCTCAATATCTTAACTTTGCTCAACTTCCCTATTACCCTTTAACTTCCAGAGAGTATAATTGTAAACTGTCCCATAATTTACCCCGAGAGACCAATCATCACTGGATGTGCCTTGATTTGAGAATGATGTCTCCTCAAGATTGAGAATTTCTGCTGTGATTTTTCATGGAACTGAACAGGCTGAATCACCACCCGTCAGTCTTTGGGCACATTCAGGAGCCCCCCGAGCTTATTGATCAGGGGAATGGAATTTCATTCCTTTGCTTTTGTTCTCATCTGCTAGTCTGCCTCACCATTAAGACGTGTCTCAAAATTTGATATTTTGTGACGGACAGGTTGTCACCAGGTTAGTACTAAGATGTTCCCAACCATTAATGTTAAAGCCACTGCACTTCAAGGAGAGCTTCAGAGGGGCTTGAAGTTTTTTTTTGTTCTCCCCGAAGCACGAGTCTTTCGGAGTTGAGAAAATGGAACCTGATTGGAAAGTTGATTTTGCCAGAATTTTACGTGAAAGCTTGTGGTATCAACTTCAAGGATGCAGGCATCTGATCGATGGCTGTTGCATTGAATCTGAAGGTGAAGTGGGTACTTGGAGTCCAGTCATCGTCCAGCTAAATGGACACTGCACTCCTTCCAAGGCCAAATTAATAGAAATAGTATTTGAGACCATAAGATGTAGCAGTTGAAGTAGGCCATTTAGAGTCTGCTTAATTCAGCTGCTGTTGTCTTGCTTAATGTATGGAGTACTCACAAGACTGTTAATTGCAAAATAGAGTATACAGCCACATGCTCAGTTTCCAAACTCATTAATGTAACCCTCTTGCCATTTCATTTCACCCAACAGCCATACAGTGATCTCTCACTAAAGTTGTTACATTAATTTATGTCAACTTAAAAAGAGTTGGGTGTCTGAAACAACATCCATTACATCTGGTTTGAGATTGTCCAACTATCAAAAATCTCATTCTAGAAAGTTACTTTCAGTTTACATTTCAATTTCAAATTTTAAAAAATTCACTGCAGAAATATTTTAATCAGCCATAATCTATACCTGCTACTGAACACCTACAGATCTGATACAGTTCACCCACAGTAGTCAAAGCAGCAAATGTAACATAGCTGTAGCCCATCCCTTAAGCATTTTTGATAATACAGCATCTGTGTGTAGATGGTAACAATAAATGCTGGGCTGACATTTAATCTCCCACACAAGTAGTGTGAATCTTTTATATAAACACTGAAACTCCTTTTGTTTAAGACACAGTGGCTCAGTGGTTAGCACTGCTGCCTCACAGTGCCAGCTTCAATATCTGCCTTAAGCAACTGTCTGTGTGGAGTTTGCACATTCTCCCTGTGTCTGCGTGGGTTTCCTCCAGGTGCTCCGGTTTCTCCCCACAGTCCAAAGATGTGCAGGTTAGGCAGATTGGCCATGCTAAATTGCCCATAGTGTTCAGGGATATATGGGTTAACCATGGGAAATGCAGGGTTCAAGGTCTAGGGTAAGGGATCAGCCTGGATGTGATGGTCTTCAGAGAGTTAGTGTTGACTTGTTGGGCTGAATGGTTTGCTTCCACATGGTAGGAGATTCTATATTCTATCCATGAATATCAACTGTTTTTGAATAATGGATGTCAAATTAAAGGTATGAACTTGCAGTGACCAGCCAAGATTTAATCCCTGAACTATGGTGAAAAAAAAACAATCACATCTGGTACAATCCAATTATTGTAACAATTGGTATAGATTTATTTTGGTTATGAAAAGGACAATGTAAGGAGATATTTGAGTAAGTGTGCATGCTGCAAGTGGCTGGGAGGTTAGGAATTGGTTAGGGTGCGATATCTCTAAATCAGCAGTGAGTTAGGTACTAAAGTACAACTTGAGTTAAAAACTTCAGGGGAAATTAAAAGAAAACTTAATTAGAAAATTATTGTGAAGAAATCAAACAGAGAGTAATTCACTCTTAGAGATAGACAGAACATGATGGCTTGGAGCAGGTGGATATTTGGTGAATGGAGGAAGTCCTGTTTGGGGAGTTTCCTCAATTGTTGCAGAGTGTGATTACACTATGGCCTTTTGTTGATAGCAGCTACCCTTAGGCATGAGGGCAGAGAGGGTCTAAGGTGTAAGGACTCTGGGTGAAGTTGAAGTTGGGCTGGCCCTGTAAATGGTGCTGGTTCATAGGTGGACAGCTTCCAACCTGAACATACTTGTTGCTTCTAAAATGACAAATTTAGCAAATTGAGATATTTAATGGGGGAGATGGTGATATAGTCAAAATGTCACTGAACTATTAATCCAGAGGAGCAGGAGAATCACTGTTTCCTGATGAAGGGCTCTGACCCGAAACATCGATTCTCCTGCTCCTCGGATGCTGCCTGACCTGCTATGCTTTTCCAGCAACACTCACTCGATTCTGATCTCCAGACCTCACTTTCTCCTAATATTCCAGAAGCTCAGTTTAATATTCTGAGGAAATGGGCTCAATTCCCATCATGGTAATTGAAAAGCAGCTTCTACATTTGGAATCAAAGGCTTCAAAATCTCAATAATGATGATCATTAAAACTGTTATCATTTGCCATAAAAACCCATACAGTGCACCATCAGGGAGAGTGGAATCTGCTAATGTATGACTCCAGACTATACAATATGCTCAACTCCTAACTGCCCTCTGAAACAGCCCAATAAGCTCCGTATTTCAAGGGAATTTAGGAAAGGCATCAAAAGCGGACCTTACCAGCGACTCCCAAAAAGATCAGAGAAGTAAAGTTCCAGGTAACTCTCAGCGTCTTACATAATGATGGCTGGGTCAGGGGGAGCAGCAGAACATTGACATGTGCTTTCCTGCAAACATCTACAAGCCTGACCCAAACCTCCTTTTGAAAATGGCTTTCAAACATATTCTGGGAAACATGAAAAGACATCCAAAATGTACAGCTGTCTTTGTTTCACAGAAAACACCTATTAATTTTACTTCAACATAATGAAAATAATCATTTTGAAATAAACAGGGCTTTGTGAACAACACCCCTTTCATTTTAGCAAATTCGGATTATAAATCCCTCTTATTTAACAAGAATATTTTAATTCTCTAAACCCATTCATTCATACACATGAACATATAATGCAAACATTCAAACTGTAAGGAGGGTTAATGCCATTTTGCTTCATGAGCTTAATCTGCCACTTGATAAAGTCATTGCTGATTGGATTGTGGCTTCACCACCACCCTTGGCCCACGCTATTACCTACACTCCCTTTCACAGTTAAGAATCTATCTTTTTGCAGTAAAACCTTCAATAACCCCACCTCCACCATTCTCTGGAGGGTGGGACTAGCTGGGTAGCTCTTTCAGGTGCTGCTACAAACATGTTGGGTCAAATAGTCTCCTTCTGTATTGTAAAATTCTATTATTCTATTTCCCCTCAGCTCTGTCTTACGTAGCTGAGACCTTATTTTTTAAACCATGTCCCCTAGTTCTGATATCTCTCAAGAGGAAACATCCTTTCACCATTCACCAGGAACCCTTTCAAGTCCCCTCAGCACTTCATATATCCCAGTAAGATTATTTGTTGTTCTTCTCAGTTCTAATGAAGACAGGACCAATCCATCCAATGTTTCCTCAGAAGGTAGCCTCCATATCCCAGGAATCAGTTGTGCAAACGTTTTCTGAACAGCTTTTATTGCAATTATATTAGTTCTTAAATAAGACAACCAAACATGCGCACAGCACTCCAGGTATTGTCTCACCAATACCCTATACAACGATGGTAACACTTTTATATTTCATCCGTGCTGTAATAAATGACAGCATCCCATCACCTTCCAAACTATTTGCTGCAGCTACAGACCAACCTTATGAAATTCATTTCCCACATCCCTCTGTACTCAGAGTTCTGCAATCTTGCTCCATTGAAAAATGCTGCTTTTCAGTATCTATTGTTAGATTGAATCCATTTGTCATTTACAATCATTTCAATTTTAACTGTCACATTTCATAAAACACAGAAATTCCAATTTTGCTGAATTCAAATAAATAGGAACTTAGGAACCTATTAAATCAAGTTGTTGCTTTCATTCTGTGTGGTTTGGGATTTGTTCTATCGGTGCTTGTCAGTCTCACTTTGTGTTTCTGTCCAATAATGGTAAACCCATGAACTGACAGCTGGGACTTCTCCACCATTTGAGAATCAGCTCCAATAATTCCTTTAATCTTCTTGTAAGAAAGTTTGAATCAGTCAGAATTAAGCATTTCATGATGATTATGAAGCTGTTGTTGATTGTTAGCAAAAACCCATATCGGGATCAGAAAAGTCCTTTAGACCAGGTAAGGATGGCAGTTTCCTTCTCTAAAGGACATGTGACTCCAGACTCATAGCATTGCTAATCAGAGAGTGCATCACAGCTACAGAAACAAAGGTTATTGAGGAAGGTTTGTCTACTGAGTCAGTATGGGTGGAAGTTAGGAACAGCAAGGGAGCAGTTTGGCAAGAGGGTTTGAACCAGAGCTACATATCTGAGAGGGAGGTAGTTGTAGATGGGGCAGTGACAGGATGAAGTGAATCTATCAGGAAGGTTTTTCACGTGATAAAACAAAGGAATCAGTTAAAGTGTGTCTGCTTTAACGCATGGAGTGTCAGAAATAAGATTGATGAACTTAGAGCATGGATCAGTACTTGGGACTACGGCGTAGTAGCCATAACGAAGACGTGGGTTTCACTGGGGCAGGAATGATTGCTTATGTCCCAGGGTTCAGAATGTTTAAAAAGAACAGGAAGGGTGGAAAAAGAGGAGGGGGTGTAGCATTGTTAATCAGAGAGTGCATCACAGCTACAGAAACGAAGGTTGTTGAGGAAGGTTTGTCTACTGAGTCAGTATGGGTGGAAGATAGGAACAGCAGGGGAACAGCCACCACACTGGGGGTTTTCTACAGACCACCTAATAGCAGTAGAGAGATTGAAGAACTCATAGGCAGGCAGATTCTGGAAAAATGCAGATGTAGCAGGGTTGTTGTTATGGGTGATTTCAACTTTCCCAATATCGACTGGAACCTCCTTTGTGCAGATGGTTTGAATGGAGCTGTTTTTGTCAGATGTGTTCAGGAGGGTTTCCTTACTCAGTATGTAGACAGGCTGACGAGGGGAGAGGCCAATTTGGATTTGGTGCTCGGCAATGAGCCAGGACAGGTGTCAGATCTCAGAACACTTTGATGACAGTGATCTTGACTGCTTCACATGGAGAGGGAAAGGAGCAGTTACCGAGGGAAGATATTCAATTGGGGAAAAGGAAATTATGATGCTATCAGGCAGGAGTTGGAAAGTACAGATTGGGAGCATTTGTTCCACAGGAAGGGCACAGCAGACTATTTAAGGAGCAGTTGTTGCGAGTGATGCACAACTTTGTTCCTCTGAAACAGGCAAGGGGTATGATTAAGGAACCTTGGATGACGAGAACAGAGGAGCTTCTCTTCAAAAGGAAGAAGGCAGCCCACGTAAGGTGGAGGAAGCGAGGATCTAGCACAGTTTTAGAGGATTACAGGCTCGCTAGAAAGGAGCTCAGAAATGGACTGAGGAGAGCCAGGAGGGGGCACAAGAAAGGCTTGGCAAGAAGGATTAGGGAGAACCCAAAGGTATTTTACTCATACTTGAGGAATAAGAGAATGACCAAGGAGAAGGTAAGGCCATTCAGGGATAGTGGAGGGAACTTGTGGGTGGAGTCTGAGCAGATAGGGGAAGCCCTAAATGAGCTTTTGCTTAGGTTTTCACGAAGGAAATGCATCTTGTTGTGAATGAGAACTTTGAGGAGCTGGGAAACAGGCTTGAACAGATCAAGGTTGATGAAGTTGATGTGCAGGAAATTTGGTGAACATTAAAATTGAAAAGTCCCCAGGGCCAGACCAGATTTATCCTAGGCTGCTCCAGGAAGTGAGAAAGGACGTTGCTAAGGCGCTGGCGAAGATCTTTGCTTCCTTTCTCTCCACGGGAGATGTACCAGAGGATTGGAGGGAGGAGAATGCTTTTGCTCTTTTTAAGAAGGGTAACAGGGAAATCCCAGGCAATTACAGACCAGTCAGTCTCACATCTGTGGTCAGCAAGGTTTTGGAAAAATTCTGAGGCGTAGGATTTATGACTAGTTAGAAAAGCATAGTGTGATTAAATGCAGTCATCATGGCTTTGTGGGGGGCAGGTCATGCCTCACAAATCTTATCAAGTTCTTTGAGGAGGTGTCAAGATAGGTTGATGAAAGTAGAGCAGTGGATGTGGTGTATATGGACTTCAGCAAGGCATTTGAGAAGGTTCCCCATGGTAGGCTCATCTATAAAGTCAGGATGTATGGGATACAGGGAGATTTGGCTATCTGGATTCAGAATTGCTTGGCTGACAGAAGGCAGAGAATGGTTGTAGATGGAAAGTATTCTGCCTGGAGGTCAGTGATGATTGGGGTCCCACAGGGCTCTCTGTTCTTGGGCCTCTGCTCTTTGTAGTTTTTATAAATGACTTGGATGAGGAGGTTGAGGGATGGGTTAGTAAATTTGCCGATGACACAAAAGTTGCCATTGATAGTATTGAGGGCTATTGCAGGCTGTAGCAAAGACAGGATGCAGAGCTGGGCTGAGAAATGGCAGATGGAGTTCAACCTGGATAAATGTGAAGTGATGCATTTTGGAAGGTTGAACCTGAATGCTGAATCTAGGATTAAAGACAGGATTCTTGGCTGTGTGGAGGAACAGAGGGGTTTTGGTGTTCAAGTGCATAGATCCCTCAAAATTGCAACCCAAGCAGATAGGGATGTTCAGAAACCACTACAAATGCTGGAGGAAAGATCACAGAAGCGCTTCACAGGAGGGTCCCAAGCACTGAGGATGTCACCTAGACTGGGGACGAAACGTCTGCAACACAAATTCCCAGCTCGGCGAGCAGAACCACAATAATGAGCACCCGAGCTACAAATCTTCTCACAAACTTTGAATGTGCAGAAAACATACAGTCTTTTGGTTTTCATTAGCAGGGGGAACGAGTTTAAGAGCTGTGTGGTTTTGCTGCAGCTCTACAAGACCCGGGTGAGACCACACTTGGAATATTGTGTCCAGTTCTGGTCAACCCCTATTAAAGGAAAGATTCAGAGGTTTTGGAGAGGGTGCAAAGAAGATTTACCAGGATGCTGCCTGGACTGGAAGGCTTGTCTTACGAGAGAGATTGACTAAGCTTGGACTTTTCTCTCTGCAGAGAAGGAGGAAGAGAGGAGACCTGATCGAGGTATACAAGGCAATGAGAGGCATGGATAGAGTCAATAGCCAGAGACATTTCCCGAGGACAGGATTGACTGGTACGTGAAGTCATAGTTTGAAGATATTAGGAGGAAAGTATAATGGAGACATCAGAGGTAGGTTCTTTACACAGAGAGTTGTGAATGCATGGAATGCTTTGCCAGCGGTGGTGGTGGAAGCAGAGTCATTGGGGACATTTAAGTGACTGCTGGACATGCACATGGATAGCAGTGAGTTGAGGGGTGAGTAGGTTAAGTTATTTAATTTTGGATTAGGAATAATCCTCGGCTCAACATTGTGGGTCAAAGGGCCTGTTCTATGCTGTACCTTTCTATGTTCTATGACCCTTAACTGCCCTCTGCGCAATAAATGCTGCCTACCCAGAAACATCCATATCCCATGAATGATTAAAAGAATGAATAAATCTGAAACAGATACAAGTTACACCACAGTGAAGTTACAATTTGGCCTTAAGCTTTGTGTGACATGGGTGCCTTTGAGGAACGTAAATGCTGCAGTCAGTCGCACACCTTACATGCAAACTGTCCAATGTTCCAAATACAGAAATCAGGAACAGGAGAAGGTCATTCGGCCCTTTGGGTGTACTCTGCTATTCATTATGATAATAACTGATCATCCAACCTAATAGTCTATTCCTGCTTTTCTCCAATACTCTTTGATCCTGTTAGCCCCAACTGCAATATCCAACTCCTTGAAACCAGACATGGTTTTGGCATTGACTATTTTTGTGGGTGAAGAAATTTCTCCTTGTCTCAGTTCTAAATGGCCTACCTCACACTCTGAGGTAGTGATCCCTCTTTCTGGACTCCCAGTCATTGGGAACATCCTGCCCCACATCTGTCCTGTTTATGCCTGTTCCGATGTCAAGCCATGTACACGGAGTTGGGTGCACGGCTCTGTTAATCGGATCCTTCTTTGCCCCGCAAGATGACCAGGAATGCTGAATCCTAAAACATATGTTAAACCAGCCACTTGTCTGAAAACAAATTTCTTTATATCCTTGTGCTATCAGTATGTAAGCGTGCACGCTCAATCTCAGGGTATGTTTTGCATTTCTGGATTTTGATTTGCTGCTCACTGAGGCATCACATCCATTGGGCTAAATTTTCGCCTGAATTCAGTGTCACAAACCCCTGGCAAGGCAAACTGTTTTCCACCTCCAGACCTGGGATTTAGACATATTTATGACCAGGGGCTGCACAAGATATTGTGTGCCTCAATCTTTTCTCTGTCATTGCTACCTTGTTCATGCTGGGCTGAATGGCACATTCTGAGCTGGATTTTCATTGTAGAACATTAGGAACAATATTGAACTCAAACAAAATTGCAAGTCAAATTTGGATTTATGCTAAATGAAATGTGTTGAAAGAAGAATACATGCTTGAATTAAAGAACTTGAATCTTTTTTAAAAAATGCACGACCAATATCAGTCTGAAATTAGATATGATGATGAAGAAGGAACACTAAACTGATCAATGTCAATTCCGCTTTTGTGTAATATTTCAAACTAACATCAAAGCAAAGACTGTTTTCACATTGTGCGTGGTGGTGTTCCCAATTACCCTCAAAGACACTCTCACCATCCTGACTTGGAAATGCATGACCGTTCCTTTACTGTCACCAGGTCAAAATCCTGGAAATCCCTCCCTAACAACTTTGAGACTTCCTACAGCACATGGAGTTCACTACCGAGCAACGTCACGCTAAGATGAGTGGAAACTAGGGTTTGACAAAAAGAGTGGGAATATTTAAAAACAAAGGTTCTTCTGGTGGAGGTGTTAAGGTTCAAAATAAAAACTAGCAAAGGAGCACTTCCCCTCAATGCTCGCAGCATTCAAACAAGATAAAGGAGTTGACGGCACAAATCATCACAAATGGATATGATTTAGTGGACATCACAGAGACATGGTTGCAGGGTGGTTACGATGGGGAGTTAAATATCTGAGGGGTATCAGACTATTTGGAAGGATAGACAGGAAGGAAAGGGAGGTGGTGTAGCTCTGATACTGAAGGATGACATCAGTACGGTAATGGGAGACGATGTAGGTTCTATACAGAGAAGGTTGAAACAATATGGGTGGAAATTAGAAATAGTAAGGGGAAAAAGGTGTAAGTTCTAGGAAGGGTCATTGGACCTGAAAACATTAACTCCATTACCTGTGTATTGTTCATGCTGACTGAACAAGTCAAAATTTCTCTCTTAATACTTGAAACTCTAGATATTTTAAGGGTTTCTACAGCTTGTTTTAGTGAATTAATTCCAAAATCCCACCCATTTCTCAATGTAAACAATGAATCAATGATCTTGCTAATCACAGTTTGTCAGAATTTTAAAAACTGCAGCAAACTTTAAATAAATAATGGTAATCATTAGGTTAAACCTACAGCTTGACTTAAGATGAACTCACATTACGACAATATATTTAGGATTAAGAAATTTGAGATAATTTTACAAACATAAACTGTAATGTGGTTCCTGTTTCTGTGAACCATACAGATAGCACAGCTCCAGAAAAAAAATGTTAGTCCCAGAATCAAGACATTTTCTGCTGAAATAATCAATATTTATTTTAACATTGTGCCCACTCACTTTAATAAAGCGAATGCATTTGTCTTCAATAGATGTTTTAAAATTTGTACTTGCTTGTGTGATTGCAATTATGTAGAAATTAAGTGTTTCATTCTATATGATTCCAAAGTTTATTTCCATGCACAGTTTAACATGTTAAGGAAATAAAGCGTATTCCTATAAAACTTGAGATTAAATATACAAATTACACTTTAAAAAATGCCACAAAGAATTCATTGCTGATAGAAAATATGCAATCCAAAGTGAAGAGTTACACAAATGCAAAAGAATCACTTTACATCAATGAATGGGAAATTAATATAAACAGAGTAAAGGAAAGCACAGAATGAGAATTGGTTACCTTTGTGGGAGAGCTTCAATCTTGGAACATTGTTCTTTCCTCTTTGACAGTTCACTGCAGCTAAAATCAGCAAGCTGGAGCAGAGCGCTAGATTCCCGGTGAACCAGCCCATGGTTTGCAGTTTCTTCCAGTGAAGCTTGAGTACAACGTCTCTGGATTATAAACCTCACACAGTCAGAGGAAGCCTAGAACCTGCAGGTGACAGGTGAACAGTGTCAGCGTGGTACAAATGACTGAGCCAGCCTCTACCACAAGATCTTTCTTCCAACAACTGCTCATTCCACCAGTCAAGTGGAATAATGTTTTACACACCCAGGTTGATGACCACATTCAGCTTGATGCGAGATTATGAGGTACAACTGAAGCCTTTTCTGTGGGAACATGAAGCTTTTGAAAACGGCAGCACTGTTCTTGTAGGGTGCCCTTTTATTTACTGTGCTCCTTTTTTTAGCTGCTAGCTTCGACTAATCCTCTCCTTGGCTTCACTGTATTGAAAGCAGGCAGGCAGAAAGAGCTCCCACTTTATTTCACTGAAGGCAATAGACGATGAGCTCTGTTAGTGCAGACTCTTCTGCTCTCTGTTCTAAAGGTTAAATGACAACAGAGGAGCAAGCCAGTGGTGTACATCTCACTCCTCCCTTGGTGCTGCACCACTGCCTAAAACAGCCGGAGCTGTGGAGTGTGTGACACACAGAGAGAGAGAGAGAGAGAGAACGGTCTCGTTCCTGCAGCTTTCAAATGGACACCCCCGTCAGGACGTGAGTTCAATTTAACCAGCTGGGACTCTCTCCAAAAGATACGATAAAGGAAGCCAGTCATTTGTGATGCACATCATTAAGGGGGAAGAAATCATAACTTCCTCATATCTCTATGGATTAAATGAAAATATTGTTTTGCACTTTAACAAGAGCTACTATAGATGATTCATGTTTCTCGCACGTACTAGTCCCTGTTGGTTGGATTTTAGTCATTTAACCTCTGTCTATACTACACAGTGGAATCAGCATTTCTTTTCAGTTGATCCATTGTGGCGTTTCAATATTCAAATTAAACAAATCATCAATTTTGGTCGTTCCCACACTTTTTCCTAATCCCTAGAACTCTATTGCCTAGGGCTGCAGGCTCAAATTAAATCCTTTAATATGACACAGGGACAACAGTGTGTGTATATGTGCACTTGCTCTCTCTGTCTCTTTCTTTTTGTCATATACACACACAGACAAACACACACACAGTCTCTATCAGTTTCTCTGGCAAATAAATTTGAAACATTTTTCATTTTCACAGTTCAAACTCTGCATTAGGGAACTGGACAACAAAGAACACAAAATAAAACTTCATTTTTTTATGAGACAAATATTTTGTTGAAGGAGTTTGTTTGAGTCCATCCTGCCACCCTGTGGCACTCTGGACTTCATTTCTCACATATGGGAATAAGGCATTAACTGAAAGACAAAAATGTCATTGTTTATTCTAAATCAATCCAATGCAGGCAATCCAGTGAAGAGCAGAGATGTTCAGTGAATGCAAATAAAGGCAGGTTAGTTTGAGAGTGGGGAAAAGTGGTTGGAGACTGTGAGAGCTTTAGCCTTCAGCAACTAGGAATTCCACCCAAAAAGAACAAAAACACGAAAAGCTTCTGTAAGGTTAGATTAGGTCACCTTCCACTAAGGAACAACCATTTTCAGCAAAGCTATTGTTTAAAGGAATGTTGAGCATCACCAGAACCCTCTTTCACAATCATAATATTGTTTTAAGAAACCTTTTAACAATTGTTAAAGTGTTTGTAGCTAATCATATTGCACAGCTAAATACCAGGATCTGAGAACACAGATCCAGAATTAAAAGATGTTTAAAGGTGTTCATTAAGAATAATGAACAACAGCTAAAAATACCCATGTCTAAAGAGAAAGCCTGCATTTCTACAAACATACAAGCAACCAATAATCCACTGGTAAATCTTACTGTGGATGAAAAGACATCAAAGAGAAAATAGTTTCTATTTCAAAGAAGCTAAACATCAGTAAATGGTTTAAACATAACTTTGGTTCCTACTAAACTTGCTGGCTAAGTAAGAGGCAATGTTATGATGCACCTCATGCCCTGTAAATAATACAAACAAACAAGGTAGAAATTAAAAGTTGTAGCTTTGGCCTAATCTATAACAACATCTCAAAGTTCTCCTCTTTTGATTCCAACATGTAACTCAGACCAGTAGCATTTATCAGAGACATGCCTATAGCCACCAATCTAAGGTTCAGAAACGAAGGACAATGTGAAGCTGGCACACTGGAGTTATACTATTGGCTGTGCATCTGATCAGGTCACCATAAGGCCACAATGGAGGATCTCTATACTGGAGTAACTTGTGAGAATCCAATCAATTGCATCACTAGATCCAACCACTATTCAATTCACCACACACTCATTCAGATTCCAACAATCTCTATCCAGAAGCTTACCCACTAATATTCATAGTTTCAGTTCACCCTCTCATACTTAGCACTGCCACAAGCCTCATGCCTATATACACAGTGGCTCAGTGGTTATCACTGCTGCCTCACAGTGCTAGGGACCCAGGTTCAATTCCAGCTTTGGATGACTGCTTGTGTAAAGTTTGCACATTCTCCCTATGTGTCGGGGGGGGGGGGGGATTCTCTGGGTGCTCCAGTTTCCTCCTGCAGTGAAAAGATGTATGAGTTAGGTAAATTGGCCATGCTAAATTGCCTGTAATGTAGGGTATAGATTGGAGAGGTGCTGGAAAAGCACGGCAGGTCAGGCAGCATCCGAGGAGCAGGAAAATAGACATTTCAGGCAAAGGTCCTTCATCAGGAATAGGGGCAGGTTGGAGAGATAAATGAGAGGGGGGGAGGTGGTGTGAGTGAGGAGAAAGTAGCATAGAGTACAATAGGTGAGTGGGGGAGGGGATGGAGGTGATAGGTCAGAGAGGAGGGTGGAGTGGATAGGTAGAAAGGAAGATAGGCAGATAGGACAGGTCATGATGGTGGTGCTGAGTTGGAAGGTTGGAGCTGAGGTGAGGTGGGGGAAGGGGAAATGAGGAAACTGTTGAAGTCCACATTGATGCCCTGGGGTTGAAGTGTTCCGAGGCAGAAGATGAGGCGTTCTTCTTCCAGGCGTCTGGTGGTGAGGGAGCGGCGGTGAAGGAGGCCCAGGACCTCCATGTCCTCGGCAGAGTGGGAGGGGGAGTTGAAATGTTGGGCCATGGGGCGATGGGGTTGATTGGTGCGGGTGTCCTGGAGAAGTCCCGGAGACTGGAAGACTTCTAGCAGAGCGCTTTAGGGAACATCTCCAGGACACCCGCATCAATCAACCCCACTGCCCCGTGGCCCAAAATTTAAACTCCCTCTGGGCGGCACGGTGGCACAGTGGTTAGCATTGCTGCCTCACAGCGCCAGAGACTCGGGTTCAATTCCTGCCTCAGACGACTGACTATGTGGAGTTTGCACATTCTCCCTGTATCTGCGTGGGTTTCCTCCGGGTGCTCTGGTTTCCTCCCACTGTCCAAACATGTGCAGGTCAGGTGAATTGGCCATGCTAAATTGCCCGTAATGTTAGGTGCAGGAGTAAGTGAAGGAGAATGGATCTGGGTGTGTGCGCTTCGGCGGATCAGTGTGGACTTGTTGGGCTGAAGGGCCTGTTTCCACACTAAGTAATCTAATCTAATCTTTCGCCTTGGTACACTCCAACCCCAGGGCATCAATGTGGACTTCACTAGTTTCCTCATTTCCCCTTCCCCAGCCTTCCAGCTCAGCACCATCCCCATGACTTGTCCTACCTGCATATCTTCCTTCCCACCTATCCACTCCACCCTCCTCTCTAACTTATCATCTTCATCCCCACCCCCTTTCACCTATTGTATCCTTTTGCTACTTTCTCCCCATCCCTACCTCTGCTCCCATTTATCTCTCCACCCTGGAGGCTCCCTGCCTCTATTCCTGATGAAGGGCTTTTGCCCAAAACGTCGATTTTCCTGCTCCTCGCATGCTGTCTGACCTGCCGTGCTTTTCCAGCACCACTCTAATCTATACTCTGGTTTCCTTCTTCTGCAGTCCTTGTTTTTACCCTGTAATGTAGGGTAGGTGCATTAATCAGAGGAAATATACAGTAAATAAGGCAAGGGAATGGGTCTGGGTGGGAATCTCTTTGAAGGGTTGGTGTGGACTTGTTGGCCAATGGCCTGTTTCCACACTGTAGGGATTCTATCTCACAGTTTGTGACTGCTCACACTCTGACACACTGTCTTCCTTATTCCAGAAGGCAGCCCATAACAAGAGCCAGCAGGAGTTAATGGCGTGATAGGGTGACAGGTGCGACTGCATTTATCTATCCCTTTGGATTGTTGGGGAGGGGCATTGCTGAGTGTTTGTCACCCATTTCTCCTCATTCCTCTTTAAGCAGCTGTGCATGACCTCTGTTCATTATTTTCATCATGGTCAATGCCAAAAGGAAACTCTCACGGGCCACTGCTTTGTCAGGAAACTATTGGTTTGTAAACAGACATTAATTCACCCAAAGTAGTGTCTCTGTAATAAACTGCAGAAACTTCGATCAGGTATGGAAATGTAGAGGCTGGAAGAAATAATACAACAACCAAATAACTAACCTGTCAGCGTAACCTTTAACCAGAGATGTTTGGGAATAATGGGTTGGAAGTTTGGGGTCCTTTATAGTATCAAATGCATGTTCAGCTGTGTATGGTGAAGAGAGAATAGTGGAACCAGAGTGATCATCTGTCAGGAAATCAATTTATAGGACATTTTGGTGTTAGTGTGGAAATTTGGGGGAAATCACATGGGTTCTTATTTACTAATGGCACGCGCTGAACGGTTGGGATAAGGGACAAATTACATCCCAGTTGTTATCATCCTGCCAGGGGATAATTGCTTCAAATACAGGACTGTCTGTGAAATCCAAGATGATGGTTCAGTATGCATGGAGTAGCCTCAAACAAGTTGAATGTTACTGTTTCAGCAGCTCCAATATGGCAATGCTGGTGTTAAATCAGCACATGATATCACACCCAGTCTGTTCCTGGTAATGGTTAAGGCACCTGCACTAACTCTAACTCTTTCACAAATAAGGTCCTGTCTGAGTGGTGTCCATGAGACATATTAATTCGTCAGACTTTGCAGAGGATTCTGACGTCGGCTGGACTATAGTCACTGAGGGTCTCAAATCATAGTTATTTGTAAATAGGATGCACACTATCTTTAAACAGCTTTGTGACAGTTAACAGGCAGCAAACAGTACAGACCTCAGTGTTCGTTTTGAGGAAGTGTCACTGGAGCAGAAACATTTAACTCTGATTTCTGTTCACATGCTGCCGGACCTACTGAGCATTTCCCACAACTTCTGTTTTTGGTTCAGTCTTTGCCTAGTTTTTTCTTGCTACTATGATATTTACAGACACACACAGAAATATAATTAGTACACTGATTGTAAAGTGTTAAAGTCTATAATGAGATTCAATTTAGTCCGAGTCAATGTGAAAAACAAAGGATTCTAATTGAAATGTCTTTGGCCTATCTGTGCTCACATCTGCTTTGTTTCCAAGCTGGGCCCCAAAGTGTAGCTTGTGTATTAGTAAGGTGTTAAATTGCAGAGCAAATCAATAATAGTCTTTATCACTGATATCATTCTGAGTCAAAGTCCTGATTGCCTCAGGATCTGCTGGTTGTGTTTGTGAAATGGTAAAGTTCTACTTCAGAAAGAATGGAAAATCTGCTGCTGCTTGCAAAGGAAAAGAACTTGGTAATGGTACAACTGAGAACAATGCCCACAGCCAGGAATTATCAAAATACACGACGTTAACTTATTCAGTTATTAATAAATTAACAGTGAACATTTTTCCTAACTTTACTGTTCCCAGCTTTTGTGCGGAACGAAGTTAAAAATCACACAACATCAGGTTATAGTCCAACAGGTTTATTTGGAAGCACTAGCTTTCAGAGCGCTGCTCCTTCATCAGGTGGTTGTGGAGTATTGTGGGTTGTGGAGGAACAGTCAGGAAATAATGTCCTCCACAACCACCTGATGAAGGAGCGTCACTCCAAAAGCTAGTGCTTCTGATTAAACCTGTTGGACTATAACCTGGTGTTGTGTGATTTTTAACTTTATCCACCCCAGGCCAACACCAGCATCTCCAAATCAGGAAATTGAGATCTTTTACTTCCTGCACTCCCTAATAAGCAAAAAGAAAAACACAGGCCAAGCATCTATAACTTCAACATCTTATTGTGATTATGTTGCAGTCACAACAGATTTATAACTGCACAATGATCCTCAAGTTATTGATTGTGATAGGCATCAGGCAGGCGAGAGAATATAGGGACAGACTGAAGAAATAGTCAAATGTTTTTTGAAACAGAGAGTGAAGATGGGGAAGGGCAGTTGATGGATGTAATGAAAATAGGAAACTGATGCTATTTGTGATTGGAATTAGAGAGAGGAAATGCCAGCAGTGATCGTGGGGTTGGAAGTAAGAAAATATGTTGCATTGTAAAGTGGAAAAATGGAAATGAAGGCATGGATCTATAGACAGTTCTGATATAACGAGTAGTTCAGTTCTTGTGGAATCTTGCATTATAAGAAAATAGTGCCATCGTCGTGCCAGAATCGCATTATCGCCAATACAGGTAAGGAAAGTTCACGTACAACAATAACAGTCTCAATTCTTCAATCATGTTAAGGCCAATTTGTGTTGAAGAAACATGTGTATTAGCAAAACTGACTGTATTAAGCTTTTCTCTCATTCAGTTAAATCTAAGCTAGCGTTAAGATATAAAGCTTGTCATCAGAAATTGGTTTGTTATTTTCATGGAAAAGCAAATGAATAGGGAAGTTATGGGTACAAGTGATCTTTTACAAAATAAGCATGAGACAAAGGATCATCAGACAGAAAATCAGTGGAAATAATCCTTGAAGGTGTTGAGCAGCATCAGAAACGGATTTGGGTCAGAGGCAGAGGCAGAGGCAGTCTGGAGAAGGTTCATTAGGTTGACCCTGGGAATGGAAGGATTTTATTCTGAGCAGAGGGTGAGTAGGTTGAGCATGTACTCAGAAGAATGAGACACAACCGTATTGCAACAGGCAAGATTCTTCAGGGACTGGACTGCGAGACAGGTTGGTTCCCCTTGTGGGAGAGTCTAGGGACAGAGAGCAAATTCTTTGAATAAGGAGTCATCCAGTTAGGAGAGAAATGAAGCAGGTATTTTTCTCTAGTGAATGGTGAAGATATGGAATTCTTGATCACAAAAGGTTGTTGATGTTGAATCAATAAGCATAATCAAGGCTGAGATAGACAGAATTTTATTTTATTTAGTCAGGGAATCAAGGATTATGGGAAAAAGACAGGCAACAGGAGTTGAGGATTATCAGATCAGCCATTTTTAAGTACGAGCAGCAGCGGAGGTAGTTCGAACTCGGAAGACTGCAGATAAGGTAAGTTAGTTTTTATTAAAATTACTTACCGGTAGCGGGCAGCGGTGTTTTTCTCTTTCACAGAAGGAGTGAGAGCAGTGGAGGAAGTGACAGGGACTAGAGGGGTAGCCGGGAAGGTCAGCAGTGAGTATAAATACTGACCCTTCGACACTAATGGCCATTTTAAGTGCAAGCAGCAGCGGAGAAGGAGTGAGAGCAGCGGGGGAAGTGACAGGGACCAGAGGGGCAGCCGGGAAGGAAAGCAGTGACCATATATATCAGCAAGGCGGCTAAATCTACTCTACAACTGTAGTGTCTCCCACCCGCCCTCCTCCTCTAACCTAGTTACTAAGTAGGAAGAGCGGGAGCGACGACCAGGGGACTGCCGGGAATATATCTGGGCAGTGGCTGAACCCGAGACACTACACGTGTTGTGTCTCCCACTTCCCCCCGCCCCGAACCAAAAATAGGACTCTGCTTTGTTAAGGTAAGGATTTTCTATTTCTTTATTGGTGAATGGTTAAAAATGTACTTTTTATGGTTTATTTATTAATTGGTTTTTAGAAAAAGACTATAGCAGAGAGGTACCAGAAAGTATTTTAACTCAAACCTATATAAAGTAATAAAGTAATTAACTAAGGAGAGATGGCTGGGCAGGTGATGTGCTGTAGCTGTATGATGTGGGAGCTGGCTGATCCCACTGTGAATGGCAGTGACCACATCTGCAGCAAGTGTTGGTTGCTGGAAGAACTCCGGATCAGAGTTGATGATCTGGAATCTGAGCTTCAAACACTGCGGCACATCCGGGAGGGGGAGAGTTACCTGGACGCTTTGTTTCAGGAGGCAGTCACACCTGAGAGATTAAGTCATTCACATTCAGTGAGTGATCAGGGACATCAGAATGTGACTGTAAGTGAGGCAGGTAGGGGGAACCTGAGTTCAGGAGTGGAGGACCCTCAGCCCTTGACCTTGTCCAACAGCTATAAGATTCTTGCTCCCTGTACAGATGAGGAAAAGGGCTCTGGACAGGATGAGCCAGCTGACCATGGCACCATGGTGCAGAAGGCCATTCAAGAGGGGGGAGCAAAATTCAAGTAGTTGTTATAGGGGATTCTATAATTAGGGGGACAGATAGTATCCTACGTGAGCCGGATCGGGAGTCCCGCAGGGTGTGTTGCCTGCCCAGTGCCAGGGTGCGAGACATCTCCGACCGGTTTGAAAGGATATTGGAGCGGGAGGGGAAGGATCCAGTTGTTGTGGTCCACGTTGGGACTAACAACATAGGCAAAGCTAGGGTGGAGGACCTGTTTGGGGATTATCAAGCACTAGGAAGGAAATTGAAGTACATGTCCTCAAGGGTCATAACCTCCGGATTACTGCCCGAGCCATGTGCCAATTGGCATATGGATAAGAAAATTAGGGAAGTAGGGAAAATTAGGGAAAATTAGGGAAAATAAGAAAACACGTGGCTAAGGGATTAGTGTGGGAAAGAGGGATTCCACTTCATGGGGCATTGGCATCAGTTTTGGAACAGGGGGGATCTGTACCGTTGGGACGGTCTCCACCTGAACCGATCAGGTACCAATGTTCTAGCGAAGAGGATAAATAGGGTGGTCAGTAGGACTTTAAACTTCTGAGTTGGGGGGAAGGGAAAGTAAAAGCGACAGGGAGTATGGAGTTAAATGGAAAGATAAGCAGCAGGATAGCATGTATGCAGGTGGATTTAACCTTGAGGCAGACTAGGAATGCAACAAAAAGGAAGGATAACTTAGGACATCTAATGACTTCCAATATCTATAATGATAAGAATGTTAGCATTAAGGCACTTTACCTGAATGCTCGTAGCATTCGTACCAAAGTAGGTGAACAAAGGCACAGATCATCGTGAATGATTATGATGTGGTAGGCATCACAGAGACTTGGTTACAGGGGGGTCCGGACTGGCAGTTAAACATCCAAGGATTTACAACTTATCGAAAAGACAGGGAGGTGGGCAGAGGGGGCGGGGTGACCTTGTTAGTTAAGAACAAAATTAAATCTATGGCACTGAACGACATAGGGTCAGATGATGTGGAGTCTGTGTGGGTGGAATTGAGGAACCACAAAGGCAAAAAAACCATAGTGGGAGTTATGTACAGACCTCCTAACAGTGGTCAGGACCAGGGGCGCAACATGTACCGGGAAATAGAAAAGGCATGTCAGAAAGGCAAGGTCACAGTGATCATGGGAGACTTCAATATGCAGGTGGACTGGGTAAATAATGTTGCCAGTGGATCCAAAGAAAGGGAATTCATGGAATGCTTACAGGATGGCTTTTTGGAACAGCTTGTCATGGAGCCCACAAGGGAGCAGGCTATTCTGGACCTAGTGCTATGTAATGAAACAGACTTTATAAAAGACTTTAAAGTAAGGGAACACTTAGGAAGCAGCGATCATAATATGGTAGAGTTCAGTCTGCAGTTTGAAAGAGAGAAGGCAAAATCGGATATAATGATGTTATAGTAAAACAAAGGTAATTACAGGGGCATGAGAGAGGAACTGACTAAAATCGACTGGAAGCAGAGCCTAGCGGGGAAGACAGTAGAACAAAAATGGCAGGAGTTTGTGGGTATAATTGAGGACACAGTACAGAGGTTCATCCCCAAGAAAAGAAAGATTATCCGGGGAGGGATTAGACAGCCATGGCTGACAAAGGAAGTTAGGAAACGTATTAAAGAAAAAGAGAGATCCTATAAAGTGGCCAAGAGCAGTGGGAAATCAGAAGATTGGGAAGGCTACAAAAACAAACAGAGGATAACAAAGAGAGAAATAAGGAAGGACAGGATCAAATATGAAGGTAGGCTAGCCAGTAATATTAGAAATGATAGTCAAAGTTTCTTTCAATACATAAGAAACAAATGACAGGCAAAAGTAGACATTGGGCCACTTCAAACTGATGCTGAAAGGCTAGTGATGGGAGATAAGGAAATGGCTGGAGAACTTAATAAGTACTTTGCGTCAGTCTTCACAGTGACTGGGGTGAATGAGTAATATCCCAACAATTAAAGGGAGTCAGAGGGCTGAGTTGAGTATGGTTGCCACTACAAAAGAGATAGTGCTAGAAAAGCTAAAAACGTCTTAAAATTGACAAATCTCCTGGCCCTAATGGGCTACGTCCTAGAGTTCTGAGGGAGGTGGCTGAGGAAATAGCGGAGGCATTGGTTGAGATCTTTCAAAAGTCACTGGAGTCAGGGAAAGTCCAGATGATTGGAAGATCACTGTTGTAACCCCATTGTTCAAGAAAGGATCAAGACAAAAGATGGAAAATTATAGGCCAATTAGCCTAACCTCGGTTGTTGGTAAAATTCTAGAATCCATCGTAAAGGATGAGGTTTCTAAATTCTTGGAAGAGCAGGGTCAGATTAGAACAAGTCAACATGGATTTAGTAAGGGGAGATCATGCCTGACAAACCTGTTGGTATTCTTTGAAGAGGTGACAAGTAGGTTAGACCAGGGAAACCCAGTGGATGTTGTCTATCTAGACTTCCAAAAGGCCTTTGATAAGGTGCCACACGGGAGGCTGCTGAGCAAGATGAGGGCCCATGGTATTCGAGGTGAGCTACTGGCATGGATTGGGGATTGGCTGTCTGACAGAAGGCAGAGAGTTGGGATAAAAGGTTCTTTTTCGGAATGGCAGCCAGTGACAAGCGGTGTCCCACAGGATTCAGTGTTGGGGCCACAGCTGTTCACTTTATATATTAATGATCTGGATGAAGGGACTGGGGGCATTCTAGCGAAGTTTGCCGATGATACGAAGATAGTGGACAGGTAGATAGTACTGAGGAGGTGGGGAGGCTGCAGAAGGATCTAGACAGTTTGGGAGAGTGATCCAGGAAGTGGCTGATGGAATTCAATGTGAGCAAATGCGAGGTCTTGCACTTTGAAAAAAAGAATACAAGCATGGACTACTTTCTAAACGGTGAGAAAATTCGTAAAGCCAAAGTACAAAGGGATCTGGGAGTGCTCGTCGAGGATTCCCTAAAGGTAAACATGCAGTTGAATCCGTGATTAAGAAAGCAAATGTAATGTTGTCATTTATCTCAAGAGGGTTGGAATATAAAGGCACCATTGTGCTACTAAGACTTTATAAAGCTCTGGTTAGGCCCCATTTGGAGTACTGTGTCCAGTTTTGGTCCCCACATCTCAGGAAGGACATACTGGCACTGGAACGTGTCCAGCGGAGATTCACACGGATGATCCCTGGAATGGTAGGTCTAACATATGAGGAACGGTTGAGGATCCTGGGATTGTACTCATTGGAGTTTAGAAGGTTAAGGGGTGATCTTATAGAAACTTACAAGATAATACATGGCTTGGAACGGGTGGACGCTAAGAAATTGTTTCCGTTAGGCGAGGAGACTTGGACCCGTGGGCACAGCCTTAGAATTAGAGAGAGTAACGTCAGAACAGAAACATGGAGACATTTCTTCAGCCAGACAGTGGTGGGCCTGTGGAATTCCTTGCCGTGGAGTTCAGTGGAGGCCAGGACGCTAAATGTCTTCAAGGCAGAGATTGATAGATTCTTGATGTCACAAGGAATTAAGGGCTACGGGGAGAATGCGGGTAAGTGGAGTTGAAATGCCCATCAGCCATGATTAAATGGTGGAGTGGACTCGATGGGCCGAATGGCCTTACTTCCAGTCCTATGTCTTATGGTTTTATGGTCTTATGGTCCTATGATCCCAGTGATTGCAAAGTGATTTGATTGGCCAAATGGGCTACTTCAGCTCCTATAACTTATGGTCTTATGCTCAGAGGCAACAATTGTTGGACATGAGGTTAAAAGTTCAACCCAAGTTCATTCATTAGGTTAGATTAAATGTAAGAGGACAGTGATGAGAGCTAGAGAAACACACAAGTGCTGGTCAGCGACTATCTTCTGGTCTGCTCAATAGTGAATAAAGTAAATATTGAATCTTTAAGAACTTGACACAGATATTATTAAGATTCCACAAATATGCTTTAAATGAATGACCGACAGTCCACATTTCAGCAAAGAAATTGTTTCGGAAGGGTCTTGGACAACACACTGGAAAATCTTGCAAATAGTTCTCAAATAGAGGAACTTGACCATCCACCTAAAGCACCAGAACAGGATATCTGTTTAACATCACATCCAAAAGATGCTTCCTCAGGTCAAGGATGAATCAGTCAAACGAGAAGATTAATTCCAACCTGCGCCCATCAGATGGGGTGGAGAAAATAATAGCTTCCTATCTAAGTGACATAGTCAGTCACACAGGGCAAAACGTAACAGGAAAATCCTTACTAACTGGTGACATGAATGGACTCAAGGGAGAACAGATATTTTTACGTGAAATGTTGAGAATAAAATGAGAAGGTGGTCAGATTGGACATACATGATTCGAGAATGGTTCTAATAAATCTGTCTCTTTCTATTGCTGTTGAAACCTTTCTTACAATAGTGTTTTTTTAAACAAAATATGAACTCACAGGGCATTTGGAGCTGAATTAATACAGGGAATTAGATAGAGTCGAGAGTGTGGTGCTGGAAAAGCACAGCCAGTCAGGCGGCATCTGAGGACCAGGAGAGTCGATGTTTCGAACATAAGCTCTTCATCAGGAATGAGGGTCGTGGGCCAGGGGGCTGAGAAATAAATGGGAGGGGGATGGGGGGATGGGGCTGGGCAGAAGGTAGCTGAGACTGTGATAGATAAATGAAGTTGGGGGAAGAAGGAGATCGGTCGGAGACAAAGGTGGAGTGAATAGACGGGAAGGAAGATGACATGCAGGTCCTGGGCCTCCTCCATTGACAAACCCTTACCACTCAATGCCTGGAGGAAGAACACCTCATCTTCTGCCTTGGGACCATCCAATCACATGGGATCAATGTGGATTTCACCAGTTTCCTTAATTAGTTTCCCCCCATCTTATCCCAGATCCAACCCTTCGAACTTGGCACCGCTCTCTTGACCTGTCCATCTTCCTTCCCATCAATCCACTCCACCCTATCACCTTCTCCCCCACCTTCATATACTTATCCCATTCCCAGATGCCTTTGCACCCAGTCCTATGCCTGTCCCATTTATCTCTCAGCCCTCTGACCCACAGGACTAACTTCTGATGAAGGGGTTATGCTACAAATGTCAATTCTCCTGCTCCTCAGATGCTGCCTGGCCTGAGGTGCTTTTCGAGCACCGCACTCCTAGGTAATTAAGTAGAGACTGTTGCACCGCACTCCTAGGTAATTAAGTAGAGACTGGAGCACCGCACTCCTAGGTAATTAAGTAGAGACTGGAGCACCGCACTCCTAGGTAATTAAGTAGAGACTGTTGCACCGCACTCCTAGGTAATTAAGTAGAGACTGGAGCACCGCACTCCTAGGTAATGAAGTAGAGACTGGAGCACCGCACTCCTAGGTAATTAAGTAGAGACTGGAGCACCGCACTCCTAGGTAATTACGTAGAGACTGGAGCACCGCACTCCTAGGTAATGAAGTAGAGACTGGAGCACCGCACTCCTAGGTAATGAAGTCGAGACTGGAGCACCGCACTCCTAGGTAATGAAGTCGAGACTGGAGCACCGCACTCCTAGGTAATGAAGTCGAGACTGGAGCACCGCACTCCTAGGTAATGAAGTAGAGACTGTTGCAAAAGGGTGTAGGGGTCTGAAATGGTTAATAGTGAGGAGTTCATGGACTCGGTGAGAAGGACAGTGTAAAATCATCTAAGACTTAAACCTGTCTATTGGTTCTTCCTCGTAATCTTGGTGACAATCATTGTCATATTAGTATACCTTGCACCTAGTTGCTAAGTTTTGTTTAAGACAAGAGCCTTTTCATCCTTCTACTATACAAACCCAATCAGTTCCTGTAAATCCCTCCTAAGATCGAGAATGACGGCAGCAAATCTCTGAAATCTACCCTCATAACATGGTCCCTACTGGCACACCTGTCAATTACTCTCACTCTGTTCAATAGGATCTGGAGCAACTTGTGTTATAATCTCTGTTTTTTTGGTCAATATTTGCTCCTGGTCAGGCAGTATCTGAGGAGCAGGAGAATCAACGTTTTGAGAATAAGCCCTTCATCAGGAAACGCCCAAAACATTGATTCTCCTGCTCCTCGGATGCTGCCTGACTTGCTGTGCTTTTCCAGCACCACACTCTCGACTCTGACTCTCCAGCATCTGCAGTCGTCACCTTCTGCCCTGAATGGAACTTTGACTTTGCTTTTTGTAATGAATGTGTAAGTAAACAAGGATTGGGAAAGGGCCATTCAAATGATCAAGTCTTCTCTTTCCAAAATGCATGTGTAATGAATTTTATAATGTACTCCAACCTTTTTCCACCACTCCCTTCCGATTTAATTCCCTTAGGGAATGTTCTTTTTATTGTGGTCTTCTATTTGGAGTGTTCAAGTGTTTAATGCGTGTTGTTGAATCCAGATGGCCTTGCCAACAATTAATGCTTACTGACGAGCCAATCAAAAATGTGGTATTTTACAGAACCACCCAGCAGTATTGGGATTCTGGCTCCTTAGCTGTAATATGATATTACCCAGGGTACAGGAGCCTGCTGACTTTCAGTCAAACACTTTGTGAACCAGAAATGACTGGTGGAAAAATAAGATTTAAACTGCCAAGATGGCAACCACTGGGCATGCTCCTTCCAACACAATGTGTCTTCTGTGTCATTGGAAGAGTTAAACAAAATGTTCTGAAACTAATTTAAATTTTAAATAGACAAAAACACCTTTAAGATAATCCATGCTTCTTTCCACTGGCTCTCCAAATATAGCAGGCACACTCCGATTGTTCATGTTACTTATCTTTGCAGGAACTCCCTTTTCACTTAAAGGTTGATGATTCCAGAGGCACCAATACTCAGTGTAAAGATTGACGGGATAATTGAAGATAATAGCTTTTCAGACTGGTGACCCATCATTGCAGGTGTGCCACAAGGTTCGGTGCTGGATCCACTGCTTTTCATCATTTATAAAAATGATTTGAGTGTGAATATAGAAGGTATAGTTAGTAAGTTTGCAGATAACACCAGAATTGGAGATGTAGAGGGACAGTAAAGAAGGTTACCTCAGATTACAACAAGACCTTGATCAGATGGGCTGACTGATGAGTTTAATTTAGATAAACATGAGGTGCTGCATTTTGGTAAGGCAAATCAGGCAGGACTTATACCCTTAATGGTAAGGTCCTGGGGAGTGTTGCTGAACAAAGAGACCTTGGAGTTCAGGTTCACAGCACTTTGAAAGTGGAGTCACAGGTAGATAGGATAGTGAAGAAGGCATTTGGTATGCTTTCCTTTATTGGTCAGTGCATTGAGTAGAGGAGTTGGGAGGTCATGTTGCAGCTGTACAGGACATTAGTTTGGTCACTTTTGGCAAGTCTGGTCTTTCTCTTATCAGAACGATGTTATGAAACTTGAAAGGGTTCAGAAAAGATTTACAAGGTGGGGGTGGGGGGGCGGCGGAGGTGGGGGAGTCCTCAACTGGAGGGCAAAAGTTTAAGGTGAGAGGGCAAATATTTAAAAAAGGACCTAAGGGGCAACTTTTTCACACAGATGGAATGAGCTGACAGAGGAAGTGATGGAGAGGAATACAATTACAACATTTAAAACGCATCTGGATTGGTATATGAATACAAAGGGTTCAGACATACATTTATATCGAATATCTGGTTGGTATGGATGAGTTGGACCAAATGGTCTGTTTCTGTGCTGTATCTCTCTGACTAAGTCAAACCAATACCAAAGATAAAATTTTACTGCTCTGTAAAAAAAAAAGCACTGTACCTAAACTGCTCATTTGAGTAATTGTCATGTAAGTTAGTTGGAAATATGAAGTGAAAATTATTCAATTAGCACCTGCTCCTGCCTGAATTGACAACCCGACACACTGAAAGCAGCTAGCTCGTGATTAACAGTAATCAGACAGAATGGTTTCAGGTTGCTGGCCTGAATATATGGAAGTTAAATGGTTCGTACTGGACCACATCTCTTACAAAAACCACTATAGATAAAAATGAATCACAGCTTTCTGCAGAAACATGGTGCATTTTTCCTGTAATTTTCCATAAATTCTTAGCTGCACAATACAAATATCAAACAAACATTCTGTCACCTTCAGCCAATCTTCCATAACCCGCCATTCCCTGGGATGGATGAAACCAAAACAAAATGGATTCCGGGCTGAATCATATAATTTTTGGTTACGCCTGAGTTGCGTTCAATTTTTGGGACCTTGTGATTTCTCTCACGGCATGTTACATCATTACTTACCCACCTTGTCTTATGGTGTCTCTCACACCCAGTGGGAAAGGCAATAGGAACAAGATAAAGAAGATAAAGGATACTCATGAGTCTAGCAGGCAGAAAATGCAATTGAGAAGCAGGATGTATACAGGAGGTTCAGAAGGAAGAGAAAATGCAACCAAACGAGTAAAAATTGATTAAAGGAAAGGACAATGAACTATCATAAAGAGACTCTCAAAGTCTTTTTAAAAATTAATTCATAAGGAGGCTGTCGCTGGTTGGGCCAGCATTTATTGCCCATCCCTAATTGCCCCAAGAGGACAATTAACATAAATCACATTGCAATGTGTCTGGAGTTACATGTGGACCAGACCAAGGTAAAGATGGTTGTTTCTTTCCCTTCAGAGCATTAGTTAATCTGATGGGTTTTTGCCCAACAAGCAATAATGGATTCACGGTCATCATTAGATGAACAATCTAATGCCACTATCTGCTGTGGTGGGAGTTAAACTCTGGTCCCCAGAACATTTCCTGGGTCACTGGATTAATAATCCAGTGAAAATGCCATTAGGCTGTCGCCTCCCTAACAATTAATGCCCTCAGATAATGAAATAGGATCTGCTTTGTCTTGGACTGTCACAATTGGCTCTGGCCAATTACCCACATTCCCCTGGATTCGGAAGTTATTCAGCAGCACATTTCCAGCTTTTCACCGACACCTAGCTTCATGAAGCTGGATCATCACTTGTGTTTTGACTTGAACTCCCAGCTTGCTCAACTGTATCACTGCTTGCGCTTTTCAAATGTTCACCTTCAGCTGCTCTGACCAGTGACTGCCAGCTTTTTGTGAGCCCCCAAAACCTCCAGGACTGTTGCGATGCCCTGGCTCCAACATCAAGCTCTCTAATCACTCTGAGAACACAGCCTGATTCTAACAGCACAGAGAGATTCGGCTGTTCTTGGGAACTGTTCTTCTGTTCTGAAGAAGTCAAACTGGATTTCAAACAGTAACACTACTCTTCTTTCCACAGATTCTGTTACACTTGCTAAGATTTTCCAAGATGGCCTGTGCTTATTTCAGATTGCTTTCCCTGAAGGGCTTTTGGAAATCAGTTCCGCTAACCTGGAGACAACTCTCACAGCTCACTATTCTTTACTTTCTATCGGCATACCTTTGAACTGCTCCTTACTGACCCTTGAACTGTCCTGTGTGACCAACTGAAAACATTGTTATAAGCTCCTCCGAGATCAGTGGTCATTATTGAATGATGCCATCCAGTAACCGAATGTACTCGGAATTTTATATTCTCAGTGAATGCTGTTTCCTTAATACATCCGGTGTGTATCCAATTGTACTTCAAAAAAAACTTGCTGAGCCTGTGACAATGATTGGGGACTCTCATTCAAATCTTTGCCAAAATTTCCTCTGAACCACTTTGTATAATATTTGAGCCAGGATGTGCTGCCATAGAGTCAGTGACTTTTGAAAATTGGCCAATAAACCATTGATAGTGTTTTAGGGGGGGGGTTTGGGAGGGGGGTGGGGGGGGGTGGTGTTGGACAATGCCAGGAGAGCGGCCACAACATGAATCCTCTCCATTATGTTTCTTGACATGGCCAAAGCCTTTGATGCAATGAGCTGTGAGGGCTTTTGGGATTTGCCTTGAGTAACACATCAATGTGGTTTCCCACTTCAATGGATGACATACTGGTGGACATTATGGATTACTGACAGGCTGAGTCACTGACAGAGTCAAACAGGCCTGTGTGCTAGCATCAACTCTTAACTCCATGCTTATCTTTGCAGTGTTCTCCAGTCCCTTCCAGAAAGCTGCTCTTGACATTGTATTTAGATTCAGCATGGACAGGAAGCTGCTGAGTCTGAGACAACTCCAACTCCAAAGGCAGAGCCTCCAAGCAGATAGAATCATAGAAAAAAATGTTGGTCCATAAGGGTCCACTCAGCTAAACTGTGTTTGTACCAGTGTGATTAATGAACATCATTACCTCGCACTAATTGCCTGCTTTATCCCCACGCCCTTGCACATTGGATGGCTATTTGGGTAAAAGCAATGCCCTCTAGAAAGCCTGAAGATGCAGGGTAATCCCCTAACGACTGTGTTGGATGATATACCAGTTCTGAGCTGCTCACTCAATAGAACGTGGACATTTTCTCCAATGCAACACCTTCAGCCTCCTGTCCAACATTCCTGATGGAGAGTTCTTGCCTGAAACATCAACTCTCCTGCTCCTCAGATGCTGCCTGACCTGCTGTGCTTTTCCAGCCCCACACTTTTTGACTCTGATCTCCAGCTTCTGCAGTCCTTACTTTCTCCTGTCCAACAGGTCGGCAATCTGGTAGTCCTGCCCACTCTGCTGTACACATGTGTAACAGGATCATACCAAGAAGATCAAACCTATTCACAAGAGCTGTCCTCAGCTGCTTCTGAAGATCAGATGCCAGGAATAAAAAACAGGCATTGAAGTGATCACTGGAGGTGGCACCTCTGTGTCTTGCAATGGTGATGAAGGAGCGGCACTCTGACAGCTAGTGCTTCCAATTAAACCTGTTCGACTATAACCTGGTGTTGTGTGATTTTTAACTTTGTACACGCTAGTTCAATCCCAGCATATCCAAATCATGACTAGGGTCAACAAATATTGTATTAAGTGCAACCCATCCATCTTTGCACAGGTCCCATCTGCCCCAAAACCAGTCCCAATGCCTCAGAAATGTGATGTACTCCCTCTTACGTTATTTTCCAGCTACGTGCTGAAACATTCAATCATCCTAATCACAAAGCACAATAAACATGGTTGTGCTCACCTCAAAGAATGAGCAAGAGTAGGTTAGCACATTTATATAAATGCTCTCACCACAATACTGTAATGTATTTTTTTAGTTAGTGTTAAATGAGAAAGTAACAAATTTGTTCAAGCAATGGGAAAAGGTGCATAATTACTAAGGCACGAAACACAGAAGAAGTGAAAGTGCTCAGGGTGTTTTGTCTGGATCTCAATTTCCCAGTATTACATCTTCATGTTAAAATTGGACAAGGGAAGTAAATAGATCTTGAAAGGCATTGGTTTTTGAATTGGCTGATATTGTTTGTTCCCTTTCAGAAGTTTTGAGAATGCTGGCAAGACAGATTCAAAGATGTTACCATTAAAATCATGTCTCACAAACTTGATTGAGTTTTGTGAAGAAGTAACAAAGAAGACTGATGAAGGCAGAACGGTAGATGTGATCTATATGGACTTCAGTAAGGTGTTCGACAAGGTTCCCCATGGGAGACTGATTAGCAAGGTTAGGTCTCACAGAATACAGGGAGAACTAACCATTTGGATACAGAACTGGCTCAAAGGTGGTGGTGGAGGGTTGTTTTTCAGACTGGAGGCCTGTGACCAGTGGAGTGCCACAAGGATCAGTAGTGGGCCCTCTACATTTTGTCATTTACATAAATGATTTGGATGCGAGCATAAGAGGTACAGTTAGTAAGTTTGCAGATGACACCAAAATTGGAGGTGTAGTGGACAACGAAGAGGGTTACCTCAGATTACAACAGGATCTGGACCAGATGGGCCAATGGGCTGAGAAGTGGCAGATGGAGTTTGATTCAGATAAATGCGAGGTGCTGCATTTTGGGAAAGCAAATCTTAGCAGGACTTATACATTTAATGGTAAGGTCCTGGGGAGTGTTGCTGAACAAAGAGATCTTGGAGTGCAGGTTCATAGCTCCTTGAAAGTGGAGTTGCAGGTAGATAGGATAGTGAAGAAGGTGTTTGGTATGCTTTCCTTTATTGGTCAGAGTATTGAGTATAGGAGTTGGGAGGTCATGTTGTGGCTGTACAGGACATTGGTTAGGCCACTGTTGGAATATTGCGTGCAATTCTGATCTCCTTCCTATCAGAAAGATGCTGTGAAACTTGAAAGGGTTCAGAAAAGATTTACAAGGATGTTGCCAGGGTTGGAGGATCTGAGCTACAGGGAGAGGCTGAACAGGCTGGGGCTGTTTTCCCTGGAGCGTCGGAAATGCCACTCCGGCCTATCACCCTCACCTTAAACTCCTTCCACCTATTGCATTTCCAACCCCCCTCCCCCAAGTCCCTCCTCCCTACCTTTTATCTTAGCCTGCTGGGCACACTTTCCTCATTCCTGAAGAAGGGCTCATGCCCAAAACGTCGATTCTCCTGCTCCTTGGATGCTGCCTGACCTGCTGCATTTTTCCAGCAACACATTTTCAGCTCACAGTGCCAGGGAACTGGGTTCGATTCTACCCTCAGGCAACTGTCTGTGTGAAGTTTGCACATTCTCCCTATATCTGCATGGGTTTCATCCAGGTGCTCTGGTTTCTTTCAACAGTCCAAAAGATGTGCAGGATAGCTGGATTAGCCATGAGAAATACAGGCATACAGGGCAGGGGGGATGCTTTTTAGGGGGTTGATGTGGACTGAACAGGCTGAATGGCCTGCTTCCACATTGTAGGGGTTCTATGATCTCCCAAGCCACTTTTTGGGACAATTTATTATATTCCTGCTTTGATTTCCTTTCTATTCTACTCCCAGGGCTGGGGAAATCGAGGACTAGAGGGCATCAGTTTAAGAATACAAAGGAAAGAATAAAACGGACCCTGAGGGACAATGTTTACACACAGACAGTGATAGGCATGTTGGAATGAGCTGCCAGCAGAAGTGGTTGAGGCGGGTACATTAACAACATTTAAAAGGCATTTGGACAAAAACATGGATGGGAAAGGTTTAGAAGGATATGGGGCATGTGCAGGGAAACGGGGTTAGCATGGATGGACTTTTTTTTAAGATAATAGGGCAGAATGGCCTACTCCTGTACCTTCGAGCCTGCACCACCATTCAATATGATCATGGCTAATCATCCTTAATCAGTATCCTGTTCCTGCCTTATCTCCATAACCCTTGATTCCACAATCCTTGAGAGCTCTATCCAACTCTTTCTTAAATGAATCCAGAGACTGGGCCTCCACTGCCCTCTGGGGCAGAGCATTCCACACAGCCACCACTCTCTGGGTGAAGAAGTTTCTCCTCATCTCTGTCCCAAATGGTCTATTCCATATTTTTAAGCTGTGTTCTCTGATTCAGCACTGACCCATCAGTGGAAACATGTTTCCTGCCTCCAGAGTGTCCAATCCTTTAATAATCTTATACGTCTCAAATCAGATCCCCTCTCAGTCTTCTAAACTCAAGGGTATACAAGCCTAGTCGCTCCAGTCTATCAGTGTAAGGTAGTCCCGCCATTCCAGGAATTGACCTTGTGAACCTACGCTGCACTCCCTCAATAGCCAGAATTTTGGTCAGCATGGACCAGTTTGGGCCAAAGAGCCTGTCTCCGTGCTGTAGGACTCGGTGATTCTCAAACACACTGGGGTACGTGTAACCTTAGTGAGATCACAGAGAGCTGTTTGTGGATTGGCCAGTCATCCCAGTTATCAAGTCACTGTCAACCAACTAATGGCAGTTCTAGACCACAAGAAATCTCCTTGCCTCACCTAGTTCTATAGATTACTGCAATCCATGTCTTGTCAAACTTTAACTTTGTCTTCAGAGATTGTTGGGCAAGAATGAAATTAATCAGGAGCAAAATTGCCTTTTGAGTTGCTGTTTCTAGTGTTTCTGATGGCAGGAATATTTTGTTTCAAAGTTATTTTTAATCCACTTCTCTTAGCATGAAGAAAATCTTCTTACTCAAAAGCTCCGTAAGTAATTTAGGGTTACGATCCTTTTCATGTTGCTGTTTAAATACCTATTTCATTTTTGTTAGGCAAGGCTTCACAAAGATATGGTAAATAACACCCATAACTAACATTATCACAAGGTACTCCTCTGGTGCAGATGGGATGTGAACCCTGATTTCCTAGAGCAGAGATCGAGACACCAGCATTATACAATCAGTGGCTTCACATTTCATTTCATGGTTGGCAATGTATTACTTTATTTCAACTCATTTCCAATTCCATACAGTTCCTTAACATTCAATTAATACATTTAAATAGTCACCAGAGATGTGATTAAGTGGAAGACGTTACACTTAAAAAATCCACTTGTAGGATTCTGTACCATATCAAAGTTAAAATTAAATCAAAATTAAAGCTCTGGCATATTACTGATAATGTACTGTGGCAAGATAATCAGTGTAAACTTTGCAACCATTAAAATTGTGGCAAATCAATAGTTATACATGTCCCAATATTACCCAGTTTATATCTTAATTCTATAATTAGCAGAGATATTCTAGCAGAGTTACTCAAACTAACAAGGGATCCTACAAAGGTGACACTATTTCTATTTGGTGTGTGTTCAGTCAAACCTGGAAAATTCAGATGGGCCAACTAAACACTTCAAGGTTTTAGGATTTAAGTTCATATCCTTCATGCTCCTGTTTCTCATCTGTCACCAAACCACTTGTTTCACATGAAACACAAACCCTCACAACGAGCTGCATTCAAAGCGTATCAAGGGAAAGCTCGCTTGCAATCGAGGGAGGTGGGAGAACAGAGGAAACGGCAGGCTATACCACAGATCACTGACACGACCACTACAGCAGGACCTGTCTTTGATCTAGTTTTCACTCCATGCAGGAGAAACCTGCACAAAGAGGCAGTGCTTCAGCTCGAGGTTGTTGTAACTGTATACTCACATGTGTTGATGATTACCTTTGAGAGAAAGGAAAGAGCCTGCAAAGCTTTACAGAGGCAAGGTCTGCATTATTTGATGATACTTTTGTTTTCTATGAATGAAAAAAATTGAGGAAAGCTGTCAATGTGGACTAACCTGTTTAATATGACAAGCTGAGAGTCTGTGAATAATCCACGTAATTGCTACGCGTGCATTCCGGAAGACACAACACATTTGTGATTTCTGATGAATTTCTTGTGGTATATTAATCATGGATATCAATTATATTTAGGTGAAGCCATATCTACCAAAAATGAAACACTGCAAAAACAATCCCACTCAAAAATGGATTCTAGCCCCAAATTACATACATCAAGTTTTTGAGGTAAAATTTGTTGTTTTGGTTTCTGAAAAAAAAATGGACTACAAACCAGAGAAGGCTTAGAATACAATCCAGTATCTTCAAAACAAGTTAGGATCTTTTCTTCAGAATTAGGCAGATGCACACACAGTCTAAGAAGAGGCTTAGTAAAGAGATGACACATTCTGATCAGAAAAAAAAAACAAAGCATAGGGTATAATTTTAGGATGGTGTATAGGAGCAGAGGCATGTGGGTTTGTTTGTGTAAAGATCATTGAAGGTGGCAGGACAGGTGGAGAGAGCAGTTAATAAAGCACACAGTGTCCTCAGCGTTATTAATAGGGTTATGGTGGTGATGTTGAACTTTTGTAAGACGCTTAGAACATAGAACATAGAAAAGTACAGCACAGAACAGGCCCTTTGACCCATTATGTTGTGCCAAGGTTTAATCCTAATGTAAAATATAGTAACTTAACCTACACACCCCTCAACTCCCTGCTATCCATGTGCATGTCCAGCAGTCGCTTAAATGTCCCCAATGACTCTGCTTCCACCACCACCGCTGGCAACTCATTCCATGCATTCACAACTCTCTGCGTAAAGAACCTTACTCTGATGTCTCCTTTATACCTTCCTCCTAATATCTTCAAACTATGAATCCTCATACCAGTCAATCCTGCCCTGGGGAAAAGTCTCTGGTTATTGACTCTATCTATTCCTCTCATTATTTTGTACACCTCGATCAGGCCTCCTCTCTTCCTCCTTCTCTCCAGAGAGAAAAGTCCGAGCTTATTCAACCTTTCTTCATAAGACAAGCCCTCCAGTCCAGGCAGCATCCTGGTAAACCTTTATTGCACCCTCTCCAAAGCCTGTGTATCTTTCCTATAGTAGGGCGACCAGACACTTGTCAGACCTCAGCTGGAGTATTGTGTACAGTTGCAGGTATCACATTATAGAAATGCTGTAAATTCAGAGACAGTGCAAAGTGATTTACAAGACTAGTTCCAGGAATGAAGGCCTTTGGTAATGAGGATAAATTGAAGGAATTGCAACTGTCCTCTTTGGAGAAGAATGTTGGGATGAGATCTGAAAGCATGAGTGAGGTGGATAGAGTAGAAAAAGAGTAGCCGTTCCTGCTGATAAAAAGGAACAAGAACAAAAAATACGAATTTCAAGTGATATGGAGACAAAGGGAGATATGGGAAAAGCTCTTTCACACAGGAAGTAGTTAGGGTGTGGAAAGCATTGCCTGGAATTGTAAAGGAGACAATTTTGATTGCTGCATTCAAGAGGAATATTGGACGATTATTTGGATAAATATAATGTGTAAGAGTATGGTTGAAAAGCAGGTGATTGACTCTCAGCTATGATGTTCATTTAATGAGTTGGTACAAACATGATGGTAACAATTCTGTGATTCTGTGATTCATTTAGGAAGGCTTCATGTGCAACGATTGCTTCTGATATTGTGAAAGAGCAGGGATTTATTCGATAATCCGTGTAGTTGCAACTGTTCTATAGATCGAGTTGTTCATTGCAATTTCAGGCAGACTGGAAGCTGCTTATAATACCTGCTGTTTTAGCAGCTGTTCTTGTTAAGAAAGACAGAATTTTAAACCCTCTGCATGAGCTTCTAAAATGTACTTAAGAGAAATGCCATTCTGTTTGGGATGTCTTCAAAGGAATTTTCAGCAACACTTTGGGTGATATTGGATAAATTTCAGTTTTAGGCTGACAGGTGGCTTGGGAGAAATGTCTGTTTTTTTTTGACATTCAGGAATGTTAACAATGTTTGTAGGAACTGTAAAGATACCACATGATATTAAAGAAGTTGTAAAGATACAAAATGCTGAATGCTCAGAGCAGGTCCAAACATGGGCCAGAATCTCCTGGGAGCAGCAGTTACCATCAGACTGCCCTCTTGCATCTACCTTCTTACCCATTGTCTGCACTCCATGTTTCTGGGCCTGGGGCCGATGCCGGAGCTTTCAGAAATGTACAGTGTATCTTCAATCCAGCCAAATGCTCACAATGTAGGATCAGAGGAGGAAGATAAACTGTGTTCCCTTTAACAGCACTCTGGGAGAAAAATAGAAACCAACCATGTCTTCTTTTTCACTTCTTTCCTTCCTTTTCTCATTTTTCTCTCTAAGTATTTGTAGTTAAGAATCCGTACCTAGATACCATTGTACCTAAGATGGCAACTTGTATGCTTTTCACTGTACTCATTTGAGTATGTGTGACAATAAAAGCTAATTCTAATTTCACATATGCATAGTTTCTACAACAACAATTTATGTTTATATAGTGCCTTTAGCATAAAGGTGCATTATAAAAACAATATATGACTTGAGCTAAAAGGGAATATTAGACAAAGCTACAAAGGGCTTGGTCAATGCAAAAGTTTTCAAAGAGTGTTTTAAACCAGGAAGGTGAGGTCCAGAGGTGGGGAGATTTGGGAAGGAGTTGAATGAATTAGAGGCTTGGCCATCATTAGTGAATGACTCAATTCAGGGATGGTTAGGAGGCCACAATTAATGGATTGCAGAGGTCTCGGAGGGTTGTGGCATTGGAGGAGAAGGCAGAGGTAGAGAGAGGGGAGATAATGATGGGAGTCGAAAACAAGAATGAGAACTTTTATTCACTATTTGACTGGGAGCGTGTTAATATAGGTCAGGGTGTCTATGGGTGATGGGAGAAAATATGGATACATAGAAAACAGGGGGAAGGACTAATGAACCTTTTGAACTTGCCCAGGCATTCAATATGATCATAAAAGATAGTCTAATACAGACTCCGTTCTTGCTTTCTCCCCATACACTTTGGAAAAAAAGAGACCAGTCAATTTAAAAAGTATAAACATATTACCATAATTTGCCCAAATTAAACTGAGCATCTCATTTTAAAATAGATACACTGGCACTGGAGGCTGTTCAAATGTTATCCACTTGGCCGATTGCTGGGATGAAGGAATTAACCTGATTCCTGATGAAGGGCTTTTGCCCGAAACATCGATTTTGAAGCTCCTTGGATGCTGCCTGAACTGCTGTGCTGTTCCAGCACCACTAATCCAGAATCTGGTTTCCAGCATCTGCAGTCACTGTCTTTACCTGAGGGAGTTAACCTGTCAACAATGGTTGAACAGGATAGGACTTTATTCGTTCTAATTTAGAAGGTGATCTCATTGAAACACGCAAGATTCTGAGGGGGGTTGACAGGGTAGATGTTGAGAAGATGTTTTCACTGGTGAGGGAATCTCAAACTAGAGGAGATAGTTACAGAATAAAAAGAAATTCATTTAAAATAGCGATGTGAAGGAGTTTCTTCTCCCAGACAGTAGGGGATTCCAGACATTCACTATCTCAGAGACTTATAGCTTTAGATCATTGAAAATATCTGAAAAGGAGGTAGATAGATTGTTTAAATATCAGGGAGTTGAGGGTTATGAGGAACTGGCAAGAAACGTGAGTTAAAGGTCTGGGTCGAATCAGCCACAGCTGCATACAATAGCAGGGCAGGCCTGAGGACCTGAATAGCCTACTCCCACACCCAGTCCTTATGTTCTTATGAACCAACCAGTAAGAGGTTCCATAAAACCACACGAGGTCACCTCCTACATAGACACCTACTAGCTGTTTCTCCCAATGGATTAAATGGGAGAGGTTTTGTTTTGGGCAGTTGCAAGAATGAACATATCATTTTGCTTTGCAACACAATGTGTTTACAACAGTGCAGTGTAAGATGAATCCACTTCAAAAGATCCCTTCCTTCAGTCCACAATTTCTGTGTTACTTACTGAACATCTGTTTGCCTTTTAGAGAATACAGTCTCAGTATAAAGCACTCCGATAACCAACACCTGGTGAAACCAATAAAAGCAGAATTCACTACAAGTTTTATTTGAGCTCAATAGTAAAAGCTTCATCATTTACCTTCATCACTGGCCCAGTCATTTCTGCACCATTCAAGTAATTGCTTATTGGACACAAGCTGTCAGAAAACCTTCTGCATTTTGCAATGAAGCAGGGTAATTGTGCTGCTGTGTAAATGTTAGATATGGACATACTAACCCTGTTCACAAAGCCCTAACAATTGAATATTAACATCCAAATTAACATTAAAATAAAAAAAGAGCAGAATAGAGAGACAAACCCCACACAATTCCTGCAAAGCAATGGATTATGTTAAAAAAGACCATTGAAGAAGTTTATTTTATATGTAGACTTGGTAAACTGTCCAATCATAATCCTGTCCCATTTGATAAATCTGCTAGGGGAACACTTCGTAAAATTTATTTTAGTGTTAATCAAATAAAACCCCAAAATAACCATTAGCACAGTAGTGAACACTACTGCCTCCCAGCACCAGGGACTTGGGTTCAATTATAGCCTTGGGTGACTGTCTGTGTGGAGATTACACATTCTCCCTGTGTCTGCATGGGTTTCCTCTCACAATTCAAAGATGTGCAGGTTAGGTGGATTGGCCATGCTAAGTTGCCCATAGTGTCCAGGCTGGTTGGATTAGCCAGATAAATGTGGGTTACAGGATGGGTGGGTCTGAGAGGGATGCTCTTTGGATGGTCAGGACGGGCCAAATGGCTTGTGTCCACACAGTAGGAATTCTACTCTACGAACTGCTGACTTTTCATTAATTAATCCAAGTCACTTAAGATTTCTGTAAATCTAATTATTAGATGCCATTTCATTCCCAATGATTACCATATAGACTTGTGAAAACAAACATAAATTTTTCCAACAAACATTTAGAAAAAAGTAGAGGTTGACTTATACATAAGATTTCTGCAGGATACAATAAGTACAGGGACTGGGTATGAAATAGTATCAGGATAACTTCAATATCGATTCACACTGGAGCCAATGGAGCCTCTGTCACCTGATCCATTCCATTTTTAGGGCAGTTTTGCCCATTCCAAGAATCACTAACTTCACTCCCTGATTCTCCAGCTCCCCAAGACTCAGTAACATTCAGCACACACCTTTACAGACTCTCCGATATCTCTCTTTGACTCGAGCTTCCAATGGATATGATGTATTTGGATTTTCAGAGAAGGCTCTTGCCATAAGGGGTATGTATACAAAATCAAAGCACATGGGACTGGTGCTCATATACTGGGCATGGGCTGAGAACTTGTTGGCAGACAGGAAACAAATTAGTCTTCTTCAGAGTGGGAGGTTGTGGCTGGTGGTGTAGAGAGATCAGTGCTTTAGGCCCAAGCCATTCACAGTACATGTGATTTAGATGAGACAATCCATTTTTTTTTAAATTTTAAGTGTTCTGAGAATGAGGAGAGACTGTGAATGGTGAAGATGTAAAAGCTTCAAAAAGGATTTGGACAAGTTATATAACTGAGCAAAAGCAAGGTAGATGCTGCAAACTATGGGTATGAAAGAAAACTAGAATGGCAGAGTGCCCCTGGGAAAATTGCACAGGGGAGGTCCGGTGGCTCAGTGGTTAGCTCTGCTGCCTCACACTCCACCTGCTGTGTTGACTTGGCCTTAACAGGCTCCACCCAGTGTCGCTCAAAGTGGGTGGGGCCTTCTCCAGTTTGCGTATATTCGAGCAAACAAAACCCATATGGTGGCGGGAATGTTGCATTTGTTTAGGGAAGCTTTCAGGATGTCCTTCTAGTGTTTCCTCTGTCCTTGTAATAAAGCCAATATTCTAAAATTTGTCACTTATCAAGGTTTGACGATGGGGACATCGACTGATGTAGCCAATTCACATGCAAGAGGTGGAATTAGCAATTAGTGGAATAGAGCCTAAAACAGCAGCTGGGCCTGATAGTATAAATTTTAATGACCTAAAGGCAGTGCATAAGGAGTGTGTAACTAGACTTCCAGGCTCTTTTCCCTTTGGACAAATATCGGGATGATACCTGATAGTTTTAAAGCCAGTAGAACTACACTAATTCTGAAAATGAATAACGTAGAGGGCCTCAAGAATGTAGATAATTGAAGACATAGAACATAGGACATTACAGAGAAGTACAGGCCCTTTGGCCCTTGATGTTGCATCGACCTGTGGAACCAATCTGAAGCCCATCTAACCTACACTATTCCATTCTCATCCATATGTTTATCGAATGACCAGTTAAATGCCCTTAAATGTTGGTGAGTGAACTACTGTTGTAGGCAGTGTGTTCCACGCCCCTACTACTCTGAGTAAAGGATCTACCTCTGACATCTGTCCCCTCATGCTAGCCATCACCATTGGACACCTTTTAGGGCATCTACTAAAATTTTAGCAAAAAGACTTAATCGGCATCAGAAAAGTTTTTTTTAAACATCAGAGTACCAGAACATGATGAAAATGTTAGATAATATTATCAAAGGATTGAAGAGAGGGAGACAGGAACTGGCAGTTGTCTTCATTGACTTAGCCAAGGCCTTTGACTCTATAGGTTATAGATTACTAATGAAAGCATTGCACAGGGAATCTCTCCTGCCAGAATTTATTATATTAAATTACAAATTTATACTCAAATAATACAACACGTATAGAAGGTTATAATTATAAAACACCAGATATAAAGATAGCACAGTGAGTTAAACAGGTGATAATGAATCACCCATATTGTTTAATATCGCAATGGATCCCCTAATTTGTATGCTATAGGAAAATAATTGGGTGTAAAACTGGAATTGGGGAGATAAATTATCATTGTGCATCACTGGCTTTCACCAACCATGTCGCACTCTTAAGTGTCTCATATGAGGGAATGATAGACAATTTAAAGGTTGTGCAAAGATACTGTGACAATATGGGTCTAATGGTTAATATAAAGAAAATGAAATAATTTCACTTTATATATAAACATAAGACATTCATTTATAATGACAAAAACGAATGGAAATTAAGAAAAATATATGTTTAATATATTACTCCAGGAAAGACAAAAATACCTGGGAGCTAAACTCAATCCAAGGGTGGGACTAGGAATGGTGAATTGGGAATCAAAGCTACAAGAATAGATTGGAAATCTGAGAAATGCTGCCTTAGGTCCCATGCAAAAAGTAGAATTATTTAAAACCTATTTTATTACTAGACTATATTATCACTTAACTATTATAGAGGCTTCCCAAAATTTGTTATGCAGACTGGATATTATTATTAAGGGTTTTATAAATGATTACCACCATATATTGCAGATGGTATCCCTTAAGGGAGGAATAGGGATTCCAAAATTAGCAATTTAGATTCCAATAGCGATAATGGTGAGGCATGGTGCTTTTAGACACTCGTGAGGTAATATAATGCATACCTCCTTCCCTTTTAATGATAAACTTGTGGAGTTAGGTCCATTGTAGAATCTTCGCAAAATTTGGAATTCAGCAGTAAGCAGCCAGATATGGGAGAGATGATGGACAAAGAGGAGAAAGAGCAGCTTATTAATGGTACAAATATGCTCGAATTACAGTTGTTGGAGAGAAACTGAGATGATTAAATGGATGACTCTCCCATGTCAAGGTTTGGGATTATACTATTTTAAGAACGAAAGTGTGGATAAAAAAAGCATGCTGTATATTAAAACATCTAAATTAATCAACATTATGTTGTTACAGACAAATCTATATCCCACAAGGACAACATTTATACATGGCAGGTCACAGGTTAATAAGAACTGCCAAAGATGTGAAATCTCTATGGAGACTCTTACCCATATCTCTGGCTAGTGTCAGTTTATAAAACGGGCACAAATTAAAAGGCGTAATTGGATAGTGGAAAAATTCTCGAAATTTGTAGGTAATAATGGGAAAAGTTTATTTAGAACCCAGGCTGCCAGACAAGAATGGAAAATTATGGATTCCAGATTTAATTTTTCAGAAGGACCAGGAAGTGGTACCGATAGATGTCATAGTACGCTTCGGAAATGAAAGTGATTCTCTCAAGGTGGCTTGGGTCAAAAAAGCAAACAAATACAGACATCTTTAGGATGAAATTAAGGAATTATAGAGTTCAGAGTAGAGTGCTTTTTCAGGAAGTCTTGTGTCAGACATGTAGACAATGTGGCCGCCCATCGTAGCTGGTCGAGTATGGCCAATGCTTTGATACCAGCAGGATTAGCCTGGGAGGGGGCACTCATGTTGCTGTATCTGTCCAGCCAGAAGATTTGCAGAAGGCAATGTTGGTGATAACTGGGGCATTTTTCATGGTGTGTCAGAGGCTGAGGGGTGATCTTATAGCGATTTCTAAAAACATTAGGAGCATGGAAAGAGTGAATAGTCACAATCTTTTGAGGATGATGGGAGTCCAAGACTAGAGGGCACAGGTTTAAGGTGAGAGAGGAAAGATTAAAAAAAGGACCTAAGGGGTAACTTTTTCACACAGAGAGTGGTACATGAATGGAATGAGCTGCCAGAGGAAGTGGTGGAGGCTGGTACAATTTTACCATTTAAAAGGCATCTGGATGGGTATAGGAATAGGAAGGGTTTAGAGGGATACGGGCCAAGTGCTGGCAAATTGGATGAGATTGGGTTGAGATATCTGGTCAGCATGGACGAGTTGGACCAAAGGGTCTGTTTCTGAGCTGTACATCTCTATGACTATATAACTGTGCAAAGATTTGAGGTGTCTGCTGTACATAGTCCATGTTTCTGATGCATATAGGAGGGTAGGGATCTTGACTGGTCTGTAGACTAAGCTTGGTGCTGGGTTTGAGGGCTCGGATTTTAAACACTCTGTTCCTCAGGTGTCTGAGGATTGAACTGGCACATTGGAGTCGATGCTGGATTTCATTGTTATGGTCTACTTACACCAAGAGGAATGGGAAATGGCCAGCACTGTCCTGGTCACCCCATGGATTTTGGTGGTCAGGGGATTTGAGTGTTGTGTGGCAGCATCAGGATAGTCGTTGTTTTCTGGATGTTGAGAGTGATATCACAGAATGACATCACAAGATACTGCAGGATCAGCTTAGACACAAATCGGTGTGAGGCAGGTTTCCAGCAACATGTCTCTGATCACCACCATAACAGCTTCCTCCAGCTCACACTACACCATCTTGACTTGACTCTTAGCTTGTTGTTAAGTAAAGGTACACTATACTGATTCCTGGGAAGGCAGGTATGTCCAATGAGGTCACAGGGGTCCTGAAGAATGACAGGGATCTCACTAAAGCTGACAGCGCTGGATAAGGTTCCTCCCTGGTGGGACAGTCCACAACAGGGGGTCCCATTTCAGGATACACAGTGGGCCATTTCAGACTGAGATAAGAAGACATTTCTTCACTCAGACAGTGGTGAACATGTGGAAGTATCTACCACAGAAGGCTATGGAGACTAAAGTTTCTGAATGTATTTAGGAAAAAATAAACAGATTTTCAGAGTCTAAAGGCATCTAGAGATACGGGGAGATATTAGGAGTATGACATGGAGGATCAGCTATGATTATATTGAATGGCTAAGTGGTTTCAATGGGCTGAATGCTCTTCTTCTGCTCCTATTTTCCATGAGTTGATACCCCTCACTCAATTGCGATGCCCCTATCACTGGTAAGTAAGGATAGCAGTTTTCTTCCTAAAGGACAGGAGTAAACCAGATGAGTTTTTACTGACAAATATCAATGGATTCATGGTCATCACTGGACTCTTAGTACCAGATTTTTAAAATAATTAAATACAAATTCTACCATCTGCCATGGCAACATTTGAACCTGGGTAGCTAGAACATTAACTGAGTCCCTGGATTAACAAGCTAATGATTAAACCAGTAGGTCATTGTTTGCACATTGGGAGGCAGTCTATTCTAATGTAACTGAGGGACAATAAAGAACCAATACATTGCATAGAAATCCTCTGCTCTCATTTGAAATAGCTCTCTTACATTTCATCTGATAGATGGCTTTTCCAATACCACAGCACACCCTCAGTACTGCAAAAGGGATATGAACATTGTGGTCAAGTCTCTAAAGTGGGACTTTAACCAGAATGTCCCAATTCAAAAGTGTGACAATTGCCCACTGAGCCACAGTTAACTGAGCTGTTCACATCTTGTACCAGCACCTGTTCCATCTGACTTTAGTTTGAAAATGGATGTTATCCTCTCAATATTTGATACACCTCTTTGTTTCATGCCTGATTTCTTCACAAAACAAGGTCAGGAGCTGAGTGGCCCTGATAGAATCAAAACTGCACATCATTATGAGTAGGTTATTGCTAAGCAAGTGTAGCACTGTTGATGATACCTTCCATCACTTTACTAATGAGGGAGAGCAGACTGACGGGGCAGTAATGGTCTGCTTTTTTGCATGAAGGACATACATAGGCAATTTTTCACATTGTCAGTTGATGCCAGTATTGTAGCTGTAATGGAAGAGCTTGGCGAGGGGAGTAGCACGTTCTAGAGCACAAGTATTGTTGCTGGGATGTTATTAAGGCCATAGTCTTTACAGTATCCAATGCCTCTAACCATTTCATGATATTGTGTGGAGTGACTTGAATTGGTCCCCATCTGTGATGATGGGGACCACAAGAGTAGGCAGAGAGGGATCATCCACTTGATACTTCTTGCTGAAGAATACTGTAAATGCTTCTGTCTTAATTTTTGTACTGATTTGTTGGGAATTTCCATCATTGACAACAAGAATATTTGTAGAGTCTCCTTCTCTTCCAATAAATTGTTTCATCGTCCAGTATCATTTGTGCCTGGATATTATAGGACTGCAGAGCTTAGGTCTGATCAGTTGATTGTGGAATCACTTAGCTCTGTCTACCACTTGCTGTTATGTTATTTACAGTAGTATTGTTTGGTAGCTTCAGTTTTAGGAGGAGCAGCACCAAGCACACCAAGCACCAAGCACACTCTACTGAACCAGGGTGATCCCTTGGCTTGATGATAATGCAAAACCATGAGGTTGGAAACTGTGGCTAAATATAATTCTGCTGCAGCCAATGGACCACTTTGCTTCTTGGAGGCACACTAATGAACTTGACCGAACTTTACTACAATTGATGATTGCTTCAGGGCCACCAGCAGATTTTACTTCTAGATTTAATTGAAATCCAATTCAACCATCTACAATTGTGAGATTTCAACCTGTTCCATAGCTGTTTGTTTTCCAGAGCCCTATCACTGGAGAGTTGTGTCCCTTTGCTTAGTTTGGCTTAGGTGAGGGAGGCAACGGGAATACCACTGAGCTTGTAATCTAGTACTTCATGTTTGGGGAAGTTGCTAACGATTGTTAATTGAACCCATCTGGTTCACCAATTCCAATTAGGAAAACCTTCTGTTCTTCATGAGACTGACGTGTGACTCCAAATGACTAGCAATGTGATTGGGCGATTAGGAAATGAGCAATAAATGCTGGTCCAGCCGGCAAAGTCTGCATCACCAATATAAAACAAACTTACTATCAATTGTAGCTCCTCGTTAAGAGAGCAGGCTAGTTCTCTCTCAGTTCTATAACCGAAAGGGTACACTGACGCTGGAAGGCTGCTCAGATGTTCCAATTATAAACTAAGTTTGTTAACTTAGGTAACTTGTAGTATTTTAATGAGCCTCATGGACAGTATCCTAATGCTCTGTCTACATTGAGATCAACTGAGATTAGCAGCTGCAGAAAAGGCCACTCGTCTCTGTATTTAAGACAGGGATTCCGTGTTGTACTGATAGTGTAATAGGTGTTAGCCAATTCACTTTCATCACTCTTTACAGTATCCATGCTCAGCATTCTCCACAAATCAAGAAACCTCTGGGGTGAAATTCCCAGCAATATGAAAACATGTTCCTTTCTGGCAGGATTTTGATTCAATTAAAACCTATGATTAGAGTTTTATTATTTATTCTTAACATAACCTTTCAATCCTTTGGTCAGGATTAGAGTGTAACAGTCTCTAATGTGATAGTCCTTTCACATTTGCAGAGGGAATTGTATTTTAACATTCTTCAGTGCAAAATTCACCAAACCAATGGCAATCTGATATCCAGTAACATGCTTCTGAATTATTTTGCAAATGACAAATGACTGTTTATAAATGGATGAACAGTGAACACGTGTCTTGGCATAGTCCCAGTTGCACCCCTGTGCTGCACAGTGGATGCTCAAATTATCATTTTGCCCCAGGAAGGCTTTCTCAAGAAGGATTAGCAAAATCTATCAAAGCCCTTGTATCTCAAACACAAAGGAATGAATGCAGCCACAAAGCATTCCATTGTTAATCACATTACAGCTGAAAAATGAAACACTAGTAATTTGAATAAGTATTTTTAAACATGAAAGTTAATATACAAAAGTAGATATTAATTAGCATGGGGGTGGTCAGCTTACTTCTGCTATGATTTGAAGAGTCAGTGAAACAATAATTCATATCGAGCCAAGCTTTCCATATTCTTGTCTGAGATTTTAATGTATTTATGGACCAGATGTGTTGTGATTCATATGCATTACAACACATGGCTAAGTGAACATGCACTCGTTGTTAGTGTATCATATTTAAAAAGTTGAATGTAATGCTGTCTAATTCAGGGCATGGTTTAGAAATACTCATTTATCTGTTTGAACTCAAGACTGAAAATTGCTGTTTCTGATTACACTGAATTATAATCAGACCTTCATTCTTCTGAAACTGACAAACAACAGGAAATCTTCACTAAGGCTTGACTACAAACCATCTTTGCATTATGTTCTACTGTTTACTAAAATTTATTTATTTCCCCCAGTTTTGATCCCTCAAGGACTTTACTCTTGCCAGTTTAGAGGCACTTGTCAAACAGCTGCTTTCTGCTTGTGTCAGCCTCAGTCAATGAGTAGTTTAACCTGATGGAATACCACTGAAAATGATTAAATGGCAGCTCATAGGTAGGACACCAGTTGACCATGCCAGGTATAGGGAGGCTGCGGCACTAGGGGTAGTGTACTGGGCAGGCACTCCAGAATGCCAAGCTAATATTCTGGCCAGGGGTATAAATTCAAATCCCACCCATGAAATGAGTAAAACGTTTGAATTAAAAAGTTAATCTAATGGAATCCATATGACCACTGGGTCCCATCAGGCTCACTAATACCTTTTTGAGAAGGGGATCTGCCAAACTTACTACTTGTGGTTGACTCTTAACTGACCTCTGAAATGGCAAGCCACTCAGTTCAAGAGCAATTAGAGATGAGCAATAAACAACAGCCCTATTAGTGTTACTCATCCGAAAATGTTGTCTGTGCATGTCACTGATGTCATCATGTTTGATATGCAGTCCCCTGCGAAGACTAAGAGTAGGAGGAGAGGCTGGGTCTGGGGGCTGGGTGAGGGCACAGGCAAGGCTGTAGTGAACTGAAGATTCCCCTCACCAGTGGCAGTGGGTCTTCACCACCTCCCTGTCCCACCATCACTCACTGAGGTAGAGAGTAGGAATATGTGCAATCCTAGTGCTGGCAATAGATGCTCACTACAAAGGTTTTGGTCAGGCGAAGGGAGCAGCTGGACCTGACTACTCCAAAACATGTGGTGTAGACCACAAACCCCCGGAAGGCCAATTTAGAAAGAAAACACAAGCAAGCTTCCTACAACTTGCTTTTTTTTTTGTGTGGTAGTCATATGGCACTGCCAAACTGTGTTCTGGCACATGCCATCTACTGCTGGTGTTCATAATAATTACAGCCTTCTCCAGGGGCTACTGTAGTGGAAACTAATCAAATTCTTAGAACATAGAACATAGAACAATACAGCACAAAACAAGCCCTTCGGCCCACGATGTTGTGCCGAACATTTGTTCTAGCTTAAGCACCTATCCATGTACCTATCCAATTGCCGCTTAATGGTCACCAATGATTCTGACTCTGTCACTCCCACAGACAGCGCATTCCATGCCCCCAACACTCTCTGGGTAAAGAACCTAATGAATGAAACCTAGTTTGAGCAGGACTCCCTGGATGACCATTAAGAACGGGAAGACTAACTGACTCATTTGTTCTGAGGAAGTGTCACTGAACCCAAAATATTAACCCAGATTTCCCTCCACTGATGCTGCCAGATCTGCTGAGCTTTTTCAGCAATTTGTTTTTGTTCCTGATTTCCAACACCGCAGATTTTTTCAATTTTTATTTTGACTGACTGATTTCCCTGGCATTAACCTGACTTTTTTTTAAATCAGCCAGTTCAGGTACATTTCAGACAGGTGGGACTTGAGCTCGAGTCCCCAAGCCCAGAGTTAGGGACACTGCCAGTGTGCCAAAAAAGCCCTTCTCCAAATCCAAAGTTACTGGCAACATCTGAAGCATCTCAGCTGAGACTATTTACTCAACTTTGTTCTTGTTAAAGTGACATAAGTAGCTACAGCTGTAAGGAGAGTGTTGAAGAATTTGACCCCAGTGGTTGACTTACAAAAACCATGTTGGGGTACTGATAGGTTACTAAATTAGCATATTTATTTTAGTAGGATTTCAATTCAGTCGAAGAATATCATGTTAATGGGGCAGAAAGGATGTACTCAGACTCCAACTCCTACTAAAATAAACTAGAAAGCAGCTGATATTTGTATTATGAACAAAAGAATCCCTCACAGGCAAGAGTCAAACTATTTGAGCAGTGACTAATGGTAATGTGAGATGTCCAATTAATTTATCATTGTACAAGCATCTGAAACTGAAGGGAATTGCTGTCCACTGAGGGAGAGCTGGTCATTTGATCGGTAATCTCTCTCACCTCTGACTAACAGGACCTTTTTAACTTCTCTGCATGTAATCTATCAATTTTCTCCCCCTAAAATTTTTTCAAGCAACAATTGCAAATTGTTCTTTTTCCCTTGCTTCTACAAAGAAAAAGAATCTGTAAAACTACCACCACAAGTGTTCATCTGTCTCTGCATAATCTCATTGTGCATTGAAGGATTCCTGCAGGCACCCTGAAATCACAGGTAGGTTTAACAACAGCTACTGAGACTCAAGTTCTGAAATTCCCTTCTTCAATCTTACCCCAACCTCCTTTTCAGACCCACACCCACCATTTGTATGATACAGAAGAAGCTTTTTGGCCCATTGAGTCTGTACCAGTCAAAAAGCCGCCGTAGGCCCATACCTTGACTGACAGGGAGTGAATTTGAGGTTGCTGTGACATTAAGACTTTTGCATGTATTTGTATCCTGGAGCTATGGATATTAATGGGAGAACTTCCATTTTAATTCCTTCACACGGCTGATCAGGAATTTTTTCCACTCTTACAGCCTGCCATTGGGATGTGCTGCAAGATGCACTCTCGCACCTTGCAGCTGCTTGTTTTATGAATAGACCTTCCTTGGGCTTTGCACCCTGAGTGGGTCTTTTTAGCACAGATTCTGGTTGAATAGCTATCCACTGTGCCACAAGGCCACCAATGGGAATTCCTCAGTCACCCAGCACAGAAACTGACCCTTCGGTCCAACCAGCCCATGCTGACCATGTTTCCAAACTAAACTAATCCCACCTGCCTGTGTTTACCCCATATTCCTCCAAGCCTTTCCAATGTTCATACTTATCCAAATGTCTTTAAATGTTGTAGCTGTAACAGCATCATTCACTTCCCCAGGAGGTTCATTCCAAACATAAACCAATCCTTTTGTTTTTTTTTCAAAAGAAAGTTGCCCCTCGTCCTTTCTTAAATCTTTATCATCTCTAAGGAGTTGGGAGGTCATGTTGTGGCTGTACAGGACATTGGTTAGGCCACATTTGGAATACTGTGTGCAATACTGGTCTCCTCCTACCAATCAGAAGGATGTTGTGAAACTTGAAAGGGTTCAGAAAGATTTACAAAGAAGTTGCCAGGTTTGGAGGATTTGAGCTACAGGGAAAGGTTGAATAGGCTGGGGCTGTTTTCCCTGGAGTGTCGGAGGCTGAGGGATGACCTTATAGAGGTTTATAAAATCATGAGGGGCATAGATAGGATAAATAGACAAGGTCTCTTCCCTGGGGTAGGGGAGTCCAGAACTAGAGGGCATAGGTTTAGGGTGAGAGGGGAAAGATATAAAAGGAATGTAAGGGGCAACATTTTCATGCAGTGGGTGGTACATGTATGGAATAGGTTGCCAGAGGAAGTGGTGGAGGCTGGTACAATCACAATATTTCAAAAGACATCTGGATAGGTATATGAATAGCAAGTACTGGATTAGTGGTGCTGGAAGAGCACAGCAGTTCAGGCAGCATCCAAGGAGCAGCGAAATCGACGTTTCGGGCAAAAGCCCTTCATCAGGAATAAAAGCGCGAAATCGACGTTTCAGGCAAAAGCCCTTAAATTCCTGATGAAGGGCTTTTGCCCCAAACGTCGATTTCGCTGCTCGTTGGATGCTGCCTGAACTGCTGTGCTCTTCCAGCACCACTAATCCAGTATTTGGTTTTCAGCATCTGCAGTCATTGTTTTTACCCATATGAATAGCAAGGGCTTGGAGGGATATGGGCCGGGTGCTGGCAGTTGGGACTAGATTGGGTTGGAATATCTGGTCAGCATGGATGAGTTGGACTGAAGGGTCTGTTTCCATGCTGTACATCTCAATGACTCTATGACCTTTAAAATTTGTCCCCTAGCTTTGAACTGACCCACCCTAAGGATACATTGTACTTTGCTCAAAAACTGCATGCATTCATGTAAAACTCCGTTATCTCACTTTTTAGATTAGAATCATCTAATCATCATGGCATAGACAGAGAACACAGGAGGCCAACACCTTCGACATATTAGAGGTAAAAACAATGACTGCAGATGCTGGAAACCAGATTCTGGATTAGTGGTGCTGGAAGAGCACAGCAGTTCAGGCAGCATCCAAGTAGCTTCGAAATCGACGTTTCGGGCAAAAGCCCTTCATCAGGAATAAAGGCAGTGAGCCTGAAGCCTCTCAACGTTTCAGGCTCACTGCCTTTATTCCTGATGAAGGGCTTTTGCCCGAAACGTTGATTTCGAAGCTACTTGGATGCTGCCTGAACTGTTGTGCTCTTCCAGCACCACTAATTCAGAACCTTCAACATATTGTCTAGCTACCCATTGTTAACAGCTAACCCGAGAATGCAACCTTTTAAAAAAAAGGTTTTGTGATTTACACATGAAAGAAGTGAAACCATCATGGTAATCTAACAGATGAAAGGCTTAACAGACAATCAATTTTTCAATGTATAATTTCAGTTACATCACGCTGTAAATTTTTGCTATAAATTCTGTGTTAGGATTGAGCCCTCCACTACCACCTGATGAAGGAGCGACGCTCTGAAAGCAAGTGTTGCTTTCAATTAAACCTGTTGGATTATAACCTGGTGGTGTGTGATTTTTTTTAACTTTGTACACCCCAGTCCAACACTGGCATCTCCAAATCATGACCCTAAGGAACAGATCTTGACTGTTCACCTTATTTAAGGCCCTCATGATTTTATTATCTTCTGTAAGGTCACCTTTTAACCTCCTGTGCTCCAGTGAAAAACCCCCAAGCCATCAATGTTTTTATGTTTCAAGCCCTCCATTTCCCAACACATACTAGTAAATCTTTTCTGAACTCTCTCCACTTTAATAACATCTTTCCTGCAACAGGGCAACTAGAACTGCACACTACTCCAATAGAGACCTCACTAATCTCCTGTACAACCTGAACATGATGTCCTATCTCCAGTAATCAACAGTCTGAGCATTGAAGGTAAGTATGCTAAATGCCTTTTTAACCAGCCTGTGCACCTGTGAGTCAAGACTGTAGTGCTAGGAAATCGCAGCAGACCAGGCAGCATCTGAGGAGCAGGAGAATAGACGTTTTGGGCATAAACCCTTCAGGAAAGAAGGGCTTCTCTTTCCTGATGAAGGGCTTTTGCCCGAAACATCAAATCTTCTGCTCTTTGGATGCTGCCTGACCTGCTGTGCTTTTCCAGCACCACACTTCCGACTCTGATCTCCAGAATCTGCAGTCCTCACTTTCTCCTCCCTCCATACCTATGACACAAATTTCAAAGAATTATGTACCTGAACCCTGAGGTCTCTGTTCTACAACACGACCCAGGACCCTACCATTAGTTGTATAAGTCCTGCCCTTGTTTGTTTTACCAAAATGCAATACCTTTCATTTATCCACCTGAAACTCTCCCTCACTTTTCTTCAGTCATGCTTGAGTCTTTCAAAATACAAATATAACCACCCAACTGCAATCTGATTTAACTTGTCTCTTTTGCCTCTCAACATTCCCAATGTGAATAGAACAATGTGCAATTTTCCAGATTTGTGAATGTTAATATTTAACTATTGTAAAAGCTCCAGTATTTCAGTCAGATTTATGCATTGCAACTCCTACAAACACACAAATAATCCAGATTGTTACCCCTGTGAATACCCTGCTGAGAAAGTGCTACATTCTCAGAATGGCTTTCTATCATTTAGCTGAATATTGAAAAATAAAGCATACAGTCCGAAGATGAATCTGTATTGGCTAATACACCTTTTGCAATTAATACCCACTGCCCTTTCATCATCTTGTATTTTTCTCCCTTGATAACTTTCAATTTTAATCCACTTCACATTATCAAAACAGGCAATGCATGAGGAACAGGAACTATCTAACAGAACTGTTTAATTATTCTGGGCTATAGATCTTGCTGCACATTCTTCAGAACTCTTGCTAAACTTTGAGTGATTTTTAGAGTTCAGCTTCAACTTTCCCCATTGTACTTCTGAGATGGAACTTGGCTTGCAGCACTTTGATAGACGGAGTTATCAGTAGCTGAGCATTGAATGTTGTCATGTTACTGTTGATGATTTGATGCACCTGTCCAGATAATCAAGCCACTAATTTAAAATTGATTTTATTCAAAAGATTCATCTAGCAGATAACTTTACTCTAATAACAACTGGACCAGATTATAAAGGAACAGATTCTTGCTGGAAGTAATTGTAATGTAATTTAGTTTAATTTAATTTAATTGAACCAAACCCCAAGTGCTTTCTTCTTCCCTTTGTGAAATGTCCCCTTCTCCGGTTTGGATCTTCGGCAAACTGGATCTGATCTCCTATCAGCAGGTAGGAAGTTCATTAAAGGAGATGGTTATAAATTTCACTGATTTGTTTTTATCTGATATAAGCTCAGCAAACAGCCTGGCAAAGACCAGCAGTGATCCATGTGGAATCCATTTCAAATTAGTTTATTTGAAGAATAGTCAGCAACTGGCAACTAGGAAGTTTCATTCTTTTAAATTTGAGACTGAGTTAAACAGCTGAGATATTCAACAGCATAATGTCAAAGTTAAAATAGAATAAAACGAGTAGAGAAATTGAGCTGTAATAATGAAATGAGTCTTCAGTTTAACAGTACACAACATGTCCAAAGGATGAAATATTTACAACTCCAGGAGGGTCATAAGCAAATACAGAGAAGCCCAAGCTACTTGATAAGATATAAAATGTGTGAAGTATGGCTAGTATCCAGTAAAGTAAGAATGGTTTTTTATGAATTTTTGAATGGATTAAACAGTATCAATAAACTACACACTTTGAATATTCCTTCAGTATCTTGCACAGCAAGACTTTCAAGTTTTAACGAAACAAAAGACAGTTTAATTTGTTGCATCATTGTCCTGTTCTCGGAGATTTACTGTCACATGAATTGAAGGGAATGTTTTTAAATATAACTGATTGATTAGATTTTAGAATGGTTTAAATATGAGCACAAGACAGAAGATTCAAGTCATAGTTGATGTTCAAAAGTGTAAACTCACACAAATAACAAGGTTAATTTAAGAAAAATACGACTGCTGATTTATATTCCAAAAGTGCAGCTGCATTAACATGGAATGGACAGAAGGAAACAATTAGAGCTTTTTCAACAATATCAGGCAGCAGGATCAAACAGGGTGAACGTCTGCATGTTGCCTGGACTGGGGAGCTGGCTAACAGGCTTATTAATCAGAGTATACAATTCTGTCTTTTATACTTTAATCAGCACAACTTTAATTATATATCATTTAACTATCTGCAAACAATCATTCTAAAAACAATCTATCTAAGAATACATTGCTATTAAGAAGGTCTTATGTTATGGAGGTAGTTTCCCATCCTTTGAGATAGGAAGAAGCCTGGGCTCGAGTCCCACCTGCTCATGGGGATGCCATAACATATCCAGGCAGGTTGATTAAGAGAACCGTGCTCCTGTTGAAGGATACAAGAGGTCTCAAAGACTCATTGCTGAAATCTCCCCAACATTCCGATTCTCCTCCATGAGCAACACTGTGTCCCTCAGAGACCTGCACTAATGAGGGCTCAATAGAAAATCATGGGATTTGCTTGTCCAATCAGTGCACTACATGAAGCACTGTCCTTTGAAAGCACTAAAATCATGCTCCATGTTGCACTCTCTGTCAACTCTCACTCATTGTTTGTACTGAACAAGTTCCATTTCCTGAAGCCAAGTCTGCCTGTGTGTGCAGTCTCTCACACTGCTGCCCACATTTGAGCCCACCAGCCATTGTGCCCACATTGGTTTCCATCCCACTCGCTACTCTTACCATGTGTCTGTCTGCCAGAGGTCACCCCAGAAGTTCCTTGATAGTATGCACTGACTCTCTCCCTTTGCCAGTCCAAGTCACCTCTGGCCTTTGCTGGAGCCATCTCCTGGCAGTGGTGACTGCACAAGTGGCATTTTTAAACCTAGAAAAATTGGAGCAGGAGTAGGCCATTCAGCCCTTCGAGCCTGCTTCATTATTCAATATCATCATGGCTGATCAACAAACCCAGTCCCCTGTTCCCACTTATTCCCCACACCATTTGATCCTTTAGCCCCAAGAACTATACCTAACTCTTTCTTGAAAACATTTAATGTTTTGGCCTCAGCCAATTTCTTTGGCAGAGACTTCCACAGGCTTCCCACTCTCTGGGTGAAGACATTTCTCCTCATCTCAGTCCTAAGTGGCCTACCCTATATCCTAAGACTGTGTCCCCTCATTCTGCACTTTTCAGTGATCAGGGACATCTTCCGGCATTTACCTTGTCTTGTCCTGTTGGAATATTACAGGGTTCTATGAGATTCCCCTCATTCTTCTAAGCTCCAGTAAATATAGTGCTAACAAATCCAGAATCTCTTCGGTTCTCAGTCCTGCTATCCCAGGTATCAGTCTGGTAAATCTTTGCCCCCTCCAAAGCCAGAACATCCCTTCTCAGATAAGGAGACCTAAATTGTGTTCTTAATATCCTTCACACCGCAAATAGCTTCTACACTGTTTTAATACAGAAACTGAAGTGTAGGCATATGTGAATATATTTGTTATCTAAAACATTACAGCGCAGTACAGGCCCTCGATATTACGCCAACCTGTGAAACCAATCTAAAGCCCATCTATCCTACACTATTCTATTATCATCCATATGTTTATCCAATGACCATTTAAATGCCCTTAAAGTTGGTGAATCTGCTACTTTTGCAGGCAGTGCATTCCACGCCCTGACTACTCTGAGTAAAAAAACTACCTCTGACATCTGTCCTATATCCATCACCCTTCAATTTAAAGCTATGTCCCTCATGCTAACCTTCATCATCCGAGCCCAAAGGCTCTCATTGTCCACCCTATCTAACCCTCTGATTATCTTGTATGTCTCTATTAAGTCACCTCTCAACCTTCTTCTCCATAACAAAAACAGCCTCAAATCCCTCAGCCTTTCCTCATAAGACCTTCCCTCCACACCAGGCAACATCCCAGCAACACCCTTTTCCAATGCTTCCACATCCTTCCTATAATGCGGTGACCAGAACTGTGTGCAATACTCCAAGTGTGGCAGCACCAGAGTTTTGTAGAGTTGCAATATGACTTCATGGCTCTGAAACTCAATCCCTCTACCAATAAACCTAACACATTGAATGTCTACTTAACAACCTGGGTGGCAACTTTTTGGGATCTATGTACATGGACACAGATGTCTCTGCTCATCCACACTACCAAGAATCTTACCATTAGCCCAGTACTCTGTATTCCTATTACTCCTTCTAAAGTGAATCATCTCACACTTTTCTGCATTAAACTGCATTTCCCACCTCTGAGCCCAGCTCTGCAGCTTATCTATGTCCCTCTGTAATCTGCAACATCCTTCCACACTATCCACAACTCTACCGACCTTAGTATCATCCACAAATTTACTAACCCATCCTTCTATGCCTTTCAAGTCATTTATAAAAATGTCAAATAGCAGTTGCCCCAAAACAGATCCTTGTGGTACACTAGTAGTAACTGTTGAGTATTTCCCATCAACCACCATCCTCTGTCTTTCAGCTAGCCAATATTTGATCCAAACCGCTAAATCACCCTCAATCCCATGTTTCTGTATTTTGTGCAATAGCCTACCGGGGGAACCTTATCAAACACCTTACTGAAATCCATATACACCACATCAACCGCTTTACCCTCATCCATCTGTTTGGTCACCTTCTCAAAGAACTCAATGAGGTTTGTGAGACATGACCTATCATTCATAAAAATCGTGTTGACTGTCCTTAATGAACTTATTCCTTTCTAGATGATAAATTTTATCTCTTATAAACCTTGCCAAGACATTACCCACAACTGAAGGGAACTAATGTGTACTGGAGTAAAATCTTGTAAACATTGTTTACTAACTTGATTGTTTGTTTGTTTCCACCAAGGCACACATGGCATTCTTATCCTGAGAGAATTCTGTCACTTTGTTTCTGTTTTCTACAGATCGAAATACATTAATAATCACAGCTCAGGATTCACTGACATTGACATTCCAGGCAGGTCAGGGAGGCTGGAGGGAACTGTGTCCTCTGCAGTGGACACACAGCCTTCTGGAAATCTGAGGAAAGTATTGCTTTCTTTAACATCAGCTAAAATCAGGACTGTCCAATTTTACACATAGCACATGGGAAAATAAAGTAGCAGAAACATATCAAACAGCAAGTATACACGAGACAATCTCAGGCCACTCAAACAACAAGTGAGCTACTTCAACCACAATCAATCTGGAAATGGTCAGCATCCCAGTCATAGAATTTGTTGATTTGGACTAATTGTTGGAATAAATACCTGAATAACAGGGAAACAAGAAATGCTACTTTAATGGCTGACAAGGACAAGATGGAGTGATGCTGGTCTATTTTCGGAAGGTGGGAAAACATTGCATCTGTTTCATAAACTGCACATTGAGATCTGAAGAATTGTAATATAAAACTGAGTCTGACAGGCCCAGATGGAAGGGAGAGCACAAAATGTATGTTTTCCAGTAACGTTTGGGTACAAATGATCTGTAATCAAGAGAAGCTGGAGTGCAAGTGGCATTGACAATAAACACAAGACATCAGAGAAAACACATGACATGAAGAAATTTCTAATGGTTAGATGACAGTGTTATAACCCCAATACTGGTGTTTGATCAGAATTGTCTGAGCTTTGGGATGGTGCACCAGGGGTCAGTGACCACTGGATAGTGCATTGGAATAATAAGAGGAAGTCCTGGAGAAACTCTGAAGAGTCAGTGGACTTGAAAACAAATTTACTGCTTCCTCTCCATAGTTGCTGCCAGACTTACTGAGCTTCTCCAACATCTCCTCCTATTTTTTTAAATTTCAGATTTCCAATGCCCAAAGTATTTTGCTTGTAAAGGACAGTACATTGGAGCCAGTTTGATATCTTCACTGACCAGAGGACCAGTTCAATATCACCATGTCTCTGGGATTCTGGGACTTTTACATAAGAATTGGACCTTGTGCCTGCTATGTACTCAGCAGTCCCATACCCTCCTTCCCTTCTCAATATCCAGTTTGAGATACTAACAGGTATAGACAACTAAACTCTTATGCATTCAGTTCATATTCCTTTTTCTTGACAATACTTTCTTAATGGGATGCGGTCATCATTGACAAGGGTAGCCTTTGTTACCCATTCCTAATTGCCCCTTGGACTGAGTCACTTACTCGGCCATTTTCAAGACCAGTCAAAACTCAACCACATTACTGTGGGTCTGGAGTCACATGTTGGGCAGACCAGTAAGGATGGCAGTTTCCTTCTCTAAAGGACATTATTGACCTATATTGGTCTTTACACCAATCGGTGGTGACTTCATGGTCACCCTCATAGGCTGGCTTTCAGTTTCACATTTATGTCATCGACTTTAAATCCAACCAATTGTGGTGGCGTGGTTTGAACCCATGACATCAAAAATATTAGGCTACGTGCCATCACCACCACAGCATCATCTCCCCAGCCTCCTGATCTCAGTCCTTTGCCACTAGATCATGGGGATGTGTCCATAATTTAAAAATACAACTTGAATCATAATTATGATCTCATCAAAATTTTTTTTTAAAACTCTTCGATCTGATTAAGCAAGTGCATATACTCATCATTAATATTCCTTTTAATAATATCTCAGACTATCTTAACTGGATCTTTTCTATCTTTCCACTAGCCTTTCCATTTTCCAAGCCAAGAAACATTCAGAATTTTAACTGGGCTAAATCACTTTCACTGCCCACACTCTCCATGTCTATGCTTGACTTTGATTATCTAACACAGCAGTGTAGGCTCCCTCGATACTGGTGTGAATTTCTGAAGGTTTTCCTTTCTGTCACCCTTGTTCCCTTTATGTCAGAAGTGCAACAATCTTGCTCCATAGTGAAGGAGTTCTGCATCAAAGCTCAGTGTCAATAACTGGGTAATCTACTCCTCCCCAGAGGCTTTCTGTTTTCTTTAGGCTCTGTTGGATTTTCTGGGGAAGTCAAGGGTAACCCTCAGTGGGTGATGTTTCCCTTCCTAAGCTGCTCATTTACGCCTCCTGGTGGTATCACAGAAGCTTTGAGATCTCCAGAGTCAGATTGTCCCACTTCTCTTGAAACACCACGGCTGAGAAGAGCACACTCAGCCAACAGCAAATAGGGAAAGAAATCAGCAAAAAACAAAGGTGATGGATTAACTAATGTAGGTAAGTTTTACAGATGCGATAGAATTCAATAAAATAATTCTGCTGTAAGTTTTCTGATTTGCAGAAAATAATTAAACAGAAGAGAAGCAGCACATTGAATCAAGAAAAATGAACACTTGTTGTAGGCTCATTAACAAACACACCAGTTTTCACATTTAAAACTGAAGAGACAAACTCAATTTAATTTTCCAATAATTTCACTTCCTTGATGTTGAGAAATGAACTAGCTGTTATTTTGGCCATTTCAGTCTTGGATTGTACTCCTGGTCATCAGACTTGAACTGCACCAATATTTAAGCAGTGCAGAATTAACTCTTTGAAGAATACATTAAACCTCTCCATTAAACACAGATGAGTTTAGAAGACTTTGTACTACGTGTCTACTCAGTTTGTTGATGTACTGTTAAACCTGCCCACAGGCTATTCCCTCTCCTCTAAATATCATTTGACCAAGTATTACAATTGCAAGCAAAAGCAACTTCAGCAAGTAAAGGGTGAATTGACTTTCTCTCTTTATAAACACACAGACTGTTGAATGGATTCAAATCGTGCCTTCAGGACATGACCTTAAGGAATTAGAAAAAAGGCATTTAGAAAATAGTAGCTAGCTTACTGAGAATTGCTCAAAGGGAAAAAAAATTGTACCTGAGTGCAAGCATTAATCCCACAGGAGCTGACTTTCAGACCTTTTATAGAGGATTTAGACCATGAATGCTTTGATTTGAACTAATCAAATATGTCAACTGAGCGCTCATTGCTTCCCTCCGACCAGTGAAAAGACTCTGCTGGATAAAGCCCGTAATCCAAGACTGCCTGTATCGATGTGTTGCTCTCTGATCAACTCCTTCGAGTGCGGAAAAGCAGCAAAGGGTACTCTCGCAAAGTGAGGGAAAGACTGATGGGCGGGGATAGGAAAGCTAAGAGAGGAGAATAGCAGCCATATGCCTGAAGCAAAACTTAAAGCAGACATAACAAATACACTTACAAAGCCTACTTCAGAAGATTTATTTGCCTTTAACAGGCTTGTGCTGTAGCTATTGTGTGCCAGCTCTGCCAATCAGGGAAAGGAAGCACTTTTAATTCAGTTTTAACAAGTTCAGCCATTTAACTTCTTATTCTGAAGAAAACCACTTTATTTGATGCTAATGACTATTGCTGACTTTGGAAATAATGTAGCCAATTCACTTTATGGCTCACTGCTTTAAATCAGTAAATACTAATTGGACTACCTTTTTTTAAAAGAAAAATCTAATTTCCTCCCTGAGCCACAGAGTAAACTAAGTTTCTACCACCTGAGACAGCATTGGTAAGTGTCATAAATGTGTAATCTGGTCAACAGTAGACTGTTGTCAATGAGATCTATAAAACCTAACAAATTGTAAATGGATGTCACTCCCAACAACATTCTCTGTTAACCTGAATGAAGAGTTAGGCAGGCAGGTGTGAAGCCACAATTGCCCTTGATGTAATTAATTTCTTGATTGGTGGCTTCACTGAAATTATGATAAACATAGGAAATAGGAGCAGGAGTAAGCCATTCAGCCCTTCAACATGATCAAAGCTAATCCTCTATCTCAATGAAATATTCCCTCCCCATACCCCTTGAGGTCTTTAGCATCTCTGTTTTCACATCTACCTTTTGAAGAAAGATCAAGAAATTCTTTATAAATGGCATTAAGTATGTCACATTTTGCCAAATTGCCCAGTTGTACCATTCTCCTTTCTGTTGAAGTCAATTCCTCCCCACTTGTTGAGAGGACTCTGAGTCCTTGGCTCTTTAATGTTAATGGCTGTCTCAACGCATTGGTGATAAAATGTGAAGCATAGCATTTATTGTCTATCTCTGGCTCCTGAAGTGGTTCACAGCATGGTGGACTTGTTAAACCATTCCATGCTGGTATGTTATAACAATGCAAGTAAGGATTGCAGGTCACAACCAAAGGCCATTTATTGACTAAATTGAGTGTGAGAATTTTGCAATTATGACCATTTACAGATGCCACGTATTTTGCTTTCTTTGTCTTTTTTCATATCTGAGGAAGGATTTTCTGGCTATAGAGTGACTACCAGGCTGGATAGCAGGACTGGAGTATGAGGAGAGGATGGATTGGTTATGACTTTATTCAGTGGAGTTTCTAAGATTAAAGAGGAATCTCTTACAAACTATACATTCTGACAGGATTAAACAGACTAAATTCAGAAAAGGTGGTCCCAATAACTGGACAGTCCAGAACCAGGGGTCACAGTTTAAGGATATTAGGCAGGCCATTGAGGATCAAGATGAGGAGAAATATCTTCACCCAGAGAGTGGTGAGTCTGTGGAATTCTCTACCACAGACAATTCTGAGGCCAAAACACTGAATGCTTAAGAAGGAGTTAGATATAGTTCTTAGGGATAAAGGGATCAGAGTATGGAGTGAAAGCAGGAACCGAGTACAGAGTAGGATGATTAGCCATTATCATTTGAATATCATAGTAGGGCTGAATAGCCTGGTCTTGCTCTTATGTCTGTTTTTTAAGTTTCTAAATAAAGCTGAGGTAAATTCTTCTGAAGGCCATGGTGGAATTTGAACTCTCAGTCCTTTAATTCATTTCCTAGAACAGCTACACAATCATATCTTCAAATCTTGTTTTACTTCTCTTTCCTTCTTGAAGACACTCTCAAAATGTATCTCTTCACCTATCATAATATCACGTTTATGTGGCTTACTATTGAAATTTGTTTGACAACTCTCCTGTGAAACAATTTGGGATGTTGTCCTGTGAATCTAGCAAGCAATTGGATTAATGGTACATATGCCTTTATTGAAGAGGATGTGTAACTAAGTCATGGAGCAAAAAATATAGAGCTCAGCTTAGACCACAATTGGAAGGATGTGTCTAGCTTTAGTCTTCTCCCTCAGTGTAGAATAAACTTGTTGAGAATTGGACTGATAAATGTTCACTAGGTAAATAAAATTCAACATCTGAAATATAATTGTTACACTCAACGGAGGCTTACTAAGTGTTTTCAGATTTTCAGCATCTGCAATTGTTTTTTATTCTGATGTTTAATTGACAGTCACTTCTTTTCCAGGTACGTTTGCATTGAAGAATTCCTCTTTTCTCACTGTTGGAATTTCCACTTGTCTCTATGACTCGATAGGCAGGTGGGACTGGTTTAGTTGGAGATTATGTTCAGCATTGACTGGTTGGACTGAAAGGTCTGTATCCATGCTGTAAAACTGTATGACACTTTTTAACTAATTCACCTTGGATTCTAATGAAAGGTTATCAATTTGAAACATTTATCTCTGTTTCCTCCTTCATGGATGCTGCTGAATCGGAGTATTATCAGAATTGTTTCTTTATTTTCCATAGTTAAATTTCATTCAATTGATTCCTGAATTGAGAGAAGTTATTGAGGAGAATGAGTCTTTCTACTCTAGAATGTAGGTGAATGAGAAATGATCTGATTAAAACGTCGGAAATTCAGGGAGGGTTTGACAACGTAGTAATTGCTTCACCAGCAGAGAGTCTGGAACCTGCAACATCATCTCTAGATAAGACACCAACCATTTCAGACTCAGTGAAAGAGGAATGTCTTTATTCAGAGGTTTCAAACCCATGACCCCAAGACATTAACCCTGGGGTTCTAGATCACCAATCTAACATGATGCTGCTCTCTCCCCAACTGTGTGGTCTATCCGTGGTTTATTTTATCTTTACCATATTGTTCATTTTCTGGCACAATGTTCAGGATCCAGCATCTCAGTCCTCCTCCTCCTCCTTCCCTGTGCTTGTAATCTTCTCCATTGTTTGCTGAGATCGTTCTCAGTGAGTCTCCACTTCTGCATGCCCTCTGTTAAGCTGTTTGCTTATTCCATCCCTCCCCAAGAACCCTCTTCTTTTTTTTTCTGACCTTGTGCATTCGCTGCTACCTTCTATTCAGTAACCATTCTTCAACCCTGATCTTTTCAACGATATCTTTAAAGAGTTTCTTCTAAAAAAAATTCTTTTTTTTTTGTTATAGATTACTGTCTTTCACTCAATATTCCTCTGTAGAAGAGGTAGTATATAACTTTTTTTTTAAATTCATTCCATCTGAAATGGGCCTGGCTGGGCTGGCATTTATTGTCAGTCCCTAGTTACCCTTGAAGATGGTGGTGAGCTGCCTTCTTGAACCATTGCAGTCGATGTAAATTATTGTACTTATTAAATTTGATGGATAGAAATTTCTTTGAAATTTTCCCAAACAAGTCCCTCGACAACCTGAAGGTTCCTAATGCTTTCCCCGACAAACATCCATTTTTATTATTGTATTTGTGAGATATAAGATGTGATATATTTCATTTGTCTTCATGCAAATAATTCCTTTTTTTAAGCCTTAAACCTCACCTGTTTCTGCTTCAAAGTTTGCATGTGATGTTATCATGTGGCTAAAAAGATTTTCGATTCTTTGGATTTTGGATTTTAGCAGACTTTGCAAACTGCTAAATCTGAATAACATGTCTCTAAATATAGACTTGACCATTTGTGTAATCCTATTTTGATTTGCATCATGTGTCTTGAACAGGTCTCCATTGGTAAAATTTAACTCTATGGTTATTCGTTAAGTAATGAACAATGAAATCTGGAGCAAGAACATCTGCAAGTAACATGTAGAACCAGAACCCTGAGGTGAGCAAGAGGAATGTTCAGCACAGGTACACAGAGGTTGGTGTGGTCAATCCTTTTGTACTGAGCCTGAATGCTGCCTGAAGGACTTCAGTTTTGACCAAGATGAACCTCTTCAAGCTTCCATACCCATCTCAAGTCAAACATGGCCTGGCAAATAACATGGCTTCTAAAGTGTTTCATTGGTCATAGGCAAAGTTGGCAGCAGTCATAAATTTTCAGCTTCCTCTTTGTAGCCTTCTTGGCCACTCACTATCATTTATGCAAACAAATTGGCATGTTTTAATGTTAATGTCATGTAAACACCATTCACAAATTGCAAAACTGCTGACAATAATTAAAATCGCAAGGAGGCACAAAGGTTGCCTTTAGACATTCCAATTAGGAGAGAGTTAAAATACATGTGATTCATTACACAGGAAATTACTGCTTAACAGAGGCTGAAGCAGAGCATCATTGTTTATTGGATACCTCATCTCAGCAAACAGTTCATAAATGCAGTACGGTTAAAGAAGGATTGTGGTTTGTTGCAAGGCACCAGTATTACTAGGCAATAACGTAGAGCCTTACTCAAGGAAAAATAAGATAATAAAATGAGTTATCCTATCCAGATGTGTATGTGTGAGAACAGAATTTGGGAAAGTTAGGTCTGAGTCTTACATGCTGCTCTGATTGATGAGCTAGGAAAATCTAACATCCCACAAACCTAAGGAAATGGAACATCTACTTGACTGTCAGTATAATCTCCAACTATAAAGTCAGGAAATTTCTCCATTAAGTTGCTGAAGCCTAACTTCTCCTTCCACCTTTCCCTTTCCATTAACTTTCATCCTCATCATCTTGGTTATATAATCATGTCTTACTGTTCCTCCTCATTTTTGTTGCATTTTCCTCCTCAATCTGTGTTTCCCATAACCGTGATAGAGCTGCAAGAGCTCAAATTAATAATATATCATCCCTTAGGATTAAACAGAGACTAGACTGCTGTGGTTGAGTGGTATTTCAATGATGCGTCATTGTAGATTCTCAAACATTAACCTGGCATCAATAATAAGAGGTCCCCTGTCCTCTCTCACACCAAGCCCAGACTGCCTTCTCAAAAGCTCTATGATCTGTTCCTCATAGCATTTTAAATGTTCCAGGTGGAGAATTCTTGCTCTGATGGTTTGACTCTCATGGTTATTTTTCCATCAGGAAGGTCAAGCAATTGAGAAAAGTGTGCTAACAGCTCAAGTAACAATTGTTGTGCCATCAATGTAGAGCAGGAATCATTTTGGAGTAAATCAACAGACATGGTGGCACAGTGGTTAGCACTGCTGCGTCACAGCGCCAGAGACCCGGGTTCAATTCCCGGCTCAGGTGACTGACTGTGTGGAGTTTGCATGTTCTCCCCGTGTCTGCGTGGGTTTCCTCCAGGTGCTCCGGTTTCCTCCAACAGTTCAAAGATGTGCAGGTCAGGTGAATTGGCCATGCTAAATTGCCCGTAGTGTTAGGTAAGGGGTATGGGTGGGTTACGCTTCGGCGGGGGGCCCATGGACTTGTTGGGCTGAAGGGTCTGTTTCCACACTGTAAGTAATCTAATCTAATGAAGTAAGATATAGAAGTTAGTAATTTCCATAAGCAGATGTACAGGCTATACCTGGGTAATTTTCCACATAGCTAGGTAAATGCCAGTGTTGTAACTATCCTGGAACAGCTTGATTAGGGGAGTGGCAAGTTTCTGGAGCACAAGTGTTCGGTACTACTGCCAGAATATTATCAGGGCCCATAGCCTTTACAGTATCCGGTGTCTCCAACTGTTTCTTGATATTATGTGGAGTGAATCGAATTGGCTGAAGATTAAAGACATTTGTGATGTTGGAGGAGGCCAAGATCGATTATACACTTAGCACTTCTGGTTAAAGATTGCTGTGAAGACTTCAGCCTTATCTTTTGCAATGATGTGCATCATTGCTGGTGGTATTTGTGAAGTCACCTTCAGTGAAAATCAAGAAATAAAAGGGAAAGAAAAACACTCTCCATCACTCAATTTAATGTTCTTCAAAGCACCTAGCTCTCAAAGTCTGACAAGTTCTTAGGATCACTGACCTTCCTAGGCAATTAAAGGTAGTAGTTGGAGAGATATTAGAGAAATGGAATATAATCCTTCAAAATGCCTTCGATTCTGAAAGGGTCCCATTTAATGGGAAAATGTTGAATGGATTTAGGAAATCCAGAAACCCTTCTGGACAACATTTTTTTAAAAAAGCACCTAATTCAAAGGATGTGGGTGTTGCTGGCTGGGCCAGCATTTATTGCTTGTCCCTGTCTGCCTTTGGGGGTGAACTGCCTTTTTGACCCGTTGCAGTCCATGTGCTGTAGGTTGACCGACAATGTCCTTAGGGAGGGAATTCCAGGATTTTGTGAAGGAATATATTTCTAAGTTAGAATGGAGGGTAACTTGCAGGTGGTGGTGTTGCCATATATCTGCTGCCCTTGTCCTTTGAGATGGTAGTGGTTGTGGGTTTGGAAGGTGTTGGCTAAGTAATCTTGGTGAATTTCTGCAGTGCATCTTGTAGATAGTAAGGCTGCTGCTGAGTGTTGGTGGTGGAGAGAGTGATGTGTTTTTGTGGATGTGGTGACAAACAAGTGGTCTGTTTTGTCTGGATGATGTCAGACATCAAGTGTCACTGGAGCTGCTCACCCACCTCAGCTGAGTTTCACAACATGTCCATTTAAATGCCCTGCCATTTCAGATTTGGCAGAGAGCTGGCAAGTACAAAGACAGCAAGGGCTGGTCAGTAAAACTGCAGCCCCTGAGTGAGTGACTTACGCCACTGTAGCTGTGGAGTTAAAATTCTCCCTAAAGTATTTTTCCTGATGGAGTGAAATACATTTTTTTTTGAAAATTTAACATATACTTCCTCGCTGTCGTTCATTCAAAAACCAGCAACTAATTTCATAGCATCATTTGTCCCAATAGCATATGGAGGCATTCGCAACCTTCACCTACGAGAATCCAAAGTAAAGGTATATCCTATTAAATATCACTTTGTTTATAAAGTGATGAATCTAGTATTTGTTATATTATTGTGCACGATGAATGTAACATAAATACTCTGGTGGTTCATTAATGAGAGCTTGACCTGAATGCAGCAAAGAGCTACCAGAGCACTTCCATCAATATTAATGACCTATCAGCAGGAGAGATTGTAGAGACATTTCTGTGTGATTTATGTGTTTGTATTGTGTATCTGGATGGTGTAAGAACAGAGTTCTTTTGAGACAAAGACAGGGAAGCTGTTTCTAATATTTTAAATGTACTGGCTTATATAAATGGGTTCATTTCATCTTAACGCTGTAAATATGGATGCAATAAACAGCAAATGGCTATTTCTATTTTTCGCAGAAAGGTCAGCTCATATTACACAAGTTAAGTGAATACCTCTTTCAAATATTTATCCTTTGCTTTGAAATCAGGAAGGAAATGATTCTTTGTGTATGCTAATAAACAAGTAACAGGAAATACTATTGCTTCAGTGTAAAGGGGAGGACTTCTCTGAGGCTATTGACTGTACAGCAAACTTTCTAATGAAACTATTGGAATTGTTAGTCATAAATTAAAAATAAATAACTGTCTGCTTAAGTCCTGTTACAACTTTATGAAACATTTGGTTCGGCCACAGATGGAATACTCAGTGTATTTCTGATTACCACACCATCGGAGGGATGTGATTTCACTGGAAAGGATACAGGGGAGATTCACCAGGATGTTGCCCAGGATGGAAAGCCTCAGTCACAAGAAGAGACTGGATAGGCTGGGCTTGCCCTCCTTGGAGTGGAGCAGTCTGATGGGGATCTGATTGAGGTATATAAAATTGTGAAAGGCATAGACTGAGTAAATTGTGAGAATACCTTCCCTGTGGCAGATGTGTCTAAAATCAGACAACATAAATTTAAGATGAGGAGCAAATGGTTTTGAGGAGATCTGAGGGTTTTTTAAAACCAGGAGGTAATACCAATATGGAACACACTATCTGAGAGAGTGTTGGAAACATATACGCTCTCAATGTTAAAGAAACATTTGGATGAGCTCTTAAAATGCCAGGGTATAGTTGCTGTGGACCAAGCGCAGGTAAACAGGATTAGCATAGTTTGGTGTTTGTTGGTCAACATAGAACCAGACCTGACCATGTCTATGTCCAACATTTGCAAGCTTCACTATTCTGGGAGTACTTCTTGTCAACTGATGTGGTGGCAATATCCATTGTAAAGAGAAATTATGAAAAAATTTGCTCAATATAAAAATGGACAGCAAAAGCTTCTATCAGTATGTAAAAGGGAAGAAAGTAGCTAAAGTGAATGTTGGTCCTTTGGAGGATGAGACTGGAGAGTTGGTGAACGCACAAATGACAAAGACTTTAAATGAAGTGTTCTTCACGATGAAAACTGAGGAAAAACAAAGTGCCATCCCAATTATAACAGGTAATGCAGAGGTTATGGAAAGGAAGGAATTTAGAACAACCATCAAGAGGGAAGATGTACTGCACAAACTATTGGAATTGAAGATAAACAAGTTCCCCAGGGTCTGATGGCTTACAACCTGGATCTTAAAGGGCATGGTAGCAGTGATAGTGAATCCATTGGTTATAATCTTCCAAAATATCCCTGGTGGAGAACAATGGAAAATGTTAATATAGCATTCTTTTCCATAGAGGGATGGAGGCAGAAATTAGGAAACTGTAGACCAGTTAATTTGACATCGGTCATTAGGAGATTATTAGAATTCATTATTAAGGAAGAAATAACAGGACATTTGAATAAAACACAATCCCAGGTCTGAAGACCTCCTCGTGGGTCTGCTCCTGGGCCTGGCCAAACTGCCATCAACAGGTCCAGGCAGCGGGCCGTGGAGGGAGTCATAGGTCCGACTGCCTGCCCCTCTTCTGCGGTTACGTTAGAGCCTGGGTGTCCTTGGAGAAGGAGCACGCAGTCTCCATCAACACCCTGGAGTTGTTCAGGGAGAGGTGGGTGCCTCAGGGAGTGGAGTACATTATTTCCCCCTCCAACTCTATTTTGATTTAACCCCCGCCCTCCCCTTCACTATTTGATCACACAGCATTGCCTTTTGTGAAGGGCACTGCTTGTCACTGGCCACTTGGGTGTTTCCTATCTTCCTGGTGGTGGAAATTGAATAAAGATTCATGCACCTTGTGTCTCTCACTGTGTCTCACACCTGCGCACACACACTGGTGCTGGGGAAAAAATAAGCACTAGAAAAAGAAAAAAGAAAATAGAAAAAAAAGAAGAAAAAAAACACAATCCATCGGAGTTTTGAGGGTCAATAGTGTTTGACTACTTTACTAGAGTTCTTCGAACATAAAAACAATCAATATGGATAATGGGGATCCTGGAGACATCGTATTTCTGGAATGCATTTGATAAGGTGCCACACAAAGGTTAATATACAATGTAAGATTATATTGGGGTCGAGCTAATATATTAGCTTGGATACAGGATTGACTAAACAACAGAAAGAAGAGAGCTGGGATAAATGGGTCTTTTTCTGCTCGGCAAGATGTAATTGTGGGGAGCTGCAGGGTTTATTTCCTGGGACCCATCTACTGACAATCTATAAAAATGACTAGTGGATAAGGGGATAGAAAATGCCATAACCAAGGTAACAGATGACACTCAAATAGGTGGAAAAGCAAGTTGGAACAAAGAAATTAAAAAATTTATAAATGGATATACAAGGCTTAGGATGAATAAGCCTTAATTATTAGGTCTATACTCTCTGGGGTTGAGAAGAATGAGAAGAGATCTTACTGAGGAATATAAAATGTTCAAATGGATTGACAGAATGGATATAGAAAGGATGGAACTTCTTTTGGCCAATCTAGAATGAGAGGTCATAGTTTTAGAATAAGGGGCAACAGATTTAGACCAGTGATGAGGAGGAATGACTTCTCAGTGGGTTATGACTCTGTGGGATTCACTTACCCAGAGTGTGATGGATGCTGGGACATCGAGTAAATTTGAGGAGGAAACAGATTTTCAATTAGTAACAGATTGAAGGATTTGAGACCTGGCAAGAAAGTGGAGCTGAGGCTGAGATAAGATCAACCATAGAGCATCAGGCCCATCAGCCCTCAATGTTGCGCTGACCTGTGAAATTGCTCTGAAGTCAATCTATCCTACACTATGTCATTATCTTCCATATAAGTGCCCTTAAGTTGGTGAGTCTACTGCTGTTGCAGGCAGGGAATTCACACCCCTACTACTGAGTAAAGAACCTACCACTGAACCTGTCATTAATCTATCACCTCTCATATTAAAGCTACGTCCCCTCATGCTAGCCATCACCATCCAAGGAAAAAGGCTCTCAATGTGCACTCTATCGAATTCTCTGATCATCTTGTATGTTTCTATTAAGTCACCTCTTAACCCTCTGCTCTCTAATGCAAACAGCCTCAAGTCCCTTAATCTTTCCTCATAAGATCTTCCCTCCATGCCAGGCAACATCCAAGTAAACCTCCTCTGCAGCCTTCCCAATGTTTCCACATCCTTCCTATAATGCGGTGACCAGAACTGTACGCAATACTCCAAGTGCAGTCACACCAGTGTTTTATAAAGCTGCAACGGGACCTCATGGCTCTGAAACCGAGCTCAATTCCTTGACCAATGAAACCTAACACACAGTACGCTGCCTTAACAACTCTATCAACCTGGGTGGGAATTTTCAGGGATCTATGTATATGGACACAGAAATCTCTCTGCTCATCTACACTACCAAGAATCTTACTATTAACCCACTCTGTATTCCTATTACTCTTTCCAAAGTGAATCACCTCACTTTTCCACATTAAACTCCCATTTACCACCTCTCAGCCCATCTATGCAGCTTATCTATGTTCCTCTGTAACCTGCAACATCCTTCCACACTGTCCACAATTCCACCTATTTTAGTGTCAACCAGATTGTATTAAGTGGCCAAGCAGAATTGAGGTGCTAAATTGTTTGCTGCTCCCATTTCTTATGTTCTTGTTGTATATTGTGTGAGAAATTGGCAAGAGTTGACATTCAGAACAAAAAGGTAAACTGTACAGCAGGTCATGCTGTAAGCACATTTTGTAAGTGTGTAACTTGACTCAACAATAACAAACGTAGAATTCAGTTGAGGAGATTAAACTATAAATGAACATTTATGGTCGATTCAGCATTTGAATTAACTTCAGAGCTCACTTCTACTGCTTTTCATGATTATGCATAAAATGACCATCTTGCCTTTCACAACCCCTTTTTTGTGGTTCTGTTCGCCGAGCTGGGATTTGTGTTGCAGACATTTCATCCCCTGTCTAGGTGACATCCTCAGTGCTTGGGAGCCTCCTGTGAAGCGCTTCTGTGATCTTTCCTCCGGCATTTGTAGTGGTTTGAATCTGCCGTTTCCGGTTGTCAGTTCCAGCTGTCCGTTGCAGTGGTCGGTATATTGGGTCCAGATCGATGTGCTTATTGATTGAATCTGTGGATGAGTACCATGCCTCTAGGAATTCCCTGGCTGTTCTCTGTTTGGCTTGTCCTATAACAGTAGTGTTGTCCCAGTCGAATTCATGTTGCTTGTCATCTGTGTGTGTGGCTACTAAGGATAGCTGGTCATGTCGTTTCGTGGCTAGTTGGTGTTCATGGATGCGGATCGTTAGCTGAATTCCTGTTTGTCCTATGTAGTGTTTTGTACAGTCCTTGCATGGGATTTTGTACACTACATTGGTTTTGCTCATGCTGGGTATCGGGTCCTTCGTTCTGGTGAGTTGTTGTCTGAGAGTGGCTGTTGGTTTGTGTGCTGTCATGAGTCCTTGTGGTCGCAGTAGTCTGGCTGTCAGTTCGGAAATGCTCTTGATGTATGGTAGTGTGGCTAGTCCTTTGGGTTGTGGCATGTCCTCGTTCCGTTGTCTTTCCCTTAGGCATCTGTTGATGAAATTGCGGGGGTATCCGTTTTTGGCAAATACATTGTATAGGTGTTCTTCTTCCTCTTTTTGCAGTTCTGGTGTACTGCAGTGTGTTGTGGCCCTTTTGAATAGTGTCTTGATGCAACTTCTTTTGTGTGTGTTGGGGTGGTTGCTTTCGTAGTTCAGGACGTGGTCTGTGTGTGTGGCTTTCCTGTAAACCTTTGTGGTGAATTCTCCGTTCGGTGTTCTCTGTACCATCACGTCTAGGAATGGGAGTTGGTTGTCCTTTTCTTCCTCTCTAGTGAATCGGATTCCTGCGAGTGTGGCTTTGATGATCCGGTGCGTGTTTTCTATTTCTGTGTTTTTAATGATTACAAAGGTGTCGTCCACATATCTGACCCAGAGTTTGGGTTGAATTTGCGGTAAGACTGTTTGTTCTAATCTTTGCATTACTGCTTCTGCTATGAGTCCAGAGATGGGTGAGCCCATGGCCCCTTTATGGCCAATAAAATGTTTTGACATCTACTCATTGGTGTAGAAAATGCAGCAATCAATTTCTGCACAGCAAGCTCTCTTAAACAACATGATATTGACCAGATAATCTTTTCATTCTACAGATGGCTGTCTCACTCCAATGATCTTGACCCTGATCACACAGTTATTATTTGCTTACAGCCTATACTCCTGTCTTTCTTTTCTTCAGGTAGCAATGCTAATTGATTATTCTCCTGTTGTCATTTGTCCAGAAACATTGAACCAATTGAATGCATCAGCCTGAAGGCAGTAGAATTCTGTTGATTTCACGGATCGGCTGTTTGCAGAAGCTCAGGTTTTATTTCACTTAATATTCTACCAGCAGCAGCTGTTGTGTGAGGCTGTTCTTGTCCATGTTATTGCAATATTCTACTGTGTTGTATCATAGCCTTGCAATTCCATAGCATATGAACTGGTAACTTCAAAGGTGCAAATATTGTTTCTTTTAAATCACAGGAAACAAATCAACACAAATTCAGTTAAAATAACCCATTTATACATAATTCTAAATAATGGACAGATACCTATTGCTTGATCTCACTCACTTTGCACAGATATCCAGATTTATTCCCTGCATTTAAATAAGTGTTGACTGAATATATTATTCGATTGACTCTGTTGAGATGTTACTGCTGAATGTAATGAAATGTTCAATGAAAAGTTTAAAAAAAATTGGCAAAGGCAGCCCCCACATCTCAAAAATGAATCATTTTTGTTCAAAACTTCTTATTTTGATTTGGATTACTAAATTATCAAATGATTCAATTCTTGGTGATACATTGCAGAATTATTGCTTTTCACTGAGATTTGTAAGTGGGTAACAAAACTGACAACTATCTATTGGGGTAAATTCTATCCGGGAAGTTATCAGATACCTGGTGCTGAACTGAAGGGCACTGCTCTGGAGGAAGCTGTCTGACATACCATTGTTTGCAGAGGGAGAAGAGTCTGAGATGAGTTGACATATTTTGTCTTGATAACATCTTGTGTAAGTCACATAATGTTGCATTTTCCCACAAGTTAACTTTCTACATGTCTTTGGAAAAAGTGATAAAAGGGCGTACACTCTTCATAATGATGAGGTGGAGTCATTTCTCCTTTACTGTGTGTGTGTGTCTCTCTCTGTCTCTCTCACTCTCACATACTCACACTCTCTCTCTCCCTCACATGCACGCACGCACACACACACATGCACGCACGCACGCATGCAAGTCTATGAGGTAAATTTGCATTTGCAGATTTGTATTTGCAGATATGTTCTATTTTGTTCAAAAAGCACACAACCTGTCGGCGGTCAGTCCATGTGACGTTATAAATTCCTACTTTGAAATAGAACCTGCCTGACTCAAGGTTGGGATACAGACAGACTACCCTCACCCCTTTAATGTATTGTCTGAGCTTGAGACTTCACTTTTTAAAAATTAAAACCTTAAGTTATCTCGGAAATGTGATTTGAAGGAAGTTCTGGGATTTGCATATTAATGAATGGAAACCTGTATCCCCATTCTAAGTGATTAAAGACTTAACAGTAATCTAGGTTTGTTCAATACATCGCATCAATTGTTTGACATTATGATATTTTGCTATAAATTCTGTGTCCTATGATTCTGCTCCACTATCTACCTGACAAAGGAGCAGAGCTCCGAAAACTTGTGCTTCCAAATAAACCAGTTGGACTATAACCCGGTATTGTGTGATTTTTAACTTTGTTCACCACAGTCCAACACTGGCACCTCCACATCACAATTAATTATTAGCTAGTCTGTTTCTCAAATTTTGAGTTGATGCAGGCATTTTTAAAAAACATGAAATGCCTCTAAACTCAACAAAAGAACCTCAGGAATAAGAGTATGTGGGCCAGAGAGTAAGTGAGACATTGAGACCCAATTGGGACTGCCTTGTGTCCTCAAGCTTGAAGGACCTTTGAGATCCAATGCGCCAATGTTTTGTTTTCCACAAATTGCTTCATCTCTTTTTTTCTGCACTAAAAGTAACAACATGACAACTAAACTATTTTTGTCTGAAATATTTAGTTTAAATTTATTATCGCCAGTAAAAGCTGTGAAAGAGTACATGAATATCTAAAAGCAGGTTGTCAGGTGCAACAATTGTGTGACGTTCCTGGCTTAACTTAGTCACCAGGTTAGATCTGGGGAAAAAAACGATAATTGGAGACTGAAGTGGAAATACAGCCAAAGATAGAATCACACTAAAGATCTGTGTGACAAGGCAACTGGGGAAAAAAGTCATGCAGTCACTGAAAGCTCCAAAATGGAGACAGAGCTTAAGTGATGAGGCTTTAGAACCAAAGGATGCCTCCATGTATATTACTGATACTCGGGATTTGGTAAAAGATCTAGCACAAATTTCAGAATTAGATATCCCCCTTACCCTCAGCTGGATTTTCTGAACAGTTTACCAATATTCACCCGACCGCATGCTCATGAAATCACTCTCAAAGGGAGGAAAACTGTGTATGAAAGATGGATAAAAACCATGTTTGGTTTTACAGCAACACAGAATGGTGAAAGTTAATCTACACTCAATAGGAATTGAGTTCCGGAGTCCTGAGGTCATGTTGCAGTTGTATAAGACTCTGGTGCGGCCGCATCTGGAGTATTATGTGCAGTTTTGGTCACCATACTATAGGAAGGATGTGGAGGCACTGGAACGGGTGCAGAGGAGGTTTACCAGGATGTTGCCTGGTATGGTAGGAAGATCGTATGAGGAAAGGCTGAGGCACTTGGGGTTGTTTTCATTGGAGAAAAGAAGGTTTGGGGTGACTTGATAGAGGTGTACAAGATGATTAGGGGTTTAGATAGGGTTGACCATGAGAACCTTTTTCCACGTATGGAGTCAGCTATTACGAGGGGGCATAGCTTTAAATTAAGGAGTGGTAGGTATAGGACAGATGTTAGGGGTAGATTCTTTACTCAGCGAATCGTGAGTTCATGGAATTCCCTGCCAGTAGCAGTGGTGGACTCTCCCTCTTTATGGGCATTTAAACGGGCATTGGATAGGCATATGGAGGATAGTGGGCTAGTGTAGGTTAGGTGGGCTTGGAACGGCGCAACATTGAGGGCCAAAGGGCCTGTATTGCGCTGTATGTTTTCTATGTTCTATGTTCTTTCTAAGTTGGACCAGTCGGGAAACTGTCAGGTTTTAAGGTGCTTGGCTGAATGGCCTACATCTGTTCCTCCATCTTATGGACTGAGCTAGATCATTAAGTGTATTCAAGGCTGAGATAGATTTTTGCCCAACAAGGAAAACAAGGGTATTAGGGATAAGGCAGGAAAATGGAATTGAGGATTATCACAATCAACCATGATCTCATTGAATAGCAGAGATGACTCAATGGGCTGAATGGCCTATTTCTCCTCCTAGATCTTATGGTCTTGTTGGGCGGGTGAGACAGCAGTAGGAACACTAGCATGGCCAAATAACCTCTAATCAGATGAGAGGAAAAACTGTGCAGAGTTGGTCACAGCACCATTAGTTTTACCAGAACTGTGTATCAATGGCTGAGGGCATAACTGGGTGTAACAATTACGTAGTGACAAGCCACCAATATTCAACACTCACATGGAGAAAAGCCAGTTCATTAGGGTGTCAAGTATCACTCATCATCTATGAAACCACAGAAAAGCAAATTATATCTTCACAGGAATGCAAGACTGTGGAAACTAGGGGGAAATATTTAAATTCTAGCTCTATCGTATCTCTGGACTAAATTACAAAAGGAAACTGTTGCATTTTTAACAACATGGACAGGAAAGCTTGCATATTCTGAGAGTAAGGCTTACTCTGTATTGGGATATCACTGTCCAAGTCAATGATTTTGTTATGAATTGTGAATCCATTATTTTCCATTCAAGTGCACTAGATGCATGCGCAAATGGCTCATTCCATAGATTTGCAACAGAGGTTGTCTTATCAGTTGCTGTCTTTGATGTGATTATTTTAGAATATCCACTAGTGCCAGCAATCATAATCACCAGAAGAAATAAATACTGTGCTCTTACATTTTACAGTGAAAGTTAGATGTATTTATTTTACCTCCACATGAACCTAGAACCTAGAATTCCTTAACTCAAATACTGCCAAACAGAAAAACCATTGTAATTCCTTGTTGTTCATTCTCAATAACTTGAAAATGAAAATGTTAAGACTATGTATCTATTATCATTACCTTATGGAGTGTAAACCAATATAATGACAATCTGGAACTAGTGAAAATGAAAGCAATGACTTTCTTTGCAATCTATCAATCAAATCTCAAATAATCTTGTGCTGCATTTTACCAGGTGCAGTAAAAAGTTCCAACACAAGATCATGTTCTGAGATTTGATTTCTATCCACTGTGAATTAGCTCAAAATGAAGGCAGTAGATGGTATAAGACATCAGCCTCACTGATTGCAAGGTATGGAGAACAAATATCACCCAGCAGCTTAGGAGGAGCATCTGTGTAGACGATAGAACCAAAGAATATTTACAGAACTAAGGGAGGCCATTCAACCTTTCACATCTGTAGTCATCCTCTGCAACAGCAATTCCCTGACGGCTACACCTCCATCTTTTCACCATCGTCGCTCAAAAGTTTCATCGTCAGCTAATGATCCAATGTCCTTCAAAAGTCACGATTCTATTTTCCTCCACCACACTTCCAGGCAGTGGTTTCCTGAGCCAAACAACTTGCCTTCCTAGATTGTTTTTGATCCTCACGTTTCCCTTTCCTCTTTTGCTAACCAATTTGGGTCAGTGTCCTCTGGCCCCTGATGTGGGGTACAGGCAGCACCAGCTCCAATCTAAATGTCTTCCAGGAAGCAAGGAAATTCGAATTTCATTTAAGGTGGGAAATGTTCAGGAAAGGTCAAATACCTACAAGTGGTACAGATGTCCATATAAATTCCCCAATGTTTTGTGATATGCAGCATTGACAAAGTGTGGGTTAACATCCATGGCTCAGCTATTGCTCCTCAGAGATCCCCATAAACTATTTGGCTTGCCGTGTCCCTCCTCTAACTGAAATTCTTCTTAAAAGACTGGCCACTTTTTCTGAAGTACTTCTCGAACTCTCCCCTCTAAATTGACATCCTAGATCCCACCAAGTTACTTCTTCACAAAAATGGATACAGGTTGTTGTTAGAAAAAGGCAATGACAAAGTCAGTGAAATAATGAAGACCTATATCTAATATACAATTTACCTCCCAACAGAAAATGTACAAAGACCTTTCCTGGACATTTCCCACCTTAATGAAACACAGCTCACCTTTTGAATTTCCCTGTTTCCTTCCACACAATAGGATGTTTCTTTGACTATACCTTTTAAATTTTTTACCATGTTTGAGACAAACTGAGTGCCTTTATAATCAGTGTTGAGCTTGATTAAATACCAGAAATTGCTGACAGCCCCTTCCTGTTATAACGGGAAAATCTTCCAGAGCTGGAATTAAAAGGGTTGAAAAGATTCTCTGCAAATACATTTATTGTCCGCTCCTTGCTAAATTCAAGTGGACGATGTTACCTCATCCTCCGTGAGTCAGATTTTGAAAGCAGATTGATGTATTTAATCTGTTAAACAAACTCTTTGGAACAAGGCAGACATTCATTCACATGTGAAACTGCAGAACAAAGTGGCATTTTAAACCAGCCGGAAACTCGAGAATCTGACAGACGTCAGCTAACAGGAGCCGCATGCAATGTATGATTCCTGTGTCTATCAGCTGTCTGATGTTTATACTCGTATTGCTGCACATTATCAACAACAGAAATAGAAGGCAGTATCAATTTCCTTTTGGATTATGTCAAGGATATAGTTAAAGGTACAGGATTCCAGCATTGATCTGTCTGTAATTAAGATTTAAATTATGAAATTCCTGAAGGAACATTTGTTTTTGCTGGCCTGATTCGGAGATGCCGGTGTTGGACTGGGGTGTACAAAGTTAAAAATCACCTGATGAAGGAGCAGCGCTCTAAAAGCCAGTGCTTCCAATTAAACCTGTTGGACTATAACCTGGTGTTGTGTGATTTTTAACTTTGTTTTTGCTGGGTAAGTGATTCAGAGAAAAACCCTGAAATACAAAACCAAACTGCTCCGGATTTTGGATATCTGAAATAAAAACAAAATGCTGGAAGTTCTCTTGCAAAGATGCATCTGTCCATTATGGGTGGCACGGTGGCACAGTGGTTAGCACAGCTGCCTCACAGTGCCAGGGTCCTGGGTTCGATTTCTGCCTCAGGCGACTCTCTGTGTAGAGTTTGCACATTCTCCCCATGTCTGCGTGGGTTTCCTCTGGGTGCTCTGGTTTCCTCCCACAGTCCAAACATGTGCAGGTCAGGTGAATTGGCCGTGCTAAATTGCACATTGTGTTAGGTGTAGGGGAATGTGTCTGGGTGGGTTGCGTTTCAGCGGGTTGGTGTGGACTTGTTGGGCCGAAGGGCCTTTTTCCACACTAAAAGTGATCTAAAAAAATGCAGTGAACATTTCAGGATGTTGAGCTTTCACTGGAGCCCCAAGGAACCACATTCCAGCCCTGTTCCTGACTCAACTCATGTTGGAATTGGACTCCTCAGCAATACTCGGGGGGAGAGAGAGATACCTTTCTCTCGGGGGGAGATGTCCCTTTCAAAGGTAATATCCCGTCAAGAGGCTGATTGATGTTTTCTATTCTGCTGAAATCTTTTACTCCAGGCCTTTAATTGAAGCAAATTTAGGAGAGCTCAGACTAACTTAGTGCCTCTTGACAAAAGTCTCAGTGTTTCACACAATGTAACAACAAAGCAGTTTTTCCAGAGTGAGTCAGTTTATGAAGCAAACAAGGGGATTAGGTTGTTCTCATTGTTAACCTTTGAACACAGAATGCAGTGGTCACAATTGATCTACACATTCATCAAACACATCAGATTTAAAAGATAAAATATTGCCATTACTAATGAAATGATAGGAGAGAGTCACTGAGCCAGTTGGTTGGTTCAATGTTTCTAGTATTTTGTTCAATGCCTGCCTTAAAATTGAATGGTGGAGCAGAATGACCTAATTTCTGCTCCTATGGAGGAGAAATTATTCTTTTTTTCTACTTTTCCCTGAAATAAAATCTCATTTATAGAAAATAACCCTTTGAGGTTTCAATACAATTCTTCAGCCTTTTATCTTATAAGTTTCTCGTAAAAATGAAGATATCAAGTTGCATGGTTTGGTTGAACTGAAGTATTTGGAAAAGAATGCAGTGGTGTTTTCTTTAAGTTGAAGAGTATGGTGCTGAAAAAACACAGCTGGCCAGGCAGCATCCGAGGAGTAGGAGGATCGATGTTTCGGGCATAAGCCCCTCATCAGGAGATGTCAATCTTCCTGCTCCTCGGATGCTGCCTGACCTGCTCTGTTTTTCCAGCACGACATTCTTCGACTCTAATCACCATCATCTGCAGTCCTCACTTTCTCCTAGTGATTTTTTTTAAGCATAAATTCAAGGATAATATGGGAATACAGCTTGATCCTTTGACCATCTGCAAAAACTGGGATACATTCCTTGCAAATAGCTGGCATGGGCTTGATAGGCTGAATGTTTTCTCTCTGTGCTACAGTCATGTTACCTTTTTGCCTTACATCCTGTATTATCAATTCAAAATTCCATTTAAAATATATTTGCAAATGTTTGAATAATTAGAACTGTTGGTTTCAGTGTACTTTCTAACATTATGCTGTTGAATGTTGTGCCTATATCTAGATTCAGCAGTTACCCCAACAATTCACTGCAGCAGTCAATAGCTGACAGATCCTTCAAGGCTACACATTATTTCAGATGATGTATTCCTTTGCAGTTTAAAATACCAATGAGGATATGCTCGTGAAATTCTCCTTTTGTAAATGCTTGCTCTTATCCACTGTACGAGAGACCAGCTTTCATAACTAAATCTCTTATTCTCTTTCAGAATTCAGCGCCAGTATTGGCCATCCTTGGGGGTGGTTCAACAGAAAGCAGATGCTGAGATAAGCTCCACTTTTAACAAAATTGAGTAGAAATTACAATTACCAATGTTCTCACCCTTTTATCTTTTATCTTCCAGGGAGTACAGACCTAGATTGTGCTATTTCTCCTCATATTTTAAAAATGTATCTTTTAGGATCTTTACCAACTTCCAAATGGTTTGATCAATAAAAAAACCCAAATCAGCCAGACTGGGTACAGGACAGCATGGGTCAGGAGACAATCAGGTCCTGTGCTGAGCTTTCTCATCTCAGCCAGCTTGAAATTACTCATTGAAGTTCTGGAAACATCTGTATCGATGTGAGATCTAAGCCTTTGTGAATGAACAGAAGCAATTCCATTGAACATAACCATCAGCAGAAGATGAAAAGGGAGGAGATCTGATTTGGAAGCCAAGCTGACCCAAGTTCCATATGATCTAACATCAGTGAGACCTGCCTCTTTCACACATTATGTATCTGTACTTCAGAGTCAAAACACAATTTCCTTTTGTTCTACTATAGGAACCAGGATTCTGCTGCTGATGGTTGTCCAGTTGCCCCTTTTGTGAATTGTATGTATGTTTTGTGGTAAGCGTAAACTATACAAGAGAGATGGTTTGCACCTTAATAGGTTTGGGACCAGCATTCTGGCAGGCAGGTTTGCTACTGCAACACAGCTACGTTTAAACTAAGTAGCAGGGGGGGAGAGGACAAATTGGATGTTTAAGAAGGAAATTGAAGGGGAAGTTAGAACAAGGGAAGTCAAGAAAGACAACTGTATCAATGAGGCAGAAAACTCAAAGGGATCATGCTGTAAGGTTGAGTGAAATAGGAGTTGATGAGAAGGGTGAGGGCAGTAACAAATTAAAAATACTATATATGAATGCACGAAGCATGAGAAATAAGATGGATGAGCTTGAGGCTTTTTTGGAAATTAGCAGATATGATATTGTGGGGATAACTGAGACGTGGCTTCAAGTGGACAGGGCCTGGGAAATGAATATTCAAGGCTACACGTGCTATCGTAAGGACAGACTGACGGGCAGAGGGGGTGGGGTGGCCTTGTTGGTAAGGGATGATATTCAGTCCCTTGTTGGGGGGACCTAGAATCGGGTGATGTAGAGTCAGTATGGATAGAGCTGAGAAATTCTAAGGGTAAAAAGACCCTCCTGGGAGTTATCTACAGGCCCTCAAACAGTAGTCTGGATGTCGGATGTAAGTTCAATCAGGAGCTGAAATTGGTCGCAAATATGTTACCATAGTTGTTATGGGGGAATTCAACATGCAGATAGACTGGGAGAATCTGGATGGTATTGGACCTCAAGAAAGAGACTTTGTGGAGTGCCTCCGAGATAGATTCTTAGAACAGCTGGTGCTGGAGCCTACCAGGGAGAAGGCAATTCTGGATCTGGTATTGTGCAATGAACCAGAATTGATCAGGGACCTCGAAGTGAAGGAGCCATTGGGAAGTAGTGACCATAATACAATAAGCTTCAATCTGCAATTTGAGAGGGAGAGGGTACAATTGGAAGTGACAATATTTCAGTTGAATAAAGGGAACAATGGAGCTATGAGGGAGGAGCTGGCCAAAGTTCAATGGTGCAATACCTTAGCAGAGATGACAGTGGAGGAACAATGACAGATATTTCTGTGCATACTGCAGAAGATGCAGGAGATCAGTTCATTCCAAAAAGGAAGAAAGGTCCTAGGAGGAGGCACGGGTGGCCGTGGCTGACAAGGGAAGTTAAGAAACATATAAAGTTAAAAGAGAAAAAGTATAACATAGCAAAGATAAGTAGGAAAACTGAGGACTGGGAAGCTTTGAAAGAACAACAGAAGATTACTAAGAAGGAAATACGCAGAGAAAAAATGAGGTATGAAGGTAAACTAGCCGAAAATATAAAGGAGGATAGTCAAAGTTTTTTTAGGTATGTGAAAGGCAAAAAAAAAAGTTAAAACTAAAATTGTGCCCTTGAAGACATAAACAGGGGAATATATTACAGGGAACAAAGAAATGGCAGAAGAATTGAATTGGTACTTCAGATCTGTGTTCACTGGGGAAGACACAAGCAATCTCCCTGAGGTAACAGTGGCTGAAGGACCTGAACTTAAGGGAATTTATATTTGCCAGGAATTGGTGTTGGAGAGACTGTTAGGTCTGAAGGTTGATAAGTCCCTGGGGCCTGATGGTCTATATCCCATGGTCCTGAAGGAGGTGGCTCGAGAAATCATGGATGCGTTGGTGATTATTTTCCAGAGTTCAATAGATTCGGGATCAGTTCCTGCGGATTGGAGGGTGGCTAATGTTGTACCACTTTTTAAGAAAGGTGGGAGAGAGAAAGCAGGAAATTTTAGACCAGTTAGTCTGACCTCAGTGGTGGGAAAGATGCTGGAGTCTATTATAAAGGATGAAATTATGACACATCGGGATAGTAGTAACAGGATAGGTCAGAGTCAGCGTGGATTTATGAAGGGTAAACCATGCTTGACTAACTTTCTGGAATTTTTGGAGGATGTAACTCTGAAGATGGACGAGGGAGATCCAGTAGATGTAGTGTACCTGGACTTTCAGAAAGCTTTTGATAAAGTCCCACATAGGAGGTTAGTGAGCAAAATTAGGGCACATGGTATTGGGGGCAAAGTACTAACTTGGATTGAAAGTTGGTTGGCTGACAGGAAACAAAGAGTAGTGATAAACAGCTCCATTTCGGAATGGCAGGCAGTGACCAGTGGGGTACCACAGGGATCAATGCTGGGACTGCAGCTTTTTACAATATATAATGATATAGAAGATGGTATTAGTAATAACATTAGCAAATTTGCTGATGATACTAAGCTGGGTGGCAGGGTGAAATGTGAGGAGGGTGTTAGAAGATTACAGGGTGACCTGAACAGGTTAGGTGAGTGGTCAGATGCATGGCAGATGCAGTTTAATGTGGATAAATATATGGTTATCCACTTTGGTGGCAAGAACAGGAAGGCAGATTACTACCTAAATGGAATCAATTTAGGTAAAGGAGCAATACAAAGAGATCTGGGTGTTCTTGTACACCAGTCAATGAAGGTAAGCATGCAGGTACAGCAGGTAGTGAAGAAGGCTATTAGCATGCTGGCCTTCATAACAAGAGGGATTGAGCAAAGAGGTTTTTCTGCAGCTGTACAGGGCCCTGGTGAGACCACATCTGGAGTATTGTGTGCAGTTCTGGTCTCCAAATTTGAGGAAAGACATTCTGGATATTGAGGGAGTGCAGATTAGGTTCACGAGGTCAATTCCTGGAATGGCGGGACTACCTTACGCTGAAAGACTGGAGTGACTGGGCTTGTATACCCTTGAGTTTAGAAGACTGAGAGGGGATCTGATTGAGACATAAGATTATTAAAGGATTGGACACTCTGGAGGCAGGAAACATGTTTCCGCTGATTGGTGAGTGCCGAACCAGAGGACACAGCTTAAAAATACGGGGTAGACCATTTAGGACAGAGATGAGGAGAAACTTCTTCACCAAGAGAGTGGTGGCTGTGTGGAATGCTCTGCCCCAGAGGGCAGTGGAGGCCCAGTCTCTGGATTCATTTAAGAAAAAGTTGGATAGAGGTCTCAAGGATATTGGAATCAAGGGTTATGGAGATAAGGCAGGAACAGGATACTGATTAAGGATGATCATTCATGATCATATTGAATAGTGATGCAGGGTCGAAGGGCAGAATGGCCTACTCCTGCACCTATTGTCTATTGTCTATTGTATCAATTTGGGAATGAAAAGCACAAAGTTCAATTTTGCTCCCTTCCACGAATAACCAGCCAATATCTGCAGGAGTGGCATGGTGGCTCAGTGGTTAGCACTGCTGCCTCACAGTGCCAGGGACCCAGCTTCACTTCCACCCTTGGGTGACTGTGCCAAACTCTACACAGACATTCTCCCCATGTGTGCGTAGGTTTCCTCCGGATGCTCGGGTTTCCTCCCAGGTGCAGGTAAGGTGAATTGGCCATGGGAAGTGCAGGGTTATAGGGATAGGATAGGGGGCTTAGTCTGGGTGGGATGCTCTTCGGAGGGTTGGTGTGAACCAGTTGAACTGAATGGCCTGTTTCCACACTTTGGGGAATCTATTCTATTCAATGTCACATTACACACAACCACAAAGCTAAGTTAGTAGAGCCCTCTCACAATACATTCCAACATTCTCAGCAGAAAGAGGGAGGGTATTGGAAAAAACTCTGTTGCAGAAATATTCAGTTCAAGTCAGATCAAATGATAAGTTCACAATGTCTGTCCCAGAGTCAAAATTCAATGATGAGTATGCACTAATAAAATGTTAGTATCAAACAATTGGAATTCCTTAGAGATAAAGTAATATTGTATGATATTAGCCTGAATCCTTGTTTCAGATAATTCTTGATTCAGGTAATCCATCTTAACAAAAGCCACCCAAGTTGTTACATATTTGCAATTGGCTCCACTTCTTGTTCTTAGCTTGCTGAGAATTATCTTGTCACCATGTTCATAATGTGCAGGAAATCACAGGAAATTTTATTGAGAGTGATAGCATTCTGTTTCCTATTCTAACACGGTATAAAAATAGATAAATATATTATAATTCCCTTTTTGTTGTGTAAAAGTCATTTGTATTTGAATAAAACAATTGTTGGAGATCCGAAACAAAAACAAAATTTGTTGAAGGAACTCAGCAGGTCTGGCAGCATTTATGGGCAGAAAGCAACGTTACTGTTTCTTTCTAGTGACTCTTCATTAGAAGAGATTCTGAAGAAGGGTCACTGGATTTGAAATGGTAACTTTGCTCTCTCCCCACAGACGCTGCTAGACCTGCTGAGTTTCTCCAGCAATTTGTTTTTGTTTCACTTATGTTAATCAGGACATTTGACATCTTCTTTAACAAAAATGATGTCTATTATATTTCATGCTGATATATTCCATGAGTCCCAAGAACAGCAAAACAAGTTACTGATAATACTTTTCAAGTTCAGAATGACTGAAGCTACATAGTCTTCTTTACGCAAGGGAACGTCAAGGCTGAGTTGTTAAGTATATCCAAGGCTGAAATAGACTGGCATTTAATCAGTAAAGGAATCAAGAGTTATGGGGAAAAAAAGCAGGAATGTGGAATTCAGGACCATAATTTTCATTGAATGGAGGAGCAGATTTAATGGGTCAAATCGCCTTTGTTTGCCCCTACATCGTATGGTCTGCTGTTTCTAATTCTAAGTATCTTCTTCCTTTTTGGTTCTCCTAAACTCCAAAATACACTGCAATGTGTCTGAGCTGAAAAAAAAACCTTATTTCATCACCTTGTACACTAACTGATTAATTCTCTGCCTTCCAAACCAACTCATTTTCCTAATTCTTGCTTCTTCACTTTAAACCTGTACTCTGAAACATGGCTGTTTATCTAGTTTTTCTCTCTCAAAAGAGCTTATCAATTTGAACATTATTGTGGCACCCAACAAGCATAAAATGCCTTATTACTGATATGGATACAGATTTCTGTTCAGTCAGTTGGAAAGGACTGTAAGCAGATATAAATTCTAATTCTGATTCAATCCTGCAAATGCTCCTCTGATAATACCAGATGCAGATTGTTTGACGCTACTTGAGTCTGATGAATTTTAAGAAAATAAAAGAAGATATTCAAATAATTCCAACAGATGAAGATTGCTGGGAACTTTATTGGAAATAAAGGAACCAATAAGAAAAAGAGAGATGTAGAATCTTGAAAACAAACCCAGAAAGTTCTGGCCAAGTGAAGCAGGGTAATCAGGGTTTGGCAGGAAAAGCTAAATCTTTTGGGTAGAAACCCTCCGAGGATGTTATGGATTGTGTTCTGATAAAGATACAAGCCAAGAACATAAACCCCACTTTCTGTCAGAGATTCTGAAAAACCCACTCAGCATTTGAGTTTTCTGTTTCAGAATTTATCTCTAGCTGCAAAGCATTTTATTCCCTAAAATAACATTTAAAAACTTTGCGAACACTCATGGATAAAAACATGTAGTCGTATCAAAATCCACACACTACAATTACATTTCCATTAGCTACGTGTGAAAATAAGTATTTTTGATCATTGTACACTTCAAAATGTTTACTTGGAGTTGTCCATCAAACTGTGACCTGACCGACATCACACTGTGAAATCAGTCATGCAGCACAAATCCTAGATTACTTAATTTCCAATGGCATTGTGCATTCGTGTATTTTATTTTACAGTCAGAAAGACACTTGATCTAGCAAAGTTTGCCGATGATACAAAGTTAGGTGGACAGGCAGGTAGTACTGAGGAAGTGGGGAGGCTACAGAAGGATCTAGACAGGTTGGGAGAGTGGTCCAGGAAATGGCTGATGGAATTTAACGTGAGCAAGTGCGAGGTCTTGCACTTTGGCAAAAAGAATAAAAGCATGGACTACTTTCTAAATGGTGAGAAACTTAATAAAGCCAAAGCACAAAGGGATCTGGGAGTGCTAGTCGAGGATTCTCTAAAGGTAAACATGCAGGTTGAGTCTGTGATTAAGAAAGCGAATGCAATGTTGTCTCTTATCTCAAGAGGGTTGGAATATAAAAGCAGAGATGTACTACTAAGACTTTATAAAGCTCTGGTTAGGCCCCATTTGGAGTACTGTGTCCAGTTTTGGTCCCCACACCTCGGGAAGGACATACTGGCACTGGAACGTGTCCAGCGGAGATTCACACGGATGATCCCTGGAATGACAGGTCTAGCATATGAGGAACGGCTGAGGATACTGGGATTGTATTCGTTGGAGTTTAGAAGATTAAGGGGAGATCTAATAGAGACGTACAAAATAATACATGGCTTTGAAAAGGTGGATGCTAGGAAATTGTTTCTGTTAGGCGAGGAGACTAGGACCCGTGGACACAGCCTTAGAATTAGAGGGGGTCATTTCAGAACGGAAATGCGGAGACATTTCTTCAGCCAGAGAGTGGTGGGCCTGTGGAATTCATTGCCACGGAGTGCAGTGGAAGCCGGGACGCTAAATGTCTTCAAGGCCAAGATTGATAGGTTCTTGTTGTCTAGAGGAATTAAGGGCTACGGGGAGAATGCTGGTAAGTGGAGCTGAAATGCGCATCAGCCATGATTGAATGGCGGAGTGGACTCGATGGGCCGAATGGCCTTACTTCCACTCCTATGTCTTATGGTCTTATGGTCTTATGATCTCTCCTAAAGTGTCTCCTAAAGGTTTCCCACAAACTTATCCAAATGGTATCCTCCTTCAAAATATGCCAGCTTCATATATTCTCCTGAGTCCTCTAAAGATCAAAAGTCATGTTACTGGGCATCCCACCATGGGAGTTGGATTTTTTTTATTTACTCAAAGCATGTGTGCAACACTAACCAGGTCAGCATTCATTGTCCATTCTTAATTGCTGAGGAGCAAGCACATTGCTGTGGCTCTGCAGTCGCATGAAGGTCAGACCAGGTAAGGACAGCAGATTTTTCTTTTCCTCCCGTAAAGGACATTCATGAGCTAGATGAGGTTTTAACAAGAATCACTTCAGGCCAAATTTTTTTTAATTGAAATTTGCCTTGAAGGGATTCACACCCATTTCCTTAGAATGTGATCCTGGGGTTCTGCATTACTAGCCTGGAGACATTACCACTGCTTCTCTCAGCCAGATTGAAGGCAGCTGCAGAGGTCCATATTCCGTTTTATTCTTGAACTATGGATGTGCAAAGTACAACCAGTCCCTATTCGCTGGCAGGTGCTAGGTTCAACAACAACTTTTCTGAAATCAGAGCCCCAGTGACTCAGCTGAACATCCTTTTGATTTTAATAACCCTCAGGCATTCTGTTCCAATTACAGCTGAATGCGGCCAAGGCATGAGGATGAAAAGACTTGGAAAAATAACTTATTTGACTGAGTCATGCTTAGAGTTGAGGTGCATCACCAGGAGTGCAGTTTTGTAGAACAAAGAACCGTGCAACACAATAACAGGCCCTTCGGCCCATCAAGATTGCGCTGATGCATGCTGCCTTTCTAAACTAAAACCATTTTGCCTCTACGTGGTCTGCATCCCTCTATTCCCTGCCTGTAGGTAACTGACAAGATGCCTCTTAAATGTTGCTTAAGTATCCACCACCTAGTGAAATTTAATTCAATTAATAAAATGCAATCATAATCTGAAATTACCATCAACTGTTGGTTAAAAACCCATCTGCTTCACTAATGCCCTTTAAGGAAGGAAATCTGCCACCCTTACCTGGTGTGGGTGTACATGTGACTCCAGACCCACAGCAATGTGGTTGACTCTTAACCGCCCTCTGAAATGACCACACATGTCACTAAGTTCAACAGCATTTAGAAATAGTCCCCAAGTGCTTGCTGTGCTAACATCCCATGAAAGGACATATTAAATTAGGAGACATAATCCACTGTGTAGAAATGATCTGCAGATTAAGAAGAGACATGTCAATTGTTCCCAAGGGTGAAGTCATCCGTTTTAACTCTGAAAACAATAATATTGTTTATTATTTTCTGTCTGGTAAAAAGCTGGTAATGTAATGGTTGTTCATTTTATACAGAGCACTGAAAGGTAGCTCAGAGGATGTGAAATGCAAATTTAGAGTCAGAAGCATTGAGATATACAGCACTAAAACAGACGCTTCGGTCCAACCTATCCATGCTGACCAGATATTCCAACTCAGTCTAGTCCCACCTCCCAACACCCGGCTCATATCCCTCCAAACCCTTCCTATTCATGTACCCACCCAGATGCCTTTTAAATGTTATAATTGTACTAGCCTCCACCAATTCCTCTGATAACTCATTCAATACACACGCCACCTCTGCGTGAACAAGTTGCCCTTAGGTCTCCTTTATATCTTTCCCCACTCACCATAAACTTATGCCCTCTAATTCTGGACTTCCCCACCCCAAGGAAAAGACCCTGTCTATTTAACCAATCCATGCCTCTCATGATTTTATAAACCTCTAAGATCACGCCTCAGCCTCTGGTGAAATTGAAAGACTCTCTTGGGTAGTTAACCCTTATCATTGAGGGTGGTTTCAGTACACAACATAACAGTGTATTCAATATGAGGACTTTATTACCACAAGCTTAAGATGTCTGCCTTGTGGTAAAAATATCATTTTATGGTTTGTGGCTCCCACTGGCTATCGTGCATTTATTGTTCATTGCTAATTGTCCAGAGGGCAGTTCAGAGTTAACTGCACTGTTGTGACCTGGAGTCACATATGTGATCATCCAGAGATCAGCAGAGGGAGAAAAAGAGAGACTTGTAGGGATAGAATTGAAAACAGATGAGGGAGAAAATGATTGTGGGGGAGTTGGCAGGGTGTGCTGGCAGATTCCAGTGGGTTAGCTTTGGAGGAGGGGTGCTGAGGGGCCTTCCTCATGTTTCTCTTGATCCACAAGCAGTACTGGAAAAACATGGATCAGAGCCATGAAAAATCAGTTGTAGAGGTTTTAAATCCCAAGAGCTGACAAATTCTGGGATGAGGAGTCACTCTTCACTCTTAGAAATATTGGTTCCCACCCCATTCCAGTTGCAGTGTGTTGGGGTTGAGTTTTTCTTTTTTTTCCAATTTAACACCCACCGCACAAACCCTCCCAACCCCAAATATGATAAGACCCATCCTGGAAATTCATCATACTTAGATTCTACTGCAATTAATTTATGATTCATCCTTTTCATTGGTGCAATAAAGTTTGTTAAGTTACTCCCATATAATTCTCTGCTGCTGTGAGTTCAGTCTACCAAGAAGTGGCGGTGTCATATATTGTGATTTCACTGCAGGAATGTCGTCTGCCTGTTTCTCTGCCAAGAGTTGTTATATATCTTGGGTTCAAGTCCAACTGTTGATAGTTTTATAAGTAGAAATTTGTATCAATAAAAACCATTTGCTCTGAGCATGACATGTCATGGTAAAATGTGCACAGAATGTTCACTGGGAGTTTGGGCCAGGCAGAAGGTGACCTCAGAGGACAAGACATATTGTACCGAATATACTCCCGACTGTACTACTGTAGGACAATCAAAAGCTGGGAGTCAGTGATTTAATGCAGTCTTAAAACAATATTAAGGATAGTTTTTCACTGTCTTCCAAAACCAGAGATTAAATAAAGTTTGCCTTCACGATTAACCATCTAAAATCTTTAATTAAATCTGATTTGACTACATGTTTCAATGGTGCATAGAGTTGAATCAGAAAACAAGACCAACTTCTGTCAGCACTGAACTATCATGTGGTCATACATCCTAGAAGATGCTTTAAAGATACACAACCAAAATGAGACATTGACTGGCAATGAAGCAGAAACAGATGGCCAATGGGCTTCATACAAGTTGGAGGTTAACCTTCTAAGTTAAATACTGATAGCACATCATGGTCTATTCAGTTCTGGAAAGTACAATGGCATTGTTTTAGGTGACTATATTTAATATTATGACAGCTCAGTAATATTGGAAATATTAAGATGGGCTTATGGAATTCATAGGAGATCTAGTGGATTATCAAGATTCTTGTTTAAATTTGAGTTTCAGAATGGATTGGACTAACATTGTTCCCAGCATGAACTGCACCTCCACCACGTCATCTGAAGCTCTGCTGCCCATGTCCTAACTTATTCCAAGTCCTATTCCCCTACCACCACTGCTTCCTGAACCGAATTGATTCCTGCTTAAACAATGTATCAATTTCAAAATTCATGCCCTTGTTTTCCAATGCATCATGATCATCAGCTGCTGACACGGGTTGTGTCTACACCACTGAAAACAACGAGTCAGGCAGCATCCATGCAGAGACAGCAAGCTAACAGTTCAAGCTAAAGTCTGGCTGACATTTCATCAGAGCTGTGTCCACACCACTTGCTTTAATGTAGCCAGGGCTCTCACCCGTGAGCATGTTGCATCCATATGGATCCGACAAAATTTCACTTTGACGCAGAAATACCTTCCACAATTCACTGAATGTAGTTATGATTGATTGTGGGAGAATTACTATAGAATGCTATAATGAAACAACAGGATACAAGTCTCAAATTATTTCTTGGGTCTGGCATAGGACCATGAGTACAATCTATTTTTAATTAAACCTTGGCATGTGAGCATCTCTGGCAATGCCACCATTTATTGCCAGCCTTGTTTTTGAGTAGATGGCACTGTAACAGTTTCTTGAACTGCTGCAGTCCTTGGGCTGGAGGGATACCCATTGTGCTGTACTTGAGGGAGATCCTGGACTTCGAGCCAGCACCAGTAAAGGAATGGTGATATTGTTCAAAGTTAGGATGGTGTGTGGCTTGGAGGGAAACTTGGGGGTTGTTGTGTACTATTTTAGTATTAGTTAAGATGATGAAAAAAGTTACTTGCTATAAGTTTTATTTAGCTTATTCAACATTGAGGTCGGTAATAAAATTGTGTAACTATGCAAGTAAAATATTAAAGATGAAGAAAGTGCACTGAGCTTTGCTCAGTTCTGTAGCAAAACAAATTAAATATTTTTCCCTTTCTTTCATACAACAAGCTATAGCTATTTTGTTGGTTTTATTTCATGAATTGATCGAGTTTCAATATCTATGATTTTTTAAAGTTCTCAGGTCAAAGTATTTGAAGGAATATTGCACTAGATATCATTGGATAAAGAACAGAATTGCTGTGGATGTCTCTGTGGGAATGAATGATATTTTGAGTTGTGAATCTCTAAAATATACTGGTGTACTTGTGCGATTCTGTCTTTTGCTTGAGAAATGGCTGCTCATTTTCACCTTCGCTGTTAGTTCAAACATTCACTGGATTACAAACTAATTACCCATTAAAAGGAAACCTGACATGAAGAGAGCAAGCATCTTTTAAAAAGAGTCATGCTGATTAATCTCTCTGACTACAAAGTAAGCAATTTAAGGAGTCTCATTCCTTCAGGTATTGAAGTCCTTTTAGAGATTTTACAAATGCTAAAATTTGAATGTAAGGTGTTTTTATTTTTCACCATCTGACACTTTTATCTTCCTCTTAAATAAATCTTTCTTTCTTTGCCCTGGTATTTCCTCTGGTACCACATTTGACATTTAAGCACCTCTTGGATAGGCACATGGAAGATAGAACAATGAAGGGTACGTAGGTTAGTCTGATTTTAGATAAGGGTAAAAGACCGGCACAACATGAAGGGCCAAAAGGCCTGTGCTGTACTAATCTATTTTCTACGTTGACCTGCGTGTTCCAGCCATTGCTCAGTTGGTACCATGTTCAACTGTCAGAAATCAAGAACTCCAGTTTTACTTTGGGGCTTGAACACAAAAGTAAAGACCAGCTCAAGTGAAGCAGTTTCGCATTTCTGGAGATGCCAACTTTGAATGAAATGTTAATCAAGGCTCCATCAACTGTCTGAGATGGTTTTAAGGAGCACATGTAGGAGTTTGTTGTGTGCACATTAAGTGACATACTATTTTACATTACAATGACCAATTTTAGAAGTATCTTCAAGTCAGAATGGTGAGTAGCCTAGAGGGGATGGTGTTCCTATATATCTGCTGCTTTCTTCCTTCCAGATGGTGGAAGCCATGGGTTTAAAAGGTGCTGTCAAAGAAGCCTTGATGAGATGTTATTGTACATCTTGCTAATAATACACACTGTTCTGCTGTGCATCAAATATGCAAGATGCTGCAATCATTTGATAGATGGGCATGATGTACAGCTTTTTCTCACATTGAACAACAAAATGTTTCTTTCCATAGACAAGGTTCAGCAAAACATCATTTGCCAAAGGCAAGGATAATGCCTAATAAGGGAAACCATTCCCAAGATTATGTTCAGCTGAACTTTATAATGAAAAACAAAGCACAATTATAGTGATGGACTTTCAAACAACCCATAATGCCTTAATTTTCCACTGTTCAGAGCCAATCTTCAGCACAAATTTGACATAGTTGCATTAAACTTGACGTTCCCAATACTGTTTGAACAAACGTGATCATCCATATTGTGTATTGCTGGGGTTGTTTTCATTCATTGGACTTCAATTTGCAGTTTTGAGATCAAGCACAAATGTTAATAAAGTGATGGATCGAGTGATGGTCTGCTTGTCATCTGGTTTTCCAAATAATTAAACTTCCCATTCCATCGTCAGAACATTTTGGAGGCTCTTGTGAGTCATCTATGATCTGAAGTGAAGTCTGAATGAGGGCCAAGTATTGTGTACAATGCAAAGATTTAACTTGTAAAAAGCTCATTTATCACAATATATCTCATGTAATTGCAAAATTGATGAATCAGCTTCAGAACAATGAATACAAGCTGAAAGGACGTGAAAATTCTGTTTCCAATTTTCAGTTTAACTGTTGTGTGTACTGAGCTGTAACTGGTTGACTGATTTTTAAAGATGGAAGATTCTGGAAGGCTGGGCTTAAAAGTGACAATGAGTGGGACACTATTGGTGTACGATTTAACACGAGGCACATGTGTGAAATAATACCACAGCTCCATGGATGCAAACTTCAAAAGAGCACCTTTTGCTACATTGATGAGCCATTTCTTAACACTTTTACATAAAGTGTCTTTCTGCTTGAAATCACATCCAAAACTGACTTTTGTCCAGTCAATCCTCATAGATAGTATTCACATCATCAATTAGATATCCTTGGATCTCCACTAATTGTCCTCCATACCACTTTATGTTTGAGTTTGGGACTAAAACCTTGTTGGTTTGTCCTTGTAACTTTATTTCTGTGTAAGGTACTGCAGAGCTGTCAGTTTCCAGGTTGTGAAACCCATTGGCAAATTGACTATTACTGCATTCACCTTTTGGTAACATTTCACTCGTCAAGTGATCCAATCCTCTTTATCTGGGGCTCACTTGCCTGAAAATGCTGACATTTTCTGAAATTGCTCTAATTATTGTCTCCTGGTCCTCAGTGTTACCAGCCACAGGTTGTAATGTTTATTATCATTATGACAACAGGCTTTAGCCAGATGCGTATAAATCTTATATTCAGTTTTTAATCTGCTTTTAAGACAGCCCAACTCAATATTCATGCCACTGTATAAATGTCATTTAAGTCAGGAATCAATAGTGATATTACCAAATCAAGTATTTGCTGTAAACCGGACCTTAAGCACAAAATTGAACTGCTGCATTAATATTAAGATCTCATTTAAATAATATTTTCTATGACAAAATCAAATATTGAAACAATGTTTTTAATTAATAAAAGTCAATGGTGAATAATTTTGAGCAGAATTCTGCAGCGAATTATTTCACCAAATCTTGTTCATACTTCAGAACCTTTCTACATTAAACATCAACGGGTCAAACACAGGAACATTCAATAGCATGCAGGTATTTGCTTATAACCTTAATACCACTTAGAGTTACATCATATTTAATCTGTTAATAGTTGGTGATAAGTACAGTGTGACAGACCAACACCACCAAACAACAAGCAATCTCAGGTCACCAGCAATGAACTAAATGCTTACAGATTGAAAGCATGTTGAGTCATAGCAGTAACATGATAGCACATTCAAATAAAATTCACCTGTTTGTCATTTTAACAAACATGTTAGTCACTTTGAAATAAAATAACTCTGCTGGGCCATCTCTATACAATGGGTATCTCCATTATGATACATAAACTTAATCTTTATAGATAGATTCCTGAATAGTGCACAAAGGCATATGAATGGTTGAGTGCCTTTGTTAAAATAGCAGATGGAGGAATTTTAGATGAATGCATTATCCCTTTACACATCATTACTAATATCACACTCAGTTTTTTAAATCCTTTGGGATTAGCACCAGTTTGTTGAGAAGGCGGGGGAGAGATGATTACATATTGAAGTTTTTTTTAGTTTGGTAATGTGAGTGTCTCAGGCTGGATCAGCATGTATTGCCCATCCATAACTGCAAAAGGGCAGTTGAGTGTCAACCACATTGCTGTGGATGTTTGCTTTTGTAACTGGAATTCTGTGACCAGTCCTGGGGCCCTTGCTGTTTATGTACATTAATGACTTGGATGTGAATGTAAACATTATAATTCATAAGTTGCCGATTACTTGAAAATTGATGTTTATGGAGGATGGTCTCAGAGCAATGGAAGATGGAATTTAATCCTGGTAAGTGCAAGGTGGTGCATTTTGGGAGGTCTAATAAGGGAAGGATACCCACGATGAATGATAGGTCCTCATGGAGTACTGAGGAACAAAGGGATCTTGGTGTTTGAGACCGTAGATTCCTGAAGGTGTCAGCACAGGCAAACAGGGTGGTGAAGGAGGGATATAGGGCATTTGTCTTCATTACCTGGGACAGAGAGTATAGGAGCAAGGAAGTCATGTGGAAATTTTATAAAACGTTGGTTAGGTTCCAGATGGAATGCTGCATGCAGTTCTGGTTACCATGCTATCGGATTGCACTGGAGAGGGTGCAGAGGAGATTCATCAGGATATTGTCTTGGATGAAAGTCTCAGTGATGAGGAGATACTGGATAGGCCAGGTTTGTTTACTTTGGAGCAATGGACGCTAACACTAATGATTGAAATACACAAAATTCTGAGTGGGGCAGACAGAATTGATCATGAGAATCTCTTTCCTCATGGCTGATGTGTCTAAAACTAGAGGGCTTAACTTTAAGGTGAGGAGCAAATAGTTCAGAGCAGATCTGAGGAAACATAATTTCACCCAGAGGGTGCTAGAGATATGGAATGTGCTGTCTGAGAGGATGGGGGAGGCAAGTATTCTTGTAACATTTAAGAAACATCTGGATGAATACTTACAATGCTAGGGAATAGTAGGTGACGGACCAAGTGGAAATAAATGAGATTAGTGCAATGGGATTGAAAGGCCTATTCAATGTTGTGTGACATTCAGTGATTCTAAGAACAGAGGACATCTTTTCACAATGACACCACAAATATTGTGCTAGACATCAATAGCACTGAGGGCTTTGAGTGATGGCAATCAACATTATTTTTGCTGAGGCCCCCTGTGCACCTACCATAGAGAATGTGTCAAAATAGAAGCACACTCACTGTTATAACCTTTAGAATGTCAGCACATTTCTCCCTCTGGCATTCTGGGCTTCTGGGGTCAGGCAGATATACTACTTTCTTCTCATTACCTCCCTTCGCTCTCTTTAAGAGTTATACATTATTCTTCAGTAGGACTCTCGGAAGTAGCAAGAATCAGAGGGATCTTGGTGTTAATATCCACCCATTGCTTAAACTATCAGGACAGGTGGATTAAGTGGCTAAGGAGGCATATGGAATACTTGCCTTTATTAGTTGAGGCATAGAGTTTAAGAACAGGGAGGTGATGCGGGAACTGTAAACAACATTGGTTAGGCCACAGTGAGAGCATTATGTGCCGTTCTGGAATCCACATCACAGGAAAGATGTGATAGCACTGGGAGAGGGGAGGAGGAGATTTATCTGGATGTTGCCTGGGCTAGAGAGTTTCAGTGTTGAAGAGAAATTGCACAGATTGGGTTGTTTTCCTCAGAACAAAGGAGATTGAGAAGGAACATGATTGAGATCTATAAAATGATGAGGGGCATAGATTGGGTTGACAGAAATAAACTTTTCTCTTTGGTAGGGTAATCTGTGACTGGGGAAATAGATTGAAGGGAGGGGGAATCTGTGACTGGGGGCGTAGGTTGAAGGGAGGGGGGAATCTGTGACTGAGGGCATAGATTGAAGGGAGGGGGGAATCTGTGACTGGGGAAATAGATTGAAGGGAGGAGGAATCTGTGACCGGGGGCGTAGGTTGAAGGGAGGGGGGAATCTGTGACTGAGGGCATAGATTGAAGGGAGGGGGGAATCTGTGACCGGGGGTGTAGATTGAAGGGAAGGGGTAGGAGGATTATTGGGGATTTGAGGAAAATGCTTTCATCTATAGGATGGTAGAAATCTGAAACTCGTTGTTTGTAACCATGGTAGAGGCAGAAAGCCTTCTTGCACTGGTAATATTGAGATGTACACTCACAAGGCAAGTGAACAAATGGGCCAAGGCCTGGAACATGGGGATTAAAATAGTCAGGTGGCTGTTTTTGTCTAGTACAGACTCAATGGGCTGAAGAGCCTTTTTCTGTGATTTTTCATCTTTATAACTGCAAGACCTCCAAAACTACACCATAGTCTGGTTCAGTGTCAATTATTCTCAGCTCTTTGTGGAGTGACCGTGAACTGGACCAACATCCCCCATTAAAGCTGCAGAAACCAGCAATTGCATGTTATTCAATGTGAGATACATAAACCAGTTCAGTTCACGAACCTCACTTCAAACAAATAATAGAAACAGAAAGCTGTTTATTTCATCAGAAATTCAACAATTCCCTTTGACACAGTTTTGAGGTTTATTCAAAGTAAAGTTGAACAATATCTCATTGTGTTTGAGTTGTTCATTTTGACCTCAAGGAGAATAACGTTGCACTGAACTAGTTGAATTATTACGTGAAGTAGCTCTGCATTAAAATTATTCATACTTGGTCAAGACTAAAAATGCCTTTCAATTCACAAGCCACAGTTTGTTATCAGAGTCACAATATTCCCTAATTGCTGAAACAATTTTGAAAAAAGTTAAAAAGTAATGGAAGTGAATTTGTTCATAATGATGTAATTCTGACATCAACTGTCAATTGCTGTTCAGACTCTGAGAAAAGAGGAATGGAAGAGCTTTTTTGAAGACATAGGATTGATGTTCTGTTCCTTTAAATGTAAATAAAAAGTTTAATTGATGCCTGTGGGTCAGACAGCAGTCACTCTGAGATAAGGTAGTGACAGAAATGAAGCAGATTCAGAGTAGGGGCAGTCTCATTGCGTAGAGCAGCCTCAAATGTGGCTAGACACCCAACTCCCACACAACCCGCACCCACACGCTAACATACCTAACTCCTAAACACCCAACTCCTACACACCAACATACCCAACTCCTAAACACCCAACTCCCACACACCAACATACCAAACTCCTAAACAGCCAACTCCCACACACCAACATACCAAACTCCTAAACAGCCAACTCCCACACGACCCACACCACACGCCAACATACCCCACTCCTAAACACCCAACTCCCACACACCAACATACCCAACTCCTAAACAGCCAACTCCCACACGACCCACACCCATACGCCAACATACCCAACTCCTAAACACCCAATTCCCACACACCAACATACCCAACTCCTAAACACCCAACTCCCACACACCAACATACCCAACTCCCACATGACCCACACCCACACGCCAACATACCCAACTCCTAAACACCCAACTTCCATCACAACCAACACCCAACTCCCACCACACCGGTTTCATGGTGGTCAGAATTCACAGATTTCAAATCCCAGAAGCAGCACAAATCTACCTGGGCCATAATGACTGATCAAACCAGATCCAGTGATTCTCAACCATTTTTTTAGCCACTGTCTCCCTCTGAGCTCTTCTCAGATTCCAGGGCACCCCTTCTCAAACAGGGATACAACAAACAGACAGAAAATGATTTCAGTTTTCAATCTGTGGCCCCCTTCAAATATACCAGGGCCACTAACTTTGTATTTATATGTCCATTCATTGAAAGATCCATAACTATCTCTCTGGACAAAATGTCCTCAGTGGATGAAAGCTATTTTATTTGTTCTTCAATTTTGCTGAAAATTTCAGAGTTGCAATCAGTAGAAAAACTGTAATAGGAAGATTTTTAAAGAGGTGAATAGCTCAGTTTGAACAAAGTGTACCATGAGCATTTGCCTGTTCCTTTCAATAGGTTAGCCTGATACTTTCAAATCATCCTATTATTATTGGTTAATGATTGTTAACATTTTCACACATTCTCTTGGTCACTATACGGCAGGTGTTTAGGCTGTTGACCTAATGAGACCAATGCAACCAGTTCAAAAACATTTCACTCAACCCCTGTGGCTCATTCCTGATGCCTTCCAGTGGCATTACCTGTCCAAGGAACCAATCTGAGGTTAGCTTTTTACACAACTTTGGGCTAAAGGCCAGGAAGAACAGGTCCCTGAATAGGAACATCAAGCAGAACCCTCAAACGTGCTTCACCACATTTTCCCATGCTGTCCCCATAACCCTTGATGTCATTAATAACCAGAATTCTACTCATCGCTGTATTGATTACTCAATGACTGAGCTTCCACAGACTTCTGCATTAGAGAATTCTAAAATTTCACCATCGTCTGAGTGAAGACATCCTTCCACACCTCGGTCATAAATGATAGGTTTTTATTCAAAGCCTAAGTCCTTTAGGTCTAGATCCTCTCACTGGGGGAAACATCCTCTCTGTCCTTTTCCAAATGGTGGATTCTGTATAAATAGAGAATGATGCCTTATAGACCAATAAGGGATTGTTAACCATATCACGATTATAGTGCAGTTTGTTTTGTAGGCTCAAAGATGAGTAGGGGTAGGGGAGTTAGAATAGAAGATAAAGAGGAGCTTGAAGATAATGGGAGGGGGGAAAGTAGGGTTAAACTATCCTGTGTATGATTTTGCAGTGTAGGATTGATACCCACAGTGTGTTGGTCAATAATTTATCCCTAATCCAAGAACACAAACATATTATTTGTGCATTAGCATTTGGCTGTTTGTGGATCTTTGTGTACACAACTTGCCTGTCTATTACCAAGTTTCCAACATTAGCTACATTTTGAAAGAATTATATTGTCTATAAAGTAGCTCTGAATGGTCTGAGATTGAGAAAGTCCCTGAGTAAATGTGAGAATTTCTTTCTTTTTTGATGTTCAGATTTATTTTTCCAAGTGATTTGCATTTTAATACCAATATTGATATTTTTTTCACAGTTAGCTGGTTGTGAAACATTTGTTGATTCTAACTACAGTAGATAAATCCTTGACCAAATTATTTCTTTGGTAGAAGTATACATCATAAATGCAAAAAGTAACTGAAGTACCAAATGTGAGGGCAGGTGAATATAAATGCTTATATTTTCCCAATTATCCTTAACTTTGATACCATGCCCTTTGACACATTAATGAGATGCCTTTTCCTATGACTAAGGTAAAGTACAGCACTTTATCATTCACCAACACAGGTTCCAATTGTTCTCTTTCACCTGTGGTTCAAGCAGGTGGTCACTGAATGCAGATGGAGATTAATTCCTGTAATGTACACAATTCCTGAGTGCCAACGTGAATGAAAGGTAAATTACAGAGAATGTCTCCTGTCATGTTGACATTCCATTTGTGTGATTGTTCCATAGACCATGGCATTGTGACATGTAATAGCTACAGCATGTAGAGAATCTAAGAAGTAATCAGTGGGACTGAAACAATAACATTTGTGGCATCTGGACCAATATGTTTTTGCAAATGATTGACTTTTAATTAAATTTTCAGTGCACATCTCAAACTGTACATGATTTATGAAAATTAACTGAATGCATGTCAGCATGACTTCAAGTCATGACATTTTCAATTTATACAACAAATCTGAAGAGGGTTATTGAAAACTTCACAATACCCTACCAATACATTACAGAAGGATCTCCTTACAGTGTTTAGTTATATTCTTGAAATGATTACTGACATTGTGAGAGCTGGCCCAAAGACTCCAGCTCTTAGAAAAATAATGTTAGTTGTGGATTCTTAGCCATTTCCATTAGTTGTGAACTAACAGAAATGGCTAAGAAACTTGACCCTGAAGAAGAACTGGAAGACTGGTTAGATAGCATGATATGTGCTTCCAAATAAACCTGTTGGACTATAACCTAGTGTTGTGTGTAATTTTTAACTTTGTGCACCCCAGTCCAACAGCAGCATCTCCAAATCATAGTATATTGATGGTAGGGAATTCTGTGATAGAACATAGAGCATTACAGCGCAATACAGGCCCTTGAAGTTACGCTGACCTGTGGAACCAATCAGAAGCCCATCTAACCTACACTATTCCGTGGTAATGACATTGGATGACACAGCAAGCCAATTACATTCCATCTTGTTGAAGAGTTGATGCAGAGATTTGGTTTGATTGTTTGCTTGTGGAATCATTCAGTTCTGTCTACTGCATGCAGTTTCTGCTGATGAGCATGCAACTTCTCCTGTGTTGTGTTAATGGTGTTGTATAAATAAAGATTTTGAAGAAGGGTCAGAGTGGACTTGAAATATTATTTCAATTTCTCTCCACAAATGTTGCCAGCCTTATTGAGTTTCTCAATAAACAAAGGCACTAGTTTGTCTATCTAAGGCCAGTTGGCATGAGTGCCAAGAAATATGGACCATGACAACTTAATATTGGCACCGGACTGGTGTTATCCCAAGTTAGAGAGTGTACTTCAATATCACATAACATGGAGAGTGGAGGAGGCTGTATTGCATCTGATGCATCTCTCACCTTCTCAAACAACAGTTGAGATTTTAATGTTTGTGTTATAAAATCATAAATGGCAGCATCATTATTTAAGATGAAATATCCTGGATACTTAGCATGCAGAATGGTTCAATTTTTTTCTTGTGGTTATATGCTCTCTGGGTTGAATAGCATTTCGAGCTAAAACTTTTGTGATTTATGTCCAAGAGGATTTCCAATCCTTTGCAATGCTTGATTTACAATGTTTTCCACCCAATTAGTCCTGTAACCAATGGGTAATTTTTCAAATAAAGTATGTTTCAAATGTTTTGAAGCCATGTTTTTAGTGTAGTTTTGCCTTCAACAGGGCAATGGCAACTTTGGCTCGAGATCATGTGTCAAACTTACTAAAAGCATGTTCACAACTCCATAAGATATTGGAGCAGAATTAGGTCATTCAGCTCACCAAGTCTGCTTGCCAGTTGATCATGGTTAATATGTTTCTCAATCTCTTTCTCCTGCCTTCTCCCGGTAACCCTTAATATCCTTTCTTCTCAAGAACGTATTATCTGTGCCTTAAATGCACTCAATGACTTGATCTCTACAGCCTTCTGTAGTAATGAGATCCACAGATTCACCATGCTCTGGCTGAAGAAATTCCTCCCCAGCTCAGTTCCAAAGGGTCATCCCTTCACTCTGAGGATATGCTCTCAGGTCATTGTCTCTCCTACAATTGGAAACATCATCTCATCATCCAGGCCTCTCACTATTTCAGGTTTCCCCTCATCCTTCTAAACTCCATCAAGTAGAGACACAGAGGTCCTCAACTGCTTCTCATATGACAAGCTCTTCATCCCTGGGATCATTCTTGTGAATCTCCTCTGGACCCAATCCTCCCAATGCCAGTACATCCATCCTTCGATAGAGGGCTCAAAACTTCTCAAAATATTCTAAATGTGGTCTGACTGGAGCCTTGTACAGCCTCAGCTGTACATCTCTGCTCTTGTATTCTAGTCCTCTTAAAAGAAAATTGCTAACATTGCATTTGCCTTCCTAACTACCAACTGAACCTGCATGTTAACTTCCAGAGAATCCTGAACAAGGACTCCCAGATTCCTTTGTCCTTCAGATTTCCAAAGCATTTCCCTCTTTAGAAATAGTCTACATTTCTATTCTTCCTACCAAAACACGCAACCTCATCTTCCTACACTGTATTCCATCTGCCATTTTTTCGCTCACTGTCCTAGCCCATCCAAGTCCTTCTGCAGACGCCCAGCTTCATCAACACTACCTGTCCCTCCATCTATTTTTGTGTCATCTGCAAACTTAGTAAGAATGCCCTCAGTTTCTTCATCCAGATCATAATTGTATAAAGTGAATAGTTGTGGTCCCAAATGGACCCCTGAAGAATTCTGCTAGTCACTAGCTGCCATCCTGAAAAAAGATCCCTTTATCCTCTTCTGTCAGGCAACAAATCCTCTCTCCATGCCGGTACTTTGTCTCAAACACCATGAGCTCTTGTCTTATTTTGCAGCCTCCTGTGTGGCACTTCAACAAAGGCTCTCCTTTGGCTAATGTGCTCGTTACCTCCTCAAACAATTTTAACAGATTTGTCAGGCATGATCTACCCTTGACAAAGCTGTGCTGACTCCGCCCTAATTTATCATGTACTTCAAGTATTTGCCACTATCTCATCCTTAATAATGGATCCAAACTCTTAACAATGATCTAATGTTTCCGGTCATCTGCTTCCCTCCCTTCTTTAACTGGACTGTTATATTAGCCATTTTCCAGTTTTCTGCCACCCTACCTGACTCCGGTGATTCCTGAAAGATCACCACCAATGCCTCCACTATCTCCTCAGCTATCTTCTTCAGAGCTCTGGGGTGTAGTCCATCTGACTTGGTGGTGAGCATTTCTGTCTCATAGCGCCAGGGGCCTGAGTTTGATTCCATCCTCAGGTGACTGTGCAAACTCCTCACAGACACATTCTCCCCCTGTCTGCGTGGATTGCTTTTGGGTGCTCCAGTTTCCTCCTACAGTCTAAAGATGTGGAGGTCAGTGTAGATTAGCCATGCTAAATTGCCCCACCATGCCCAAGGATGTGCAGGCTAGGTGGATTGACCATGCAAAATGCGGGGTTATAGGGATAGAGTAGGATGGGTCTGGGTGGGATTCACTTCAGAGGGTCTGTGTGGATTTGATGGTCTAGGTAAAAACAATGACTGCAGATGCTGGAAACCAGATTCTGGATTAGTGGTGCTGGAAGAGCACAGCAGTACTGCTCCTCGGATGCTGCCTGAACTGCTGTGCTTTTCCAGCACCACTAATCCTGGATTTGATGGTCTGAATGGACTAGTCTGACACTGGAGAGCTTCTATGATCCGGATGATTAATCCACCTTCAGATCCTTCAGCTTCCCCAGCATCTACTCCTTATAGATGACCACTACACTCACCTCTGCCCCCGGTTCACAAAGTTCTGGTATGCTGCTGGTATCTTCCCCTGTGAAGATTGATGCAAAGTACCTATTCAGTTCCTCTGCATCTCTTTGTTCCCCTTGCTATTTCTCCAGCCTCATTTTCTAATGGTCCAGTGTCAATCCTTGTCTCTCTCTTACTTTCATCTATGTAAAAAAAAAACTTTTGCAATCCTCACTAGATTACCAGCTATTTTACTCTCATATTTCATCTACTGCTGCCTTATTGTATTTTAGTTATCCTCCTCTGGTTTATAAAGGCTATCCCGAAACTTCACCACATTGTGTTTTTTTCTCTTTTGATTTATTTTTCGCTGTCCCTAACATCCCTGGTCAGCCTTGTCCTCCCCTTGATATGTTTCTGCTTCCACTGAATGAATTTCTGCCATGCCTCCTGAATTACCCCCATTGCTGCTCCTTCCTATCAACTCTGGCCAGCTCCTCCCTCATGTCTTTATAGTTACTTTTACTCAATTGAAATGCCATTACATCTGATTTTAGCTTCTCCCTCCCAGACTGCGGGTGATTTCTATCATATTATGATCACTGATCCCACGGGGTTCCTTCACCTTAAGCTCTCTAATCAAGTCTGTCTTATTAGAAAGCACCAGATCCAGAATTGCCTGTTTCCAGGTGGACTCTGCCACAAGCAACTACAAAAGGACATCTCATATATATTCCACAAATTCCTTTTCTTGGGATCTGCCACCAACCTTCGCTTTCCAGTTCATCTGCATATTTATGTCCCAAATTTTTATTGTAATAGTGCCTTTCTTTCCTGCCTTTTCTATCTCCTATTAATATTTGGGTTTCACATCCTGACTACTGCTAGGAGATTTGAACATAACTCCTAACAAGGTCTTTTTCCTTTATTGTTCTTCAATTCTACAGGTTCAATACCTTCCAATGCTGTATTGGTTCTGTCATGGACATAATTTGCTGATACATTGCATAGTAATTACTTAACTAGAGATGCCTGTACAAAAAGACATGAATTCAAATCCCATCACAATGACTGGGGAATTGAGATTACTGATTAAATAAATCTGGAACAAAAAGCTAATCTCAGTAATGGTGACCATGACAACTATTGGTGATTGCTGGAAAAGTCCTATCTGATTCGCTAATATCCTTTGTGAAAGAAATCTGTCATCTTTACCACATCTGGCTTATGAGTGACTTGAAACCCACAACAAATTTTAATTCTTCACCTTTTATCTGTCCTCAGAAAAGGCCAAGCAAGCCACTCAGATGAATCAAAAACCATTCACAGCAGTTTATGAACAGTTTCTCTTCACTTCCTGAGGGACAATTTCACGTGAGAGAATCCCTGTGATTTTTAACACTCGAACCAAACTTGTAGCATTTTGTTTAAATGTTTATTGGTTTACAACATATCCCATTATTTCAAAATGGTGGTGTTTCATTTTAAGGAAACATAGTTTCATTGGTATAAACACCTTCATCCTTATGTGACGGAACATCCAGTAATATCTTCTGGTTAATAACCTATATTTGCGAGCTTGGAGTGAAGGTGTGGTTTCAGAGGCTGGGAGTTGGGAGGCTGTGGGCAGGTTACATGGTCTGGTTTTTGGACACTCTGCTCACTTCTTACACATGGCCACTCCTTGGGCATGTCAGAGACCTTCAAGATGATTGGAACCTTCACAGCTGCGTCTTTTCCAATCCTTCTGGTCCAGGGTATGAAATTCCTATGAGTTGGTGAGGATGCTGCATTTTTGAGCGAAGTTTTGAGATCATTTTTGAAATATTTCCTCTGCCCCTCCAGGTAATCCAATTTGCCATAATAACATTTGAAGTATTGAACTTGGTATGGAAGTCTCGTGTAGTGAATATGGATAGTGTAGCCTGCCGACCCCAGCTGTTGACCACAGCCAGTGTCTCTATACTGGGGATGTTGATGTGGCAGAGGCCTCTGATAATGAAAATCCTGCCGATGTCATAGATTCATAGTGTCATATAGCATTGAAACAGACCCTTCAGGCCACCATGTTTAAGCCAACCAATCAAACGCCAAACTACACTAAACTCATTTACCCACACTTGGCCCATAGTCTACAACGGAGATAGTGAGGACTGCAGCTGTGGGAGATCAGAGTTGAGAGTGTCTTGCTGGAAAAGCACAGCAGGTCAGGCAGCATCCGAGGAGCAGGAAAATCGATGTTTCAGGCGGGGGCCCTTCATCAGAAAGGGCTACAATGCTCTGACAAGTTGCTGCCCATCAATACTGGTAATGTTTCGCTGGAGAAACAATGCTTTAAAATATTTAACACAACTCTCTTATGAAGTTGAGCACAGATTATACCCAATTGTGGGGTTACACAACTAAATAAGTTCAAACATCTCAAATTAACAGTACGTTCCACTGTCCTTTCAGAAGTCAAAGCCGTTCCCTTGTTCCATGCTAAAAATATTTCTTGTATATTAAAATAAAATAAAAATATAAAAATAAATTGTCGACCAAACCCCATGTCGTGAGCTGATAGCTGGATCTCCTTTGATTTTTCACACTTTCCACCGTTTGCTGAGCAAATTTGGATCTTGTGGTAGGGGAGAATTGTGCCACAAATATTTGCTGGACAGACGTTCAGACACATTTATAGCACAGGCTTTCAGTCTCTGAGCCATGCAGCCATTGAATATAACATCAAACCACATAATATTACCCACAAGGTTTAAAAAAAATGGTAACAACTGATCAGTAACAGATGGAAGCTTCAGATAATTCTTCCTGCTTTATTCAGTTTAATTGATTCTACAGTCAATTAACCTTCTAAAAAAAGTCATAACATTTATGATCAAGCTCAAAAAGCGAATTTGTTATTGATGATGTTGAATAAGCATCGAAAAAGATTATGTTTGTCTTGGGAGGGAGGAGGACCTTTTAGCTCAAAAACCGGTTACAAAATTGTTTACCACAGAAATCCTGGATCATGTTGTCATGCACTTCATTCTTTATCCCATTGCCACTTCACGTTTTCCCTCTGGATCATGGAGTCAGTCAAATATAGATGTTTGAGACAATTGTTGTCTCACCACAACAGGAGTCAATTCATCAAGACCAGGTCAGTAACACTAATTACTGAATAGGGAGATGGTTGAGAAAATTAATGATACTCACTGGCCGTGAGAGTGGTAGAGGCTGAACCATCAATAATTCCACAAAATAAATTTGCTGGACTTGGGGGAATGGGTTGAGCAATGGGCCTGACTGAGTTGCTTCATGGAGAGCTTTCTGTGTGGTTAATGACCCCATAATTCTGTTATTAATAAAAAGCTATTATCTAATTTGAACATTTTCTCTCATCTGACCTCTATTGGCCAAACGAAATCCAGATACTACTTTGTATTTTTTATCATTAATATTAATTAAAAATTCTGTGGCTCAATGGGTAACACATTGAGTCAGGAGACTATGGGCTTACATTTTCAATCTGGTCTCAAGTACACTTCAGGACAAAGCTGAGAGAGTTGAATTGTCATCAAACGCAATGCTAAATTAAGATTTTTTCAGGTAGATGTATTTAATCACATGGTGCAGTTGTATGGGCAGAGATAGCCAGTGTACCTCTGCAATGAAGGAGCTGAAGTTTGCTATCACCATCCTCTTTAAATGTAGCAAACTGACAGGGTCCTGCTTAGTCCAGGATGGGAGAGGAAGACAACGTCCTTGTCAATATAGACTATCTTTTGTAGATGGCAATATATCACTTATTACAAATTAGCAACGAGTTCCAGTTTACAGTGGTATGATAGTCATTGTTATAGTGACTTCAAGGGAAGGTGCAGAAGGAGAGTCTCCAGCTTGGAGCCTGGCGGCCTGGGTTTAAACCCCACCTTTTTTGAGAGGTGTGTCAAACATCTCGGAACAGGTTGATTGGAAAATACATTGACACTTGGAGGAGGAGGAGGGGAGGGGAGGGGAGGGGAGGGGAGGGGAGGGGATGCTCGGTCTCCCTCCTAATCTGCTCTGTCCACAAGTCTATGACATCATCATTGTGGGTGTTGATTATAAGACTTAGCAATATTGACACTTGCAGACCCAAATCTGATAGCTGATCATTCAAAACAGAGCATGGGAGTCCTCTACCGCCCCCCACCCCCAACTATCCACACCCTAACCACCCATTACACTGGTTGATATTTATCACCCAACCCTACATCAACATTAACTGATCCCTAAAAGTGCTTTGTAAGAGCTAGTCATGTCCTTGCTCCCTACACGTAATTTCATTATGCAATTACTTTTGTAATTAATAGCAGCAAAACATTTTGTGTGGTCCTGAAAGGCACTATATAAATTCAGAATATTTAATTTCAGAAGCTGAAGCTAACACCTGACCAATAGCTGGACTCCATTTGACTGTATTTTAGTTCACAGGGTCAGGTCAGTCCCTGATCTTATTTATCTTGAATGTATGTTGTACCTTCTGCAAATGTTGCAACAATAACCAATCCTTAGGTCACTACATAAATGCAATCCTGTGATGTTCACCACTAACCAGATACTGCTGTCAAACCAAAAGACACTCTACCAATCACGAATCAGAGATGTGATATATGAATTTCAATGCTGGTGTGATGCCAAGTACGTAGGCTGCATGTCCTAAAGACTGGCAGCTGATTTCAAACAGTGTGTCCATTTTACTGTTCTTAACAAGCAAGTCATGATCATACCCAGTCAGCACACTTGCAAAGTTTTTGAATAGTGTTTGCTGTATAATCTGAGCATATGATGAATTAAGTTGACATCCAATTTAGGATTGTCAGTTGGGTTCACAGTGTGGTACATGTGCATGCACTGGAACCTACATATATTAATACACAGGGCTCTGTTGTTTACAGACAGACAAAACATGTACACATACTGCACTTGTTTCATATCAACAGAATAGGTGATTTTCACTCACTGGTTCATTTCTCAGGTCAATGCTCTAACCCGTCAAAGTTGATCTGCCTAATTTAAAATTTAAACAAAGCCTGGTAACTAACTGTCAGTCATTAGCTGGTGAATTCTCCACAGTAACATGTTTAACAATCAGAGTCCACTTACCAACCAACTAATGTTTCCTCCCGTATTTTGGATTTCCCCTTAACTTGGTGTTCCTCTGAATTGTCCTGAGGGCAATGCAAAAAGTTTCAGCCAGATGTGTATTTTGTCATTAGCACATATAACAGTATGACATGAAAAAGGCTCTATCTACAGAGGAAACCTTCCCTATGGTTTCACAGATAGAGGGTATCAATTCTAGCGCAATGTGGGTTTTGGTTCCTGCTGTGATTACTCAGCCTGAGTCAGTGACTGCCCTTCATCAATATACAGGTCCGACTCTGACACTGTCATTCGGTCGGGCTGTTGATTTTCAGCTGAGGCTCGACAGAGGAGATCCAGTAAGTTTATTTTTATAATAACATATTTGGGTACTATTCTCCTGTTCTAAGAGATTGTTATCACACATCCTTCACAGAAATTTAGCCAAAAAACAGATTTGAATTCCATCAATTTATTTATTTCAAAGTACTGAGGGGTAAATAATCTTCAAATAAATAAATTAAGTAATTAATAGTAGGCTGACACCTTCTTCACAAATGTTTGCTTTCTCTTTCTTTAGACTAAAAGAATCATAGAATCATAAAGTATAGCTGAGAGCCTTTGGCCCATTGAGTTTGCACTTAATCTACACTAATTTCACCTCCCAGAACTTGGTCAGTTGATGATGTTATGACATTTCACGTGCTCATTGAAGAACGTTTTTAAAGGTCTTGAGGTTTTCAGTCTCAACTCCCCTCCCAGACAGTGCATTCCAGATTCCCTCCACCCTCTGAGTGAAAAACGTTTCCTCAAATCTTCTCTAAAACTCATGTGGTTTATAAAAAAGCACATTCTTTACAATACACCCTATAATCATACATATTTGTCATTATATGGTGACATACTTCAGTAACTCATATCTGACTTGTCTGTTGTGAAAACAAATGAGAAAGGTATTGTGGTCCAGTAATGAGTAGACCAGATTAACTTGGACAGTAGTTTAAACTTCATCAACCCAGTACATGCACCAATTTGGAACAGCAAAACATTGGTGAGATTCAGTAAGAGTTGTTGGAAATTATAATTGTCACTACAATACCTCCATTATGACTCAGTACTCTGGTATATTCATGTTCAGAAACCAGGGCAACTTTCTTTTCATGTGAAATTATTAGAACATGTCATTATTGCCCTGAAACTGAATATGCAACAGACTTTCATTAGGCAACTCCTGGATTCCTACAACCTCAAATTGCAAAAATAAAGGGTGCTCTGGCTTTGTTTTTTCAAAATTAGTTAATAGTTTGTAATCATTAATTAGTTTGTTAATAGGAGTAAATTGGATTAACTCTTCAAACAGATTGAAATGCTGGTTTGTGTCTCTTGGTTAGAGACAAAATTACTGCAGATGCTGGAATCCAAAATAGACAGGCAGGAGGCTGGAAGAACATGACAAAACCAGGCAGCATCATGAGGTGGAGAAGTCGATGCTTCAGGTGTAACCCTTCCTCAGGACTGAGTCCTGATGCCTGGTTTGCTGTGTTCTTCCTCTTTGACACTGGAATCTAAAGCTTTGAGAGAGAGAAAAGGATTCCAGTGCCAGAAATAGCAGAAAGATGGCAAATTATTTAGTCTCCCTCAAATGTTCTGAGAACACTGTTTTATGGGTGCGCCGTATTATTAAATTCTGCTGATTGTTTGGAGGTGCTGAAATATAAATGTTTTTAGACTATACTTGAATGTTTTCATGGAAATGTTGATATCAGAGAATGCCATTCAATATTTGGTGAAAGCATCCTGATAAAGAGCCTGAAGCCACACAGTTATCATGAGTCTGAGAAGTACACACAAAGCAGGTTTGGAGCTTTCCTAATACAGTCTGGCAACGTTCGACCCAGACCCAGTTCAAGTAGGAAATGAAAAAGAGCTATATCAGAAATCAAAGAGCAAAGAGCAGTACAGGACAGAAACAGGCCCTTGTGCTCACAAGCCTGTGATTATTTGATGGGCAACTTCAAGTCTTTATGGTTATCTCAAGAGACATCGATGCTGGTAAGCAACGTCACTTGATTTATTTCCTCATGTATTCATTTGCAGCAAGATGAGAGATATCTGCCTAGGGAGCAGGTTTTGCTAATATTTATGATAGAGTTAGGATTACATATTTTCAAGGTGAGATTATAATAAGGTGAGGAAGGTGTAATGCTCTTGGTAATCAAATGATATGACCTAATCCTGTCAAATACTCTTCTGAATGCTCATTAGCTGCAAACTGCTTTGAGATCTCCAGGAGGTGTCTGGTGCTTTATAAATTCCAATCTTTCTTTCACAGCTCATTTAAGATCCTCATTTGAACTACACTGGTATGAAATTAATTAGAAGGCAGTGACCTCCTCTCAGCTAGGGAGAGATTGACTTATTCAGGCTAAGATATTTATAGAGTCATAGAGATGTACAGCATGGAAACAGACCCTTTGATCCAACTCATTCATGCCGACCAAATATCCTAAAAGTAATCTAGTCCCATTTGCCAGTACTTGGCCCATATCCCTCTAAACCCTTCCTGTTCATATACCCATCTAAATGCCTTTTAAATGCTGTACTTGTACCAGTCTCCACCATTTCCTCTGGCAGCTCATTCCATACACGTACCACCCTCAACAGGAAAAAGTTGCCACTTAGGTCCCTTTTATATCTTTTTCCTCTAACACCTTAAACCTATGACCTCTAGTTTTGGACTCCCCCACCATAGGGAAAAGACCTTGTCTATTTATCCTATTCATGTTCTTCAGGATTTTATAAACCGTTATAAGGTCACCCCTCAGCCTCCGAAACTCCAGGGAAAATAGCCCGAGCCTATTCAGCCTCTCCTTATAGCTCAAATCCTCCAACCCTGGCAACATCCTTGTAAATCTTTTCTGAACTATTTCAAGTTTCACACCATCCTTCCTGTGGGAGGGAGACAAGGATTGCACATGGTGGCACAGTGGTTAGCACTGCTGCCTCACAGCGCCAGAGACCTGGGTTCATTTCCCACCTCAGGCGACTGACTGTGTGGAGTTTGCACGTTTTCTCAGTGTCTGCATGGGTTTCCTCCGGGTGCTCCAGGTTCCTCCCACAGTCCAAAAATGTGCAGGTTAGGTGAATTGGCCATGCTAAATTGCCCGTAATGTTAGGTGAAGGGGTAAATGTAGGGGATTGGGTCTGGGTGGGTTGCGCTTTGGCGGGTCGGTGTCGACTTGTTGGGTCGAAGGGCCTGTTTCCACACTAAGTAATCTAATCTAATCTAAGTATTCCAATAGTGGCCTAACCAAAGTCCTATAGAGCCGCAAAACTGCTCCCAACTGCTGTACTCAATGCACTGACCAGTAAAGACAAGCATACCAAATATCCTCACTATCCCATCTACATTCGACTCCACTTTCAAGGAACTATGAACCTGCGCTCCAACATTGTATCGAGACTTATTCAGATTCAATAACAATGCAGCCTCTGCTGACAAAGGAAATACACAGACCAGTTTGCACACTGCACATTCCTATGCATAAGTTATGTGTTCGAATTGTATTGTCTGAGGGTTCAATCTTGCAAAATCTTCAAAAATTCCTGATGAAGGGCTTATGCCCGAAATGTCGATTCTCCTGCTTCTCAGATGCTTCCTGACCTGCTGTGCTTTTCCAGCAACACACTCTTGACTGAGGGTTCAATCTTGTCCAGGACACCACCTTCCCTTCTTCCAATACTGGTTGTGCAATCTCTTACACACAGTTGTCTGAGCTCTAATATTGCAGCACTCCCTCTTATTACTGACAATGTTAATCTGGACCAAATCTCTGGAGTGGAATTTGCTCTGTCTTTGCAATAATCTGAGTTCATTTTACCAATAACCTTTGACTTGTAGATACAGTTACGTGATCTACACAAGCTCAGGGGGTCCTCTATATTTAAATCTCGCTGCAACTTTGCTTTGGGTCATGTGAACTTACAACACCATTACATAATGAACATTACTTGACAGAATTTGAACGTCAAGTCATAGAATCCCTCCAGTGTGGAAACAGGCCTTCCAGCCCAACAAATCCACACCGACTCTCCAAAGAGCACCCCATTACTCCACACTTACCCCTGACAAACGCACCCAACCTGCACATCCCTGAAGACTATGGGCAATTTAGCATGGTCAATTCACCTAACCTGCATGTGTTTGGACTGTGGAAGGAAACCAGAGCACCCGGAGCAAACCCATGCAGACACAGAGAGAATGTGCAAACTTCGCACAGACTGTCGCCCGAGGCTGGAATTGAACTCAGCTCCCTTCTGCCGTGAGGCAGCAGTGCTAACCACTGAGCCACCATGTTGCCCCAGATGTCCTCTCATCCAAATGTGAAATTCCTAAATAGAACTACAGCTGGAAATTTATGCTTGTTCACACCACTGAACCCCACCCCCTTCCCATTTATCTCTCCGCTCCAGCTGCTCCCTGCCTTCATTCCTGATGAAGGGCTTTTGCCCGAAACGTCAATTTTCCTGCTCCTTGGATACTGCTTGACCTGTGCTTTTTCAGCACCACTTTAACCTGACTTTAAAAGAGCCCAGTAAAAATAGTCTTCTCTTTTCATTTAGTGAAATAAATAGTCTACCAAAAGGGAAATTGAACCCTGCTTTAAACACAAATATACCTGACAAATCTTGGCTCTAGCTCTTTATTTGGATCCTGGCAGAGTCATAACAACATTACTTTACAGGAAATGCATTTTAAAAGAATATTACAATTGCATTATTATGGATTATAACTCGAGCATCACCAGTTTATAAATTTTAACCTGCCCTGAAATGATTCTGCAACTAAACCATAATTAATAAATAATATGTTGGCAAATCTGTGCTAAAATACAGATTTTAAAAGTTGATGCGTGAAATACGAGACTCTTTAAAATGATGTCAGTTTCCTAATATACTGCTAGATCTGAATTCAATTCAGGCAAATACCGAAAATGTAAAGAGCTGGGAAAGCGAATATAATATAGTTGTGCGAGCTCTCTTCTAATCATCTGGCTAGTTTAAATAAAAAGACAGGAAATGTTGCAAACAGACGTTGAGTGTGAAAGCATATGCAGGCAATGGACAAAATACAAAACTCAAAATCCCATTTTGAAGAAGGAGCTGTAACATTCACCTATCTGCTTCTTCTCTAAATACAGGTTCTGTCTGATTTGTTATTCTTATGATGATGATAATATTGGACAAGTCAGAATACAGAGTGAAACTTGGTTTGATAGGCCCTAACTTTGATTTGTTTTAGATATGGATGTCAGTTATTAAACATGTTCACATGTGTCTGCCAGTGTATTTCTGAAACAAAGCACAAATGCTTATTAAATGAGAAAAACTTGAGCTATATTGCAATTAGCAAAATGATTAGAAAGATTTCATTATAAACATCAGAAAATTATTCAAACTTACAATATGCCTTTTATCCCAGCAATACCCTTATAAACACCCATTACCGCCGTACCAAGATCTATTGCTCTGCCTGGCATAGGTACAATCGGGCTCTTACCAGTGAATTTCTGTGTGTTTGCTGGATATGATTTTCCTTCAGGTGGTATCTCTCCCGCAGACACCGAAAACAAACTGCAAACTAGACTCATTCCAACTTTAACTTTTGAGCAAATACAGGAGTTCTAGTTTACAGAAATCTTGTAACACTTCTTCTTTGAGAGTTAAACATGCGTACCTCTACACTCTGGTGCATACCCGCACTGACTGACTGACTGACTTCCTTCTGGATTTTCTGTCTCTGTGTGGCCTTGGAATTGTCGCTGGGCAACAGTACAATTTTTCTCCTACATATCTTTAATATGCTAAACCTCTAAACACAAACCCTTCACTTTAAGATCTACAAAACCACATTAAAAATGCATGCAAACAAATAGGCTTCCAGACCCCCTCTTAACCAAGCTCATAAGAAAAACTCTTAAAATGAACTAAAATCAAATTTTCCCGAGTCTAGCGTACAAAAAAACCCTCAGTTTATACATTGTTCTGAATATTATACTTTGTTTTGTAATGCTACTGTGTAATACCTAGGTTAGTTTAACATAGAGTCATAGAGATGTACAGCACAGAAACAGACCCTTCGGTCCAACTCGTCCATGTCAACCAGATATCCCAACCCAATCTAGCCCCACCTGCCAGCGCCCGGCCCGTATCCCTCCAAACCCTTCCTATTCATATACTCATCCAGATGCCTTTTAAATGCTGTAATTGTACCAGCCTCCACCACTTCCTCTGGCAGCTCATTCCATACATGTACCACCCTCTGTGTGAAAAAGTTGTCCCATAGGTTTCTTTTATTTCTTTCCCCTCTCACCCTAAATCTATGCCTTCTAATTCTGGACTCCCCACCCCAGGGAAGCAACTTTGTCTATTTATTCTATCCATGCCCCTCATGATTTTATGAGCGTCTATAAGGTCATCCCTCAGCCTCCAACACTCCAGGGAAACAGCCCTAGCTTATTCAACCTCTCCCTATAGCTCAAATCTTCCAACTCTGGCAACATCCTTGTGAATCTTTTCTGAACCCTTTCAAGTTTCACAACATCTTTCCGATAGGAAGAAGAACAGAATTGCGCGCAGTATTCCAAAAGTGGCCTAATCAATGTCTTTTTGTTGTTGCTAAATCCTAGTGGTTTTTATACATTTCTATTTCAGGATTCCAGGATCTGCATCCTTTGCTTTTAAGAAATTACTTGGGATCAGATATTCAGAAGTAAATGGAACACGAAGATTTGAATTATTCTCGTGGTTCTGGAGTTAACGGAGAAATCAAAACATAATCAACATCAGGGGAATAGTCTTCAACAAAAATAGACAAGGGTTGATTTTTATTCATTTTGTGGGATGTGGATGTCACTGGCTGGACCAGCATTTGTTGCCCAATGCTTGTTGCCCTTGAGAAGGTGGTGGTGAGCTGCCTTCTTGAACCACTGCAGTCCAACTGCTGCACATAGACCCATAATGCTGCAAAGGAGGGAGACCCAGTGACACTGAAGAAATGGTGATATATTTCCAAGTCAGGGTGGTGAGTGGCTTGCAGGAGAGCATGCAGGTGGTGGTGTTCCCATGTATCTGCTGCCCTTGTCCTTCTAGATGGAAATGATCAAGAGGTTTGGAAGGTGCTGTCTGAGGATCTTTGATGAATTTCTGCAGTGCATCTTGTACATGGTACACACTGCTGCTACTGAGCATTGGTGGTGGAGGGAGTGGATGCTTGTGGATGTGATGTTAGTCAAATGGGCTGCTTTGTCCTGAATGGTTGTTGGAGCTGCACCCATTCAGGTAAGTGGGGAGTATTCCATCACACACAAAAAAGAACTGAGGATCTGGAAATTAGAGACAGAATCCAAAATTGCTGGAAAACTCAGCAGGTCTGGCATCTGTGGAGTGAAATCAGAGTTAACATTTGAGGTCCAGTGACCTTTCTTCAGGACTGTTGATAGCTAGGAAAAGTTTGATATTTACACAGGAGATGGAATGGGGGAGGGAGAGAAAGTAAACAATATTTGGATGTAGCACCCAAATTGAGAGAAACACAGTGGACAGGCAAAGGATTGGGTAAAGGTTATCCTGGGGGAATGAATAGCAGCTAATGGGTACCATTAGTGGCTGACAATGGGTTGTTAGTGGAGCAGACCATGTGATAACAAGACCTGTTGTGTAAGGGTTGGGATAAGGACATGGACAAAGTTTCTCAGGCCCCAAAATTGTTGAACTCAGAACTGAGTCCTGAAGGCTGTAGAGTTCTCGAGCAGAAAATGAGATGCCGTTCTTCCAGCTTGCACTGAGCTTCGCCGGGGCACTGCAGTGAGCCTGAGATAGATGTTGGCCAGGGGACAGGGTGGGCTGTTCAAGTGGCAGGCAACTGGAAGCTCAGGATCATTTCAGCGGACAGAACATAGGTGTCCTGCAAAGTGTTCACCCAGCCTTGTTTTGTCATTCCTTCGTAGCGGAGACCACATTGTGAGCAGTGAATGCAGTCAACTGGATTGTGGGGAGTGCAGGTAAAGTGCTGCTTCACCTGGAAGGTGTGTTTGGGCCCTTGAATACTGAGGAGGGAGGGAACACCTTCAGCAGTTGCAGAAGTAGTTGTTGTCGGGTTGTGAGTGGGAGTTGGGAGTGAAGGAGGAGTGGACCAAGGTGTCCCAGAGGGAACCGGTCCTTGGTCTGGCAAAATTGGTCCTCCTATATTTACTAATTGGGGGTAAAACCTAGAGCGCTTCGATTTTCCACAGACATAAGTGTCTATATAAAACTAGTTCATCTGCATTTGAAACAAAATCCTGCAGAACTGTCTAGATATTCTTGGGAAATAGACAAAATGTATTCAGCTATTGCTCTGCTGTAAGTCTGGTTGATGAAGGGCTGGTGTTATTCATCAGAATATAAAAGCAGGGATGTATTTCTGATACTCTATAAAGGTTCTGGTCAGACCACATTTGGAGTATTGTGTGCAGTTTTGGACCCCATATCTCAGCAAGGATGTATGGGCCCTGGCGTGTGTTCAGAAGAGATTCACGAGAATGGTCCCAGGAATAAAAAGTTTAACATATTAGGAACGTTTGAGAACTCTGAGTTTACACTTGATGGAGTTTAGAAGTATGAGGGGGGATGTTATTGAATCTTACAGAATACTGAATGACCTGGACACAGTGGATGTTGGGAAAATGTTTCCATTGGTAGGAGAGACTAGGACCTGAGTTCATAGCCTTAGAGTAAAGGGAAAGCCTTTTATAACGGATGTAAAGAGAAACTTCTTCAGCCAGAGAGTAGTGAATCCATGAAATTAATTGCCACAGAAGGCTGTGGAGACCAGGTCGTTGAGTAACTTTAGATTCTTGAGTATCAAGGGGATCAAGGGTTATGGGGAGAGAGTAGGCGAATGGGGTTGAGAAACTTATCAGCCACGATTGAATAGCAGAGCAGACTCAATGGGCTGAATGGCCTAATTTCTGCTCCTACGTGTTATGGTCTTTTGGGATTACCTTTATTTTAAGAGGTTGTATGCACTGCTGCATGAACATCACCTTTACAGCAAACCTGGCAGCTCAGACCTTCAGGCAATAAAACAACAGTTTGGATAAGCAACATTTTCATTTTATATCATGTCAGTTCTGGAGTCAGATTATTTTCAGAAAGCATTTTATTTAAATGTCTCATCAAGCTCTGTGTTGATGTTGCTATTGATGTGGCTTTTAAATGAAGAAAAATCAAGATGGTTTCAGTAAAATGAAGCACATTTAACATATGCAATATATGAGTATATTTATTAAATTAAGCTATACTTCTCTTGAGAAACGCACACTGCTTGTGTAAAACTCCACCATCTTTCCATATGGTATTAATAGAACAAAGAATGCAGGACACAGACACCCAGAGACAGATTGAACATTACCTTCAGACATTCAAATAATAAAGTGCTCTTGGCTCTAATGTGACAACAATGTCTCAGCAATGACTACATCCCAGCAGCTGGATTAGGGACAAGTATTAGATGTGTCAATAATGTGAGTACGATTTGTTCAGTGCACAACCAGAAAGAAACAATTCCTTGTAAAAGAACATTATACATGCTCAAAGAGAGGAAGGAATAAATCAGACCAGAATTAAACACTCTTGCCTCATTCCCAGTCTGGAAGTTAAATCATTTGCTGGAGGTTCCATAATCAAATGTCTCTGCTGAGGAGTACAATTTACTTCATGTGTGTGCACATTTGACGAAGGTCCGACTAACAGAAATGAACTTACCTCAGAATTCTGGAGTCAGATCAACTTTGTTTGAAGGCATTAAATTACAAACTGAGCACAGTGATTAGGATTAAACATGCAGACAACTATGGACAGGACATTAACTAGAGTGCAATGACCCCGAACACAGGTTCGTCTGAGGTCTGTCATTCGTTGAGTCGTTTTTAGTACCACCACATCCTAAGAACCACATGAAATCCTTCACAGAGATTTGGGAGAAATTGATGATGTAATATGCCATAGACTATTTTCTAAATATAGAGAGATTATGGAGCACATACAATTCTCAAATGGAGTTTAGACTTCAAATTTCAGCTTTTCTTCTTTACTCCAACCCTAATATGACAATGAGATTATTTGTAAAGGATTATTGTTTAATTCTTAACCAACTTCATGCAAGATTTGACTGAGAATTGAAAATAAACAATTACAATGTCTGGTGAATCCATAAGCGATTTTAATTAGAGTTTGAATCTGGAATAATAAACAGTGCATACCACACAATATACAAACACAGCTCTGGGTTTCTGAAAATTGGCATTATTTTAAATTGATACAATTCTGAGCTTTATTCTCCCAGTGAAGTGTTTAACTCAATGTACTGTTGATCCTGCAGAGTCAGGATTCCAAACCACATAACAGTTTACTAAATTGTCATTTCCTTTTCCTCCTCATCAAATTATACCCTTGCTCAGTCACTAACTGAGATTCAAGGTCTTTTCCCCAAATAGTCTCCAAACATCTCCATCAGAGGGACTGAAAGCTGAGCTTTCAAGGAAACAATGTGCAGGTTGCGAGCAACATAAAAAACAAGATACCCTGAATAACTGTGTGTAGCCCATTCCCTGTGCTCAGTTTGGAAATGAATTCTTCAAACACTGTGTTTGTACTGAGTTTTGCAGTGTCTCTGAGATCAGGAGTGTTTTGACTTTGTAAGTTGAATCAAGTTCTTTGGAGAGTTTCACTGTGTGAGGCTCAAGTAGGTTTCTCTCCCTATCTTAAAACTTGCCTCATTAACTATCTATCTCACTTTCCTGGCACCTGCATGTCAATTTTATCCCTAACATACCACACACTGCTCCTGGAACAATTCACCATTCACTGAATATCTCCCCAAAACTGACATCCCTGGTGCCTGCACCATCTTTAAAAGCCCACGGTACACCCGGCCATTTGCTGTCAGTACAGAACTGCCTCCATATGCCACAGACATGGCAGAAGGAGGGAAATTGTCCCTTTAACTTTGCAGCCAGGTTCCTGGTGTCCTGCTGGATGGGGTAGTGTAGACAACGGATGTCGTCCTCCCCCAGGACCAGGGGAAGAGTGTGACACCAGACACTGCCCAGTCTGGCCTGAGCTGAAAAATATGTTGCTGGAAAAGTGCAGCAGGTCAGGCAGCATCCAAGGAGCAGGAGAATTGACGTTTCGGGCATAAGCCCTTCTTCAGGAATGAGGAGGGTGTGCCAAGCAGGCTAAGATACAAGGTAGGGAGGAGAGACTTGGGGGAAGGGCATTGGGAATGCAATAGGTGGAAGGAGGTTAAGGTGAGGGTGATAGGCCGGAGAGGGGGTGGGGGCAGAGAGGTCGGGAAGAAGATTGCAGGTCAAGAAGGTGGTGCTGAGTCCGAGGGTTGGGACTGAGATAAGGTAGAGGGAGGGGAAATGAGAAAGCTGGAAAAATCTGCATTCATCCCTTGTGGTTGGAGGGTTCCTAGGTGGAAGATGAGGCGCTCTTCCTCCAGGCATCGTGTTGCCATGGTCTGGCGATGGAGGAGGCCAAGGACCTGCATGTCCTTGGTGGAGTGGGAGGGGGAATTAAAGTGTTCAGCCACAGGGCGCACCAACCAACCCAACCGCTGTGTGTGTGTGTGTGTGTGTGTGTGTGTGTGTGCGTGTGTGTGTGTGTGCGCGCGCGCACGTGCACATGTGCCCAGTGCCAATGGCCAGTGCCCTGAGATGTTGGTGCCCAATGTCCAACATGGATGCTCCTCAGAGTCAGCACAGAGCTGCAAGGAGTCACTCTGACTGTCGTGTCGAGTATTATCAATGTGAATTTGTTTGGTGTATTCATTAAGATAGGAAGCTGAATATTAATAAATTGTTCACAAGGTCATTAACAAGTGATAATCTCCCTTACTTAGCAACATGCTGCTGCCCAGTGAGAAACATGCCTGGCCTCCCAATAAAAGCATAAATGATTGAACAAGATGCTGCCAATGTTGAGACAGCCTTGTTGGAATTCTCACACAACGCTACCATAAAGCTCACCATTCTCCTTGTCATTCAGACCCATCTCCAATTCCATCCTGAGGGCCTGTCATAAATTGCATGAATTTTGACTCAGCTCAAATGTGATTGGATGTGCCCAGCATTAAGTGATACAGCACCTCAATATAGAGGGTAGCTTTTTGACAATGTCTTAATTTGTAGGTTAGCATTGTGCAAATATATACTGTTGGATGGTATGACTCTCACTCATTTCATTAATAACTGAGAGAAGTTTCACATCTGAAAGAACTAGAGTAATATTTCCCATCAGACTCCTGTTGATGGCTCTTGCTGTAATCCCTCTTTCCAAACAGAGACTGGATAGGGAAGACCAGTTCCCTGAAATGTCAAATGTGTGGGGAAGAAGGGACAGGGACTTTTCACAGGAACTGAGCCTCTCCCTCAATGAACTGAACATCAGAATGTCATCCAGCATCAAAGGTAAACAGCACAATCTCAGTTCGGCAGGGACATGACCAGTTTCAGGGCACTCATGCTGGGAGCAAGGTAAAGGTCATACAGCCGGATTCGATGGTTTGTACAGAAACAAACCAGCAAAGTGATATTTAGCTCAACTGCAGAGGCGGTCAGCTCCAACATCCTGCCATACATCCTGTGCACATCCCTAGCTCATCTGTCTCTCAAATCTATTTATTTTGGAAGATCAGAAAAGCATAAACATTATTCTCTGAGAACCTCAAACTGTGGGACATGACTGTACACACTGCAACGCAGACACTTATTGTCATGTCGGGCTCTATGGCATTTACTTTGAAGTAAGGTTGTTTTTCAAATTTCGCATGAATTTGGCTCAGTAGTAAAAATAAACTCGGTGAATGAAGACTCTTACATCTTTTCAAGTACACTTGCTGAAATTTAGTTCCACAATCAAAGAAGATTCATATCGAAGCAAAACAGAAGCTGCTGGAGAAACCCAGCAAATCTGATAGCATTAGTGGAAAGAAAGCAGAGTTAATGTTTGAGTTCTGAAGAAGGGTCACTGGATGAACAATATTAATAATGTTTCTCTCCACCGATGCTGTCAATTTTGCTGAGTTTCTCCTGCATTTGTTTTTTTCACATTTCGCTAGTTTTCCATCATAGTTCTTTATTCAGGGTTGTTACCTAGAAGCCAAAGTGAGGTCCAGAGGTTTGGTTCTCTGCTTGGCATCCTGAAGTGTGAGAAATCTAAAGGGTTTTATATGAGTAACCCAGTGATAAAGAGCCTGAGCACAGTGGGCTGTAGGTATCAGCACTGTTGGAAAATTCACAATGATTAATCCCCATTCATCAAAACTACAGACAGTTAGCCCTTAGTCAATGAAACAGAAAATGCCACTTCCCACAAAGGTAGCCCTACATGAAGAGGTGGAGGTATAGAAGAAGGAACCAATAAATTGGAAGCTGTCCTTGATCCTTCATTGTTCCAGTTCTCAAATACAGCACTGGGACTCTAATCTATGTCTGCTCATCACTCTGAGCTGGCTGAAGTACATGGAGTCATCTGTAAGTGTTGTCATTTCTGCCCTGCTTGTGCAGCAAGCCTGAACATCAAGAACATCGTTTTTGTTTTCTTTTGAGAAATAGCTGTTGTGTTTTTGTTGTGAATCCTTAGCAACTTTCTATTTTCTAACTATCGTGCTGCATACATTGCTCCAAGGAAATAAAAGGAATTAGAATAATATTGAGCTCAGGAGATTCACTTGTATGAGGGAACTCCAATCTGCAACATAATCAGATTGTAGAGGCATTCAGGAATACACAGCACAAACCCTTTCAGTAGCTAAATTTCCCTGTCATGACTAATGTCAGCATGATGGCTCAGCATGCTGCCTCCCTCAGTGTCAGGGACCTATATTCAATTCCACCCTTGGGCGTCTGTGTCTGTGTACAGTTTGCACATTCTCCCCGTGTCTGCATGAGTTTCCTCTGGGTGCTCCAGTTTCCTCCCACAGTCCAAAGATGTGCAGGCTAGGTGGATTGGTATTGGTGAATTACTCATATTGTCCAGGGATGTGTAGGTGAGAGGGATTAGCCATGGGAAATGCAGGTTTATGGGTATAGGATGGGTCTGGGTGTGGCACTGTTTGTAATGTCAGTGTGGACTCGATGGGCTAAATGGTCTGCTTCCACACTGTAAGGGTTTTATGTCCAGCTTTTCCTACTTTGGACCAAGTATCGATCCTTACTGTACAACTTGAGTGAGTTTCTTACTTCCATTTCCAACTTTCATTCATAAGAAGGTTTATCCTTTAACAGTTTAAAATATGCAGCAAATTGAATAAAAAGGTAAATCTATCACATGGTTTCATTTTACTTATCAATAATATGCTGAAGATAAAAGAGGAAATTACATAATCAGTTAAATTTTGAACATCTATCGTAATCACCGTTACATTCAACCACGTAAAATAAACAAGATTTTACTGCTGAAGGCTTGTAAAGGAATCACAAGGAAAATACTTTGTTGCACATGTTGTGGTTTATGATAGCAGTTCAGCCAATTAATGTTCCTTAATTTTATCCACAGAGTCATAGAGATGTGCAGAATGGAAACAGACCCTTTGGTTCAACTTATACATGCAGGCCAGATATCTTAAATTCATCTAGTCCCATTTACCAGCATTTGGCCCATATCCCCCTCAACCCTTTCCTATTCATATACCCATCCAGATGCCTTTTAAATGTTCGAATTGTACTAGCCTCCACTACTTTCTCTGGCAGCTCATTCCATACACTTACCGCCCTTTAAGTCCCTTTTATATCTTTCTGCTCTTGCCCTAAACCTATACCCTCTAGTTCTGGACTCCCCCACCCCAGGGAAAAGATCTTGTCTATTTATCATATCCATTCCCTTTTAATGATTTTATAAACCTCTAGCAGGCCACCTTTAACCTTTTAAGAATAGAATGCTGCTTAAACATGTCCTAGATGGATGTAGGTTTGCTCGCTGAGCTGGAAGATTCATTTTCAGATGTTTCATCACGATACTAGGCAACATCGTCAGTGAGCTTCCAAATGAAGGCTTTGTCTGGAGACTCACTGATGATGCTACCTAGTATCATGATGAAATGTCTGAAAATGAACCTTCCAGCTCAGTGAGCAAACCTACATCCAGAACCACAACCTGAGCTACAAATCTTCTCAAAACTCTCATGTCCTAGATGTTTAAATAATTCTAAATAAAAAGGAACTCATTCATCACAAATAAATCATGTTCCCAAACACTATTGCAAACCAATACTCCAACACTATCCCTCGATAAATATATATATATATATCCACAGGTCTTGTATTGCCAATCCTATTCACAGTGCATGTGGAACTGATGAATCCTTTGCTGGTTATATTAGATCTGATCCTTGCACCTCCATCTCAGCAGTGTCATTACCTACAAGACAATGTGAAGAAGTAGAAACGGGCTGTTGAAGATTTAACTGGGGGGCAGAAAATGGGAATGTGTATGCAGCCTCAGCATTGGAAATGAAAGGCAGTGGCTTGGCCTGTTGGATGAACTGAATTTAAAATCCCTGGAGATGAAATCAATGCAAATGTTCAGAGCTCTCTGGATCTCAGCCTTGATGTTTCACGCAGTTACCATGAATTAATCCCAGGCCAGGCTGTTAACAATATTCAAGACGTCACATCCACTCAACACAAGCAAAATAATAATGTACAATTAAATAGTCTTCTTAAAATATGAACAAACCCCAAAGTACTTAACAGATTCAAAAAGCTATTATTGGAGGGTAGTTCTTATATTCATAGAGGGAGTGCGCAGTTATTACATTTTGAAAATTAAAGGTGAATGTTGTTTAAAACATATATTCTTGGGTCTTTAATGTTTTGTTGAGGGCTAGATAATATTTGCATAGAACTTTCCCTTGGATTGTAAATTGGTAGAGTAGGGCCCGATGTTCCCTTTTCCATCCCTCTGTTATTTGTAACCAGTGGTTTCATTGCACAGTCCCGTTAAGAATGCCTTAACCACATATCTTCAAAGCACAGCCTGTTAATTTCCAGCACAGCAAGTCCTACACTGTAGTATAAGTGTGCCCTTAGACAAGAACATTGGGACAGCTTTCACTGAGTAGATGGGACATGGAAGGTGTGACCAGAATGAGCACAATAGACAGGAGTCATTACCATTTTTCAGTCTTTTCACTATGTGAAACTAAACTGAGTTCCTGTTGACCTGTGCAAGCAGAGTAATGGTTTTATGCTACAATTTATAGAATTGCTCTCAGCTAGTCCCAAACCCTAAACCCCATTACCTGGTTATTTATCACGCTTGTCACTTGTATCATACAGTTTCCCTATAACAACAATAATTATAATTCAAAAGTTTTACATTGTGAACACAACCCAAGATGATCACAGGAGCCAACATCCTGTCCATGGACTCCACCTAAACTTCTCATTGCTGCAAAAAGGCTGCCAACATCAAAGATCCATCCTACTCCAGTAATAATCTCTTCTAACCTCTTTCATCAGGCAGAAGGTACAGAAGCTTGAACACACGCACCAGCCGGGACGGCTTCTTCCAGCTGATTATTCGACTGATGAATGGATCTCTTGAATGTCAAATCTGATGTTGATCTTGCTTTGTGCACCTCCTATACAGCAGTAACCCTGTGTTCCTTACTCTGTCTAAGCACCCTACAATCTGTATGTCTTTGTTTGCTATGATCTGCCTGTACTATTCAAAACAAAACTTTTCACTGTATTTAGGTACATGTGACAACAATAAAAGAAATTAAGATACCTTATGGTAAAAAAAATCACAATTTCATCTTTCAAATCAATTTCGGCAGAGAGATCAAATGCAAATCAAAACTATCCCTTGTATTTTACATATTATTACATGTCATCTATCATTGTTTTTCAGGTACGTGTGCTGCTTGTTCCTAGGTCACTCAGAAATGATTCGAGAGAATGAGAGAGCTGGCAGCAAGCAACACCTACTCAAGTCCTCAAGTTAACTCAACTTTCAGACCTTCATCTATAATTCACCAGAATATTTTTAAAGGATATTTCATCTACTATACGTGTAAAAGTATCATAGGTTTCAGATCAATTATTTTACAATTTTTACAGCTCATTTTTCCAGGTTTCACATTGAGTTCTTTCCATAGCTCAGACTGATCTTGAAACAAACATGAACTCCCTGCTGTTTCGCCAGTTGACAGTGAGTGTTTGAGTTCCAAACTTCCTGGAGGGATATGAAGCATCTGCTGGTTCTCTCCCACAGGCTGTGCTATTATTGAGAGTTTATCAAGTGGAAAATCACAGGTGTAAATTTGCTGCTTTCCATTCTGGGGGACAGCCTGTCATATCGCTGATGCACTGCCATTTCACAGTCTGACTGAGGGGATAGTGTGATAGGGATCACACATCTCCGATAAATGTAGTAAATATCAAATGGGCAATTTTCTTTCTGGGTAGGATAATTCCATTCAATACTAAACAGCTCTTCAGAATGACTTCTTTCTTTGGGTGAGTGTCACTGGCAAGGTCTAACTAGCTACCCATCACTACTTGCCTTTGATCGGAGTGGCTTATGAGGAAGTTTCAGATGAGTTTTTAAGACAAGAACAGATAGCTGCATTGTCAATTACTTCTCCAGATGGTGGGTTGATGTCAGAAGGAGTGTGCAATGCAATTCGCCAGATTTGAATCTGCACTGAGAGAGTAAAAGCAGCTTTGTAACTTGCAGTTTTAGCCATGGGGCCATGACTGTAGGACCAATAGTCTCATCACCATTACTGAGGTAAAAACAAGGAGTGCAGATGCTAGAAACCAGAGTCTAGATTAGAGTGGTGCTGGAAAAACACAGCAGGTCAGGCAGCATCCAAGGAGGAGGAAAATTGATGTTTCAGTCAGAAGCCCTTCATCAGGAATCATTACTGAGATCAGCTTCCATTGATATCACCACATCACCATCATCTCCTCAAAGTATCTTATTCAGGACATAGAGTACAAAAAAAATGGCAAGTTATGTTACAGCTTTATAGAACACATTTGTACACATCTGATTGCCAAACTACTAGAAGGATGTGGAGGCTTTGGATAGGGTACAGAAACAGTTAACTGGGTTGTTGCCTGGTTTAGAGGGTATTAGCTCTGAGGAGAGATTGGACAAGCTGGGTTTGTTTTCATTTAGATGTCGGAGGCTAAGGGGCAACCTGACAGAAGTTTACAAAGTTGTGGGAGACATGGATAGAGTAGATAGTCAGTCTTTTTCCTAGTGTGGAAATGTCAATTACAAGGGGACATATGTTTAAGGTAAAAAGGAGTAAGTTTAAAGGAGATGAGAGAGGCAGGTTTTTTTACACAGTGGGTGGTAAGTGCCTGGAATGTGCTGCCAAAGGAAATGGTGGGAGCAGATACAATCACAGCGTTTAAGAGGCATCTTTACAGATACACGAATACGTAGTGAATAGAGGGAGATGGACCACATAGAGGCAGAGAAGGTTTTTAATTTTGAAAAGGTGTAATTCGTGGGCCAATGGGCCTGTTCCTGTGCTGAACTGTTCTTTGTCAAAATGGAACCCATTTCTCCCACACAGGATTTGAGTCACAAAGACATAAAGCTTTTGGTGACACATCTATTTTTTAGCATTACCAAACAACCATATCCTTTTTACTAACGGAAATGAGAAACAACACTGTAGGGGATAGTTCTCTTGGACAACAGTGTAAACAGGTGAGTGTGAATCAGCTGCCTATTAAGCTTCTCCCTCAAATTCCATTCCCACTGAGAAATGTTTTTAGCAGCCAAACTGTAAATTTGAAACACTGTACCCTGCACCCTGTATGCAGGATCCAACCTTCTGGCTATTGAAAAGAACCTGTAATTAATTCCTGTCAGCAAGTTTTATTTAACAATATTTTCTTTCATTTCTTGCCAATTTCCATTAGTTTCACACATCTTATGACAGAAATTGAATGTTCCGCATTGACACTGGCCAAGATGAGTATTGAGTACAGTATTGAGTGACCGTGATTGCATTAAAAATATTCAATGTTCCAACTCTTTTTGTTTCTTTCCTTGTTGAAACACTTTTCTGCCATTTGTCACTCCATCTGGAGTGAGGCCAGAAACATCTGTATTTAATCCAAGAGAGTCTGCCTGATCAGACGACCTGGGACTAACATTTGAAATTTGACAATGGGAGTTAAGTAATTACTAAATTATTAGGCCGCCTTCTTTCTTTCATCTACTCAAATCTCAATTTCATGAAAATTGTTCTTTAAAATCAAAAGGAAGTTTAAAGGTTGTTGATGTGGTTTTGATAACCTGGGTCAATTGAACTAAAAGTGTTTTAATTATGCTAAAAGCCTCGTGTTGAAAGAATTGGCAAAGTAAGTCACACCTCCTGCACACACGGTAAATGGATCACGGAGGGTCTTGGCAAAGGTCATATTTTTAAGAGGATGAGATCAAGAAGAATCAGATCTGCTACAGATGACCAGCGACTGCATTCATGGGTACTCATCCTTATCACAATCTGTAATTATAGGATTGACACAGAAACCAAGATCCTGCTATTAGAAACAGTTCTGTTCACAGGTGAAAGCCTACAAAAGGAAAAGAAAACCATCTGTTCCCACAGTTTGCAAACAGTTTAGTTTAAGAAGGTCGTGTTTCAATATCATTACAACCAATTTCCATGTGAGATTTGTTTATAACCTACAGAATCTAAAATGCATTGTTTAGTGGATTGTTAAACTGCATCCTTTAGAATAACTATATTTTTTTGTTTTAAGATCCTTTAGAATTCCCTATAAGATTAAGAATCCTCAGATGCTTAAACTATCATTGCAAAGGGTTTAATGTTGGTTCCTACTTTTCCATTATTAACAAGTTCATTGCAATTTATTACAAAACATAACATCTTGAGTGGTTTTGACAAGTTGGATGTGGAGATGATGTTTCCTCTTATGGAAGAATCCAGAACTAGGGGTCACTGTTTAAAAAACAGGGGTGACCCATTTAAACCAGGTGTTAAGGGGAAATATTTGCCTAGAATATTATGAGTCTTTGGAACTCTTTTCCTGAAAAATGATGGAAACAAAGTTCTTTTTAAGTCCTTGTTAAAGCAAGGAGTTGATTGGTATAATGTCTTAGCATTAATGTGGATTTGAATTTATAATCATAAGTCATTATGGTTTTGAATAGCAGAGCACGCAAGATAGACCGAATAACCTACTCTTACTAAAACAAACCTGAAAGAACTGCTGATGCTGGAAATCAAACAAAAACAGAAGTTTCTGGAAAAGCCCAACAGGTCTGGCAGCATCTGTGGAGAGAAATCAAAGTTAACATTTCGGGTCGAGTGACCCTTCCTCAGAACTGGACAATTCTGAGCTTTACCTGCAATTTCTATTTTTAGGTCTACTCTTGCCCCTTGATTGTATTTTTGTGGCCCAATATTCCCTTTGTCTATGCAGACAAATCCATTAAAATTCTTAGGAAAGCTGATTCTAATTAATGTGAAAGCAATGGGTGTTGATCGTGTTATAAAAATACGCTTGCTATCTCGAGGCAAAAGCAAACTAGGAAATGTGTCCAAATCCTTAATGGATAACAATAGCATGTTGAGTCCAATTTTGGATGATGCACTTAAGGAAGCATCTTTGACTCATGGATAGGGTGCAAAGGAGATAAAACCAGGAACGGTGAACTTTAGCTGTGTGGAAAAACAAGACGCATTACAACTTTTTCATTAAAGCAGAGTAAGTTGAAGAAATCATTTGAAGCTCTTTGTGACTGAGAGGCATTTTGATGAAATCAATGTTTGAGATCATCTCGGTTGGTCAGTGAACTGTAGCTCAAGGACATTAACTAAATATCATCACCAGAAGGAGGAGGAGAGAGACTTGTAGAGATGTGAAGGCATCTATTACTCAGTCAGAAGTAGAATTTGTGATTGATTTTAAAAGGTAAGTTGATAAATATTGTGAGAAGAAAATTTTAAAAATCAACACAGGAGTAAAACATCAAAATGGGATCGAATGGTTAGTTCTTTCCAAAAGTTAAAGCAAATATATTCTTTCTCGACTGTAAATTTGCATAATTGCTTTATTTGTATTCTCATGCTTTTGTGGGTGATGTGTGGTACAATGATATATTTCTTCATAGATATTTGATTAATAAATTTGTATTAGATTTTTTGCAACAAGAATTCATTTATTCCATGTTGAAAGCTGGTTCAAAAGGACAAGCACAAATAAAGCCAATGATTTTAACCTACAAAAGAAAGCAGACTTCAGCTACAGCTACATCCAAAATGACTGTCTGACTGAAGTATGGCACACTGAACAGTGCTGAAGGAAAGTGATTGTCTAAAGGCAATCAAAGATAAATGGCAAAGACTGCCCTTTAAAGCACATATTATGTTAGATTTTCTTTGCAAATATGTAATCATTTGGTGTTGAATGATAATGATTAAATGGTCATTTTATTGCTCAATATTAGCAAAGAGATTTTTTTGGAATGTTATAATTTATAGATTTCATTAAACACAGCCAACCTTCTCCCACTCCTATGAATCAAACCTAGCACAATAAGTCCAGTATTATTTTCCCATTTATATTTAATCCTATACCCTGTGACTAATACAGGTAGAAACATAGAAAATTGCAACACTCAATGCTTTCAGTATGATTTCTCCAAAACTCTAGAGATTGTTTTTCCTAACACTCCCAGCCTTTTGTATAACATAAAGCCCCATCTGTAATGAAATCTACACACTATGTCCAGATTTATTTGATTGCTTAAACTTATTGTGTGACAAATATTCTTTAAGAGCACATTGTTTTCAGTACAGATTCCAGCATCTGCAGCAAAAAAATGCTGGAGATCACAGTGTGTCAGCCAGTATCCATGGAGAGAGAGAGAGAGAGAGAGAGAGAGAGAGAGAAAGCTAATGTTTCAAGTCTTGATGACTTTTCATCAGAGCAGATGTGAACTGCAGAGGGGACAGCATTCATGCAATAGTGGGCGGGATATAGAGTGCTGGCGGAGAGAGAATGATAATAGTTAAGTTTAGGTGATCAGAATGTCAGAATAGCAGAACAGTGGTGTATCTAACTGCCAGACTGGAAAGAGTGGACAATCCCACTGGGGTTGGGGAGGGAAGAGAGGAATTGGTGACAGAGAGTGTAACAAGTAAACTGAAAATAAAGGAGAAAGTGAGGACTGCTGATGCTGACGATCAGAGTCAAAAAGTGACACTGGAAAAAGCACAACGGGTTAGGCAGCATCCAAGGAGCAGGAGTGTCAAAGTTTTGGGCATACGTTCTTCATCAGGACTATGGGAAAGCACAGCAGGTCAGGCAGGCAGAATGTCATCACATTCCTGATGAAGGGCTTGTGCCTGAAACATCAACTCTCCTGCTCCTTGAATGCTGCCTGACCTGCTGTGCTTTTTCAGCACTGCACTTTATGACCCTTAAAAGAAAGGAAAGGAATGGGAGCTAGTTCACAATTTGAAAATGTTGAACTCTTACATCTGTAGTCAGCAAGGTTTTGGAAAGAATTCTGAGGCAAAGGATTTATGACTGTTTGGAAAAGCATAGCATGATTAAAGGCAGTCAGCATGGCTTTGTGAGGGACAGGTCATGCCTCACAAATCTTACTGAGTACATTGAGGAGATGACGAAACAGGTTGATAAAGGTCGAGCAATGGATGTGGTGTATATGGACTTCAGCAAGGCATTTGATAAGGTTCCCCATGGTAGGCTCAGTCATAAAGTCAGGAATTATGGGATACAGGGAGAGTTGGCTATCTAGATTCAGAAATGGTAGGCTGACAGAAGGCAGAGGGTGGTTGTAGATGGAAAGTATTCTGCCTGGAGGTCAGTGATGAGTGGGGTCCTGCAGGGCTCTGTTCTTGGGCCTCTGCTCTTTGTAGTTTTTATAAATGATTGGATGAGGAGGTTGAGGGGTGTGTTAGTAAATTTGCTGATGACACAAAGGTTGGAGGTGCCGTTGATAGTATCGAGGGCTATTGCAGGCTGCAGCACGACATAGACAGGATACAGAGCTGGGCTGAGAAATGGGGCAGATGGAGTTCAACCTGGATAAATGTGAAGTGATGCATTTTGGAAGGTTGAACTTGAATGCTGAAAATAGGATTACAGGCAGGATTCTTGGCAGTGTGGAGGAACAGCAGGATCTTGGTGTTCAAGTGCATAGATCCCTCAAGCATAGATCCCTCAAAGTTGCCACCCAAGTGGATAGGGTTGTTCAGAAAGCATATGGTGTTTTGGCTTTCATTAACGGGGGGAATCGATTTTAAGAGTCACGAGGTTTTGCTGCAGCTCTACAAGTCTCTGGTGAAACCACACTTGGAATATTGTGTCCAGTTCTGATCGCTCTACTATAGGAAAGACACAGAGGCTTTGGAGAGGGGGCAAAGAAGGTTTACCAGGATGCTGCCTGGACTGGAGGGTTTGTCTTACGAGAGTGGTTGACTAAGCTCCAACTTTTTTTTCTGGAGAGAAGGAGGAAGAGATGTGACCTGATCAAGGTATACAAGGTAATTGAAGGCATGGATAGTTAATAGCCAGAGACTTGTCCAGGACAGGATTGACTGGTGTGAGGGTTTATAGTTTGAAGATATTAGGGGGAAGGTATAGAGGAGACATCAGAGGGAAGTTCTTTTACGCAGAGAGTCGTGAATGCATGGAATGTGTTGCCAGTGGTGGTAGTGGAAGCAGAGTCATTAGGGACATTTAAGCAATTGCTGGACATGCACATGGACATCAGTGATTTGAGGGGTTCATAGGTTAGATGTTTTTATTTTAGATTAGGAATAATCCTCGGCACAACATTGGGATGCAAAGGGCCTGTTCTGTGCCATACTTTTCTATGTTCTTTGACCTATATTAAATTCAGAAGGCTATAAAGTGTCTAGTCTGAAGAGAAGATGTTGTTCTTCCAGTTTGTGCTGTGATTCATTTTATATTGACTTTATATTCTTTCCTGGTTGTCTCTTTCAACAGCAGAAACCTAAGAACACCTAATACGTAAAGGAAGTGGAGCTACAGTAGCAATGGCAGAAACAGAGCCACAACTTTCATGCGTATGAGCCCATGGACTAAACAAAATAAACCACGTTTTAGTTTGCACTCCATGCCCCTTCCTTCTAAATATGAACAGCCATGCGGCAAATCAGTGATTTGCTTTCTTGTTTGTATTTAGCCTGACTGAGCTCAGTTATTTAATCTGAAAAACATGGATTGCTACAATGTTGTTCTTTTCCCTCAATGTGTATATTGAGGTGATCAGTATTCCACACAATACAACTCATGTATTCTTCAGTGGTTTCTTCCTGAGCCACATGTTGCTATTAATAATTTAGGTGTTATATTGCAGTGCGGAAGGCCAGAAATACACAGTGTTGTCAATTTCTCCTGCTCAGGATTCAGCTTACGATAAATATAACTTTTAAGTTGTGTTCGTTTTTCTTCCCTCTCCTCAGCACAGTGTGTATCATCTGTATCTGAAAGGTTTTGCACTCGATAAACTGCTTGCTAAGCTTCTGTTAATGCCAATCCTCTCAAACTGCCAGAAGGTTCAGTGAAGGAACTGCGGTCTAATTCATTTCTTTTCTGTGGAAAGATCCAACTCTGAACTGCTATCTTTCCTGATGGCACTTGAATCTGAACAGTAGTAATAGGAAAGGACATTTCATGATAACATTATGTTGTGTAACAGTGCATTAGAAACATAATCTGTCAACATGAAATACTCTGTATAATCAAAATATATCTTATTGAACTTTTCATGTGGTTCTATTAGGATACGTAGTTTCCTAAAATGGTTTTTCTTTGAGAATGTCAATTATTGATTTCAGTGTGTGTATCTCACTAGATATATAGACACACGTCTTCCCTGGTGACAAGAACAAATACTTTCATGTTTAGTGTTCATGTAGTAACAGTACATGTGGGTTATTTCAAAGGATAAATATTTCCTACTGGAATATTGCTGTACTGCTTCAGTTTTTTTCTATTTAAACCCACTGCTGCTTCTTCACTAACCTCTCTAACATTAAACTTTTTAGAGTGAAAGTGTATTAATTTGTGTTGCGATGTACAGACCAGAAGCAGATGTTTCCAGAATTGACACTGTACCAATCAAGGGGGCCAAAACAAATCCTGCAAATTCGGAGGTGTACATATTTGCGGTCCCCAGCTGCAGCCCTCTGAGAGGGTCAGGTGGGAAGAGAGGTACTGGCTGAAGGAAATGTAGGGTGGAGGAGATGGCCATAAATGTGCGGATGGGAATGGCATGCCTACTGTTTTGAATTTATACTTAGCTGGAACAAGCAACCAATGCGCTTTTTGTTGATTCCGGTACCTTTATCCTCCTGTATACCTCAAACAAATTCTATGGAGAAGTCATTTAAAAGATATTAGTTTCTTTTTGAATGAACAGAGGAGTTAACTTTGTTTTAGGCATTTACCCAAGATACTGCAGAAATAATGCATCTTGAAACTTTAGCAATTGGGTGATTGGACACAGATAGGCACTCGATGACAGAGTTGTTCAAAACATTATTTATTTCCCAACTGTGAGATAAGAGAACTGCCTTGGATTGAGCTTCTTCTAGAGTCTTGTCTGCTGTTTGTGAATTGATGGATCTTATATTTTCTGGGTTCTCCCAGGTGTTTGTGTCTACACTGAAGATCTTAGAGGCTGTGCTTTGTGCTGGATTACTACTGTTTTGAGTAGCTAGCATTCCAATTTTGTCCTTATCCTTGAGTAACTATCACTTCAGTAGCACAGGCTCTTTATTCACACTCGGACATACATTTCATTGAAATCAATTCTTAGACTTTCCTTCTGTTCATCTTCAAGATATGCGTATGTTATTCTTTGCTCTGCCCTACCCTCCCATTGTAAGAACAGCAGCAACATTTACATCATCAGTGTATTCATATCACAGAAGATGCAGATTTAGTGTAATTGGGAAAAGATCCAAAACATAAATCAGAAATCAGTTGTTCAGGCAGCATGCATTGTATCGAGAATAGACAACCTGAGAGCAGGCAGAGGGAAATTCAATCCTGGGGATTTAAAATTTGCAAACTTGTGGAAAGGGAGGGGAACTGGGACCAAAAATATAAAGGGTTGGCATAGACTTGGGTTGAATGCCTCCTTCTGTAGTTTAATATTTCCATGATTCTATGTTTTGTTCATCGACTGATTTACTACATAGGGGAATAGTCAATGATGATGACAACTGTGAGAAAAGCATATATTTATACTGCACTTCTAATGTAATGAAATATTCAGGGTATTTCAAAATGAATATATTTCAACAAAATTTGTTTGTCTTGAATAACAGGAATTGAAGAGCTTTTTATCAAGAATCCTGAATGTGTGGCGCACATATCCATAAATGTGACTCAAACTTTGAACTTTCTTTCTAGATCATTTTACCAATATCTAATATTCATATTCTTCCCAATCCCAGCTGATTGTAAAAAAACTCCCAACGTTTCTCATCAGTTTAGTTTACAGCCAAATCTCAGTCTGTTTCATCCATGGGCTATCAATAATTGGAAGGTTGCACCAGACTCTCACTAAAACTCAAAGTGCCACAGGGCAGTGAGACAGTATTCTGACCACAATGAGATTTCCTCTGTGCAGGAGCACTCCCAACATTTTAATGATATGAAAGTCAGAACATTGGAAGTACAATATCTTCAGAAGGAAACTGCAGCAAAGAAACAAGAATACGGAATGAATTGACAAAGGTGATGTTTAGAGGGTGATTCAGTTGCTAATGGGAGGGTGAATAAAAAACTCAAGGCGTCAAATTACAAAGATCTTGAAGACTGTAGTGACAAGTGGCTGAGGAGGATTCTGGGAGGAGTCAGCTCCCTCACCATGACTTCGAGGATTGCTGAAGACCCAGTGTCAAAGAACAATGAACAAGCCTCTGGAAAGGGAGGGTGAACATGCAATGGTTGTGGTTCATGTAGGAACAAACAATATAATGAAGGACAGCTTGGAGGTCTTATTGGATCAGTTTCAGGAATGAGGGGATAGGCTGGAACACAGTACTTCCAGGGTAATTATCTCAGAAATACTACCTGGGCAACAAGCTTCATCATTTAGGCAGAGGTGGATTGGGAAGGTAATTGCATGGCTCAAGGGGCAGTGCATAAAGGATGGGTTCAGAGTTTTTTGGGCATTGGGATCACCTTTGGGAAAGGAGAAAGCTGTTCAGAAGTAAGGGGCTTCATGAGCAGAAATGCAACTAATCTACTGGCTGAGAAAATAAAAAGAGTGTAGTGGCAGTAGGAGGAGGGGAGGTGGGTTGACTCATGGGCCAAATTTTGGTAAGATCAGAGAGACAAAGTAAAGAAGGTAGGAAAAGATGAAATGGAAGAGAGGGAATGCTTGTATTTTAACATTGAGCAAGGAAATTGTAGCCTTCCAACAGGCAAGCAAGAGATAAGGGCAGGGTTAAATTGTATGTATGTAAATGTGCAATACAGTGAATAAAATTGGGGAACTGGAGGCTGAAATTGCTCCATGGTGATATGATATAATAACATGGACAGAAACATAACTCAAGGCAGAACAGAACTGTATACTATCCTGGATTACAAGGTGTTTAGTAGAAACAGGATGGGTGAAAAGGGAGGAGGTGGAGCAGTCTTGATCAAAGATAGCATCATTGCCCCTAAATGAGATGCAGTTCCTGAACTACAATCTGTATAGTTGCAGGTGACAAATATGAAGGGAGCGGTGACAGCACATAAAACATTCCAGCGCAGTACAGGCTCTTCAACCCTTGATGTTGTGCCAACCTGTGAAACCAATCTGAAGCCCATCTAAACAACACCATTCCATTTTCATCCATATGTCTATCCAATGATCATTTAAATGCCCTTAAAGTTGGCAAGTCTACTACTGCTGCAGACAGGGCATTCCATGCCCTTACTACTCTCTGAGTAAAGAAACTACCTCTAACTTCTGTCCAAAATCAATCACCCCTCAATCTAAAGCTATGTTCCCTTGTGCTAGCCATCACCATCTGAGGAAAAAGGCTCTCCCTGTCCACCCTATCTTATATGTCTCAATTAAGTCACCTCTCAACCTTCTTGTCTCTAACGAAAACAGCTTCAAGTCCCTCAGTCCTTCCTCAAGATTCCTTCCATGCCAGGCAACATCCCAATAAATCTCCTCTGCACCCTTTCTAAAGCTTCCATATCCTTCCTGTAATGTGGTGACCAGAACTGTATGCAATACCCCAGGTGTGGCTGCACCAGAGTTTTGTACACCTGCAGCATGACCTCATAGCTCCAAAACTCAGTCCCCCTACAAATTAAAATTAACACACCGTATCCCTTCTTAACAACCCTATCAACCTGGGTGGCAACTTTCAGGGATCTATGTACATGGACACCGCGATCTATCTACTCATCTACACTACCAAGACCCTTTCCATTGGCCCAGTACTCTGCATTCCTGTTACTCCTTCCAAAGTAAATCACCTCAAGCTTTTCCACATTAAACTCCATTTTCCACCTCTCAGCCCAGCTCTGCAGCTTATCTATGTCCCTCTCAAACCTATAACATCTGTCAGCACTATCCAAAACTCCACCGACCTTAGTGTCATCTGCAAATTTACTAACCCATCCTCTTACCCCCTCATCCAGGTCATTTATAAAAATGACAAACAGCAGTGGACCCAAAACAGATCCTTGCAATACACCACTAGTAACTGAACTCCACGACGAACATCTCCCATCAACCAACACCCTCTGTCTTCTTTCAGCTAGCCAACTCCTAAACCACTAAATTACCCTCAATCCAATGTCTCTTTATTTTGTGCAATAGCTTACTGTGGGAACCTTATCAAATGCCTTACTGAGATCCATATACACCATATCAACTGCTTTACCCTCATCCAATTGTTTGGTTGCCTTCTCAAAGAACTCAAGAAGGTTTGTGAGGTACGACCTTCCCGTTACTAAACCATGTTGACTATCCCGAATCAACTTATTTCTTTCAAGATAATTATAAATCCAATCTCTTATAACCTTTTCAAACACCTTACCCACAACTGAAGTAAGGGTCACTGGTCTATAATTACCAGGGTTGTCTCTACCCCCCTTCTTGAACAAGGGGACAACATTTGCTATCCTCCAGTTTTCTGGTACTATTCCTGTAGACAATAACGACATAAAGATCAAAGCCAAAGGCTCGGCAATCTTCTCCCTGGCTTCCCAGAGAATCCTAGGATAAATCTCATCTGGCCCAGGGGACTTACCTATTTTTACACTTTCCAGAATTACTAACACATCCTCCTTATGAACCTCAATCCTGTCTAGTCTAGTAGCCAGTATCTCAGTATCCTCCTCGACAACATTGTCTTTTTCTACTATGAATACTGACAAAAAATATTAAGTTAGTGCTTCCCCACCTCCTGACTCTACGCACAACCTCCCACTATTATCCTTGATTGGTGTCGAGAGTGTGGTGCTGATCTCCAGCAGCTGTAGTCCTCACTTTCTCCAATCCTTGATTGGCCCTAATCTAATTCTAGTCATGCTTTTATTTCTGACATACTTATAGAAAGCCTTGGGGATTTCCTTGATACTATCCCAATGACTTCTCATGTACCCTCCTGGCTCTTCTTAGCTCTCTTTTTAGATCTTTCCTGGCTAACTTTAACTCTCAAGTTCCCTAACTGTGCCTTCACACCTCATCCTCATTCCTCTTGACAAGTGATCCAACTTTTTTAATAAATCACGGCTCCCTCACTCAACCACTACCTCCCTGCCTGACAGATGCATACTTATCAAGGATACACAGTAACTGTGTCTTGAATAAGCTCCACATTTCAGTTGTGCCCATCCGCGGCAGTTTCCTGCCCCATCCTGTAGTGTGTGCAGAAGAACTTTGTAGAACAGTACATTTCCAGTCCTACCAGTGAGTGACCTGCACTGGATCCTGGGAAATGATCCAGGTCTTGAACAAGTACTTCTCTTCAGTATTTACGAACGAGAGGGACTGTATTGTTGAAGAGGAGAGTGTGAAACGGACTGATAAGCTAGAAGAGATATCTGTTAGGAAGGAAGATGTGTTGGACATTTTGAACAACTTGAGGATAGACAAGTCCCCCGGGCCTGACGGGATATATCCTAGGATTATGTGGGAAGCAAGAGAGGAAATTGCAGTACCGTTGGCAATGATCTTCTCGTCTTCACTGGCAACGGGGGTGGTACCAGGGGACTGGAGAGTAGCGAATGTTGTGCCCCTGTTCAAAAAAGGGAATAGGGATAACCCCGGGAATTACAGGCCAGTTAGTCTTACTTCTGTGGTAGGCAAAGTAATGGAAAGGGTACTGAGGGATAGGATTTACGAGTATCTGGAACGGCACTGCTTGATTAGGGACAGCCAGCACGGATTTGTGAAGGGTAGGTCTTGCCTTACAAGTCTTATTGAATTCTTCGAGGAGGTGACCAAGCATGTGGATGAGGGTAGAGCAGTGGATGTAGTGTACATGGATTTTAGTAAGGCATTTGATAAGGTTCCCCATGGTAGGCTTATGCGGAAAGTCAGGAGGCATGGGATAGAGGGAAATTTGGCCAATTGGATAGAAAACTGGCTAACCGGTCGAAGTCAGAGAGTGGTGGTAGATGGTAAATATTCAGCATGGAGTCCAGTTACAAGTGGAGTTCCGCAGGGATCAGTTCTGGGCCCTCTGCTGTTTGTAATTTTTATTAATGACTTAGATGAGGGAGTCGAAGGGTGGGTCAGTAAATTTGCAGATGATACAAAGATAGGTGGAGTTGTGGACAGTGAGGAGGGCTGTTGTCGGCTGCAGAGGGACTTAGATATGATGCAGAGCTGGGCTGAGGAGTGGCAGATGGAGTTCAACCCTGCCAAGTGTGAAGTTGTCCATTTTGGAAGAACAAATAAGAATGCGGAATACAGGGTTAATGGTAGGGTTCTTGGTCAGGTGGACGAACAGAGGGATCTTGGGGTCTATGTACATAGATCTTTGAAGGTTGCCACTCAGGTGGATAGAGTTTGTAAGAAGGCCTATGGAGTATTATCGTTCATTAGCAGAGGGATTGAATTCAAGAGTCGTGAGGTGATGTTGCAGCTGTACAGGACTTTGGTTAGGCCACATTTGGAGTACTGTGTGCAGTTCTGGTCGCCTCACTTTAGGAAAGATGTGGAAGCTTTGGAGAGGGTGCAGAGAAGATTTACCAGGATGTTGCCTGGAATGGAGAGTAGGTCATACGAGGATAGGTTGAGAGTTCTCGGCCTTTTCTCGTTGGAACGGCGAAGGATGAGGGGTGACTTGATAGAGGTTTATAAGATGATCAGAGGAATAGATAGAGTAGACAGTCAGAAACTTTTTCCACGGGTACAACAGAGTGTTACAAGGGGACATAAATTTAAGGTGAAGGGTGGAAGGTATAGGGGAGATGTCAGGGGTGGGTTCTTCACCCAGAGAGTGGTGGGGGCATGGAATGCGCTGCCCGTGGGAGTGGTAGAGTCAGATTCATTGGTGACCTTTAAGCGGCATTTGGATAGGTACATGGATGGGTGCTTAATCTAGGATAGAAGTTCGGCACAACATCGTGGGCCGAAGGGCCTGTTCTGTGCTGTATTGTTCTATGTTCTATGTTCTATGTAGTGGAGAATATCAGAGCAGGGGAGTATTTGGATAACAGCAATCATAATATAATAAAGGTTCAATACTAAGTTGGAAAATGATTTTTTTAAAAATCAAAGATAAAATTGTAAACTGGAAAAGGGCAGATTTTAGGGGTCTTAAAGTTAAACTGGGGTAGGTTGATTGTAAATGCATTTTGGTGGATTAAATGGGAGACTTTCAAAACAGATTGATAGAGTGCAAGCTAGGTACGTACCCATGAGAAACAAAAATAGGGTATCCAAATCAACAGTACGCTAGATGACAAAGGATATTGATGAGAAATTAAGAAAAAAAAGGAGGCAAAAGATGCATATCACAACAATTGTAGCATTAGTAATCAGGAAAAGTATCTCAAATACAGGAGAGAAACTAAGGCTGGAATATGAAAGGCTGAGAGGAAGCACGAGGTAAGGATGGCAGGCTATGCTAAAACAAATAACAACATGTTCTTCAAACAAATTCATAATAAAAGATTAGTGAAGGATAGAATGGGGCCCATAAGGAACAGAGCTGAAAATGTGTTGCTGGAAAAGCACAGCAGGTCAGGCAGCATCCAAGGAGCAGGAGAATTGATATTTCGGGCATGATCCCTTCTTCAGGAAACGGATTGTCCTGCTCCTTGGATGCTGCCTGACCTTAGCGCTTTTCTAGCAACACATTTTCAGCTCTGATCCCCAGCATCTGCAGTCCTCACTTTCTCCCATAAGGAACAAGCAGGGAAAGCTGCTCACTGAAACAAAGGATATACAGAGGCACTAAATAAGAACTTTACTTCTGCCTTTACCAAATTGTAACTATTTTGTAATGGTTCTGTTGAAAATGTGGGTGTTGAGAAACTGAATACCATAGTGAGAGATAAAAAGCAGTTAAAAAGGCTGGCAGCAATCCAGGTGGGGAATACACCAAGTCCAGCTGGGAGGCATCCTAAATTGCTCAGAGGTAGGGGAGCAAATCACAGAACCAATAACAGGAATATTCCAGTCCTCTCGAAACACCGACTTAGTCCAGGGGGACTGGAGGATTGCATATGTGATGCAGTTGTTTACAAAAGGGGCAGAGGATAACCCAGGAAAGAACAAACCTGTCAGCTTACATCGAGAATGGAAAATGGATATAAGTATAATATTGGAGAAGATAAACATACACTGGAAGGAAGATACGTTAATGAGACAGTCAATATTGTTTTGCCAAGGGCAGATCTAGCCTGACAAGTTTCATTGAGTTCTTTGTTGATGTGGCACAGGTAGTGGATGAGGGGAGTGCTGTGGATGTTATTCAGTGATCCAGTTGCCTTAGTCATAGAATCCCACAATGCAGATGGAGGTCATTTGGCCTATTGAATCGGCATCAACCTTCTGAAGACCATCCCACCCAAACCCACCTCATCCTCATAACCCCACATTAACCATAGCTAATCTATCTAGCCTGCACATCCTTGCACACTATGGGACAATTTCCCATAAGCAATTCACCTAACCTGCACATCTTTGGATTGTGGGAGGAAACCAGAGCACCTGGAGGAAACCCACACCGACACGGGGAGAATGTGCAAACTCCACACAGACTGTCGCCAGTGAGTGGAATTAAACTCGGGTCTATGTTGCTGTGAGGTAGCAGTGCTACATATTTGGACTTTCAGAAAGCATTTGGTACAGTGCCATATGACAAGTTGGTTAGCAAATTAGAAATGTTTGGGATTAATGAGTCCTTAGCAGCATGGATTAGAAGTTGTCCAAAAGATATATTTGCAGGTGATACTAAGCTGGGAGAATAGTAAATTGTGAGGATGATGCTGAGCAACTTCAGAGGGATATTGACAAGTTGCTCAACGGGCACATCTGTCAGATAAATTTCAATGCAGAGAAATGTGAGGCAATGCATTTGGGAGCAGAAACAGAGACAATACAGGCTCAATGGTACAACTCTGAATGGAGTACAGGAGCAGAGGGACCTTGTGTTCACCTGCAGGATTCCCTGAAGGTGGCCAGGCAAATTGAACAGTTGTTCAGAAGACTTATGAGTTCCTTGGGTTTATTATTAGAGGCATAGAGTATCAAAGCAAAGAAATGATCCCTCACCCCAACAAGTCAACGTTCAGACCACATTTGGAGTATTGTCGTCAGTTCTGGGCACCTTTTTTAAGGAAGGAAAATCAAGCCCTGGAGTGAGTTTATAGGAGATTTACTAGAATGGTATCGGAAATGAGGGCTCTTAGATACAAAGAAAGATAAGAGAAGTTGAGCAAAGAATACTGAGAGGTGACCTTACTGAGAGAGATGCAGGTGTTTGACCCAGCAACCGTGAGGGAACAATGATATATTTCCAAGTCAGGATGGTGAATGGCTTAGAGGGCAACTTGATGTTCCCATGTATATGCTGCCCTGTCCTTCTAGACAGAAGTGGTCATGGCTTTGGAAGAAGCTGTCTATGGATCTTTGGAGAGTTGTTGTAATGTATCGTGCAAATGATACACTCTGATGCTACTGAGCATCAATGGTGAAGGGAATAAATACTTCTGCTGAAGGATGGGGTGCAGATAAAGTGTATTACATCACTCTGGATGCTGTTGAGCTTCCAGAGTGTTTTTGGAACTGCAACTATCCAGGCAAGTAAGCAGTATTCCATCACATGCCTGATGTGCGTCTTATTGCTGGTGGACATACTTTGGGAAGTCAGGAGGTGAGTTATTCATGATTGGAATTTCTTGCCTCTGACCTGCTCTTTTAGCCACTGCACCGATCTGGCTTGTCCTGTTCAGTTTCTGCTCAATGGTAATCCCCAAGATGTTGATAGCAGGGGATTCAGTGCTGGTAATGTCACTGAATGTTGATGGGGAAACTTGACAATGATGAGTCCAAGCCTGGATATTGTCTAGGTCCTAGGACATAGACTGCTTCAGCATCTGAGGAGTCATAACTGGGACTAAAATTGTTCTATCATCAGCGTATATTCTCACTTTGGATTTTATGACAGGGGGGGGAGGGAAGGTCACTGATGAAGCAGCTGAAGATGTTTAAGCCTAAGATATTTCCCTGAGGAACCTCTGCAGAAATGTCCTGGAGCTGAGATGACTGACCTCCAACACCCCACCATCTCCCATGACTCCAACCAGCAGAGTGATTTCCCTTGATACCCATTAACTCCTGTGTTTCAAGGGCTCCTTGATTTCACACCTGGTCAAATGTAGCCTTAACGTCAAGGGCGGTCACAGAATGAGGAAAAAGTAAAGAGACTTGGTGAGCACTTCTGAAGAAGAGATGGGCAAGTACAGGGAAGTCATGAAGGGAAGATCTCAGTGAACTAAAATAAGAAAATTACACTGATAGGTGGCTTGAAAATAGCAGGAATTTCTTGGAAAATGAAAGGACTGGTTCAGGATAGAATCATGGAAAAGGCAATGAGCTCACATGATGATGAGGAAAGCCACTGACCATACCCTGAACAACTGAATAAACAAGCATTAGGTTGTTCGAACTATTCAGCTGAAGTTTATAAAAGTATATTAATCATACCGATAAATTCCCCAACACAAGTTGGCAATCTGATTCTAATTCTTTCCTACAGAGTAGATTGTTTGTGAATATTTGCATTGTACAATAGAAGAAAGAAAAGCAAAACTGAACAGGCTGGGGCTGTTTTCCCTGCAGCGTCTGAGGCTGAGGGGTGACCTTATAGAGGTTCAGAAAATCATGAGGGGCATGGATAGGGTAAATACACAAGATATATTCCTGGGGTGGGAGAGTCCAGAGCTAGAGGCCATAGGTTTATGGTGAGAGGGTAAAGATTTAAAGGGGACCTAAGGGGCAACATTTTCACGCACAGGGTGGTACGTGTATGGAATGAGCTGTCAGAGAAAGTGATGGAGATTGGTACAAGTACAGCATTTAAAAGGCATCTGGATGGGTATATGGTTAGGAAGGGTTTAGAGGTATAGGGGCCGGGTGCTGGCAAATGGGACTAGTTTGGTAAGGATGGACTGGTTGGCATGGACAAGTTGGACCAAAGGGTCTGTTTCTGTGCTGTACGTCTCTATGACTCTATGATGTGCATTTTTATAGCTCCTTTTTCAAAAACTTAGAACAAAGCACTTTACAGCCAACAACAGATTTTTTTGCAGTCAATACTATAATGTAGGAACATTAAATAAGGAATCCTATTTAACTTTTTAGTGTAGTTAGTTATAATGTGCTTCTAAAGCAATTGTAACATTTTATTGCCACAAGGGAGAAGGAAAACTGGGTATCAATAACAATGCAGAATCCTTCTACATTGATTTAGGACAGATGTATATAAACTTCATTTACACTCTCAACAGACCAAAACGACAACATCATGGCTTTTGGTGAAGGTGGGGAGTTTTTCTAAAGTGATTGATGAAAGCTCTGGTCAATACGAGTGACATTCATTAGTTTTGTTATGCTACAGAGCTCTGCAGAAGAACAGGCTCAGGGAACACATAGGTGCTAAGTAAACAGAAACAGAACATCAGTGACCTATAAAGGTTAAACTTATACACTGGAGTGTGTTGTAAAACATTTGAGAAGTTGTGAATTACCGCATCTGCTTTAAAATAGCCAATTTCAATCTGAATCAGGACTCCACAGGAACAATTTATCTTTAGGCCATGTAATACAAGCTCAGCGATTCAAGTTTGTTTCCAAATTCAAAGACTCTCTCATTCATCTCACTTACACACATTGTCCTCAGGTGACTATAGATGGAACTGTGGAGATTTGATTTATGTGGTCATTGATAAAATCAGTGATAAAGAACAAAGTCTCCAAATGGTGGTGAATCTTTATGAATTGATCTCAAAATTGTCTGTATTCATTTCAGAGAGGCATTACTCAGAACATCACCCAAGGTATTAATTTCATTGAAAACAATTTTAAGTGCATTTGTACTGGACCATGGTAAGGATTTGGGACCAAATACATTAATCTTTGTGCAAGGAGCATTGACATTGGTCTCATACTTAGAGCTCATGAAAAATTGAAGACAAAATTCGACAGCAACATATTACTGTATACAGATGGCACACTAACACTGGAAGATGTCACACTCAACTCTGACGATTAAGAGTTAAGGTGCTTGTTTCTTGCTGTAAGATTATGTTGACTAATGGATCAGTTATAACGCAGCATGGTTTGAAGATTAACCAAATAGCTGAGGTGCCTTGAGATATCTTTTTAAAGGAAAGCCTTCTCAATTGGTTGTATATTTTTAATATAATGCTGGCCAACCTTTTCATGAAAGGACTCAAGAGAGGAGAGCAGGTGGAGCCCATTGAGATAACTCTGCATCTCAATAAAATCATGATCCCTGCTTAATCCCTCAGTTCCCTTCAAGTTTATAAATCTATTGATGCCAGCTTTAATATACCCAATGACTGAGGATTGGCAACTCTCTATCATAGAGAATTCTGAAGAATTGCAACCCCCAAGAGTAAAGAAATATTCTCCTTTCAGCCTGAAAGAGTTGTTCCCTTATCATGAGGCTATGAGCCCTTATTTGAGACTCTGTAGGAGTGTTTCAACATTGATGAGATCAGGCTGTCTCAGAATCTTAAGCTTTGCAACACAAGTACATTGGAAGAAATGTGACCAAGCAAGGAATGAAGCTAATCAGGTGCAGGTAGAAACATATCCAACAGCAAGGGTTGATGACAATAGAATTGATGAGAATTAGAAACATTTGGCAATAGCTGTAATGATTAACATTTGCAAACTGCGATGGTTAGGCTTTATTTTTCAGGCCCAGAGTGCAGACCTGTCCCAATCCTCCAACTATCTATTTAGAAGTTCTGAAGGTGATCCTGAGTGGGTCCATTTCATTTGGTTTCTGTGCTCAGCTTCTCGTTGACATTTTACAATTCAGTCTCCCAGCATGAAATTATAATGCGTTCTACCAAATGATGTAATTAAAATCATATAATTACATGGATTCAAAATTATTGACACATTTGAGTATGAGAAACAATGCTTACTTGGAATTGTGGAGTCCAAACCAAATACATATTATATGGAGAAAATATTTCTCTCAAAATGTCTTGAGAGATCATACTCCATAAGCTAAATGTTTTTATTTGAAGGAAAGTCATGACATGAAAGGGTTAGTTGGCTGGGTCATTAATTGTGTTTTGTTTTGATCTCTTACCCATAATTCCTTTGCCTGAATATTTATTGCTTCTTGCTAAAATTAGACTTAAAATGTTTCACACATATTCTTCAGTTAGCCTTAATTGATGAAATGACATAACCTGCTTTAATTGGAATCTGAGGATCTGTGCAGTGATGACCTTGTGCTTCTTTATAACTAAGTTAGTAATTTGTTTATAGCCTTTTTTTAGTGTGTGAGAAAAATCACAGCATAACCAAACGTCAGCTCCAGAAAAAACACCTCCAAGTGAATTGCAGTAACAACATCTTTGCAGGTTAATTACATGAGGAAAACTTCCCTTTTTACATTTAGTAAATTACATTTGATTATAATTTCTGGAAAACATTGGAAGGGTTTGTACCTTCAAAGGTTCAGAACCCATAGACTGGATGGAAAAGTGCTGAACTAACACATTGTCTCAGGTTGAAATGAGTTGCAGCATTTGACATCTAACTCTTATTGGACCCTACTGTCTCAAGAAATATTCAGTCTGGAGAAATCTCAACTTGCCCATCTGTGTTAATGATGGACTGAAATGTACCGACCAAGCTGTTCAAGAAGCCTGCAACCTCCTGAAATGAAGATGGAGAAAAACGGCAATATCACTTTGGGGGTGGGGTCGTTAATGTTGGTGGAATGATATCAGGCAAAAGAGAAATTAAAGGGACATTAGTTTTATTATTTGGAAATGCACACCCCAATAATTTGGTGCTGCTAAACTAAACAATACCTTGTGGTGAATTTGTTCAAAGGAATCCCTTTCCTTCACATTTCCTGCAAATCACTTGTAGCAATTTCTGGGAAGTAAATGGATTCATCAATGTAAACAATATCATAAATAGTTCCCGAGACACAATCATTTTCTTTAGTTAACTGAAGGATGGTAAGAGAGGCTATTGACCTCCTTTTTCCTCCACTACATTGATGACTGTATTGGCGCTGTCTCGTGCTCCCACGAGGGGATTGAACAGTTCATCCACTTTACCAACACCTTCCACCCCGACCTCAAATTCACCTGGACCATCTCAGACTCCTCCCTCCCCTTTTCCATTTCTATCTCGGACGACCGAATCAACACGGACATTTACTATAAACTGACTGACTCCCACACCTACCTAGACTACACCTCCTCCCACCCTCCCCCCTGTAAAAACGGCATCTCATATTCCCAATTCCTTCGTCTCCACCACATCTGCTCCCAGGAGGACCAGTTCCAATACCGTACAACCCAGATGGCCTCCTTCTTCAAAGACCTCAATTTCCCCCCAGACGTGATCGATGATGCCCTCCACCGCATCTCGTCCACTTCCCACTCCTCCGTCCTTGAGACCCGCCCCTCCAATCGCCACCAGGACAGAACCCCACTGGTCCTCACCTACCACCCCACCAACCTCCATATACATTGTATCATCTGTCGTCATTTCCGTCACCTCCAAACAGACCCCACCACCAAGGATATATTTCCGTCCCCTCCCCTATCAGCGTTCCGAAAAGACCACTCCCTCCGTGACTCCCTCGTCAGGTCCACACACCCCCCAACAACCCAACCTCCACTCCCGACACCTTCTCCTGCAACCGCAAGAAATGCAAAACTTGTGCCCACACCTCCCCCTTTCTTCCCACCAAGGCCTCAAGGGATCCTTCCATATCCACCACAAATTCACCTGCACCTCCACACACATCATTTATTGCATCCGTTGCACCCGATGTGGCCTCCTCTATATTGGGGAGACAGGCCGCCTACTTGAGGAACGTTTCAGAGAACACCTCTGGGATACCCGGACCAACCAACCCAACCGCCCCATGGCTGAACACTTCAACTCCCCCTCCCACTCCACCAAGGACATGCAGGTCCTTGGCCTCCTCCATTGCCAGACCATAGCAACACGACGGCTGGAGAAGAGCGCCTCATCTTCCGCCTGGGAACCCTCCAACCACAAGGGATGAACTCAGATTTCTCCAGTTTCCTCATTTCCCCTCCCCCCACCTTGTCTCAGTCAAATCCCTCGAACTCAGCACCACCTTCCTAACCTGCAATCTTCCTCCTGACCTCTCCGCCCCCACCCCCACTCCAGCCTATCACCCTCACCTTGACCTCCTTCCACCTATCACATTTCCAACGCCCCTCCCCCAAGCTGGTCTTTAAGCTGCAGACCAGGCAATGTACAGACTAATACAAAAAAAAGTCATAAATGTTTAAAGGGAATCAATCCACTGCCAGACCATCAGTGTCAGTGGTAGCATGGTGCCTCAGTGGTTAGCACTGCTGCTTCACAACACCAGGGACCAGAGTTTGATTCCAGATTCAGGCGACTGTGTGGAGTTTGAACATTCTCCCTGTGTCTGCGTGGGTTTCCTCTGGTGCTCTGGTTTCCTCCTGCAGTCCAAGGATGTGCAGGTTAGGTGAATTGGCCATGCTAAATTGTTTACAATGCTCAGTGATATGTAGGTTAGGTGCATATGTCAGGGGTAAATTTAGAATAATAGGTAGGGGAATTCTTCGGAGGGTCAGTGTGGACTTGTTGGGCTGAAGGGCCTGTTTCCACACTGTAGGGATTTTATGATTCTAAGATATTGTTGTGATGAGCATACACCTTTAAAGAACAGTATCTTAAACCACTGCCAATCACAACCTCCCTGTGTATTAGTCTCATAATTGGTTGGAGCAGTCAGCAGTAGGAAAAGGCTGTATTACACTTAACCTCCCTGTAAATCATCTTCTCCTCAACTAAAGGAGTCACATTACTGTTTCATCAGGCTCTGTATGCTTGGTGCATTTCTGGCTGAGAAGGAGAACATAACAAGAAGCCATGACAAGAAAATTGCTGAGGATCCTGCAAATCTATAATGATAACTGACATTAGTTCAGGTCAATGTTATATGAATGATCACCCAACTGCTTTTAGAGAGAGAGCCAATGGTATAATCCATGGATGATGGGCTAAGTTAGTAAATCTTGCATTTCTTCCTTCAGTTGCAGTTGAAGGGCCCCCAACAATATTAGAGCTGAAAATGTGTTGCTGGAAAAGAAGTCTTACTTCTGTGGTAGGCAAAGTAATAGAAAGGGTACTGAGGGATAGGATTTATGAGTATCTGGAAAGACACTGCTTGATTAGGGACAGCCAGCACAGATTTGTGAAGGGTAGGTCTTGCCTTACAAGTCTTATTGAATTCTTCGAGGAGGTGACCAAGCATGTGGATGAGGGTAGAGCAGTGGATGTAGTGTACATGGACTTTAGTAAGGCATTTGATAAGGTTCCCCATGGTAGGCTTATGCGGAAAGTCAGGAGGCATGGGATAGAGGGAAATTTGGCCAATTGGATAGAAAACTGGCTAACCGGTCGAAGTCAGAGAGTGGTGGTAGATGGTAAATATTCAGCCTGGAGCCCAGTTACAAGTGGAGTTCCGCAGCGATCAGTTCTGGATCCTCTGCTGTTTGTAATTTTTATTAATGACTTGGATGAGGGAGTCGAAGGGTGGGTTAGTAAATTTGCAGACGATACCAAGATTGGTGGAATTGTGGACAGTGAGGAGGGCATTTGTCGTTTGCAAAAGGACTTAGATATGATGCAGAGCTGGGCTGAGGAGTGGCAGATGGAGTTCAACCCTGCCAAGTGTGAGGTTGTCCATTTTGGAAGAACAAATAAGAATGCGGAATCCAGGGTTAATGGTAGGGTTTTTAGTCAGGTGGAGGAACAGAGGGATCTTGGGGTCTATGTACATAGATCTTTGAAAGTTGCCTCTCAGGTGGATAGAGTTTGTAAGAAGGCCTATGGTGTATTATCGTTCATTAGCAGAGGGATTGAATTCAAGAGTCGTGAAGTGATGTTGCAGCTGTACAGGACTTTGGTTAGGCCACATTTGGAGTACTGTGTGCAGTTCTGGTCGCCTCACTTTAGGAAAGATGTGGAAGCTTTGGAGAGGGTGCAGAGAAGATTTACCAGGATGTTGCCTGGAATGGAGAATAGGTCGTACGGGGATAGGTTGAGAGTTCTCGGCCTTTTCTCATTGGAACGGCAAAGGATGAGGGGTGACTTGATAGAGGTTTATAAGATGATCAGGGGAATAGATAGAGTAGACAGTCAGAAACCTTTTCCCCGGGTACAACAGTGTGTTACAAGGGGACATAAATTTAAGGTGAAGGGTGGAAGGTATAGGGGAGATGTCAGGGGTGGGTTCTTTACCCAGAGAGTGGTGGGGGCATGGAATGCGCTGCCCGTGGGAGTGGTAGAGTCAGAATCATTGGCGACCTTTAAGTGGCATTTGGATAGGTACATAGATGGGTGCTTAATCTAGGATGGAAGTTCGGCACAACATCGTGGGCCGAAGGGCCTGTTCTGTGCTGTATTGTTCTATGTTCTATGTTCTAATATGTGCCCTCTGTCCGAATCCCCAGGAAAGTCAGGGCCATTAAGCTGAAGAAGCTCAAAATTGTTATCAGGTACAATGTCACAAAGGGGCAATGCTGTTGAGGTGGGGTTCCCACAGGCTGTTGGCAAGACAGATGGAAGGTGCAAACTACAGAAGGCAGAATGTTTCATAGCCCAAGGCCACTTCTGCTGATTTGGCTACTTCTGCGAGTGAACGTTTCTGAGAGGGATATAAGACTAATAGGACAGTAATAAGCCCCAGTGAAGCGATCTTCTATCATGGATGTGGACTTCAGGGGCCTTATTAAAACTGTTTGTGGATCTATTTGTGGAAATATGTTAACAGACTTAACTTCAACATCTGAATGTCATGCGGACTGTGATTCAGTGCAGTCGACTGGGGGGTGATTTACTAGGTTGTTACTGTCTCAGCCTGTGGCCACTGCACTGGTTTGATGAATACAGAGCCTTACTGTCAGCATACATCATTTATCTTCAGTTTCAACAGTAAATCCTGCCTGGTCAAACTCCCTCAGTCACCACTCCAAAATGGTTTGCAAGAGTTAAACAGAAAAATAGAGTTTCGGAAGTAAATCTTCAAGGTCTGTCACTTTATATCCTACAGCAGGGTGTATACTCTCTCTGCAGAGCATCAACGTTGTCATACACCAAAACAAAACAAACATTCCAGACGCCTTTTTATAATAATGTGCTGTTATAATGCTGCCAAAGTGGAATCTTACAAATATACGGAATGTTATGATAGTGTACTTTGCAAAGTGAGTGAGAGTAGCTGTTGGAGACATCACAATTCAGACACAAATACAAAACATTCTAAAAAATATCATGAAAAAGAAAATTGAAACAAGTCCTTCTGAATAAGTAAACATTTATTCACATCTTCATTCCAATAATTTTGCAGGAAGATTTGTTGATTTTCATTAATTAGAATCTGCAAATTATAGTTTAGGATATCAAACCCTTAATGTTAACTCTCCTTAATATGCAAGATCAATGACACATACTCCAAATAACAAGTTAACATTCCTGTGGAACTGTAGTTTAGAAAGTTCAGAAAATAGTATCCATCTGGTTCCTGGCTCTCTCTGATGCTTACAATGGACAATTGTATGATTCTATATTTCAGACCTTCAGCTTCAACTCTCAAGTGAGCTTTTGTGCTTTGGCTGCTTCCACTCTAATAGCACTATTGGAGTAAAAATAGTGCGTCCCTTGAGATTTTCACCTCAGCTTTTATGTTTTCACACTAAGGTGTAAAGACATTAAACCTCAGATGGAAGTGGTGTAAAGCAGTGCTATTTTACTGAGATATTTATTATGTAGTCTCACTAATTATAATGCTATTAGAAAGTTGAGCAAAGAATGTTAACAACCACTTGGCCATTATTTATACTGTTGCTCTTATATGTACATATTATTCTTCATTCAGTTATGAGACATGTTGGATTACTCCACTGCTACTTGTCACCTGTCACTTGATTTGAGGATGTCACCCTGTCGGGATCCGAAGTTTCTGCCCCAGGCTTCTTGTGACAGACCAGACCAATTCTCAACATACAGACCTTGGGACAGATACATCAGGCAGCCTGTGCCATGACACAGTGGGACCTGAAGTACAAGATCTGCTTCCCTTCCTTCGCTGCCTCTGTCCTGCCTCATCGTGAAGATATTGTGGTTTGTGAAGGTCAGGGAACTTTCCAAATAAAACTGCCTGGGGGTCCTCTTGCATTTTTTTGAGGCTTGGATCAGGAAAATGGACAAAACATATCAACAGAAGAAAAGGAAGATATCCACCATAGACATAGAAACACCAAAAAGAGGAGCGGGAAGAGGCCATTCAGCCCTTCAAGCCTGCTTCACCATTCAAGCTGATCAGGAGTGATCAAAGAACTCAGTCCCTGTTCCTGCTTTCTCCACAGACCTGTGATCCCTTTAGCCTTAAGAACTATATTTAACTCCTTCTTGAAAACATTCAATGATTTGGTGTCAACTACTTTCTGTGGCAGGGACTTCCACAGGCTCCTCACTCTCCAGGTGAAGACATTTCTCCTCATCTCAGTCCAAAATGGCCAACCCGTTATCCTTCAACTGTAACCCCTGTTTCTGGACTCGCCATCATCAGGAACATCCTACCTGCAGTTACTCTTCCTTTTACTGATAGAATTTTATTGGTTTTAATGTGATCATCCTAATTCTTCTAAACTCCAATGAATGCATGCTAACTGATCCAGTCTCTCCTCATACACCAGTCCTGCAATCTCAGGATGATAGATATTGCCTCTGACATTTCTGGCCTCAACAGCATCATGCAGATTCTCTACCCTCCCAGCAGCACAGCCAACCTCCAGCCAATGCTCAGGGAGCAATTCAGGGCCAACTACTAACTGCAGCTGATCTCTCAGGATCATTGAGGCCATTGATAAGAAGCAGGAGAACAACACAACTATTCTTGAGGGGTTTCATCATGGTTGATTGGGATGCAAGGCATAATAAACAACTGCTTCCACTACGCTGGGTTCAAATGGCCAAGGACCGCATAAGATACCGAGAATGGGGAGGGCCAGGGTGAGGCTTATTGCTCTTGCCTGCAAGAGGAAATTCCAGCAGAGTGCGCCAGGGAATCCTACATCAAGAGAGACACCATAAACTGTACAATGAAGTGACAGATGAGGCAATCATCAATGTGGCACGTTCTTCTATCAAGAAGGATGAGTCTCTGATGAGTCTGATAAATGAATGTCCATCTGCTGCACTGTGTGTTTGCCCTTAGCTGAAGCTGCAAAGGCAGGAGTGATGCAGCAAGGAGTAATTCCCCAGAGTTTTACACTTCACTGACGTTTGACTGCATTGATAATCCAGTGGAATGTATCAGGGCAAGGAAGCAGAAAAAGGTGACTCCAATTTTCCCGAATCAAACTCCCAAATCTTCCAATGCCTTTTACAGTAAAAGGTCACGCTTCACAAATAAATTAAAACAAAAGACATTTTTGGCATATTTATCACACTACTCTGTTTACTTTTGTTTATTTTTCACATAGGCCATGTTTGTTGGTGAATCAGCTCACATAGGTGTTTCCTGGTCTCTGTCAAAATTCCATTTGATGCAAATTTTGGGCAGATCCTCCAAAATTTGATAATTGTGATTTTGCCGTAACCTGGAAGTAATCCTAAATCATTCATTTACTGCTTGTGTGTAAGGAAATGGGAACACCAAATAGAAAAGTGTTTGCATTGAATGTCAAAAAGGCAAAATAAATTACCTTCTGTAAAATGTCCTTCATAAAAGGCACACTGAGTTTGCCTGCCAAAGATCACAGCATGAAAGCACATATTTTAGTTTGACTCTATTTGAAGGTAGCTGCAACAACATCAACACATCTAACTCACTGTGAAATGTTAATAAGTTGACCTTTACTTGATGTAAATGTATGTATTGCTTTCCACCATCACCCACCGATTACAAACTCAAGGCAGCAAGTTAGTTTCTTGACTCAATGTATTTGTTCTCACTTAAACGTGCCTATAGTATTGCATCAACAAGTCTTTCACCCTTGGCCTGGCATCGCTGCAAGCTCCAGGACAAGACTTGCACAACAGCTTTGTGCTCATGTGCTGACACACATCTATTTGAGGGTTCAAAAGGTTCTCCGAAAACAAATGATAAATATCTCAAGTACTGAAATGCAAGGCCATAAAACACCACAGAAAGAACTATGTTCAACAACTTTTCAACGCTCTTCAGAAAAGTTCACTCAAACTATTAACAATAACAATTATGACTTTCCCTCCACTTGTCTCCTAAATGTGTTCACACGGGATGTGGAACCTCAGGCTACTTTCTGCAGTGGCCATGGTAAGTTATGAGCCTGAACATTGAGAGGCTGATTACTTTAACCTTTAATCACAGCTCATGATTGGCATCTACACACATCAGGCTTTCAGCAAGAATCTCTTTGTATCAACCGGCAGTGGGAATACTCTTTCTGCCCCAAAGGTGCTGAGCAAAGGTCAATAGGTCACACACTGGTAAATCATTGAGGAACCTCCAACAAACTGCAGTCAGTGATGTCCTTGTGTACATCGTTTTATAAACTGGCAAGGAGACTTTTATTGCCCATCCTCAGATGTCCAAAGAAGGCAGTTGTGAGACATTCTTCCAGAACTCACTATTCTGTACAGTATTCTTTGCAACATTCTAATGCAGCACATTTTTAGGATGAAAGAACTGTTTTACGTTCTTTGACAGGAAACACAAGGAACTGGAGCAAGAACTGATGACCTCTTGAATCTTTTCTAGTATTTATTGTGATTATGGCACCCCCTTTAATACAAACTCCAATTCCTGACCACTCCCATATCTCTCAAACATCTGTCTATTGCAGCCTTGAATATATTCAACAATGGAGTATCAGAACAATCTCAGAGAGAATTCCAAAGGTTATAACTCACTGATAGAAATTTTTTTTTCTCATCCACATACCATCCTAAATACTGATTCCCCAAACAGAAGATCTGCTCAATCACCCAATCCAGCCCATTTAGAATCTGCTTTGTTTTAACAAAATCACATTTTAATCTGAGAAACTCCAAATAATAATGACTCAAATTTATTCAGCCCCTCATCATGAGACACCCATTTCATCCCAGGAACCAATCAAGTGAACATTCACTGTGCAGCCAACAATATATGTATATCCTTCCTTACACATTCACTTAGTGGATATTGGGAAGATGTTTCCATTGGTAGGAGAGACTAGGACCCCAAGGGTACAGCCTTCAGGTGATGGGAAGACCCTTTAGAATGGAGATAAGGAGAAACTTCTTCAGCCAGAGAGTGGGAAATCTGTGGAACTCATTGTCATAGAGGGCTGTAGAGGCCAGGTCATTGAAGATATTTAAAATACAAATAGGTTCTTGATTGCCAAGAGGATCAAAGGTTACAGGCAGGAAGTAGGAAAATAGGGTTGCAAGACCTATCAGCCATGATCGAATGGCAGAGCAGACTCAATAGGCCGATTGGCCTAATTTTTGCTCCTGTGTCTAATGGTCTTATGTGGAGAGTAGAGCTGTGTGCAATACTGCAAACATAGTCTAAACAAAGCATTGTATAATTCTACCAGGAATTTGTTATTTTGTTTCCCAATCTGCTTGCAACGATGATCAACAATGGAACTATTCAAGCATCAATGACAATGAGCAAGTGGCTTCCTGTCTGGGAAGGCAGTTATGTGAACAATCTCAGGTTTTCTGGAAATTGCCAAGAGATACTTTGGGACAGATCCAGGGACTTGGAATTAGGAAGCGGGAGACTGTAGGAAGCCACCTCTCCCCCTACCATTCTTGCTTCTAACCTCTTTCACCCCTTGCCAATGACTATGTCTTTACCCTGGCCACTTACACTCACAAGGCACAGGATTCTCATCGTGATCTCTGGTGTCCAAGCTGGGCAGTCGTGTTGACCGTGGTCTCCCCCTGGTGACTGGTCCTGTAGAGGTGCAGGTCTCTGGGGGAACGGAGAGGAGGGTGAGATTTCTGCCCACTGTAAGCTCAATCAGTCAAGAGGCCTAATGCTTCCCAATTGGAATAAAGGAACATCAGGCAGCATTTGTTCTTCAAGCAGTGGGTGAGACCCACTTGTCACATTACAGCCCAACCGCTAACTCTGTTTCTAAATCAGATCTTGTCCCATCTGTTGTTTTTTCAGCATTTTCTGTTCTCATATTAGATTTTCAGCACCCAAAGTACTTTGCTTTAATATTATAAGACATCTGTCTAAGTGAAAATTAATTAGACTGCATTTTATCTTGTTTTGGCTCAGTGTGAGTTGCATCAATTATTGTGGATGGATTCTCACTGTGAGGCCTGTCAGAATTTCTTGCTGACTCCTCCCAAACTCCACCACAGTAATGACATACCCACTCTGCAATTCTCACTCCATCTTACCATGCTCGATTCCTGAATTAACTTGCCACTCACTGGAATATCCACCAAAGGAGCAGCATCACCAGAGTTAACCCCATCCTTAAAAGGCAGCTGTGACCAGGAGAGGACTGTTGTCACAAGTTGCATATAGGGGCGACACAGTGGCTCAGTGGTTAGCACTGCTGCCTCAAAGCACCAGGGCCCCAGGTTAGATTCTAGCCTCGGGTGACTGTCTGTGTGGAGTTTGCACATTCTCCCCGTGTCTGTGAGAGTTTCCTCCGGATGCTCCGGTTTCCTCCCACAGTCCAACGAAGTGCAGGTCAGATGAATTGGCCATGCTAAATTGCCCACAATGTTAGGTGCATCATTTAGAGGGAATGGGTCTGGGTGGTTTACTCTCCGAAGAGTCGGTGTGGACTCGTTGGGCTGAAGGGCCTGTTTCCAACTGTAGGGAATCTAATCATATCATGTGAAAATGCCAGAGAAAGGGAGGTTTCTCCAACAGCAGCCTGGAGGTCCTACCTGAGGGAGTGGTGCAGATGATGCAGATAATCTTTCATCAGGACTGGTAGAGACGATCATGCCACAAGACTTGCTCCAAAGTTGCTACCCCAAGTCAGTGCCATCTCAGTAGTCCAGAGAAATGGCCTTCATACTATAATGTAAAGGTGCTGGTATTGTACTGGGGTGAACAAAGTGAGAAGTTACATGGCACCAGGTTATAGTCCAAAAGGCTTATTTGAAATCAAAGTTTCAGAGCACTGAAGTGCTTCACCTGATGAAGGAGCAGTGCTCCAAAAACTTGTAATTTCAAAGTGGGTCTCACCCACTGCTTGGAGAACAAATGCTGCCTGATGTTCCTTTATTCCAACTGGGAAGCATTAGACCTTCTGGCTGATTGAGCTCACACTAGGCAGAAATCTCAAGCTTGTTGGACTATAACCTGGTGTCATGTGACTTCTGACATTGTCATGCCATAAGGAGAGTTGATGTAGCAAGCTGCTGGACAACAAGATGTCCAGGACCTTGACTGGCTAACTAGCAAAGCAAGCTGCCTAGTTATGTGACTGCGCTAATGGCATGGCAAGAGATGGATGATGTGAGCATGCAGTTTCTCATTGCTCACTTAATGTTAAAAGAGCCCTGAGATACAGCCTGGTTCTGTCCCTGAGCTGGGTACCTGTCCCTATACATGAAGTGTCTTTGCTGCTGCTTTTTATGCAACATGGCTGATTCAAGATGGCGCCAGATATGGTTGACTCCTTGCGAGCTCCTGCATTCAGATCTAAGTTTCCGATTTCCTACAATTGTTCTATACTCTTTAAACTTAATAGCATACTTTTAAAGATGACTAATAACTGTTTTATCAAAACTCAGAGGTTTGAAGCTACCCTACTGTTGTTAGAAGACTGAATGGACTCACAAACTCTTAACATTCGCCTGTACCTGGGTTTTTGTTTTTGCCGCAGTTTACCTATTATTTACTATCAATGCTACTTAGCTCTGTGATCTGCCTGTATTGCTCACAAGACAAAGCTTTTCACTGTTCGGTACATGTGACAGTAAATTCAATTCAATTTAATGCTAACTGCTAGTGTGCCCAGTAATGCAAGAATTGTCCTGTCTAGGTAGCTCAGTACCTTTGGTAAGATAGGAAGCTTAATATTAATTAAGCCGGTTGTGGCGTTCAATAGGCATTTAATTAGTGATATTCCCCTTAATTGACAGCTTACTGCTGCCCTGTGAGAAAATCGTATTGCAGCTCAGTAAAAGCATAAAAGACTTAGAGAAATGTTCCTGACATTGAGATAGCCCTTCACTGGGCTCCTCGTCTGATTCTGCTGCAAATCTCAACATTGGCCACGTCACTCAGACCCCAGTAAGATTCCAGTACCATTTTACTAAAACAAAAACAAATAATATCATAAATGTTATAGCTTAGCAATAACAGTTGTTTTAAACATATGTCTTCTTTGCACATTTATATTAAGCTAGTTAAATGAATAATTTAATGGAAGTCTTTATTCATTAAAATAAACAACTACATGTCAACCTTTAAGCAGCAAAATAAATTCATGCTGATGTATTAAACATTTCTGAATCAGGTTGACACAGTTGGATTTTTGTCTTTCTTTTAAAACACTCTAACTTGCAGCCACAAATTCACAGCTTATAGAATTTCACTTACTAAAGAGTTCCCTTATTCATATACCTTCAGACGACCTATATGTCATCAGACACAGTTGCTAACATATGTCTATATCAGCTCAAGACAATCCACCTCAAATAACCCACCACATCACCCTTTCATTTGCCTTTGAAGTTAAACCATCGAGGTAAAGGCAGGTCCAACCCTGGATCTGTCTGGGCTTGTAATTCTGCACTGGAAATACCTCCCTCAGAAATAAAGAGTGAAGTTACTTCAAACCCAGAATAAGAATAATTTACTGTCAAACAAAATGCATTCAAAAATTAAAATGTATGAAAATCAAGAATATAAAGGTTCTTGATGATACCACAATAAATCTTTCTTTGAACAGATATTAATGACGTATGATTAGACGCCTCTAAGGACAGACAGGCTGGATTGAAAATCAATGTTAATTAACAACGTTAGTAAATCTCACAGTTTCCTCACTATCACTCAAACAATCCTTGCTTTAAAAGACTGTGCTTCATCAGAATAAAAGGGTTCAAGTGCCCAAAGAACGATTTTCTTTTCAAGAGTGGTGGCTACTGTCACGTAGATAAATGCAACAGCGAGCCCCATGAACAAGATCATACAATAATGATGAAATAAATAAATGATCATTGCTTTTTGTAATGCTGCTGGAGGGGAGCATAGTGGAGTAGATATCCCTGTGGTCAAATATGGACTGATCAGGTTAATAACAGGATAATAACCTAACACCAAACAGTAGCACAGTCACCTTCACCAGCTAACATACTCCTTATTTCACAGAAATTCATTGCTTGTTCTGATATATTCAATTCCCTTAATGATCATTCAAACCCGCAAGAATATTGCCAGTACTTTCACAAAATAGCCTTTTTTTAAAATGAGATGTCAGCCAGAATTAAAAGAAGAGAAGATTTTAATAATTCACAGACACAAATGTCTGCTAAGTGTTCAGAACCATATGTCACCCTTTGATGGTGAAATCCAACTTGTAAGATTACACCTCCGGAGTAAGTGTTTCTGCCTTCTTCACTACCTTCTGTGTAATTCTCCACACTTATGTCTGTAATTGTGTAACACAACTTCCAACCACACGTTGTGCTTCATCAAAAACGCTTCTGTTTATGAGCAGCCTGAAACATTAGAACAGGAGAAATTCTACATGCATGACAGGTGTATTCCGTTTTGTTACAGGTAAAGCTTTATTTTCTTAATTTATGTTTCTTTCACTCATTGATAGGATTGGTTTATTACCCATCTCTAGTTGTTCTGGAGAAGGTGGTGGTGGTGGTGAACTCCCTTTGAACCAGTGCTATCCATGTGCTATGGGTAGACCACACATTGCCGTAAGGCAGGGAATTCCAGGATTTTGGCCTACAGCCCTGAAAAAATTGTGATATATTTCCAAGTCAGAATAGTGAGTAACTCAGAGAAGAACTTGCAGGTGCAATTGTTGCCTTTCATCTTGGAGATGGTATACTGCTGTTACTGAGCCTTAGTTGTGGATGGAGTGAATGCTAAAGATGATGGATAGAATGTCAGTAAAGAAGGCTGATTTCGATGGATAATATTAAATGTCTCGAATGGTGTAGGAACTGCACACATCCAGACAAGTAGGGAGTAGTCCATGGCACTCTTGACTTGTGTCTTTAGATGGTAGATAGAAGGCATTTGTAAGATAGAAGGCAAGTTATTCACTGCATAGTTTCTCGTTCTTGATCTCCTCTTGTTGTCAGTATTTATATGGTGAGTCCAGTTCAGTTTCCTGTCAATGGTAATCCTCAGGATGTTGACAATTGGGGATTCAGTGATGGTAACACTGAATGACTTTTCTGTTTTTCTGTATGGTAAGAATGTTACTTGTCACTTATTAGCCCAAGTGTGGCTGTTGTCTTGGGGACACAGACTGCTTCTGTATCTTAGGGGGCATGAATGTACAATATTCAGAACTAGTCTATTGGTGAACATTCCCACTTCTGACTTCATGATGAAGGGAAGGTCATTGATGAAGCAGAACATGTTTGAGCTGAGGACATTATTCTGAGGATTTCCTCCAGTGAGATTCAGATGGAAGGACAACAAGAACTTAACTCCTTGTTGGGCTTCTGCCAGAGGTTTTGATGGGGAGCAAACAATCAGAATTTCCAGCAGTGGAACTCCTGGTGATCTAGACAATGGAAGGAGACCAGCTCCAGTATGATAGCAATGTAAGAACGAGGAGTCTGAGAGACTTGTATTCACAAGATTGGTTGAAATAGGTGATGTGTCTTGTTCAGAAACCCATTATTTTCAAAGAAAAGAAAATGATCTTCAGTTGTAAACTAGACCAAAAGTTTGGGTGTTGCCAAATTTAGGAAACAAGTTTGCCAGGCCAGAAACAGAGTATAGATTGGTTAGGGATGGAAATTGTGAGATACGGCTGTTCCTTCAGCATGTCAAAGAACATGGGAGACGTCTGGTCTACTCCAACGAGGGGTTCTACAATGCCATCAAGATACAAACCAAGAGGTGATTGTAAATATTAACTTAAGATATACAGTGAGAGATTGTGTTTTGACCAGGACTGGATGGAGTTCTGTGGAGTGGAGTGCCACAAGGATCGGTGCTGGGCCCTCTACTTTTTGTCATTTACATAAATGATTTGGATGCGAGCATAAGAGGTACAGTTAGTAAGTTTGCAGATGACACCAAAATTGGAGGTGTAGTGGATAGCGAAGAGGGTTACCTCAGATTACAGATCCTATCTGGATCAGGTGGGCCAATGGGCTGAGAAGTGGCAGATGGAGTTTAATTCAGATAAATGCGAGGTGCTGCATTTTGGGAAAGCAAATCTTAGCAGGACTTATACACTTAATGGTAAGGTCCTGGGGAGTGTTGCTGAACAAAGAGACCTTGAAGTGCAGGTTCATAGTTCCTTGAAAGTGGAGTCGCAGGTGGATAGGATAGTGAAGAAGGCGTTTGGTATGCTTTCCTTTATTGGTCAGAGTATTGAGTACAGGAGTTGGGAGGTCATGTTGAGGCTGTACAGGACATTGGTTAGGCCACTGTTGGAATATTGTGTGCAATTCTGGTTTCCTTCCTATCGGAAAGATATTGTAAAACTTGAAAGGGTTCAGAAAAGATTTACAAGGATGTTTCCATGGTTGGAGGATCTGAGCTACAGGGAGAGACTGAACAGGCTGGGGCTGTTTTCCTTGGAGCATCAGAGGCTGAGGGGTGACCTTATAGAGGTTTACAAAATTATGAGGGGCATGGATAGGATAAATAGACAAAGTCTTTTCCCTGGTGTCGGAGACTCCAGAACTAGAGGGCGTAGGTTTAGGGTGAGAGGGGAAAGATATAAAAGAGACCTAAAGGCAAACTTTTCATGCAGAGGGTAGTACGTGTATGGAATGAGCTGTCAGAGGATGTGGTGGAGGTTGGTATAATTGCAACATTTAAGATGCATTTGGATGGGTATATGAATAGGAAGGGTTTGGAATACTGTGGGCCGGGTACTGGCAGGTGGGATGAGATTGGGTTGGGATATTTGGTCGGCATGGACGGATTGGATCGAAGAGTTTGTTTCCATGCTGTACATCTCTATGATACTATGACTCTATGACCGCAATTATAATTGTAAATCCACTTTGAGATTGCTCCCACTCAACCTTCAGAAAATTGTGTGTAATTCAATAAAGTGAGGGTGAATTATAAGAAGCAACACTTCTTGCTGGTCATATGCCCCAGTCATACTTTCATAAATCTGAGTGTGGAGAGGATCCCTGAAGGATAAAAGGTATTTTCCCCACAAAATGATTCACCTCCAACAACCAAGACCACCTTCCTGTGTGCCATGCATGAGTATAGCCAGCAGAAAGTTTTCCCTCTAATACCCATTAATTCCAGTTTTGCCAAGGCTCCATGATGCCACACTCTGTTGAATGCAGCTTTGATGTCAAGTGCTGTTACTCTCCCCTCCTCTCTGGAATTCAGCTCTTTTGTCCATGTTTGAACCAAGGCTGTAATGAGGTCAGGAGCTGGGTGAACCTGGCAGAACCCAAACTGGGCATCACTGAGCAGGTTATTGCTGAGCAGGTGCTGCTTGATAACACTGTTGATGACACCTTCCATCATTTTACTGATGATTGACAGTAGGTTGATGGGACAGTAATTGGCTGGGTTTGATTTGTCCTGCTTTTTAGGTACAGGACATAGCTGGACAATTTTCCACATTGCTGAGTAGATGTGAGTTGTAACTGTACTGAAACAGCTTGGCTAGGGGAGGCAGCAATTTCTGGAGCACAAGTCTTCAGTATTATTGCCAGAATGTTGACCAGGGTTCAAAGCCTTTGCAGGATCCAGTACCTCCAACCATCTCCTGATATCACACAGAATCGAATTGGCTGAAGACTGGCATCTGAAATGCTGGGGACCTCCACAGGAGGTTGGGATGGATCATTCTATGACCACTTCCTGCTGAAGATTGCTGCGAATTCTTCAGCCATATCTTTTGCATTGAAGATGAGAATGTTGTGGAGCTGTCTCCAATGAACTGTATAATTGTCCACCACCATTGATGACTGGATGTGGCAGAACTGCAGAAATTAGATCAGATCCATTTGGTTATGGGATCACTTAGCTCTGTCTATCACTTGCTGCATCTGCTGCTTGGCTTGCAAGTAGTCCTGTTTGGTAGCTTCACCAGATTGGCACCTCATTACTGGATATACCTGTTGCTGCACCTGGTTTGCCCCTCCTGAACTCTCCATTGAATGGGGTTGATATTCCACCTGAGGGCAGATGCAAACCATTAGGTTACAGATTGTTTTGAATGCTGCTGCTCACCAAGTTCATGCATGCCCAGTTTGTTACTTTGGTTTGGTCTGTCCTGTTTACTATGAAGGTCAGGTCACACAATCCAGTGGAGGGTATTCTCAAGCAGGCAATAAGCAGTTGGTATCCAGTGCAGCCGAGAGAGAATGACACAGGAGTACCACATCACTGCGGAGAGTTAGAAAGACCTTTTGGTCACATGATGTTGTGTAAAGCTGGGTTTACCTTTTGAATCAATTGTAAGGACCAATAAGGTCATCGAGTCATAGAGGAGTAGAGCATGTTTCAAGAAGTAATGGTATTGCCTGATTTTCACAGACAGGAGTACTGTTTGTCAGTTACAAACTGGGGCAGGAACATTCTGGAGGGTGTTCATGAATGTGCCATGCTGTAATGTGGGGAGTTGGTCAGTTGTGATGACTATGATTACTGAATTAATCCTTCTGAAGAAGGGTCACTGGACCCAAAATGTTAACTCCGCTTTCTCTCCACAAAATGCTGCCAGATCTTTTCCCAGCAATTTCTGATTTTTTTCTAATTTCTGACAGGTGTAGTTCTTTTGTTTTTTTTTAAACTTAATGAGGAAACGGCTTCCTGAAGAGGTTAGAGGGAAAAAAAGGAAATGGATTGTTGGACAATCTTGATTTCAGACTTCCTGTGATCCTGAACATCCAGTTCCTCTCAGGTCCGGCTCTCATGTGTCTGTCAGGATTGACTCTCCTCAACATCCCTATCAGGCCCTGCTCTATCTATCTTCAGAGGAATACAAGTTCTACCCTGGCTCTTCCTCCACTTAGGCAGCCCTTTCTGAATGCACGATTGGAGAGAATGTAGCTCAACCCACCAACATGAATCCTATGGATGTGTGGGCTGGAGAACTCCTCTTGATCTGTCTGAACAGAGAAGCTGGAGGATACTCGATGGTGAGCCGAGGTGTGCTGCAGCCCGTATTTTACAGGCAGTCAGCATCACCCTTGGAGCGCTCTCCGGTGTGAGGGGACTTTCTGTAATGGGCAGCCTCTGTTCCCCAGCAGCATCTAAACAGACATATTGGGTCCTGAGACCAGGACTGGCACCAATGGGTGCTTTATGAGTCTTTTGGCAGCTCCCTGGGCCCCTGCAGTAAACCAGACACAAAATAATTCAAGGTAAGGCTGATGTTCATGGCCATCAGGATTGGGTGACTGTCCTCGTGCAGTTTGAAGTAATCTCCTGGGTCTGTACCTCACAGACAGTCCTGACGAAGAGCTTATGCTTGAAACGTTGACTCTCCCGCTCCTCTGTTGCTGCCTGACCATCTGTGCTTTTCCAGCATCACACATTTTGACACTGAGAGGTGGGTCACAGTTGATCTGTGAAGCTGGTGTCTCCTGAGACATGACAGTTACACATGGTCCATCTTTAATATGCAGGCCAGTACAGAAGATCTCCCCGTGGGTCTCGGTGGCTGCTGTAATCTGCCCGCCTACCAGCATTACACCATCATTATGTCACGTGCTACAGTCAGAGTGGGAATTCTGCCTCTCTGTAAGGTATATCCCATCCTCCAGAGCCGCTGACCTTTCTGACTGGCTGAAAGTCACCAGCAGTCCTAGCAGCGCCTGAGCTGAGTAGTGGCCACTGCCAGAACTGCAGCCAGTTCCAAAATGAAGAGCCCATTGGAATTCCAGGCTCAGGTAAATTGGGGGCATTGAGTGGGGAGGGACTTTCCACCTTTGGCCGGGGCAAAGGGAGTTGGTGTGGGTTTTAAAGTCTATGCAGACAATAAGGAGAGAGTGCTACCTTCTAGGAGTGAGGCACTGTGCATGAGGCAGCCTCCGATGATGGTACCCATTTACCTCCTGTACTTTTAAGAATTTGCAAATAATAGGCAGCCCACTCTGACCTCTTGCCCACACCGTGTTATTATGGTGTGGGCAGGACAATATGGGGGGGGGGGGGGGGGAGGGGGTCACTTCTGTTTTTAATTGACTCTCAATGATTTCTCTACATACAGTGGGTGGTTTGCCAATCTTAGTCCCAAAACACCCACCTGCATTCTGGGGGTGAGTTGATGTTGGTTGGTGAAGGTGGTGAGCGTAAACACTGCCCCATGTCAGTTGTGCCATTCCCACCAAAACCACACCTGGCATTGGGAGGGGGTGGGGAGCGGGGGTGCATGAAATATCCAGCCCAAAGTCACAAAAGTATGCACCAAAAATATATCAGTGGAAAATACACAGTGTGCATACAGTTATATTTGGACCCCTCCCAGAGCCAAGCTGTCACTGAAGCTGCCTGTGAGGAAGCTGTTCCTATTCACCAGTTTTTAGAGACGCTGATTTTCCCTTTAAAGGAATTCCGACAATGTAACATTATAAACCATCAGGAATATATCAACACTGGTTAATTTCTGTAGGGAACATGTGTTGCATCTGACACTGCGGACACAATCTGGTCACTATTCCTAGTCCACTGACACACCAATCACGTGTAAGGCTAGATATTATTTTAGTACCAGCTGATGTTTTGAAAACTTTTTTTTGTTTCAATGATCCTGCATATCTGTACCACATTTGGCTCAACATTGCTAAAATATTTATGTTAATATTCATGGCAAAGAATTGGAAAAGTTACACTAAGACAGCTAACAACAAATGAAAAGAAATCAGTGAAAAAGTATGTAATGAATTTCAAATTGTATGAAATCAGTCTCATACAAATTGAGCCAGAACCACACCAACATTCTTAACTTGCCTCATTTGGAGAATAATTTAAATATTGTCCTTTAATTGCATCATTGTGGTGCCAACAAGCTGATGTGAACTTTCTCTCAAAGGACATAATAATCTTGCACTGAAATTTCAGAGCTGAGAATTTGAGTCAAGCACGTTAGCGTTCTTTGTGATAGTGTGGCATGGTATACATTCAGGCTTCAGGCTTTGTATTTCATGCTGAAACATTCCATTGGCACTCAAAGCATTGAACAATAAATGTTTCACTTCTGTAAGTATTATTTAATGTCACTAAGATATATGCAATAAATGGATCACAGTCTCAGCTATTTTATTATCTTTCATATCTTGATTACCCACAGAAACATTAGCAATTTGCATAATATAATCTTCAGAAGAATGAAATGGTTGAAGGTAGTTTTAATTGCTAAGTTTTCATTAGCCAGTACTAACATTGTATGTGTTGATTCTGAAAGATAATGTTTCACTTTGATATAAATATGTCTTTGGAACCTTGACTAGAATACGGCTTTTGATACATTTGCTATTTCAGTGCACATGTTGAGGAAACAAAAGCATTTTTACAGCCAAACCTTCCTTTCTTCAACTCCTGATGTTAAAGTGATCTGCAGTATTCCTGAGGGGTCGATGTGACTGCCCACATCTGCCTCCACTCTGGTGGAAATGTCCATTTGCACTGGAATCTTTATGGAGGATTGTGTGTATTTTTATCTGGTGCAAACTTTACTTTCTTGAAGTAAATGTACTGCTATTTAAATATTGATCAGAACAGTGTTACTTCTTACCATGGCTGGGGAATAAGGGGGAGGGAGCTGGAAAATGTGTTGCTGGAAAAGCACAGCAGGTCAGGCAGCATCAAAGAAGCAGGAGAATCGACGTTTCGGGCATAAGCCCTTTTTCAGGAGGGAGGGAGCTCCTTGATTCCCAACTATAAAAGGTGAAGTCACCATTGTCCTACCAGACCATGGGGCTGCTCTCTCGTTAGAGAGAGGTGATTGGTGAGGATTTAATCTGAAGATCAACTCATCCATACTTGGGGTTTCAAAAACAATGGAACCAAAATGGTGATTTCTCCACCTTATGATTCCATAATGTTAGTAAGTGGTTGCTTTACGGTGGGAATGATAGTGACAGTGAACATCAACAGGTCAATGATCACAGAGGACACCACATGGTTGTTCTTCCAATCCTACACTGCAACTGTAATGTGACATTTGGTTATTGTTTTTTCAAAGCTCTTGGACATTGTGTTAGACAGGCTTTCAAACTTGTGATTGTGATGGAGAACGCAGACCTGTGAACCATCATTAATCTTGGTTCACTTATTAACGCATTATATTTATTACAGTTTCCTCTTCTCTATTCATTTGGCATTCTTAATTGATCCAATTAGACTCTCTTAGAGTCTGTAGCTTATCACAAATACATGAGATTATGGTATATTTTACTTTTGAATTGTCACAAAACAGTCAAAAGACATTGCTCCCATATATTACAAGGTGCATAGAGAATGAGAGCAATTTACAGGAGCATAGAAACATCACAAGTAGGAACAGAACTACGCCATTGAGCCCCTTGAACCTGCTGCCCCATTCCGCAAGGTTATGATTGATCTGATTGCGAACTCAAATCCATTTTCCTGCCTTGTCAAAGAACAAATACATCCAACTCAACTTGAATATACTGTGGGCCAAGTGCTGGAAACTGGGATTAGAGTTGTTAGATGCTTATTGTTGTCTGGCACAGACTCAATAGGCTGAAGGGCCTTGTCAGTGCTGACGACCACTAAGACTCTGCCTCCACCGCTCATTTAGAAGAAAATTCCAAAGACTTTACGCACATGGAAAGGGAAAAAAAAAATCCAACTTACCTCCCCCTTTGTTCATTCTGTGCACTTTATCAGGTGCTTTGTTAAGCATTTAACTTAATGCTCTGAATGCATTGTTGGTTCTCAGTTGAATGACACAGTATCTGAAATACTGTATCTGGGAATAATACAGGTTTGTGGTTAATTCACACTTCCCCTACCCCCATCCCATATGTAACCACCCTGCTGCGGCTGGCTCATTGCCAACGTTGATGAACTGCATTATAAGAATTTAATTAATCACCGACTTTACTGTTGGAACCTTTTCACTTTGGTTTGCACAATAACTGAAGCTCCAAGGAATACGTAGGTTCTCAGGATAAAAATTACCTGCTTAAAAATCTACGGGCTAAAATTGGAAGAGATAAGTTGTCCAGTTTATTAGCTTATTTCAAAGTGCTGCAATTGCATTTCTTCTCTTTTCCCAATAGAATGCCATTGAAGAATTGGGCAAGAATCAGTCCTCAGATCAATATCTTCTATTTTCAACGTGTTCTGGTAACCTGACACTTCCTTAATTAAATTCTCAAAGTTGCCTTTTCTCTCTCCAGCAGCCTGTCTTGCTCAAAACATAAGCCCGTCTTTCCCAATTAAATCATTGATTCAACACTAACCTGGTTACAGTTCTTTGATATCTCTTTGGAACTCTTCCAAGATTACTGGTTGCAACATCCTTAGTTCAAACGGCACTAGAAGCACTTTGGAGAAGCTTCACCAGATATGGTTAACACAGGGATATTGAAAAAAGTATAACACCACAAAAAAAGTCCCTAATAATTTCTGTAAACCCTACATTCCCATCACTGTTGAATCAATGTTTCATTAATAACTCAATTTAGGCAGTGTATTTTATAATGTTCCCTGATTAGTAATGTATCCTGAAATAGGGTCAGGGTTAGTACTTTATTTCATTTCAAATGTGTTGTTATTACATTTGGGAATAATTCTAGCATATTTCAGTCATAGAGCCATAGGGTCATAGAGATGTACAGCACAAAGAATCTATACTTTACTCAAACATATTCTTCAGTGACGATCTAACCAGAAGCATTCCTGTAAGCATTGAAATTCTATTACTCCAAGTTGATTGTGAGGAAGCGGAGTACAACTGTACACCTCACTGATTTTCACCATGGTTTATAATAAACAGTTATATGATTATTGTCCAAATGCTTTATGTTCCTACTATATATTACAATCTACCCTAACTTAGGCAACAATGGGAGTCTTTTTGAAATATGACTATCTGACAATATGAATTGGTAACACTGAATACTGGAAAATAAATCAGGACCATGTTCAAAAGCACACTGCGTTTCTCCAAATAGTGTCTCGAGGAAGATTAATATCATTCCATTCACCTGGTGGACATTCCAGTGTAGCATTCAAAGCATAACTGCAGTGTCTGTAATACCAAGTCGAATATGTGAAAAAAATTCCTCTGACATTGCAAGTATTCCACTCTCAGAAGAACACTTAAATTCTTTCTGCTGATTGTACAGGCAATTCATATTTTCATTTGCTTTCTCATCTGTTTAATAAAATGAAGAGCCTAAATTTTGTAATGTACTCTCTGTGTTTAATACAAAGGGAAAGCAGATGACTTATCCTTTGGAATACAGGCACAACTCATTTTAGACATCTATCCTGCAGTGCAAGCATTTCGTAGACATGGACAGTAAGCTCTCCTTTTTTAAAAATGATTATTATAGATTACAATGAGACAAACTGCAGAGACAGAGCTACATAAGACAGTCACTTATGCAGTATAATTCTCAGGCAAATGATTTTCATGGTGCAAACAGTTACAATTAATTCCATATTACTTAAAAAGATATTTCTACTCACAGATCCTGCTTCAAGTCTGTCAGTCTGTCAGTCTGTTCTCCTGTGACTGCAGTGTATTTTAATCAGAGTACAGTACCTCCACTGAGTTCCAAGTGGCTCACAGATAGATGGGTCTGATATTGCTGAGACACCCCAGCCGCTTGGCTGACTCCTGAATGCAGTTTGTATTGTTAGTTTGACGAGCCATCACTCAAAGTGCTGCGCTCCAGCCCAAGTACAGCACGAGTTAGTTTGCCCAGCCTTGGGGCTGTACCATTTCACCTACACCTGGGTGAATCTATCACGCTTTCCTCCTGTTAGAGACTTTCTGCCCTGCGACCCAATGAGCCGGCCGCTGTCACACTTGGTTCCTATTAAAAAGCCTCATGGTGGATTGAATGAGTAATTGTGTGCGAAGGTAGTCTGGCTGGCAGATGTGAATAAGCTTCAGTGGAGCAGAGCATGCAGTGCAGATGGGCTGTGCAGACTACAAACAATGCTTAGCAAAGGCGTGATTAAACCAACAGCCCCAACCTCCTTCTGTGGGGAAAAGGGGGATCAGCCAATGAAACACAGAGAGTACACTGGGGAAGACATGGGGCTGCAACAATGCAGGCAAAATTAAGGAAGTAAACTCCAAATGGGAAACAGAGAGTGAGGAAGGAAGCTGCAGGCAACAGAACAGAAATTCTTAATTTAAATGCTCATTATTCTGGTAAATCGCTCCCAACAAGGTGAGACGATTAATTTCCTGTATGTGTCATCCACAGAAAATAAAGCAATCCCTTTCATCAGTTTCTGACTAAAACATTTACAAATTGGAATAAAGGTAGTATCCTATCCTTTCTCTCAACCACTTCTAGTAACTTTTATGCAACAATGCGTCAGACAGTAAAAGGCCTGGTGGGGGTGGGGGTGGGGGTGGGGGTGGGGGTGGGGGTGGGGGTGGGGGTGGGGGTTATTGTTGGAAAGCATTGGTTCAGTTACTAATGACAGGAATTGATTAGAATTGAACAGACTCCTGATGAGCTCACAGGTACTATGTAACGGTGCCAGTGCTGAAATCATTCCCCAACTCATACTTAGGGCAGGTTGACCCTTCTTTAAAAATTAAAAATGACAGCAGAATCGCTGACACATGATGTGCATAGCCCAGCCCAGAGTATAATTTATACCACACAGGGTGATATGCTTTCCCTCTGTTACATTATTCTCTTTTTAGAGAGATGGCATTGTAATTGAGAGCAGGCAATGTGGTGGAAAAAAAACTCCTTTGCAGGAGCCTCACTTGAACCAGTCTGGATTTTGATAAGTCCCATTTTAGTTTTTAAAAAACGTCCAGTTCTAATGCTGATTTAATGAACGTGGTACAGCATGGAATCAGGCAATTCAGTCCAGCTAACTTGTACTAGTGCTCAAAAAAAGCAACTCAATTAGTGCTACTCCCAATGACAGGACAATTCCTGAGGAAGGGCTTTTGCCCGAAACGTCGATTTTCCTGCTCCGAGGATGCTGTCTGACCTGCTGTGCTTTTCCAGCACCATACTCTTGACTACAGCCCTCATGTCCCAACCATCCCATTCACCACCACTACAACCCAACAACCTAGTCCCAGTCCCAGTCCCCATCAGCTCTTTCTCCACAGATCTGAAAGTCTTTTCTGTTTAAGTATTTCTTAACATCCCTTTAGAAAATTACCATTGAATTTACTTCCATTGTCCTTTAAGAGAGCGTTTTTCAGATCACAACTATTTACTTCATCTCCCCCCTCTAATTCAATTTACTCACTCAAACCTCTTCGCAATCTTGATCAGTTTGGGTAAACCAATCACAACTTCCAGGTAACTGAATTCACCACTAGTCACAGGCTGAGAAATCTCCTCAGCTGACTGCTCAAGGTCTTATCATCCTTCCAAAAATGTGACGCCCAGGACTTGACCCAAAAATTGAGCTGGAATTCAAATAGAAATTTATAAATTAAGGTTTTGAATAATTTATAAACATAAAATTCCGCATACAGGGGAAATCTGAAACAGAAACCAAAAATACATTCAATGTTCATTAGGTCAAGCACTACCTGATGAAAGATTATCTTGAAATGTTGTCCTCTTTTTGAAAATGCTGCCTGACTGAGAATTTCCACCATTTTCTCTTTTCAAAATATAAATTGTTTTTCTCTATTCTTTTCATAAAGACAAACATTTTGCTCATATTCTTGTGTGTGCTATTGATACCAGCAAACCAGATAACTTTGTAACGATTACATTCTGTTCATCCTTACGCTGTACACACTGTTTGGATTTAGTGTCCCTGATGATATTTCTTGAGGGATTTGAGAAGTCTGTTGTAGACTGCCCATGCCTTCGATATGACAGGGGCATGGTAACACTGCTGCTCTGAGCTTGCTGTTGGAGGAACCTCTCAGTTTTCAGACTGCACATTTGGAGGTATTGTGGAATTTCATCATCAGTGCCTACCCTCATTAACAGGAGGCTCCCAGGGTGTGACTAATGATCAATGTTGTGCTGGCTGTGGATTTTGATAATCGGAGAACAGTGTAGTGCAGCAGGAACAAGATGACATGCGACCTTTGTCTTGCAGATGTTTAACTCAAGGCTATTCTCTCATTGCCTCCACAATCACCTCAATGATGGTTTGGAGTTTGATCTCTGAGTGTGCAGTGCTGTTGATATACTGCAGCTCGATGACAGAGGTTAAAGGGGTCTTGTTGCAGATTGAACTGTTTCCCACTGAACCTATAATTGAGCTTTACTCCAGCAGGAAGTTTTGTAGAGATGGGATGGAGTGTTGAGGTGAGGAATGTTAAGTATTGGAGTGATGACTACAGTTGTTGGGTCAGTGGTGAATCCAATGGGAGGTGTGCTCCAATATCAGTGTGCGTTCTCAGACCAACATCCCCAGCATCAAGCCTCTCCATCAGCTGCATGGACAGTCCACAGCATCCTCATACTTAACAACGTATCCCCAAATAAGATCACTAACAAACTTCATCATGACAAATAGTTACCAGGAAGGAAGAAGAAACATTCCAACGATATCCTCAAAGCCTCCATGGCTTGCATCAATCCCCTATTCAAGAATATCCAAACTGGAAAAGAAACATCTGAAAGACTGCCAACCATTTTGTACATCACAAAATTAATATTCACACCACACAACTGCCAAGCAGTGACATCTCCAAGAGAGAATCTATCATCTCCTGACATTGAATGGTGTTTCCATCACTAGTCCCCTACTGTCAACATAGAACATAGAACAATGCAGCACAGGACAGGCCCTTCGACCCTCGATGTTGTGCCAACCTGTGAACTAACCCAAGCTCATCCCCTTCAATATCTCATCATCATCCATGTGCTTATCCAAGGATTGTTTAAATCTCCCTAATGTGGCTGAGTTAACTACATTGGCAGGTAGGCCATTTCACTCTGAGTAAAGAACCTGCCTCTATCACCCCTCAATTCGTAGTTATGGTCCCTCATACAAGCTGACATTATCATCCTAGGAAAAAGACTTTCACTGTCTAGCCTATCTAATCCTCTGATCATCTTGTACGTCTCTATCAAATCCCCCCTTAGCCTTCTTCTTTCCAATGAGAACAGCCCCAAGTCTCTCAGCATTTCCTCATAAGACCTTCGCTCCAGACCAGGGAACATTCTGATAAATCTACTCTGCACCTTTTCCAAAGTTTCCACATCCTTCCTGGAATGGGCGTCCAGAACTGTACACAATATTCCAAGTGTGGCCACACTAGCATTTTGTATAGTTTGCAGCATTACGGCTGTGGAACTCTGCCAACAAAACCCAACACACCGTATGTCTTCTTAACAGCACTATCCACCTGGGTGGCAACTTTCAGGGATCTATTTACATGGACTCCAAGATCCCTCTGCACATCCACACTACCAAGAATCTTTCCATTGACCCAGAACTCTGCCTTCCTGTTATTCTTCCCAAAGTGAATCACCTCACATTTAGCTGCATTGAACTCCATTTGCCATCTCTCAGCCCAATTCTGCAGTTTATCCAAGTCCCCCTGCAACCTGCAACATTCTTCCACACTGTCCACTACTCTACTGACTTTAGCGTTGTCTGCAAATTTTCTAATTCATCACCTATGCCTGTGACTAAGTCATTTATAAAAATGACAAACAGCAGTGGTCCCAAAACAGATCCTTGTGGCACACCACTAGTAACCAGACTCCAGGCTGAATATTTTCCATCAACCACCACTCGCTGCCTTCTTTCAGAAAGCCAGTTTCTAATCCAAACTGTTAAATCATCCTCAATCCCATGCCTCTGCATTTTCTCCAACAGCCTACCATGCGGAACCTTATCAAAGGCTGTACTGAAGTCCATGTACACTACATCAACTGCCCTACCCTCATCTATATGTTTGGTCACCTTCTCAAAAAACTCAATTGAGGTTTGTGAGACACGACCTGCCCTTGATGAAACCATGTTGACTATCTGCAATCAAATTGTTGCTTACTAGATGATTCTAAATCCTATGTCTTATAATCCTTACAAACGTAAGGCTCACTGGTCTGTAATTACCTGGGTGATCTCTACTGATCTTCTTGAACAAGGGCACAACATTTGCAATCATCCAGTCCTGATGTATTAAACCTGTAGACAATGAGGACTCAAAGATCAAAGCCAAAGTTTCTGCCATCTCCTCCCTAGCTTCCCAGAGAACATCCTGGGGTTACCATTGAACTAGAAACTGAACTGGACTAAATATATAAATACTGTGGCTATAAGAGCAGGATGGTGGCTCGGAATACTGCAGTGAGTAACCCACCTCTTGACTCCCCAGAGCCACATCCCATGAAAGATTATTCAAGTCATAGAGCCAAACAGCATGGAAACTGACTCTTCAATCCAACCAGTCCATGCTGAACATAATCCCAAACTAAACTAGTCCCACCTACCTGCTCCTGGTCCATATCCCTCTAAAGCTTTTCTATTCATGTACTTATCAAAGTGTTTTTTTGAAGTTGTAACCGTAACCACATCCATCACTTGCCCAGGAATTTCATTCCAAACTCGACTACCCTCTGTGTAAAACATTTGCCCCACATTTCTGTTTAAAACCTCTCTCCTCTCACTTTAAAAATTCACCTAGCCTCTGGAAAAGGCACCTATATTTAACTCTAACTATGGCTTTCATGATTTTATAAAGCTTTATACAGTTATCTCTTAACCTCTAAGCTCCAGTGAAAAAAGCCCAGCTTATCTAACCTTTCTTTATAAACCAAACCTTCCATTCCCAGCAACATCCTGAATCATGTCCATCTTAATAATATCCTTAATATCCTTAATAGTATCCTTAATATCCTTAATAGTATCCTTCCTACAGCTGGGTGACCAGAACTGGGCACAGTCCTCCAGAAACAAAATCTTCAACAACAGCAGGTGGAGGCCAAATGGAAGAAGCATAAAAATATCTTAACACCTTCTTAAACATCACTTGCCCCCGATGGCTTGGTGGTGGGGATCCTGCATTACACCAGAGTGGAAGCTAGTCACTCTCAGTGCCAAGGGTGTGCTGAGGAGAGGGAGCCATGATGGTTAGGCAACAGCACAGTCATCTCTGAGCTGTAGAGGGTAGAACATGATCATACAATATCTGAAGGTACAGTGATACTGCTGCTTACCCCTGGGGCTTATTTAGATCAGCATCGACCTCTTTCACTATAAAACGCCTTTGCTGTTTTTTGAACAGCTTTCTCAACTTTTCCTATTGCGTTCGAAGGTTTGTGGAAGTACATCACCAGATTGCTCTCTTTAAAACTGTGCAATTTATGTTTCCTCTTCACATCCTTCCTTCACAAATGTATACATAATTCTCTGCATTAAGTTTCATCTGACATTGGTCTATCCTGCTTGCCAGTCTATTCCACGTCATGCTGACATCTAGCTGTTTATTGCTAATTACTTTTGATGAGTTAGTATCACCTCCAAACTTTGAGACTGGAACTGAGTCCAGGAGTGAGATCTTGGTCCCTGGATCATTCTGTGCTTTGTGATGCTCGCTGATTCTGTCAGACCGATAATGGTAATTCAACCAACAATAACTAAATCCGGTCTCACAGTTCTGAAGAAGGGCTCCTGGATTCAAAATGTTAACTCTGCTTTCTCTCCACAGCTGCACCAGTGGCCAAGAAATATAAACTGGTTAATCAGAGCTATATCACAACACTGTGTGGTTGCTTGACCTATTTGGCCTAAGCTGAATAGAAGGCAGCTCGAAAAGGGCAGCTTATATTGTTTGTGTAGTTGTAGCTATTTCATGGATTGTAACTCAAAGCTTCCGGGCAGCTAACATAACGACTGCGGAAGTGTACAGGGATTGCTGATTTTTGAACTATAAATAGAAATATGAGGAATTGGAAGAAAATGCAGTCAGTATACGCTTGTAGAAAGTTGAGGTTAAGCCACAGTTACAATACTGTGCATAGGGATGGGTCTATGTTACAGGGCAGGATATTAAAGCCATGGTAAATGTACAAAGTGGATCTAGTGAGATGATGCACATATTGAGGAAGTATTCCACTGGCTTCCATATGTTGGAATGGGGCCAAATGGTGTTTCCGGGTACGACCTTCTGGGAATGATCTTCCTGGGGTTTGCCTCCTGATTGGTCATTTCCATGTGAGTCAGTGAGGGAGACCCCAGTGTTGTAATATATTCAGAGGGTGTTGGCAGCTCAAAGTTCAGCTGAGTGAACCAGAGAGTCGGAAAGCGCCAACAGCTCAAGAGATGAAGGTATCAAGTTAGGCATTACATTCTGAGGTAGACCCCTCATAACAGATAGGGAATACCATCTACAGCAGCATTCTGGTCATAGACACAACTTCTGCTCTTAGCAGCCTTCCTTCTGGGAGGTAGTCAGGACTGCAGATGCTGGAGAATACAGTTGAAACGAGTGGTGCTGGAAAAGCACAGCAGGTCAGGCAACATCCAAGGAGCAGGAAAGTCGGCATTTTGGGCGTAAGCTTCTGAAGAAGAGCTTATGCCCGAAATGTCGACTCTCTTGCTTCTCAGATGCTGCCTGACCTGCTGTGCTTTTCCAGCACCACACTCTCAACTTCCCTTTGGGAGGTGATACTTCCTGCTCCATCTGCCCCTCTCATCCCCCATAGCGAACTCCCTTTGATCAGTGGTGCAGCATTGTGTGCAATTTTGTTCTCCTTATCTGGATATTAATGCAACAAGAATTTGCCAGACTGAGTCCTGGGATATCAGGACTGACCCAGTATAAAGAGAAGCTAGATCAATTAGAATTATACTCACTGGAGTTTAGACGAATGAGGGGGGATTGCATAGAAATCGATAAAATTCTAACAGGATGGGAGAGGGGAAAGTTGGAAGAATGTTCCTTATGACGAGGGAGTTCAGATCCATGGATCACAGTCTAAGAACACAGGGGAGGCCATTTAGGACTGAGATGAGGAGCAATGTCTTCACCCAGTGAGTATAAAATTCACTGCCACAGACAGCGACTGAAACCAAAACATTGAATGTTTTCAAGAAGACATTCGGTAATAGTTCTTTGGGCTAAATGGACCAAAGGGTCTGGGGAGAAAGCAGGAACAAAGGACTGAGTTGGATGATCAGCCAAGGTCAAATTGAATGGCAGAGCAGGCTCGAAGGACTAAATGGCCAAATCCTGCTCCTATTTTTGATATTTCTGTCTGATATTTCCACGTTCTTGAGGAACTTCCTCTGCACGAGCAAAATATCTACAAATCCTCTAAACTATCACTTCTTAGGGTTTTAATTATTTAAATTTGCTTCCAGTTCCAGGGAGCTGAGTCCACAGGCTTGGACCACCACTATGCAAATGACCCACTGCGATGGATACAACTTGGATCCTGGCCCAGTATGGACCACATTTATATATCTGCTGACTCAAGGCCTCTCACACAGGGCCGATTGAAATTCTACACAGGAGTTTGAGGACCTACAGCGTGAATTTTTCCTGGGATTCTCCCAGTTGGCTGCCTTTTCCTTATTCTTTCAGGGGATCTGGGCATCAAGGCTGGGCCAGTATCTGTTGTCCATTCCTAATTGCCCTCAGGAAGGTGACAGCTGCACCTATGTAGATAATGCAAAGCTTTGCCAGTATTCTGCAATGATACAGTGGATGATGGACAGAACAACTGTTGGAATTTGGAGACAAAGGCTTGGAGATTTAATTGAGATTTATTTCAATAATGAGGGGTTTTGTTAGAGTGAATAAGGAAATAATATTTCCAGCAGAGGGGCTAATAGTCAGAAGTGTGAAATAATCCTCACACAACCTGAGAAACAGGGTGAGAGACATTCCTTAGGGAATGGGCTGCACTGCAGCAAGGTATTGAAAAGATAGCGAATGCATTAGTTATGAGAAAATTAAAGACTATTCAAAATTGGGGCAAGTATCAAAAATGTGAAGAGAGTTAAGTACTAGAATTTGTCTCGGATTTTACCTGATTTGAAAAGTTGCCTAAAAGTTATTGTTATTGTGTGATTTCCTGACACTTAAAAAAATATATTTTGCTCATTAGCTCATGCTTTTCAGTTTTTGTGATTATTTTCAAGGCAGTAATAATTGTTCCCAATGGCTACATCAATGAGGCAAGAACTCTGAGTAGAATCGCCTATTATTTGGAAATGACTTGGTAATTTTTAAAGTTTTAGTACTTTCTGCTGAAACTGAACTCCCAGGGGAATGTAATGAGGCGACTCAGAGTGGGAAGGGGACCAGGGGTTTCCAGCATTACCCCAATAATCTGATCTCAGGAGACCTGAGGGAATTGATAGCAGGAACTGTGTTGAGACCAGAAGATATTGGCCATTCAGCCCATCAAGTCTACTCCGCCTGAGTGTGATCATAGCTGATATAATTCATCTTCAACTCCACTTTCCAGCCTTTTCCCCATAATCCTTGAATCCTTTACTGTTTAAAAATCTGTTTATTTCGGCCTTGAGTGTACTGAATAACCCTACCTCGACAACCCTCTGCAGTAAAGAACTCCACAGATTCACTCTCCTCTGAGGGAGGAAATTCCCCCTCATCTCTGTCTTAAATATGTGACTCCTTACTCTGAGATTATGCTGTCTGGCCCTAGACTCTCTCAAAAGGGGAAACAACCTCTCTTCACCCACCTTATCAAATGCCCTAAAGACTTTTTTCCGTTTCAATAAGAGACATGTTTTTGGGGTTCCCACTTCCATGGGTACCCCTGTATAGCGGGAATCACAGCCTGACAGTGACTTAATGAGACCAGAAGATCACTGTAACTAGCAGCACCACTGGGAGCTGTGGTTGCTGCTGGTACTACACCTAAACCATCACCAGGGTCCCTTGGAGAAAGGCAAGTATTGGCAGGATGGGGGTCAGAGGTCGGGAATTCTAGTGAGGTTGGAGGAGGAAGGGGTCAGAGGACAGGGCAAAGGGCTGGTTCTCAGGATGCCACGCACTTACACATTTTGTGGTGCTCTGTCCCTCAGGGAGTGAATGCTTTGGAACAAGGACTCTTTGCAAGACTGCAAACATACTGGGAGAAGGTGTGGACTGCAGATGCTGGAGATCAGAGTCGAGAGTGTGGTGCTGGAAAGGCACAGCAGGTCAAGCAGCATTCAAAGAGCAGGAGAATCGATTTTTTGGGCATAAGCATTTCATCAGGATTCTCCTGCTCCTCTGATGCTGCCTAACCTGCTGTGCTTTTCCAGCACTACACTCTAGACTACAAACATACCAGGCCGAGTTTGGTAGGTATTTTGCCTGGATCATGAGTGGACACTAATCACCCACTTAAAGGCCCTTATGGGCACCTGGGAATGAAGATGGAAGCTTTTCAACCTGTCAGCCTCCTGCCTGATCACATGCCTCTCCACACTCCAACCTCACCTGGGAGGGGAAAGGGGTGAGATTTTAGTTTGAATTCGCCTCTGGGACAACTGACCAGTTAAAGAGGGCACCCATAGGTAAGAGGTGATCAAATCATTTCTCAATTTACTTTATAATCTACAATGAAGTGGTATTATTTACTGTGAAATTACGTTTATTATTTGAAATTTCAACTTTTCCACTCACATCTGCCCATGCTATGTATTGTAGCATTTTCAATCCTAATTCTACAAATGTAGAAATGTGTTTAGGGATTTTTGTCTGAGGGCAGTAAACCTGCTGTGGGGTATTAGATAGTTCAGTCTCTATTAGAGGACCATGTGTCTCTCTCGTAATATCCAAGGGAACTGCAGTAATCTGTAGATTGTTATCGCTCTGTTGCAAGTTTCAAAAAGCTTGGACAAATTGTGAAAAAAATTCAGACTGGCAGATTTTGCTGAAAATCATTGTGCTTTAAGCAGCCAGTAGCACTAGGAAATTTATTGACATGCCTTTGGGGATTGATTTTAGGAAACTCCATAAACCCCTTCTCCTCAATAAGCTCTGAAAAATTGCAAACCAGAGATTGTTCGATTTTTGTTAGGCGAACAGTTTTAAAGGTTGCTGAAGCAAAACCAGGAGATGGGGCGCCTGATTTAAATCAATGTTGGAATCGGCTCAGCAGGGTGTAGAATGGTTCTGTTCTTCATTGTCACCAAATCACAGATGATGGTTCAGAAATTGGTACAGGGAGGTCTGAACAAAAAAGGAGAAAGTGAGGACTGCAGATGCTGGAGATCAGAGCTGAAAATGTGTTGCTGGAAAAGCGCAGCAGGTCAGGCAGCATCCAAGGAGCAGGAGAATCGATGTTTCGGGCATGAGCCTGAAGAAAGGCTCATGCCTGAAACATTGATTCTCCTGCTCCTTGGATGCTGCCTGACCTGCTGCGCTTTTCCAGCAACACATTTTCAGGTCTGAACAAAAAGCCTGAGATACAGATAATATGTTCAAACAATATCAAAGTTGTAGTAAAGTAGTGCTTGAACTATCACTGTGTTACAAGGTCCCTCTATAACTAGGTTATACACTGTGTAGAAGAAGCTGGCTCTGAATGCTGGACTATTACCAGGTTAGATTCTTCACTTGACCAACATCAGATAGATTCAGTAACCACAGGAGCTTTCACATTCTGCAAATAACTCCTGCTTGAGGTCATGTTGTTAAAATTAAACAGCAAAGTCTTTTTAGCATGCCACATTATTGAATAAAAATAGAAAGCCGCTTTGAGTGTTGTATATATTTAAATCTCTGTGGTGTAAATTATTGTCTCTTTATTCACTTCCTAAACTCTGTTAAACATATCATATTTACTGTACATAGTTCCAAAAAGTAAAGAGGATAATTCCATGTGTTTTATGTGTCAGCATTGAAGTCTCGCTGAAGTACAGTGACTGAGTTGATCTATTCATGTATGGAATGTCTCCTCATGAAATATTAATCCTAACTGAAGAAGGATTTGGCTTCCAATTTCTTACTAATCAAGGACGATGATTGGAATCCCCAAGTCACTGGGAGCTGCTCCTTGTTTAACTCCGTTGTGACTGGTGTTATTTAATACAGAGGGTCTGTCTGAAACTTTTTGGGATTTCTTTCCCCTCTACTTTACTCTTCCTCTCCTGACAAAATTAACCCAAACTGGAAAACGGTTCTCCATTTTCTGGTGTAACATTCAAATGACCATTAATCATGTGTGCACGTAGAGGTGAGTGCCCACAAGCAACTTGATCATATGTAACGTCACCACAGTCCTGTCCTCACCTGATCTGCACATTTCAGTCAGGGTCACCTGATAATGATCAGCAGTAAAAGCTGCATCGCTGGCTTTCACACCCCCCCACCCCCACCGTCCTTTACCCAGAGGCACAGCTGGAGCCAACCCCATTCAGAGACAAGGTCATTCAGCACAGGGCTGAGACGGAACCAGCAAACTGCCTGACCTGGATCATTCCATTAGTGAGCAACACTGACCAGTCAATCATCAACACATGCCCTGGAGTATTCTAGACCTACCTGATGCAGGTGTTGCATTACTGAAACTGCCCTCAAAGGATTGACTTACATTTGAACTCCTCCTGCCAACTTGGAGCCATTACCAACACAATTCAATCCAGTTTATGAATCCTCGAAAGTGACTGGGCCTGGGGATAGGGGTTGCAACATCAGCACAGTTTAGCATATTCATATGACATTACTTGGTTTGTTGTTTTATCACCAGCATGTTCAGTGTGCAGCTGACACTTCTCCTAAGATTCAAAAGAATTACACGCACAAATACTTCTCCATTATTGCACAAACTAACAGTTAGCTTTTAACTATAAAATTGAGAGAATTGAAGGAAAGGAATCCTCTTTGCGAACACAGCAGCTGTTAATGTTAGCTAAGTGCTAATACTGAGCTGTATAAAGGGATTTACAATTCCGCTCACTGACTCTGAAACATGTTCAAACAATAATAAATCTTTGGCAGAGGCGTGTGTGTGTATATAAGTTTTGGGGGGGAAGTGATTTGAGGGTGTGTGGGGAGGGCTTGGGGTGTGTGGGTTTGTGCTGTGGTTAGGGGGGATAGTTTGGTGTAATGGTGTGGGTAGAGTAATCCCAATAGGAGTTACATCTCTGCTGATGTCATGAGTCAACTGTGCAGAGTGAGAAATGCCCTGAGTTTGTGGCTGGATTACAACGTACTGTGTTCATTCAGAGCCCTGGGATTTCTTCCCTCCGAGAAGTTGTGTTGTTTTGATGCTCCATTACCTCAACAACAGCAAATAGCACGTCACAAACATAGAGACAGATGAGGCTCCTCTATACATATGCTGTCATCTTGTCCAAAGCCCTGAACATGAGCTACCAGCTCACAGAATAGAGTTTTGACTTTTTCACTGTGTCAGGCTATTTTCCTCTGATTAAAAATATGAAAGATGATCAAATGTTTGGTCAAAGAGCAAGGTATTAAAGGGTCCTCTTATAGCAGGAGAGGAAGGTCAATAAGTAGAGAGGTGAATGGATAAGGTTCCCGATATAACGCAAGGGCAGCTGAAGGTATGGTCACCAGTTGAGAGAAAGATAGAAATGTAATGTGTAAGAAAACAGAATTGGGCGAGTGTAGCTGTCACAGACTGAGGTAAGGCAGAAGAAATTTGTAGCGATCAGGAAGAATGCCTACTCCTGTTCCTATATTCTATGTTTCTCAGCCTGACCTGATTAGTTCATTTCCCATTAGCTTCCTTTTGATCGTCAGTAGATGGAAGGTGTCATCAACAGTGCTCAGCAATAACCTGATCAATGACGCCCAGTTTGGGTTCTGCCAGGGTCACTCAGCTTCTGAACTCATTACAGTCTTGGTTCAAATATGGACAAAAGAACTGAATTCCATAGGAGAGAGGAGAGTGACAATAATCATTGGATTAAGCGTGGCATCATAGAGCCCGAGCAAAACCCAAGTAAATGGGAAAAGCAAAACCAGAAATTGTTGGAGAAACTGGTGAGTATGAAGAAAGTTTCTTCAGCAATTTCTGCTTTTGTTTGTTTCAGATCTTCAGCATTTGCAGTTCTTTGTTTTATATCAGAGTTAATGGAAATTGAAAGGAAAGCTCTCCACTGGTTGGAGTCAGACCTGGCACAGAGGCAGATGGTTGTGGTTGTTGGAGGTCAGTCATCTCAGCTCCAGGATATCTCTGCAGGAATTCCTCAGGGTAGTGTCCTAGGCCCAACCATCTTCAGCTGCTTCACTAATAACCTTTCCTCCATCATATACTCAGAAGTAGGAATGGTTGTTGATGATTGCACAATGTTCAGCACCATTTGTGACTTCTCAGGTTACTGAAGCAGGTCATGTTCAAATGCAACAAGACCTGCCGACAGCAAATGGACGGTATAACAACAATTATAACAATAATAATGTAACCAATGGATGTTTTATCTTGTCGGAGATTCCAGAACTAGGGGTCATGATTTAAAACTAAGGGGTCACCATTTGAAGACAGAGATGAGAAAGCATTTGTTTCTCTGAGGGCTGAGTGTTTTGGAATTCCCTTTCTCAAAAGGCAGTGGATGCAGAGTCTTTAAATTGCTTTAAGGCAGATTCTTGATTACCAAGGCTGTGAAACATTGTTGAGTGTGAATAAGAACGTAGCCTTGAGTTTAAAATTGATCATCCATGATCTTATTGAATGGGGAAGCAGGCTTGAGTGGCCTACTCTTTTTCCTTGTCTGTATGTTTCATTGCAGCGGTTCAAGAAGGTAACTCCCCACCACCTTCTCAAGGGCAACTAGGAATGGACAATAAATGCTGGCGCTGCCACTGATGGTCATTTCCTGCAAATTAATTTAAAAAGAGATCCATACAGCACCCATTCACAAGATGACACCTCACCTGTGTCATTTATTAACAAAGTATAGCTCCTTATTTTTTTAAAATTAATTTCCACTCACAGTAAATGATAATATCCCATTCAAATTTCCTACTTACAAATCTTTTGTAACAATGCCCTAGGTCACGCAGATCCCTGTGCATCTCAGAGCTCTGCATTCTCCCCCCATCAAGACAATGTGCCTCTTTTTTTATTCTTTATGTCAAATGGACACTTTTACATTTTCCATGCTCTATTTTCTAGATCTTCATCCACTCATTTAAACTATCAGTATCCCTTATGTACACTTCACAACTTTATTTCCTAACTACTTGTGTCATCAACACATTTAGCAACCACCCCTTTAGTTCCTTAATTTAAGTTATTTAGATAAAGTGCAAAATGTTAAGGCCCCAGTACTGAACTCTGTTCCACTAAGCCCCAGTAAACAAATCAAACACATGTTTCTGTGTACTGACAGATAACACATTTCCAAAATAGATTTGAATCTTCCAACCCTTTTGTTTGTAGTGTAATTTGGTATTACTTTTAAGGGACAATAAAATCATTCTCAGGATTGTCAGATAATTGCATTTGTTGGGAGCTGAAAAATCCAAATGGTTTTGAATTACACTGTAATCAAAATCATTAATAAAGGATACATTTTGCCCTGAATTACAGTTTGTAATTATGGTGATGTTCATACAAATGGCGATTTTAAAATTTGTATGTTCAACCATTTGTTACTTTCAGGTATCACATTTTCAGTGACAAGACAATCTGTTTGAAATCATACTGCCCTGCAGCCAGAACACAATGTTAAATCGGAATAATTGGCCTTTCATTTGACAGAGGTTTGTAGATGTTTAAATACCTTTTCACACGCAGACATGGTTTTATTAAATGATCAGTGGTGCTTAAAGTGATGAGCCCCCAGCCAACTGACTATTAGCAATTCCATCACTGATGTGAATGCACCTTGATTCTTCTACTTTTGGAACGCATTATAGAAAACAAATATAAACTGGCTTGCACTTAAATATTCCATACAGCCCTGAGATTGTCTGACAGCCATAGCAATCAGTAATTTCAGTGCATGTGAAGTGGAAGATTATTTGAACAAGAAAGTCTTTAGAAAAAACCTTTAAACATGTTAAGAGCAGCCTATGAGTTAGGAGCAGAAGTAGGCCATTCAGCCCCTTGAGTTTATTTGACCTTCAATGGCTGACCAGGCCGTAATCTCAAATCCACATTCCTACATAGCCCCCTGATAATATTCCACCCCTTGCTTGACATTAAAAGAATCTTTCTGCCTTGACATTAAAAATTCTCAGAGAATCTTCTTCCATTGTTTCTGGAGAAGAGATTTCCAAAAACTCTCAACCCTTAGATAGAATGTATCCTCATCTCTATCCAAAATGGGCATTATGCCTTATTTATAAATGGGGATTGTACTTCACTTGATCAAGGTTTCAGTAAGTCTTATGATGTCTGTGTCATAGCCTCATTCATATCAGGCTGTTTTATGAATAAATCCATAAACTGTACAGAATTATATCTAGTACTTTGTATCTTCCATAAAATATCAAAAACATGGATCGCGAAGTCTGGAGGCCTGCAATGGTACAAAGCAATGCAGAAGGCTCATACATTTGATTTCAGTAAAGACAGTAACTTTGATCTTATCATCCCAACACGGAGGAAGGGCAATGATTGGCCAAAGCTCCCAGCTTTGAGCACAGTCCAGTTAGAAAGTCCATCATGTTGGCTGAATTGAGGAGGTTAGGATAAAATAAAACAATTCAAATTAAAGGCATACAGCTAATAGAAACAAAATACTCCAACTGCCTCTTCTTCATTATCCAAAGTATGATGACCTCAGCCTGGTCATGTGCAGATGAGCCGTGTGGAATAATCTTCATGGGAAACAGTCCTCTGTCCTTATCCACAATTAAATCCATGTACAAAAAAATGTCATTACAGAGAAGAAATCCTCTCTGTAGATGTTATATTTACCATGTGATGCTACAATAACATTTTGTCAGATACTTCATACATATCACTTTTACAGCCTTCCAAATAAAACAGTTTTTTTGGATAAATGACTTTTACAGAAGGCAGCTACATTTTCCCATTTGAAGTACTCTCCACAGAAGTCTGTCCTTGAGACACTGTAGCAGAACACCAGATAGGACAGTCCAGTTGTCTGTGTACAAATTACATCTGACAGTCATTATGGCAAGATCTCAACTTTCTTTACAAAGAATGTAAAATTTAAAGTCCAAATTTCATTTTAAATATGTGATCTGTTTATTATTCTTAAGTCAACAGCACATGCTTTGAAAACTGAACTAGTTCACAATAGCATTGAATATCCACAGATGATATTTTTCTTTCAGTATGTATACAATGGCAATGCTTTCTGGCAGTGAATTAAAATGTCTGGAAACAATTAAAATAACAAGAGCTAACAATGCTTAATTATATCAGAGACAAGTACATTTTTGTTGTTCCTTCTGTTCTAATGAACTTCTTTAGTATCCTAGCTGCATATTTAATCCCAGGTTAATTTAAGCCAATCTGGTTTTTGGTGATAATGTACAATTTTAAGGTTATAATTTAAGAAACTGTTCAAATTTGGGATGTGAACAAAAAAAATTTGTGAAGTTGAAAAGGTAAAGAAACTTCATTGAATTAATCATTAAATCCAACACTGAGGAAGCCCAAGGCAGCAACTGGCATTTACATAGAGGGAAGAGATTACTTTGAGATAAACACTTTCGTTTTCAACACATAGAAAACAGCTTGAGGTAAAGGAGGGGTTCAATAAAGAATCCAAGTAATGTCCAAACTGACACCATGCCAGTCCCATGGGCCTTACAAAGACAGCTTAATTCTAACTTCTGACCCTTTTGTACAACTGCAGTGAAATAACAAGAGAAAGTGTTAGAGCAAGAGGAAAGATAGATCAGAGTTTTAGTCCTTCACCATTTCCAATGAATGACCAGGATTACCTTATCCATTCTCTTCATCAATAATTCAAACATTGTCAGGTTTTATTTAAGATTTCCAAGATTTGTAGTTTTGATTTCTTTTAATTTGAGCTCTATTGCTATTGGTCTAAACCCACTGTTTTCTTCATTTGTTGATGAGATGGTCTGCTTGGGGGCAGTTTGATGATTTGATTTAAGGTTTTTTGAGTAATCCAACTAAGGTCTACATTACAGTTAGATGTACCCATCTCTATTTTGTAAATGGTGTCTGCTACAAAGAATTGTAAAGCACAGCAACAGGCTATTCAGCCCAACAGGTTCATACTGGTGGTCCACATGAGACTCCTCCCATTTTATTCCCTTCATCTTGTTAGCATATTTTCCTTTCTTCTTCTCGCTGATGTAGGTACCTCTGTTTCCCTTCAATGAATCACTGCATCTAGCCTCGGCCCTCCAGTTGGAAGTGAGCCATGTTGTACAGGATAATCTCTCGGTAAAGTAAATCAACATAGCACTATTTTTTTTAAAAATGAAAAACCATTTCTAACAACATCAGAAGGCCATTTGGGAAGATACACTACCTGTTCATAGATTAGTGCCCACAATGTTCTTTTGTCGGGTTTGGGTGATGGTTGCGATTTGTGGAGAGTTTTACATTTGGGTACAAATGTTGGTGACAAGTCACCTGATCTTCATTTCTGCCTAACTAACCAATTAATGGTGAAAGCTCACCATCCAATTAGGGATGGTGGACAGTCTGTAGAAGATAGAGGACTCTGAAGATGTTCTCTAGCACAGCGGGAGGTGCCCGCCCCCCATTATAAAAACATCAATAATATAAGGAGGTCCAGGCCTCTCAGCCCTTTGAGTCTGCTCTGCCATTTATTATGATCATGGCTAAACATCCAACTATTTTCTCCATATCCTTTGATTCCTTTAGCCCCTAATGCTTTAAGGTAGTAAAGGAGAGACAGAGACCATTTACCACCTGCTGAGAAAAAGAACAGGAAATGACAAAACCACAGGAAATGACAAAACCATCTCAAGGAAACCCAAACATGTAAGTTGAAAGCGGGCCATACCACCATTGCTTCATCCGGAGGCTCACTGATGATGTTGCCTCGTATGGTGAGGAAACGTCTGAAAACGAACCTTCCACCTCAGTAAATAAACCTACATTCAGAACCTCAATCTGAGCTGCAAATCTTCTCAAAGCTCACTAACAGTACACTGTACTGAGGCAGTCTCTTTATAACTCTGAATGAGAAAATGGCTGCACAGGCACTGTGCCACCATATGAAGGGGAAAAAGCCTACTGGAAAATTGCACATAACCTCTGACCCATGACCTATTCAGTCAGTTAATTACTTTAGGTAGCTGGCTACCTACCTCTTGTGGGTAGATTGTCATTTTGTTCCAAGTCTGGTATTTCCAAAATGACTCAATGATATGATACTGTCAACAAACTGCCAACAATCTGTGAAAGTCCTGCCCTGGCAGTTAGCACCATGGGGAGGGGGAAGCCAGTCCAACATTTTCTATCTTCCAACTCAACTGGGTGACTATCCCAGGATGACTTGAACAGAAATTGGGCCAGCAGGTGGAATTGTACTTGTTACCTCCACACAACAGTGGGGAAAAGGAAGGTTCACCTGTCAGCCAGTGTATTCCTCTCCGTGGGACTAAATGCTCACAAGATCTTTTCAGATGCATGACTTTCTGATTGTTTCAACCAAACTCATCGGTAAAAATAAGAACAGACAAAATGAAGAGTGACACAGTTTATTGAAAAACATTTCTGCACTGACCAAAGGTGCTGGTTTAATGTTACACAACATTTAGCACCTAATCTTAGTTACATTGTTGTGGGAATACTAACATAATACCAACACACCTCTCTGAAGGTTGGAGGTACAAGGAGCAGGGAGCTGTCACCAAGTGAAGGATGTCTGTCTCATTATCAATGGTGGAAATTACATTACTTACAGTGTGGGAACAGGCCCTTCGGCCCAACAAGTCCACACCAACCCTCCGGGGAGCAACCCACCCAGACACATTCCCCTACATTTACCCCTTCACCTAACACGACGGGCAATTTAGCATGGCCAATTCACCTAACTTGCACATCTTTGGACTGTGGGAGGAAACCGGAGCACCCGAAGGAAACCCACGCAGACACGGGGAGAATGTGCAAACTCCACACAGAGATTCACCTGAGGTGGGAATTGAACCCGGGTGTCTGGCGCTGTGAGGCAGCAGTGCTAACCACTGTGCCACCATGCCGCCCCCAGACTTTAAATAGTGCCTGGATAAGAAATTATATCAAGTGATATTCTGAAGATTTCAAACTCTCAGAGAAAAGCAGCAACACCAAATACTTTGCACGTTTTCCTGTTTTATTGTACTTATCCTGTGCCCTGCCTGCTGGCTGCATTGTATATCTTGATCAGTTCATTTATCTCAAACTGGAAATGGATTTTTTTCACCAACATCTGGAAAACTGAACTAAATTCTATCTTTTGAACTGGCGTGACTTCACAGGAATTCATATTCCTTCTTTGTGACAACGTATGGGCACTTTAATTATCATATGTGCGATCTTCATTATTTCTGCAATAAAGGAATTAAATTCCTAATTACACTAATCTGATGAATGAGGAACATAGGAACAGAGGGTTTAAGGGCAGGATTAAATCATTTGACCCCTCAATCTTACTCTGCCATCCAATGAGATCATGACTGTGAGTGTGGTCTCAAACCTGCTTTCCTGTCTGCATCCTGTAACCCATGTCTATTGGATATCAATCCAACCCTGCCTTGAATAAATTCAATATCCGAGGCTCTGCTGTTTTCCTGCAAAGGGAATTCCAAAGGCTGACAACTCTGGGAGAGAAAATGAATCCTGATCCTCCTGGTGCCTACTCTCTCCATCCCCTTCAGGACCTTCTCTGCTTGAAGGAGATCATTTCACAATCCTTGAAAGTCCTAAGGTTACTGCCCCAACCTATCCAAACTTTGCTGTCAGGGTACTGGCCTCATCCAGGAATGAGTTGAACAAATCTTCTTTGAGCTGTTCCCAAAGCAATTATATCTTTTTTTGTGTACAATATTCCAGATGTGGTCTCATCAAGGCCCTATACATCTGCAGTAAAACTTTCCAACTTTCATATTCCATTCTCCTTGCAATAAATGATAACCTTTCATTTGCCTTTGTAATCCCAACATATTACTGTTTTGTGATTCCTGTGCCAGGACACCCAGATCCCTCAGTACCTCAGCGTTCTGCCATCTCCCTCCCATTTAATTAATACAGTGTACTCCCTAGTGTCCGGCATGTATGGGAAATGAGGCAAGAGTGGGATGGATAGTGGTCCTTAGGAATGGGAGTCATGAGAAAGTGTAGCCCCGTTGATAGCCAATGCTTGAGAATTCCAAATAATGGGTTATTTGGTAATGTTTGCTTTTCTGTTCTTCATGACAAAAGCTATAATTTGAGGTGGGGCACACAGCCTATAACAGACCTATAACCAAACCACATCCCACTGCATGCCCTCTGCTTCCTCTTAACAATTTACTATCTTGCCTATTTCAGTATTATCAGTTAATGTCACTCATGTGCTTCCACCTTTTGCATCCATATCTTTGATAATGATTATTGAATCAAAGGAGAACATTCTCCAACATAACATAAATAATAATAAAAAAAACTACTTCAAAAACTTTAGCAGAAATCTACAAGGTGACTAATGATTTCCCACCCTGTTCTAATACCCAGGACACAGATCTTCTATAAGGATACTAGCTCCTACTTTTGACCATTCATTCTCCCATGGAATGAAAGACCAACACAGAGAATATCACCACAAACAGAGAGCTTAATACAAGGGTAAATACTGCAATGGCTTATGGTGTGTGTGGGTGTGTGTGTATTGCTATACAAGTCCCAGCACTGATCTCTGTTCCACCCTATTTCTCCAAAATCCAAAAAAATCAACTTACTGTCCTTATTCTCTACTTCCTGAGTGCTGAGCCAATCCTTTATCCAGGCTAACTGATTACTCTTGATGCCACATACCTTTTCCTTGAGGAGCAAACATTGTTGTGGAAATGCAAATACAGTCCAGAGATTGGATGCCTTTCACCTGTGTTATATGTTACTTTCCATGAAATCCCCAATAAGGGTGATCTTCCTTTTTCTAAGTCTAATGTGGAAGTCAACTATAGCAAATTACTTATGGGACTCAACTTGAGTGAGTTTCTGAAATATTTAGATTAATTGCAGAAGTCATGGTCAGCCAATTTAATGGTTTACTCTGAACAAAGTTTAAATCAGATTTAAACTGCTCACACCTGATGAGAATGAGACTCCCAGGAATGATTAAAATAAGGCACTTTTTGTATTAATTGGTGCTGAATGGGTTTTGTAGATATATAAAGGTTGGCAATGGATTGTTCAGATATATAACAATTGTGAGTTTGATTTATTGTTGTCACATACTGAGTGGAAAGTTTTGCTTTGTATGCTATTTGGCAGATTGTACCATACAAAGTGCATCAGGATAACAGAATAGAGTGCAGAATAGTGTTACAGCCACAGAGAAGGTGCAGTGAGAGAGATCAACATTAAAGAGATCTGTTTAAAAGTTTGCTAACAGTGGGGAAAAAGGTGTTCTTGAATCTGTTTGTATGTGTATTGAAACTTATCTTCTGCCTGATGGAGGAGAGTCTGACCGGAGTGGGAGGTGTCTTTGATAATGTTGGCTGCTTTCGTGAGGCAGTGGGAAGTATAGATGGAGTCAAAGCATGGAAGACTGGTTCATGTGATGGGCTTGCCTGTTTTCATGACTCTTTGTAGTTTCTTGTGGTCTTAGGAACAGCATTGCGATACCACACTGCAATACATCCTGATAGTATGTTATCTATGGTGCATCTATAAAACTCGATTTCAGTCACAGACCACATAGAAAACAAACTGGGTGGATTGTAACAGCTTGATGCAGCATCAGAAAAAGTCTTGTTCAGTGACATTTCTCAAAAAAGAGGTTTCCTTCTGCACTGGCAATGTATGTACTTTTTTGTGGTCAATAATGAAATGATGGGCATTCTTTATCCCTGGCTATGCCATTCCCTCCTACTGTAAAGTCTTCCTAACATCCTTCCCTACTCCAATTCAACTCCATTTATCTGGCTTTTGTGGGTCATCCAACCACAGCCTCCTGACCCTTGAATCCCACCCCCATTTACCAATCTCTTTATCTTGCCCACAACTTTCAGACTGCAATGTTTCTGGGATAAGACCATGAGCCCAATATTCCTTTGATTGGTCTGGTTGTGTGAGCTGGTCACTCACTGAACTGCCCACTACACTGCAGCCCACCCGGGAACAATAGGCACTTCAGTTCACCATTCGCTTAAACTTGAACAGAATTAAATCAAACCAAGATGCGGGTGTGGGGTCAGACACTAGTGTGGGCTTGCACCACCTTTCCCGATTCCTTGCTGTTAGATCCACAAACTGGATATTCCCTTTGGAGACCGAAGGAGGATAATAGACATTTGGAATGTTTAACCAGTGCAGATAGTTAATTAAAAGTCAATTGACATCTTGATTGATAGCTGTTGAAAGAAGGGATTCAGCACTGTCAAATAATCAGCAATCGTGTTTGATTTAGGAGATGCAACTTCAGATAAAGAATCAATGAGAGCAGGAGAAAATGAGGAAGTGAGAGATCTATCACAGAACCTTCCGTGGAGACATCGGGTGCTGGAGACCTTTTCAGCTGAATATCATTTTTCATTCCAAGTTCTATTTTGTAACATCATTTTAAAACCTTTTTCATAAAAATCTACATTCCATTTCATAAGTTCCATGTGTATCTCCTCTAACTATGTAAACAAAGTTTCTAGGGGCCATGATACATTTTGTTAGTAACTTGTATTTGACAGGAAAACTATTTAAAATAAAATAATTTTATTGTGATCAAACACAGGCAGACCACAGGCTGGATTTTCATGAAAGCTTTGGGAAAGGGCATGGTCTGCTGGACTACAATTGGAAAAGTACCTCTAACAAACTTCCCATTGTTGGAAAGAGCTTTGGGTCAGCTTCACACTGTGATTCCACATGCAGACCAGTTGACACGGTGATCAGAATTAACAGCTCAAGGGGAAATGTATTTCGACTGTTTCCCAGTAAATAATCCAGGTTGGACAAGTTTGGAAAGGTTTCCTAAAACCCACCTTGTTTGCAGGTTCCTGTAAACTGGGAAAACATGCTTTGGAATTTAGATTACATTCCCTACAGTGTGGAAACAGGCCTTTCAGCTCAACCAGTCCACATCGACCCTCCAAAGAGTAACCCATGCAGACCCACTTCCCTCTAACTAATACACCTCACACTCTGGGACAACTTAGCATGGCCAATTCACCTGACCTGCACATCTTTGGACTGTGGGAGGAAACTGGAGCACCCGGAGGAAACCCACGCAGACACGGGGAGAATGTGCAAACTCCACACAGACAGTTGCCCAAGGCTGGAATCGAACCTGGGACCCTCTTCACTTCATTTTCATCTGAAGGACATTAAGATGAAAATGAAGTGAAGAGAAGCAAATGGTTACACATTAAACGTGCCTTTACTGCCGTCAGAAAAAAAACTATCAGCTGACGTTTCTCATTCGGCCATCAGTTTCAATGGGCATCATTATTTGCATTTCCATGGATTTCCTTTGATAGCTCAGACCATTATGAATGTTTGTCTAATCTTCAAAAACAACAGAGAAAGGGAATTAATGGGCTAGTGGCATTACTGCCAGGCTATTAATCCAGAAACTCAGCTGATGTCCTCAGGACCTGGGTTCAAATCTTGCTCTGGCAGATGCGGAATGTGAATTCAATAAAAATCTGGAATGAAAGGATTAATGATGACCATGCATTGTTGATTACCAGAAAAACGCATCAGGTTCATTCATACCCTTTAAGGAAGGAAATCTGCAATCCTTACTTGGTCTGGTCTACATGTGAGTGCAGACCCACAGCAATGTGATTAGCTGTTAATGCCTCCCTGTCTTCTTAAACAGGGATATTACATATTATTGGAGTTTGTGTATTTATGAAAGGTCATTTTCCTCAGATGGACAATGAGAAATACTGGCAGAGAATGAATAATAATAAATTTCTAAGCCCTCAGGAAAGAATATCCCATGTATCAGTGCCATTGAGAGGTATTTGGGGATCACATTTAGTGAATGTGCCTCTTGTGCATTAGATTGTGTCAATCTCAATTGCTTTCAAATCCAGTGAAGATCAGCCAGGATGGTGTACAGCAGTCTCTTCTGTCTCATAGTTTCATTTCAAAGTCAGAGAGGATTCTTTATTCCACTGCGATGACCATTCTCTTTTTCTCACTAATAATCATAACTTCATCTTCAGTGGTGTATTCCGATCTCTAATCTAGTAGAGACTGACTCTTTTGCAGTATCAGGCAGATTTATAGAGTGTAAATGTGATATTCTGGTCTGAACTGATCCCAAACTGAGAGAGATGGAGGAATGCATCTCAGACCACTTTGCTTTGGCGGCAGATTAGCTTGTGTCTTTACTTTCAAGTTTCAGATGATAATCACAGTGTTCATGTCAAATGAATGGAGGCCATGGCAGCATGATGTCAATACCCTTGTAACTCAGAAACCTCGACTATTGAATGCAGAGATCAAATCTCACCATCACAACGGGTAAACAAAATCCAGGTAATTAAATAAATATGGAATTAAAAGAGAGTCAGTGTCAGTAATGGGATCCCTGGATATAAATACTTAACTGATTCATTCCTGTCCTAAAATAAAATAGGAAATGTTGGAGAAACTCAGCAGGTCTGACAGTATCTGTGGAGAGAGAAACAGTTAATATTTTAAGTTATTTTAGTTCTATTTTCAACATGAGTTTGCTTTTATTTCATTCATGTCCTAGTTTGGTCTACATGTGATTCCAGACCCACAGCAATGTAGTCGACAATCAACTGTCCATACAACTGCCTAGTCACCTGTTCAATCACCAGGGATGGGCAATAATGCTGTACTTGCCAATGGAGCCCATATCCCATCAATGACTAAGACAAAGGTGAATGTTTTGAGCCTTGTTAAGAACCAGGCCATATTTTGAGAATGACCAATAGTCAATGAGCACAAAGTCCAGTAACATGAGCTTATCCTTAATCAGGAGGCTGTGGAGGTGAGGACAAGTTCCTTGGGTGGGCTTAGAGAACATTGTGCTGTGTGAAGGAAATTCAGCTCAACAAAATTCTTTTATTTTTTCTTCTGAAATATTTGCAAGACCCCAACATTCACCGTGGATCAGGTTTCCCCTCAACACTTGGTTTCCCACCAGCATCAGATGGACACTTGTCCTCTTCGGGGAATCATCATGTGGAGATGCAGGTGTTAGACTGGGGTGGACAAAGTTAAAAAGCACACAACCCCAGGTACGCGATGAAGGAGCAGTGCTCTGAAAGCTTCTACTTTCAAATAAACCTGTTGGACTGTAACCTGGTGTTGTGGGATTTTTAACTCTTTGGGGAAGACTCTGAGGGAGTGTGGATTATGAATTGAAATGGATCTCGTCAAACACCATCCTATCTGCAGAGTGGAGTAGTCAGCCAGCATATGCTGAAATTCACAGCCACTGGTATCAGGATGGAGACAACTAAGTTTCATCATATTGAATGCCTGGAACCAGCAGCTCCATCAGTCTGGTTAAGATACAAAAACGGATGTGAAAGGACAGTTGACTGAAGGCATTCGACATATAGCTCCAAGTCTTGAGAAAAAATTCCCAAACTTTTTATACAAAGTTCTTGGAGGTCATAGATGGGCCAAACCATCTCAGAGGTTCAAAACCAATTAATCCTCATCCCAGATACGGTCAAATCGTGGGAGAGTTGGATGCCTTCAGTTCACAGGCTCTGGATGTTTCTCTGTCTGCCCTGGCCCTTACAGCTTTTAGCATTCAACAGCTCAACCAATCAGAAGGCTGCTGTCAAGCAGAATTTCCTTAATTCAAAAGGTTCTCAGTTTTGAGTTTTACTGCTTCAAATAACAATATTATGATGTTCAGCTCAGCAATAGGCAACAGTTGCTTTTCAAGTTGCACCATCTCCTGTGTTATAGACCAGGCCAGATATCTTCAAAACATTTGTTTTATGCAGGTGTAAAGTGGATATTCCAAGAGAGATGCAGTTGGCCCAACCACTTAGTTTTAAACAAAGCAGAATTTATTTGCAAGATTATTGAATGATAAACAAACAAAAGAGAACAGCATATAAAATAACTTAACCTATCCAAAAGCCCAACAGATTATCCCAACTTAATGATACGATTGCAAATTCTTGCAAAAATCTCCATTAATCCCCCCTTGGTAAAAAAGATAAAATCAAACACCGGGTTTTATAGGAGAGAGAGAGATTGAAATGAATTGAATTTATTGTCATGTGTACCAGGGCACAGTGAAAAGCTTTGTCTTATGAGCGATACAGACAGATCACAGAGTTAAATAGCAGAGATAGTAAATAATAGGTAAATAGTGGCAAAAACACAAACACAGGTACAGGTGAATGTTAAGAGTTTGTGAGTCCATTCAGTATTCTAACAAAGGTAGGGTGAAACTTTCTCAAAACCGGCTGGTGCATGTGTTCAGGCTTTGGTACCTTCTCCCCGATGATAGAGTTGTAGAAAAACATTGCTAGGTTGGGATGGATCTTTGAGAATGCTGGCGGCCTTTCTTGACAGCGGGCCTGGTAGATGAATTAAGACCATAAGACCATAAGACATAGGAGTGGAAGTAAGGCCATTTGGCCCATCGAGTCCACTCTGCCATTCAATCATGGCTGATGGGCATTTCAACTCCACTTACCCGCATTCTCCCCGTAGCCCTTAATTCCTCGAGACAACAAGAATCTATCAATCTCTGTCTTGAAGACATTTAGCGTCCCGGCCTCCACTGCACTCTGTGGCGATAAATTCCACAGGTCCACCACTCTCTGGCTGAAGAAATGTCTCCGCTTTTCTGTTCTGAAGTTACTCCCTCTAATTCTAAGGCTGTGTCCACGGGTCCTAGTCTCCTCACCTAACGGAAACAATTTCCTAGCGTCCACCCTTTCCAAGCCATGTATTATCTTGTACGTCTCTATTAAGTCTCCCCTTAATCTTCTAAACTCCAAGGAATACAATCCCAGGATCCTCAGCCATTCCTCATATGTTAGACCAACCATTCCAGGGATCATCCGTGTGATTCTCAGCTGGACACATTCCAGTGCCAGTATGTCCTTCCTGAGGTGTGGGGACCAAAACTGGACACAGTACTCCAAATGGGGCCTAACCAGAGCTTTATAAAGTCTTAGTAGCACAACAGTGCTTTTATATTCCAACCCTCTTGAGATAAGTGACAACATTGCATTCGCTTTCTTAATTACGGACTCAACCTGCATGTTGACCTTTAGAGAATCCTCGACTAGCACTCCCAGATCTCTTTGTACTTTGGCTTTATGAATTTTCTCACCGTTTAGAAAGTAGTCTATGCTTTTATTCTTTTTGCCAAAGTGCAAGGCCTCGCATTTGTTCACGTTGAATTCCATCAGCCATTTCCTGGACCACTCTCCCAAACTGTCTAGATCCTTCAGTAGCATCCCCACTTCCTCAGTACTACCTGCCTGTCCACCTAACTTCGTATCATCTGCAAACTTTGCTAGAATGCCCACAGTCCCTTCATCCAGATCATTAATATATAATGCGAACAGCTGTGGCCCCAACACTGAACCCTGTGGGACACCGCTTGTTACCATTCTATAGATGGAAGGTTGACCTTTGTGATTGTCTGGGCTTCATTCACCACTCTCTGTAAATGTCTCTGATCTTGAATGGTACAGTTACCATACCAGGTAGTGATACATCCAGACAGAAAGCTCTTGATGGCGCACCTATCAAAGTTGGCAAGGGTATTCGCTGTCATGCCAAATTTCCTCAGCTGCTTGAGTGAGAAGAGACGTTGGGTCTTTGTAACCAGTGCATCCACATGAAAAGTCCAAGAAAGCTTGTTATGGATGACCACTCCCAGGAGCTTGACACTCTTCATTTGTTCCATCTCTGTGCTGTTAATGTGTAGGGGGGCATGAGTAACATCCCGCCAAAAGTCAATAATGAGTTCCTTGGTTTTGCTGGCATTGAGAGCTAGGTTGTTCTCAGTGCACCATTTTCCCATCTGTAGTCTGTTCTGTCGTCATCTGAGATTCGACCGACCATGGTGGTGTCATCAACGAACTTGTAAATGGCATTAGTCTGGTATTTGGCAACGTAGTCATGAGTATACAGTGAGTACAGTAGAATGCTGAGTATGAAACTGTGGGGGCTGCAATGTTGAGTGTTAGTGAGGATGAAAGATTGTCCCCATTATTCACTGATTGTGGCCTGTGGGTCAGGAAACTGAGGATCCAGTTGCAGAGAGTGGGGTTTAGTCCGAGATCACTAAGTTTAGTAATCAGTCTCAAGGGGATAATAGTGTTGAGACTGCACTGTAGTCAATGAATAGGATTCTGTGATTCAGCATGGAACACCTTCTTCCATGGCACTGGTTCTTTGACCAGGAGCCTCAAAACTGACTGCTTGCTCTGGACAGCCAGACTCCAAAACCCAAACCAAACCAAACCAGAGAAAAGCTGAGCTGGAAGAACTTGCCACTTCCATTTCATTGAACAACTGCTTTCTTTTAAACTTAAAAGTCTCTGCAAGTACATAAACACAGACAAATGGAGCCTCTGTCTTTACGACCCCTCTGAAAAACAAATCAAGGACAGACAACATAACTTTGTTAAAGGAGCAGTATTATCACACCTGATACATCAGTTATAACATTGAAACTAAATCAGAAATTGGTGGAGAAACTCAGCAGGTCTGGTCATATCTGTGGAGAGAAAACAGAGTTAATTGTTTGAATTCAGTGAACTGTCATCAGAACTAGCAGCCAAACTTCCAATTCTGTTTATAATCCCAAAAAGGAAAAATATGTGGCGTCTTATAATCTTATTACGTAGTTCATTGCAAAACTTTGTCTGATAATGCTTCTGTGAAGTATCTTGGAATGTTTTGCTGTGGCAAAGTTGCTATATAAATACAAATCATGTTGAATCTGTCCAACTATAAAATAGGACAAAATAAGAAATTCATAGATTAGGTAAATTTGCAATGACCTAATTTATTCTGATGAGACTATACTTTATGTAATTGTCTGAGGTTTGTAAGTTGTGCAATAATATAAATATAGTGTCAAATTCACGAAAGTTTCAAAATCCTTCATTTACATCCCACCTGTAAATCTGTCTTGTGCACATGACAGCTGATTCACTTAGCTAAATCTCAGTGTAAACAGTCTCATTGCGAATGTGGATTAAAACATGCCACCTCTGGGCACTGGTTGTGAGGCTGAAAATACAGCAGAGGATTTACATCAACTCAGTGTAAACAGTGAATGCAAATTGCCATCGTCTTGCGAAGCACAAGAAAAACACAGGACACATCAATCTGGAAACTGAATAATTCATGGTTAATATTGGAGCCAAAATAAACACCAACATTGCAAACACAAATTGATCAGAATCTCAATTTCTAATCTCAGCTGGGATTTAAACATGCAATTGTCAAGGATCTATGTTTAGTTTAATATTGGAAAGTTTATTTGAATTTATTTTACTTAAGGTGATGTAGACCATTCATACTCTGACTATATAGGGAACTGGCCATATTTACTCTGTTATGTTCTCCCCAGGTGACACATAGAAAAGCAGGTTTTGATCAAATGTTGACTCAGTGAAGTCATGAATAATTCCGTGCACATTCAACATCACAAAGAACCGGTCTTTGCGCAATCTGGATACATATTCACAAAAAGTTCATGAATGGGGGAATACTAAAAATTAGGAAGATTAATCCAAATATAGTGATGCCTCAAGTGTGAGGTTACCTCCAATGGAGTGTTTTACCTGACGTAGCAAGATCCTCTAGTGATAAAAATTAACATCCCATTTGCCTTCCGAATACCTTGCTGCACCTGCATATTAGCTTTCAGTAATTCATTGACGTGTACACCTAAATCCCTTTTACATCAACACTTTCCAACATGATATACAGCTGGGGTGTAAGTACTGATCCTTGTGGTACCCCACTAATCACATCCTGCCAACACAACAATTCCTCCTTCTGGCTTCTGACAATTAGCCAATCACTAATCTGTGCCCATGATTACCTTCTATTCCATGTACTTTAATTTTACTCAGCAATCGTCTGTGAAGGACTTTATCAAGCATACTACATCAATTAACTTGCATTTATTATCAAAGTTGGTCATCACATCCTCAAACGACTCTATAACATTGATCAAAAGTCTGAAGAAGGCTCAGTAGAGTCTCAATGGGACAGCGTTGAGGGGACTACAGAAGCAGGTGGAACTTGAAGTTCAAGTGTAAAATTCTATAAAGGCGGCTAGGTACCTTTAAATAGTTGTGATGAAGACTTGTAGGATCCTTGGATTTATAATTAGAGCCATAAGAGTATGAAAGTAAATAAGTGATGTTAGGCCCCTACAAATCATTGGTGTATTCTCTTCAGTTCTGGGAACCTTATCGAAGTAAGGATGTTAAAGCTCTGGATAAAGTTCAAAGGAGGTTTACAAGAATGATCCCAAGTATGAGGGATTTTAGATGCAAGAAAAGATTAGAGAAATTGAGCTTATTCTTCTTGGAGCAGAGAAGATTAAAAGGTGACCTTATTGTGCATTCAAAATTATGAACAATTCTGATAGGGTAAAGAATGATCTTCTGTTTCCACTACTTGGTATGTCAGTAACTAGGAGTCACAAGTTCAAGATTGTCAGCAAGACAGCTAGGAGTGAGATAAGGAGAAACGTCTTTAATCAGAGAGTTGTTAGGATTTGTAATGTGCTGCCTGGGAGAGTGGTGCATGTGGATTCCATCGGAGGTTTCAAAAGAGAGCTGGGTATGTATTAATTGTGAGACGAGCTAAGAGGAAAAAGGAAACATACATAAGGTCTAGGCGACTGAATACAGACAAAGCTTTAAAAGAATATCGAGAAAGTAGGATCAATCTGAAACAAGGAAATAAGAGAGCTAAAAGGAGTCATGAAATATCTTTAGCAAAAAGGGTTAAGGAAAATCCCAAAGCCTTTTATTCATATATAAGGAGCAAAAGGGTAACTAGAGAAAGGGTTGGCCTACTCAAGGACAAAGGAGGAAAGTTATACATAAAGTCAGAGGAAATGGGTGAAATTCTTAATGAGTAGTTTGTATCAGTATTCACCAAGGAGAGGTTAATGATGGTTGTGAGGTTAGGGACAGATGTTTGAATACTCGAGGTCAAGTTGGCATAAGGAGAGAGGAAATGTTGGGTAATGTAAAAGGCATTAAGGGGAAAAATCACCAGGTCCGGATGGGACCTATCCCAGGTTACTGAGGGAAGTGAGGGAGGAAATAGCTGGGGCCTTAACAGATATCTTTGCAGCATCTTTGGACACGGGTGAGTTCCTGGAGGGCTGGAGAATTGCTAATGTTGTCCCCTTGTTTAAGAAGGGTAGCAGGGATCATCCAGGTAATTATAGACTGGAGAGCCTGACATCAATGGTAGGGAAGCTGCTGTAGAAGATACTGAGGAATAGGATCTATTCTCATTTGGAAGAAAATGGGCTTATCAGTCATAGGCAACATGGTGTTGTGCAGTGAAGGTAATGCCTTACCAACTTAATAGAATTCTTTGAGCAAATGACAAAGTTGATTGATGAGGGAAGGACTGTAGATGTCATATACATGGCCTTTAGTAAGGCATTTGATAAGGTTCCCCATGGTAGGCTGATGGAGAAAATGAAGTCACGTGGTGTGCAGGTTGTTCAAGCTAGGTGGATAGAGAACTCGCTGGACAGCAGAGACACAGCATAGTAGTGGAAGGGAGTTTCTCAAAATGGAGAACTGTGACCAGTGGTATTCTACAGGAATCCATGCTGGCACAACTGTTGTTTATGATATACATAAATAATCTGGAAGAAGGTATAGGTAGTCTAATGAGCAAGTTTGCAGAGTATCAGATAGCGAAGGTGACTGTCAAGAATACAGCAGAAGCTAAATAGATTGGAGAATTGGGCAGAGAATTGGCAGATGGAGTTCAATCCAGACAAATGTGATGTGGTGCATTTTAGAAGATCCAATTCAAGAGTAAACTATATGGTAAATAGAAAAAGTTAGAAATCACACAACACCAGGTTATAGTCCACCAGGTTTATTTGGAAGCACTAGCTTTCAAGGTGCTGACTCTTCATCAGGTGGTTGTGGAACATGACCATAAGACACAGAATTTATAGCAAAAGGGTTACAGTATCATGGAGCTGGAATGATAATTTAAACAAATTTTAGATTAAGTCCTTCATCTTTTCGAATGAGATATGCTAGTTCCAGTTCTTTAATATGCAAATCCCAGAAATCCTTTTGTTACATTCTCATAGTTACACCGGCACCACTCCCCACCTCTTCCTCCGTTACATTGATGACTGCATTGGCACCACCTCGTACTCCTGCGAGGAGGTTGAGCAATTCATCAGCTTCACCAACACATTCCACCCTGACCTTAAATTTACCTGGACCATCTCTGACACCTCCCTCCCCTTCCTGGACCTCTCCAATTCCATTAATGACGACTGACTTGACACCGACATGTTTTACAAACCCACCGACTCCCACAGCTACCTGGATTACACCTCTTCCCACCCTACCTCTTGCAAAAATGACATCCCGTATTCCCAATTCCTCCGCCTCCACTGTATCTGCTCCCAGGAGGACCAGTTCCACCACAGAACACACTAGATGGCCTCCTTCTTTAGAGACCGCAATTTCCCTTCCCACGTGGTTGAAGATGCCCTCTAACGCATCTCATCCACATCACGCACTTCCGCCCTCAAACCCCACCCCTCCAACCATAACAAGAACATAACCCCCCTGGTGGTCACCTTCCACCCTACCAACCTTCGCATAAACCGCATCATCTGTCAACATTTCCACCACCTCCAAAAAGACCCCACCATCAGGGATATATTTCCCTCCCCACCCCTTTCCGCTTTCCGCAAAGACCGTTCCCACCGTGACTACCTGGTCAGGTCCACGCCCCCCCCAACAACTCACCCTCCCGTCCTGGCACCTTTCCCTGCCACCGCAGGAACTGCAAAATCTGTGCCCACACCTCCTCCCTCACCTCCATCCAAGGCCCCAAAGGAGACTTCTACATCTATCAAAGTTTTATCTGCACATCCATCAATATCATTTATTGTATCCATTGCCCCCGATGCGGTCTCCTCTACATTGGGGAAACAGGACGTCTCCTCGCAGAGTGCTTTAGGGAACATCTCTGGGACACCCGCACCAATCAACCCCACTGCCTCGTGGCCCAACATTTCAACTCCCCCTCCCACTCTGTCGAGGACATGCAGGTCCTGGGCCTCCTCCACTGCTACTCCCTCATCACCTAATGCCTGGAGGAAGAACGCCTCATCTTCCGGCTCAGAACACTTCAACCCCAGAGCATCAAATTGGATTTCACCAGTTTTCTCAGCTCCCCTCCCCCCACCTCACCCCAGTTCCAAACTTCCAGCTCAGCATCATCCTCATGACCTGTCCTACCTGCCAATCCCCCTTCCCACCTATCCGCTCCACCCTCCTCTCTAACCTATCACCTTCATCCCCACCTCCATCTACCTTTTGTACTCTTTGCTACCTTCTCCTCAGCCCCACCCTCCCTCCCATTTATCTCTCCACCCCGGAGGCTCCCTGCCTCATTCCTGATGAAGAGCTTTTGCCCGAAACATTGATTTTCCTGTTTCTCAAATGCTGCCTGACCTGCTGTGCTTTTCCAGCATGACTCTGATCTCGACTCAAGATAGCTTCCGCTTTTCTAACAATAGATGCCATCTCAGCTCAGACAATGCATTAGAAGTGTAGGGTTAAAGTCTGTCTATGTCCCAATGTTGAGTCAGACTGGTTCTATTTCTAATGTGGGACTTACAGAATCTTACATGGATTTATGTAATTTTTAAGCAAAATAAAATGTCATTCTGCAAGTACAAATTCACCCCATAAACATATACGTGTACAGGAGAGATGAGTGAGTGTGTGCGTATGGGTGTGAGTGCATGTGAAAGAAGGGCTTATGCCGAAATGTTGATTCTCCTGCTCCTTGGATGCTGCCTGACCTGCTGCGCTTTTCCAGCAACACATTTTTCAGCATGTGAAAGAGTGTGTGTGTGTGTAAGCTTGGTCAAGTATGTGTGTGAGTGCGAGGGGCGCATAAGTGAGTGAGGGAGCTTCTGTATGAGAGAGGGTCTGCATTAGTGTGTGAGTATGTGTGTGTGAAAGAGAGTGTATAATGCAATGAGGTCACCTGTCATGTGACATGAACCCAAGATTGCAGTTGAGGCCATCCTCATGGGTACCAGACTTGGCTATCTGCCTCTATTTGGCCACTCTGCGTTGTTGCCTGTCCCAAAATCTGCCTTGGAGCATGGTCACCCGAAGGTGCAAGGCCAAATGTCCCTGACCACTGAAGTATTCCCCAACTGGGAGGGAACACTCCCGGCTGGTGATTGTTGTGTGGTGTCCATTCAGCTGTTGCCGCAGTCTCTGTTCGGTCTCACCAATGTACCACGCCTGAGGGCATCCTCTCCTGCAGTGTATGAGATAGACAACATTGGCCGAGTCACATGAGAATCTGCTGTGAATATGGTTGGAGGTGTCCCCATGGGTAATGGTGGTATACAAAGAACAGCAGAAAATCACCTATACAGCATATTCAAGGAGAATGGGTACCCAATAAACACAGTCTGCTGAAAGCATGTCCAGAAACTCTAGCCACTCTCTCTTACATCAAAGATATCTTAGAAATAACTGCCAGGCTATTCAGACCTCTTGGCAATGTAACTCACAAACCCACCAACACACTGAAACAGCAGCCAATGAACTTAAAAGACCCTATACAGAAAACAAGCAAAACAAACGTCATTAACAAAATACCTTGCAAGGACTGTAATAAATACTACACTGGACAAACAGGCAGAAAACTAGCCACCAGGATATATGAGCATCAACTAACCACAAAAAGATATGACCCTCTCTCACTAGCATCCTTACATACGAATGAGGAAAGCCATCACTTTCATTGGGACAACACATCCATCCTAGGATAAGCCAGAGACACAGACGAGAATTTCTTAAAGCATGGCATTCAAACCAGAACTCTATCAATAAGCACATTTATTTGGAAACAATTTGCCACCCTCTGAGAAAAAGAACCGGAAATGACATCACCAACCCAAAGAAACCGAAACACCTACATAGAAAGTGAGCCATGCCACCAGTGCTTCACCGGAGGCTCACTGATGATGTTACCTAGTATGGTGATGAAACATCCCAAACCAAACCTTCCAGCTCAATGAGCAAACTTACATTCAGAAATTCAAGGTTTCCCGTCTTGTGGCGCAATGGAAATTTGAAATAACTGACATGTAAAAACAACCTGATACATCTGTCATCCAATAACTCTATGGTTTTATACAATTCAATGAAACAATGAGATTGAGACTGTTTGCAATTCAGTTAAATAATTGTACTTGAGATTGATTCAATTCACTCAATTTGATGGAAGTATTTTAAGTGTCAGCAAAACAAAGTTACTTGTGTTATTATCTATTTTATATGGTAATGTTTTGCACAGCAACAATAGTTCAACACAGTCATGAGTCACTCAAAGTGTTTAAAATTCAATTACAGACAAAAATATTTCCATAAAATGCTCCAGGGCTTTATTCTCTAACTTTTTAAAGTAATAATATTTGATGGCTAATAAATATGTTCCACTTCTGTAGCGATAACTAATGCCCTTAATTAATGCAGTTTAATTGATTAATTAATGCAGACATTGCTCTTATCTTCAGCGGGGTTTTTCCATGCCAACATGACCCTGCTGTCAGAATGAAACAAATCCAAAAATACACACTAGCTCTTTGTCACAAACCGCTTTAATCCTCTTCAGAAAATCAGATCAAGCATTAAACCTTGGTTTGAATCTATGGATTACTACTCTCATGGCGTCTTTGATTGGCTCATTCACTCAGACTTTTCCCTTACTCTCAGTAATCTTCTTTAACAGAAACTTCAGCACAAATGGCTTTCAATCAATGAAGAAGAATGACAAATTCCCAAAGAGCCCAGATTGATGCAGACACTCTGGAGGATGATGGGCATCTGATTTCTCAATAAGATTGAAACATTAACCTTCAGAGTTGTTAAAGGACAGCACAGTGTTTTCATTAAAGAAGAAATTAACTCACTTAGTATGAAGTGACTAGTTTAAGGTTAATTATTTGTTTGTTGTTTGTTTTCCTATTGAAACACTATTCTCTCACATCATCAGCAGCTGATGTAGGGGGTATGTTGCTTCACATTTTTCTATGTAAACTGTCTCCCCCAGTTTTCTTCTTCATAATTCTCAGATTTTTGTTGATAAGTGATTTCATGGACAATGTGACTTTGTAATGACAAAACTCACTGCTTGATGGGGAGTCATTACTTCAGCACCAGCTGACATTGTGCTTGATTGCTCCTTTCCCCAAAATGCAAGCTGCTCACATGAAATGATATACCTAGAAGAATGCTTTTAATACTGAAGACCTAGAAATGCCAAATGTCCATGTTAACTGTTGCTGGTATGGTCTTTGCCATGATGAAACGTATTGTATATATATCTGAAATCCCCAGTGACCTGCTTAAATGCTGCACAACAAGATTTCAATAAACTTTTACTGTCACAAACAAACTATCAGCAACATTGATTAAATGCTTTTTAATGGGCTGCTGCATTCTTAACCACAGCAAAGATATCCATGCTTTAATCCGATTGAAAACCCCATGCCAGTAAGTTACACCTTACTACCCACTCTCCACCGATCTGAAGATTTTACAAGAACCAGATTAACATCATTTGCCATTGGTTATGTCTTCTCACTACCCTGAGAAAACATTCAGTATTTCCCTCAGTTTGAGGAGAACTTACAAACTATTAACAGTAAAATAAACTATAACAAATTCATTCCTGGCCTTGCCGGGTCAAATCTTCAAGAGTTTTTAACTTGCCATGAGATGCTACATTTGAGCCCGACCCCGACATTTCCACCTAGGTTTGCAGAGACAATATAGCCTTCTCAGTGCTGACCATCCCACCAGCTAGTTGTCTCTCTGTGTGACTGCCCTGTCTCCAGAGATGGACAGTCAGGCCACAATAAAGCTCAGAGAAGCATTGATGCCTGAACTGTCGACTCTCCTGCTCCTCTGATGCTGCCTGACTTGCTGTGCTTTTCCAGCACCACACTCTTAACTGTAATCTCCAGCAACTGCAGTCCTCCCTTTTGCCACAATGAAGCTCAGCCCAGCATGCTCCTGTCTTTCTTCTCCAGTGTGAGGATTTTGAATGTTGCTCAGCAAGTCTCAAAGAGAGCTCCCACAACCCCATGGTGACCAAGTTTGTTATTGGGCAGAATTTGAAGCAGATCCTGTGTCCCTATTTCTCCATTTTACCCTGAATTAAAAGAACAGTCTCAAAAAAACGAAATACATCATGTGATGTTTATGTAGGTTTATAAGATCATGAGGGGCATGGATAGGGTAAATAGAGTCATAGAGATGTACAGCATGGAAACAGACCCTTTGGTCCAATCCGTCCATGCCGACCAGATATCCCAACCCAATCTAGTCCCACCTGCCAGCACCCAGCCCATATCCCTCCAAACCCTTCCTATTCATACACCCATCCAAATGCCTCCACCACATCCTCTGACAGCTCATTCCATACATGTATCACCCTCTGCGTGAAAAAGTTCCTCCTTAGTCTCTTTTATATCTTTCCCCTCTCACCCTAAACCTATGCCCTCTAGTTCTGGACTCCCCAACCCCAAGGGAAAAGATTTTGTCTAGTTATCCTATCCATGCCCCTCATAATTTTGTAAACCTCTATAAGGTCACCCCTCAGCCTCCGACATTCCAGGAAAACAGCCCCAGCCTGTTCAGCCTCTCCCTGTAGCTCAAATCATCCAACCCTGGCAACATCCTTGTAAATCTTTTCTGAACCCTTTCAGGTTTCACAACAGAATTGCACGCAATATTCCAACAGTGACCTAACCAATGTGCTGTACAGCTGTAACATGACCTCCCAACTCCTGTACTCAACACTCTGACCAATAAAAGAAAGCATACCAAACGCCGCCTTCACTATCCTATCTACCTGCGACTCCACTTTCAAGGAGCAATGAACCTGCACTCCAAGGCTCTTTGTTCAGCAACACTCCCCAGGACCTTACATTAAGTGTATAAGTCCTTTCCCAAAATGCAGCACCTCGCATTTGTTTGAATTAAACTTCATCTGCCACTTCTCAGCCCAATGGCCCATCTGGTCCAGATCCTGTTGTAATCTGAGGTAACCCTCTTCGCTGTCCACTATACTTCCAATTTTGGTGTCATCTGCAAACTTACTAACTGTACCTGTTATGCTCGCATCCAAATCATTTATGTAAATGACAAAATGTAGAGGGCCCACCACTGATCCTTGTGGCACTCCACTGGTCACAGGACTCCAGTCTGAAAAACAACCCTCCACCACCACCCTCTTTCTTCTACCTTTGAGCCAGTTCTGTATCCAAATGGCTAGTTCTCCCTGTATTCCATGAGATCTAACTTTGCTAATCAGTCTCCCATGGGGAACCTTGTCGAACGCCTTACTGAAGTCCATATAGATCACATTTACTGCTCTGCCCTCATCAATCCTATTTGTTACTTCTTCAAAAAACTCAATCAAGTTTGTGAGACATGATTTCCCAAGCACAAAGCCATGTTGACTATCCCTATTCAGTCGCATGCACAAAGCCATGTTGACTATCCCTAAGCAGTCCTTGCCTTTCCAAATACATGTCCCTCAAGATGCCTTCCAACAACTTGCCCACCACCGAGGTCAGGGTCACTGGTCTATAGTTCCCTGGCTTGTCTTTACTGCCCTTCTTAAACAGTGGCGCCACGTTTGCCAACCTCCAGTCTTCTGGCATCTCACCTGTGACTATCGATGATACAACTATCATCGATAGTTCAGCAAGGGACCCAGCAATCACTTCTCCAACTTCCCACAGAGTTCTCGGGTACACCTGATCAGGTCCTGGGGATTTATCCACATTTAACCGTTTCAAGACATCCAGCACTTCCTCCTCTGTAACCTGGACATTTTTCAAGATGTCACCATCTATTTCCCTACAGTCTATATCTTCCATATCCTTTTCGACAGTAAATACTGATGCAAAATATTCATTTAGTATCTCCCCCTTTTTCTGTGGCTCCACACAAAGGCTGCCTTGCTGATCTTTGAGGGGCCCTCTTCTCTCCCGAGTTACCCTTTTGTCCTTAATATATTTGTAAAAACCCTTTTGATTCTCCTTAATTCTATTTGCCAAAGCTATCTCATGTCCCTGTTTTGCCTTCCTGATTTCCCTCTTAAGTATACTCCTACTTGCTTTCTAGTCTTCCGAGGATTCACTCGATTTATCCTGTCTATACCTGACATATGCTTCCTTCTTTTTCTTAACCAAACCCTCAATTTCTTTAGTCATCCAGCATTCCCTATACCTACCAGCCTTGTTGTCTCATTTCTGAAGGCTTCCCATTTTCCAGCCATCCCTTTACCTGCGAACATCTGCCTCCAATCAGCTTTCGAAAGTTCTTGCCTAATACCGTCAAAATTGCCCTTTCTCCAATTTAGAACTTCAACTTTTAGATCTGGTCTATCCTTTTCCATCACTATTTTAAAATGAATAGAATTATGGTCACTGGCCCCAAAGTGCTCTCCCATTGACACCTCAGTCACCTGCCCTGCCTCATTTCCCAAGAGTAGGTCAAGTTTTGCACCTTCTCTATTAGGTATATCCACAATCTGAATCAGAAAATTGTCTTGTACACACTTAAGAAATTCCTCTCCATCTAAACCTTTAACACTACGGCAGTCCCAGTTGATGTTTGGAAAGTTAAAATCCCCTACCATAACTACCCTATTATTCTTACAGATAGCTGATATCTCCTTACAAGTTTGTTTCTCAATTTCCCTCTGACTAATGGGGGTCTATAATACAATCCCAATAAGGTGATCATCCCTTTCTTATTTCTCAGTTCCCCCCAAATAACTTCCCTGGATGTATTTCCAGGAATATCCTCCCTCAGCATAGCTGTAATACTATCCCTTATCAAAAATGCCACTCCCCTCCTCTCTTGTCTCTCTTTCTATCCTTCCTGTAGCATTTGTATCCTGGAACGTTAAGCTGCCAGTCCTGCCCATCCCTGAGCCATGTTTCTGTAATTGCTATGATATCCCAGTCCCATGTTCCTAACCATGCCCTGAGTTCATCTGCCTTCTCTGTTAGGCCCCTTGCATTGAAATAAATGCAGTTTAATTCATTAGTCCTACCTTGTTCCTGCCTGCCCTGAGTGTTTGACTCGCTTCTGTTCTCAACTGTACCAGTCTCAGATTGATCTCTTTCCTCACTCTCTCCCTGGGTCCCACCCCCCCACCTTACTAGTTTAAATCCTCCCAAGCAGTTCTAGCAAATTTCCCTGCCCGTATATTAGTCCCCTTCCAATTTAGGTGCAATCCGTCCATCTTGTACAGGTCACATCTACCCCAAAAGAGATTCCAATGATCCAAACATGTGAATCCTTCTCCCATACACCAGCTCCTCAGCCATGCATTCATCTGCTCTATCCTCCTATTCCTGCCCTCACTAGCTCGTAGCACTGGGAGTAATCCAAATATTACTACCCTTGAGGACCTCCTTTTAAAATTTCTGCCTAACTCTCTGGAATCTCCCTTCAGAGTCTCAACGTTTTCCCTTCCAATGTTAGCCAAGGTCTTTTCCCTGGGGTGGGGGAGTCCAAAGTGAGATGGCATAGGTTTAGGGTGAGAGGGGAAAGATTTAAAAGGGACCTAAGGGACAACATTTTCATGCAAAGGGTGGTACATGTGTAGAATGAGTTGCCAGAGGAAGTGGTGGAGGCTGGTACAATTACAACATTTAAAAGGCATCTGGATGGGTGTATGAATAGGATGGGTTTAGAAGGATACAGGCCAAATGCTGGCAAATGGGACTAGGTTAATGTGAAATACCTGGTTGGCATGGACGAGTTGGGCCGAAGAGAGAGTTTCCAAGCTGTTTATCTCTATGACTCTATGGCAAACAGCATCAAATGTAAGTCTACCTGAAGTAGATCATTTATACGCTTCACTGTTTTTAGGGGTGAATATTATTTCAGGCACTGTAAGCATTTATTCAGAAAGCTTATTTTTAGAAAAACAGAAATTGCTGTGAAAACAAAGTTAACATTTTGAATCTAGTGACTGAAGTCAGAACTGAACCTGTTTTCTCTCCATCAGTGCTGCCAGATCTGCTTCTGTTTTTGTTTCTGATTTACAGCATCTGTTCTTCTTTGTTTTTGTTTAATCTATTTTTAATATATGCTTCCATTTAATTCAACACTGTGAAGAAATGCAGCATTCTGAGAGAGATAAAACTAGTGATCTACTGGAGCAGATGAAAAATCTGCTTAAAATCTTGTCAGTAAGAGCTGGGAGTTTCTTAAAATGTAATAAATATCGCAAAAGCTGTCCTCAAATGCAATCTGATACATTAAGCCTCCCAGACTAATGAAGTCCTTGATTTGATCCAAGGTCTGATTAAAGGCAGCAATAGATTTCAGAATTGGTCTTAATGCTCCAGGAATTGACAGAGAAAAGAATGAAGTTCTGATTCTCATTCCTCACTGTTATTTTCTTATGTTGAGATCAGAATTACAGAAATACTCTGTTCAAAACATTATTCCCAGGAAAAGATATGGAATAGAATAGAATAGAATATTCCTGATGGACAGATTGGAAATCTGTCTAGCTTCTGGCAGGTTTCTTTTCTTGTATTTTTCTTCTGATTCCTTTTGTTTTCAGGTTCTTGATTAAAATTGTTTATGAGCCAATATATAGATCACTTTGCAATTTCAAATCAAAGTCCAGCACGCTGACTGTAGCATAAACAAAATCTTGGTCTATTTTTATGTATTGTATTGGCATTGAAAATGGGGACTTTAAAATAAAAATTAGCATTTAAGATTCACGGTCTTAAAATACAAAATGAGGACATATTAGTCTGGAATTCCTGAGGAGTGGAAACCACATGCAAATTGCCAGTCTGGATTTATTTTATGAAATGGGCAGCCCTAATGGGTGGCGTGGTGGCTCAGTGGTTAGCACTGCTGCCTCACAGTGCCAGGGACTTGGGTTCAATTCCACCCCAATTTGACTGTGTGGAGTTTGCACATTCTCCCCACCTCCTTGTTGGTTTCCTCCCACAGTCCAAAGATATGCAGGCTAGGTAGTTTTGGCCAAGGGAGATTGCCCATTGTGTCCAGACACACGCAGGCTAGGTGGTTTAGCCATGGGGAAATGCAGGGTTACAGGGAGAGGGTAGAGGGATGGGTGTGAGTGGGATGCTGTTTGGAGGAATGGTGTGGACTTGATGAGCCAAATGTTCTGCTGCTGCTGCTGCTACACTGGGGATTCTGTGAATGGAAGAGTTCTCTATTTCAGACGAGTGATTCCAATCAGGGTTCTGTCAGAAATTCAGAGCTAGTCTTCCAACTAACAGGTCCTTGTTGTGCAGAATGGTCAGAGGAAAGCACAGCAGTGTGCGACCATATTCTGATACTTAAAGGTCATGCATCACAGAAACTCTTTTGTCAGCTTCTGTAAAAGGCTAAGTACATAAAATCAGTGGAAAAAGTGCATATTTTATTTTTGTTATTTTTGATTGTGGAATTGAATGAGAAAAGAGCTGGTTTATGAGCTGAGGAAGGATTCCTGAACTTTTTTTAAGAAGTGCTATTTGAACAGCTGTTGGTTCAAGCAAGGTGGGTAAGATAGAGTGCACAGCAGGTAAAGTGTTGGGACCATGGGGTAAGGCGCCATGCAGGTAGGCTGTCAGGGGGACAAGGCAAGCCAGAGGGATAAGGTAGGTGATAACGTTCTCATGTTAGGCTGGAGTGGGCAGAGATAGCAGGTTGGGCAGTGAGGTGGAAGGGGTTTATGTTGGGTCCTTTTTTTAAATTCATTTGTGGGACTTGGGCATCGCTGGCTGGCCAGCATTGATAGCCCAATCTTATATGCCCTTGAGAAGGTGGTGCTGAGCTGTCTTCCTGAATCACTGTCCACTTGCTGTGGATTGACCCACAATGCCTGTAGGGAGGGAATTCCAGGATTTTGACCCAATGACTGTGAAGGAACGGTGGTATATTTCCAAGTCAGGGTGGGGAGTGGCTTGGAGGGGAACTTGCAGGTGGTGGTGTTCCCAAGTACCTGCTACCCTTGTCCTGGATGTAGGTTTGCTTGCTGAGCTGGAAGGTTCATTTCTAGTCATTTTGTCACCCTACTAGGTAACATCTTCAGTGGGCCTCAGGCGAAGCACTGTACATGATTCCTGCTTTCTATTTATATGTTTTGTTTTCTTTGGGTTGGTGTTGTCATTTCCTGTGGTGATGTCATTTCCTGTTCCTTTCCCCACGGGGTGGTAGATGGGGTCTAACTCGATGTGTTTGTTGATAGAGCTCCGGTTGAAAAGTCATGCTTCTAGGAATTCTCGTGCGTGTATCTGTTTGGTTTGTCCTAAGATGGATGTGTTTTCGCCGTCGAAGTGGTGTCCTTCCTTATCCGTATGTAAAGATACTAGTGAGAGAGGGTCATGTTGTTTTGTGGCTAGTTGGTGTTCATGTATCCTGGTGGCTAGTTTTCTGCCTGTTTGTTCAATGTAGTGTTTGTTACAGTTTTTGCATGGTATTTTGTAAATGACAATAGTTTTGCTTGGTGTCTACATAGGGTCTTTCAAGATCATTAGCTGCAGTTTTAGTGTGTTGGTGGGTTTGTGGGCTACCATGATGCCAAGGGGTCTGAGTAGTCTGGCAGTCATTTCCGAGATATCTTTGATGTAGGGGAGAGTGGCTAAGGTTTCTGGGCTTGTTTTGTCTGCTTGTTTGAGTTTGTTGCTGAGAAATCGGTGGATTGTGTTTGTTACACACCTATATCCAGAACCTTAACCTGAGCTACAAATCTTCTCAAAATACCCTTGTCCTTCTAGATGGAAGTGGTCATGGGTTTGGTAGGTGCTGTCTAAGGATCTTTGGTGAATTTCTGCAGTACATCTTACAGATAGCACACACTGCTGCTACTGAGGGTCTGTGGTGGAGGGATTGAATGTTTGTAGGTGTGCTGCCAATCAAGCGAGTTGCTTTTTCCTGGATGGTGGCAAGTTTTTGAGTGTTGTTAGAGCTGCACCTATTCAGGCAAGTGGGGAGTATTCCATCACACTCCTGACTTGTGCCTTGTCGATGGTGGATAGGCTTTGGGGTGTCTTGGGGTGTGTAGGGACTGTCTGGTTCAGTGATGAGGCAAGTGGTAGTGTCAGATCCTGAGGAGACAGGGATGCTGGGTTAGGGTCTTGGGAGATGGTGTGGGTCAGGGAGAGGTGTAGTTGAAGAAGCGTGCAATATGTTGGGGTCTGTTGAATACTTACTCATGAATTACACTGTGTATTTAATAGTTTATTATTTTCTGAGCAACTGTTTACATAGATGCACAGAGAGCTTAGAATTCTCTTATTTAAATGGAGTCTTCCTAGAAGCATGACATTTCAACCGGAACTCCATCAACAAACACATCGAGTTAGACCCATCTACCACCCTGTGGGGAAAGGAAAAGGAAATGACATCACCACAGGAAATGACATCACCACAGAAAATGACAACACTGACCCAAAGAAACCAAAACATATAAATAGAAAGCAGGAATCATGTACAGTGCTTCGCCTGAGGCCCACTGAAGATGTTACCTAGTAGGGTGACAAAATGTCTAGAAATGAACCTTCCAGCTCAGCGAGCAAACCTACGTCCAGGACAAGGGTAGCAGGTACTTGGGAACACTACCACCTGCAAGTTCCCCTCCAAGCCACTCACCACCCTGACTTGGAAATATACCACCGTTCCTTCACAGTTATTGGGTCAAAATCCTGGAATTCCCTCCCTATAGGCATTGTGGGTCAACCCACAGCAAGTTGACAGTGATTCAAGAAGACAGCTCAGCACCACCTTCGGAAATTAATACTTCAGCTTTGGACAATCTAAACACTGCCAGCCTTTTTTCTTTAAGATTTATGACATGTGCCAACAATATGAAATTGAGACAGAATCTTAAATTAGGGATACAGAATAATAATTAAAATAGAGGAGCAAAGGAATGTCTTCTCTTGGAGGGCGGTGAATGTGTGGAATTCTCTATCCCAGAGAGTTGTGGAGGTTAGATCACTGACAGTATTTAAAGAGGAAGTCAATAGATTATTGAAATATTGAGGCGATGAGGGCTATGTCGAGATGGCACAAAAGGGAAAGTGAGGCTTTGGGTGGATCAGCCATGGTGTTATGGTATGATGGGGCAGGCTTGAGAGAATGAATGGCTTATTCTGCTCCTATTTCTTATGTTCAGATACTCTTATACTGTATCCAAAGACGTGGTTACGTATACCAATGCAGGCTCTATATCAATGAGGCAACACCACAGAAACAATCTTTTCCAAACATCTAAGGCCACAAAATTTAAATAGGTCAAATTAGCAATTCAAACGTCTAAGCAGGTTTTGGTCCTTTATTTTTCTCCTTTACTTTAGGGCCTCAAGGTTTTACATGTTTTACATTGTATGTTGAATTTTAGTCGGAGAAAATGAGGATTGCAGATGCTGGAGATCAGAGTCAGGAGTGTGGTGCTGGAAAAGCACAGCAGGTCTGGCAGCGTCGAGAGCAGGAGAGTTGACGTTTCAAGCATAAACTCTTCAGCAGGAATGTGGGGTGGAGGGAAGGGGGCTGAGAGATAAATGGGAGGGGAGTGGGGCTGGTGTGCAGGTAGCTAGGAATGTGATTGGTAGATGAAGATGGGGGGTGATGGTGATAGCTTGGAGTGGAGCGGATAGGTGGGAAGAAAAATGGACAGATGGGACAGTTCAAGAAAGCGGTGCCGAGTTGGAGGGTTGGATCTGGGATAAGATGAGGGGAGGGGAGATGTGGAAACTGGTGAAATTGAGATTGTTCCTGTGTGGTTGGAGGGTCCCAATGTGGGAAATGAGGTGTTCCTCCAGGCGTTGGATGGCCACGATTTGGTGGTGGAGAAGGCCCAGGACTTAAATGTCCTTGGCGGAGTGGGAGGGGGACTTGACGTGTTCAGCCACAGGGCGGTGGGGTTGTTTAGTGCGTGTGTCCCAGAGATGTTCTCTGAAATGTTCTGCAAGTTGGCTTCCCGTTTCCCCAATGTGGAGGAGACCACATCAAGAGCAATGAACACTGCAGATGAAATGTTTGGATGTGCAGGGAAATCTCTGCCAAATATGGAAGGATCCTTTGGGGCTTGGATTGAGGGGAGGGGGAAGGTGTGGGTGCAGGTTTTATACCTCTTGCAGTGGCAAGGGAAGGTGCCAGGGAGGGTGGGTTGGTGGAGTTCATGGATCTAACGAGGGAGTCACAGAGGGAATGATCCCTGAGGAATGCTGAAAGGATGGGAGGGAAATATATCTCTGATATATTTCTGCAGGTGGCAGAAATGGTGGAGGATGATGCATTGTATCCAGAGGTTGGTAGGTTAGAAGGTGAGGACCAGGAGGTTCTGTCCTTGATATGGTTGGAGGGGTGGGGCTTGAGGGTGAAGGTGCAGGAGGTGGAGGAATTTCAGTGTTTAATCAACACCTTCACAAGTTCTGAACTTATTTTACAGTTTTCACTCTTCAACAGAACTTTATGGAATCCCTACAGTTTGGAAGCAGGCCATTTGGCCCATTAAGTTGACACCAACCCTCACCCCTTAAACCACCGCCCCCTCCCCCCCCGCCCCCCATCCTATTCTCATAACCTGTATTTCCCTAGACAAACCCTTCTAGCCTGCACATCTTTGGACTATGGCTGGAAACCCAGATAGACACGGGGAGAGTGTGCAAATGCCACACACACTCTTTGGTCGCCCAAGGGTGGAATCAAATCCAGATCCCTGGTGCTGTGAGCCAGCAGTGTTAACCATTGAGCCACCGAGCTGCCTCTTATATGAGACGATTGAACTCAAATCAAAACTGTGTGTAACTCAGAACCGTTCCAGGAAACCCAGAGCCAAATGTTTTCTCATAATTTAACAACAAGGAGAAAAGTAATTATAACAGAGTCCTAAAATGTTCAGTTACCATTCTCTCAAGAACTCATCAAGCTATTCAGTGTTCAATACAAGAAAAAGAAAAATAGCAACAAAAGAAGTATAAGACCTCACTATTGAGCCTAATGGGATTATAGAATGTAAATGTCGTGCTGATATCCTCAGAGAGCAATTTTAACAAAGTTTACATTCTGAATGTTTCATGAGAGTGGGTATTGCATCGGGGTTAGGTGCACCATTGATGGTAGTTTCAGCACAATGTGACCGTGGTTTAACATTGCCAGCAGAACCGCGCAAACATTCTTCAGCCAAATCCTAATCAAAATCCATCTGACAGCATTCATTCCATTCCAGCTACTCCCTCCTAAAGCCGCACACCAACTGAAGAGGATTGAAATCATTCATCAATTTGATTCATTCTACTGCCATTTCTTTGGCTATCCCACCTCATTAAAAAAAAGGAGTCTTATCTCTATAAGCAAGTCTCTCCTAAATATTAAAGAAAGTATTTCTCACTGATCATTTTCTGGCAGAATAATAGGGAAGGGAATAATATTTCTTTATGCTTGTGAATTTTCCTAATTGTTATGACTTTTGAATCCTCAATTACCAGGAAAATTCTGGTGATAAATGGCAAAGAAAAAAAGATAAAAATTTTGGAGTTCTCTTTGTAAAGTATGTGAGATCAAATTTCAAAATTCATGTCATTTGGACTATATCCTCTTTTCTATTTTATACTTTTTTAGTCAGAATACAAAAAATGAAAGACTTGAAAAGATTGTGAACTCCCATATAATGTGTTAGTACTAGTGGCATTGTTAGTAGACTATTTGTCCAGAGACCCTGGGGTCCTTGGTTCAAATCCTACCATGGAAGTTGAGTTCAATTTTTAAAAATAATTTGAATTTAGCAGTGTAATAGTGCCCACAATAAACTGATTATCAATTGCTGGGATAAGTCTGTCTGGTTCACTCGTTCCCTTTAGGGAAGGAAAATGCCATCCTTTCCTGGTCTGGCCTACATGTGACTCCAGACCCACAGCAATGTGGTTGACTCTTAACTGTCCTCTGGGCAATTAGGGATGGGCAATAAATGCTGGTCAGTGACATCCACAACTTGTAATTGAATTCCAAAAAAAATTCTTTCCTTGGATTGTGGGCAAAACCTGCATTTGTTGCCTGCTCCTAATAACAGTGACTGAATCATAGACTCCCCTCAGAGTGGAAACAGGCCCAATAAGTCCACATTGACCCTCTGAAGAGTCACCCACCTAGACCCATTCCCCTACTATCTTATATTTTCCCCTGAACAATGCACCCATCCTACACATCCCTGAACACTATGGGCAATTTAGCATGGCCAATCCACCTAACCTGCACATCTTTGGATTGTGGGAGGAAACCCACACAGACTCAGGGAGAATATGCAAACTCCACATAGAGCTGGAATCGACCCCAGCTCCTTAGTACTGTGAGGCAGCAGTGCTAACCACTGAGCCGCTGGTTTGTTCATCCATTGCAGAGTACAGATGACAGTCAAGTATTCATGGTAGTCAAGTAGTTTCATGGTCACAAGTGCTGAAACTGGATTTCAATTCCAGCTTTTTTTACACCAATATCCAATATTGAATTCCAACAGCTGCCTGTTGGGGTCAGAATCCACGTTCCCAATAGATTAACCTAGACTTCCAGATCCACATTATCACAATGCTACTGTTTCCCCTGATGATGATAATTTGGCATTTTAAGATGAGATGACAGAAGAGGAATTGACTCCAGAGTTCCATTGAAAGGATGATCCTACGTCAGTCAACATTACCGTAACCTGGAGGTCACCACTTCCTGCAAGAACTAAATGTTACAAGCAGTTATTGGGAACAGGAATTGGCAGCGGAAACTAAAAATGCAAATATCACTCCTAATTGGAGCACAAACGTATAAACCACATCACCATGGATTTCCTGAATACAGCTTCAATAATCCCACCCACTATATAATTAGTATCACCAGTGGAATTTACTGAGGTTGCAGGACTCAGGAAATTGCGAGTTTCTCCAGCTACAGGAAACACATAGGTACCAAAATGTCTTCATTTAAAGGAAACAATAATCTTGCCTTAACCTTGTCTTTAGACGGATAATCAAAATGTGGCCACCAGCCAGTTTATAGTTTAAAGTTCAACTAACTTGTGACTATCTTCTTGACACCCGCAATCTTTTGAAGTGGAAACAAAATCTGCTGAAAAGCAACACTTTTCATTATCTCCTTTTTAAATTCAACCAAGTTTTTATGGTGAAGTAAACTGTTCCTGCACCAACAGTTTTCACTGTAAACAAAACAGCTCTTCTTTTATTTTAGACAGAGATACATTTTGTGAGACTTGCACTGAAACAAGGAAAGTTACATGGATTCATGAAGAATGCTGTGCTTATTTATTTGCAATGAAATCACAGACATGTTTGAAAGGATATCATTCTGGTACAAAGAGAAAATCCTTATTGTGTTTCCCTTCCATGCCCTCTCCATTCCATCCTTTCATCATTGATGCTGGTTGGAGGCAAATATATCTTCGATGAAATTACTTTTTAACAAAAATATTCATAAGAGTTAGCATCAGTGGCTGGTCCAACGTTTATTGCTCCCCAACAATAACTGCTCTTGAGAAGGTGATGTCAGCTGCCTTCTTTAACTGCTGCAGTCTCTGTCATATAGATGCACCCACATTGCTGCTGTAGGTTTACTGTGGGAATTAATGTTTCATGATTGATTTAGTATAGTTATAATCATATAAACAAACCCTTTTCATTAATTAGTCTAATATTTATAATTCTACTTAACTGTAGCCAATATAGATTTCAGCATTTTAATAACATGTGACTCAACCTAGCCTCACATGACTCAGAAACAAACCATGGGATTGTGAACAGATTGAACATAGAGCATAGAACATTACAGCACAGTACAGGCCCTTCAGCCCTTGATGTTGCACCGACATGTGAAACTAATCTGAAGCCCATCTAACTTATACTATTCCATTGTTATCCATATACTTATCCAATGACCATCCAAACGCCCTTCTATGACCTCACACTTTTCCGCGTTAAACTGCATTTGCCACTTCCCAGCCCAGCTCTGCAGTTTATCCATGTCCCTCTGTAATCTACAACATCCTTCGGCATGATCCTCAACTCCACCTACTTTAGTGTCATCCGCAAATTTACTAACCCATCCTTCCATGCCCTCATCCAGGTCATTTATAACAATGACAAACAGCATTGGCCCCAAGACGCATCCTTGCGATACACCGCGAGTAACTGAACTCCAGGATGAACATTAACCATCAACCACCAACCTCTGTCTTCTTACAACTAACCAATTTGTGATCCAAACTGCTAAATCAACCTCAATCCCATGCCTTTGTATTTTCATTAATAGCCTACCTTGGAGAACCTTATCAAATGCTTTACTGAAATCCATATACACCACATCAACCACTTTACTCTCATCTACCTGTTTGGTCACCTTCTGAAAGAACTCAATGAGGTTTGTGGGGCATGACTTACCCTTCACAAAACTGTGTTGACTGCCCCTAATCAAATTATACCTTTCTAGATGATTCTAAATCCTTTTTTTTATTACCCTTTCCAACATTTTACCCACAACTGAAGTAAGACTCCCTGGTCTATAATTACCAGGGTTGTTTCTACTCCCCTTCTTGAACAAGGGACAACATTTGCTATCCTCCAGTCTTCTTGCACTATTCCTGTAGACAATGATAACATAAAGATCAAAGCCAAAGGCTCAGCAATCTCCTCCCTAGCTTCCCAGAGAATCCTAGAATAAATCCCATCCGGTACAGGGGACTTATCTATTTTCACACTTTCCATAATTTCTAACACCTCTTCTCTATGAACCTCAATCCTATCTAGTCTCGTAACCTGTATCTCAATATTCTCCTCAAAAATATTGTCTTTTTCCCTGTGTGAATACTGACAGAAAATATTCATTTAGCACCTCTCCTATCTCCTTGGACTCCATGCACAACTTCCCACTGCTGTCCTTGACTGGCCTAATCTTAGTCTAGTCATTCTTTTATTCGTGACATACCTATAGAAAACTTTAGGGACTTCCTTGATCCTTCCTGCCAAAAACTTCTCATGTCCCCTTCCTGGCTCTTCTTAGCTCTCTTTTTAGGTCTTTTCTGGCTAACCTGTAACTCTCAAACGCCCTTCACATCTCATCTTAACATAAGCCTTCTTCTTCCTCTTGACAAGCCATTCAACTTCTATAGTAAATCATGGCTCTCTCATACAACCACCTCCTCCCTGCCTGACAGATGCATACCTATCAAGGACCCACAGTAGCTGTCCCTTGAACAAGCTCCACATTTCAATTGTGTCCATCCCTTGCAGTTTCCTTCCTTATTATGCATCTTATATGTTCCCTAAAAGCATCATAATTGCCTTTCCCTCAGCTATAACTCTTATCCTACAGTTTATACCGAACCCTTCCATCTCTAAAGTAAACTTAACCAATCACAGTCTCTTTCTCCAAAGTGCTCACCTAACCTACCTCGAAATCTAACACCTAGCCAGGTTCATTACCTAGTGCAGGTAGACAATCCTTTATCCGAAATCCTGAAATCTGAAAAGCTCAGAAATCCAAAGGTTTTCTCATGAAGTTTTTCTCTCATTAACAAGGTTGTTTGGCATGCAAACAGTTAACCCAACTCTACACTTGCTCGATGAATGTCACTCAGATGCGTCATGGGAGGCTGCGTGGCCCAGCACTGGCAGGCCTCAGTCCTGTCTCAGGTCCCATTACTCTCAGTGAGTTGGCTGTTCAGTAAGATTTTTTAAAATTTTGCCATCAAACTGTCACTTATTCCAAAGTTTGAAAAATTCTGAATTCCAAAAACTAGCTGGTCTCGAGTGTTTCAGATAAAGGATTGTGTACCTGTACCAAATCCAATGTGGCCTCGCCTCTTGTTGGCCTGTCTACATACTGTGTCAGGAACCCCTGCTGCACATTTTGAACAAAACCTGACCCATCTATACTACTTAAACTATCATGTTTCCAGTCAATATTTGGAAAGTTAAAGACTTCATAACAACTACCCTGTTACTTTCGCTCCTATCCAGAATCATCTTTGCAATCATAGAACATAGAACATTACAACGCAGTACAGGCCCTTCGGCCCTCGATGTTGCGCTGCTCTGTCATACTAATCTGAAGCCTATCTCACCTACACTATTCCATATACGTTCATATGCTTGTCCAATGACGACTTAAATGCACTTAAACTTGGCGAATCTACTACAGTTTCAGGCAAAACATTCCACACCCTTACTACTCTCTGAGTAAAGAAACTACCTCTGACATCTGTCTTATACCTATCTCCCCTCACTTTAAAGTTGTGTCCCCTCATGTTTGCCGTCCCCTCATGTTTCCCGTCATGTTTACTCGGAAAAAGGCTCTCCCTGTACACCCCCTCTAACCCTCTGATTATCTTGAATGTCTCTATTAAGTCACCTCTCAACCCTCTTCTCTCTAACGAGAACAGCCTCAAGGCCCTCAGCCTTTCCTCATAGGACCTTCCCTCCATACCAGACAACATCCTAGTAAATCTCCTCTGCACCCTTTCCAAAGCTTCCACATCCTTCTTAAAATGCAATGACCAGAACTGTACACAATACTCCAAGTGTGGCCGTACCAGAGCTTTGTACAGCTGCAGCATAACCTCCTAGTTCTGGAACTTAATCCCTCTATTAATAAAGGCCAAAACACTGTATGCCTTCTGAACAACCCTGTCAATCTGGGTGGCAACTTTCAGGGATCTGTGTACATGGACACTGAGATCTCGCTGCTCATCTGCACTCCCAAGAACCTTACCATTAGCCCAGTATTTTGCATTCTGATTACTCTGTCCAAAGTGTATCACCTCACACTTGTCCACATTAAACTCCATTTGCCACCTCTCAGCCCAGCTCTGCATCCTATCTATGTCTCTCTGCAACCTACTACATCCTTCGTCACTATCCACAACTCCTCCGACCTTAGTGTCATCCGCAAATTTACTAAGCCACCCTTCTAAGCCCTCATCCAGGTCATTTATAAAAATGATGAACAGCAGCGGATCCAACACTGACCCTTGTGGTACGCCACTAGTAACTGGACACCAAAATGACCATGTTCCATCAACTACAACCCTCTGTTTTCTTTCAGCAAGCCAATTACTGATCCAAACTACTATGTCTCCCACAATCCCATTCCACTGCATTTCGTATAATAGCCTACTGTGGGGAACCTTATCGAATGCCTTGTTGGAATCCATATACACCACATCAATTGGTTTACTCTCATCTACCTTTTTGGTCACTTTGTCAAAAAACTCAATAAGATTCTTTAGGCACAACACTCTTCACAAAACCGTCCCTGATCAGATTATTATTTTCTAGACTGTTATAACTCCTATCTCTTATAACCTTTTCCAACACTTTACCAACAACTGAAGTCAGACTCACTGGTCTGTAATTACCAGGGTTGTCTCTACTACCCTTTTTGAACAAGGAACCACATTTGCTATCCTCCAGTCCTCAGGCACTATTCCTGTAGACAATGATGATTTGAAGATCAATGCCAAAGGCTCGGCAATCTCTTCCCTTGCTTCCCAGAGGATCCTAGGATAGATCCTATCTGACCCAGGGGATTTGTCTATTATCACACTCTACAGTATTTCTAATACCTCTTCCTTGTGAACCTCAATCTCTTCTAGTCTAGATGCAAGTATCTCTGTATCTTCCTCGCCAACATTTTCATTTTCTATAGTGAACCCTGTCGAAAAATATTTATTTAGTGCTTCCCCTATCTCCTCTGACTCCACACACAACTTCCCACTATTATCCTTGATTGGCCCTAATTTAACTCTCGTCATTCTTTTATTCTTGACATACCTATGGAAAGCCTTAGGGTTTACCCTGATCCTATCCACCAACAACTTCTCATGTCTCCTCCTGGCTCTTCTGAGCTCTCTCTTTAGGTCTTTCCTGACTTCCTTGTAATCCTCAAGCGCCCTGAGTTTTCACATTTTGTCCTAACATAAACCTTCTTCTTCTTCTTGACCAGGGATTCCATTTCCTTAGTAAACCACGGCTCACGCGTTCTATACCTTCCTCCCTGCCTGACAGGTACATACTTATCTCGGACACACAGGAGCTTTTCCTTGAATAAGCTCCACATTTTTAATGTGCCCATCCCCTGCAGTTTCCTTCCCTATTCTACGCTTCCTAAATCTTTCCTAATTGCATCATAATTTCCCTTCCCCCAGCTGTAACTCTTGCTCGGTGGAGTACACCTATCCCTTTCCATCGCTAAAGTAAACCTGACAGAATTGTGATCGCTGTCTCCAAAGTGCTCACCTACTTCCAAATCTAACACCTGACTGGGCTCATTATCCAGTACTAAATCTAATGTGGCCTCGCCCCTTGTTGGCCTGTCTACATACTGTATCAGGAAGCCCTCCTGCACACACTGGACAAAACCTGACCCATCTATAGTACTCATACTGTAGTGATCCCAGTCAATATTTGGATAGTTGAAGTCCCTCATGACAACTACCCTGCCTCTCACTCCTACCGAGAATCATCTTTGCTTACTATTCGGAAGCCTATAGAAAACTCCCAGCATGGTGACTTCTCCTTTCCTGTTTCTAACCTCAGCCCATACCACCTCAGTTAATGAGTCCCCAAACATTCTTTCTACAACTGTAATACTGTCCCTGATCAACAATGCCACACCTCCCCCTCTTTTACCATCTTCTCTATTCTTACTGAAACATCTGAATCCTGGAATCTGCAACAGCCATTCCTGTCCCTGCTCTATCCATGTCTCCGTAATGGCGACAACATCGAAGTCCCAGGTATCAACCCACGCTGCCAGTTCACCCACTTTATTTCAGATGCTCCTCACGTTGAAGTGCACACACTTCAAACCAGGTTCTTGCTTGCCAGTGTCAGATACTTGATTTGGGAACTCCCTACTCTCATCCTCTTCTGTACCTGTCCTACAATTTTGGTTCCCATCCCCCTGCTGGATTAGTTTAAATCCACCTTAATAGCTTTAGCGAATTTCCCACCCAGGATATTGGTACCCCTCTGGTTTAGATGAAGACCATCTTGCTTGTAGAGGTCCCACCTACCCCAGAAAGAACTCCAATTATCCAAAAACCTGAAACCCTCCCTCCTGTACCATCCGTGTAGCCACGTGTTCAACTCCTCTCTCTCCCTATTCCTCACCTCACTAGCACGTGGCACGGGCAGTAAACCAGAGAAAACAACTCTGTTTGTCCTAGCGCTAAGCTTCCATCCTCGCTCCCTGAATTTCTGCCTCAAGTCCCCATCTCTCTTCCGACCTGTGTTGTTGGTGCCAATGTGGATCACGACTTGGGGCTGCTGTCCCTCCCCCCGAAGAATCCCAAAAACAAGAGCAGAGACATCACAAACCCTGGCACCCAGGAGGCAACACACCAACTGTGAGTCTCTCTCGTCCCCACAAAACCTCCTATCTGTCCCCCTAACTATTGAGTCCCTAATGACTAAAGCTCTGCTCCTCTTCCCCCTTCCCTTCTGAGCAGCAGGTGCCCCACTGCTTTTCCCTGGTAAGTCATCCCCCCCAACAGTATCCAAAACAGTATACTTATTGTTGAGGGGAATGGCTACATGGGATCCCTGCACTCCCTGCCCGTTCCCTTTCTGTCCCCTAACTGTCACCCATCTGTCTTTATCTTTTATCTGGGGAGTGACTACCTCTCTGTAAGTCCTGTCAATAACCCCCTCTGCCTCCCGAATGATCCGAAGTTCATCCAACTCCGGCTCCAGTTCCCTAATGTGGCTTTCGAGGAGCTAGTGTTGGTTGCACTTCCCACAGATGTAGTCAGCAGGGATACTAGTGGTGACCCTTACTTCCCACATTGTGCAAGAGGAATATTCCACTGCCCTACACTCCATTCCCACTGTTCTAACTCCCAAAGTGACGACTTAAAAAAAAGGATGAGGAAATAAACTATTTACCTTACCTTGTCAATCTGGCTCCCACAACTTTTTCTTTAGGTTAGAAGAGGAGGATGGGTGGGACACACCACCCGAGTAGTGTCTCGGGTAATGCAACCACGCAAATATAACCTGTTCTACTTACCCTTCCCAGAAGTCCTTTGTTCGCTCCTCCCTCGCTAGCCTGAAGGTAATAAGTTTGAATATACTTCCCGGCCTTCCCGACAATCACCTCGTACCAATGTCACCTCCTCCCGGCTCTCGCTGCTCCTTTCTTTTACATCTCTGGAACTTTTCAGAGGCCTGTAGAAAACTCCCAATAGGGCGCCCTCTCCTTTCCTGTTTCTAACCTCAGCCCAAGCTACCTCAGTAGACGATTCCTCATCAACATCCTTTCTCCAACCGTAATATTGTCCTTGTCTAACAATGCCACACCTTCCCCTCTTTTACCACCTTCCTATTCTTACTGAAACATATAAACCCCTAAATCTGCAACAACCATTCCTGCCTGTGCTCTACCCATGTCTTCAAAATGGCCACAACATCGAAATCCCAGGTACCAACCCATGCTGCAAGTTCACCCACCTTATTCTGGATGCTCCCATTGAAGTTGACACACTTCAAACTACCTTCCTGCTTGCCGGTACACTCTTGCAACCTTGAAACCCTATTTATAGCCCCACTTACTCTCAACATTCTGTGGAGTTGTGCTACAATTCAGGTTTCCATTCCCCTGCTGAATTAGTTTAAACTCTCCTGAAGAGCATTAGCAAATTTCCCCTCCAGGATATTTGTACCCCTCTGGTTCAGGTTTAGACCATCCTGTTTATAGAGGTCCCACCTACCCCAGAATGAACCCATTTATCCCTCACTTCTGCACATCCCTGTAGCCACATGTTCAACTCCTCTCTCTCCTTATTCCTTGCCTCGCCAGCACATGGCATGGATAACTAACCAGAGATAACAACTCGAGTCTTCCACCCTAGCTTCCTGAATTTCTGCCTTACATCCCTATCTGGACCATGACATGGGGCTGCTCTTCCTCCTTCCTAAGGATCCCGAAAGCATGATCCAAGACATCATGGTCTCTGGCACCTGGGAGGCAACACACCGTGAGTCTCTCTCATTCCCACAGAACCTCCTACCTGTTCCCCTCCCCCCTTGCCTTCTCAGCAACAAGGACAGACTCTGTGCCAGAGACCTGTACCTCATGGCTTACCCCGATAAGTCCCCTCACCCCCCCAAAACAGTATTCAAATTGAGGAAATGGCCGAATGTTTTCGAGGCAAGGCCGAGGGGAGCCTGCTTCAATCATTCCCATTTCATGATACTGAGGGCAGCAAACTTCAAGGCTGAATAAGAAAGAATGCATCCTCCTAACTTGTTACCTGGTTACCAGCAATCATGAAGGCAGGACATTTACGGGTGGAGTCCGTGGATGGAAGGTTGGATTCCATGCCAGTTTGGATTGTACACACCACCTTCTGTAGTTTCTTATGGCCCTGGGCAGAACAGTTGGTGTACCAGGCCACTACATACCCTGACAGTACGCTTTCAATGGTGCATCTGTAGAAGTTGATGAGGATCCTTACAGACATGCAAAATTCTCTGAGCAGCCTGAGGAAGAAAAGGCGTTATTGTGCCTTCTTAACAATCGCATTGATGTGGGAAATCCAAGACAAGTTGTTGGTTATCGTCACTTTGAGGAACTTGACACTCCCAACTCTCTCCATCTCAGCTCTGTTAATGTAGACATGGGCACGTTCTCCTTTCTTTCTGAAGTCAGCGATCAGTTCTTTTGCTTTCCCGACATTGAGAGAGAGATTGCTGTCTTTGAACCATGACATTATGATCAGAAATCAGTGAACTGTATTAGTAATTTGAGGCATTAACAAAAGAAGTTAGCTCCAAGTGAATACAAAGGTTTTCTGGAAACAAGCCAAATATAAACGTGGCCAGAAAGAAGGAACTGTCAATGGAACCTGAGTGATTCTTCAGTGAGGTTTGAGTATCTGTGAGGTTATTGTTGAGGGTAAAAGAGTTGAATCTTTCTTTGTGATATCTGTAATAAGACTGTTACAAATACTTGAAGCAGTTAATGTTCTTTGAGTGTAATAAATGTTGATATTCTTTTGTTAAAATTGCATTGGCAGCCATTTGTGAATATGTTCAGTAATTAAACACTGGTAAACAAATAGCAAAAAATAAAATGCTGATCTATTAAGCTAGGTTTCATTCTGGAATCTGACCTGTTTATTTTCACCATCAGCTGGGATCATAGCACCTTGCTCCATAGCAAGCTGTGAGTGTATGTCTTCTAACAACAACAAAATCATGTCAGTGAAACCCTCAGATAGAACAACACACGAACAAAGGGATACATACAATCTGTAAATAATAATCTGAGGGATTGTTTATATGAGTTCTCTGGAGTGTGCCAAATTTGTAGAATCTGGCTCAGTAAAACACATGGGAATCTGCTGGGAATCCAAGGATCCCACGGGAATTCTCTTGTTTAATGTGTCTCCAGAGTAAGATCTCATATTTAAAGACTAATAGGTTCCCATTGCTTTAAAATCAAAGGACACGCAGGAAAACAAGGACACACAAGAACAACTCATTGAAAAATGAGTCACTGTGCCTGGTGGATGTTCATTTCTGAAATTTGTCTCTATACCACCCTGAAAGCTTAAAAACAGTTTGTTACCCAATGCTACTCAATCTATAATCAATGAGAAGAGAATAAAATGAACTCTTTCTCATATATCTGCTTAACTTTATTCAAAATATAACATTCTTCTTCAATACATTCCACATAATGGTGATGAACTCTGTTATATTGTATCTATTCTTCAATATAAATTTAAGAATGATTTCTCTCAGGATTTATTATCCATGTTTTCAAAAAATACCTGAAACTGCTTCTGCAATTTATGATGCAATTCAATCCTCTTTCTATTACTTCTCTGTCCTTTTCTCTCACTATTTCAGGTGTGTAATAAATCAAAGTGTATAACACACTTTCAGATTGGTCACTCCAGGCTATATTCTACTAGAAATCGGTAAAGTGTTGATTTTGTGAAGTCTTGCGGAGGGTTTCTCTTTCTGTGGGGCCTGATGGTTTCCTCACCCTACTCTCCACAACTCACCTTGTTAGCTATGCACCCCAGCTTTATAGCTCCTGTACATACACTGTCCTCCCTGATGCCCACAACTGAAATATTTGTCACAGCCAGGATTTCTGGAGCTGACCCCAATATTAAAGCCCAGCCCAGTATTCTGCCGGCTGGAAGCAACCCCTCACAGTGCACACAGGGAGCAAATATCAAACGTGTGCGAGGACTTATAGGTAGCATGGCTAATGCGTCATTGCCAATATAAGTGCATGTCTGTAAATGTAAAAGAACTGGCTACAGGCTACCCATTCTTAGCATCATCCCGTCTGAGAATGCTGTCTGAGTGTGACTGTTTCCCACCACCCACCACCCAGCACCTTCCCATTGTTCAATGTTAGGTGTATCACAAACTGGAAAGCTTGAAACAATTTGAAATGTTTGTTTTTATTCAGCCAAAGTGATTAAAAAAGAAATAAAAGCTGCATTGAATTTTGGGAACAGACAGGGGTTGCTTGCCTTTTGAACAACAGCAAATTTACAGCCAATGAGTGATCAGTGTTCCCAGCTCACATCGACTGGAACTGGGTGTCGGTGATGTCCTGAAGCTGCAGCACCAGATCTGTAGAGGGGAACGCTCATCCTCAACGTCTTCATCTCCATCCTCAGGAGGCTGCTCCTATGCTCCCAGCTCTTCAGAAACCACCTGCTTCTGCAAAGCATTGGATGTTGAACAATGTGACTCACTCTGTCTGGAAAGTTCAGTAAGGACCCTGCTTGAAGCATTGGCTGCACTGTCTCTACTCTCTGTCTCAGTCAGACGTTGCATAATGGAGGCATCAGCTTTGGTTTAAGTGGGTAGCCCTGTCCTCCTCATTTCAGTCTTATATTGTTGCCCCTTTATTCTGAGACTGTGCCCTCTGGTCTGAGACTCTTCCCATGAGGCGAAATATCCTCTCAGCATTTACCCTGTCAAGCCCCTTAAGATCCAATATTTTTCAATGAGATCACCTCTCATTCCTCTAAGCTCCAGTAAATAGGGTCCTAACTGTTCCGGAGCTGCCTGGTGGCTCAGTGGTTAGCACTGCTGCCTCACAGCGGCAGGGACCCAAGTTCGATTCCCAAATCTGGCATTGTCTGTGGAGTTTGCACATTCTCTGTGTCTTCGTGGGTTTCCTCTGGGTGCTCCGGTTTCCTCCCACAGTCCAAAGATGTGCAGGTTAGGTGAATTGGCCATGCTAAATTGCCCATAGTGTTCAGAGATGTATAGGTTAGGTGCATTAGCTAGGGGTGATAATAAGGTAGGGGAAAGAGTCTGGGTGGGTTAGTCTTCAGATGGTTGGTGTGGACTTGCTGGGCCAATGGGCCTGTTTCCAAACTGTAGGGATTCTGTGATCCTACGAATCTGTTAAATCTTTATTCTCAAGACAGTCTCTCCATGGCATCAGTTGAGTTAACCTTCTCTTAACCGCTTCCAATGAAAGGCAACCTTTCCTTAAATAAAGGGACCAAAACTGCTCACAGTGATCCAGATGTGGTCTCCCAGCACCTTGTACACAGTTGCAGTTAGACTTCCCTCCTCTTATACTCCAACCCTCTTGAAATAATTGACAACATTTCATGAGACTTTCTGAATTCAGAGGATTGATGAGGGCAGAGTGGTGAACGTGATCTATATGGACTTCAGTAAGACATTCGACAAGGTTCCCCAATGGGAGACTGGTTTGTAAGGTTAGATCTCATGGAATACAGGAAGAACTAGCCATTTGGATACAGAACTGGCTCAAAGGTAGAAGGCAGAGGGTAGTGGTGAAGGGTTGTTTTTCAGACTGAAGGCCTGTGACCAGTGGAGTGCCACAAGGATCGGTGCTGGGTCCACTACTTTCTGTCATTTACATAAATGATTTGGATGCGAACATAAGAGGTTCATTTAGAGGTTGGTACTATACATCAGGAGCATTTCCGAACTGACAGCCAGACTACTGCGACCACTAGGACTCATAACAGCACACAAACCAACAGCCACTCTCAGACAACAACTCACCAGAACGAAGGACCCGATACCCAACATGAGCAAAACCAATGTAGTGTACAAAATCCCATGCAAGGACTGCACAAAACACTACATAGGACAAACAGGAAGACAGTTAACGATCCGTATCCATGAGCACCAACTAGCCTCGAAACGACATGACCAGTTATTCTTAGTAGCCACACACACAGATGACAAGCAACATGAATTCGACTGGGACAACACTACCATTATAGGGCAAGCCAAACAGAGAACAGCCAGGGAATTCCTAGAGGCATGGCACTCATCCACAGACTCTATCAACAAACACATCGACCTGGACCCAATATACCGGCCACTACAACGGACAGCTGGAACTGACAACCGGAAGCGGCAGATTCAAACCACTATAAATGCCGGAGGAAACAGCACAGAAGTGCTTCACAGGAGGCTCCCAAGCACTGAGGATGTCACCTAGACAGGGGACGAAACGTTTGCAACACAAATTCCCAGCTCGGCGAACAGAACCACAACAACGAGCACCCGAGCTACAAATCTTCTCCCAAACTTTGAACTGTCCTTGACTTGCAGTGTCAGGACCCTCTGACCGAAGTCTGTCTCCATTGGCTTGACTAAGGACCATTAGGTTGAAACACATGCCGTGTGTTTGCTGTATGAGCTGCTGGCACATGAAGCAGATATGTGATTGATATAGCACAGTGCCCGACAGCAAGTTGTACAACCCATTGGCTGATCATGGCTGGCTACCAAGATAAACTGCCTGGCTTTTGTTTCTGTTTTAAAAACAAGGCACGGCTAAAATACTGAGAGCCTATTAGTTCCGGCTGAGGGGCAACACATGGCCGAGATGCTGCAGGTATCTAAGATGGTACAAAGTGAATGAGTGCTGAGACAACATGAAGCAGCCAGTCTGATTGGAACTTGTCACGGAGGCTAAAAAGACATGTCTATTCCCCTGAACGAATGGCCCACACACGCCAGTGTCAACTAAAATGATAAACAAAAAAACTTAATTACAATTTTTAAAATTGTCAACTCTTTTTATAAATATTTTATTATAACAGACAATCCTCAAAAGCTTCTCTTCAAGCTAATCACCATCTGACTTAAAAATATATCGTGTTCCTTCTCTGTCGCTGTGTTAAACTCCTGGACCTCCTTCCTAACAGCTTTGGAGGTGTTTTTATACCCAATGGACTTTAGAGGTTGAAGACAGTAACCCCCTCCACCATCCCCACCCCCCCCCCCACCCCCCAACACCCCCCCACCACCTTCTCAAGGGCAACTGGGGATGGGCAATAAATGCTGGTTACAGCTAGCAATGTCACATCTGATGAATGAATAAAGTAAATCCTTATTCAAATATTCCTCTGTATCCGCAACAATAGACCCTTATCTGCCCCTGTTTATTCAAGGTAAAATTAGTTGTATTATAATCAATATTAATTGCTTGCCTGATGTACATATGAAACATTTTATGATTTATCAATGAGTTTTTAAGATAGAGCAGGGTAATAGAGAATAATAAATTATTCCTGGATTCTCTGCCAATACACATGCTTTTGATATTAAGCAGCTTGTTCTTAATGAATACCTGGAAGCATTGAGAACCTCAGCAGTGAAATAATACACGGACATTCTTTATCATTACCCACCACAAATTATTCTTAATTAATGTACATTTTGCATTAACTCAAATCCAACAGAAGCACAAAACTCTAACAAAGTTTGTTTGAAGTGATACAAAATCTCAGCAATATGTAGAACTCATAAGATAACACTGAAGCCCATATGTCAACATAAAACGAATCTCCCAAAGAGTCATCTGTAGCCAAGCCACCAGCTGCTAAAGTCTTTTCCTAAGGTGCAAATACAACAATTTCCGAACCACTTGAGAATGTCTCAATGGAGATTGATGAGTTTCTCTCACTTTGAGCAGATTCCCCTGTGTCCAATTCCCTTGGACAAACAGTTATCAAACTGAGCCAATTAGTGACTGAACTGCAGGGACAAGAACAGTAAATGGCAAAAGGGAAATAGAAATTAGGCCATGGATAATAAAACCAAATAGTTACACATGTTAGAGTCTTTAATGCTAGAGAGTAAAGAGTAAGTGCATTTCCCAAGGACATTTTTGACATGTCAAAGAAAGTGTGATGGAGTAGCCTTGCTCTTTGATGAGTGTGCTACTGTTTATTTATAATTGATTGCTTGAGTTTGAGGTTAAAAGAAATGCAGCAAGCCTAGTGCTCTATAAACCAAATGCTTGATGACAACACAAGGTAAATGAACACAACTAAAGTCCTGTTTACAAAGCAAGTGTGAACTAAGATATTATCCTAATGAAATGTATCCAAGGGTGAAGTTGATCTGAAGCAGCCTTTACTAGCAGCTGATTTTTCTCTCTCAAGTTTTCAGTCTCCATTGGTTTGAAATGCAGTGTAAAGACTTTCAATCCAAACTCAGCAAGACCAACAGTGAAACCTGCTTGAGAGCCAAAGGAGAGTTTGAACCTTGTCCTGTGAACTCAACTAGAATGGGTGCAGTTGGAAAACATCTGCCAACTTACCACAAGTCCATGTTGTGCTGCTGTCAATGAAGGTTCACTCTGATATGTGTTCACTAGCAGCCACCATCCTACATCAAATGTTAAACAAATTAGTCTAAGACAAACCCTTAACATTAATTAAGGTCTGCTGTCTTTTCTTTCTAACAATCTATAACTTGACGTTATTCAATACGTATTTGGGGAGCAAATGTAAACTGTTTGGAATTAAAAAACTGATTATATGACCAACATGATCCACGAAGGATGCTGATTTTCTGTTTATTGAGGTTGTAAGGGGGGAATCAGAGAATGTGTATTAAGTTACAGTTAGACTGAAATGTGTATGGCTTCGTTTCACATTACGCCATTTTGCGTCATGTCAAAGATCATTCTATTCCAGTGACAGCACAGTAGGAACTTGAAAAACAGAGTCAGACAGGCGCTAAGAGCAGACAGGAATTGAATTACATCATAGTATCACCCTGCCATGTGCATTATTTGGATACCAGCGACGTGTTTCAGAGGTTAATTATGTAGTCACTGAAGGTTAGCATCTCCACATGTTCTCTGAATAAAGCAAACTGGACCATGAAGAAGAAAAATTGTATTTCTGCCACAGATTAAATTCAGAGTTAGGGACTCTTTGGTTCAATTTAATGTTCCAGAGAAGGTAAAAGAAAAATCCATGACAACATTTGCCAACCCAGGAGAATCCAATTTTCGAACACACAGACTGTAGACTGGCATTGACCAGTGCTGAATGTCTCTATCAAGCAGGTTTACCATAATTCCTGAAATGAAGCAGGTAGTATAACTTAACTAATTAGTTGCAGTGAATTAAAAGCTGATATCTTTATTGGTTATGGTTACATCAGAGCTGAAGATAAAAGATGAAGTACCGCAATAATTTTTTAAAATACATTGTCATTTATCAAAAAAGGAACAGATAAAATAAACTAAATTGACAATTTCATTATGTTTTCTAGACAAATTAAAGTATACATTCACCTGTCAGACTTCAAGGGCAATGCCTATTAATTGCCCGTAGCTTTCTGGTGGCTCCTATTGCTTTGAGTTGCACCCTTGTTTGCCCATGGCAATGTTAGCTGGGTCTGACAAACAGTCCGTCAGCTGATTTCCTGCATGGAATAGTTGGGGCGTTTGTTGCCAGTATGTAGAATTCATTGTCACAGAGGGCTGTAGATGTCAGGTCATTGAGTGTATTTAAAACTGAGATAGTTAGGTTCTTGAGTATCAAGGGGATCAAGGATTACGGGGGGAAAGTGGGAGAATGGGGTTAAGAAACGTATCAGCCATGATTGAATGGCAGAGCAGATTTAATGGGCTGAATAGCCTAATTTCTGCTCCTATGTCTTATGGTCTAAATTTGATAGTTAGGAGCTGCCAACATTCAGGCAGTCAAGAGGATCTTGTGGTATGGAGCTGGGGGAGGACCAGCTGAAACAGGGAAGGTATAAAGCATTCACTGACAGATTGAGGCAAACACCAAAATGACATCTTCCATTTCTTACCCTCTTCTGTATTGATTTTACTGACAGAACAAAGAACCTTACAGCACAGGAGCAGGCCCTTCGGCCCTCCAAGCCTGTGCCAATCCAGATCCTCTATCTAAACCTGTCATCTATTTTCTAAGGATCTGTATCCCTTTGATCCCCGCTCATTCATGTATCTGTCTAGATACATCTTAACTTATGCTAACATTCCTGCCTCTACCACCTCCATTGGCAACTTATTCCAGGCACCCACCACCCTCTGCATAAAGAACTTTCCACACATATCTCCCCTAAACTTTTCTTCTCTCACTTTGAACTCTCCCTAGTAACTGAATCCCCCACTCTGGGAAAAAGTTGCTTGCTATCCATCCTGTCTGTACCTCTCATGATTTTGTAGACCTCAATCTGGTCATCCCTCAACCTCTGACTTTCCAATGAAAATAATCCTAATCTACTCAAACTCTCTTCATAGCTTGTACCCTCCATACCAGGCAACATCCTGGTGAACCTCCTCTGCACCCTCTCCAAAGCACCCACATCCTTTTGGTAATGTGACGACCAGAACTGTATGCGATATTCAAAATGTGGCTGAACCAAAGTCTTATACAACTGTAACATGACTTGCTAACTCTTGTACTCAATACCCTGTCTGATGAAGGAAAGCATGCCATATGCCTTCTTGACCACTCTATCGACCTGCATTGCCACCTTCAGGGTACAATGGACCTGAACACCCAGATCTCTCTGTACTTCAATTTTCCCCAGGGCTTTTCCATTTAATGTATAGTTCGCTCTAGAATTGGATCTTCCAAAACTCAACACCACACATTTGCCTGGAACATAGAACATAGAACATAGAACATAGAACAATACAGCACAGAACAGGCCCTTCAGCCCACAATGCTGTGCCGAACATTTGTCCTAGCTTAAGCACCCATCCATGTACCTATCCAATTGCCGCTTAAAGGTCGCCAATGATTCTGACTCTGCCACTCCCACAGGCAGTGCATTCCATGCCCCCACCACTCTCTGGGTAAAGAACCTACCCCTGACACCCCCCTATACCTTCCACCCTTCACCTTAAATTTACGTCCCCTTGTAACACTCTGTTGTACCCGGGGAAAAAGTTTCTGACTGTCTACTCTATCTATTCCTCTGATCATCTTATAAACCTCTATCAAGTCACCCCTCATCCTTCGCCATTCCAATGAGAAAAGGCCTAGCACTCTCAACCTATCCTCGTACGACCTATTCTCCATTCCAGGCAACATCCTGGTAAACCTTCTCTGCACCCTCACCAAAGCTTCCACATCTTTCCTAAAGTGAGGCGACCAGAACTGCACACAGTACTCCAAATGTGGCCGAACCAAGGTCCTGGATTGAACTTCATCTGCCATCTCTCTGCCCAACTCTCCAATCTTTCTATATTCTGCTGCATTCTCTGTCAGTCCCCTTCATTGTCTGCTACACCACCAATCTTAGTGTCATCTGCAAACTTACCAATCAGGCCACCGATACCTTTTTCCAGATTATTTATGTATATCACAAACAACAGTCGTCCTAGCATGGATGCCTGTGGAATACCACAGGTCACAAGTCTCAATTTTGAGAAACTCCCTTCCACGACCACGCTCTGTCTCCTGTTGCCCAGCCAGTTCTTTATCCATTTAGTTAGTACATCTGGGACCCCATGCGACTTTCTCCATTAGCCTACCATGGGGAACCTTATCAAACACCTTACTAAAATCCATGTATATGACATCTACAGCCCTTCCCTCATCAATCAATTTTGTCACTTCCATCTATGTTCTGCTGTATTCTCTAGTGATAGCCCCCTTCACTATCTGCTACTCCATCAATCTTAGTGTTAGACAGGATTAGATTGGATTTAAAATCACAGTCAAACCCCAGTCATTACATTGTTTGACCCTTAAAAGAGCTTCTCTAGCTATAGATAATAGTTTGTAATCTAGAAGGTGGGGCTTCATTAAAGATGATGAAGTCCAACGTCTCTCGAGATGTGGTTGGACTGGCATTCTGCTTCTCCTATTCTTCAGTTTATGTAGTTGACAATCTATCACTATTGTTTGAAGGTGGAGAGCATTGTAAATTCATTTTCAATAATGTAAACCCAGCTTTAATAAGTAACTACCAGATTACTTATGTTGAGGCACATGTCAATGTTTCTCTACATCCTTCTTTGTCTAACCTGATTAGGTCAACAAAGCCTCAAAACCAATGGTGCATCAATTTTCCTGAGTACTCTATTGATGAGGATAGGGGTAACATTCAGGCAGTAGTATGAAGGAATGGGGTAACTCCCCGATCAATGGAAGTCCAAGAGATAGCAATGTCGGAGATTGCTCTGATAAGTGAATGTGTGATCCAATATTTGTGCATTCCCCTCATCATGGCTCCCCTCCCCTTAGGATGAAGTAATCGTTCCTGAGTTAATGCGATTAATTAGATCCAGAGATTTATACTCACAGCTTTCACATTTAAGGCTTGACATTTTATATTGAAATATTTCAGACAATGCAAAGCTGAATGTAATGCTTCATCCTTTCCAAATGTGAAATCAAAATTACCTCTTTTTGTCTATCTATTGCTTCCTATGTATTTTTAATTCCTCCATAACTGCGCATTCTGAATTCTGTTTGATGGTGAAAGGCAGATCACTACAGAAACATTGAGAACCCACAGTGGTCCTGTGGCGTGACTAGATTGTGTCCTTCAGTTTTGAGTTCCCGCCTTCCTGTTGAAAAGTTGTCACGTCTGAGTCCGCACGCTGAAAATCCAGCTGTGATCTTCAATGATCCAGCCAGTGGGAAGGTCAGGCCTGTGTAGGTGCATGGGGCAGCCAGATAATTCATTGCAAGCCAAGTTCACCAAGCATCTGTTGTGTTTTACAGCATATGATTATATTTAGAATGACAGGAGTTTGCACATTCTTTCCCTCATCATAGTAAAACAATAGCATTGATGTTACAGTGCATGACAAAACTGGGAACTTAAGAATTATAAAACACCACAATCTATTTGGAGTGAGATAAGACAATAACACAGCAATTAACAGGAGTAAATGATAAAGAGTTAGATCATCATTATAATAGCTGTACAGCACATAAACCCAGCTCACTTCTAAAACAAAATGCTCAACGGAAATCAGCCAAATTGCTGATGGAATTTGCTGTATAAATTTGTCTTTATTTCTGTAAACTCATCACAATAACAAATTCTAAAGTTCAATGTCTGGGGTGATTGGTCTGTCCCTCTTCACGAAATTGTATTCATGAGCAGCTGTCAGCCTCTAAAGTACAAATTCCAGCAGCATCTGATAGATTTCCCTGTCTCCAATTTATCTTAGTCTCTAGGAGGAATGGGGTGATTACCAGCCCACTGTATGTTGCTTTAATGGTAATGACTCCCATTGTTCTTTATTGAATGCACGTCCAGTTTGAACATTCAGGCATGACTTCAAGTCAAAATATTTCTTGCACCTGTTTTGAGCAGGAATGAAACAGCGGTAATTCAGGTAAGGTTCAGAGTTTGTACACAGCCTCAGTGAATTGTAGCTCAGAGTCTTTGACTTGTTTACAAAGATAGATCGTTGCTACAAATGGAGCAGAGCTATCTAAATAAGATATCTTCCACCTTGATTCTTTACACATTCAGCACCTTTCAATAATGGTTATTCACACTGACAGCATCAATAGAATGTAAAATACTTCAGTCCCAAGCAACTCTCCAAATCCTCACACTGATTTTTTAATGTATTTTAGATCAAATTCTATGGCACTTGCCTTGAATTCAAAACAGTGCAGGATATTCTCCGGAGCACTAATACCCCTTTCCCACTTCTCATGTGATGAGTCAAACAGATCGACTAGTTTCTGTGTGTTCAAAATTCTATGTAGTTCAACAGCTGCCTAGTACTATAGAGTTGTAGTGCACTGCCTACTCTCCCAGGGCATTGGGTAACCTTAAATGGTAACAGTTTGGAATGCCAAGGTTAGACTCTGAGTGCACCGGTTAACCACTGGGTGTATTGGCTAGCCTCCCCATTACAGTGCCTCAAATTGCTCAGATACTGTCTCCCAAAACATTTAAGCTGTCCTAGAATGAAGAAATATTATTCCTTCCAATGTCTCACTCAGCAGCTTTCTTGATAAGTTGTCCATTAGATCAACAATCTAATTGTGTAGTTCTTTCTAATTTACCTCCTTCGAGCCTGGGCTATATCCATTTGTGCTTTCAGTCTGGGCAAGGTGAAATGGTTTGTTATGGATGATGTTATCCAATCCTATTGGAATCCTAATAGTGACATCTCTCAATCTTCATTTTCCCAGGAAAGATATTCCCCAATTTATGTAATTGCTTCTCACAATCCAGGATTCTCATCCTGTCCAATTATTCTGCTCATCGGTGTCTGAATACTTTCAGCAATTATAAAATTATTTCTGTCTGTGGGCCCAGTATGAGACATACTGTTCTAAATAGGGTGAACCAAGCATTTACAATTTTGAGCTCAATGTTATGCCTTTGTCTCTCTGACTTGCTTTACTGACTGTATCACTGCTAAGAATTAAGTTAGTCTCAGTGAGATTTCCTGATTGCTTATATTATCCATAAAATCACCTTCTTCTCATTTATATAACAATTCCTTACCCTGGAATATCTCTCTCAGGTGAGGCATTTTGCCCTGAATTTGTTTTGTTCAATTCATAAAGCCATTCAGATCTCTTTGTGTTCCCCCACTTCTGTGTCTCAGACTCTGACCTTCATTAACTTTCTATCATTTATAACGTGGTCACTGAATCAAGGACAGTAAATGTTGGCATTGCCTGAAGTTGTAGGATTAGATTTCATATTCTTGATAGATCTATTTGTCTTTAAATTTTCATTATTGATAAGCACATTGAGTAGATTTTTTGACTTTAACATCTTGGAATTAAGCGTTGTCTTGGCACAGTTTAATCCATTGGGAGGAATCAGACACTAGTAACAGAGCCCATCCACTTATCTTCCAGTTACATTAGTGGAAGAGAACATTTGTCATATTCTGTGAGAGTGCAATCCCTTTTGTTGGATTCTGAGAGAGTGTGAGCTGCTCTGTTTTTTGGATTTGTTCATGGGATGTGGGTGTCACTGGCTAGGCCAGCAGGTCAACCACATTGCTGCAGCTCTGGGACATATGTAAACCAGACCAGGTGAGGGTTGCAGATTGCCTTCCTTAAAGGACTTCAGTGAACCAGATATTTTTTAGAACAGCAAATAACTGTGATTGTATCACAGCTGTTTTATTGAATTCAAATTTCAACATCTGCCTTTGTGGGATTTGAACTTTGGTCCTCAGAACCTCATTAACATGAGATAAAAACTGAAAGAATTGTGGATGCTGTAAATCAGAAACAAAAACATAATTTGCCGGAGAAGCTCAGCAGGTCTGGCAGCATCTGTGCAGAGAAATCAAAATTAACGCTGTTCTGAGTAAGGGTCACTGGACCCAAAATGTTAACTCTGATTTCTCTTCACGGATGCTGCCAGACTTGCTCAGATTTTCCATTAACATGAGATACTGGATTATAACATTCCTGATGAAGAGCTTATGCTTGAAATGTTGACTCCCCTGCTCCTTGGATGCTGTCTGACCAGCTGCGCTTTTCCAGCACCACCTTTTTTTTAATGAATTACTCGCCCAGTGACACTACACCATCATATATGATGCTGGGAGAGTATGATCTGTTCTGCCAGAGTCTAAACGTGAGTAACCCTTCCTGTTAGACTTTTATGTTGAAGCTTTTATAAAGTTTATTACTCCCAGACAGTAAAGATAAAATGTAGGTTAATGTAACCTACTACAAGAAATTACAAATAGATCTTCGGACACAACTTGGTTCATGGAAACACTTCAGAAGTTTTTCTGTGAAGCAGTCTCTGTGATGTAATCTTAATTCTACTATCAAAGGAATTGTTCAAATTTATTTAGCTGAGTAACTAAACAGCAATGAACATGATCCAAATTCTGTTGTTGTCAACAATTCACGTAGCTTACAATCTCACAAACACTTCCTCCTTACACAGCATCTGTGAATGTTTTGTCACCAAGTAAGAGCTCATTACCTCATTGATTCCTCACACTCTCTCAGTCAATTCAACCCAACAGATGTACAATGTCCCCCCAACACAACACATCTGTCATGTAAGGTCGTAGTTCGGAAAGTAGAAGCAGAAGGAGGAGGGGAGGAAGTGAGGTGGGGGGGGGGCGGAGAAGGAGGGGAGGGGGAAGGGGAAAGAACGAAAGAAGGGGAGGAAAGGGTAGGTGTTCAGGGAGAAAGTGGAGGAGGGGGAGGGGATGGAAGGGGGGAAGGAGGGGGAATAGGAGTAACTCCACTGAACGGTGACTGTCGTCAGAGAGACCAAAAAGAAAGGTAATACTGCATACCCAACCCTCCTTCTAAAAGAGCCCACGATACAGTGGCCATGACAAGACCAGGAACAACAAAGAAACAAATAATAGAATCAGGCAATTCAGCCCTTCCAGCCTGCTCTGCCATTCAGTAAGTTCATGGCTGATCTGATTCTAATCTCAATTCTACATTCCTACATACATCCAATAATTTTTCATCACCTTCACAATTAAAAGTCTAAAACCTCGTGCCTGAAAAATATTTAAATATTTTACACATCGTTTAACAAGTAAAGACTCCAACTGGTGGATCAGAGCCTTATAAATAATGACTTCATTGTTTCCAGTGACACCTGTAGCAATTTAGTCATTTAAAGCACTGTACATTCTGTATTTTACAAAAGAACTTTAATTTACAGAATGCAGGTAAATGTCAATCTTTGTGTAAAATTAAAAATGTATTTGATTTGGTTGGATTGATCTGGATTTGATTTATTACTGCCACATATACTGACAAAAGCATTGTATTATGTCCTGACCAGAAGAAAATCACACCTTATATATATAAAAGAACAGAATGCAAAATGTAGTGTCACAGCTACAGAGAAAGTGCAGAGAACGACCACTCTAATATATGAGAGGTCCAGAACAGCGGGAATGAAGCTATTCTTAAATCTATTAGTATGTGTTTTCAAACATTTGTATTTTCTGCCCAATGGAAGGGATGGGAGGGGTCTTTGATGATGTTGGTTGCTTTCCTGAGGCAGTGGGAAGTGTAGATGGAGCCAATGGCTGGAAGGCTGGTTTGGGTGATGGAGTGGGCTATGTTCACAACTCTCTGTAATTTCCTGTCGCCTTGGGCAGAGCAGTTGCAATTTAATCTTTTTCTTCTTACTGAGAAGTGAAAGAGTGTGTGTGTGTGTTTGTTCGTTTGTGGTGGATGTAGTTAGAGGAACTGCACGGTTGTGATATCAGAATCTTTCACTCCCTGCCTTTCATACCCTGACTATGTAACTATTTTTAACTCGTTTTCTCTAATAAGGTGTTTTAAGTAAAATGCATCAGCAAGATAACACGAAGGAATCTTTGGAAGCTCTGAAATCAGACTGAGTATACCAGATGTCACAGAATCCAGACTGAGAACTGTATGTTCTACTCGCCGGGTGAGAATGGAGTTAATTTAATTTTTATTTACTCACAGTCAAGGGACAGGAACTCTAACTATTTACGGGGAATCTGTCTTCTCTGATCCATTATACGCCCCAAATCTGTTTATGAAACAATCAATCGAATTCAGGCACCCTCTTGATCAGCTGTCACTTCATGAGTCCATACTCTCCCGATTGTGTTTAATTGAAGAGAATATTGTGAATAGAGGAGTGGCTGACTGGGTGATGCTGATTATGAGATGATCATGTGGGTGTTGAAGAGATCTGATGTACTGTCACACTGCCTCGTTTGGATCAATTCTGGATTTATGTTAAACGGCCTCACTTTGATGGTCATATTCTGTTCAAACATCCACTTGTCAATAATGTCTGCAAATTTGGCCACTTGGGATGTTTGAGGTGAAAGTATCTGGTATCGCAGTCTGCTGGTATTTATAGTATCAGTGTTGGACCAGACCAGGACGAATGACAGGAGGAATATGGAAGCTGTCCGCATTATAAATGAGTAGTGTAGCATGTTTTCCAGCTCCTAATGGCCACTCATTCTAATTCCAGGACTGACAACGAATACCATGAGAAATATTCCAGAAAAAAGTAATACTTACATTTAAATAGCACCTTTCACATCAGCAAATCTCAAAGCACTTCACAACTAATGAAGTAGCTTCGAAGTGTAAAAACTGAGAGAACTGTGGATGCTGTAAATCAGAAACAAAAACAGAAATTGCTGGAAAATCTCAGCCGGTCTGGCAGCGTCTGTGGAGAAATAGCAGTTCTGAGGAAGGGTCACTCAACCCAAAACCTTAACTCTAATGCTGCCAGACCAGCTGATATTTTCTAGCAATTTCTGTTTTTGTTTTAGTTTTGAAGTATGATCAATGGTATAGTGTAGGAAATGTGGCAGAGTTTAAGCACAGCACGCTCACTTTCACGTTCTTGGTTCTTATACAAAGCAAAGTGTATGGCATCTTTTATATCCATTCGGATGGAACATTCATGACCAATGTACATCTCAAAAGTAGTGCTCCCCCAGTTCTTCATGGGAACAATGACCCATATTTGACATAGAGCAGGACAGCACAGGAACAGACGCTTCGGTGCACCACATCTGTGATGACCATGATGCCACTCTATTTTATTCTCAAGTCTCCAGAGTGTGACTTGAACTAATAACCTTCTGAATCAGAGTTGACCGGATTATCCATGGAGGCTATCTAATGGCTTCACCCAGGCCATGATGTCTGTACTGAGGCTGGGTGACTGATGTTGTTATTATTTGGCGATAACTTTTTCAGGTTGTAGGAATGAAATTCTCAAGGACATTAGCAACAATTTTTTCACCTTTAAGGTCCCTTTGAGAAACAACCACTCTGAGTCAAGTATATTATATTACATCCACCTTCAATCCGACCATCAGAAAAATCCTCTCCAACAACGCCAACAGCTTCCAAATTACGTACCAACCATCACATGAACCTGATTCTACTTAGAACTCCATTGGAAGCATTCTCTCAGTCGCCATACACCTTCCAATCTCTGTGACCTCCTCCAGCACATATCTTGTACAACCCTTGCAGCTAATATTTCCACCTTATTCCTCAATCAACTTTTTTCTGACTTAGTCATGTCCTCCAGAACATCTGCACTAATCCTGTCCACTCCTTTTTCTCTTTCTGTACCTTCCTTTGGCCAATTCCCTTTTAATGCTCTTTATCTGTTTCTCACTTTGTGTTAGGATTTTCCTTTCTATTTTGAACTCACTGTATAATGGAAGTTGCAATTAGACCAGAGTAGGGACAATGGTCAGAAGGCCTGAAGCAAAGATAGTTATTGGCTGGGAACTGGTGGAGCCCAGTCAGACGATGTGGAAGCCTTTATAGAAAGACTGTAATGTCAATCTTTTTAGCTTTATTTTTTATTTTCTTAACTTATACTTTAAACCATGTGTATCTGTAATGGAGTGTACCTTTTCTTCTATATTTTCTCAATTTTTGTATCTAAGATTGTACCTAGTTACTTTGTACTTAAGATGGTGCCATGCGTTGGCAATACTATACACGTTTCACTGTACTGTTGTTCTTTTGTAACTTGAGACAATAAATCTAATAGTAATTGTAATTCTATTTGCAATTCTAATTGTATTTCTAGTTGTAAGCAATAAAGCTTAATTTGCTCCAGGAGACACATTCATTGTGTTTGGATATCGCAGGGGCTGAGTCCTGAGCAGAGTTTATCTGACACAGTTTCCTTTCTGACTGTGAATGAGGGTGGACAGAATTATCAGCGGGTCAACATAGGTTAGCAAGCCAATCCAATTTTAAACAGACCACTATGATGGCTAGCGTTGTCCAAGGTTCAGAAGGAAACCAGTGAGAAGGAAATTCATTCAAGTTAAGAAAGCCAACTTATTAACATTGGGAAGTCTCTTCATGTTTTTTCTATCATATCTAAAGAATTTGTATTGATTTGAATTAAATGTGTTCCTGTTTTTGTTCATTATTCTGGAATATAACATTGTTCACCTAATCTTGTTTTACTTGGAAACATTGGGAAGATTGGAAAGGAACATATGGAAGACATGATTATCTAGTTCATGTCACAGGTATATACCAACATTACAGACCTGGGCATCACTATTCTATAAACAAACAAAGGAACTATAGGAATGCTACATTCCACAAAGGTAAAATTTAGCCCATTATTTTTGTGCCAACTGAATAAACTAGCCATCCATTCTCATCCCCTTACAGGTTCCAATGCTTCAAAGATCCAGGTTCCCTTTAACTCCACCTATTCACCAGCCTCTGGATGGAAAGGTTTCTCCTTCTGTTCTCTCTAATCCTTCTGCCAACAATCCTAAATCCCACTCATTGACTTCCTTGTGAGGGGGAAGCAGGTCTTCCCTTTCCACCTGATCCGAGCTGCCATTATTTTGTCACCCCGATTAAATCAACCCTCAGATTCCTCGGTTCTATGGAAAATAAACCTAACCTATCAAAAATTCCCTCATTGTTGCAAATGTAGCTCCTTGGCAACATTCTTGTAGATTTCCTCCATTCTCTCGAGAGCAATGATGTGCTTCCTGTAATGGGGGGACTAGAACTGTACATATAACTCCAGTTGTGATCTAATTTGCTTAATTCCAGCAGTGGCTTGTGGTGAGATTTGCTATCACTTTGTCTCAGTTAAGTAAGTATTGATTAAAATGTTCACTAACAAAGGCAGTGGCCAAGGACACTAGTTCAACCTTCCAGTTTGTGCTGACACTCTGAATACAAATGCAATCCCTTGTCCTCACTGCATTGGAGTCACTCATCTCACTGGGGTCACATGGCAGACTGATTGCATCATTAATGTCATAACATTTCAGCTCTGACAATGCCATTGCTAGTTTCTAAATTTCGGTCAAAGCCATTCTATTTCCTGTGCTCCAATGTCACTGCAGGTTCTTGTCAGTGAGTGAATATAATGGTTCACACTTTAACAATAAAATGGCCAAAAACTTTGCCAAACAGTTGTTGAATCCAACAGATCATTCCATTGATATTATTTCACTGGTTACTGCAACGTGATCCATCTCTCACCATCTCAATTGCTGTTAGTACATGGACAACGTACTTGGCTTTGGGGACCTTAAATAGAAATATGTTCTTGTCCAGCTTCAGGTTCACCTGGTGAGCTCTGTCAAACAGTTGCACTCGAATTAGATCCTGGTCAGCAATGGCTTCTTCCATTGTGTCACTACATCCATTAAAAAGAAGATCGTTCACAACAGCTTCCACTCCAGGAAGATCACCAACTATCTCATGTTGTCTGCTTTGATATTCTTCAGGAGTGGTGGAAATGCTAAATGAGATGCACAACCATCTGTATCTCCTAGCGGGTGTCCAGAATGTGATTTGAAAGCTGCTGCTTTTATCTGGCTTTCACTTGCAGTAAACATGCTTTGCATGGAGTGTGGGGACGAGTTTTGTATTTTCAAGTTGTGGTAACATTTCTTTGCTGGTTGGCATTGAGATAATGAGATTTATTCTGGAATTTTAGATCTTTTGCATTAATGCATACTCTCAGCCTTCCAGGTTGTTCCACTGCTCCCAAACTGCTAATTCATTCTGTGGCAGTCATCACTTTCTTGATTGCTCTCTTCTTTTCAAGCTCCTCTGCCTTATCTTTCAGGCTGGCCAGTGGGATTTGTCAGATATTGAATCAGTCTAGCATTCCACTTGAGATGATATTCTCTTGGAAGGCATTCCAACCCTGCAAGCTCCTTAAGATCTGTGCCACAGTCAATAGTTTAGTGCGCTGTGATACTTTGCAAATTTGACTGACATAAAGGGTTACCAGTCCAAGCTTAAGACTTCCTCCAGCTGAGATGAGTGATATTTGTTCATCATCTATGACCTTGAACTGTAGATCCTCATTCATGTTGCAATAGGTTCACAGATAATCTCTCCTCCCAGCAGTATAGTGATGCCAATATTTAACTTTAACCTTAGTCTGAGAGTTGCAGTTTTGGATCACCACATTGCACTACTTCACTGGGATTTGTAAAGATCTGTAAAGACCAAGATGTTGCATGAAGCACCAGTGGGTATTTGACACTTTACACTGAGCTGATTTATTCATTAATTCCAACAGTCACGAACCTCACCCCATCTAGTGACAGCACAAAGGGCAACTTTCATGGCTCTGTGAATGACTGAGCTGCAGAAGACAGTGGAAGCAACTGATCAAGGGAAATACGGCTGGGTAACCCAATAGTGAGGGGTGCACACTGGTGTTCCTGCAGGCACAGACGTGACTCCAGATGGTGTGTTGCCTCCATAGTGCCAGGGCAAAGGAAGTTCACTAATCAGCTGCAGGGCATCTTGAAGGGGGAGGGTGATACTTCAGACATTGTGGTATGAGTTGGCATCAGCGATCTAGGGAGTGTGAAGGATGTGGTCCTGGATCAAGAGTTCCAGGAGCCAGAGTAAAGAGCAGAGGTTGTAGTCCGAGGATTACTCCTGGTGCCAATTGCCAGTGAGTACAGAAATAGGAGAATAGGGCAGAAGAATGTGTAGCTCAAGAGTTGGTGCCGGAGGGAAGGTTTTAAATTCCTAGGAACGGTTTCTTGGGTAGGTGGGACCCGTGAAAGCGGCTCTGCACCTGAACCAGAATGGGACCCAACATCCCTTTGGGAGGGTTTGTTCCTGCTGCTGGGAGTAATTTAACCTCATTCAACAGGGAGAAGGGAAACAGTGTGTTAGTACAATAGGGGCGCAGTATACTTCAGTAAGGGAACCAAGGCAGAGTGAGTTTAGCCAAGCAGAGTTTCAGGGGAGTAAGGCAAGGCTGGGTGGTCTCTCCTTTAATACAAAGAATATTTCAGTGAAGACAGATGACTTAAGGGTGTGGGTTGACATGTGGAATTGCAATCGTGTTGCCATCATAGAGATGTGTTTGAGGGAGGGGTAGGGCTGGTGACTCAATATTCACAGTAGTGCACCTTCAGGCAAGACAGGGGATGATGTGAAAGAGGAGCTGGAGTTCCATTATTAACTAAGGGATCAGTTACTGCAGTAAAGAGGGATGATATCTTGGAGGGATTTCCAAATGAGATTTTGTGGGCAGAGCTCAGGAATACAAAGGGGGTGGTCACATTGCCGTTTGTATGTTATAGACCCCCAAACAGTCAGCAAGTATGTAGATAATTCACAAAGTTGTGTGAAACACTAATATGGTAATTATATTAGGGGATATTAACTTCCCTAACATTAATGGGATAGTCAGAGAATAGGAGGCTTGGGGAGGGCAGCTTTCTCCAAATGTTTACAGGAGAGTTTTTTTATGTCAACATGCAGATGGCCCAACAAGGGACTGTGCAGTGTTGGACCCAAATCTGGGAATGAAGCTGCACTGGTGTTTGAGGTGAACATTTGAAATTATTTTAATGATAATGTAGTCTTCAATAATGAATACATAATGTTCATATGTAATGTTCCTTCAGTGTTCTAAGTTTTTACAATTTCTGCCACATGGTTTTTTGTACTTCTTCTCAGAGATTTAGAGCAACATATTTTGAAACAGAATCTTCCTAATATTGATAAACATGGATCAAGTTGTATATATTCTGATTATCTTGACAAATCTGCAGTTATTGCATAATTCTGCCATTGTCCATGGAGGAAATTCTAAATTTCTTTCATATGCCCTGTCATTTGAACAGGCACTTTTAGAAGAAACGTTGCAGTGATTTTCTTATAACCAGTGTTTATTTTTAATTTTAATTTTAGTTTATCTTAGCAGCACTGAGCACTGCGCATACCTGCCTCACAATGTCAAGCTGAGTTTTTTATAATTTGGAGCACTCACCTTTTTTGTCATTTCTGAGACCATGCTTCATGTGTATTGTGCAGCAGTGTGCTCAATGTGAGGTCGTTATTGGAGTGATGTCCCTTGACAGGATGTGGGCATCATTGAAGAGGTCGCAGGTCTATGGCAGACTTGGATGGACATTTGTAAATGATTGCATTTTAATCCAAAGAGCAATCTCGTCATTGCCAGGATTTTTACATAAAAGCAGCATCCACTCCTACAAGGGAGTACCTGTGAATTGGAGCTCAGTTTCTACTGAGGAACCAACTGAAGATTTGTTTGCCACAATGTTTAAATTGAACTTCTAAAGGTTAACAAATGCTAAATGTTGCATTTTGTCAGACCTTTATTAAATGGGAGCAAATGGCCTGAAAACTGTGTAAAAGTAATACTGTTTGATTTAAAAGTATAATTCTGAGTTAAACTTTATGAGCCAGGATTAGTTTTCTTTTAACCTGACAGAAGGTAGTTTGGTTACCAAGATCTCTGTTAATTTATCAGAAATGCTCACAGGTTAGAGTGAAGAGAAGTTTCCTCAGGGAAATCCACACTCGGAGCTCTCCTGGCTGTTAGGAAGATCATAACTGAGCTGCTTGTGGTCTCCTTTCTACTTTTTCATGATTTCTGGTAAATATTGACTTTCTGGTCAATTAAACTCTGGCTCTGCCTTAAAAGGGAGCTGGTGATGTAATGGTAATGTCACTGGAGTAACGATCCAGATATCACTGTGAATGCTCTGGGGCCATTGATTCAGTGTGAACACCATGACAGGTGGTAAAATGTGAAATCAATGAAAGAAACAGATTTGGAATAACGAACTAGCCTAATAATGATTATGTGAGCACTGCCGATTATCAGAAAAACATATTTCAGATTCACTCATGTCCTTAGGGAAAGATTTCTGTCATCATTACCTGGTTTGGCCTACATGTGTGGCAATGTGGTTGACTCTCAACTGCTCTCTGGGCAATTAGGGATGGACAATAAATGCTGGGCAAGCTAATGGTGCCACCATCCCATGAACGAACAAAAAAATGGATTCAGGGAAGAGGAATAGGTGAAAGAATTTAATATGAACACATTAACAGATTAAATGACTTGATTTTGAATCGATCTGATTTACTATTGTCACGTGTCCTAAGATACAGTGCTAACTACACACTTTCCACTCTAATTTGGCAATTTGAAAACACCTCTGACTTCTGTTTAAAGGACATTGACATTTATCTTAAAAGATGCAGAATGCAGAGTTTCATACAGCAATCCATAAACATTTCACCAAATTCAGTTATAAATTAAAAGCATATTAATTCAATTCACTTGACATGATATCAAGAAATGTTTTGGAAACACTGGATATAGCAAAGACTATGGGCCCTAACCACATTCTGGCAATAGTACTGAAGAGCTGTGCTCCAGAACTTGCCGTTCCCCTAGCAAAACTGTTCCAGTACAGCTACAACACTGGCATCTACTTAACAATGTGAAAAATTACCCAGGTATGTACTGTACACAAGGAGCAGAAAAAACCAACCCAGCCACTTACTGTCTCATCAGCCTACTCTCAATCATTAGTAAAGTGATGGAAGGTGTCACCAACAGAGCTATCAAGCAGCATCTGCTCAGCAATAACCTGCTCAGTGACGCCCTGTTTGGGTTCTGCCAGGGCCACTCAGCTCCTGACCTCATTACAGCCTTGGTTCAACTGTGGATAAAAGATCTGAATTCCAGAGGGTAGGGGAGAATAATAGCCCTCAACGTCAAGGCTGCATTCAACTGAATGTGACATTAAGGTGCCCTGGCAAAACTGGATTCAATGGGTATCAGGGGGAAAACTCTCCTTTGGTTGAATTCATATGTGACACATAGGAAAATGGTTGTGGCTCAGCTCCCTGACATCTCTGCAGGAGATCCTCAGGATAGCATCCTTTGCCCAAACACCTCGTGCCATACAGAGGTGAACATCTCCAATAAGAGACAGTCCAACCTCCACCCCTTGACATTCAAAAGTGTCATCATCACTGTGTTCCCCACTATCATCATCCTTGGGGTTACCATTGACCAGAAACTCAAACAGACTTGTGACATAAACACAGTGGCTACTAGAACAGTTAGAGGTTAGGAATACTGCAGCAAGTAACTCATCTCCTGACACACCAAAGCCTGTCCACCATCGACAAGGCACATGTCAGGAGTGTGATAGAATACTCCCCACTTGCCTGGATGAGTGCAGCTCCAACAAATCTCAAGATGTTTGACACTACCTAGGACAAAGCAGTCCACTTGATTGGCACCACATCCACAAGAATCCATCACTTCCACTGCCAACGCTCAGTAGTAGTAGTGTATATTATCTGCAAGATGCACTGCAGAAATTCACCAAAGATCCTCAGACAGCACCTTCCAAACCCATGACCACTTCCATTTAGAAGGACAAGGACAGCAGATATATGGGAACACCATCACCTTCAATTTCTCCTCCAAGCCACTCACCATCCTGACTTGAAAATATTCACTGTTGCTGGGTCAAAATCCTGGAATTCCCTCCCTCAGGGCATTGTGGGTCAAGCCAACATAGGTGGGCTGCAGCAACTAACGAAGGCAGCTCAGCACCACCTTGTCAAGGGCAAACTGAAATGGGCAATAAATGCTGGGTCCAGCCAGCAACACCCACATCCCACTAATGAATAAATTAAAAAAAAAAGCAACTTCCTCTGGTATCCTTCAACATTTTAATCAGTTAACATCACAAATATACAAAATAGAGCAGACCAATCAGACCTTCAAGCCTGTTCCACCATTAATTATGGTCATAGCTGATCATCCAACTCAATAGATTCTTGCTTTCTCCCCATAACCTTTGACCCCATTCATCCCAAGTGCTATACCCAACTCCATCCTGAATTCGGATATAAAGATTGGATTGCATGCCCAACATAGACCACACTAACAACCAAGAGAGACTGCCAAACACTGGATTACTGAAATTAACACACAACAAAGGGGAAATACTCAGCAGGTCTGGCAACAAGGTTACTCTTATCGCTGGACTGGTTACTCCTCGGTTCAAATCCCACCAAAGCAGATGGTGGAATTTGAAATCAATAAAAATCTTCATTTAGACCATAAACTCGTTGTCGATTGTCAGAATAACCCATTTGTTCACTGATGCCATTTAGGGAGATCCTTACTTGGTCTGGCCAGCATGTGACTCCAGACACATGACATTGTGTTTGACCTTTAACTGCCCTCGGAGCCGGTCAATAAATGCTGGCCTAAATGCTGAATGAATAAAAAGATTGTTAATTCGATTTTTCTCTCTGCATCTGCTGACGTTCCTGTATTGGATTTTCAGTATTTTTCTGTTTTATTTGAGATTACAGTCTTCATGGTTTTCCAGTGCCAAGTGCAAAGAATCCCAGCTCTCTGTGAAAGACGTAGTGCTCAGCACTTGTTAATGAGCCAAGCTCGTCAGTCAATCATTATCAGTGCCCTGGAGTATGCCTGAACTGTCCGACTTGGGTATCAGATTGTGAAATCCACTACAGAAAGATGATCTGTTTCCAATGTTCAATCATCAAACCTGTCATTCGGTGCGACCTTGACTCAAACGAGATCCCCCACCCCCATCCCCGTCTGATGGACAGCAGTAATGAGGAAACGAAACAGTGCAGTTTGGGAACCCCTCCTCCCCATCTAGATTCACATTAGCTGCCCCAGACACCTGATCAGAGGGTGATCTGTTTGATTTATCAAAAACTGTTTAACAGTCTTACAATCCTCCTGGTCACCTCCAAACAGGGAATGTGTACAATATCCACTCAAACAATTGCTTCCATTAGCTGGAAAGTCTTGTTGCTCTATCAGTCATGAATCACAGACAACGTGTCCTGATTATTTGTCCAAATGAATGATTGCACCGATTTTAAAAATAAGTTCTTTTCTTGCACGTTAGTTCAGGTTCCCGTTTGTGTACAGCCACACATCCTCCGTTTCTTGTGCAGCAAGCTGCTTTGTCTTGACACATCAGGATTAAATTCACTTTGTCTCAGCAAAATTGTAGCAGTTACCAGCACAGGAGGATATTAGTCAGTACACAGTAACCCTTCCATTTTGTTTTATAAGTAAATATAATTTTTCTTTGTCGAAACCATTTTGAATCTGAGACAGATTTTTAATCAACAAAGGAATCAAGGGTTATGGGTAAAAGGCAGGAATGTTTTTGATTAGATTAGATTACTTACAGTGTGGAAACAGGCCCTTCGGCCCAACAAGTCCATACCGCCCCGCTGAAGCGTACCCACCCATACCCCTACATCTACATCTACACTTTACCTAACACTACGGGCAATTTAGCATGGCCAATTCACCTGACCTGCACATCTTTGGACTGTGGGAGGAAACCGGAGCACCCGGAGGAAACCCACGCAGACACAGGGAGAATGTGCAAACTCCACACAGTCAGTCGCCTGAGGTGGGAATTGAACCCGGGGGGTCTCCGGCGCTGTGAGGCAGCAGTGCTAACCACTGTGCCACCGTGCCGCCCACCAGTTGAGTTGAGTTGAGGGTATGATTTCACAAGAGGGCAGAGCAGACCTGATGGAGCAAATAGGTAAAAACAATGACTGCAGATGCTGAAAATCAAATACTGGATTTGTGGTGCTGGAAGAGCACAGCAGTTCAGGCAGCATCCAACGAGCAGCGAAATCAACGTTTCGGGCAAAAGCCCTTCATCAGGAAGGGGATCAAATAGCCTAATTCTGCTCCTACATGATCGAACCTGATTTTACATGCTGATACATTCCATACACCAACAACCCTCATTCTAAAAACTGACGTGTTCCTAATTGTATCAGCTCATCCTCTTTCCATATCGTCTGCCCCCTTCTGAAACATTTCTGCTGTCATGAGTCACTGGGGTGGCACACTGGAAATCAGCGTCTTGTGTTCCCAGAATTGTCATGAAAATTAAAGAATTTATAAAAGAACGTGGGACTACCCAACTTCTCTGTCTTTTAGACCAGGTTGACTGAAAGCCTCGACTGGGTTTCTGTACTTAATAATTGTGACTGTTTTTACAAATAAATAGACTGTAGCTACTGGTACACAATGATGAACTATTGAAATTTGACTCCACTGCTCAAAACTCTAAACCTCTTTTAAACTTAATCTATACACACATTGAGACAGACACAGATAGTCACACACAAAAAAACATTGGTGTTATGGGTGGAAGGAAAGACTTGGAAGGCAGTTCAATGGTCTTTGTCTACAGGGTTTGCTGAGTCATAGGATCAGAGAGTCAAGCAAACCCTTCTGTCCAACCAGCCGATGTCAACTATGTTTCCAAACTAAACTAGTCCCACCTGCCTGTGCTAGGCCCATATCCCTCCATAAATGTCCTGTTCATGTAATTATGCAAATATCTTTTAAACATTTCAACTGTATTGACAGCCACTATTTCCTCTGGAAGTTCATTCCACACACAAATCACTCTCTGTGTAAAAAGATTGTCCCTCTTGACATTTTTTTTCTTTCTCCTCTCACTCTAGGGAAAAACTACCTGTCATTCACCTTGTCTGCATCCCTCATGATTTTATAAACCTCTATAAGGTCACCCTCAACCTCATGCACTCCAGTGAAAAAAGTCCCAGCCTATCCAGCCACTCCTTATAACTCAAACTTTCCATTCTCAGCAACATCGCAGTAAATCTTTTCTGAAGAAAACTTCTCCAGCTGAATAATATCCTTCCTATAACAGGGTGACCAGAACGGGACTCAGTATTCCAGATGATCCTTCAGTTTGTCAGGATATGCTGCTTCTTATTTTCCAGGTATTGTCACTGGTTTACAGCAGGCACAGGGTGATTGGCCACAGTAGTGAAAGTCTCTGAATTAAATTGAATTGAAATAAATTTATTGTCATGTGTACCGAGGCACAGTGAAAACCTTTGACTTGTGAGCAATTCAGGCAGATCACAGAGTTAAATAGTATGGGTAAGTAAATAATAGGTAAACAGCGGCAAAAACCAAAACACAGGTACAAGCGAATGTTAAGAGTTTGTGAATCCATTCGGTATTCTAACAACAGTAGGGTAGAAAGTGTTGCGAAACCGGCTGGTGCACGTGTTCAGGCTTCTGTACCTTCTCCCTGATGGTAGAGGTTGTAGAAAAACATTGCCAGGGTGGGATGGATCTTTGAGAATGCTGGCAGCCTTTCCTTGACAGCGGGCCTGGTAGATGGATTCTTTAGATGGGAGGTTGGCCTTTGTGATTGTCTGGGCCGAGTTCACCACTCTCTATAACCGTCTCCGATCTTGAATGGTACAGTTGCCATACCAGGTAGTGATACATCCAGACAGAATGCTCTCGATGATGCACCTATAAAAGTTGGAAAGGGTATTCGCCGTCATGCCAAATGTTTTCAGCTGCCTGAGGAAGAAGAGATGTTGTTGGACCTTTGTAACCAGTGCATCCACATGAAGAGTCCAAGAAAGCTTATTGCTGATTATCACTTCCAGGAGCTTAACACTCTCCACTTGTTCCACCTCTGTGTTGTTAATGTGTCGGGGGGGGCATGAGTAACATCTCGCCGAAAGTCAATAATGAGTTCCTTGGTTTTGCCGGCATTGAGAGCTAGGTTGTTCTCAGTGCACCATTTTTCCAGGTCTTCCACCTCCCGTCTGTAGTCTGTTTCTTCGCTATCTGAGATTTGACCGACTATGTGGTGTCATCAGTGAACTTGTAAATGGCATTAGTCTGATATTTGGCAACGCAGTCATGGGTATTCAGTGAGTACACTAGGGGGCTGAGTGTGCACCCCTGTGGGGGTCCAGTGCTGAATGTCAGTGAGGATGAAATGTTGTCCCCAATCTTCACTGATTGTAGCCTGTGGGTCGGGAAACTGAGAATCCATTTGCAGAGAGTGGGGCTTAATCTGAGACCACTAAGTTTAGTAATCGGTCTCGAGGGGATAATAGTATTGAATGTTGAACTGTAGTCAATGAGTAGGATTCTTATGTCGCTGCTCTTGGTGTCAAGATGTTCTAGGGAGGAGTGAAGGGCAAGTGATATGGCATCTGATATGGATGTGTTGGTCCGATAAGCAAATTGGAGAGGGTCAAGAGTAGTGGGGAGGCTGGAGTTGATTAATGCCATGACTAGCCTTTCAAAGCACTTCATGACCACCGATGTTAGGGCCATTGGGCGGTAGTCATTGGGGCATGCTGCATGAACCTTCTTAGGCACAGGGATGATGTTGGCCTCTTGAAACAGGAAGGGACAGTGGCCTGCTGCAGGAAGAGGTTGAAGATGTCCCAGAAGACCTCTGCCAGTTGATCTCTGCATGATCTGAGTGCACGGCCTGGTACTCCGTCTGGTCCCATTGCTTTCCTTGGATTCACATGAAGGAAAACTGATCTGACCTCTTATGAAGTGACTGTTGGGATAATCTCTGACTTACTAATTAAAAGTCACAGCAGTTGGTGATGGGAAATCAACTGGCTCTCTTAGGCTTGACATTTACTTTTGCTGCAGAGCAGAAACAGCTCCTTTATTTCCAGACGTCTAATTGCTCCTGCCCTGAATATTCACACCCAAACTGTTCAGTTTCCTGGGAATCAACCACATCATTTTTGGAAGGAAGGGGATATTTCTCATTGATAACAGGTCAACATTTTATAGACCAATCAGATATCTGAAGCCAGCCAAATCTCCATTGGTATGCTGTGCCCCACATTGACTCCAGCTCTTCTGTAACTAGACTTCCCCCACTGCTTGAATCATCAGCTGTGTAAATAGCTCTTTCAATGAGTGCCTGGTTAAAGTGCAGCAATCGTTCCTTGGTTTTCAAATCAGTTTCATTCCACAATCAAAAATGTAGGAAAATAAAAATGTGCTGTTTTTACACTGAAAGGAGAAACATATAGCTGAAGATTTTCATCTTGGACAAATGCATGAAGATCAAATTCCAAACATTCACAATTTATGTCCCATAGGTAAAAGAGGGCACTGATTGGTTAATATTTTAAATCTCATTAGCCAAGGCTTTGTCAAGTAGAGATTAGATTCCCTACAGCATCGAAACAGGCTCTTTGGCCCAACAAGTCCACACCGACCCTCTGAATAGTAACCCACCCAGACCCATTCCCCTAACCTATATTTACCCCTGAGTTGGCATGGTCAATTCACCTGGCCTGCACAACTTTGGATTGTGAGAGGAAACTGGAGCACCCAGAGGAAACCCACACAGACATAGGGAGAATGTGCAAACATCATACAGTCGCCTGAGATGAGAATCGAACCTGGGTCCCTGTGAAGCAGCAGGGCTAAGCACTGAGATACTGTGCCACCCCACTTAGAGAGTAAGTGAAAAGAAGTATAAGGGTGGGACATATTCCTTTTATTTTGTAGAGACAGATCATTGCCTCTACAAGCACATCCCTTCAAGAAACTATGAACTCAACTGATTTAATCAAAGTGGCACATTGAGGATTATTCAGCAAGTGTTGTCCAATTATGGAATTGCATCGAACAGGAGAAACCTTCTTGTGAGTTTTGAAAGTGGGAGCTTATTGATTACAATCTGAATTCTGCCTACTACAAACAACTGTTTCTTAATACATTATAATAACCAATTATAACAATGAGGGCTATCATTAAAGCATTCTGAACTTTGTATATGAATTTATCCTATCCATTATGTTTGTCTGATTATATTTTAAACTTCAAATGTAATTCTTTATGCTAGCATGATACATCCCACCTTTCCAAATCTTCTCTAGTGGTAGAATTTTATTCTTGCATTTTGCTCATTTCTGTTGGTTGGCTTCCCAGCTTCTTGTTTTCTGTCTTCAGAGTAAAAGCCAATCACCCAAGCCTGGACACTTACAAACATAAAATCACCTTCATGCATTTGAAAGAAAGCAAAAAAAATGCTGGAGATCCTTGGATGCGTCCTGACCCGCTGTGATCTTCAGCATTTTTTGTTTTCAGTAAAGATTCCAGTATTTGCCATAATTTGTTCTCTCATCCATTTGAGTTTTAGCTGATCGAAGGGTCTGGTCACATTGTTTCATTGGAGGTGTGATCAGGTCAATCCTTGTTAAATGGTGTGAGGAATTTCAAAGCAGAAAATAGACTCCTAACAAACAAAAAGCTGTCTCTGTGTGTTGAACATGAATTTCCTGGAAACATACTGAAAGCAAATTAACAAGACTAACCCTTGTACATAATCAATAGTTGAGAGAATGCCTGACAAAAACATCATGCTTTTGAAATCTCGTGTCATCTCTGTTTAAAATGACTCTGGTCAAAAGTTATAATTATGTAGCCTCATTTGATCTTTCATTAACCTTGACTTACCTTTTGGATGGATTTTGATGAGTTACTGTCTCTAAAGGTTTGCACCTTGAGGTATTCTTTATGTTTGGCTGGAACAAGATCTGAACAGGAGAATCTTTTCAGTTGCTTCCATTGCATCTGAGGAGCACTGTGCCATACTGCTGCAAACCTCTGCTGTGACCTTTTCAATAATTCATCAGGGCTTCAGTTATTACAATCGACAATGGTCAAATCGCAAAACCTGCTGAGGGGACAACTGTGTTCACTGTAATAAACACAGAGGACAAATTTGGCAAAATTACATTTTCATCCAAAACTTTGATTTTCTAATTAAAAATAAGTTCAAAATCAAACTAAATCAAAGTTATTAGCTCAGTGCTCCCATCATTTGCATGATCAGAAATGAATAAGTATCCTTCTGTTTGATAACTGGGAAGCTATCAGGACAATCATTGGCTCCACGGTGGTAGAGAGAGCTGAGCTGGGCTGGGCAGGCGGGAGCAGGTCATTTTCTATGAAGACTTGTAAGTTGCTGAGAGAATATCTTAGGATGGATGCAAATCCCCATTCCTCAGCACCAGCAGCAGCTTAAGGCTCCAGTTCTTGCTCAGCTGGACCAACTCCTATCCACAATCCAACTGCAAGAGCCCATCACCATCCTTTACTGGATGTAACAAGCTGTTGATCAATTCCAGGAAAATGGAGCTTGGCAACAAGCCAATTTCTTGCTACCTGTCTTCACCCATCCCCAATTCACTACCCTTCCTCCTCCACCCCCAGCCCTGAAGAAGAGTTACACCTGAAAACTTCTCCACCTCCTGATCCTGGCTTGCTGTGTTTTTCCAGTCTCCTGTTTATCTCCTATCACAATCCAGAGCCGGGATCTCTGCTTCAGTCCAGACTCAGGATTCTGACACGAAAATGCAAAATCCTGTCCATTGTCTGATTGAACATTTTTATAATTTTGTCCGGAATACTAAAGAGACAAAACCTTCATAAATGCATTCATTTAAGCATTTGAATACCCAGATTTAGTTAATAAAAAAATGACATCAAACATGCCTGAACTACATAAAACAATTTAGTGTTTAATCCTCCTGAAGGCTAATGTACCACAATGGTAGTATCCCTATCTCTGAACCGGAAAGTCTGGACTCAAGTCCATCCTGCTCCAGAGCTGTCTGTTCATATCTCTGAGTAGACTGATGAGAAAAAGAAATGTGCTTCATTCTCTTATATTTATTCATATTCTATATTTTGTTACATGATAACAAATGTTTACAATCTGATTGATAGCCAGGGATAGCCTCTACAATGGACAATCAGTTCATAGATATTAACCAAAACCAATTCGCTTTCATAATATTCATCATGTCCTATCGGTTACTGTGAGGCATAAATCAAACTTCTTTCATAGATTGGTATGTTCTTTACATTTCTGTTTGTGAGCAAGAGTAACTGTGTGAATCGATTTATCCAGCAATACTTTCCATAATTTCTTTTTGAGGTAGTGAGGCAGTCTCTTTGAAACTGAAAGTCACGCACTGGCACGATGATCACATGATGCAGCAAGTGGATTACCATAATGGAACTGTGTCATCATGCAGTTTAGAGGGAACAACAGAACGTCCTTTATCAGGTGACCATCTCTCACAAGACCAGGGCTCCAATCTCAGCTTGAACTGCAGGGCATCAAACATTCCTATGATGTCTTGATGATTTCTGTACAATTTAAAATTCATTCACATTTTTCTGCATTAAGCGGGCCACCAGAGCAATGTTAGCTTGTGTAGTAGTGTGACACTTCAGACTTCAATAAAACGCCTTCTTAGAACATAGAACATAGAACAATACAGCGCAGAACAGGCCCTTCGGCCCTCGATGTTGTGCCAACCCGTGAACTATTCTCAGCTCATCTCTCTACACTATCCCATCATCATCCATGTGCTTATCTAAGGATTGTTTAAATCTCCCTAATGTGGCTGAGTTGACTACATTAGCAGGTAGAGCATTCCACGCCCTTACCACTCTCTGCCTCTGGCATCTGTCTTAAATCTATCACCCCTCAATTTGTAGTTATGCCCCCTCGTACACACTGACGTCATCATCCTAGGAAAAAGACTTTCACTGTCTAGCCTATCTAATCCTCTGATCATCTTGTATGTCTCTATCAAATCCCCTCTTAGCCTTCTTCTTGCCAATGAGAGCAGGTTCAAGTCTCTCAGCCTTTCCTCATAAACTGATTTCCATGGAAATGGTGCAGCTACCCTAGAGTGCCAAAGGCTGAGCAACATCATCTCACTTTTAGGTCTTGTAGTGGGTGGTAGTGACCCTAGTAAGCTAGAAATCCCAGGTTGAAGTCCCAAGAGGTGGCCACAGAGGTGTGTCGTTTCATGTTCAAACAGGCTGATATAAAAAAAACTCAAACCTGCACATCAATGGTTTCTGATGTTGTATCAGGCGTCTTGTGGTGCAGTGGTATTGTCCATATCTTTGGGCCAGGAGGTCTGAGTTCAAGTCTCACTCACTCCAGAATTGCATTATAACATCATTGAACAGGTTAATTAAATTAGCAAAAGTAAAGTTGAAGGCCAATTGAGCCAAAGTTTACTGTTAAAATATTAGGGTTATTTGACATTTAATGTTATTTATACGCAGATGATATAGCAGTTTCAGATAAGTTTAATTCAAAAGTTGCCATCTAACTTGTTCCAATCCACAATTTATAGAAATGCGATCTCACTGTCTGTCCCACTGTTGAAATATATTAAAAAAACAAAAATGTTCTTTATTTCTGCAGCAGCTACATCAATAAACTCACCAAAGGCACTGTTGGCTCGGTCAGCATCCCTACGTTCCTTCTGGGCTGCCTTATCAAACTGTTGAAGTTCTCAGCTGTAGGGACTCACAGTACTGGTAGGACACAGTTTCATGTTTTTAACACAGTGATGGAACAGCGATATATTTCTAAGTCAGGATTAGGAATGACTTGGAGGGGAACTTGTAGGTGGTGGTGTTCGCATGTGTCTTCTGGCCTTGTTTTTCTAAATGGTAGTTGTAATAGGTTTGGAAGGTACTGTTGAAGGAGTCTAGATGAATCATTGCAGTGCATGGCTTTAGTATTTCAAGCCTCTGAACTGCTCTTGTAAACACTGTGATTATGTGGTGAGTCCAACTGAGTTTCTGGTCAATGCTAATCCCCAGGGATCTTAATAGTGGGGATTCAGTAGTGGTAACATCATCGATCCTCAAAGGACAAACATTACGATCTCTCATTTTGGAACTGGTCAATACCTGACACTTGTACAAATATTACTTGTGACTTCTTCAGTATCTGTGGGGTTGTGAATGGTGCTGAATATTGTGCAATCAACAGTAAACATCCTCGCTTCTGACCTTATGATGTAAGGAAGGTAACTGATGAAGCAGCTGAAGATGGTTGGGCCTTGCACACTACCCTGAGGAGCTCCTGCAGAGATGTCCTGGAGTTGTGATGACTGAACCCCAAGAACCATGACCAACTTCCTGTGTTCCAGGTCTGAGAGATTTTACAACTACAGGTCACTGTTTATAAATCAGCTATGTCGCCATTTTAAAACAGAAATATCACATCTTTTTCTCAGAAGATTCTAATTCTTTGGGACTCTGTTCCTAAAAAGAGTGAGGGAAAGGGAGTTTTGAATATTTTCGATGCAGAGATACATTGATTCTGTAATCAGGCAGTTGAAAGGTTATCCGAGGTGGGCTGGAGTGTAGGTTGGAGGTTCCAATCAGATTAGCAATGATTTTAATGAATGAGAAAGCAGTTTGAGAGCCTTAATGACATGAATGTATGAGTACAGCCATTGGAGAGATGTCCCCTTGCTTCCCATTGACTGCACTTTATCTTGTGTTGGCAATATTAAAACTATGAATTCTTAGAAAATTATTTTAGCTTATCTTTTTCTCTCACTTAAGCCGAGTTACCTTCCTACTTCTAAATTTAATTTTCTATTTCTGATTCACTCCAATTTACACTTAATTCTTAATTCTTCACCTGCTCAATTCCAATTTTTCACTTGAATTGGGGGTATTTCATCCTGTCTCTTGTGTCTCCTTAGGCTGAAAATGGCAACATTATGACATCACACTGACAGAGATGCAATATGCAAAAAATATTTAAAATCTAAATGCATCTGAATAAATCTAACAGATGCCAATAAACATGGCCCAAAAGAATTATTTTAGTGTTAAAGAAGTGACCGGATGAAAATCTCCAAATAATTGTTCTTAAAGTTTGGGAATCAAAATTTGTAAATTGGGAGATTGATCACAAGCATCTGAGAAATGTGTCAAATGGGTCAGTCAGAAGAAAAAAAATGGGGCACATATTTCCAGAAGATATAACACAAGAAGGTAGACATAACAAAAGTCTGTATGGGATTTATGAACAGTTACTGGAGAAAGGGCACTTGTTTAATTGCTTGGCTTTAGTGTTACAGTCCTACAGAGTACCTGTTCTGGAATAATGAACACCTCAATTATTCTATTTTAAGAATACAGAAAGAGCAGCTTCAGTAGCTCATTTGTCCCCTCAACCCTGCAACATCACTCAATAATAGTCATGGCTGATCTCGTTTCAACAATCACTCTTTCCACTCCCCATGTCCCTTCATCGCCAGAGAAAAACTCTGCCCATCTCAACCTGCACTATGCTCAGCACTGGAAAATCTATAATCCCCTGGGCTAGAGAATATCAAAAATTCACAATCCTCAGACTGAAAGTATCACTCTTCCGTTCAGTTCTGAATAGTGCGTCTCTTATCAAGAAATTGTAGCTTGGAATTTACCAGTTCCTCCATGTCATATCAGAGAACGGGAGATTTAAACTGGTGAGTGGGAGCCTGCTCCTATTCCCATCAAGTGAAATACATGACTCCATGCCTCATGGACAAGAATGTGAATAGGAGCCTGCACTCAGTATTCTGCTCCTATCCACTGCAATATTGAGCTGGGTTTTTCAGTTTCTGCAACATTTTAATGGAGTTGGGTCTGTTTTGGTAAGAAAGCCCAGTTCCAAGTGAAGAACAAGAAAATGATCAGGTGTTCCAGGGATTTTTCCATTGACTGGCTTAGAAATGTGAAAAAAGACGTTTGTTCAGTTTCAGTGGAATGGTTCAATGCTGTCTTGTAAGTTGAATGTGTTCTTATGTCTGTGATTAATTAAAGGAATTTTACCTGTTATTATGTAAGTATCGAAATGCATTACAGTAATTTTCACAAGTGAAAAACATGTCACAGTATAATTAGAATGGTGGAAAAATGTGATGCAAAATTCTCCTGTCATATTTTGGACTGAGATTTAAAATTCTAGAGACATTTAGTTTTGGAAAACATGTTGTTGAACATTAAGAATAAAATCAAAGCACTTGCTACGTTTCACTGATTGCCAGGTAATCTGCTTTGAAATGAAAATGAAACAGCAGCTGCAGCTCAGTAAAAGGTTCAGCTTCAGTCCAATCTACTGTTAACATTTCTCAGGGTTTTTTTTGATAGTTGGGGATATTATAAATACTTGATTGAGTTTCAAAACTTGTCAAGAGTTATCTCAGCAAAGGATGCTGTATTACCATTATTGACAGGAGCAGACACAATGGGCCGAATGGCCTTTGCCATATTGTAAGTTTCATGTGTCTATTGTGTCAGCAGCAATGAAATGTAAGACATTGAGAAAGGGGCAGAGTTTCCAAGCTCTGTGCAATTGTTCCAAGTTGGAGCTGAATTTAGGCTAGACTGGCCGATGCATTAAACATCTCAGTGTGTAAACCCACAGCCTCCTGCCCCATGGAAATCTTCATTTAAATCCTCTGCAGCAATTTCTGCCTGAGACTGTAACAGATTTACTAGGATGTTGCCAGAGTTGGAGGATCTGAGCTATAGGGAGAGGGTGAATAGGCTGGGGTTGGTTTCCCTGGAGTGACAGAGGCTGAGGGGTGACCTTGTGGAGGTTTATAAAATCATAGAATCATGGATAGGATAAATAGACAAGGTCTTTTCTCTGGGGTGTAGGAGCCCAGAACTAGATTACACAGGTTTAGGGTGAGAGGGGAAAGATATAAAAGGGACCTAAGGGGCAACCTTTTCACTCAGAGTGGTGTGTGTATGGAATGAGCTGCCAGAGGAAGTGGTGGAGGCTGGAACAGTTACAGCATTTAAAAGGCATCTGGCTGTGTATATGAATAGGAAAGGTTTAGAGGGATATGGGCCAGGTGCTGGCAGGTGGGACTAGATTAGGTTAGGATATCTGGTTGGCATGGACGAGTTGGACCGAAGGGTCTGTTTCCGTGCTATACATCTCTATGACTGTGTGACTCTATGACTTTGGGGATCTTGTATTTCTGAGTTCCTTCCCCACAGCCTGACTGAGGGTGACATGGCCCCAGTGACTCACCATGTTCATACCCTCCCCTCAGTTACCCTTTAAATGTTACTCTGTGCTAGTATCAGAGCTGGTGACTTCATGTGTCAGATTGAGTGATGATGTTTGTTGTCTCGATTAGTGTGGTGCTGGAAAAGCAAGCCAGGTCAGGCAGCATCCAAGGAGCAGGAAAATCAATGTTTCAGGCAAAAGCCCTTCATCAGGAATGTTGTCCTCTCAAGCATCAGGATCCTGTGTACTGCTCACTCACATGGCTATTCTTGGGTATCCTGAAGAAGAAAGGCACAAAGGTTAGCTTTGAGGTGAGGGATATGAGGCAAATATTATAGACCAAACCCATCCCCCTTCAAATATATCAAGGAGATAGTGAAAACCCCAATGTTTTCTTATTTAAAAATAAGTATAAGGTGCTCTATTCCAGATGTAATTTGATTACTCACACTACTCAGCTTCAAGACATGATGTGGGGGTGCTGGTGTGGGACTGGATTGGTCAAAGTCAAAATTAAACCTGGACTCTCAACTGGTGAGATGTAACTTTTAGCTTCAAGAAAATCACACTTTATCCTTACTCTGTAGTTAAAATACAAATAAAAGAAGGAAAATTGGAATAATTTAACTTGCTTGGAAAACTTAACAGAATAGTAGATTATTCAACTACTAAACAGCAACTGTTCTAATATAGTAACATCCCATCAACAAAGCCAAATTCAGTAAATCAGATTGTCTGATATTCTAACAGCAGGAAGAGAACCCCAGCTTCAGCTGTAACAGGGACAAAGATATAGCAGCTTCAAAACTCCAGCAACTACTGAAAGCTAAACTGAAACCCTCATTCTGTGGGAGCCAGACTCCACTCATTCAGGCTGCTTCTATTGTTACAACTTTAAAACAAAGGGCCTCATAAGTTTGTTTATTTTATTAATTTGAAAGAGACAGGTCTACGCTTAAATGTCTCCAAAAAAAAGACAAAATACACCTCTTTAAAGCCATTGTATCACCACACAAAATCAGAGAATATATCAGATAATCTCTGCAACATTTGTTCGGGGATGTGGGTATTGCTGGCTGGACCATAAAATATTCTCCATCCCTAGTTGCCCTTGAGAAGGTGGTGGTGAATTACCTTCTTGAACCACTGCATATGTTGTGGGTAATACACAATGATTTTAGGGAGGAACTTCCGGTACTTTGACCCAGCGACACTGAAGGAATGACAATATATTTCCAAGTTAGGATGGAGAGTGGTTTGAAGTGGAACCTGCAGGGGGTGGTGTTCCCATGTACCTCCTCCCCTTGTTCTTCTAGATGGTTGAAGGTTTGGAAGGTGCTGTCTAAGGATCGATGGTGGAAGGAGCGGATGTTTGTACCAATGTACCAATCAAGTGCTTTGTCCTGGATGGTGCCAAGCTTCTTGAGTGTTACTGGAGTTGCACCCATCCAGGAAAGTGAGAAGTATTCCATCACATTCCTGACTGTGCCCTGCAGATGGTAAATTGGCTTTGACGAGACATCTTGTGAATCAGATCGATTGTGGCTTGAGGACAATGTGAAAAAGTGGGTTAGATTGGCAATTTCCATTAGCCTTGATGCCTTCAACCATATCACTGACCACAACATCAATCATGACTACACCACTGATTTCCATCTTAATCATTAGTGCTTTGTCATTACCTCCTGCTGGTTCCATGTTGTTGCCTGTGATTCTGGACCAGAGTCCTGCAACAATGAGATGTTTCAAAACCTCCTTGAAACATATAATATTTATTATATAAATGGTAAATATAATAAAGATATTTCTTACGTTTACTGTATAAATATAATAAACCAAGAACTGTGGATGTTGGAAATCTGAAACAAAAAAAGAAATAGTTGAGGAAACTCAGCAGGTCTGGCAGCATTTTCAGAGAGGAAAACTGAACCGACATTTCATGTGCAGTGACCCTTCTTCAGGGGTTTTGACAGGGTAGATAGAGACAGAATGTTGAGAGTTGCCCCTGGCTGGAGGGTTGAGAAGTAGAGGGCTAACATATGGATAAGCTATCAGATATTATGCACTGAGATAAGGAGGAATTTCTTCATATTGGGAGCTGAGAGTCCTGGGAATTCTCTGTCACATCCAGCAATGCATGCTCAAATGCAGAAATTCCTGGAGAAACTCAGCAGATCTGGCAGCATCTGTGGAGAGAAAACAGAGTTAAATGTATTGAGTCCAGTGACCCTTCTTCAGACCTTTCATCCACTCTGCATTCCCAGTGGGGAGGGGAGTTGATCATATTCAAGGTTAAGATCAATATATTTTGTGACTCTGAGAGAATTAAGGAATAGGGAGATCAGTCAGTGAATTGGAGATGAGCTAGAGGTGGGCCACGACCATATTGAATAATGGAACAGACTTCAGGAACCTTCTCATACGCTCTGCTATGAGCCAACATTAAAACACACACATGCACATTCCTGACTAGCTTCTGGATTGAAATTTTAATACAGAAACCAATCAAGAATTCAATCCATTTACAAGACTACATCTGAATTCTTTTGTGTTCTATTTTACAGTGGTGTGTTAACATAGTGTGCTCCCTCTGAAATAGTAGGAGCAAGTTTAGCTGTCTGTAGATTTAATTCCAAATTAAAGTTTATTTAGAGAAAGAATTACATGTCTTATTTGTGACAGATATTTATATTTGATACTGGAAGCTTCTCTGAGGGGGAATCACCCATCAGTAACTCTGCAGCAGTGTGAATATTATATATTTCAATAATTGAATATTCAGTATCAAGGTCATGTCTTGAGAAGGATTGGTCACTGTGGGATTTTCTGCGAAACATACAAACTGTTCAATTACTGACCTCTTTGGTGGAAATAAACTTCAGAGTTTCAACAAATGACTGAAGAATTACTGAACATTTATGATTTTTCACTTCCCAATCAATATTATTTATTCAGAATGGAATGTAGCAGAAGAACTGGTGCCTTTACAGGCTGTGGCAAGGATTATCAGAGAAGGAGGTTATGGTGGAGTTGTACAGGCCTTTGGTTAGGCCACAACTGGATTACAGTGTGTAGTTCTGGTCTCTGCACTACAGGAAGGATGGGATTCCACAGGAGGGGGTGCAGAGGCAATTTGCCAGGATGTTGTCTGGATGGAGCAGTTTAGTTTTGAAGAGAGGCTGAGTAAGTTTGCATGTTTTATTTTATTGGAACAGAGAAGGTTGAGGAGAAACCTGATAGAGGTATAAGATTATGAAGGGCATGGACAGGGTGAATAGAAAACAACTGTTTTTATTAGTCGAAGGGTCAATAACAAGGGGGCATCATTTTAAAGTGAAAGGCAGGAGGTCTGGAGGAGACTTGATAAAAACCTTTCTTGCCCAGTGGGTTTTGTCTTGGAAGGGAGTTGAGGGGGTAACTTTTCTTTACCTTTTATCCCTTCTCTGAAAATTGTTGGTCTGGTTACTGATCCCTCTACTAATGGGAAAAGTTACTTTCTATCCACCTGTCTATGCCTTTCATGATGTTATACACCACTATCAGGTTCCTATCAACCTTCTCTACTCTAACAAAAACAATCTGAGCCTCCCCAGTCTCTCTTCATAGCTCAGACCCTGCAGCCAGGCAACATCCTGGTGAATCTCCTCCACACCTTTCCAGTGCCATCACATCCTTCCTACAGTGTGTGACCAGAACTGCACACAATACACCATCTGTACAGTAACAGTTACAGCGTTTTATACAGTTACAGCATAACTTCCTTACCCTTGTAATCTAAACTTTGACTAATAAAGACAAAAATCGTGTTTACTTTCTTAACACCTCATCCACCCACCGTGCTACCTTCACAATCTGTGGATACTTTCACCAAATTCAGGCTTCTCTGAACTCTAATCCCACTCAGCTACATCAAATGGAGACTACTTGTGGCTTCTTTCACCCCTATTCCTTGCTGTGCTGAACTATTTATGGATCACTGTTTGTTTTGAACCTCAAGGCTCCCAATGAGGAAACCACTTCACCAGTGTCATTCCTCTCTCAGCCTCTGTAAATGTCTGTTCTCATTGTGTCATGACCATTCTGAGCTAAAGCTGCATTAATAAAGGACTTTGCTGAGAATGTGTGCTATTATTGACAGTAAATGGCCCGAGTACAAGGAGCTGTGAAAGCATTGTGCATTTCGTTATTTCACACACAGCCAAGATTATATCGGAAATCAAGGAAATAGCCCATTTTCCTAATCCCAGTTATTGGCAATAATAATTTTTGAGCAATAATGCCTCCACTTAGCAGTATCCATGCTCTCCCAGGATTTTTCCCAAATCTAAATACATGGAGCTATTGAAGAGCTCCTGGGACTTCCTCATGAGGCCCAATTACACATCGTCAGTGACGTACCATCACCTTCTCAGTGGCACAGATAATGCCAGAACTTTTCCAACATGGTGCTTATTTCTGTGGTTCACACTCTGCCCCCTCTCGTTCTTACTATCTTGCTAACTCCAACTCCAATCTCAACTCCTGAAGCTCTAAAGCCTGTCCACCATCAACAGAACACATGTGTAATGGATTACTCCCCACTTGCCTGAATGGATGCAGTTCTAGCAACCCTTAACAAGCTCAACACCATCCAGTACAAAGCTGCCCACTTGATTGGCATCACATCCATAAGCATCCACTCACTCCACCACCAATGCTCAGTAACAGCAGTGGGTACCATCTACAAAGATGCACTGCAGAAATTCACCAAACATTCTTAGACAGCACCTTCCAAACCTACAAACACTTGCATCTAGAAGGACAAGGGCAGTAGATATATGGGAACATCAACATCTGCAAGTTCCTCTCCAAGCCACTCACCAACCTGATTTGGAAATATATCACCATTCCTTTACGGATGCTGGGTCAAAATCCTCAAACTCCTCCATGATGACACTGTGGGTCAATCTCTTGCACATGGACTGCAGCAGTTAAATAAGCAGCTCACCACCACCTTCTCAAGGGCAACTAATGATGGCAATAAATCAGTGCCCAGCCAGCGATGCCCATGTCTCACAAGAAAACAAAACAAAACTGCCCCTAAAATTTGAACTGTTTTTCAATGGGTCTTGAACTGTTTACAGTAACCAATGAAACCCTTGTACACATCCTACCCCTGCTGCTAGGCAAAATTGAATGTAATTACTATTAGAACAAGTTTATGTTTTTGATTTAGAGAGTACAAATGGACACAGGAAGAAAAAGTGGATTTTATCACACACTGATGATGAAAAATCCTTTCACTGTTCTCTGATGATGATTTCGTAAATATTCATCTCAAATACTATTCTCAGATTTTCAACTTCAAAATTATACAGTTAACCAGGAGAGGCATTCCCCCGAACACCTGGATTAGTGAGGGTGTGTTGTGCTAATGGAAGGGAAGGGGGTTTGATGTTGTTGATTGAATCTTGGAATTTGAATAACTTATAGTTGGGTATAAGAGTAGTCTAGACATGGAAAAAAAGGAGGGGAGAAGTAGAGGTAATCCAAGTTGAAAAAGCAAATGATAAATTTATTTGTAAGAATTATTAACGTTATGCTTTGGACAAACCAATGCGTTCTCCTCTACACAGATTGTGTTACGTGAGAGATTTCAGGGTGGAAATGCTTTAGTTATCATATTGAGAAGCCTCTGTCATTCAAGTTGGAATAAATGCTGTCAATAATGATGCTTAAAACTTGGTTTGAAAATTCTAACCATTTTCCTTTTCATGTTACAGCTCCCTTATTGGATGAGTTGGCCTCTTCTGTCCATCTGTAGCTGAGATTCTTTGTCACTAACTGGGCCTAGGAGAACAGCCTGGGAGAACTGCCCATTCACTTGATTTCCCATTGAACCGCCTTAAAATCTACAGTTATATCTAACAGAGAAAAACGTACAATACTTTTATAATACATTGCACATTAGTTATGTACTTTGAATAATTACCAGGTTACATATGAATTTCTGTACCTTTAACTTGAAATAATCATGTCACAATGAGAAAATAACAGATAGAAAGACTGAGACAAGAACTGCTGCAGTGGTGTAGTTACCTCATAATTATACAAATAATTATAAATATGTTTAAATCTCCATTGACAAGATTGAGAGTAGAATTACATGTTTAAGGTCATTTACTCCACTCAATGGGAATAATCTTAGTTTCCAAAATTGAGATTTATGTTTATGTTGGTAAAACTTTGAAATATTTTATTTAAAGAAAGGAAACAATTCAATCAGCTTCCATCTGCACATGATTTATGACATCTGTAATCAATAAGTTTTATAATATTGCTGTTGTCAGTAACTGCTACCTACAGATATAAATGCAGCTGTTTAAATTACTTCCTCATGCGTTGACCCTCAAGGCAATTAAAATTAGCAATTCAGACCAAAAGTATAATTTATTATTGCCAACCAATTAATAGCTGCAACAGAAATGATTGATTACTAACATCACAAATTGCAAATTATAAATATTTCAGATAGATAAACAGGCAGCTAAATTCTATTTATCTGTGGAATAATAGCACCATGTGTTTTGACCATGCTATCAAGTCATAAAATGTCCCAGATCATTTGTGAGAAAATATTTACACGTTTCTTTCATCTTTCACAACGTCAGGACATCTCGAAGCTTTTCATAACAAAATGAAGTGATTTTGAAATGTAGTCATTATTGTAGAGAAGCATAGCTGGCTTTCTGCTCAAAACAAGCACTTCTCAAGAACATAGAAATATAGAAAAGATACTGATCATTACAGGAATGGCTTGCTTTCAAGGTATGCTTGCATTGCTTATTGCATAATGCTACAAAATGGTTTCACTTTGCACCTATATGAAGGAACATCAGTGAGTAGGGTTGAAAAACCAAAGGTTACTATCAAAGTAAAGACAAAGGTAATAGGGCTCGTCATTATTTTATACAAATAACAATTTCAGCTGAGGGAAGGTATTTAGTTAGTGATTGAAATCCAAAAGTTGGCATTAGAAATGCACCACTCCACCACATTTAAAAAATGATACCTTACTCTCTGGCTTCCAATTCATGTGTATACAATGCTGTGAGAGTCTTGCATTGCACAGGAGATCTGAGAAGTCACCTGATTAGAGTTACAGTCAGTCTAAATAACCTGAAATATGATCCAGCCTGTCAGACAATTATCCCTGTTAACACAGGAAATTATCTAGGTAAGGCAAGAAAACTCATCTTTTTTGCTATTAGTTGTTGTTGAAGGTTTTTAAAATGCAAAATTTAAATGTATTCTAATATATTTTCTTTCAGTTACTTTTTTTATCTCTCTCTCAATCCAATTTTTCCTTCACTTTTATTTATCTTCCAGACCAGCTTTGACATTGAATCCATCCATTCTATCTTACATTTCTCAGTCCTTGCTCTATGTATTTCATCTTCTTTCAATCAGATTTGCGAAGGTGATGTTCTAGTTGGTAAAAAAAAACTTGCTTCCATCTCACACTTTTAGCAAGGTAAACTATTGCTACCAATAACAGGGCTAAAGTTTTGAATGCTTTATGGCTGTTCTTCAGAGATTCTTTTCTCAGAACATTAACTCTGCTTTCTCTCTACAGATGCTGCCAGACCTGGTGAGTTCTCTGATATTCTTTGTATTTGGTTCAGATTTCCAGCATCCACAGTATTTTGATTTTATTGTTGCTATTAGTTAGGAAAATCAGCAAAGGGAATATCTAAAGCTGGGTACTATTCTCTGCCACAGAAAGCAGTGGTAGGACATAGTCTAATCTCAGGGCTGACCCATCCTTGGGCAAAGCTGAGTGTAAGTTCTAAAGAGGTACTTAAACTCCAGTTCCCTTCAAATTCATTCTGGAGTTTGACACCCAGTTCCCAGTATATTGCAGAAAGTACAGAACGCATAGAGTGTTAATGTGCCATAACTCTTGCAACTTGTGATTTCAGGAGGTTTAATTTTAGTTGTAGAAAAATCCGAAGAGGCCCTTTAAATGAATTGACCTGTCACTGATTTAAATCTGGCTACAAAGTGTTAGATATTTCACAGGTAAGAATGATAGATTTTGATCATAAACCATTAAGGATATTGTTCTTGAAGAAAGCAAGAAGAACTAAATATCCAAACCTTTGGCAGCATACCCTAGTGTCACATACAAAATATCAGAAAGCTTGAAAATGCATTCTTCAACAAGATGCATACGTATGACACTTAAAAGCTATACTTACCAGTAAAATGTTATATAAAATGGATATATTTCTTTCTCCATTGGAATGTTCTTTTACTTTGAAATGGTAATGAACAAATAACAAAGGAAATTCTCCTACTGTGCAACCTTGGTGCATAATACACTAAGCAATGCATCAGGCTGAATAAGACTCTTCCTGATTAGTATTCCATTACGTTCAGAGATTTTTCCTGTTTCAAAAAAACGCTTTTTATGTGATTGATGAAAGTTTGGTACAGTTCTCAAATATATAAAACACATGTGGAACTAATAAACTTAGAGAATGATCAAAGTATCACAAAATAATCGACACAGGGAATAAATAGTCAGGTATTACTTCATAACAGGAAAGAAATGTTAATGGAGATCCTAAAACTTCAAAATGTTTGTTAAATAAATATTACAAGAAACATATGAATATATAGAACAAGAGGGAATTATATTGCCTATCTTATCAGTTGAAAAAAAACTCTCAAACATTAAATCAGTCATTCCCTCAAATATTGATCTACTTCTCCATAAATTTTTATCTTACTGTCTGCCATTTTAGGGAAAACAATTCATTTTCTGATCTGACAGGAAGATTCCCAGTGTTGGCATGTGCCTTTGATACCTGACAGTCTCATCTAAATATAGCATCGTGAATGCTAGCAGGTTATTTGTATTGTTTAGGTTGGGTGTAGTTGAGTTTGGGATACCACTGCCGAGTTTGAGGTAAACATTAGCACTCAGTGATCCACAATCAAGTGTGGGAATTTTAACAGTTATTGTTGCTCGCTATCCTAACGGTGCCAATATTAACTCAGCAGCCTCTACTTGTGGATATGATTTGGAGGTGCCAGTGTTGGACTGGGGTGTATAAGGTTAAAAGTCATACAACACCAGGTTATAGTCCAGCAGGTTTATTTGGAAAAACTAGCTTTCAGGACGCTGCTCCTTCATCAGGCGGTTCTCCTTCATCACAACCACCTGATGAAGGAGCAGCACACCGAAAGCTAGTGCTTCCAAATAAACCTGTTGGAGTATTACCTGGTGTTGTGTGATTTTTAACTTTGTACTTGGGGATAATCATTCAGAATGGCTCATAGTGGATGGCCATTTATCTATTATACCATTCATGTCGTTAGTTAAGGTGCTAGTATATAATTTTATGATACTGATAACAATATAATTACTGAAGTAAAAATATAACTAACACCAGGAGGCCATTCAGCCTCTTAACTTGTTCCTGCCATTCAATGAGATCATAGCTGATTTTTTTTTAAATCATTGATGAGATGTGAGTGACACTGTCTCACCAGCATTGAATGTCTGTCCCTAGTTGACTTTGACAAGGTGGTGGTGAGCTGCCTAGATTTGCAACCTAACTCTCGATCCATCTTTGACCCCTAGTCCCTAATTCCTTTCGATATCAATATTGGGGTTTAATCCCACTTTGGGTTAGCAGCAACTCTCCAGCCAGTGGATGAGGCTACTGCTGGAGCCATTATACTCAGCTCTTGCAGTCCAGGGTAAGTCTACTCTGCACTCCTCCTAAGGCCAGCACATCTTTCCTAGAGTCTGGGCCTCTAACACCTCTCAATGCTGCATGCTTTTTAAACCTTCAACATCTGCCTCCTGCAATTCTAATAATCTAAATACCTAAACTATCCAGCTATCTGATCATCTAAATACCTAAAATATTCCAGTGGCTATTTAGATTATTTTCTGCATCTGTTCAGAAAACCACATTCATAATTGTGCCCAGGTCACTATAGACATCCCTTTCATTGTTTTGAGTCTCTACATGTATTGGTGAACACACAAGGAAATGTAACCTCAAACAGTCTTCAATGTACATTCTGTAACAATTAAACAGAACTGTTTGCAAATTCTAACATCTTGATTCATTTGTAACAGGATGGCTTATTGAACAAGCCCAGTCAGTAAAGAAACTGAAGACAAATTAAACACTGCCTCTGTTGATGTAATCTATGAACAATTCTTACTGGTTAAAACTAGAACAATGCATCACCATAAAAACAACAAAAAGAAAAATAGCCATCTTACAAATGTGACTAATCTGCTGAGGTAATTATACAAATAAAGACCTCCCAGTAAAAGAAATTCAGACTGATTTGCACCAACATATGTGTGTATTCCTTTTGTGATATGTTAATATGCACATTCTAAACAACACAACTTCCTCAGGCCAAAGTATAGAATCCTTACAGTGTGGAAGCTGACCATTTGGCCCGTTGAGTCCACTCCAACTCTCCTTATCCCTGTAACTGTGCATTCTCCAAGGCCAATCCACCTAACCTGCACATCTTTGAACTGTGGAAGCACCCAAAGGAAACCTATGCAGACACAGGGAAAATGTACAAACTCCACACAGGCACACAAAAGTGGAATCAAACTCAATTCCCTAGTGCTGTGAGGCAACAGTACTAACCACTGAGCCAACGTGCCACCCTGTAAACATGATAAAATAAAACCTTCAGGTTTGACATGTTCAGCATCTCATATTCTCACACAGATATTTCTGACCAGGGACATTAGGGTCAATTTAAATCTGGTTACATTTGTTGTAGATAGTACTACTTCCCAGAGTACAATCAATACTATAGAGGTCTGTGAGTATGTTGCTTAGAAACTTTCAATCGCTTCATTATAAATTAAGTGTCATCTTAAACTGCGAAGAGGAGAAATGTCCCTCAGAATATTGTGAATCATTGAAATTCTCTGCATCTGAGAGTTGTGGAGCCTTTATTTGGAATACCATGTACAGTTCTGGTTGCCACATTACCAAAAAGATTTGGATGTTTTGGAGAGGGTGCAGGGGAGATTCACCAGGATATAGGGGGTGCTAGCTATGAGGAGAGTCTGAGTTGATTAGGATTATTTTCATTAGAAAGACAGAGGTTGAGGGGGGGCATCTGATTGGGGTCTACAAAATCATGAGAGGTATAGACAGGGTGGATAGCAAAAAGCTTTTTCTCAGAGTGGGGGACTCAATTACTAGGGGTCACGAGTTCAAGGTGAGAGGGGAAATGTTTAAGAGAGAATTGTGTGAAAAGTTCTTGACTCAGAGGGTGATAGGTGCCTGGAACGGGTTGCCAGCAAAATTGATAGAGGCAGGCATGGTAGCGTCATTTCTAGACAGATACATGAATGGGCAGGGAGCAGAGGGATACAGATCCTGTGAAAATAGGTGGCAGGTTTAGATAGAGGATCTGGATCAGTACAGGCTTGGAGGGCTGAAGGGCCTGTTCCTGTGCTGTAATTTTGTTTGTTCTTTGTTCTTGTTCATTGTCATTAACGATGGGAGAGACGATTGATTGCTCAGGGATTTGAGGAATGCAGGGAGCCAGTGGGAAGGTGTATCCCAAAGTCAGCCAGGATGGCATTGAATAGTCAATTGGTCTAATCCTGCTCCAATACCATGTGATAAACACTTTGTTTCAAACAAAAGATGATTTTGATCATAAATCAGTTTACTTTTACTTCAAAATCACAACCTAAATTTCTTGGATTTTTTAAAGCATTAATTATATTTCTTCAGTCAATTTTTTTTATCATTCATAACTAGCAGCATTAAAAATCTTTCAACTATCTAAAGTAAAAGGTAAAATAAATTTGTCATTGTCCATGAAGACTACAGGGCTTCTCTTTTACAGAAAGAGAGATAATTAGTGGTAAGTGTAGCCTGAGAGTGAGTACGCCTCAGGTGAGGGGAGAGGTTGAGAAGGAGGAGAGTCCTTCATGGTAACCAAGCCAGTGCAGCAAGTGAACCCTCTGTGTTGGCATCACTCTGTTTCCCAAACCAATCGTCCAAGCAAACCAACTCCCCGTTATCTACAGTAAACTACACGGGAAAGTTAGGTGACATTTTGAATGAATCATTTTTTATTTATTCATTCACAGGATGAGAGCATTTATTGTCCATCCCTCATTGCCCATCAGGCAGTTAAGTATCAATCACATCGCTGTGGATCTGCAGACACATGTAGACCAGACCAGGTGAGGATGGCAGATTTCCTCCCCGAAAGAACATTGGTGAACCAGATGGGTTTTTCCTCATAAACAACAATGGATTCATGGTCATTATTAGACTCTTAATTCCAGTTTCTTTATTGAATTCAAATTCTACCATCTGCCATTGCAGGATTCGAACTTGGGTACCCAGAATGTTAGCTGGGTCTCCGGATTAGCAGATCAGTAATAATATACTAGGCCACCACCTCCCCACATTCAAATTAAATTCAATAAACAATCCAGACCATCACTGCCCTGAGGACAAGAAAAACATCCATGTTCCCTTTCACAGAGAATCTCATCATTTGCCTGTTTCTTAAGAAATGACACCTTCAAATACCTTTATGTTTTTTTTATCTTGAATATGAGGAAGTATTACATCCATTTTGCATTTCTTCTCGATATGCTGATGAATGCTATGAGTGTAAAGATGTTTTAAATCTGCTGTTCATTAAGCTTGTTTTCATACTAGACTCTGTACCACAGCAATGTCATAGCCTTTCCTTTATTTGTCAGTCCTTTTAACTCTGTTGGTGGAATTTTCTCAGGTTTTGAATGATGTGGGCAATCTTACCATGTTCAGGAGAATGCAGCAAAGCCTGAGAAAATGATATTTTCAATGTCAAAAAAAAAAAAAAAAATTCTCCTTAAGGTTTCAATTGCTTGTTGAAAATCTTATGGTTAAGCTGTGAGGCCCGTATTTCTATGCATTTACGTCTCATTATTAACCAATCTCACCTTATTAATATTCAGTTGGTCATTCTTCCAGGTAGCAATGAGAAACTAGACAGTACCAATTCACTCCTTGAAACGCTGAGCAGTTTACTGGTGACTCCACTTCCCTTCCCCTGCCTCTGTGTTGGCCATCAATACAGAATGACTCCAACAGTGTGGGTTTTATTCCTGCACCAGCTGAGGTTACCATGAAGGACTCTCCTTCTCAAGTCTCCCCTCACCTGAAGCATGGTGACCCTCAGATTAAACTCAGCATCAGTCACCTCTCTCTAATGACAGAGCAACCCCATGATCCTTCGGGACTATGGCTTTACCATTCTCTGCAATCTCGGGGTATGCTCCGAGGCAGAGACAATCTCCACTGACATTGGCATTGGCAAGACACCAGCCTCACCTCATCATCATGACTGATATTAAACTAATAGCACTTCACTACTGCACTTTAGAACTCAATGTCACCTCACACTGCTCTATTCCTGGCAGGTCAGGCTGTATGCAAACACACAACCCTATCTCATGTCACCTGCAATGGCCTCATCTCGTTTATCTTTTAGTGCACTCACTTTGTACTTATTCAGCATCTCTACCTTAGTTTGTCCTTTTGTGTATTGCTGCACTGTTCAGCATGTATTGCCTTGCAGTCCTCAGCCTTGCTTACCTTTTAGCACAGATCTGAAGCTGGGTGGCTTGTAATGGTTTCCCACAGTGAACTGTTAATAGGGCTGGACAATTTGCCATACGATACTGTGTTGCATCAATATCAAATCTGCAGCATATGGCAGCAGTTTCTTTGGTAACACATTGCCTGGACTGCAACCAAGCTGGTAAAAACAATGACTGCAGATGCTGAAAACCAAATACTGGGTTAGTGGTGCTGGAAGAGCACAGCAGTTCAGGCAGCATCCAACGAGCAGCGAAATCGACGTTTCGGGCAAAAGCCCTTCATCAGGAATAAAGGCAGTGAGCCTGAAGCGTGGAGAGATAAGCTAGAGGAGGGTGGGGATGTGGAGAGAGTAGCATAGAGTACAATGGGTGAGTGGGGGAGGAGATGAAGGTGATAGGTCAAGGAGGAGAGGGTGGAGTGGATAGGTGGAAAAGAAGATAGGCAGGTCGGACAAGTCCGGACAAGTCAAGGAGACACTGCTGAGCTGGAAGTTTGAAACTAGGATGAGGTGGGGGAAGGGGAAATGAGGAAACTGTTGAAGTCCACATTGATGCCCTGGGGTTGAAGTGTTCCGAGGCGGAAGATGAGGCGTTCTTCCTCCAGGTGTCTGGTGGTGAGGGAGCGGCAGTGAAGGAGGCCCAGGTCCTCCATATCCTCGGCAGAGTGGGAGGGGGAGTTGAAATGTTGGGCCACGGGGCGGTTTGGTTGATTGGTGCGGGTGTCTCGGAGATGTTCCCTAAAGCGCTCTGCTAGGAGGCGCCCAGTCTCCCCAACGTAGAGGAGACCACATCGGGAGCAACGGATACAATAAATTATATTAGTGGATGTGCAGGTAAAACTTTGATGGATGCGGAAGGCTCCTTTAGGGCCTTGGATAGAGGTGAGGGAGGAGGTGTGGACACAGGTTTTACAGTTCCTGCGGTGGCAGGGGAAAGTGCCAGAATGGGAGGGTGGGTCGTAGGGGGGGTGTGGACCTGACCAGGTAGTCACGGAGGGAACAGTCTTTACGGAAGGCGGAAAGGGGTGGGGAGGGAAATATATCCCTGGTGGTGGGGTCTTTTTGGAGGTGGCAGAAATGTCGGCGGATGAAACCAAATCATCTTCCACCTCAGAACACTTCAACCCCAGGGCATCAATGTGGACTTCAACAGCTTCCTCATTTCCCCTTCCCCCACCTCATCCTAGTTTCAAACTTCCAGCTCAGCACTGTCTCCTTGACTTGTCCGGACTTGTCCGACCTGCCTATCTTCTTTTCCACCTATCCACTCCACCCTCTCCTCCTTGACCTATCACCTTCATCTCCTCCCCCACTCACCCATTGTACTCTATGCTACTCTCTCCTCGCCCCCACCCTCCTCTAGCTTATCTCTCCACGCTTCAGGCTCACTGCCTTTATTCCTGATGAAGGGCTTTTGCCCGAAACGTCAATTTCGCTGTTCATTGGATGCTGCCTGAACTGCTGTGCTCTTCTAGTACCACTAATCCTGCAACCAAGCTGTCATGGCAGAAGGTCTAAAGGGCACAGTCCTCAGTTGAGTCAAGGGGGACAATAGCCAGTCAAGGTGTGTCACCACATTCAGTCAAGAACATTGTCTGATAGCATTCCAGGAGTTGTCCACAGTCAGCCCTGTAAGTCCCGTCTAACTTGTCTGGGCACTGCATGTCTTTTAGCTACAGAGCTGCAGAGGCATTAACCCAGGGAATGGTATTGACCAGCCCTTTCTATAATGGGACTAAAATGGAATTTAATTGGTGGAAGTGGTTGGAAGAGGTTAGAAGAGCTTAAAGTGACAGTGCAGGATTACAAAGTTAAAAATCACACAACACCAGGTTATAGTCCAACAGGTTTATTTGGAAGCACTAGCTTTCGGAGCACTGCTCCTTCATCAGGTGGTTGTCAACCTGATGAAGGAGCAGCGCTCTAAAAGCCAGTGCTTCCAAATAAACCTGTTGGACTATAACTTGGTGTTGTGTGATTTTTAAGTTTGTACACCCCAGAACAACACTGGAACCTCCACATCATCAGTACAGGATGAGTAAGGGTTTTGAGGTGTCCTCAGTGAATGAGCAAGAGGCACAGAGGGCAGGAAGAGTTAGCAATGTGGCAGAATGGAGTGAATGAGTGCTATTGAAAGAAGGTGCTGCAGGCAATGTTGAGAGTATAGTTGAAGAGCCTTTGTGGGTGGTAGGAACTGTTTCAGAGTGACAGTGAGTAAATGATAGCAGAACCAACATGGAGGCACTTACCCTTGTAGAGCCCAGAAGGTCACTGATCATTTTACAGCATTGCTGAGTGTTTCTTATGAGTATGTTGATGGCACTGACTTGGGCAGCTATCTCCTTCCAGGCTGGCAGCATTTGGTGCCATGGTCTCTGTTGAAGTTCTGAGGAGAAAGGCAGCCCTCCATCCATCAGGACCTGCAGTTCCATAACCATGAACCAGGATTCCAACCTCCCGTTCTTAGCCACCCCTGTTCACATTGCAGCTGTGCATTTCACCTGGAATGGTTGTTCTAAACTTGCAGGGTTTGAAATGAGCTTGGACATGTTACATGCGGTGTGAATGGGGCACAGTATTAGCATCGGCAAACAGTTCAGCCTCTGCTGATGGCATCATCAATTACAAGGGCAGAGCCCAGATGTAGAAATATTGAGGTGATAATAGTATGAGGAGTGTGGCCAGGTCTCACAGGGAGAAACAGGGCATGAAACTCCTTGAAACTGACACTCAGTCAAAACATAAGAACAGAAGAAATACAAGCACAAGAATGTAGGCAATTTAACCCTCAAGCACCGATTTTGAACAAAATCAGGGCTGATCTGCCTCAGGCCTCAATTCTTCCAGAAAGTTTCAGTTCCTAAGAGTTATTCCAGATTAAAATATGCGAACTCTGTTTTTGTCTCCACAAAAATAGCCAGACTTAAGTATCGGAGTTGGAAGGCCACATTGTGGTTGTACAGGACATTGGTTAGGCCACGTTTGGAATACTGTGTGCAATTCTGGTCTCCCTCCTATAGTAAGGATGTTGTGAAACCTGAAAAGGTTCATAAAAGATTTCCAAGAATGTTGCCAGGGTTGGAGGATTTGAGTTATGGGGAGGGGCTGAATAGGCTGGGGCTGTTTTCTCTGGAGCATTGGAAGCTGAGGGTGACTTTATTGAGAGTTATAGATAGGGTGAATAAGCAAGGTCTTTTCACTGGGGTGGGGGAGTCCAGAACGAGAGGACATAGGTTTAGAGTGAGAGGGGAAAGATATGAAAAAGGGACCTGAGGGGAACTGTTTTCACGCAGAGGGTGGTACGTGGATGGAATGAGCTGCCAGAGGAAGTGGTGGAAGCTGATACAATTACAACGTTTAAAAGGCATCTGGATGGGTATATGGATAGGAAGGGTTGAGAGAGACATGGGTCAAATGCTGGTAAATGGGACTAGATTAATTCAGGATATCTGGTTAGCATGGATGAGTTAGACTGAAGGGCCTGTTTCCGTGCTGTACATCTCTATGAATATATGACGCTGAACTGTTCAGTTTCTCCAGCATTCTCTGTGTTAGTTTCAGATTTCCAACATTTATTTTTATTTAGTGAACAAGCAAACTCTTTTTAAAGTTTAAACTGGGTGGCTTGACTCTGCTTTGTCAAGTTATTGCTGTGAGAATTGTAATAAGGTATAAATACTACTAAACAAGTATTTGTAAAGGAAAAAGTCAAGGATATTTCAATAAGACAAAATGTTTTATTAATGATTGTCTGTTTTAGAGAGGTGACGAGTTTCTGATGGTTGTATGGCATTTTCCTGAGTCATAGCATGCAATTATTCTAGAATTCTGCCTGTAATTTATGATATATCATGCTGTTAGAAGCATTTTCAAGCTGAATGATGATGTATGTTTAAAGCCTAATCCCTTCCTGTGCATTTTTAGACAAATTGCTGAATCGTTCTATTTGACAAAATTCCTTTAGCTCACTGATAATTGTTGTGTCTTGATTCTTGTAGCTTTTGAGTTTTACTTCTCTGTTTGGTCTAAGTAATGTTGATTTTGGCAGCCCTGGGGCTGTCACTGCTGCTTTTAGTTTGTGTCTGTGAAGTTATGTTTGCTATTCAGTTGTTATTTTGTTTTATGTTTGATGACTGTTCTGTCCATACAGCTTTCTCCCTGGTTCATTCCCACCTCCCTCTCATTTTTGATCAGATCTTTTTTTGGAGGTTTTCTGTCTCTCTCCCCTGGTGATTTTCCTTCTATGAAGGGGTTATATCCCACTTTTAGTTCCGACATTACATGATCTATCCAGATATTCTGCGTTTTTAATTGAGGAAGTGAGTAGCCTTTCCCTGGTAACCATCATTACCACATCATGCCTGACCTACTGAGTGTTTCCAGCATTTTCTGTTCATACATTATTCCCCATTGTTGATCACATGCCAGGAATCTCAGAACAATGACATCAGTATAACGCTTCTTTCCAGTTTCTTACACAGTTTACGTGAGCTGCCCCAATCAGCCTCTTTCAGTCACTTGTCATAATCAGTTCAGCCATCATGATGAGGACTGGAAATATTTATTTGCTAATTCCTTTGATTGAGAACATAACTTTAAAATTTAGGAGTTTAGTTTTAATTCCGGATAATAGGAGGCAATTATTGAGAAACAGGCAAAAAACATTGAAGTTATTATAATACAAACAAGCTTGAAGTTCATTATAATCAAAAGCATCGCTATGTTGACTTCTCAACAGCAGCTAGGGGTAGTTAATAAATGCTGCTCCATCCAGCAATGTCCACTTCCCATCGGTGACAGCACACTGGTCTTCATCAGTCAGGGCATTGAGGATGGAAGTTGGGGGGTTATGTTGTATTTGTACAGGACGTTGGTGAGGCCGCACTTGGAATATTGTTTTCAGTTTTGGTCACCTTGCAATAGGAAGGATGTTATTAAAGTGGAAAGAGCGCAGAAGATAATTTACAAGGAAGCTGCCAGGACTCAAGGGTCTGAGTTATAGGGAGAGGTTGGACAAGTTGGGACGTTTTTTTTCTTTAGAGCATAGGAGATGGAGAGGGGACCTGACAGAGGTGTGTAAGTTCATGAGAGGCATGGATAGGGTGAATGCACTTAGTCTTTTTCCCAGGGTTGGGGAATCAAGGACCAAAGGGCATGAGTTTAAGGTGAGAGAGGAAAACATAAAAGGGAACCTGAGGGGCAACCTTTTTACAAGAGGGTGATACGCATATGGAATGAGCTGTCAGCAGAAGTGGCTGAGGTGCATTTGGACAAATACATGGATAGGAAGGGTTTAGAAGGATATGGGCCAAATGCAGCAAAACGGGGTTAGCATGGATTTACATCTTGGTTGGCATGGACCAGTGTGGGCCAAAGGGCCTGTCTTCATGCTGTAGGACTCTATGACTCTTTGAATTAAAAGAAAATAGGTTAATAGGTGGAAGGTCAAGATATATAACAATAAGTGGGCTTGATTAGGCTCTTCCAGTAAAGAGTAATTTATTCTTGTGGTTTCCCTCAATTATGGAAAGTTTGGAAATAAGAAGTAGTTAACTTATCCTGTTGCTTGTGAACCTCCCAGACACCACATTGCCATTGAGATGTGGTAAACTTAATGTGATTTTTTGTTTTGAGTTGTCATCATTGGAGAAAGCACCAGATGAATCTTATTGACTATGAGCTGCTTGATTGGGATTGTTAACCTGGGTCAATCAGGGACACATATAAATAGGAGAGTTAAAAAAGGAGAAAAAAAAGAAAAAAAGAAAAAGAAAAAATAAACAGGAGTTTCGGAGATTCTCTTCATTCTCGTGACTGGCTGTGAGCTGGCTGGTCAGAACCCATGTCCTGTGCACCAGTAAATATGGGGTGACTGGGTGATGGATACTGGCCTCTGTGTTATTTGAACGGGGGTCGGGGGTAACGTTGGGAGATGGTTGTAATTCAATGAGGTTTGTGAGATTGTGTGGAATGTGTAGGTAAATGTGCACCAGAAATGGAAAATAGCAGTGACCACACCCAGAGTTGGGAGAGTCAGTGGTTCCTTTGTCTGTCTACAGAGTCAGGCTCCATTAAAAAAGAAAAAAAAATAAACAGGAGAGTTGGAGAGTTTCCTGATTTAGGGACTGGCTCTGAGCTGGCTAGTCAGACCCCATCAACTCTGCACATGTAGAAACCTATAAAGTAGTGTGGCTGGATCTAGCTAGTAGACCTGTGCCTCACTACCCACTTCATCTTCAATGACAAGACATACAAACAGTCTTTGATTCCCTAAATCAATGGGACACCCATGGGATCACCAAGATCAGGCTTCTTTGCAGAAGCAGTAATGCAGAGACTAAAGCGAACAGTCCTCCCATGATTCAACCCAAACTTTGGGTCCGCCACGTGGATGAAATCTTTGTCATCACAAAACGGAACAAATTAGAGGAAACCTACATCATCAACAACATCCTTACTGGCATAAATTTCACAAAAGAGGTGGAGGTCAATAACAGATTCCTCTTCCTAGGTGTCAGAATGGAACAGACAGTTAATGGAGAACTGCTGACCACCATCTGCAGGAAAGCAACACACACAGACCAGATGTTCAACTACAGGAGCAATCATCTCAACACTCACAAACAGAGCTGCATCAGGACATTATTTAAATGGACAACATTATAATGCACCACCCAGGAACTACAGGCAGCAGAAGGAGGATAGCTTATACAATGTATTCAAGAAGAACAAGTACCCGATAAATACAATCTGGTGATATTTAAACAATAAGCCCCAACAACCAAACACAACACGCTCAGACTCCAGGCACACTACCACACATCAAAGACATCTCAGAGATGACTCCCAGATTACTCCAACCCCTTGGCATCATGGTCGCTCACAAACCAACCAACAGACTGAAACAGCTACCAATGGACCTAAAGGACCATATACCGACTACCAGCAAATTGAATGTCATCTACAAAATACTGTGCAAGGACTGTAACAAATACTATATTGGACAAACAGGCAGAAAACTAGTCACCAGGATACATGAACACCAACTAGCCACCAAAAGACATGACTAGTATCCTTACACACAGACAAAGAAGGACAGCACTTCGACTGGGACAACATATCCATCCTAGGACAGGCTAATCAGAGATGCACAGGAATTCCTAGAGGCCTGGCATTCAAACCGGAACTCCATCAATAAACACATTGATTTGGATCCCATTTGCCAACCTCTGAGAAAACGAACCAGAAATATTATCACCGACCACAACAGACCAAGACACATAAATAGAAAGCGGGACAGGACATCAGTGCTTCACGGGAGGCTCACTGATGATGTTAGCTAGCATGGTGACAAAACATCTGAAAACAAATCTTCTAGCTCAGCGAGCAAACTTACAATCAGAGTAGAATATTATTTTACTCCAAGTTACACTAAGGCCCTCCATGTAATCAAGAGAAAACCCCCAAAGCCACAACTGCACTGGTAACATGATCAAATTAAAATTGCCTTGAGAAGGTTCACATACTCGATATATTTTCAAACTGAAGTATTCACTGGAATATCATCAAATCTGCAGCAGAGTGACTGGGTTGTGTGTGTAATCCATTCTGCTTCACCTCCAAGGTCACTGCGTCCATGTAAACTTTTAAATCTGTCATTTCTATTTTCTCCTGCAAGTCTCTCCTCTAGAACACAGTCTTCTCCAAGGCCTTCAGACTTACAATTGCTACCACCTGCTCTCCAGCTTTCTCTGTGAGGCAGAAACGTGGTCCATCCTTGGCCAAAGCTTTCTTTACATTGTCTCCATATCAATAAGTGGTGCTTTGTGAACACCAGGATGTTTGCTTTGAATAGTATCACTCATGAGCCTTGCTGTGTTCCCCTCCTCATCTAGGAATATTGTTGTTATACAGAACTGTCAGTGTATTTGTATTCAATTGCCTTATTGCTTACAACTGTGAATCCTTAAATGGGTTAACACTTCCCTAAAATGCAAACACCCCAGGCAAATTTTTAAAATGGTTTAATGAAAAAGAAAGTTGTATCATTATAGAAGCAGAAGATCAGTTGGCTTCTCCTGACTCTTTGAATGACCTTTCCAATCAGTGCCATTCTCATACATGTTTCCTTAAGCTACCTGTTCATTCTGGAAATCAGAAACAGTAACGTAAATGCTAGAAACATAGAACAATTTGAGTAGTGTGGATGAAGAGGAAGGCTGGTTACAATTGAGGGTGTGAATTCTTTCAGAACCAAAGTTACCTCTTGGTTATCAAATGCAAACTGAATTTACAGTATTCAAATATGAGGCAAACACATCCCTTGTTGAAGCCGTTCACTAAATTAATGGTTTTGGGTCATTTTTGTGATATTGCTCTGGGTATGCACTTCATTCATTGGAAATAGGGAAAGACAATTCAGTTCATTTAACAACCAGTTTTTGATTCTTCCCCTTTCATGAGCCTATTCTTTGTCAACAATCCACTTTCTTCCTGATAAGTTAGTCCATCCTTATTGTGTTCGCTGGAAAATATTTCTGTCTGAGTTTAAAGTTTTATTTTCTCAATGAATCTTGAAGATATTGATTGGATTAACTTGAGCCATTTCCCTTATAATTTTGCAAATTTGATATTAAGGAGATTTTTAAATGTAAATTATTGAGCCTAATTTGCTAAATCAGGAAATATGAATGGTCCATCATTTAAATATATGTAGCAATCTGACACATGTCTTACAGGAACTATCATCTGCACTGGAATCTGATATGAATCTTGGAGAGTGATACATAACTTTGGCAAATGCAGTGAATTTTGCAAAGTGCTGTTCCATAGCCTCAAGATCCTCTCTTACAAATTACTCCATGTTTGATGTACACTCTTGGAACTCTCAAACCTAACACTGCCATTTTCAACTCACTTGTAGAATGGTTACTGATTACTATCTAAAGAAATGGTCCTCATTGGTGAGATCTCCAATTATCATTGAGAAAGAGATTAGTGGGAATGCTGAGGAGATATCTTCCAAGATGGCCGGCAGAGAGAACAAATATGGATAGAGAACTTGTTGGCAAACAGGAAACAAAGAGTAGGAATAAATTATTCATTTTCTGAGTGGCACAGAGAGGCTAACAAGGTATCGCAGTGATCGGTGCTTGGTCCCTAGCCATTCAGAGTATTTATTAGGGATTTAGAAGAAGGAATTAAATGTAATATATCTCCAAGTTTACAGATAAGATAAAGCTGGGTGTTTGGGTGAACTGCAAAGAAGATGCAGAGACGCGTGATTTAGATAAATTGAGGGAGTGGGCAAATGCAGAGCAGATGAAGTATAATGTGGATAAATGTAAGGGTATTCACATTATATTTATGATTAGTATCACAAATGGGAAGACAGATTATTATCTGAATGGCGATAGATTGGAAAAGGCGGGGGGGGGGGGGTACTACAAGACCTGGATGTCCTTGTACACCAGTTGTGCCAACAGTTGGGAGGTGCACTTGAACTTTTTATCCAATATTCGTGTTAGGTAGTTCATGGGCATTGCCACCCACCCTGATTCATGTATCTCATGCTCCTGTGAGTATCAATGAGTGATAACTGGAGACATCTGTCTGCTGAATAGCAATTCCACAAGCAAGAATTAGAATTATACTCAGATTTTATTGCCACATGTACTCAAATACAGGAATACAGTGAAAAGCATACAAACCTGCCATTTCTGGCACCATCTTACATACAAAAGTACCGATGTGTAACATTTTAGGTATGCATTGGAAAAATAGAGAAAAGAAGTTATAAGTTTAACATTACAATCCTTCTAAAATAGAGAAAGAGAGAGAAAAGCATAAAAGTAGATGGAGCAGACAAGTCTGGCTGGACTTCACCTCGAGACTGGGAGACCGTACTGGGCTTCTGAGCAGGAACAGTTGCACCAAGTTACATTATTATACAATCCAACAGAGCCAGACATAGGTCATATTTTGTCTCATTCAGGGTTTTGTATTTTGAGCCACATGTTTTCCTGCCCATTGGATCTGGGGCAACGAGATGATTAAGTAATAAGCTTTATGTGTATGCATTTCTCACACATCACTTTAATCTGCTCTCCTGTATGTCAGGGTCAGTTGTCAGAAACAATCAGCACAAATAAACTGAAGATGAAATGTTAATATCCTTGCTACTCTGAAAGCTCGTTGCCTGTATTCTGGTCAGTCAAATCTTTAAAACCTGTGATTTCACCATGTTACACTCTTCAATGTAAACATTCTCACCATGTTCAAGGACTGGTGAAGAAATAAACCATGCACAAGGACTGGTGAAGAAATATCTGGGTCCTTTATTTTATTACAACTGTACACAATAAATTCAGAAAATGAATATAAAATCTCTACTTTGGCTTCTTACAGACCGATTACAAACTGTGGGATTAATATGTCACATCCTGTCAAAGTATGCAATGATTGACATCACTTTAAGATAAGTCTCCTTAAAGGTTTACACACATCATGTCAACATCAATGTTCATGGCAGTTGTGAACTTCAGTACCTTTCCTCCTTAACATTTGGGCACATGTAAAATTAGCACCTCTAAGTTCACAAAACGTAAAATACAAAAGTAGAGAAAAGCATAAACATGTAGCTTACTGTACAATGTGTGAAAATTTATTTCATTTTTGCTCATTTTAGCAATTGGACATAAAAGACGTAATGAAAATAACTTCACTCCTCATGATCCTTAAGTCTTTGATACTTGCAGGATTTTTTAACTTGCTGATTCTGCGCTGTGATAGAAAGCTGACTTTTTATTTATTATGTCTTCCTTGCCATGTTGTGGCTGTCAAATACCTGGGGGCAGGATACACTGCAAACTATCTTTCAAGGTTAATTGGGATGGCCTGGTTAAGATACCTTCAAAAGATAGATTTCTACTTAGTAATAATAACTGAATTTAATGACAGAATTCTGCTCTTGAGGTTCTCCCACATAATATTGGATAGTGCTGCACAGTGACAGAATCAGCCCCATGACTTTGTTTGTTTTGCCTCTAAATAAAAGCATTGCTCTGAAGCAAGAATAGAGACACACAAGACCAGGATCTGAACTAAAACTGCAGCTCCTTCCTAAAGTGGCTTCAATGTTTAGCAGCTTTGCAGGCTGAGTTTTTGACCTTAACACAACAAGGAAAAGGTTTCTGCTATTGATCAAAGTGAATGCTGTGTGTAACAGTTCCACATTTAGGAATGAATGCAATGATGATGTATAGAACATTCATGAGATCCAGGTGGTGCCCGAAATTGCTTTATCCTCTTGAGACCAGGGTCCAAAACCATTTAAGCAGCTAATTAATGTCACCCTTCACTTTCATCTGATCAGGGTCACATAGAAAATGCACAACAGTCAGGATTTCTTTTCGTTTCAACAGCCAGGATTAAGAATTGTAAATCTAACTTGTTCTAAAATTTATTCCTGTGATTTCCATGTTTAGATAATGAAGATGCTTTTATTTCCTATCAATCACAGTTTTTACAAATTCATCTTAACATCATGGTACTTAGTCACTCTAATTCTCTTTAACAAAATCCCCCAGCACCCCTTGGGACACTGAGGACTTTAAACTTTTCTGCCCTCATTGACACTTTGCTAACATTTAATGATCTACAGCCATTTAAGACGTGCTGAGAGAGATTTTGAGGTGCAGTCACTCTGGGCAATTAACGGCAGTTGTACATTTGTTGTAATCCAAGGTGTTTTGATAATAAGGTGACTGATGTATCCGTGACATATTGAAGATTAATGAGGAAGTTACTTCATTTCTTCTGAAGCTAACCTTAGATAACAGTGATGCTGACAGCAGCTGGTTTTATTAAAAAAAAAAGTGATTTTTAACATTATATGTAAAACTAGGCTTTGACAGTACGGAAATGATGTTTCAGGTCCAACAACACTTGAAGGCAGGTCCACTGGGATCATCTGGGGAATCAAATTCAAGAGCAGGGAGGTTTTTCTTCATTTATACTGAGTTTTGGTGAGGCTGTATCTGAAGCACTGTGTACTGGAATGGTCACTGTATTTACAGAAGGGTGTCAAAGTTTTGACAGCAGTTTAGAGAAGTTTTACCAGACCACTATCTGGAATGAGTGGATTGCCTCATGAGGAAAGATTATATATTTCTGGAGTTTAGGAGAGTCTGAAGGGATACAACTGAAACATATAAGAGGGGGACTTGACTGGGTCGATGTTGGAAGGATGTTTCCTCTTGTAGGAGAACCTAGAACTTCAGTTTATAATTTTAAAACTGAGAGTTTTCCAATTCAAAGCAGAGATTAGGAAGCATTTTTTCTCTGAAGACTGGGTAAGTATTTAGAATTCCTTTCCTCAAAAGATAGTGTACGCATAATTTTAAATATTCTTAAGGTAGAGGTGGATCAATTCTTAATTACCAGGAGGATGGAAGATTATCGATGATATGCAGGAATGTAGTGTTGAGGTTAAAATCAGGTCAGCCATAATGTTGTTGAATGGTGAATCAGGCACAAACAGCAGAATGGCCGACTGTTGTGCCTTGTTTATTATATTCATATCTGATCTCCCTGGGAATGCAATGTTAATTTACACTAATATTAAGAAAAGGAGGTCTTAGGAATACTGAATCAGTTTTGCCATTTAGGAATACTCAGTGACATCCTGTAAAAGCTGTATTTTTCTATGTTTCTGATTGTTTCAAAAACAAAAATATTGGGGAAGAGATTACTTTTCAAAAAGAAACTACCAGCACTCATTGTAAGCATCGTTTACACTGCTACTTGTTTAGCCAATTTATCATCCTTATAGGCAAGGTGGCTCACAGCACCAGAGACCTGGTTTGATTCCAGCCTTGGGCAATTGTCTGTGTGGAGATTCTCCCCGTATCTGTGTGTGTTTTCTCTCATAATCCAAAGATGTGCAGGTTAGGTGAATTGGCCATGCTAAATTGCCGATAGTGTTCAGAGATGTGGAGGTTAGATGCATTAGTGAGGGGTAAATGTAGAGTAATGGGGAATGGGTTTGGGTGGGATATTCTTCAGAGGGTAAGAATGGACCTGTTGGGCTGAAGGGCCTATTTCCACACTGTAGGGATTTGATTATTCTATACCTGGTCTGGTCTACATGTCACTTCAGACCCAGAGCAATGTGGTTGGGCCTTTAACTGCCCTCTGGGCAACTGTGGATGGGCAAGAAATGCTGGCCACCAATGCTCACATCCTGTGAATGAATGTTAAAAAAAATCTGGCTTGATTGATCATACTTTGATTAGTTTTGTAATAAGCAAAAATTCATTAACAAAAGAAATGAAAATACAGAGAATAAACCAAACTACCCATTTATAAAACAAACAAATGTTTTGTACTGTACCTAACACATCAGAGTCCCTCTATCTAATACTTGAGTAAGTTTACATCATTTGTGGCTTTAACCTTTCGACTGGAACTGTAGATAACTTCTTCCTGGAACTATTATATACTTGGTTAAATGGGATTCAGCTTCAATTCACTTCAGGACTTTATTCTAGACCTCTGGTCTGGGATTAACACTAACATTTTATTCTGAGGGTAATGTAGTTCACCACATATCATCTTCTCAGGAGCATATTCTATGCTATTCCTATTCCTATCCCAAGGACTATCCTATTCCTAGGACTTCACAGACTGTTCAAAACTCAAAACAAAAACTCTCTCTCAGCAATGGGTGTTTCCCTTAAACTTAAGAAACCTCCTTTGACCTTCTAAACTCGAGCTCGTTTACCTTGTTTGGTTGAAAAATCCTATCAATCCTCTCAGATCCCAACTCAATCTCAGATCCCAACTCAATCTCAGACCCCAACTCAATCTCAGATCCCAACTCAATCTCAGATCCCAACTCAATCACAGATCCCAACTCAATCTCAGATCCCAACTCAATCACAGATCCCAACTCAATCTCAGATCCCAACTCAATCTCAGACCCCAACTCAATCTCAGATCCCAACTCAATCTCAGATCCTAACTCATTCACAAATCTCAACTCAATCTAATGTTAAGCCTCAAAAACAATTTTAGAAAGATATCACCATAAGTGCATAAATACTGAAAAGTCAATTATTAACTTGAGACACATGGAAAACCAATGATTCCTAACTCAAAAAGCTGAAACTCAAGCTTCCAAAAAAAAAGAAAAAAATATACAGTATATATGTCCCACACTTTACATCACATTGTGTACTCTTTTGGGTGATCAAATGAACAAACAATTAATCAATTAATTAAAAGATCTAATGGGGAACCGAAACAAAACTTCAAAACAAAGTAACGATGTAATTGTCAGTGCTGAATGCCCTTCAATAGCCATAGAAGACCAGAAGAATGTCAATGGCAACTATATGCTCCCTCTTCAGGGCCACTTGGCAATGGACCAACCATAAAAGTGCACCAGACCATCAGGACTAACAATTCCCTTTCATTCTTTCTATGTGTTCATGGTATTTAATCAATTCCCTTCACTTGCATATCCTCAACTTAAAAAATACAATTAACATTCCATTCATTTCATTATCAGCAACAATTGCAAAATTGCATGAGAATTATGAAAGATATGGTTCATGCATTATTTTGTGAACAAAACTAATTATCATGGACCCACTTTTACTGAGTTAAATAACACGCTTACTGAAACTCTCCCCGTGTCTGCGTGGGTTTCCTCCGGGTGCTCCAGTTTCCTCCCACATTCTAAAAGTATGCAGGTTAGGTGAATTGGCCATGCTAAATTGCCGGTAGTGTTAGGTGAAGGGGTAAATGTAGGGGAATGGGTCTGGGTGGGTTGCACTTCGGTGGGTTGGTGTGGACTTGTTGGGCCGAAGAGCCTGCTTCTACACTAAGTAATCTAATCTAATCTTAAAAAAAGTAACGGTTAACCTACTATTTATCATTGGGGTTAGAAAGGATTTGTGAACAAATTTGTGGGTGGAGGTCATTTGCTCCCACATCTTCTCATCCATAACCATTTCCCAGTTTCCTGGGAAGGGGAAGGAGTTTTTAATGGAGTTATAGGAATAGTCAATGAGATCATGGCTAATCTGTAGCCTAATTGTACATACCTGCCTTTGGCCCACATCACTTCATACTTTGCTTAACAACAATTCATCTATCTCAGATTTAAGATTAGCAATTGATCAAATGTCAATTGCCACTTGTGGAAGAGAGTTCCAAACCTCTCCCATCCTTTGTGTGTGTGGAAGTGCTTCCTGACATCTCTCCTGAACAGCCTGGCCCTCACTCTCTGCTCCTAGTTCTAGAATCCCCAACAAGTGGAAATAGTTTATCTTTATGTACTCTGTCTTTTCCTGTTAATATCTTGAAAATATTAACAGGTCACCACTTAATCTTCTAAATTCTAGGGAAAACAGGCCTAATTTGTATAATCTCTCCTCATAATTTAACACCTGAAGTGCAGGTATCATTCTTGTAAATCTACTTTGCACTCTCTCCAAAGCCAATATATCCTTCCGAAGGTGTGGTGCCCAGTTGCTAACATTTTGCATCTCCGAGCAGTCAGCTATAATGTTAAACCACAACCATGAGAAACTGACTATAGACATTGATGAGTCCCAGTGAATTCAAAGTCACATGGTGTCACAGCAATCTCAATCCCCAGAGTAAGTGGAGGGATCTTCCATGACCTCTTCAGCAGGTCACTTTGGGTGGAGTGTGAATCCATCTCTTTCATCAGGAAAATTGTCTCTGCAAGAATCCCCTAGCGTTGCTCTCAGTCCATGGGAATATTACTGGAACTGAGGCATATAAAACGGTCAGGGATTAGTGTGGAGATTGGGATTCTGGCCACTATTAACTTGTCAATGGGCAGCCATGTATATAGGCTGACAATTTGATATTCCAGCATTTCTGATGACGATTGCCCACACCTTTGCACATCAACTGACAATTATTGCAGTTCCATTCTCCCCAGTTTATCTGTTAGGTGTAGAAACAGTGTGCAGTAAACCGTGCTTTCAAATGTACATTTGAAACCATGAGTAGTGATGTGGAAAGACAGTATTTAAAGGTGCAGTTCGCAAAGAGATTGTACTGTGGCATAGTGACAGATGGTTAAAGCATTTGTCGGGATTTGCTTTATCAGCTGATGAGTAAAAGTGAGACCCTATTTATTTTAGTTTGGTTCATGAATTCAATGAAGAAGATTGCGAGGAATCACATATGAAATGTCAATATGATTAAGTAATATCAAAAACACACAATAACTTCAACACAGTTTGGTCATTATTGTCAGCTTAAACACAATTGGCTGTTTAAGGAAGAGTTCCTGTACAATAATTGGATGAAAAGAGCAAAGGTACATAGTTCTATAGGTAAACTTACAAAATCTGCAAATGGATTTATCAAGATGAAAAATCTTTAGTTTTTAGCATGAGTGCTCTTTGTCAAGTGATTGATTGTCAGTAATTTGTACATTTGCAATTTGGTTATTATTGGAACCACTTAGATCCCCATTCTGAAATGTCAATGTGTGAACACTGCTATCTCTTCCTCTAAGCCCAGGTGATAACAGTTATCATGAAACTTTGCAGAATAAATCATTGTGTTTTTGTTGAAGTGCCTGGAAGCCAGCTCGAAGGTGGAATTTCTAATGGACAAAGTCAAACAATATTAAATACAATGACAGCCATATGTTTTACCTTAATGACCAACAGTGTCTTTGCTAAGCAGTGTAACAGTGTGGAAAAAATTGTAAAAAACCTTCATTGCTTTTCTGAATAAACACCTAATTAAAAGTCTGGCAGATGGTATTAGTACTTTCTTATAAAAGATTTCTAAATTAACTCCTTTTGTGAATGTCAGATTGTTTTATAATCTAAATGAATAATATTTTTGAGGATGAGCGAATGTTTACATGTAGTAAAACAACTCTTCAATCTTACAAACAGGAAAGTTCAAAGCATCCCTCAGATCTCTTCAGATAAAATGTACTCTGCATTTTGCGTTGATTATGTTGTTTTATTTTTGAAAGAATTGTCTCTCATTTAACAACAGAACCTTTACTCATGCAGTCTTTCCAATCCCATTCAAGAAGTGGAAGTTGAAATGTATGATGTAAGTAAATTATAGATTTGCAGCAGAAACCAGCCCTGACATTTTCTAAATCAGTTCCTATGGCAGCAAAGTTCTGAGGTTTTAAATAGCTCCACACTCTTTTCTCAACTCAATACTGTCTCTTTTTTTTAAAAGTGGAGTTTAGGGTGATGGAGAGATATTTTAGAATACCTTTGAGCCTCTGAGTACAATCTGTAAAGCACCTTAGTACAGTTTGTTTTGAGCAGGCAAAGGTAGTTTGATTTGAAATTTATTGTAATGTTGTTGTCTGACACATTAAGTAGCAGTGTGTCCGGAGGACAGTCATTAAGCTGCAGGGTCACAGAGTTTGTCCTGAAGTTCAGTTAAGCCACACAACATCGCTACCACAAATGGATTGTCAAGAACTTGCCAATAAGCTGAGGAAATTCCAGATTCAGACCACTATCCTTCTTCCTTTATTCTTTTTGTTTATTTTCAAGCTGAATTTTCCTTTATTTTCACATGGGAATTAATGAAGAGAGGTCACCAGCAGGTGCTGGGCTTGATGTGTGACACGATGCACTGCAGGAAACCAAGGGGTCACTGCTGCTTTAATTGCTGTGTGCTTTGTAGAATTAGCCGGGATGTTGTTTTCTCACCAATGTTATGCCAACCTCCTGCTGATTTTATCCAACACATGTGGTAAGAATGCACAACATCTTAAATCCTGTTTATATCGAGCTCTTGAGCATAACCATCTGTGAAGTAATAAACTGAAATTAAAAGATCACAGATCTTGGTTAGGCTCTAGTGAATACTCAACCATGGTTAATCTTCCATCAATCCATAATAATTCCAAGATGGTGTCTCGTGCCCATAACTCAACATTAAAAAAAACAATTTTCCATTGTTCAGCCAGCTGATTGTTCCTTTCACCTCACTTTCCCTACTTTCTATTGTCAAGGCAGTTCCATGTGCTGAGATATACTGCCACTCATGCTAATTGATTCTTGATACATTACTCAAGTTGTCATTTTCCATATGTTTGATCCAAGCAGTGAGTGTCAGTAAGTATTTAACCATATGTGATGACAGCCCAGCCCTGTCCAACACTAGATTCATCTTCTTATTGTCCACACACAATCCAATTCCATGAGTAATCTGATGTGGAAATTGTTGGACAATTACTTCCTGTTCTAATCAGACACACTGAGGCTAACTATCCTACTTCCACAATTGCCCAGTTTATTTTTTTAATATTGTAAATTCAAGAAATAGAAACAATAATAATAACAACTTGCATGTAGATAGCACCTTTAATAAAACAAAGAATTCCAAAATCCTTCACAAAAAAGTTATTAAAACGTTTCAGAATTTGATCTGAATCACAGAAGGAAACATTGGTTCAAACATTTCATCAAAAGGATCAGTTGAAGGCACATCTTAAACCGAGTACACAGGCTTTCGGAAGAGAATTTCCAATTTCAGTGTCTGGTTCGCTGAAAGCATGACTGCCAATGGTGCAGTGAGGAAACGTTTAGTTAGAATTGAAGGTGTTTCTCCTGGTTTGAAAGGGTTCAAAGACAAGTGAAGATTGACATCTGTGTGGCCTCTCCTGGCTAGTTCACATGTTGTACTTGTTGGACAGCACACAGTGTAAAATCGCTCCACAGGAATCCTCAAACTGTTTTATGTCTAGTTTTTAAAGAAAGGCATCAGTCTGTGTGCCTTGTCTTCTGACCATCAATTGATGGGATCCACTTTTCCTTTTGTACTTTATCAAAATTGGTCAGGACCATGTACCCCTCCATCAAACCTCAAAGAAATCTTTCTTGTTTTAAGGAGAATATCCCTACCAATACGCCCACAGCCATCCTCCCCACTCCCAATCCCCAAAGTCAGATAGGTCTCCTTTGCATCCTCTCAAAATTATTTTCAAAAATGTTTCCAGGAATAAGAAACTTCAATCCTCAAGATAGATTGATGAAGTTGGGACTGTTCTCTTTGGAGGGAAGAAGGCTGAGATGAGATTTGATAAAGGATTTACAAAATCATGAACAGCTTGGACAGAGCAGGTATGGGGAAGCTGTTCATACTCGTTAAAAAGAATGAGCGAGTGTGGATTTAAAGAGATGTGCAGTTGCAGCCTGGGTGTTGTGAGTAAACAATCCTTTCACTCAGTGAGTGGTTAGGAGCTAGAATGCACTGTCTGGAAATGTAGTGAAGTCAGGTTCAACTGAGGCATTCAAGAGGGGCATTGAATAGTTATTTGGATAGAAGTGGTAAGCAAGAATATTAGATAAAAGCAGGAAATATGGACCAGAAAAAAATGAATTGGTTGAAGCCAATTGGACCCCCTTAGTAGTGTAACAAATCTATGATTCTGTGATCCAAGGAACTTCAGATTTTCCCTGAAACGTGGTGATGAGAATTCAATTCTCTAACCAGAGTTTCATAAAATTTCAACATAACTTTGCTAACCACTCTCTCAATATCATTCAAAGTTTGATGCATGAACTCCTGAGGTCTCTCTGTGGAATCATTTGAACTGTGCTACTAATCCAGTATTTCCTCACCCTGTGTCTTCTCCCAAAATGTACCACTTCATTCACCTCTATTAATTCCATCTGCCACTGGCCTGTTCGACTGGGAGACTGTCCACACTGAGTTTCCATTGATTGTTGTTATCCCAAATGTTTGCCTCTCCTTCATGTTTGGTATTCTTGGCAACTATTAGAATATTACCTTGTAATCTAATATCCTAATCTTTTATACACAACAAAAGAAGTAATGGTTCTTGTGGTAACCGATGTAAAACACCATTGTCTACCATTCACCGGTCTGAAAAAGATTCAGTTATCATGTGGGTAACTAGATAATTTGACCTTAAGCCAAGTTTATATTGAAGCTTCTTTTAAATTCACTTGTGGGATGTGGGCCCAGCATTTATTGGTCATCCCTAGTTGCCCCTTGAGAAGGTGGGGATGAGCTGCCTTCTTGAATCACTGCAGTCCAAGTGCTGTAGGTAGACCCACAATACTGTTAGGGATGGAATTCCAGGATTTTGATCCAGTGAATGTGAAGGAATTTGCAGGGCTGGTGTTCCCATCTACCTGCTGACCATGTCCTTCTGAATGGAAGGTGTTGTGGGTTTGGAAGGAACTGTCTGAAGTTCTCTGGTGCATATCTGCAGTATATTTTGTAGATGGTACACACTGCTGCTACTGAGCATTTTTGGTAGTGAGAGAGAATGCTTGTGGATGTGACACCAATCAAGTGGTCGCTTTGTTCTGGATAGTGTCAAATGTCTTGAGTGTTGTTATGGTTGCACCCATCCAGGCAAGAGGGGAGTATTCCATCACACTCCTGACTTGTGCCTTGTAGATGGTGGGACAGGATTTGGGGAGTCGGGAGGGGAGTTACTTGCTGCAATATTCTTAGCCTCTGATCTGCTTTTTTTAAAATTCATTCATGGCTAGGCCAGCATTTAGTGCCCATCCCACAGAGTAATTAAGAGTCAATCACATTGATATTCTTGCAGCCAGTTTATTTATATGGCACACCCAGTTGAGTTTTCTGTCAATGGTGACCACCCAAGATGTTGTTAGTGAGGGATTCAGTGATGGTAACGCCATTGAATGTCAAGCGGTGGTTGTTAGATAATCTCCGTTTGGAGATAGTCATTGCCTGGCATTTGTATGGGATGCATGTTATTTGCCACTTGTCAGCTCAAGCCTGAATATTGTTCAGAGCTTGTTGCATTTGACATAGACTGCTTCAGTATCTGAGGAGGTGCAAATGGTACTGAACATTGTGCAATTATCAGCAAAATGCTTCATTTCTGACCTTATGATGGAGGGACAGTCATTGTTGAAGCAACTGAAGATGGTTGGGCTGAGGACACTCCCCCGAGGAACCCCTGCAGAGATGTCCTGGGGTTTAGGTGACTGAACTCCAACAACCACAGCCATGTTTCTATGTGCCAGGTATGAGCAGAGAGTTTATCCCTGATACTCATGGAGCCCGAGCAAAACTGGAATCATTGATACTACACTTGGTTGATGCAACCTTGATGTCAAGGGCTGTCACTCTTCCCTCCTGTCTGCAATTCAGCTCTTTTGTCCATGTTTGAACCAAGGCTGTAATGAGGTCAGGAGCTGAGGGCTCTGGTGGAACCAAAGTCTATCACTTACTGCTTATGCTGTTTGGCATATAAGTGGTCCAATTTGGTAGCTTCACCAGGTTAACACCTCATTTTCAGGTATGCCTGATGCTGCTTCTGGAATGTCCTCCTGCACTCTCCATTGAACCAGGGTTGATCCCTTGGCTTGATGGTAATGGATGAGTGAGGGATATACCAGGCCATGAGGTTTCAGATTGTGCTGGAGTACAATTCTGCTGTTGTTGATCGCCTGCAATGCTTCATGGATGCTCAGTCTTGACGTCTATCCCATTTAGATTAGATTAGATTCCCTACAGATTAGATTCTCTACAGTGTGGAAACAGGCTTTTCGGCCTAATCAGTCCACACTGACCCTCCGGACAGTAACCCACCCAGACCCACTTCCCTCTAACTAATGCACCTAACACTACGGGCAATTTTAACATGACCTGCACATCTTTGGACTGTGGGAGGAAACCGGAGCACCCGCAGGAAACCCATGAAAGCATGGGGAGAACGTGTAAACTCCACACAGACAGTCACCCAAGGCTGGAATCAAACCTGGGACCCTGGTGCTGTGAGACAGCAGTGCTAACCGCTGAGCCGCCATGCTGCGCCAGTGCACAGCGATAGGATCACACAACACAATGGAGGCTATTCTCGATGTGAAGACGAGACATGGTCTCCACAAGCACTGTGTTATAACCATTCTTAATGAGACTGACATGGCAATGACTCTACCTTTCCATGCACCTCGATTTTGTTAACCAACTTTACATGACTTTCTTTAAATCCATTGATACATGCATTGCTTCTCCTTCATGGCTTCTCTGTTATTCATGAGAAAAATTAATACCATTTGTCAACACACAATCTGTTTCACAAATCTGTGCTCACTTTCCTTAATTAACTCAAATCTCTGCAATTGAGTGTTGATTTCTTTGATTATTATTTCTAAAATCGAACCTACTGATGTTCAGTTGACCCAGTCTGTCATTGCTTTCTTAAAGAAGGGTATCACATTTGTCATTCTCCAATCCTTCGGTCCTTCTCCCTGTATTGAGAGAAAATCAAAGGATTATGGCAGGCTTTTGTGCAGAGGCTCCTCAAGCAATACTGCAAACTAGTATACAGGTACAGCTGGTAATAAAGAAGGGAAAGTTAAATGTTAGCATTTAATATTGTTAAAGGAGTAGAATATAACAGTAGAGAAGTGCTGCTGTCAGTGCACTAGGCATTAATGAGATCCTGCCTGGAGTATTACATCAAGTTTTGGCCCCTTTCCTTGAGAAGGGATATAATTACTTTGGAGGCAGTTCACAAGAGGTTCACTAAATTGAATCCAGAGATGAGGAGTTTGTCTTATTGAGCAGAGATTGAGCAGTTTATGACTATATTCTCTAGAGTTTTAAAGATTGAGAGGAGATTTGATTTAGGTATATAAGATGCTAAAGGGGATTGATAGAGTAGACATAGAGAGGATGTTTTCTCACGCATGGTAATTTAGAACAAGAGGTCCTAGTTTTAGGATGAGGAGTAGCAGATTTAAAACAGAGATAAGGAGAAATTATTTCTCTCCAAATGTCATAAATCTGTTGAATTCACTCCCCTGAATGGAGTGGATACTGACACATTAAGTAAATTGAATGATGAGAAAGATTTTTAATTAGCAATGGCTGAGGGGTAATGGAGAGTGGGCACAAAACTGGAGTTGAGGCTGAGACAGGATCCTTTAACAACCAAGGATGCAAGCAAACAGGGCCAGGTAACTCATCGACTCTTAAATACAGCCAGCCTTTCCAATACGTAGAGTCATAGAGATATACAACACGGAAACAGACCCTTCAGTTCAACTCATTCATACCAACTAGATATTGCAAATTAATCTAGTCCCATTTGCCAGCATTTGGTCCATATCCCTCAAAACTCTTCCTATTCACATACCCATTCAGATGCCTTTGAAATGTTGTAATTGTACCAGCCTCCACCACTTCCTCGGGCAGCTCATTCCATACACGTACCACCCTCTGCGTGAAAAAGTAGCTCTTTGGATCTCTTTTCTATCTTTCCTATCTCACCTTAAACCTAAGCACTCTAGTTTTGGACTGCCCCACCCCAGGGGAAAGGTCTTGATTATTTACCCTATCAATGCCCCTGATGACTTTATAAACCTCTGTACAGTCTCCCCTCAGCCTCCAACGATACAGGAAAAACAACCCCAGCCTATTCAGCCTCCCCCAATAATAGCTCACACCCTCCCAACCCTGGCAACATCCTTGTAAATCTTTTCTGAACCCTTTCAAGTTTCACAACATCCTTCCTATAGCAAGAAGACCAAAATTGCACATAATATTCCAAAAGTGGCTTTATCAATGTCCTGTCTGGCTGTAGGATGACCTCCCAACTCCTCTACTCAATGCACTGACCAATAAAGGCAAGCACGCCAAATGCTTTCTTCACTATCCTGTCTATCTGCTGTCTCCACTTCAAGGAACTATGAACCTGAACTCCAAGGTCTCTTTGTTCCTCAGGATCTTACCATTAAGTAAGGACCTTGCCTTTCCAAAATGCAGCACCTCACATTTATCTGAATTAAACTCTATCTGACACTCCTTGGGCCATCTGATTAAGGTCCTGTTGTAATCTGAGGTAACCAGTTTTGCTGTCCACTACACCTCCAATTTTGGTGTCATCTGCAAACTTACTAACTATATCTTGTGTGTTCATATCCAAATTATTTATGTAAATGACAAAAAGCAATGGACCCAGCACCAATCCTTGTGGCACTCCACTGATCACAGGCCTCCCGTCTAAAAGGTGATCCTCCACCACCACTCTCTGTCTGCTATCTTCGAGCCAGTTTTGCATCCAAATGGCTAGTTCTGCCTTTATTCCACGTGATATCATTTGGATTCATCTTCACCCCATCCATTCTCTCCACTAACGCTGATTCTGCTGATTTTGCTCAGTATCATTTTCCCTTCAATACTCTAGTCACGCCTGCACCTTTAAACAAATATAACCCTCTCTGTCCATTACTGGATCCATTCCACCTCTTACTACAAGCTATTTACATATCAGTACAATGGAACTCAAACATTCTCTGTGTACGCTGTCTCTCTGTTCGCTTTTCTCAACTTTATTTTCCTCTTCACCACGCGCATACACTTTTCCTAAACTGTTTTACAGGCAAGTCTGAGCAGAAATGAATGCATTAAAAAAATCTCCAGCTAATTTTATTTGAACGGGAGTGTTGAATATTTATTTTTGTAGAAATGAGAGTTTTCTTATGACTAACAGAAAGTACCTCACAGTTGGAACTGAAAAGCCTTTTGGAATGACTCGCAAAGCCATCTCATTAAAATCATGGTTAAAGATCCAAGAATGTGATTATTTATGCATACTCTGCAAACTTGGCATAAAAACCAACAGAAAGATGAGAGTTACTGTTTATGTGTTGAGCTGTTATGATATGGAATGCATTTCCTGGAAAATGGTAGAAGAAGACGTGGCACTAAGTTAGATAAATATTTGAAATGGTGATCCTCCCAAATCTCTACACTCCCTCTCCTTTCTCCAGTCCCATTTAAGGAACAGGGGAAAGCATTCCGATCCTCTGCTCTTTATCTTGTTTGCCCTGAACTCTGATCTTCTCTAACTCCCTCTCTCCCCCAAACTCTGACCTCCCATCTCTCCCTACCTCCAATACCTTCACCTCCAATTGCCCCATGTGACCAGAGGAAATCAGATTTGAGAACTATGAATTTTGCTGATACAATATGACAACAATGTGAAACTAATTCTCTTTATTTTAGCATTTGAGGTTCCAAGGGATTTAAAATAGTGATTCTCTAAAGAATTTCCATTTGACTCTGACTATATATTGTGTGACAAGAACTGAAGAACCCTCTTCCTGTTGATGATCCATCTTCCTAACTTCAGAGGGTAGCCATGATGTGGAGGTGTTGGTGTTGGACCATTGATGAAATATGATGGTTTTGGTTGGTGAGATCAGCTGTTCTACAGGGATAAGCAAGCTGCTCGGAACTCCAGTTAGCTTCGACTGCTCTAGATCCTTGTGTGTAGGACAGTGTGGATTGTAGTTGTTGAATATTTCTTTGCTGAAGATGGTCAAAGATGATATCAGCTTTTGTCATTAATAAAAACAAAAGAAATGTGGATGCTGTAAACCAGAGACGGAAATTGCTTGAAAAGCTCAGCAGGTCTGGCAACATCTATGGAGAGAAAGCAGAGTTAATGTTTCAGGTTGAGTGATGGTAAGGTCAGTTTCTATGGAAGGGTCACTCAGCCTGAAACGTTAACTCTGATTCCACTCCTCGGATGCTGTCAGGATCTGCTGAGCTCTTCTGGAAATTTCTGATTTTGTTTCATCATTAATATCGAAGTGTACTTAAGGTTGACTGAAATTGACATAACCTAATGAAATGACTTTTATTCTTTCTCTTTAATTTATCTTATATTTTTGTATCTATTTATTGCAACTATGAAGAATGATTGGGAATTGAAATATCAGCGTAACATTATGTCAAAGCTCATTGTGGAAAGTAAGTGAGATGTTTACTTTGAATCTGGATATTTCCTTAATAATGTCACCTTTATTGTAGGTGCCTGGTGGGGGTGAAGTTCGGTACTGGCTTACTTCGATGTTCCCTTTCATGCTTCTCAATGTGTTCTTCAATGAGAGTGCTCCATGTTGGTCAGCCACTATCCAGGGCCTCCCATTAGGAGGTAGGAGATGTTTGACTTCTTCAAGGGACTTTAAAGACACCCTAAAGCATTTTCCCTGTTTTGCTGGATGTCTCCTGCCACAACTGAGTTCTGAGTTGAGCAGTTGCTTCAGGAGTCTGCAACATGAGAACCATAAGTTCCTCCCATGAGAAGGGTTTTGGGTGCCTCAATGTTGGATAAGTCAGCTTGGGAGAGGGCACTGCTGGTGGGCCATCAATGAACATAAACTAGCCACAAAACGACATGACCCTCTCTCACTACTATCCTTACATACAGATAAGGAAAGACATCACTTCGACTGGGACAACATATCCATCCTAGGACAAGCCAAACAGAGACACACATGAGAATTCCTAAAAGCATGACATTCCAACTAGAACTATATCAACAAACACTTCAAGTTAGACCCCCATCTACCGCCCCCTGAGAAAAGGAACAGGAAATGACTCCACCACAGGAAATGACATCACCAACCCAAAGAAACCCAAACATAAAAATTGAAAGCAGGAATTATCAGCAGTGCTTCGCCTGGAGGCCCACTGAAGATGTTACCTAGTAGAGTGATGAAACGTCTGGAAATGAACCTTCCAGCTCAGTGAGCAAACCTACATTCAGGTTTTGTCCTCGCGTGCCATTTTCTTCAGAGCTGAAAAATGTGTTGCTGGAAAAGCGCAGCAGGTCAGGCAGCATCCAAGGAGCAGGAGAATCGATGTTTTGGGAATAAACCCTTCTTCAGGATGGGATTTTCCTGAAGAAGGGCTTATGCCCGAAACGTCGATCCTCCTGCTCCTTGGATGCTGCCTGACCTGCTGCGCTTTTCCAGCAACACATTTTTCAGCTCTGATCTCCAGCATCTGCAGTCCTCACTTTCTCCTGCCATTTTCTTCAGTCATTACCATCTTTAGAAGTGGTCAGATTGTCATGGGCAGTAACTGGGAAAATAACTCTGAATGTTTATTGACCAGCCATCACAACACAACACAGACAACAAAAATGCAAGAAACACATCAATAGCTATTTTTGACTTTGTTCAATTTTATTCGATCTGGGATTTAAAGGATGAAACCAAAGCCAGGAACTCTCAATCATCAGGAACGATGGAGCAGCTTTGAGTTTCTTTAGTCAGGAAGGGAAAAAGCTGAGAGCTAACCTATTCGTGATCTTGATGGGATTTGAAAGCATTGACATGGGTTTAAAACTGTGGCCATTATTATATAATAATTATCAACTAGACAATTCAGGAGAAACCTCTATTTACAGAGAGTGGTGAGACTGCAGAACATCTGAGCATGGGGAGTGGTTAAAGTGAATAGATTTGCTGTGTCATAGGGGGATGTTTGATAAACATGAGCTTGAAAGGAATAGAGGATATGTCATAGAATCCCTACAGAGGGGAAGCAGGTCACTTGGCCCATTGAGTCTATACTGACCCTCTGAAAATCATCCCCATACCATGCCCTATAAATGTGCATTTCCCCATGGCTTATCCACCTAGCCTACACATTTGGGGTGGCATGGTGGCTCTGTGTTTAACACTGCTGCCTCACAGCGCCAGGGACCAGGGTTCAATTCCCGCCTCGGGCAACTGTCTGTGTGAAATTTGCACATTCTCCCCGTGTCAGCGTGGGTTTCCTCCGGGTACTCCAGTTTCCTCCCACAGGACACGGCACATGTGCAAACTCCATACAGATGCTGGAACCAAACCCCACTCCCTGAAGCTGTGAGGCCATAGTGCTAACCACTGAGCCACTGTGCTGCCAAATTGGTGATCTGAGTTGAATAACGGTTGAAGGATCTTCAGATAAAACAAAATCACCAGTATAGATAAGTCACGCCGGTTGACTGAATTCTGTCTGAATGGTGGAGGTTACCAGATGAACAAGCACAATTTAATCACCAAGACAAAAAAAAATTGCCTATAATGTTCAGGGATGTGGAGGTTAGGTGCATCAACCAAGGTAAATGTAGGGCAATGAGGTTGGGGAATGGGTCTGGGTGGGTTACTTTTTGGAGGGTCGGTGTGGACTTGTTGGGCCAAAGGCTCTGTTCTACACTGTAGGAATTCTATGAAAAACATTGTGTATTTCCACCAGCATCTGTGGAGTTAAAAACTAAATTAACCTGCCCTTTCATGTGAAAAATAACCAAACTCATTCTAATTCATTGCACTTACTGTTCATTTCCCCTTCAGCAAATGTTAATGACTTCCCAGCCAAATGAAAATGAATTACAAGTCAGCCTTGATGATCTACTTGTGATCTATCAATTTTTAAAGAGCAACAGCTGGGTCACATGCTCAAATCCTGTGGTAATCCATTAGATTTGCAGCAAATGATAATCTTTAGCTTGGCTCCATTTTAAACGAAGCCTATAACAGCTCGGGATGCCAGCACATGCAAGGAGGCTAATCCATCACTTGGTCTCAGTGTTGATACCCGTGTGTGTGTGTATTTGGCAGCACAGTTTGGATGCACATTGCTACCAGACTGTTAACTGAGATGTGTAAATTGCACTAAGAGATACGGCAGATTTCTAACACTTTGTGAGCTGACTAGTGCTTCTGATTGAAATGAAGATACAGGAGAGACAAACCAATGGAGTTGTTGTAAATAACAGCTTCTATGGGAAAAGCAAGGGGTATGTGAAAGATTCTGGGTTTCTGAGCTCAGTAGAATTCTGCATCTAATTGGGCTAATGTTTTTGACTGAAAATGACCCTGGATTTGGGTGTTTACCTTTTGGTGAGCTGCTTTCAGGATAGTTGCCTTCGCTGGGGAGGTTTGCTTCTTTTTAGGCTGTTTCTGTTCAGGGGAAGTGGGAACAGGGAAGGGAAATAAAGAAAAGAAAGATTTGCATTTATAGAACACTTTTCATGACTTTAGGGCACCCACAAAGTATTTACTGGTGGATTTGTTTCTTTCCTGGCAAATGCTTACTACCAAGGCCAATATTCATTGTGCATTCATAATTGCCCATGAGTAGTGGTCAATACAACAATACAGGTCTCAAAATGACAGGGCCAAGGGGACAACTCCAATCCCAGAATTTGTCCTGACTTTGGGAAAATTTCAATCCAGTTGGTGACCAAAGGAGAAAAACTCTTTTGTAGAATGGTCAGAAATTATAAGGAGATGCTCCAATCAGTGGCTGTCTCTCTCTCTCTCTCTCTCTCTCTCTCCCATTCTAGTTGCTGACAAACAGGGGTAGGAGCAGCCCTGTGATTGGAGAAGCAGTGAACAGATGTTAAATAAATGATGGAATTGAGAGAGTCACCAACAATCACAGTTCACTGGCTGAAGAGGTAGTGTCTCTCAGAGAGGGGGCAAGGGGTGAAGGAGGTTCCAGGAGAGACTGGAGTGGGAGGAGGCTGTAAGCAGGATGGGAGGGAAGGGGAAGGGGAAGGGGAAGGGGAAGGGGAAGGGGAAGGGGAAGGGGAAGGGGAAGGAGAAGGAGAAGGAGAAGGAGAAGGAGAAGGAGAAGGAATGTGAAAGGAGTATGAGGAAAGGAGGCTGCAATGAAGAGAACAGTTCCATACCCATCAACAAAGAAATAGCCAGTTAACTGGCAGGCAGGAATACTGACACTTACCAAAGTTAATGTGTACATGAATGATCAAGACATAAATGTAGGAGGTATGATTAGTAAGTCAGCAGAAAGACACCAAAATTGGTAGTGTGGTAAATAATGAGGGTGAAGCCTTAGTCTACCTTAAGTTATAAATGGACTTGTCAGATAGACTGAACCGTAGAAGTGGAAATGAACCCTAAACCATGTGAGATTATGCATTTTGGGAGAACTGACAAGGCAAGAGAGTACACATTAAATGGTACAACTCCAGGAAGTACAGAGGATCAGAGTGACCTTGGTATCCATGATCATTGTTCATTGGAGGCAATGGAGCATGTGGTAAGATGGTTAGGAAGGCAGGTAAGATACCAGTCTTTATTAAACATGATGTTGAATACAAGAGCAAGGAGGTTACGATGGAATTGTATATAATGTTAGTCAGCCCACAGCTGGAATATATTTTGATCACCACAATATAAGGAGGATTACATTGGAGGGAGTGCAGAGGAAATTCACTAGGATGTCACCTGGGTTGGAGTGATTCAGCTATGAGGAGAGACCAGATAAGCTGGAGTTGTTTGCCCGAGAACAGAGAAGATTGACAGAGATCTGATTAATGTATAAGAATTATGAGAAATATAATAAACAATTATGACAAACAAATATGATAGATAGGAAGAAGCTTTTCCCCTTAATAGAGGGATTGATAACCGGGGCATAAACAGAAGGTATAGAGCCAGATTTAGAGGGGATTTAAGGAAGAATTCTTTCTTCATGCAGAGGATGGTGGGTATCTGGAACACACTGCCTGAAAGGGTTAGCGTTAGGGTTAGGTGGGAGCTATTACAACATTACAGAAGCATTGAGATAATCACTTGAAATGTTGTGACATACAAGGCTATGAGCCATGTGCTGGAGAATGGGGATTAAAACGGATTGGGGCTTGATGTTCAGAGTGGACACAATAGACTGGAATCCTTTATCGTTCCATGACTGAGTTCACTGCAAGCGAAAGTGGAATCTCTACTTTAAGGCAGTACATGTTCAGAAGCTACTCCATGGAGAACAATATAGTGGTATATTGGAATCAACACTCTGTCAATTGTTAAAATCAAACTGGTGATTGAGGTGAGATGCAATAAAGAGAGTAGCAATTGGCTGGTTAAAATATTTCAACTTTATTAATTTAAGGGGAATGTAACAGGTGTAATCTCACCAATCAGCAAGTGTTGTGTATACAAGTGTGTCTCAGTTTGAAAAGAAAAAACTTTGTTTGGTTAACTATGTTTGTTAAGTTGTGCTATTACAGATACAGTAATTCTTACACATTAATGCTTTCCTTTGAATTGAGGCAAGACCTTAACAAGGGTTGATCATTTCTGAGGACATTGACATATCTTCTAATTCTACTTCAGCATAAGTCCAAATGCCGCATTAATCAACACAAAGACAGTAACCATTAATGCTAAGTGATTACATACCTAATAAACGAGTTTATAAGCATGAAAAAGGAACTTTGGAAAACCAATAATAAATGCCTCATTAAATCTCAAGAAAGACCATGAGAAACTAATACTATTTTATACTCTGCACCCAGAGCACAATGAAGGAGGCAGTCCAAAATTTTGAAACAAGAACAGAAATTTCTGGAAAAACTCAGCAGGTCTGGCAGCTTCTGTGGCGAGAAAGCAGGGTTAATATTTCAGCTGACTAACCTTTTCTCAGGACAGAATTTTGACCAAGCAAAGTCAAGAAAATGTGACATACTTCCAAGTCAGGATGGTCATTGGCTTGGTGGGGAACTTGCAGATCTTAGTATTCCCACGTACCTGCTTTCCATGTTCTTCCTGATGGTGGTGTTGTAGGTTTGAAAAGTGCAATCTAAGGAACCTTGATGAGTTGCTATAGTGCGTCTTGTAGATGGGGCACACTGCCACTACTGGAGTGCATCGGTGGTGGAGAGAATGCCAATCCTATGGAGTGAATATCTAGGTGGTGTTGAGTTTCTTGAGCATTATTAGAGCTATCCCTATTGAGGAGTAGTTTGTTGTTAACCTGCCTTGCTAAACAAGCTTTGAGGAGTCACCAGGTGAGTTACTTGAATCCCCAGTCCCTTCTCTTGTTGGCACAATATTTATATTTCTAGGTCCAATTCAATTTCTAGTCAGTCCTGACTCAAAGAAGTGGAGAGCAAGAGATTCAGTGATGGGAATGGAGATATTCTCTCTTGTTTGAGATGATCTTTGCCTGGTACTTCAATGGCACAAATGTTATTTGTCCCATGTAAGAGTTATGTTCTGAATATATCAGTCTAAAGTTGATAGTTTGCCTTTGTAGTGCAGCAACTTCTTCACTCATGAGATATGGCATTCCCAGCATTTTTTTTACTGATTCCTAATTGCCTTTGAGATAGTGGTGATGAGCAAGCTTGTTGAAATGCTCCAGTCCTTGGGGTGTAGGTACACCTACTGTGTTTTTAATAAGAGACTGTTTTCAAACATATGAAACGCATCAGCTGATTGTTAATGAGCTGATCATTTATTTTAACAACGTTGACTGAGGGATAAGTATTGACCAGGACACTGCAAAGCACCTTCAGCCCTGAACCTGTCAGCTGTGCAATGGAATAGGCCTGTTACACCTGGAATAGACAGAGAACACAGGGGACCAACACCTTCAACATATTGTCTAGCTATCACCATTGTTAACAGCTAACCCGAGAATGCAACCTTTTAAAAAAAGGTTTTGTGATTTTCACATGAAAGAAGTGAAACTATCATGGTATTCAAACAGATGAAAGACTTAACAATCAATTTTTCAATGTAAATTTTTGCTATAAATTCTGTGTTAGAATTGAGCCCTCCACTATCACCTGATGAAGGAGCGACGCTCCGAAAGTTAGTGTGCTTTCAATTAAACCTGTTGGACTATAACCTGGTGTTGTGTGACTTTTAACTTTGTACAGCCCAGTCCAACACCAGCGTCTCCAAATCATAACTAAAATCAATATTGACTAGCTATCATTTTAAGCCATCTACTATTTAAACTACTGACAGAATAATGCTTAACGTGACCAACAGTCCTTTATTGCACAAATACCTTGCAACACACCTTCCACATAATTACCATCTTTTTAGGAAACTGTCCACAGCTCACTTTGAGCTTCCAATGGGTTCATATATCGCTGTTTGTTCAGGTCATGACACCCAGTGACAATCAAGTATCCTCTCCATCAGTCTTCTGCAAATTCCTGAACTGATTTTGAAGGGTGTGAGTTACTGATTTCTTATCCTGACCTTACCAAGACAAATTGTCCAAAGTCCTTAAATCACTCTGGGTTCTTTGACCAACTGACAAACGTTCTCCACGTTTTGACTAATCAAACAGAAAAGCAGGTATCTTCCTGGCTGTTGTTTTGTTTTATTCATTATCTATGTATCCAGGACATTTTCAACCAGCTTTCCTGAGAATCCGAAGTTTACATAAGGCAAAGTTTTGGAATACAAATGGAGTCATTCATCTCAATAATTCTATCTTAGTAACAAACTTGTATTTTTACAAGTAAGCTTTCCTTGCTAAACAAATGGCAGTGGAGGTTTAGTTGCACAATGGTTTAGGCTAATTGTGGAATAGCAGGCACAGTAACAGAGAGTTGCCTCAAAAGATACTTCAAAATTTCGTCCTGCTTTTTAGGATGATGGTTTGCAAAGTGATGGTAAAATATGTCTCAAGCTTTTTTTATAATAACATTCTGCAGTGGCGCGGGTGGGTCCTTGTGGATATGAGCTGATATAAAAATATATAGAGACAACCCCTTAGACTTTACAAACATCTGGGGCTCTGTCCTCTTTTCTTATCCCAAGTGTGTCCAACGTGATTGCAAAAACACTAAGTTTGGCAGCTAATGACTTAGTGGGGAAATAAAAATTATGGGCATCAGTGGGATCCACTGCAGATGTTTTGGTCAGTAATTTCTCCCCTAGCCTTCGGCTTCCACGAGCTATGCACAGGCTGGGCTATTCACAACGGAGCTGACAGTTTGGTTCGTAATTGCCTGTCTCCAGGACAGGATCTGCACTCACCATGTCTGGGACCCAACAATTGGCTCCTTGCAACGATCGGGGGATGTGGCAGCCTCATCAACAGCAATAAGAACACAGCTTCTCACAGCGATCGATGTGAAACTCACGGGCAGGCCTATACTCCAGGCCGTGGCTAGGCCTGGGAACCTGAATTAGTAGCTGAGGATTCCAAACATCTTTATGGAGATAAGATTTTAGACTTTAAGATATGGATGTTTTCTTACTTTTAGGCTCTTTTTAGAAACTGTTTTCCATTGTTTCTTTGTTTTGGTTACAAAACCAGAATTATGTTGGAAAATGGTGATTTTGTACACTGTACTCCTGTATTCCTGTACTTGAGTGCCTGAGACAATAAAATCTAAATCTAATTCTAATTGAAACCATCTCTTAGTGCCACAAGGCATGGCTGAATATCGCCATGAGGAGGTGCAGCTGAGGATGTATCAATGGGAAAGCCATGTGCTGCCTTCCACATTTGATTCTCTTTTTTTTTGCATTGATGAGAGTATTGGTTATGCTACAAGAAGACCAAAGAAGAAAACACAACAATTGTCTTCACTTAGAGACCAGTCACATCACATTGTCTTGTTTGATAGCAATATCACGCCACAAGAAACCTGATGAAGATGAAAGAAAATTGATCATATACCTATAACCACAATTCATATCAATTTGCTACATTGTATGAATTTTGTGATAACCAGCCAATGGCTTTTGTCTACAGCTAATGAAGACAGGTCCTTGTTGTGAGGTAGGGAAAGCAGCCAGGCCAAGGTCACAGAGTACCAGATGTTTTCTCCCCAAGGTCAAATGTGAAGGTACTGATTTGGGCTTTGGTTTTAGATCAATTTGTTCATCTCCAGTAAAACAACTCCTCATTTGTAAGAGATGCAGCAACAAATGTGCATATAACAGATTCCTATCTACCACGATGTAACAATGTCTTTGTGCACTCAGAGATATCTTTAGCATGTTCTTCAACATATTTTGTGACGGCTTAGAATCTGAGCTGTATTTGAGATTGTCAACTAAAACAAGCCTAGACTTCTGACATTTTCATTGGGGTTTGGTAATTCAATTTTAAAGTCTGGCTTTGAAGTCTGATCTATCTTAAAGTATAATTACGAGAGAAAATGCCCTTATTACAGATAGCATTCAATATGGTTCTTTAATGGTCTCTTAACAGAACAACTATAATAGTTTTATGATCAAGTACAGACCCCTGTTAGGTTCCCTCGTCATATTGGCACCACAGACCGTACCTGTTTATGACTCCTTGTTAAAGTAATACTTTTCCAGCTTTGTAAAATTGCATTTTTTAAATTAAGAACAGAAGGAAACAAGCAACAAAATGAGGTCGTCGATCTCTCTCCACCTACTGTCCAACAACAAACTATCCTAACAGAGACACTGCTCTCCATATTTAATGATCTGGCTAAATCTTCTGCTTACATTTTCTGTGACCCTTTCCAGAAAACTTTGAGAATTATCCAGCTAATGTTAAGCTGTTTACAGTATAATATATAAACTGCTCTTGTTCAGTCAGCCAGGTGTATTCAGTAGTACAAAATGTCACCACAGGAAGAAGGCAGTCTGTGAAGGAATAGCCATGTTCACAGTCATTGGCAAGATCACAGCCTTTGTTTTTATACTAAAGTGGAGGGATTTGTGTGACACAGTTCCTATAAAAATCCCAGAAACACCAATAAAAATTGTATAATCCTGAGCAATAAAAATTGCATTTGATTTATTCACTTTAAAACACATAATCTCGGACAACAGTGAAAGATCTTCGACTGAAATGAATCCTAGCAAAACCTGGAAAAACAATGTCTAAAATTAAATAAACAATTGAATAACTAATAAGGTATATGTCCCTTTCTGTTGTGACAGACATGAAGTATTGATAGTTGCTGATTTTGTAATGGTGGGAATGGAATGATTTTTATCTGTATAACCATGTTTTGTATGTTCTCATTAACAAACAGAACAATTAACTGGGTACATGGATCTGAAAATCAACTGAATCTTTCACATGCAGATACTATATTACTAACACACACACCTTTGTAATTAAACTGTTTCAAGTGATATACTGCACATGTGCAGACAAAGTCGCCAATGTGGCATGTATCCTGTCATCACATGACTTTACTGACACTAAAGCAATGTTTGCAAATCAACATGACCTAAACATAATTGTTAAAAAGTACACTGCCATATATTAAATTAAAATGAAACCAATAAATTACAGCTGTGGTGTATTTAGTGTTGGGAGAATGTTAACTGTCTTTTCAAATGGGGCTAGCACAAGCTAATGGACAGTGTCTTATTCATTTTTAATCAACTCAGTACTGGGTAGAGCTGAAGCCAGTTCCCTTTCTCAGAAGTAGGGAGGGTACCAAGTGTTACAAGACCCAGTTACAGTTAACATTTTCAACTAATGTTCATCTTGCTTCATAAGAATCATTTAAGTTTTCCATTGGGACTAACAGGTGATCATAATCAATTGCACTTTTTGAATAGATGATAGGCACTAGGTTTTTTCGAATCAAGTACATCAGACTGGGTTTTGGATCCAGTGATGGTCAGGTTGGATTCTGAACAAGGGTCACTTGACCTGAAACATTAACTCTGATTTCATTCCATAGATGCTGCTAGACCTGCTGAGATTTTACAGCAATTTCTGTTTTGTGAGTGTGCAGATGGGACTGAGCTATGTCAGGACATGTAAAACACTACAATCTCAATCTTGCTTGCATGAAATAAGGGGAAGAATGTCGTTAAGATGAGTAAGTTGATTTTGAATGCCGCATTTACAGCTGTGTTCAAAGAATTCTCTCCCCATGGAACTACTAAACTATAAGCGATTGAACAAATCTTTTTAATGATCATTTTTATTTTTTCAAAACAAATTTAATAATTCATGCTGAATGTTTCTCCTAACAAAGGTTAGTTCTCTTCAAGACTGGTTGAAATTACATTGAGTGTAAAGTAAACGTTTCGAGTGAATGCATTCATTGATGTTATATTCAGGTCACAGAACATACGGTCGAGTTCAGTGTCCAGCTCCAAGGATGGTACAGCAGCACCTCCACCAATCTAAGACCATACAGGTTCTGAGGAAGGGTCACCAGCCCCAAAAAGTTAACTCTGATTTCTCTTCCCAGATGCTGCCAGACCTGCTGAGTTTTCTGTTTTTGTTTAAGATCATAAGAAACAGGAGTAGGCCATTTGGCCCCTTGAGCTTGCTCTGCACTCAATAAGATCGCAGATGATCTGACATTCCTCACCTCCACTTTCCCAGCATTTCCCTTGTAACCATTGATTTCCCAACTGAACAAGAATCTATCTCAGCCTTAAATCTACACAAGGATTTTGCCCCCACAGATCTCTGTGACAAGGAGTTCCAAACCCTCTAAGAGAAGTAATTTCTCCTCATCTCAGTCCTAAATTAGTGCCTCTTTATTATGAGACTATGCCCTCTGGTCCTAGACTCTCCCAATGGGGGAGGGGCAAACATCTTCACAGCATTTACCCTGTCAAGCTCCTGAAGAATTCAGTACATTTCAATACAATCACCTTTCATTCTTCTAAACTCCAGTGATAGAGTCGCAACGTTTGCTCATAAGACAATCCCTCCATACCAGGAATCATCCAAGTGAATATTCTATGAACTACCTCCAATGAAACTATATCTTTCCATAAATAGGGGTGGCAAACTGCTTAAAGTGCTCCAGATGTGGTCTCACCTAAAGAGCATAGCTGCTAGACTGCGTCTGTGGCAGGAGGGAACTAACAACAGGGAAAAGCATAGTTGACCTCATCCTCACCAATCTGTTGGCTGCAGATGCATCTGCCCATGACAACATCAGTAAGAGTCACCACCACACAGTCCTTGTGGAGACAACATCCTGCCTTCACATTGAGAATACCCTCTACCGTGTTGTGTGTCACTATCACCATGTTAAATGGGACAGACTTCAAATAGATCTAACAACTCAAGACTGAGCAAACATGAGGCACTGTGGGCCATCAACAACAGCTGAATTGTACTCCAACGCAATCTGCAATCTCATGGCCCGGCATATCTCCCACTCAACCATTACCATCAAGCTAGGGGATCAACCCTGGTTCAATGGAGAGTGTAGGAGGGCATGCTGGGAGCAGCACCAGGCATACCTGAAGATGAGGCATCAACCTGGTGAAGCTTCCAAATAGGATTATTTGTGTGTCAAACAGATTAGACATTAGTGATAGACACTCATGAGGTAACGATCCCACAACCAACAGATCAGATCTAAACATGTCTGGATGAGTGCAGCTTCAATAATTCTCATAAAGATTAGGACCATACAGGACAAAATAGCTCAACTGTTTACACCCCCCCCACCCCCAACCAAATCTGGAAACATCCATTCTCTCCCCCAACAGTGTGTACTATCTACAAGAAGCACTGCAGAAATTCACCAAAACTCCATGGTCAGCATCATCCAAATCCACGATCACTTCCATCCACAAGGACAAGGGCAGCAAATACATGGGAAGACAAGTTCCCCTCCAAGCCACTCGCTATCTTGACTTGGAAATATACCACTGTTCCTTCAGTGTCACCCAGTCAAAGTCCAGGAATTGCCTCCCTAACAGCTTTGTGGATCTAGATTTTAAGAAGGCCACTCACCATCTTCTCAAGGGCAACTAGGGATGGACAATAAATTTGGTCCATTCAGTAAGGTCCATATTTCACAAATGAATAAAAACAATAAAACAGTTATTAAACTAATGAAATTATCAAGGTTTGGAAATACAAAATGAGATAAGGGAGGAATACATTTTAATCTTTGAGCCACTTGTGAGACCTTTCTTATGCAGATACCTGTGCACCATTAGGAAGACAGCAACAACAACTTGGTGTAAATAAGACACAGATGTTGCAATGGCAGTGTGGAGTAACTGCAAAGATCAATATCAGGAAGCAGCCCATCAGTGGATCAGTGAAGATTGTGAGAGCAAGTGGGCCAGAAGAGATTGAAATAATCTCATCACCAGCCATCGAGGGAGATGGAACATATGATGGAGATGGGACTGTTAGGAAGCATGATGGCTTCCTCAAGTAAAGTGGGAGAAACACAATGAAGAACAGAACAGAGTATCAGTTTTACTGAATATAATCAGATTCTCAAACTTAGAATTTCTAGTGTAACAATAGGAGGGATGATAGTATGTTGACACTTCCCAAATGCTTTCTCATTTTCTTGATTTTTTTTCATGAGGTGTGAGCTGTTTGCTGGGCCCAAGATTTCTTGCCTATCCCAAACTGTCCTATGAGAAGGAGTTGGAGAGCCACCTTCTTAAACCATTCCAGTCCATGCAGGTCCAGATAAACCCGTAGTGCAATTAGACAGGAGTTCCACAATCTAAATCTAACGTCATAAGGAACATTGAAAAGGTGATTGAAGGTTTCTCATACAATTGCATTCAAGAATCTTGCAGTAGTCACTTGCGGTTTTCAGAGAGGGAAAGGAGAAGAGTCTACAGTGTTCTTGGACACATGCTTGGGAACATGTGAAGTCAGATTAAACCATCCACAGCATTCAGGCTGTCATCTGAAAACTCAGAATACACACTCCCTTTAAAAATCATTAAAGGGTGTAATAATTTCCATATTCGCTTGTGAACATAATCTCTTTTGATAAGGACTGAAGAGCAATAGCTGGAAATGAGTGACACCAATATTAGCAGTTAATGTTGTGATAATCCTCCATTGCAACTGAACAGAAGCAATAATTTATTCACTTGAATGGATTAATGCCCCGATTAAAACAGCAGATGGCAGAGTTTGATATGTGTGTGTTTTGTTTAATATGCTATTACAAGTTAATGGTGATTGCAAAATGCATGGCTCACTGCAGTGTTAGCAGGACTTTATTCAAGGGATGAGGACATCACTGTCTAGGCCAGCGTTTATTGCCCATCCCTAATTGCCCAGAGGGCAGTTGAGAGTCAACCACATTGTTGTGGGTCAGGAGTCACATGTAGACCACACCAGATGAGGATGGCAGTTTCCTTCCCAAAAGGACATTGGTGAATCAGATGGGTTTTCCCAGACAATTGGCAGAAGATTCATGGTCATTATTAGATTCTTAATTCTGGATTTTTATTGAATTCAAATTCCACCATCTGCCGTGGTAGGATTCAAACCCAGGCCCCCAGAACATTCCCTGGACCTCTGGATTAAAGTCCAGCGATAATACCATGAGTCCACCCGCTCTCCTGGCAGCATCTGAGGAAAGAGAAACGGTTGTAGTAATCCGACAGCATGGAAAGAGTCCTCAGTGATCCTCCAAAGAGCATCCCACCCACTCCCCGTAACCCCACAGTTATTCTGGCTAATCCACCTACCAGCACATCTTTGGATTGTGGGAGGAAGCCCAAACAGCCAGACAGAACCCACGCAGACATGGGGAGAATGAGTAAACTCCACACAGACAGTTGCCCAAGGCTGGAATCGAACCCGGGTCCATGGTGCTGGGAGGCAGCAGTGCAAATACTGTGCCACCTGCCACCCTTACCATTTCCAGTTTTTTTCAGACTTCTACTGCTGTTGGCCCGATGTGACTGACCACAAGCCACTCCCCAACTTGACTGGGACATATCCCTGACTATGGCTAAGCCCCTAGACTCCATGTTGACTCTGCCTGTGACTGATGGGACTGGGACCCCTGACCAAACAGCAACCCCCACTTGACTGGACTGAGACTAGCCCCCACCCAGTTTCTGATGTGGCCTTCTGGTTGAATGAACATGGAGAGTGTTTGCTGTTCAGACAGCTGCCACGTGCTGTAGGTGTGAGGTGAATGTCTCAATGTGCTGTACAGCAAGATATCCCCCTTCACCCAGCCCTCACAGATAGATACTGAATAACAAAAAGCCCTGTGTGTGTGTTTGCACTAACGGGGTCATCAATCCAGCAGTACAGAGAGCTTGGCTGAGGTGCCAATGCACTGACAGGCACAGTACAGTAAGGCAAGGCAGTGATACTGTCAGCAGGCAGACAGCGGGTAAGTGAGTGAGAGACACAAGAGTGAAGGAGCAGCTCCGAGAAGGAGCTGGGTCCAATCAGTGAGCAGAGTCCCTGTCCCTGTGTGCACAGTGTCCCTGCAGCAGCCTTCCAATGCTGGTGGTCAGTGTACCCTGCAGTACAGGTCTGTAATTCCCAAACATCCCACAAGTGGAAAGGACAGGGTGCCTTGAGGATCATGGAGGGGTTGGTAAACATCTGTGGATGGGGGATGTGTGTATGTGTGGCTATTGCCCATGGATCATACCCTGAGCTGCTGGTTGGTGCTGAGTGAAATAAAGGTTCCTCAATGCCAGTGGTGAACTGAAATCACCAGGTACTAGCTCGAGTTGCCCTGTTGAGAGTTCTCGGTGTTTAGTTTGCTGGAGGCACATGGCAGGGTGAGGAGCCTCACATTAATGAGGTGAGTGTAGCAATTGGAACAAGGTCAGCTAGCTGGACCTCATAGAATATAAGTTCCCTGATTGGACAGCATGGATGAGTTAGACCGAACAGTCTGTTTCCGTACTATACATCTCTGACTCTTTCACCAGATTAACATGCCCAATCAGGGAGCCCTGGCTGACAGATAAAGGTGAATGCCAGGGATATTGAAACCTAGGAATGCCTGACTCAGAGACAGTGCTATTATCAAAGGCTATGTAATTGTAAATAATGGGTGTTTGGTGATGGGATGCTGGCCTTTGAAGAGTTATTTGAGGTTGTTAACAAGCACCTCACCGCTCCCTAATGTTAGGAACCAGTCCCAGATGCCTAGTGGATAAGGTATTGGCCTCTGGAACCAGGGATTGTGGGTTCAAACCCCACCGTGGGCTTGAGTTGGGCTTGCAATGAGGGATTTCTGTATTTCATTATTTTTGCCATGCCTGGTAGCATGGCTGAGTGGTCAAAGGCATTCAGGTTCCAGTCTCTAAGGACGCTTGGTTTCAAATCCCACCACTGCTATTTATGAGCAGCACATTGGCTTGGTGGTTGGTACCGCTGCCTCACAGCGCCAGGAACTCAGGTTCAATTCCAGCCTCGGGCAACTGTCTGTGTGGAGTTTGCACATTCTCCCTGTTTCTGTGTGGGTTTCCTCGGGTGCTCCAGTTTCTCTATAGGTTTAAAGTATCTACATTATCCAGTTTTTGATTCCACTCCACCCCTCATGCCTGTACCACTCTCGTTGTGAAAGGAGATTTTAATCTCATATTTTAGTTGTCACTTAGAGATAGCCTATTTCCACCTCTCTCTCTACTCAACACCTGATGAAAGTCTTATTCTTGCCTTTGGTACCTCTGGACCCAGCTATTACAATGTTCTTCTGGCTAGTCTCTCATATTCAATCTTCCAGAGAAGTGACGGTATTGCAAACTCTACTGCCCATGCCTGAAATCACAGTCAATCTCATTCCCCTAAGTCCTGTGCTCCCTGATGTCTCCAGGTGAAACAACATCTTCATTTTGAAGCCCTCCTTGTTTTGATCCCTGTGTGGCCCCTCTGCCACTCACTCTGTAATCTCTGCAGACTTGTAGTCATATTCAGATCACTTGTGCAATTCCCAGTTTTAATCGTTCCGCAACTTCTGGTCGTGCCTGCGCTTACCTCAGCCCCAGGATCTGGGATAGCCCCGTCTTTGCTTCTCCACCTCTCCATCTCACTTTCCTCCTTCAAAACATTTCTCTAAACTTATTTCTTTTACCAAACGTTTGGTCAGCGGAGTCAATTTGCTTTATGTAGCTTGGTGGTTTTGTTTTGGTTTTATAACGCTGCTATGAAGCATTTTTCAGAGATTTCATTCTGTTAAATGTGCCATACTAGTACAACCCATTGCTGTTGTTTTTCTTCCAAATGCCAAAGATAACAGAAGAACAGTTTTGCCCGTTAATGATTCCACCACAATCAAAAACAAACCAAATGTGTGATAAATTTTGCTTATGATACATTCCAGTCTGTTCTTTTGAAAGCATTTCAAAATATTAACTACATAATAAATCTCACACAATGTCATAACACTGAAGAACATGGCATTTCTCCAAAGGAATTCTGATTTCTTTAGAAATACGCACAAATTAATTTCACACAACAAAACCTCACCATTATTTTCCAGTGCTCTATTTGCATGTTGTATGAGATGATGCCAGTCCTGAGCTTTTTGTTCCCCTAATTGTGTCGGGCTTGAACAAAAACAAAATCAAGAACAGTTGCTTCAATTAATCATTAAAGAAAGGAAGCTATTGAATTTAGCTTGTTCTGGATAAAACTGAAATTAAACCAATAGCACATAAATACAGCACAGTGCACATATTTACCAGCTGTGAAGTTGTCCCATGTAACTTGTTTTTGTAAGCTGACACATATTCTAATGCATTGCTATGTTTATGAATTTCCAATTTCAGGGATTTAATGAATCTACATTAACCACCGGATTTCCAATTGCTTAGTAAGGAATTCATACTTTGCCATTTTAGACAACAGCGATTTATTCAACCAATTTGATTAGTAACCCATCTACCACTTTCCACATTCACTCCCACAACCACCAACAACCAATAGCAGCAGTGTGTATCATTGGCAAGATGCACTGCAGAAATTCACCAAGACTCCTTTGACACCTCTTTCCAAACCCACGACCACTATCATGTAGAAGGACAATCTGTAAGTTCACCTCCAAGCCACTCATCATTCTGACTTAGAAATATACCATTGTTCCTTCAGTGTCACTGGGTCAAAATCCTGGAACTCCATCTTGAACAGCTTTGCTGATATATTACAGCAGTCCCCAGCTCAAACAAGGATTGCAGTGGTTCAAGAAGGCAGCTCAGTGATGCCCGATCAATGTGTTTGAAACTGTCCAGAGTTCAGATAGCATTTACTTACGGATATCCAGTGTGTGGAGAAAAACAGATGAAGGGATTTTGCCCGAAACATTGATTTTCCTGCCCCACGGAAGCTGCCTGACCTGTTGTGCTTTTTCAGCTCCACTCTAATCTAGACTCTGGTTTCCAGCAGCTGCAGTCCTTGTTTTTACCCTGTGGAGGAATACTGCCGATGATTAATCAGCTGAAACCACTTCTCTGACTTGAGCAAGTGTACTGGTGAGTATTGGGTCAGCAATCTTCACAGTTACAAGTGGAAAATGTCCCTAAAGGACAACAATGCCTAAACTGCAGCACATGGTCTCATTGACCTTCTTTCTAAAAGAACAGCTTGATGTTCTTCTGCATGGCTTTGTCAGAAAACAGTTTACCAAGACAAAAGAATGTGCCAACAATATAATGCAGCAGGCTCCAGTCTGTAAGAACAAAGTAGGGTTTATGTCAAGTAAACAACTGAAATTTTATTCAGAAGTCATAATATTGAGAGTCATTGCTCAGTAGCCTCTTTAAAACAATCAATATTCTTGTGACATAATGACATTTGGCAGCATTCATTCATTCGCGAGTTCTGAGAAGATTCATTCGTTATATCCTGTCTTTGGGCCAAGATCCTCAATCCTTTCAGTATTGTATAATGATGACCATTCTCTTTTAATGCTATTGTAAAGTTAACCCCCATACATCCAGAGAAAGACGGACTTATTGCAAAATAAGCAAATTTACTGATGAAAAGAGAGAAGAAACATGTCTGGTCAAGATTGACATTCCAGCTAATGCTCAACATCTATCAGGATGACATCCACTCCAATACCTTTGTCCTACCTTCTCTCTGAGTCTGTTCTTCTTTACCTATTTGGTGTTATTGTAATGGTTCTGTAATATTTCTGTTGAATTCCAGAATTTGCCTATTGTTCAGTATAATAAGTTCACCAATGTTTAATTCTTTAACATCCTGGTTTAATTTGGGTAATCAACGTTCAATGCCAAAGGTTATGTTTGAAATGCCTCAAAGCCATTTTGAAAGTGATTCCTACAAATTTTCCATTTACTTTCAATAACAGGGTACGACCTTACATTTACATTTTTAACATTTTTGAAATTCCCTGATCTGTCCCATACATGTGGAGTGAGTCAGAACTACTTACCAATTAACCTTACCCATAGCGACTCAAACAACTGATACTGACCAATATTCTGGAAGTAATAAATGGATTTAATGCTGCCTGGGTATAGCTTTTATTAAATCTAAAATATTCTCATGAAAAGCATCACAAATTTGTTTGATAAGATTTCAGTACTTCTTGCACATTTATGGAAAGAATTATAACTACAATAAGTTGAATGATTTAAATACATTTATTTACACAGACCATAGTTTGCCATTTAATTTTGGATTCAGATGACTATTAACTATGGCTTTATATCTGAACATGCTTTAATGCTGTGAAATGATTATTGTGTGGAAGTTGAATACATGCACTTATCCAGGTATTTCAACGGTTAACAAACTGCAGATAAACTGGAAATCTATTAGAATACAAGTATCAGTATTCAAGAAGTGAAATGCATTGGGGACTGTGGTGTCAGAACAAATCTGTGCAAAACTCAGGCTCCATTTTCATTACTGCTCAAACACTCTTTCACACATGTAAAGACCACTGTTGATTTTTGATAATGAGCTTAAAAATGGGAAAAAAATACTACTTTAAACTAATTGACTGTTAAAAAAAGTTACTAGTACTCATGGAATCATAGAATCGTGTGGGTACAGAAAAGGCTTTTCAGCTCTGCACTTCCTGAAACTACTCTAACTCTACACCAGTCCTGCAGTCTCATACTAGACCCATAGCCTCGAATCTTATGACATTGTAAGTGCCTCATCCCAGGACTGTTTTAAAGGTTGTGAGGTTTCCTGCCTCAATACCTTTCCAGACAGTGTATTCCAGATCATACCGCCATCTGGATGAAAACATCTTGCCTCAAACTCCCTCAAAACCTTCTATCTTTTACCTGAATATAATGTTCATTTGACATTGACCCTTCAATGAAGGGGAACAGCTGCTTTCTATCCTATTCTATGAGAAAGTGAGGACTGCAGATGCTAGAGAGTCAGAGTTGAAAAGTGCGGTGCTGGAAAAGCACAGCAGGTCAGGCAGCATCCAAGGAGAGGAGAGTGAACGTTTCGGGCAAAAGCCCTTCATCATTCCTGATGAAGGATGTCGCCTGGCCTGCTGTGCTTTTCCAGCACCACACTTTTCAACTCATGCCCCTCATAGTCTTATACACCTCGATCAACCTTCTCTGCTCGAAAGAAAATAACCCAAGTATATCCAGACTCACTTCATAGCTAAAACACTCCATCTAGGCACCTTCCTGATGAAACAAACAAAAACAGAAATTTCTGGCTAGCAAGGCTAGCAGCATCTGTAGAGAGAAAACAGAACTAATGTTTCAAATCCAGTGATCTTGCTTCAGACATTCGGAAGTTCTGTCCTATTGCACTCTCTTGACTTGTTACTTTCGCCAAAGTGCATCTCCTCACACATTTCGGGGTTAAATTGTACCTGCTACTGATCTGCCCATCTGACCAATCCATACACACACTCCTATAACCTAATGACCTTCCTCCATAATGTCAACAACTTGGTTAAATCTTCATATCATCCTCAAACTCACTTACCATCTACCACATTCTCATTGACTATATATATTGAGATGCTCATAAACATTGCATTTGGGATCTACAATGCAACCTTATTCAAGCACAGGGAGAGGACGCTAGATGCTTCAGCTCTGGGTGTATGTGTTGAGGGCAGTTTTGCTCAGTGAGAATGTTGATTTTTGTTTTCCACGAGGACCAGTGTATGTATGTGTTCAGGAGTAAAGCTAAAGTTGCCACACTCCTACCACAATATAGAGTCTCATTGGAGAGAGACGACTGATGAGAGTTTAATCTGAGGGTCACCATGCCTCAGGCGAGGGAGAGGTTGAGAACGAGAGTCCTTCATGGTAGCCTCATCTGGTTCAGGAATCAAACTTGTACTGTAGGCACCATTAAACAGCCATCCAGCCAACTGAGCCACCTGACACCCCCACACTCAGAATGAACATGTAGAGTAATGTGCTGTGAATGAACATCCCTCAGTGTAAGTCAAATAGCAAATGCAAACAAGACAGAGCCCATGGATTTCTCACCAACTCCCCCCACACATTAATCACACAGTCATTACATTTCATAAGGGATCTCAATTCTTCACTGTTGCTGATCCGAACCTTCAACCTTTTCCTCAAGAGATGCTCCATCAAACATTGTCTCATTGACCAATCCCATTTTGGTTCATCGCTTCTGTTTCTTGGGTCAAAGTTGCTTTGGATTCTTAAAAATATACTTGAGTACTCACAAGCATAACTCCAGCTCTTCACTGACAGCTAGCAAATACCAAATTAAAACTACCCCATGAGCTTTTACCTAAGCTCCAAGCTTGCTGAGTTGTTTCAAGAAAATACTGTTCAGGCATTTTCAAACCTTTTAGCTGCTCTGTAACTTGCAGCACGTTGCTGTGCAGATCGATCGGAGTGTCCTTGGACATGAATCGCAAAATGTTGGTTTGCTGGTGCAGCTGGTAATTAAGAAGGCAAATGGAATATTGTCCTTCATTGCTGAGGGGATGGAGTTGAAAAACAGGGAGGTTATGCTGCAACTGTATAGTGTGCTGGTGAGGTCACATGTGGAATACTGCGTACAATCTCCTTACTTGAGAAAGGATGTAATGGAACAGGAGGGGGTGCAGAGGAGGGTTATTAGGTTGACTCCATGGTTGAATGGGTTGGCTTATGAGAAGAGATTGAGTAGAGTGGGACTGTATGCATTATTGAATGGTGGAGCAGGCTTGATGGGCCAAATGGCCTTCTCCTGCTGCTATTGTTTATGTTCTTCCATTCTTGTGAATACTCACAGGTTATGTCCGAGTCTCTTGCAGCTTCCCCCAACAAAATGTCCATGGTTTTCCATGTTTCTCAGCTCCTCGAGGACTACTTCTGTACCCGGACTTCAAAATCTAGTTGTTTACTAATTTCTAGAACTTCTGCTTAAATTCTAACAGTATGGAATCAACCAGCTGTTCTTGACTCTCTGTACAAAGAATTCCCAATAACACTACTATTGCACTCCTAATATTGAGTCTACATATCTCTTGCCCTCTCTGTCTCTCAGTCTCCATTTTTGTCTCCCTCTCTCTCTTTGTCTGTCTCCCTCTGTCTGTTTGTCTCTCTCTCTCCCCACACCCCCCCGTTCCTCAACCATCTTATTGCCTCACCCACTGAGAGTAACCTTTGAACTCAATTTGTGTCATCTTTGGACTGTTTCTGAGTGAACTACTGAAAACTTTGTAATAAGCTCCTCCCATATTGCTGGAAATAACTGAATGTTACCAAATGCTTGAAAGCCCTTAGACGTCACACCCTGGGAACTGAGTGGATTTGGAAGGTTATATTCTCAGAGACTGCCAGAAAGGGGATTTCATCACTCTAGGACTATTCCAGGATCTCTCTAAGCCTCTGCGTAACTCACCCCACCCCCCACCCCCAAGCCCCCAAATGTTATCCCTGCCTCCACTTCCATTTAGACACAATTTTGGCATTAAGTACAAAAGAAGGCCGACAGAATGTTTAAACACTGTCGTAATGTGAGCAAATCATATATCACAATGTGTTTTATGTAAATGGGGAGGAAATTGCTTGTTGTAAATCTCAAAGGCCCATGTAGCAATGTAATAATTGGTCTTATAAAACTCCACGGTGATTATTATCTTGAAGGATAAATTGATGGTTTGTAAGAGACCCCAAGCACAATGTAAGCATCTGCAGATAATTGCACAAAATATAGAAACATGGAAAATAAAAAAAGATAGAAAACATTCTAAATTCAAAAAGACACTCCAGCACGGAACATAGCCCGACATTATGGATCTCCATCCTTCACCAACCCAAAACTATAACCTGGAGCAAAATCACATGGTTTGAGCTTTCAGCAGAAACAGACGTCAAAAATGTATAAACAATGGCCAAGATGTCAACCTTCATTCCGGTGAGGGAACAAATGGCTGCCACAATGGGGCAAAGGTCATTAATATTATGCTGCTTTTCAATCAGCCAACAGTAACGGAGTAATAAATGTCATTGTGCTAGTTTTGCAGCCTGCCATATGTCATGCAGTGTTTCATATCATGACACAAGTTAAACACGGTTAAAGGAAGTGCAGGGATTAAATTTCCCAACAACTAGGCAAATAGGAATTAATGCAAAGGAGAGTGGGGGTAGCATAGTACAATGATATAGAAACACTGACATTAAGGAGGAGGTTTGTTCAAATGATCTATTCAATATCATCACTTCTTTGACAAGTTTAGTTACCTAAATATTTGCCATTCAACATTATCCCAATAGAGAGACAGCTATGATTTTGAGAGGGGCAAATGTTATTTTCTGTTATGCAGTAAGAAAATCTTGGGTTATTTGTTGCCTTCCAGGTGCTTGACTAAAAGCTATTTCCTGGAGAGTGGAAAAGACTATGGAACACTGCAACTTCCCCTCTAAGCCCCTTACCATCCTGCCTTGGAAATGTATCGCCATTCCTTCACTGGGTCAAAATCTGAATTCCCTCCCTAAGGGACATTGTGGCTACATTTACAGCACATGGGCTGTAGCAATTTAGGAAGGCAGCACACCACCACCAATTTCTCAAGGGGGCAACTAGAGGCAGGCAATAAATACTGGCCCAGCCAGCAATGCCTATTTCCTACTGAAAGAAAAATTCTAACAGCCTGCAGTAGCCCTTCAGGTGTAGGTACATGTTGGCAACTGCAGGTAGGCAGTTCCAAGACTTTGACCTAACAGGGGTGAAGTATGGCAGTTTGGTAAGGTTAGGAGTTTAAGAGTCAATCTCTTGCTTTAGAATCTAATATGGATTACTACTAGTTCTTTGACAACATCAACTGTTTAGTAAAGTTTAATTCTAAAGGATAAAGCTAAAAATCACACAACATCAGGTTATAGTCCAATAGGTTTATTTGAAAGCACTAGCTTTTGGAGCGTTGCTCCTTCGTCAGGTAGCTAGTGAGGCAGGATCATAGGACACATAATTTGTAGTAAAAGATCGTAGTGTCATGCAACTGATATGGTATATTGAACAGACCTAGATTGCTGTTAAGTCTTTCATCTTTTAGAGTTAAGAAGGCATATGGTGTGTTAGCTTTTATTGGTAGAGGCATTGAATTTCGGAGCCACGAGGTCATGTTGCAGCTGTACAAACCTCTGGTGCGTCCACACTTGGAGTATTAAATACAGTTCTGGTCACCACATTATAGGAAGGATGTGGAAGCTTTAGAAAGGGTTCAGAGGCAATTTACCAGAATGTTGCCTGGTATGGAAGGAAGGAGTAACAGGAATACAGAGTACTGGGCTAATGGTAAGATTCTTGGTAGTGTGGATGAGTAGAGAGATCTTGGTGTCCATGTGCATAGATCCCTGAAAGTTGCCACCCAGGTTGATAGGGTTGTTATGAAGGCATACGGTGTGTTAGCTTTTATAGAAAGAGGGATTGAGTTTCAGAGCCACAAGGTCATGCTGCAGCTGTACAAAACTCTGGTGTGGCCGTACTTGGAGTATTGCGTACAGTTCTGGTGGCCACATTATAGGAAGGATTAGATTAGATTAGATTCCCTACAGTGTGGAAACAGGCCCTTTAGCCCAATCGGTCCACACCGACCCTCCGAGTAGTCCTCAGAGTAACTGTCCCAGACCCATTTTCCCCTGACTAATGCACCTAACATTATGGGCAATTTAGCATGGCCAATTCACCTGACCTGCACATCTTTGGACTGTGGGAGGAAACCAGAGCACCTGGAGGAAACCCACGCAGACATGGGGAGAATGTGCAAACCCCCACACAGAGAGTCGCCCAAGACTGGAATTGAACCTGGGACCCGGGTACTGTGAGGCAGCAGTGCTAACCACTGAGCCATTGTGCCACCCCATGTGGAAGCTTTGGAAAGGGTTCAGAGGCGATTTACTAGAATGTTGCCTGGTATGGAGGGAAGGTCTTATGAGGAAAGGCTGAGAGACTTGAGGCTGTTTTCATTAGAGAAGAAGGTTGAGAGGTGACTTAATTGAGAAATATAAGATAATCTAAGGGTAAGGTAGGGTGGACAATGAGAGCCTTTTTCTTCAGATGGTGATGGCTAGCATGAAGGGACATAGCTTTAAATTGAGGGGTGATAGATACATTCGGATGTCAGAGATAGTTTCTTTACTCAAAGCAGCTGGGACATGAAACACCCTGCCTGCAACAGTAGTAGACTTGCCAACTTTAAGGGCATTTAAATGGTCATGGATAGGCATATGGATGAGAATGGAATAATGTAGGTTCGATGGGCTTCAGATTGGTTCCACAGGTCGGTGCAACATCGAGGCCGAATGTTCTATGTTCTATGTTAGAATGGGTTGCAGGTTTCCATTTATCAATATGTAAATACCAGAACTTATTTTAAGTCACGCTTACGACATAATTTAAGGTTTTATAAAAAAGGGTGACGTCTCAGCTCAGACAATGCATTAAAGGTGTGAGTTTAGAGTTGGTATGTATGTCACTTTGTTTTATATAAACCTTGTTATCTCAGGCATATGACTTGAAGGAAGTTCTGGGACTTAAATATTAATGAGTTGAAAGCTGCAAACCATTCGAAGTTATTAAAGACTTAACAGCAATCTAGGTTTGTTCAATATATCATGTCAGTTGCATGACATTATGATCTTGTGCTATAAATTCTGTGTCCTATGATTCGGCCCCACTAGCTACCTGATGAAGGAGCAGCGCTCTGAAAGCTAGTACTTCCAAATAAACCTGTTGGACCAAGATCTGTTGATGTGACTTCTGACTTTGTCTACCCTAGTCCAACACCAGCGCCTCCACATCTAAAGGATAAACAGTTCAGTCTCTTTGAGAGTTGAGGAGAGTAAAAACAATCTCTCCTGCTGGGTGAGCTGCTATAGCTTGGATAGTTAATTGGGGCTACCAGTTAATCTGATCTAAACCAGTTCCTGAAACAATTGAGGCAGAGAGCATGAAGAAAAGGTCTTTGGGTAACCACCAGTGATTGGAGTGTGGAGGTTTGTTGAGGCGGGAAGTGGTTGGAAGTTTTTTTTCTGCATTCTTGTTTTCTTGATTGTTTTCAGTGGGAACAGGAGCAGGTCAAGACCCAAGAACTCAGAGATTTTTAAGGGATTACCTGAGAAACACCAGGGTAAGTAAAAATTAGAGAGTAAGAGAAGGAGACTAAAGTCAAGGTAAAGGAATAATCTTTAAGATTAAGTAATTAGAAAATTTGACAAGTGAAATGAGGTAAGTTTAAGACTTGGCAGGTGAGGTAAACCAAATGGAATGTGTAGCCTTTCATTGGTGGTTGGTTATAGGTTCTGCCAGTTCCCAGAATGAGCACATGTGCAGGAAGTGCTCACATTTGCTGAAATGATAGCTTCGTGTATCAGAGCTCACCCAGTGGCTGGAGACACTAGGGCACATCTGCAAAGCCAAGAGTAACTTTTCGAGAGGTAGTCTCACTAGAACTCACAGGACTGGAGTGAAAAAGGGAAAGGGTGATCACCAGACAGCCTGAGAGAATCAGGTTGATCATGCCAGAGCCCCCTGGGGTCCAACTCACACATTGGCTTTTCATTTTGGAAGCTGATGAGGGTGTAGGTTCCTCAAGGGAGTTAGTCAAAGCCAAGTTTCTGACACCACAATGTGGTTTGACTGTACAGGAGGGGAGGAAGGAGAAAGTAGGAGTGAAAGAGATGGGGCATTCATTCACCCTGGGGGAGCAGACAAATATTTCTGCAGCTGCAGCTGTGACTCTGGGAAGGTGTGTTGCCTCCCTGGTGCCAGGGTCAGGGATGTCACTAAGTGGCTGCAGGACAAAAGTGGGTATTGCATGTGCTGGAGATTAGAGTCAAGATTAGAGTGGTGCTGGAAAAGCACAGCAAGTCAGGCAGCATCCAAAGAGCAGGAAAATCGATGTTTCAGGCAATATCTTTTCATTCCTGATGAAAGGCTTTTGCCCGAAATGCCAATTTTCCTGCTCCTCGGATATTGCCTGACCCAGTAAGTGGCTGCAGGGCATCCTAAAGAGGGTGGGTGATAAGACACAGGTGATCGTACACATGGGTGCCAATGATCTCGGCAGAATTTGAGGAGTGGGGGGGACGGGGTGCGTGGCGGCGTGGTGTCTTGCATCAAGAATTTAGGGAGCTCAGCTGTAGACTAAAGTGCAGAACCCCAAAGGTTGTAGTCTGAGGATTACTCTTGGTGTCAAGTGCCATTGAGTACAGAAATTGGAGAATAGGGCAGATGAATGTGTGGCTCAAGAGTTGGTGCCGGACAGAGGGTTTTAGATTCCTGAATCACTGGGACCATTTCTGGAGAATGTGGGACCTGTGGAAGTGGGACAATTTGCACCCGAACCAGAATGGGACCAACATCCCTTTGGGCGGGTTAGTTCCTGCTGTTGGGAAGAATTTCACAATAGGGACAAAACATACCTTTGTAAAGAATCCAAGACAGAGGGAGTTGAGCCATGCTGAGTTTCAGGGGAGTAAGGCAAGGCTGGATGACCTCTCCTTTAATATTACAAGCATTCCAGGTAAGACAGATGAGTTAAGGGTGGATTGACATGCGGACTTCCAATGCTGTAGCCGTACAACTTATGTGGCCAGTCAGTTACCAGGATAGTAACCACAGGATGATAATGGGGAATTCACTGTTGGTAATATCAATAACTGCCAAGGAGCAATAGTTAGATTGTTCTTGTTTGAAATGGTAATTGACAGGGACTTGTATGGCTTAAATGTTACTAATAGAGTCATAGAGTTATACAGCATGGAAAGAGACTCTTCCAACTTGTTAATTTTTAGCCCAAGTCTGAATATGTGTCCAGGTCTTGCTGCATTTCAACATGAACTGCTTGAGTATATAAGGAGTCATGAATGGTGTTGAACATTGAGCAATCAGCAGCCAACATTCCCACTTGTGATGTTATTACAGAGGAAAAGCCTATGTTGGGACAAAGACCCTTAGGTAATCATAAGTAGACTGCTTTATGGATTGATGAGGAATCACTTTCCCGAGCAGAAGTATTTTGTTTCTGTAACAAGAAGGGTTATTGCAACAACAATCATCTTCAGTTTTAAAACAAGTTCTGAATCATTCAACATTCCAGTCTGAATATCTCTCTGTGTCTTCTGATATGCTGTATATTCAGTGGGCATCAGTCAATTGGGATCTTATTTAAATTATTCACAGAAAATTGGTGATTAACTTATTTGGGATGTGCAGCTTATACATAACGATTCTATAAGGTATAAGATTCTATAAAGGATTTTTGTGTCAGCCACACTCCATCAGTGCTGTCCTCCCCCATAACTGCTTTTAAATTATAAAATGATATTCTGTATTCCAAGTTTTAATAGCAGATTTGCAGCTTCACAATTAAATGCTTTCAAATTGTCTGCTTAAAGGAAATTTCTCAACAAAATATATATGTAATATTTAACTAGCTGCTTTAAAGAAAACCCAGAATCCTTCGACACACAAATATTTAAAAACACATGAAATGTAATGGGTGTCACTTCTTACAGCAAAATCAACAATGCCGTGCTTTATTGTGAAGAGACCCATTAGTAATTTGAAGCAGCTTCAAAAGTAATTCAATCCCAGATCAAATAAACTTTATTTCATTCTCTATACTTGTTGCTTCGGAGGAAAAGGCACCAGAAAATGTCTAAACAAGGTATCAGTACAGTAGGGATCACTGAATTGTTAAAATACCAAACAAAGACAAAATAAACACCGCATACCTGAAAGTCTCAGTGAAAATCTCCTGACAGATGCACTTTCAGAGCGAGGATGAAACACTCATCACTTAATGTGGACAGTGACAAATCAGACTTGACAACAAAGATGATAGTGCCACATTCCATAGCTGTTGCTTGATCCTTTCTGACCTCTGAACACTTCACCTTAAACAATTCAACAAAATCAAAATAACAGGTTTAATTGGAACAGACCAAGTTCAACAGATAGACCAAACCACTGTCAGGATCATGGTCACTTCCTGCTCTCTTACAGATACCTGGCCACAGGGAAAGGCCGGATAGCTGCAGGACAGGATGAAACTGCCACTTCTTGAATTTTTATGTAACTCACACACATCACTTGAAGAAAGAGCAAAAAAAAATCTGTAATGAATCTCTCTTACACCTGGTGACTAAAATAACATGCAAAGATCCAAGCTCTTTAAATACCAGGGGAGTGCTTCATTGACATTCCTGAAACAAGCAGGTGGCTGGGACAGACTCAATAAGAGGTTGCAGATAGATGGAGGGAGAGAGTCGCTGAAGGATCAGACACCAACGCTGAATCTTACAGCCGTCTCAGTGATGTGGCTTTGGTCAGATTTGGACAAGAATGCCAGCAGTGCCAATCTCGATTTTAGGAGCATCTTGTACCATCTTTTATGCTTTTAACAAACATCAAGAAGAATTCCTCATGAGGCAATGGTGAGTTACCAATTAAGGGAGGTTAGAGCATATTTAACATCTTGCTATGGTCCATTCACTTCAATAATATTCCATTTGAACTAAACTTGCCAAACAAGTTCAACGTCCAGAAATCTTGGCATAAAGGTCAGAGTGAGTGCCCGGTAACTTCAGCTGTCTGCTTGGTCCAAAGAACCTGACAGTTAGGCACAGGGCACTAATATCTCTGGGCACACTCCATTGGCATCAGCCACACACATTCCACATTCATGATCATTGGTATCCAACATGTTCCAGACTCCAAAAGCCCTCATGGCACATCTCTGATCCACTTACAGGACACTCTGCCCTTCAATGCTGACCCTTGGGTTGCCCAGGTAACTCTCATTGTAATGCTACAGCAAGAACACTGTGTGCTCAGGAGACCCCCCCCCTACCCCAGCTCAGGGAGTGGCCCAGGGTGTATCTCCAGGCTCCTCACTCACTGTCAGAGCTCTCACTCCCGCGAGCGTTCCTGGATACTCACAGCGATTTCACCTGATGAAGGAGCAGCACTCCAAAAACTTGTGATTAGGTAAACATGTTGGACTATAAGCTATGACCTCTGACCTTGTCCACCCCAGTCCAACACTGGCACCTCCACATCATGGCTATCCTCCACTCAAGACACCAAGCTGATATTATTACTGTCTTGCCATGCGGTTTATTGTAGACACAAAGGCAGGAACCATATCATGGTTATTACCTTCTGGTGCAAGTTAAGGGGTAACCTTTGTTCAAGGGGTGCTGCCCAGGAGGTCAACAGCAGCTTCTGATGCCACTCCTGGAGCTTGGGCATGGTCAGTTAACCATTGAGGGTGCTCAGAGTCAGCAGTCAAATGTCAGAGAGCCCACCTCCCATCTTCACTCTTCCTGCCATATTGTTGCTGCTCTCTCCTTGAATGGGAAAGAGGCAGGTATGAATGGAGATGGAAGTGTGTGCCATGGGTAGTATTGTTGGCACAATCATCAGGAAATGCTCCATTCTCCATAGCTAGATCTCTACCAATCAGAGTCCAGTTGCCAAACAATCAGTACTTTCCTCTCATGCCATATGAAGTTTGGTTTCCTTCTTAAACTAAATACTGAGGTCAGGCTAACTGGTTTGTAGCTTCCTGTCTTCTGCCTTCCTCCCTCCCTTCTTGAACAGGGTTGTTCATTTGCCATTTTCCAGTACTGTGGGATCTTTCCTGACTCCAGTGATTCCTGAATGATCACTACCCAATGCCTCTACAATCTCCTCAGCTAGCTCCTTCAGAACACTGGGCCGTAGTCCATCTGGTCCGGGTGATTTATCCACCTTCAAACTTTTCAGCTTTCCCTGCACTTCTCTGGAGGGATGGCCACTACACCCACCTCTGCGCCTGACTGTCATGAAGTTCTGGTGTGTTGCTGGTGTCTTCCACATTAATACTGATGCAAGTACCTACTGAATTCCTGCACCATTTCTTTGTTCCCTATTACGATTTCTCCAACCTTATTTTCCAGTGGTCCAAAGTCCACTCTTCGCTTATCTTTCAGTTATCTAAAAAAAAACTTTTGCAATCTTTTTATACGTAACTATCGAGCCTGCTCTCATATTTTATCTTTCACCCTTTTTTTGTTTAGTTTTCCTCTACTGGTTTTTAAAGGCTTCCCAATCTTCTGGCTTCCCACTAATCTTCACCACAGTGTATGTTGTTTTCTTTTGCTTTTGTGTTGTCCCTGACTTCGCTTGTCAGCCGTGGTTGCTTTTTCCTCCTCTTAGAATGGTTTTGTTTCCTCGGGATGAATTTCTGCTGTGCCTCCCGAGTAACACCCAGAAACTCCTGCCATTGCTGCTCCACCATCTTCCCTGCTCGGCTCCCCTTCCAATCACCTCTGGCCAGCTCTACCATCATGTCTTTCTAGTTACCTTTATTCAATTGTACCACTGTTACATCTGATTCCAGCTTCTCCCTCTCGAACTGCAGGGTGAATTTTATATTTTGATCACTATTCTCTAGGGTTCCTTCATCTTAAGTTGGTCAAATATAACCAAGTCTGCCAAATCGATCCCTAATCAAGTCTACCTCACTACACACCTCCAAATCTAGAACTGCTTGTTCCCTGATGGGGGCTACTACAAGCTGCTCCAAAAAAAACTCGTGCATATTCCATAAATTCCTTTTCTTGAGCTTCACAACCAACCTGATTTCTCCAGTCCACTTGCACGTTGAAATCCCCCATGATTAGATTAGATTACCCACAGTGTGGAAACAGGCCCTTCAGCCCAACAAGTCCACACCGACCCGCCGAAGCGCAACCCACCCATACCCCTACACCTAACACTACGGGCAATTTAGCATGGCCAATTCACCTGATCTGCACATCTTTGGACTGTGGGAGGAAACCGGAGCACCCGGAGGAAACCCACGCAGACATGGGGAGAATGTGCAAACTCCACACAGTCAGTCACCTGAAGCGGGAATTGAACCTGGGACCCTGGTGCTGTGAGGTAGCAGTGCTAACCACTGTGCCACCACGCCGCCCACAAGTGCCTTTCTTAAATGCCTTTTCATTCTCCTGTCTTATGTTCTGCCCATATCCTAACAAACACTAAGAGGCCTGTTCACAATTCCTATCAGGGTCTTTGCAATCCATTTATTTTCAGTTCTTACTAACAAGGCAATCATTTCCCTTTTGCCCATCTGTTCATCTTTTCGACAGGATGCATATCCTTGATATTTAGCACCCAGCCCTGATCCACTTGTAGCCACATCTCTGTGATACCCACAACATCATACACACCAGTTTCAATCTGCACCACAACCTCATTAACTTTGTTTTGTATACTGAGTGGAGTGAAGTCCAACACCCTCAGTCCTATGTTGATTGCCCCTCTTCTCACCATTGTCCCCTTATCTGCTGAAATTAAATTCCTGACTCTTTCCATACTCTGGCTTATTACTTGTTCTAGAATTTTTAATAACCTCTGCTGAGCTTTAAGTTTTTCCATTTTTGTCCATGCAACTGAACCTACATCCCACTGTTTAGTTGAAAGGCCGACTCACCGCACCCGTTACGTGATTCACCGACTCACCGCACCCATTACGTGATTCACCGACTCACCGCACCCGTTACGTGATTCACCGACACACCGCACTCAGGTCCCAGCATACTTCAGGTGGAGCCCATTCTATTGGAACAGTCCCCTCCTTCCCCAGTCCTGGTGTCAATATCCCATGAATTTGATCCCATTTCTCCTACACCAATCTTTGAGTCACACATTGATCTGCTTAATCTTATTGGCCCTGTGCCAATTAGTTTGTGGCTCAGGTAGTAATCCAGAGAGGAGCAGGAAAATCATGATGAAGGGCTTTTGCCCGAAACGTCGATTTTCCTGCTCCTTGGATGCCGCCTGAACTGCTGTGCTTTTCCAGCACCACTCTAATCTAGAATCTGGTTTCCAGCATCTGTAGTCCTTGTTTTTACCTAGTAATCCAGAGATTATTACCTTTGGTTCTAACTTCAATTTAGCCTCGAGCTGCTCATATTTCCTCAGCAGAATCTCTCTTTCTGTTTCTACCAATGTCATTGGTAGCTACATGGACCATGACAGCAGGATCTTTCCCTTCCCACTTCAAGTTGCTGTGCACCCCAGGTGAGAGATCCTGAACCCAATCACCAGGCAACACAGTCTTCAGATGCTCAATCCTGGCCACAGAGAATGGATCTAATCCCCTGACAGTACTATCCTTGGGCATGGCTTTCACACACCCTTCTCACACAAACAATTGGTATGGCCTTTATTGACCAGGCTGTCACCGTTGCATAATCTAGAAAGGTTTAGTGATATCATGAGATAGGCTCCACCCATCATGATAAAGGACAGCCCTTGTGAAGAGCTAATGAGAGATCTGCGCTTGTTCTTAAATTGTCTCACAAGAGACACTCTCATATCTTAAATGTAACTAGTTATTGAGTAACCTGTATGCTATAACTCTATTTGGTATTCATTGAGATTGAGCTAATCTTCTGCCTTAGACTCATGTGGATGTCCCTCCCCAGAAGGCACAAGTAGCCTAGACTAAGGTCAGCAAGAGGGATTGGTGGACGTTTATCTATTCCAAAACATCCTGGATGTTTCAACATGAAATCAACATAAAAACACGACGTTAAGTGCTTTTGCCTGAAACATCGATTTTCCTGCTCCTCGGATGCTGCCTGCCCTGCTGTGCTTTTCCAGCACCACTCTAATCTAGAATCTGATTTCCAGCATCTGCAGTCCTTACTTTTGCCTACTCCTACACTGTGCAGAGATGTCAGAATCCAAGTGCCTGTACTGGCCTGCGAAGATGAGAATCCATTAGCAGATTCATTAACTAGCATATCGAGGGAAGGGGATGAGTTTATTGTTCTGTTTCAAAAGTAAATCTAATATCTGGCTGAACTCCCAGATTTCAGATTTAATGTTCTTTTCCTTTTCATATCCTTTCACAACTTCATTTTTTGGTGTCCCCCCCTCCCCCCTCCTCGCATCTCTCCATTTCTCTGCCTCTGTCCTCTTTTGTGCTGCAGCCCAGTGTTGGACAGTGTGCCTTCAGTTCTCTGGGTCTCATCTTTTAGTCACTCCATCTGAAGTTGCACTCTTTGATTTCGATGATGTTTCTGTAGAGCACACCAGATGGATTGTTACCAAAAGGACTAATTATTGTTGATGTCTGACAGAAGCTGAAAATGAGAAGGAAATATTCCAATGCTTTCTTTGGCAGCAAGACAATGGACCAGTGTAAAATAATAGGACAAAGCAAAATATTTGCCCTATTTCAATAGAGACAACAGAAAAGAAATAACTCAAGATTAATTGCTTCAACACATTGCCTGTTGTATTTCCAGTGTTATAACAGTGACTATAATTCAAAAAGTATGTCCTTGCAGCAAAATATTCTGGGAGGTGAGAAGGTTCATTTTGGCGAGGGGAATAGTGGTGGAACTAGTGATCTAAATAGAGACAGTGCTTCAGTGCAGAGAGATCTGGGTGTCCTTGTGCATGAATTACAGAAAAGCACTTTGCAGATACAGCAAGAAATAAGGAAGGCAACTGGAATTTTGGGATTTATTGCTAAAGGGATGCAGTATTAAAGTAGGAATGTGTTGCTGCAACTGTACAAGGCAGTACAGTGAGTCTGTACCTGGAATGTTGCCAAAAAGTGTGGTGCTGGAAAAGCACAGCTGGTCAGGCAGCATCTGAGGAGTAGGAGAATCGATGTTTCATGCATAAGCTCCTCATCAGGAATGTACCTGAAATATTGCGTACAATTCTGATCCCATTACTTGAGGAGTAACTTTGATGTATTTGAAGCAGTTTAGAGGAGGTTCACTAGATTGATCCCATTGGTGAGGGATTTGTTTTATACAGAGGGACTGAGCAGGTGAGGCTGATACTCTCTGGAATTTAGAAGGATGAGAGGAGATCTCATTGAGGTGTCAAAGATGCTAAAGGGGATCGATGCAGAGAGGATGTTTCCTCGTGTGGGGCAATCCAGAACGAGAGGTTCATCATTTTATGATAAGGGGTATCAGATCTAAAACAGAGATGAGGAGAAATTGCTTCTCTCAAAGAGTCATTAACCTCTCGAATTCACTGCCCCACAGTGTGGTGGATATTGAGACATTGAATAAAATTAAGGAGGAGATGGACAGATTTTTAATGAGTAACAGGTTGAAAGGTTATAGAGATCAAGCAGGAAAGTGGAGTTGAGGCCAAGATAAGTTCAGCCATGATCATATCAAATGGCTGAGCATGTTCAATTATTTCATATGATGGGTGTCTACTCCTGTTCCTCATTCTAATGTTCTTATGACAGGTGCTATATAAATGCAAAAGAATATTACAGATGCTGGAAATACCCAGTAGTTCTGCACTATCTGTGGAGAAAGAAGCAGAGTTTGCAATTTCAGGTCTGTGACCATCATAGATGCAAGTTTGTTTGTATTTTGAATGGTACAAATTATATGTTAAAATTGCCATGTCGAATACTGCAGGGGCAAATTCGACCCATGTCTCAGTACATGATCACCACACTGAACAATGGGGAATAACTGCTGGTGCTAAAGTTTCTGACCAGTGACAGAAGCCTCTTTGTTGTGTTTAGGGTAGTTACACCATTACATTAAAACAACATTACCGAAAACTTAACAAGTAGACAGTTTCTCCTCATGGCTGAATGTTACATTCTCTGTGTCTCACCTGTTTGGAATGTCACCACAATTATAATTGATATTTCAAATTACATTTTAAAATGACAATAGCCATTGCTTTTGTGAAGGATGATATTGGTCACAGGTGATTAATTAAACATCCGAGAATAACGGTGGGAAAGAATTTACATATGCATCGCTTTTTTACTATTTACTTAAGGGCTAATGATAACACTTATTTGGTTTTTTCTTTCATTCCAAATAAGCCTGTTTCTTTGTCAAGGCGATAAATAAAGTAGGTGAATAATGTGCTCTGGATCTGTTTTTAGTTCTATATTAAATTCACTGCAAATTGATGCAACTGACCATCTTAGAGATAAATCTCCTGATTCCCCTTCATCCATGAGAAAATGTCATTCTTCCACTTCCCATAGAATATTGGCCTATGATTTGAAATTATTTGTGAGATATCACTTGGTGATTCAGTGGGCAACAACATCCAAGCTTTCCATTTCATTCGTGCAAATAGAAAGCTGCCAAGTGTTCAGCTACAATACGATTACTAACCTACCTCTCCATCGTCGTACTGGGATCTACTGAAGGAAACTGTTTCCATTTTGAGTTAGTATATGCTTCTCCATTTGGAAATGTGTTGTGTCATTTATCTTGAGCTCTTTTGCTTGTTTGTTGGATGTCATTCAGACCATTTCTGATCAAATGCACTTACTCAGAATCATCATTATGACACTACCCCTCAGGATTTTCTGCTTCTCAAAAAATCATGATTTTCTTCCTTTGCTCACATTCACCAAATGAAATTCCCTTCATTTCCCATTCAATCTCATCTCCATCCTAAGTTGCCCTATTTTTCCCTTCAGTGCTCTGTCCCATTCCTGAGCCTTTGCCTGTCCCTCCCCAAGATCGTGCAATTAACCTCTTTTCACACCATTAAACCCATTATCACCTGATAATCCTTCCTGTTCCCCATGCATCCCCACTCCCTCTCCCCTTCTCCTCCCTATTCTGCTCTCCACTCCAACCCCATCCAAATGCCCTGTTCTATCTCCATTCCCACCCACTATCCCTGACTCACACCCATTCCTCTCTCCTTCCCATCCCACCCCCAACCTCAACCCTTTCCACTCTTATCCTCATCCCCACCCACTTCCCATCTCCCTGCACATCCTCTATCCCATCTCCCAACCCTTCCTCATCACTCTCTCCACCCCATACCCATCCCTATACCCATTTAACAAACCCCTCACCATCCACATCCCCAATTTTCAGACCCTCCTCATGATAAACAAATCAAACCTGTCTTTCCTAATATTCAATTTCCAAATCTCCATTCCTATGAAACACCTCTTGAACCTAAGCCCTTTGTCACCTCCCAGATCCATCTCCATTTCTCTCCCAGAGCTCCCTGTTTGATCTCTCAAATCATATTTCAGCCCTTTCTCACAATAAGTGAATGGCATTGACCAAAGACATCATATAATCATGATTCACTATCCTCCCTTATCATACTTGCTGCTTTTGGCACATTTAACTAGATCATCTCCTCCAGGATCTAATCTCCTTATTGAGTTGTTTGAAGCCACTCTCACTGGATTCCAAACATTGCTGAACATCCCCAAAAATGGTTAAAAAAAACTATTAAGGAAGCTTTTCCAGCAATTTCTGTTTTCATCCCAGGAATGGTTTATTTTTCCGACACGGAAGCCCAGTTTGTTTCATTATGGTGCACCCATTTGAAACAATTAAAGCACTACCTCTGTGTTGCAACATACTTTTGGAGAATATATGTAAATGTGGACATATACACAGTGCCTTTATGATAGCAAGATTCCCCAAGACAAAACTTTGACTAAGCAGAACTAAGAATCAGAGGTTAGGAGTGTTGCCCAAAAAATATAGGCATTAAGAAAACTCTTTTTGCAAGATTTAGCAAGAAGAGAGAAGATCCTGTATGTGGTTGAAAGGTAGATGAAAGTTTGCACATCAGTATTTGCCACTTTTTCCAAAGACAGATCATTATGATTCGATTTTGAAAAGCATTAGTGGGAATTAACAATACAGATCTTCTCCTTTCCAGTGGCTCTGATAACCTTCTTAAGATGAGTATTTTAATCTTTATGTCATGGCCCTCAATCGTAGACACATTCAAGACAGTTATTAACATATAGCAACGATATATCCAGCTCTGTCAAATCATTAAAATGTTGATTGCAACATCATAGGAGTCACATAGCTCAGTGAGTCAACTGCTTCAGATTTTGAATGGATCAGATGTTAATGGAAAGCAATAGAATCACAACTCACATACATCTAACATTTATGTACAACTCACATATGTGTGCTACATTATATCTGTAGGTATCAAATATGTATAACATCTGACATGGTACATTTTACACATTTTGTGTGACATTAGCACCCAGAATGACTTCACTGTGACTTCGCTATTTGTAAAGCATGACAGCACCATATAATTATCAACTGCAAGCTGCTTCACAATGTTCAAGGTGTTTACAGTCCTTTACATTATAATTAGAGATGGGAAGTGTTTCCAGACTCAGTGATGTTGTATCTCAATGGCTTCCAACTCAAAACAATGATATTCCAATCATTCCAAAGTATTTTCCTGGTTGTATTATTGATGCATGATGAATTTTCAGCCTGGAAGGAGGTAACTCAAGGGGAAGAATGGGACATGGGTGCCACTGGTTGGGCCAGCATGTTATTGCCCATCCCTAGCTGCCCCTTGGGTAGGTGAGGGTGAGCTGCCTTCTTGAACTGCTGCAGTCTATGTGCTGTGGGTTGACCCACAATGCCCTTAGGGAGGGAATTCTAAGATTTTGACCCAGTGACACTGAAGAAACAGTGATATATTTCCAAGTCAGAATGGTGAGTGGTTCGGAGGCGAACTTGCAAGTGGTGGTGTTCCCATGTATCTGCTTGTCCCTGTCCCTCTAGATGGAAGTGGTCATAGGATAGGAAGGTGCTGTCTAAGGATTTTGGGTGAATTTCTGAAGTGCATCTTGTAAATAGAACTCACTGCTACTACGTAGTGTCGGTGGAGGGAATGGATAATTGACATTGATTTATTGTCATGTGTACTGAAGTACAGTGAAAACTTTGTTTATGAGCAGTAAGGCAGATCATAGTAAGCAGGGATATACAGATCAGAGAGTGGAAAAAAAACTTGGGAAGAGTCATACAGGTTACATTGCACAGGCCGGGCGTGAGGTGAGATCAGCATTAGCAAAGTCAGCGTTATTGGAGGCAACAGGGTCCATTCTTCAGTCTAATAACAGTGGGGAAGAAGCTGTCCCTGACCCTGCTACTGCGTATGTTCAAGCATCTGTATCTTCTGCCTGATGGAAGAGGTTGTAGGAGATCATTATCAGGGTGGGAGGGGTCTTTGATGATGTTCAATGTTAAAAATCACACAAGACTAGGTTATAATCCAAATGGTTTATTTGGAAGCACTAGCTTTTGGAGCACTGCTCCTTCATCAGGTGGTTGTGGAGTATAAGATCATAAGATACAGAATTTATAGCAAATGTTTACAGTGTGATGTAACTGAAATTATATATTGAAAAATACCTGGATTATTTGGTAAATTTCTCATCTTTTAGAATGACCATGTTGGTTTCAGTTCTTTCATATGTAAATCCCAGAACTTTTTGAAATTTACATTCTCAAGGGAACTTTAACAATACGTGTCATGTCAGCACAGGTAACACATTGAACGTGTGACGTGCCCTGGGTGAGGCTGTCTGTACCCCAATGTTCAGATTGATTCTATTTCTGAAAAAGGGATTTACAGAATCTTACATGGATTCATGCAGTTTTGGAGCAAAATAAAATGTAATTCTGCAAGTACAAATTCACCTCACAAACGTGTACGTGTGTGTCTGTGTGTGCATGTGAGTGCGTGTGCATATGTATGTGTATGAGTCTGAGTACAAGTCTGTGAGAGGGTTCGTGTGTGGGTGGGAGTGTATATGTGAGCATATGGGTCTTTAGGAGCATGTGTGTGTCTGTGTGTGTCTGTGTCTGTGTGTGTGTATAGTGCAATGGTGGTCACCTGTAATGTGATTGAGGCCCTCCCCATCGGTACTGAACTTAGCTATCAGCCTCTGCTCGGCCACTCTGCATTGTTACCTGTCCCAAAGTCCACCTTGGAGAATGGTCACCAGATAGTCTGTGGTCGAATGTCCCGGACCACGGAAGTGTTCTCCAACTGGGAGGGAACACCCCTGTCTGTTGATTGTTGTGCAGTGTCCATTCATCCGTTGCAGTACCCTTTGCTCGGTCTCACCAAAGTACCAATTAATGATATTTGCAGCTTTTCCACGGCAGCAAGCCATGTAAATGGAGTCCATGGATGGAAGGTTGGCTTCCGTGATGGTCTAAGCTGTACATACCACCTTCTGTAGTTTCTTACAGTCCTGGGCAGAGCACTTTCTGTACCAGGCCATTATGTACCTGGACAGTATGCTGTCAAAAGTGCATCTGTAAAAGTTGATGAGGGTCCTTATGGACATGCCAAATTTCCTGAGCTGCCTGAGGAAGAAGAGGTATTGTTGTGCTGCCTTGGCTGTTGCAACTCTATATGCAGTCGATTATCTACAGGTTGTAGGTTATCGTCACTCCGAGGAACTTGATGCTCTCCCCCCTCCCAGCCTCAGCTCTGTTGGTGTAGATGGGGGCACATTCTCCTCCTTTCCTTCTGAAATCAATGATCAGTTCTTTAGTTTCGGCAACATTAAGAGAGAGGTTGTTCTGATTGCACCTCGTCACCAAGCCCTCTGTCTCCTTTCTGTATTTTGACTCATCCTCCATGGTGTTTGATAACTGTCCTACCACTGTGGTGTCAGCAGCAAACTTGTAGATGGCGTTTGTTCAGGATTTGGCTGCACAGTCCTGGGCATACAGGGAGTACAGTAGGGGGCAGAGAATGCACCCTTGGGGGGGCTCCAGTGTTGAGTGTTACCGTGGAGGAGGTGCAGTTATCCATCTTCACTGATTGCAGTCTGTGGTCAGGAAGCTGAGGATCCAGGTGCAGAGGGTGAAGCTGAGATCAAGGTCACGGAGTTTTGAGATCAGTCTGGAGGGGATGATGATGCTGAAGGTGGAGCTGTATTCAATGAGCAGGAGTCTGATATGGGTGTCCTTGTTGTCCAGATGTTCCAAGAATGACTGCAGGGCTAGGGATATGGCATCCATTGTGGCCCTGTTACATCAGTAGGCAAACTGTAGGGAGTTAGGGCAGGCTGGGAGACTGGAGTTGATGTGAGCCATGGCCAGCCTCTCAAAGCCCTTCATGATTATTGAGGTGAAAGGGAATTATTAAAACACATTGCTTGCACTTTCTCAGGTACAGGGTTGATGGTGGTCTTCTTGAAGCAGATGTGGTCTTCACCTTGTAGGAGGGAGAGGTTAGAGATATTGGTGAATACCTCTGCCAGTTGGTCCACACAGGATCTGAGTGCTCAGCCAGGAGCACCATCCGGCCTAAAGCTTTCCTTGGTTTGATTCCCAGGAAGACCAGTCTGACATGTGCAGTGGTGACCGAGGGAAAGGGAGTGTCTGGGGTTGCTGAGGCAGGTGGCTCTACACTGCTGGTATTCTGCTTGAACCGAACATGGAAAGTATTGAGCACGTCAGGGCGGGAGGTGTCTTTGTTTGCCTGTGGATGTGATGCAAATCAAGCGGGCTGCTTTATCCTGGATGGTTTCGAGCTTCTTGAGTGTTGTTGGAGCTGCATCTAACTAGGTGAGTGGGGAATGTTCTTTCACATTCCTGACTTGTGCCTTGTAGGTGGTGGATAGACCTTGGGGAGTCAGGAGGTGAGTTAATCACCCCAGCCTCTGACATGCTCACATAGCCATTGTTTTCATGTGATGAGCCCAGTTGAGTTTCTGGTCAATAATGACCTGAAGGATGTTGATATTGGAGGATTCAGTGATGGGAATGTCATGAAATATCAAGGGGTGATAGTTAGGTTGTCTTTTATTGGAGATGGTCATTGTCTGGAGTTTGTGTGGTGTGAATGACACGCAACTTGTCAGCCCAAGTCTGGATATTGTCCAGATCTTGTTGCATTTGAACATGGATTGCTCCAGTATCTGAGGAATCACGAATGGTGCTAAACACTGTGCAATCAGTCAACATCTCTACTTCTGACCTTACGGTGGAGGGAAGCGGCGTTTTAGATTAGATTATTTACAGATTAGATTAGATTACTTAAAGTGTGGAAACAGGCCCTTCGGCCCAACAAGTCCACACCGACCCGCCGAAGCGCAACCCACCCAGACCAATTTCCCTACATTTATACCTTCACCTAACACTATGGGCAATTTAGGATGGCCAATTCACCTAACCTGCACATTTTTGGACTGTGGGAAGAAACCGGAGCACCCGGAGGCAATCCACGCAGACACGGGGAGAACGTGCAAACTCCACACAGTCAGTCACCTGAGGCGGGAATTGAACCCGGGTCTCTGGCGCTGTGCGGCAGCAGTGCTAACCACTGTACCACCGTGCCGCCTGCAGCCTGTAGCCTGCAGAAAGACATCTGTTGATCCTCACAACACAAGAAAACTTACCCATAATTCTTCAGCTGGATCACCAACTGATTTCTCATAGAATGTGCACTATGTGTATTTCACCAGCAGCATCTGACATTGGCAACTGCGACCCTATATTGAAAGGATTTTGCAGCTGTTTTAGGCAGGGAGAAAGTGAGGACTGCAGATGCTGGAAATTAGAGTCAAAAGTAGGGTGCTGAAAAAGCACAGCAGGTCAGGCAGCATCCGAGGAGCAGAAGAATTGATGTTTCAAGCAAAAGCCCTTCATGATGAAGGGCTTTTGTTCAAAACATTGATTCTCCTGCTCCTCAGATTAGAATTACAATCCCTACTGTGTGGAAACAGGCCCTTTGGCCCAACAAGTCCAGACCGACCCTCCCAAGAGTAACCCACGTTAATGTACCTAATCTACACATTCCTGAACACTGTGGGCAATTTATGATTAGATTAGATTACTTACAGTGTGGAAACAGGCCCTTTGGCCCAACAAGTCCACACCGACCCGCCGAAGCATAACCCACCCATTCCCCTACATTTACCCCTTTACCAAAAACTACGGGGAATTTAGCATGGCCAATTCACCTGATGTGCACATCTTTGGACTGTGGGAGGAAACCAGAGCACCGGGAGGAAACCATGACCAATCCACCCAACTTGCACATCTTTTGAATGTGGGAGGAAACCAGAGAACCCAGAAGAAATCCACACAGACACGAGGAGAACATGCAAATTCCACACAGACAGTCACCCAAGCCTGGAATTGAACCTAGGTCCCTGGTGCTGTGGGGCAGCAGTGCTAATCACTGAGCCACTGAGCAGCTCAGGCTGTCTGACCTGCTGTGCTTTTCCATCACCCCACTCTTGAGCTGACTTAGGCAGTCCAGTTAAAAACCATTTCTTGACTGGTGTCTCAAAGGACTCAGCTGCGAGAGGTGAAGGGCAAGTGAACTTATTCCCATTATTTTAGAGTGTTAACTCCCAGTAATCCAACAGGTTGGATATCAGAAATATCAATTGCAGCATAAAATTTTCTTATTTATCCCCACAAGAGATCACTTTCATGCAATTGAAATGGAACTTAAAGTTTACTTGGTCTGAAAAAGAATAATCTGAAACGAATAGTTTGGTGCACTTTTTCATAAAAAGTAGAAAGTCGTTTATTTAACTGTCACCTCCTTGAGATGGGAAAGCTCTGGGAAATTCCCAAGGTCCAGCCCACTGTGTGATAACTGTACCTGATGTGGACTTGGAACTTGAACTTTATAAAAATTAAAGGAAAACACATTAATTCTAAATCAAAAATATTATCATTAATCATGTCAGCTATTTCTTTCAATAAAAATAAATGTTAAGGAAGTATTATTTTGTTCCTTTTTAAGATAATATTTTGTACTCATTAAGCATAATGATCTGACTGGTGGGTTTGAAAGTCCAATCAAAGTCTCTACCTTGTTAGGTTTTATAGCCTGCGGAGGCTTGGTTTTAATCTGAAACATTCCTGAATAAAGCCTGCAACTAGCTGGAAGTTTATTAGTTGAACACAAGTAATTGCAGTGTTCATTTTCTTTTTGTCTGATCTGAGCTTATTAAATTTTCCTGCTTACTGGATAGTATAAGAGTGATGCAGTAGCAAAGCCACTCAATGTGGTCCAAAGTTCCAGACTGATGTGGCTGTAAAGGATTGAAATAGTTCCAATTACCTGATGATTTTGAAAAGGTTTTGGGAAACAAGATCTACTTTTGTTAAATCTCATGCTATAAATAATTTCACCTGATTTCTCCCAGGTTATATTGAATGCAATAAAGGGAAGGAATCTCATTTTATTCCCTAAAATAAATCTTTTTTGATAAAGTATGATTCATTGTACTGTGAAGAGAGGTCATGGAACTGTGAAGCAGGGAAGAAAGGGAAGGTTTAAAGAACAAAATTGTTCAGGTGCTAATACTGAAGCAATTACATTTTGATTTCAATGTCATGGGATGTCAATGGTTTATCTGCAGTGAGTGGAGGATGTAGTGCATATCCATGAGAACAATGCTGAGAGAGAGAAAGAGAGACACAGAGAGACGGAGAATGGAAAGATACATTTAGCTCCAGGAAACTTTAAACAATCAGGGTTTTCTCTACCATGATCACTAAATGTCTGGACACTTGCTGTCACACACTGAGATTTGAGGCTAAGTGTACATATCAGACGAAACAAGGTTGGAGTGGAGAGGATAATTGTATGAAGGTATGCGATCTCAATTTAGAAGTTCTTTCCTCATTTTACATTTGTATATTAATATGCTGGACATAGCAGTTGCATAACGATTAGCCACTACTTTCAATTAATACCATGGATTATAAAGAGATTCTATAATTAACCATTAACATTTCTGTACTTTAATAACAAAGGTAGAGTGTATACTCAAGTTATAGTTAATCTCCTGTAAAAGTTGACCATCTACATTAATTTTTGATATGCATCATGTGTAACTTGATCCCCAACGTTTAGTCAAAATATCTAAATACTTTGTACTTCACATTGCCTCACCAGTGAAACCAAGCTCACCCTGATCTGAATTAATAGACTCAAAGACAAGCACAACATTGAAGACAGGGGCGGTAGGGTGGCTCAGTGGTTAGCACTGTTGCCTTATAGTGCCAGGGACCCGGGTTCAATTCCTGCCTCGGGGGACTGTCTGTGTGGAGTTTGCACATTTTCCCTCTTGCCTGCATGGGTTCCCATTGGGTGTTCTGGTTTCCTCCCACAGTCTAAAGATGTGCAAATTAGGTAGATTGACCATGCTAAATTACCCATAGTGTTCAGGGATGTTTAGATTAGGTACATTAGGTACATTAGCCATGTGAAATGCAGGGGTACCAGGTTAGAGTAGGAGGATAAATCTGGGTGGGGTGCTCTTTGGAGGGTTGGACCGTATGGCCTGTTTCCACACTGTGGAGATTCTATTAAAAAAAGCACCTATTCAACTAGTAGTGTTTGTAAACATCAACACTTGATGTCAAGGTTAACATCTCATTGTGCACAATTCATCCCTGACAATCCCACTGTCTAAAATAGCATCAATAAGGAATAACAGATACATAGCCCAGATCAAACTTCAAATTATTGCAATTGCAAAACAGTCAAATAACTATTAATCACCTAGAGAATTCAAGGTACTGGAGAATAGTTTTATTGATTGGTGGCACAGCTTTGGCAGATACCCAAGGGCAAAGATGCCAACAGAGGAAAGTTCAGGATGTGGCCCCAATTGGAAGAAAATGTTACAAAATTCACTAATGAAAATTGGCAGAGTGAACCTCTCCGTTTTCTTTTGCAGATTAGATTAGATTACTTACAGTGTGAAGTGGAAATAGGCCCTTTGACCCAACAAGTCCACACCGACCCTCCGAAGAGCAACCCATCCAGACTCATTCCCCTACATTTACCCCTTCACCTAACACTATGGTCAATTTAGCATGGCCAATTCACCTAACCTACACATTTTTGGATTGTGGGAGGAAACCGGAGCACCCAGAGGAAACCCACGCAGACACGGGGAGAATGTGCAAACTCCACACAGACAATTGCCTGAGGTGGGAATCCCTCAGGAACTCCTGGGTTTCTCAAGGAGTTGACGAAATCTTCATCCTGAAAGCGTAGATCTTACAGATTTCAAAATTAACCCTGAATGGTTTCCCCGGTTTATGAAGAGAATAAATCTTGTAGTGTGACAGAAGACCATATTTCAGATGGATGAGTTCAGATCAACTTTGTCAATGGGGCTGCTGCAGTTAACTCACAAAACAGTAATAATGTGTAAGTCCCAATGGTCCAAAGCTTAGAGGTCTCTCTCAACAAGGTCCTCAATGATAACATTAGAAGAAAGTAGAATAACTGGATAAGCAAAGGGGAAAAGTCATTCAATAAAGGAGCAACATATCATCCCCTTTGTTCGTGATGTTGAGCAAGTGGAATTAAAGCAAACGTGCTAGTGAAACTCAGCAGTTCTGGCAGATTCCATAGAGAGAAAAAAACAGTTCATGTTGCAAATCTGATATGATTCTTCTTTAGAACGAATTGTAGAAGTTTGGATTAAAAGCAGACCAGAGATTGTCATCGATTCATTGAAGAAAGTTGGACGATCCAATACACTTCATGGCATAGCATGGGCAGAGATAACAAATACAGTTAGCAGAAGGCAGGAGATTTGCGAAGTTATATGAGTGAGTCTGCAATTAATTCCTACATTATTATCGAGGACATCAAGCTATAATTAAAGATTAAAATGATCTGTCAAAATCTGGAATATTGGCTTTGTTAGAAAATGATTGTTGTTAGGCCCAGATTGTTCGTGTGTGGATGTAAAGATAATTATGTCAGATTTTCCATTCTTGTATTACTTTCATGTGTCACTGTTTATTGAAGACAGTTGCAGGACTTTCATAGTGAAAACAATTAGTCATTTTGAAGCAAAAATAAATTCTTTAACAAGAAACAGAGTATGGTGGAGCTGGATGAAGATTCAGCATTCATCTGACAATCCTCCCAGTTCAGGAAAGCATTATACTGTACAAAAATTTTCAAAGAGATACAAGGGACTCATCAGAACAAAGAAAAAAGAGAAATTAGTATTAATGAGAAAGTAGCACTGGTCAAATTAATGGGATTGAAAGCTGACAAATCATTAGGAAATGATCATCCAACACCCAGAGTGTTGAGAGATAGTGGATGTTTTGGTGAGAATCACCCAAGCTTCTACAGGTTCTGAATGGGTCTCTGCAAGTGTAACTCCAGTGTTTAATTACAGGGAAAAGGAAACATTTAGCCTGATGCCAGTGATAAGTAATCTAAATTCAATGGGTAATAGGGAAAGCAAATAGAATTTGGTCTGGTTATAGGTTTTCTCACTGAGCTGGAATGTTCGTTTTCAGACATTTCGTCACCATACTAGGTAACATCATTAGTGAGCCTCTGGATGAAGCACTGTTGGTCTGGCCTGCTTTTTTATTTATGTGTATTAAAGTGGGCCATACCACCAGAGGCTTACTGAAGATGTTACCTAGTATGGTGACAAAAAGTCTGAAAATGAACCTTCCAGTTCAGTGAGCAAACCTCTTTCCAGAACCACAACCTGGGCTACAAATCTTCTCAAAACTTGCTAGAATCTGGTCTTTATTTCAAAGGGAATAAAGTATAAAAGTAAGGAAGTTTTTCTCAAACTATACAAGGCACTATACAGAACATAGCTAGAATACTGGGAACAGTTTTGGTCCCTATCGCCCAGGAAAGGGATATTGGCATTGGAGGTAGTCCACTAGGCAGTCCCAGGTATGGGAGAATTATCTTATGAGGTGACATTGAGTAGATTGGGCCTGTAGCAGTTGGAAAAAAGAAAGTTGAGAGGCAACCTTATTGATATGTACAACGTTCTGAGGAGGTTTGACAGGGTAGATACAGAATGGTCGATTCCCTTCTTCGAAGAGTTGACAACCAGACAGAATAATCTCAGAATCAGGGGTTGCACATTTAAGACAGATGAGGAGGAATTTGTTCACGTAGAGGAGTGTGAATCTGTAGAATTCTTTACCGTAAAAGGCTGTCAAGGCTGGGTCATTGAGCATATTCAAGGCTGAAGTAGACAGATTTTTAATCAATAAGGGAATTAGTAAGTCAGCATGGGTTAATGAAAGGTAGGTAATGCTTGGCAAACCTCTAGGGGTTTTTGGAGAGGTGACAGAGGTAAGTCAATGGATGTTGTTGAAGTGGACTTCCAAACAGTTCCACATAAGAGACTGTCAACTAAGGGGAATCCTATGCAAATGAGGGCAAATTACTGACATAGAATCATAGAATTCCTACAGTACAGAATTAGGCCATTTGGCCAATCGAGAAGCCCTTCCTCAGGAATTATGCCCGAAACATCAATTTTCCTGCTCCTCGGATACTGTCTGACCTGCCGTGCTTTCCAGCACCACGCTCCTGACTCTGATGTCCAGCATCTGCAGTCCTCACTTTCTCCTCATTGGCTAATCGAGTCTGTACTGACCCTCCAAAGTCTATCTCACTCAGATCCATACCCTCCCAACCTTATTTCCTGTAACCCTGCATTTCCTTTGACTAATCCACCTAACCTACACCTCCAAGGTCATTCTGGTCAATTTAGCCTAGCCAATCCACATCTTTGGACTGTGGGAGGAAACTGGAGCACCTGGAGGAAACCCATGCAGACACGGGGAGAATGTGCAAACTCCACATAGATAGTTACCCGAGGCTGGAATCGAACCCAGATTCCTGGCACTCTGAGGCAGCAATGCTAACCATTGAGCTACCATGGTTGAGTGGCAGGAAACAAAGTTGGAATAATGAGTAATTACTTAAATTGACTCGTGGAGTTCAACTGAGATCTGTGTCGGTGCCTCAATTATTCACAATATTCGTTAATGAGAATGGCTTTAAAAGTCAAACATCCAAATTTGCTGATGACACAAAATTGGACAGCATTGAACAGAGCTGAATTAGCTTTTATTGTCACATGTACTCAATGGATATAGTGAAAAGTTTATACGTCGCCACTTGCAACACTACTTCGATACAAAGCTACCGAGGTCCAGCTTCCTTAGTTGCAGAAATCAAAATTCCACTGTTGCAGAAATCAAAGTTCAGAACAGCAGTCCTCCAAACCAGACCACACCGGCATCCAGCCTCCCGTCTGGGCCCTGGCACTAGACCATGCCCGGCTTCACCGTGAGAATCAAGAGGCTGGGTGATCACTCAGACTGCCACACCGGGCCGAGAGGACGCCCCGGGAAGCTGCTACATTGGCAGGGAGGCAGTGGACCGTGTTGACGGCAGCATAATAATACGACAGGATGTTGATAGATCAGGTGAATGGGCAACAGTATGGCAGATGAATTTGAATATCAGCAAGTGTGAGGTTATCCATTTCAGATCAAGGAAATGATAGACTGGGTATTTTTAGAAGACACAAAGTTAAATATAGTGATTATCCAAAGAGATTTGAGGGTTCAGGTGCTTAGCTCTTTGAAATGCTATGAACAGGTGCAGATGATAGTCCAGAAGGCTAATGGAATGCCATCCTTCATATTGAAAGGGCTGGAGTACAGGGATACAGATGTTATGCTGCAGTTATACAAAACTCCACTTGGAATACTCAGGGCACCACAGCTTAGCAAGGACGTTTTGACCCTTGAGGGAGTTTAATACAGGTTTATAAGGGGCTAGGTTATGAGGATTACACAGATCAGATCTTTATTCCTGAGAAATTAGAAGATTAAGGATTGATCTAATGAGGACTTCAGGATATTAAGGGGGAAAGACAGGGTAGGTAAAGATAAACTATTTCCACTGGTTGAAGATTCTAGAGTCCAGGCATAGTCTGAGAGTTAGGGCCAATCCGTTCAGGGGAGGTGTTAGAAAGCACTTCTACACACAAAGAGCAGTGGAGGTTTGGAACTCTCTTCCTCAAATGGTAGTCAATGCCAAATCAATCTGAGATGGAGAAGTTTTATTAAGCAAGGGCGATAAAGGATATGGGCCCAAGGCAGGCACGCGGAGTTAAGCCACAAATCAGCCATGATCTTATTGAATAGTGGAGCAAGCCTGAGGGGCTGAATGGCCTGTCCTGTTCCTATGTCTAATGGCCTTTAACCTGTGCTAGAGTCTCATATAAACAATGTCAAAACTGGACACTGATAATGCAATTGTCTGATTAAATGGCTCAACATGGATTTGTGAAAGAGATATCATGTTTGACCAAACTGATTAGAGTTTTTTTTTTGATGGTGTTACCAGCAGAGTTGATAAGGGGAAACCAGTGGAAGCAGTGTGTTTGGATTTTCAGAAGGCTTTTGGTAAAGTGCAAGACATGAGGTTAAGCAAATAAAATGGGAGCAGTTGAGCTAAGGGATAATACTGACATGGATTGAGTTAATGGAAAGAAAACAGAACAGGAATAAATGGATCATTCTTTGAGTGACAGACTGTGACCTGTGGGATACCATGAGGATTAGCTCTTTGTCTCCTGCTGTTCACAATTGGAATCAAGTATTTAAATATGGAGATCAAATGTAATATTTCCAATTTTGCAGATGACCAGCGAGGTAATAATATGTGTTCTGAAGGAGTGTGGACAGAGGCTTTTGCAAAGAAGTGATTTTGACAGGCTGAGTGAATGGGGAAGAATGGCAATTGGGATATAATTTGGAGAAGGGTGAGATAATCCACTCTTATCAGAGGAACAGATGCACAAAGTATTTCTTAAATGGTGAGATATTGGGAAGTGTTAATATTCAAAGGGACTTTGCTCATATCACTGAAAGTTAACATACAAATGTAGCAAGAATTGAGAATGGCCAATGGTATAAGAATTATTGATAATTTCTGACTTTTTCTCATTTTCTTAAAATTTAGCCGAACACTGAGAAGATTATTGAAAATGGTTTGCTTTTGCATTTCCACAAAATAGGGAGTTACAGGATTGAAGGTGATTTAGTGGTTAGGATCAGGAATTGGCTAGCTGAAGGAAAACAGAGGGTGGTGGTTGATGGGAAATGTTCATCGTGGAGCTCAGTTACCAGTGGTGTGCCACAAGGATCTGTTTTTGGCCCACTGCTGTTTGTCATTTTTATAAATGATCTGGATGTGGGCGTAGAAGGATGGGTTAGTAAATTTGTGGATGACACTAATATAGGCAGAGTTGTGGATAGTGCCGAAGGATGTTGTGGGTAACGGAGGGACATAGGTAAGATGCAGAACTGGGCTAAGAAATGGCAAATGGGGTTTAATGCAGAAAAGTGTGAGGTAATTCACTTCAGATGTAACAGGAATGCAGAGTACTGGACTAATAATAAAATTCTTGGCAGTGTAGATGAACAGAGAGATCTCAGTGTCCAGGTGCATAAATCCCTGAAATTTGCCACCCAGTATGATAGGGTTGTTAAGAAGTCATATGATGGGTTGCCATTATTGGTAGAGGGATTGGGTTTCTGAGCCACGAGGTCATGCTTCAGCTGTATGATACTGGTAAGGCTGCACCTGGAGTATTGCATATAGTTCTGGTTACCGCATTACAGAAAGCTTTGTAAAGGTTTCAGAGGAGATTGACTAGGATGTTGACCGATATGGAGGGAAGGTCTTACAAGGAAAGGCTGAGGGAACTGAGGCTGTTTTTGTTGGAGAGCAGAAGATTGAGAGGTGACTTAATTGAGAGGTATAAGATAATCAGAGGGTTAGATGGGGTGGTCAGTGAGACCCTTTTTCCTTGGATGGTGAAGGCTAACATGAGGGGACATTGCTTTAAATTGAGGGGTGATAGATTTAGGACAGATATCAGGGGTAGTTCCTTTACTCAGAGAGTAGTCGGAGCGTGTAACTGCCTATCTATAACAGTAGTAGACTCGCTGACATTAAGGGCATTTAAATGGGAATTGGACATACATATGGATAATAATGGCATGGTGTAGGTTAGATGGGCATCAGATTAATTTCACAGGGCTGCGCAATGTCGAGAGCCGAAGGGCCTATACTGCTCTGTAACATTCTACTTTCTATATTATGTATCCTAATTGTATGAAATCGAATGGACTATTAAACACAATGGAAACTTGTTATTCATTCAGAAAGAAATGGAGCTTCAAAAGATGTTGCTTGAGATTAAGAATGAGGAATGTTGCAATCTGGAAGATTTATGGGAACTACATTCAGCATCCAGTGTTGTTGTTAATTATTGTGGTGTAGTTCTTGATTGTAAGAAGCTTCCATCCCATTATAGTTTTCTTTAAAATAATGTATTTTTCATTAGATTCTTTATGGTTATTCCTCAAGTGTTTCCAATGTCCCTCCTAGGAATGTCTTGCTGCAGCCAAGTTCCACATAGAGCCGTGAGTCTAATGTCAAATGCACGACTCACTTTTCTTGAAAGTCAATTTGACGGTCCTATTCACTCTCTTGAGGTGCCTGCTGTCCATTGTGTAAATCTCCAAAGTCTGAGGGTTCTTAGGGTCTATTACTGTCCAGTAAACTTTGACGTAGTCTCAGATTTAAGATCAAAATCTTCAAATATTCTTTAAGTTTATTGATCATAGCCTGCGCTGGCAGCTCAGGAGTGATAATGAATGCCATTGTTTTTATCTTGTTTTGTCAGCTAAAAGCTCCCAAGACACAGAAACAGCTGCACATTTTGTAGGCTTTCACCATTGATTATAATCAATGTGATGGGAGATATTGTGCTGTGGGAGCTGGTTGTAAGAGGACCTTAGTTTTCTGGATGTTCAGTGAAAGGCCCCTTCACACAGGTGCTCTGGAGCAGGAATGGACAGTGACCTGGAGCTCGGTTTCTGAGTGTGCACCCTCAGAAACATCATCTGCCGACTGAAGCTCAATGACTGAAGGTGGGGAGATTTTGGCTTAAGATTGAAGGTGGTATAGGTTTGATATGTTTCCCATCTGTTCCCTAAATTACCTCCAAGCTGGTGGTAAGGCGAAATAATGAGCTAGCTGTCATTTCCAACAGTGGTTTAAGGACTGTCTGATTAGCACAGTAGTGAGACATCTGCCCATGTTCAGGATCATGGTATAATGATGGATAGTGTAGGTAACATTTGAAATGGTTCATTATAATTAAATATGACTCTAAGAATAACATAAGAGTGTTACAGATTTGCATTATCTCACATCAGTTTTGAAGTGGAAACAAGGAGCCAAACCTACAATTATGTATTTCTGAATTCCATTTGAACATCTGTCCGTTTAGATACAGTTGGCCACTTAATAAATTTATCATGAAGATAGAGCATCTATTTGCTACCTTTAGATCATCTTTGACTGTGATGCAGTTTTAGTTACCTTTGTTTCTTGTAGCTGAACATCATGATAACATGCTTTTGGAATGCAGTTAATATCCTCACTACCCTTTCCTGGTCGGATTTTTGTCAGCATCTCCGACTAATTGGATTTTGATTGACAGGGCATAAGAGAATCCCCCATGAGAGTAAAATGCCTTTTTCTATAAAATGCAATCAATAATAATTCAACAAGTTCATGGTTCTGCCTGGAGTTGAGTATTTTTATAATGAGCACTTTATACAGGCTCAGCTTTCCCAGAGATTAGCAACATGCAATCTGTTTACTGTCAGCAATCAATTTGCAGAAACTAGATATAAAAATGAATTGATGAACTTTCGTGGCTTTTCCAATTTGCTTTATAAGCAAAATAATTCTAAGCTTTGAAATAATATACTAGGGAAGTTTCAAGTTCGTCAGATCAACAACTTAGCAAATGTTGGTTTGCATGTTCCCCTCTGCAACAGGTATCCTGATCTCCAGGTGGTCAGTGAGTGGACACAAGACTGAAGATCATAGAATCCCTACAGTGTGGAAACAGGCCATTCAGCCCAACAAGTCCACAACGACTCTCTGAAGAGTATCCCACCCAGACCCATTCCCCTTCCCTATTACTCGACATTTACCCCTGACTAACGCACCTAACCTACACAGCCCCGAATACTACGGGCAATTTAGCATGGCCAATTTACCTAACCTCCACATCTTTGTATTGTGGGAGGAAACCGGAGCATCCAGAGGAAACCCACACAAATATGGGAAGAATATGCAAACTCCACATAATCAGTTGCCCAAAGCTAGAATTGAACCCAGGTCCCTGGGCAGCAGTTGTGAGATAGTAGTGTTAAACCACTGAGCCATCATGCCACTCTGCAGAATCCCTGACAAACTGACTACGTGGGTATTTCACGTTTGAACTTCCAACATGCAACTTTTCCTGTTCCAGGAATCCCCTGAGTTAGAATTAGAGAATTCAGGTTGTTTGCTTAACAGACCTTCATAGTAACCCAGGAAATGTTAGACTGAAAAATGTTAGTCTCAATCTTGTATGAAACTGAGCATCCAATCACTCACACTGACCTCCCAACCACCTCGTAGATCTCTAAAAAACCCCAAAGACCCTGAACTCCCAAGAGCCTGAATATGGCTTCCTTCTGTTCCCATGACACCATGATTCCCTGAGCTTAATGATTCTTACAGCTGAATCACTCATTCCTTTGCCCCAGCCCAATGACCTCCATGATCCTCCTAAGCAGCTCCTTCCACTGATCTGGCCTGATTGTCACAGCAGACCTAACCTGATCATCTGCCTCATTGTTCTTAGAGTAGCTCCTGCTCCATGTATAGATCTGGTTCAAAGAGTTTAAACAGGAGGAGGAGCAGAAGAACAGAGATCTTAGATTTACACTCATTTCACATTACTATTTCTGTTTTATCCCAACTAGCTACCCTTTTGTTTTCTGCAAGGGACCTCCACACCATTTGTTCCTCTCGCTCCTCCTCCCATCTGTCAGAAGTATTAAAACTACAAGTTTCAACATATTTCAGTTCTGAAGAAGAGTTATATCAGACTCAAAATATTAACTTTGTTTCTCTGTCCACTGATGCTGCCAGAACTGCTAAGTTTTTCCAGCATTTTCTGTGTTTGCTTCAGATTTCCAGCATCCCCAGTAGTTGCTTTATTGAAGTTAGTTTTTGAATTGTTACTTCACCAATCAACATACCATTTCCACAGTGTATCATTGTATTCAGCCCTTTATCTTATTGTATAATGGGGGATAGTTTCAACTAGTATCTGAGTGTGAGCAGGGTGAGTTCACAATGGAGTTTCCTTCTTCTGAGACAGCAGCTTGGAGGCACAGGAAAGTGTATTCATAACTTAACCAACCAAGTTGGTTTCTGGTCTGTAAATCCTTCCACAAATACACCAGTGGCAGACAGTAAGGGTTGGGGAGAGATTCCTCATTGGCCACATGATGGAGAGAAATTGGAGCCTCTACATCAGCATCCAAAACTCCACACCACAACACACAGGCGCATGTTGCCGCAGTAACCAGGACTCTGGCGGAAGTGATGGGGAGTGGGGGGTGGGGATCTAAGTTCGTTTTGTTGCCCAGAAGCCACATGGATTTGGATTTGCTTCCTTTTTCTAGATATGTCAGAGGTTTTGGTGCTGGTAGTTAGACTATTCTTCAGGCAGAAAACTGAAGATGGAAGAGAAAGAAACTGGGCTGCAAGTCAACCAACTGACTTCCATTTGTTTCAATGAGATGAAGGAATTCCTATATCAGCCATTACACCCCCACTGAGTGGTTCAGAGTCAGGCAGCAATGACTGGAAATAGCAGAAATAATCAACGTTTATACTATTTAGCAAACAGGTTTAATTGATTCACCTTTTCCACTTATTGTTATGGAATGAGCTGGTCCTTTTTCCAGGCGAAAATAAGGACTGCAGATGCTGGAGATTAGAGTAGAGCTGGAAAAGCACAGCAGGTCAGGCAGCATTAGAGGAGCAGGAGAAACGACGTTTCAGGCAAAAGCCCTTCATCAGGTCTTTTCTCCATTCCAGAATGATGTTGGTTTGAACGATTGAACTCTGCATAATCTTTGTACAGTTTATAATTCCTGTTTAAATAACAATGGCTGTCAACAAAGAAAAGAGGTTTGCACTTGTATAGCATCTTTCATAACCTTGAAGTGTCACAATACTTCAGCAATGTTGACACTGTTGTAATCTATTTTCCATCAATTCCAATTGTCACATCACACGATCCCCCAACTGCAATGAAATCATGACCTGGTAATCTATTGAAGATGCCAGAATATTGGGACAGATGTACTACTCTCTAGTAAAGGTTTAAAAAGCAAATTATCCCAATGAGGAATTAGCAGTTATGAAGAAGGTGGGTACTGAGATGAGGAAAGGAACTGAGAAAAAGAGATCACTAACTTGCAAACATAGCTGTGTTTATATATTTTTAGCTCCATGGTTTGATGTCAGTCATGTCAGAGGAAAGTTGGCCAAGAATAATGCTGTTCAGTTTAACATGAAGTTTAAATCAAAGTTGTTTCTTTAAACATTTAATGCAAGCTATTTGCAAATATTGTTCAAAATGTATTTGCAGAAACTTCAATCTTGATAACAAACAGGAACCAGATATTGACTGATTAACAACGTGACCATGGGGTTACCTAGAGTCAGAGTCATGTAACATAGAAACAGGCCCCTTGATCAGTAAATACCAAGCTACATGAATCTCATTGATCTGCACAAAGTCAATAGCCTGCAAGCCCTTGACATTGCAATAGCTCACCCAGGAGCTGCTCTAATGTTGTGAGAGTATGTATGCCTCCACCACCCTCTCAGATAGCACATGTCATATTTCTACCACCCTTGAAATGAAAAGATCTTTCCTCAGTCCTCCTCTGAGCCACTAGCTCCTTACTTTAATGTAAGGTCCCTGTGGTCTTAGACATGGGGAAAAGGTTCCACAACCAACCTTACTATGCCTCATATTTGTACACCTCAATCAGATTCCCCCTTCAGCCTTTCCTGCCCTTTGGGAAAACATGAGGTCAGTCCAGAGGTCAATTATTTTGCCTCAGTCATACTCCATAAATGATAATGACCCCATAATGTTCATCATCAGGATGAAGTTTGCTAATTTTGAAAATTTATTTGGGATTTCCTTGGAGAACTCCTGCTCACTGTGTCATTGGGCATTCAGCTGAAACCCTGTTTCAACAATCGGAACCAATGGTTAGTAGAGATGCCTTTTCGCACATTGTTATTAGCAGTCACTTAGCTGATACTTTGAATAAAACAGCTGCGTGGATATTCCAAACTTGGCACTGGGAAACCTACCTGGGAAATAAAACACACCTGCATTATCCATTAAACTAGTTGAGCTTATATTAGTATGACACCACATTCGAACTGTAATGAAACCATGGGAATATATCTCGATGCTGACAGGTACAGATGCAAAGGGAATATGAGAATGAACCTTTGTGGAATGTATCTGACAATTTCAGACAGCAACAAGCTAAGCATATGTCCTTCTTCAACATGACACATATCTTAGATAGCAGCTTGCACAGAAGGGGAAGCACTAGCCTCTTCTTTATCACACACTCTCTTTGCTATAGTATTCATAGCTGTGTCTTCAGTCAACTTTGCCATACATTTAGGAGTTGCTTCCCGGAAGCTCTCCTGAAGATCAAGCACACTGTGGAGATATAGTGATGTCAGATTTTGTATTGAAAAGAATGCCTTCTTTCAATCTGTTGTGGACATGTTTATTTTCTTTCATGTTCCAAAATTTAAAACAGTTCATGTGTCAAGGAAATGACTGGGCAGCTGAAAGGGAAGGACAAACTTAAACAGAAATTGCTGGAGGAACTCAGCAGTCTATCAGCATCCGTGGATAACAAACCAAACTAGTATTTCAGGTCCAGCAACACCTCAGAGCAAGGGTCCCAGGACTCAAATTATTAACTCTGTTTGCTCTTCACAGATGCTGCCAAACCTGCTGAGTTTTCCCAGCACTTTCTGTCTTTGTTGTAGATCTCCAGCATAGAGTCATATAGACATAGAGATGTACACCATGGAAGCAGGCCCTTCGGTCCAACCTGTTCATGCTGACCAGAGATCCCAACCCAATCTAGTCCCACCTGGCAGCACCCGGCCCATATCCCTCCAAATCCTTCCTATTTATATACCCATCCAGATGCCTTTTCAATGTTGCAATTATACCAGCCTCCACTACTTCCTCTGGCAGCTTATTCCGTACATGTATCACCCCCTGTGTGAAAATGTTGCCCCTTAGGTCTTTTTTATATCTTTCCCCTCTCATCTTAAACCTATGCCCTGTAGTTCTGGACTCCCCCACCCCAGGGAAAAGACTTTGCCTATTTATCCTATCCATGCCTCTCATAATTTTGTAAACATCTACAAGGTTACCCCTCAGCCTCCGATGCTCTAGGGAAAACAGCCCCAGCCTGTTCAGCATCTCCCTATGGATCAAATACTCCAACCCTGGAAACATCCTTGTGACTCTTTTCTGAACCCTTTCCGGTTTCACAACATCTTAGTCTTTGGTTTACAATAGTTCAGAGTGGTGAGTTTATATATGTTGTGATGTGTCACTGAGGTCAACATGTACCATCGTTTGGAGAGCTTACCTTGTTTCAGAACGTCATAAAACTCAAACATCAGCACAGAGACTTGGAAAGGATCTTTTAGATTCTTCAACCTCCTTAACAAATGGTAGAGAGTCAGCATCACAGCATGTCTTTCAACTTACATGTGGCTATTGTGATAATCAACAGAAAACAAGCAATAACTTACATTTCACAATTAGAATAAATTAATTTAATAAGAAAATGAAGTTTGCTTTGAATTCCAAGTTCTGGCTCCAATTCACATTTATAACTCAAGAGATTTGATGGCTGGAATTATCACTGATGATAGACAAGAGACTGAGCTTTTCAACACAGCTGGATTGTAGTCACGATGTTGCTGTCTGTACTATTAATTTTCATTGTATTTATAATTTGCTTTTCCTCTATGACTGAAATGGGAAATAAGATCATTCTTTCCTATGCATCATAGACTTTGAAAGCACTGTTAGGTTTTCCATGCTAGTTTAAATGTGCTATGTATTTATCCATGTGTTATTTATTTATTCATGCTACAGTTCATGCTGAAAATATGTGTTCTGAATCAAATGCTTAGAAAAAGAATACTATCCTTTCATGTAGTGCAGATGTGTACTTGTAAATTTGCTATTGTTTTTGCTCTTGGGGTTACACATTTGAGGTAGATTTTGACGTTGTGTAATATTGTAAAACAAGCGATAATGAATTGACAGCTTCTTTTAAATGTCTGACAAACTGAAGTTAAAATCAGGGCATATGCAGCTCTGAAGAGGAGTCATACCAAAACTGAAATGTTAATGATACTTCTCCCTCTACAGATGCTGTCAGACTTGCCAGTTTTTTCCAGATTTCTCTGTTTCAGATTGCCAGCATCTTCAAGGTTTTGGTTTCTTTTAAGGGTTTCGGGGGATTTAATTTACGGAATGGGCTAATGCGTCTGTGAACACAAGCAGGTTCTATTTTAAACTCGGCTGCCTCAGCATGGGCATATATTTCCCTCTGCTACTAGCCTACCACTGGAGGTGCTACTTCTGTTGAACAATAATATTAACAGCTGGCACTGTCAGGACAGGCACTGGGAAATTCCTAACTCCTTGTTCTTGCCTCGGTAATGAAAATCCAGCCTGGCCAGTTGAACAAATTTGCAAAACTATAGAATTGCAAATGCATGAGTGAATAAACTATCTTTTGACTGTAACTTTCTTAGAGAGATGATAACAGAGAAATAATGAACAATTATCCATATGACATTGGATAAAAATGATTAACTGAAACTTTTATTCCAGTGGTTTCCCTTATTAATTGATCCACTTATCCACAAATCCCTTGAGCAATTCCAGTCACTCGCTGTTGTTAATTTAAGGATTACTCAGTATTTCCACTCTCAATGCAGTTTACCCTCTAACTGCAGCCCTCTCTGATATTCCTCCACATGAGAGTGTGCTTGAATAATGAAATAAAATATAATTTGTATTGTCCCCAAGGACATTAAATATCCTGGAAAATTAGAAAAAGTCTTTAGGGGAAGTCACTGTTCATGACTTTCATAATCACATGGGAAAGTGAAATAAGCAGCTGTGCACATTAAATATTCACTTGTTCATAAACCTCTCAGGGACATCCACTTAAACATAGCTTTGCTAAATGGTACCTGCATTGTTAATCCCACATCAAAACTTGGTTAACTTCTGGATGCTTTTTGATTAATATAACCGAACAAAGGATATTATTTGATAAAGAGGAATTCCCTCAAAGCCCCAAATAATGTTCCTCCTGTAGTCAATGATATCACATGCTCATTAACTGGCTGAATATTAATCTTCAGTCTCTGCAATCCTTCATTCTATCATCTGGCAGCTGTCTTTCCTTGCAGAACAATTACTTTGCTTCCAAAGTAATGCATTGTTTGCAGCATGCTTCAGAATTTGCAGAGGACATGACTATACATTCATATAATTTTTTTCTTTAACTATCAGTCAGTCTCAGAGGTATTCCTGATACTTATCAATATTAACAATAGGTAGATAAATTCAAATTATTTTTCTGCACAGATATCAGATTGCTGCATCAATATGTAGTTCCATTCTGTCTCAGGACAGTGTCTTCCTTCATTCTCCACCTGGAAAATGACTTCACAAAGCCACACGGATCCAACAAAAAATGTTTTGTCTAACCACCCTTATCAAAAAATATTTTAAAATTATCATTCAGTAGGTGAGCAGATATACAGGGGAAAATATATATTTTTGGAGAAAATGTATTTACCTAAATTGTCGGAATGTTTAATTTGAGACACCCTGTGTAACCTCAGAATGAATGATACTTCCTGATCTTATTGCTGACAAAAGACTGTGGGTTTAAAAAGATAATTGTCAGAATGACTTCATTTTATATTTGTGATTGCCATTATCTGAACTTCAGTTTAAATCTGAAATTGCTGGAAAAGTTAAGCAGGTCTGGCATCAATTATGGAGAGGATTCCTTAGAAGGGTCACCGGACCTGAAACATTAACTCTGATTTCTCTCCACAGACACTGCCAGACCTGCTGAGCTTTTCCAGCAACTTCTGTTTTTGTTTCTGATTTACAGCATCCCCAGCTCTTTCAGTTTGTATTCAATTTAAATCTCACAGCTTGGTGTCAGCCAGAAAAGAACAAGTTTAACAAATGCTACTCAGTATATATTTCAACAGTATTAGTTTAAATATTCTATAAATAATAAAAAAATTTCAAATACAGCTTCAAGGTGTAGCAAGAGCTGGACAGTAACCTCAGGGAAGGGATAAATTGGGGAATGTTGTCCCTTTATATTTGCAGTGAATCGGGTGTTAAGTATCTTAAGGACTTTTTATATTAGATGGTCTAACAGTTTTCAAAATATAATTGACTTTTTTTGTTAAAATATACATTATCTTGCACTAATTCAATTAGTGTTTGGTGTGAAAATAGGATTGATCAATGTAGATGTGTCATGTCAATATGGCCACCTCCTACTTGGCAGTGCAGCCTCTGTTCGACTGGATTTTAATGTTTTGACCTGTGGTTGTTATCCGTCAACAGGAGGCCCAAATGATAAAGGAATTCACATTCACAGCCTTCTGGGGAAATGCAAAATTGGTTTGAGAAAACAGAGTAATGTTTTTATAAAGGTAATTTTTCAAAGCAACTTCAACCCATTTCCCCCACTTAAACTCACAATGTGCAGCCCGACCCTCGAAATGACCCCAGACTCTTTGCCATTGACCAACATGTCAACAAGTTCATTCACTGTGGAAACCAAGTAAGGAAAGAGCAATCTGCAATTACACTAAGGCCAACGTATAATCAGATGGCACAATAGCAGCCCAAGGGTGACAAGACCTAGTCACACTGAAGACAAACTAATTTCGCAGACTCAATGCTGACTGAAGCTACAGCAGAAAATTGTTTTCAAATATAAAAAATGTTGGCACACAAGAAAAACTAACAATTACCCATCTCATTAATTGTATTTAACATTTCACTGATCAGTGAACTAGACAGTTATTCACCACTAACACCAACTCCTCTTCAACAATATATGCCCTCCTATCACTTCTTTCAATTCAGGTAAATAAACCATATGATATTGAGATTACTTACAGGCCCTTCGGCCCAACAAGTCCACACCGACTGCCAAAGCGTAACCCACCCAGACCCATTCTCCTACATTTAACACCTTCACCTAACACTACGGGCAATTTAGCATGGCCAATTCACTTAACCTGCACATTTTTGGACTGTGGGAGGAAACCGGAGCACCTGAAGGAAACCCAAACACACACGGGGAGAATGTGCAAACTCCACACAGAGAGTCGCCTGAGGCAGGAATTGAACCCAGGTACTCTAGTGCTGTGAGGCAGCAGTGCTGACCACTGTGCCACCGTGCTGCCCACATTTACAGACATATTTGTAGTTTATTTAATCTGAAAGCCTCTGAGCCTGAAGTTGTGATATTGGTTTGCTGCTGGTAAACAGTTAACACACGGAAGTACTTTACCAAGAGCGGTCTGGTTTTCATTTGCCAAAATTTCTTGCTATCACTTTAGAACTTTGCAATTAAAACCATAACATATGGGAGAATTAGTTCTTACACAATGTGGCAACAGATTCTCCAGTTGCTAAATTGAACATTTAGCCTTGACGATGGATCTGTAAATCATTTCTTGATGATACTAGACACAGAGTTACCAAATATCCATACTCCCACTCCCGTCATTAGTAACAGCTGCGGTATCATAAATAGGACTTTACTCATTGGAGTGTTCCACTTCCTCTTGCCTACAGTTTGTTCAATACTCATGGGAAGCAGTTTCTCATGATGGAATGTGAGAATTCAGTATGGCAAATTTCAAATTAGACTGTTACAATTAGTGTCATGTCTATGTCAAAACTGGAGTTAGTCTTCTCAGGTTTGGAAATGGTGGGCAGAATCTTCCTTGTCCACTGGGAGTTTTTTTAAAACTCACTCATGGGATGTGGCCATTTCTGGCCAGCCCAGAATTTATTGTCAGTCACTCATTATCCTTGAGAAGGGAGTGGTGAATGACACTCGTCAGGTTACAAAGGAGTTAGTAGGCAGCATTTCTCCCCCTGGAAAATGGCAAGAAATTATATCTCCTCAGTTGATGCTTCATCCACTTACACTTTCAGGGCAGTTGAACACAGACAGTCTCAGCCACCTCCACCCACACTAGTCTGGTCAGGTGGGATAGTATCATGTGGCCATTCCTGAGAGGAACAGGGACACCTGGAAAAGCACAAGGGAGCTGTCACTGAATTCAGGTGCTGCCTCTGCCTCTGCTCTGCCAACAGTTGGCTGGATACCAGGGTGCTAGCTTCACCAAGGTTCCTGGACTGACAGAGTGATGTATTGTCCAGATCCTTTTTAAATATGGAGCCGGAACATTGTAGTATGGACAATCCATGTGTAGACCAGAACATCCTACCTGCCCCCAGGAACATGCGTTTAAAATAAGCACTAAAAACTGTTATCACATAAAGAACACCCCCTCACCTACTCCCAGGAAGTATTCCCTCCCACTTTTCAGGACTCCCATGACACTTAAACTACAGCCTAGGTTTGGAACTTGAATTAAGGTAAAAGTTTAATATGAAGCAGCACTAAGGACACAGTAACTTTTGTCAATGTTCAGGAAAAATTCAGCTCAAGATTCATTTAAATATTTAAAACTAAATGCCTCAAGTAACAGTACGAGTCAAGTGAGCCAGGAAGGTGTGACTAGTTATGGGGCCAGTATGATTGACACAATAAAAATACCAGTGCAGTAAAGCATCAGTTCATAGAGTAACAGGTTGACGTTGACGCGCTTTGAGACTCTACGACATGTAAATTTGATTATTTATTCCTTTTCTCTTTCAGCTGGAATATTCTTGGAGTAGACAGTGAATGGCTACATTTTTTTAAGAAAGCTGAGTGTTTCTATAGATCACATAATTCAATTTACATTGAATTAATGGAGAGATGATTGTAATGGAAGGGGACAAAGGAAATATCTGATAGCAATCTTCTTTCTATTTACCTCAATTAGAATTATTACAGTTTCATTCTTTAAAAAATCAATCATGTTCACTCTTATAAGGCTAAATTCTAAAAATTTACCAGCTGCTGGAAAGTCTTGCCAAATTCAACTTACTAATGTTTACAGGTTTTTCTTCATTTATTTGGATTACAATAACGATACTGCTGTAGAGGATGCAGATGGGAGAGGATTCTCATACATTTTGAATGAACAAAAACATTTCACTTGGGATTCTCATCCCCTTTTCAGGTTTGACCAAATTACAACTCAACCTTTGTGCAATGAACAAACCAATCACCATGAATAGTCCAGAGGCAAACATTTAAAATCATAAACATTAAGATAAAAATTACATTTCCTCAAAGGACTGCAGACACATGGAACACATTTGTACTGAGAATAATTGATTGAAGAACAATAGACATCATGAGAAAGGAAATGAAATGATATCATGATTACTTAATGAGGGGCTGCTTTGAAGACTGTAGATTGATGCCATCACCTGCTTCCTTCTGAGTGAAAGCAGGAGAAAGAGTTCTTGAAAATATGGGAGTAAAAGTTCCAGATGTTTTCATATTGTATGAACAAGAAATGGTAACAGCATAACAAAAGCATGTTTTTGTTTCGTAATTTGTCCATACACATGAGCATCAATTGTTGGGTCAAAATTTATTGTCCATCCTCAAATGCCCCGGAGAAGAATCAAGAGAAAGAATAATTGCATTATTTCAAGCTGTAAATAAATCACTGATTGAAATTCTTCTCTGTCCTGTAATGCTTATTACTTTACATTAAATCCATGGTCTTTTTCTGTATGTTTTACCAATTCAGTTATTGGAAATAAATTCCATCAATACTCTTCAAAATATTGTCAAATACTTACACCCATTAATGATTATATTAAATTCTTTTTCCAATAATTGATGGACTTCAGGACGAGAGAAATTTGTTCTGGTGCAGTTAAACAAGGAGTCAACAACTGGAGTAGATAAAATTTGATCAAACTCTTGCAGAAAAATGGTCAAATGTCAAACGACATCAGGTTAAAGTCCAACAGGTTTATTTGAAAACACTAGCTTTCGGAGCACTGCTCCTTCATCAGGTGTTAGTGAGAAAGGAAGGCCTTAGACACAGAATTTATAAGGAAAAGATCAAAGAGTCATCCAACTCATACAAACAAATTCAACACACATAAGATGGCCCTTAAATCATTAATCAGTTAGAATGGAGATGACAATTTTGATTAATTAATATGCAAGTCCAAAAATTTCCATCAAGTCACTGCCCTGAGATAACTTAAGGTGATACAAATGAGGTGACACCTCCTGTCAGACAATGTATTTTTGGCGTGAAATCTTGTTTGGGGTCTGTCTGTGTCTTAACCTAGAGTTAGACTGGTTTTATTTCCGAAGTAGGAGAATGCCACATTGACTGACTGCCTACAGATTGTGTGCTTTTAAACAAAACAGAATGTATCTGCAAATACAAATCTGCAAAAGCAAATTCACCCCACAGATTTATGTGTGTGTGTGAAAGAGTGTGTGTGTATGTATGGGTGTGTGTGCACATGTGTCTGTCCCTGTGTGTGTGAATGTATGTGTCTATATGTTCGTGTATCCGTGTGTCCGTGTGTGTGCGTGCAGCAATGCCTACATCCTGTCTTTGAATACAAAACAAATCACTTTGTGCACAGATCATAAACATCAATGTAAGGATCAGTTGACAATCTCTTTTTGCAATGGGATTAAAGGATGAATATTAGCAAAGAGACTAGGAAGGTCTATTGCCCTGGAAGTGGTTTCCTGGAAACTTTTCCATCTAACTGGGAGAACAGACGGGACCCATGTTTAATGTCCCACCTGAAAGTGGTCACCTCTAATTCCCTCAAAACTACACTGAATTTTCAGCCTAAATCTAGGTACCAAGTCATCTCTGTAAGTAGAAAGTGGAAACACAACCTTTTAATGCAGAGGACCAAGTGTTATCCACTCTGTGTGGAAAACACCAGGACAGAAATGTGAAATGTATGTTATTTTTGCAATGTTAGGGAATAGAACATATACAAATGATCCCAGAAACTATGTTTTCATACAACATGGTCTGAGGCAAATGTTGATTGACAGTTACATTTTTAGAACCAATTTCAATAGCAGTTTACAGCATCAGAAACTGGAATCCCTATCTGTTGTAGGGAGAATGCCTGGTACAAATGATAGAGTTGTCTCATCAGAAAGTCAAAATCTTTGAAGCTGGAATCTCACTCTGCAATTAAGGCTATAAATTAGAACAGGAGGGCAGAATGAGACAGATATATTGGAGGATGCCAAGCAGGAGGAGTGCAGCTAAATATTAAGACATTCCACTTTGGAAAGAAACAGATGTAGCGGAAGTAGACAAATAGGAGGGGAAATACTGAAATTTAGATATGTGTTTTGACAGGGCCCTTTAGTGAAATGTAAGCAAAGTATTTAATACCAACGATACTTAGAGTGATGACAAAAATGGTATATGCTACTTACTCTTAAAATTATAGCCCTAATGTCTCAAGAATTTGTCATAAATCTAAAAGGTACTCACAAAGGGAAAATACTGGCTAACTTTCTCTGAGCAAAAGGATTTAACTTGTCAAGTTGATTATAATTAGAAATCCTAGAAATATTTACAAGCAGATGATCTGAGTTATAAATCATTTAACAGAGGAAAAGCTAAGAGCAAGCTTGTTTCCTGCTCCTATGTATGGAGATGTATAAACGTACAGATTTACACAAACACCAATCCTTCATGGAGCATGTCCATAGTGTTGACATATACAAAGATGGAACTGTTAGATGAACACAGGTGTGATGGTGCGTGCTTTATTTTCACTCCATGGCATGTTATTACACAAAAGCAATAAACCTATAATCTACAATCTATCTTGGTACAGAGACATATAAACTGCCTTTCCAATTTATATTGTGTTTGTACAAACAAAGATAAAACCGAGAGAGGAAATCCAATTTAGTTGACAGGGAATCATGTTTTCCCAGGCCAATCAATGTCAAGGGAAGACCCAACAGTGTCACAATTATGAAATCATAGGATTGACAGTATGGGAGAGACCCTTCAGTCCATCACATTTGCACAGACAGAAACCTACTCTCAATCTAGCCTAGTCCCACTTTCCAGCACTTGGCTTAACCTTGAATGTTATGACATTTCAAGTGCTCATTCAAATACTTCTGAAAGGTTGTGAGGTTTCCTGCCTCAGCTCTCCTCCCAGGCAGCCTATTCCTGATTCCCACCAACAGATTGCCTGGGATGGGGCAGTTTAGCTATGAAGAGAGGCTGGATAAACTCAGGTCATTTCCTTTAGAACAGAGAAAGTTGAGGGGGCACCTGATTGTGGTGTATAAGATTCTGAGGGACATGGACAAGATGAATAGAAAGCAGCTGTTCCTCTTTTCAGACAGGTTGATAACAAGATGAGCATAATTTTAAAGTGATAGGAAAGTTTTAAGGGAAGTTGAGGAAAAACCTTTTCACTCAGAGGGTGTGGGAATCTGGAATGTACTGCCTGGGAGGGAAGAAAACCCAAAACCTGTAAAACTTTAATGATCATTTGAAATGTCATAACATTCAATGTTATGGGCTAAGTGCTGGAAGATAGGACTAGTGTAAATATAGTGTAGCATTTGTACTGCTGACTTGATGAGCCAAAGATTGCTTGATTCCATAATTCTATGAACAGTCCATTCATCTTTCCAATCACCTGCTGTACCTATACACTAATATTCATACTAATTCCAAGCCGCTTGAGTCTCTCCATTTAAATATTCTACTTTTTAAAATTTTTCCTGTCAAAATGAACTAGCTAAATTTATTCACTTTATATGCCATTAGTCAGATTTGTGCCCATCCATTTAATCTGTCTGCAACCCTTTGCAGTTTGCTTCCTCCTTGATTTTGGTGTCATCAGTAAATTTAACTAGCGTGCAGTTGTTCCCCACATCCAGGTCATTGATAGAGATTGCAAACAGCCAAGTACCCAGCACTGATCCCTCTGGGAATCTATTTGTTACAGGTTATAAATCTAACATGAACCATTCCCTGTTTCCTATTAGCTCACAAATTGGTTTGCAGTTAAAGGGATCAAGCAGTATGGAGAGAAAGTGGGAGTGGGATACTGAGACTGCATGATCTGCCATGATCGTATTGAATGGTGGTGCAGACCCAAAGAGAATGGTTTAGTTCAGTTAGCTGGTATGTTGGTTTACAGAGCATGGTGATGCCAACAGTGTGGGTTCAATTCCCATCACCGGTTTGAGGATACCATAACGGACTCTCCTTCTCAAACTCTTCCCTCACCTAAGGTCTGGTGGCCCTCAGGTTAAATCACCACCAGTTGCTTCTCTCTAATTAGAGAGCAGCCCCTATGGTCTGGTAAGATGATGGTGACCCAGCAATAAAACAGGGTTGAGTCGCCTACTCCTGCACCTATTTTCTATGTTTAATCCTCCATCCATATAAATATCTTGTACCCTCTTTCACATGCTCTTAATTATGCAGTAACCTTTGATGTGACACTTGAGATCCTTTTAAAAATCCAAGTACACCACACCTACTAGTTCACTTCACCCACCAGAAATGTCACTTCAATGAAACACCTCTACCGGTCAGTTAAACGCAACCTCCCCTTTGACAAGTCATGTTGGCTCTGCCTGAACAAAGCATGATTTTAGAAATATCCTGCTATCATTTTCTCAATAATGGATTCTAGCACTTTCTCTATGTTAGGATAACCGGCCTAAAGTTTCCTGATTTCTACCTCCCTCTTTTCCTGAATAAAGAAGTTACTTTTAATGTTATCCAGTCTGTAGAAACCCTTCAGAGCCGAAGGTATTTTGAAGACTATAGCAATGCCAGTGCATCTATTACTTGCACCTTTCAAGGTTTGAGGAGGCAGCCCACCTGCCCCAGGCATTTGTTTGTCTTCGGTCCAATAGTTTACCTCTCACCTGGTCCCTGCTTATCCTGATTGTTTGAGGTCCATCCCTCCTGATCATTTCTTGATTTTTAATTAACTTTAGGAAGTTTTCTAAATCTTCTACTGTGATGACAGCTCAAAATACGTGCTTATAGCCCTCATCAATTTTTTAATTTCCATTATCAATTCCCCAGTCTTACCCTCTGGATTTTATATAGGAGAGTCTTTTTGGACTTGAAACATTAACCTGGTTTCTCTCTCTCCACAGATGCTGCCAGGTCTGCTGAGTTTCTCCAGCACTTGCTGTTGTAATTTCCAATTTCCAGCATCCACTTTGCTTTTACTTTTCTCGAAAGGACCAACACTGCCTTAGTTTATTCTTTTCTTCCATTAAAATACTTGTAGGAGCCTTTACTATCTGTTTCTGTATTACTGGCTAACTTTCTCTCAGGCTCTGCCTTTTAATTCAGGATATGATCTTTCTTTGCTGGTTCTTAAAATCTAACTTACCACTACATTTTGCAGGTTTGCAAAGTAGTCCCTTTAATTTGATACTGCCCTGAACTTCCTTATTTAGCCATGAACAATTCATTTTTCTTTCTCACTGGGTTTGTCCATATTACATCAAACAAAGAATTATGGAGTCACAGAGTCATAGAGATGTACAGCACAGACACAGACACTTTGGTCCAACCCGTCCATGCTGACCAGATATCCCAACCAATCTAGTCCCACCTGCCAGCACCCAGCCCATATCCCTCCAAACCCTTCCTATTCATATATCCATTCAAATGCCTCTTAAATGCTGCAATTGTACCAGCCTCCACCACATCCTCTGGCAGCTCATTCCATACTCGTACCATCCTCTGCGTGAAAGAGTTGCCCCTTAGATCTCTATTATATCTTTCCCCTCTCATCCTAAACCTACACCCTCCAGTTCTGGATTCCCCCAACGTAGGGAAAAGACTTTGTCTATTTATCCTATCCACGACCCTCATGATTTTATATACCTCGACAAAGTCACCCCTCAGCATCCGACGGTCCAAGGAAAACAGCCCCAGCCTGTTCAGCCTCTCCCTATGGCTCAAGCCCTCCAACCCTGGCAACATCCTTGTAAATCTTTTCTGAACCCTTTCACATTTCACAGCATCTTTCTGATAGGAAGGAGACCAGAATTGCATGCAATATTCCAACAGTGACCTAACCAATGTCCTGTACAACCACAACGTGACCTCCCAACTCCTCTACTGAATGCTCTGACCAATAAAGGAAAACATAACAAATGCTTAAACTTTAACAACATCCCCTCTGCATCTATTAATGACTTCAATTGAAATATATATAAAATTTCATACATCTTGAAAAGCACTGATTTCATTTTTCTTAGAAAATGCCTTTTTTTTGTTTTTGAAATAATTGCAGACAGTATATTTTGTTACTGTGGGGGTAAAATGTCCTCTGTGCACTACAAAATAAAACTATAAGAACATGATTTATTCTCATTATGTATAATAGATAAAATAATTCTTCTGTCAAGTTGATTGTTTATAGATGCATCTGGAATATTTGTGACTGAGAAAAGCCACAAGATTTTTATCTTGCAGTCATCGAACGTGAAACACTCAAATAGTGGTGTTTTGATGGGACCCCGGTTAGACTCAATGCTTACAGATATCCTCGTTGGATTCATGGAACATAGCACCGAGACAATAGAATGTGGAACAGTCCAGTATAGAACCAGGCCCTTTGGCTCATCATGTCTGTGTCGCCCATTATGCTAATCCCATCTGCCTTCACATGATTTGTAACTACTTATTCAATACTGATCATTTGTCTGTCTAAATGCCTCTTAAATGTTGCTAATGTATCTGTATAATGGTTCTGTGAGAAACATGTCTTTGATGAAATTGCACCTAGCCTCCTACACTTTAAACAATTTCTCTCAGTACATAATGCTATTATTTTATGGCATGGATCAGGTGAACACTCAAGATAGGGGTAGGGGAGTCCAACAATAGAAGGCATAAATTTAAGGTGAGAGGGGAAGAATTTGAAAGGGATCTAAAGAATCAATATTTTCACCCAGAGGGTGGTGCATGTATGGAATGAACTGCTAAAGAAATTGGTCCAGGTTGATCTAATTATAACATTTAAAAGGCATCTGGGTACACGAATAGGAAAGGTTTAGAGGGATATGGGTCAAATGCTCGCAATTGGGACTAAATGCATTTATGATATCTGGTCAGCCTGGATGAGTTAGACTGAAGGGTCTGTTTCTGTGCTGTACACTTCTACAACTCTATGACTCTATATATGAATTTCTAGCTTTCACCTTGAATTGCTGTTTCTTGCAAATTGTCCTGATTACTGCAAGGCAAAAGCTTTAATAAAATGTGTCTTTTTCTTCAGCCATATAATACTTATAGTGAATGGGAAAAAATATTCAGATGTACTTGTTTGGAAGTAATACATTTTTTGTTCAAAATGTTCAAAGAGCTTTTGAGTCTGGAAGAGTAGTCACTGTGGAAATGAAGGGCAAACTGATGAAAGAGGAAGAATGAGAGGTTAATTTGCTATATTGGGGGAAGTGGGCAGTGGTGTCCCTCAGCTTCTGCTCAGGAACTGCTTTGGTTTACTGTGTACACCAAGAATGCGGATAAGGGCAAGAGGAAATGATCAAATTTGCTGAAAATATTAAAATATCAGGCAGAGAGAGTTAATCATTTTTAAGCAGAAAACGGAACTGAAAGAGAATGTTGCTGATGTTAAATGTTGATGGAAGAGGCAAAAGAAGTGTCAGATGATTTGATATAAAACAAAATTAGGACAAGGGATGCTGGAAAATCTGAAATAGCAGAGAAGCTTAGATTTTCAAATCCTCAAGACACAGAAACAATCCTCAATGTTTAAGACTGAAAGAAACACCAATGGATGTTTGGGGTTTATAACAAGAAATGTAGAATCTGCCTGTCACAAGGTATCAATGATTCTCACCAACTCCTTCCACGTGTACCTGTATATTCTCTCCTTCATAAATATATACCCAATTTCCTTCCAAAAGGTGGAATTGATTGACTTCTGAAAGCCTTGATATTCAAAATTACTGAATCAGTTGCCCATTAACATTACAATAGTTCATCAATGCCACAGTGGTGACATGATCACCTTGATTCATTGTCCATAAACACTGGAGCAGACAGCCTGAATATCCAACCCCCTGACTCGGTGCTGAGATTACAACCAATGAAATCAAGCTGAAACATGTTCTGCCAGGGAGGCTAGCACTCAAATATTCCAAATATTGCTTGGGCAATGATGCATCCATTTACACAGTTGCTTTTGTCCTCCTGTTCATTACAAGTCTATGTTTCTTTTTAAATGAACAGTTAACAACTAACCATCTGTTTTTCCTCAGCCATTTGATTGAAGTCAGTTTGTGTGAGTCATTGCTTCAAATGATTTGGTTTGTTTTTTGCATGGTTCTTATGTCAATTGAAAAATAGCAGGATATGGTCTGCATTTGGATGAAAATGAACGTCAACTACAAATTTTTCTGATCATAAGCAAGAACAGTTGAACTTTTTGGCACTTGTCACTTTCAAAATAAGGTTCTGAAAGGCGTGAATAGGTTCTGAAACAAAATGTGAATGTCATGGATATGATTTGGTTAAGAAAGAGAAAACAGTTGCCTTTATGTGTGGTGTTCTTGGTTGCATCTGCTATTGTTGAGTCTTTGTTTCCGCAAAAGAATTTTGAACCAAGGCCTCTTTGCAAAAGCTTCAAATATCACATTGTATCATATTAGAATCATAGAGTCACAGAGATGTACAGCACGGGAACAGACCCTTCGGTCCAACTCATCCATGCTGACCAAATATCCGAACCCACTATAGTCCCATTTGCCAGCACTTGGCCCATAACTCTCCAAACCCTTCCAATTCATATACCAATCCAGATCCCTTTTAAATGTTACAATTGTACCAGCTTCTACCACTTCCTCTGGCAGCTCATTCCATACACGTACCACCATCTGTGTGAAAAAGTTTTCCCTTAGGTCTCTTTTATATCTTTTCCCTCTCACCCTAAATGTATGCCCTCTTGTTCTGGAGTCCCCGACCCCAGGGAAAAGACCTTGTCTATTTACCTTATCCATGCCCCTCATGATTTTATAAACCTCTGTAAGGTCACCCCTCAGCCTCCGATGCTCCAGGGAAAACAGCCCCAGCCTGTTCAGCCTCTCCCTGTAGCTCAGATCCTCCAACCCTGGCAACATCCTTGTAAAGCTTTGCTGAATCCTTTCAAGTTTCACAACATCCTTCTATTAGGAGGGAAATCAGAATTGCACACAATATTCTAAAAGTGACCGAACCAATGTCCTGTACAGCCGCAACATGATCTCCTAGCTCCTGCACTCAACACTCTGACCAATAAAGGAAAGCATACCAAACACCTTCTTCATTATCCTATCTAGCTTCGACTCCACTTTCAAGGAGCTACGAACCTGCACTCCAAGGTCTCTTTGTTCAACAACATTCCCCAGGACCTTACCATAAAGTGTATTAGTCCTGCCCTGATTTGCCTTTCCAAAATGCAGCACCTCACATTTATCTAAATTATTACATCACTTTGTAACATGTTGTATGGCAGCTGCTGAATTCTACAGGTCTGTTTGTCTGTTTGGTTTTCATTATTTTATAGTTTTATGATTTCTTTAGTTGCAGGAGTAAGTGTGAGCAGGTTTGAGATGTGTTTCTGCTGGGTATCTTTACATCTTGATGTTTTGTGCTGAGGTTTCATTATTTATGTCTAGATCACATTATTCCCATTTCACCTTTGTATGAGGTATTTAAGTAGTGAGCGATTTGTCAGCAGCCATTTGCTTCTACAGCTGCAGCTGTTATCACTGCCTTGAAAACATTTGCTACTTTGTTTGAAGTCACTGGTTGTTTTTTTATATACCATTTTGTCCAGGATTTGGCTTGTGATCCTTAAGTGTTGACGTGTGGTCTTGTTTGTCAGAAATCTTTTGAAAATGTTTTTCCCAGACTCAAAACTATTGTTGATTCTTCTCTAGCTCTGGAAAGATCAGCCAATACTGTTCATTGTTGTGCTCGTGTTAAACACATTGACTTGTCTCTCAAATGACATGCAAAAAGCTTGATTTGAAAACAATGCCATGAAATGCAGAATGACCATAGGTTTTGAGTCACAGAATCATACAGCACAGAAACAGATCCAATGGTCCAACTCGTCTGTACCAACCTGACCTAGTCCTATTTGGCAACAAAAATACCTTTCGTATTTACCCTATCCATACCCCTGATGATTTTATAAACCTCTACAAGGTCACTCCTCAGCCTCCAGCCCACTCAGCCTCTCTCTCTATCTCAAACCTTCCAGTCCCAGCAGCGTCCTTGTAAATCTTTTCTGCATGCTCTCGGGTCTAACAATGGCTCTCCTGTAGAAGATTGACCACGGTTGTAGACAGTATTCTTAAACGTTGCTTGACCAATGTCATGTACAGCCACAACATGACATCCCAAATACAGACTCATGTTCTGACCAATGAAGGCAAGCATGCCAAACACCTTTTTCACCACCCTGTCTACCTGTGACTCCACTTTCAAGGATCTATGCACCTGCACCTCTAGGTCTCTTTGTTGAGCAACACTCCCAGGGCTATTTGTATAAGTCCTGCCCTGCTTTGCCTTACCAAAATACAACACCTCATATTTATTTAAATTGAACTTCATCTGCCACTCCTCCACCCATTGGCTTATCGGATTAAGGTCCTGTTGTCCTTTGAGATAGCCTTCTTTGCTGTCCATTTCACCTCCATCTGCAAACTTACTAACTATATCTCCTATATTCACATCCAAATCATTTATATAGATTACCAAAAGCAGTGGGCCCAGGACCAATCCTTGTGGCACACCACTGGTCGCAGGCCTCCAGTCCAAAAATCAACCTTCCACCACCACCCTCTGTCTCCTACATTCAAGCCAATTTTGTATCCAATTAGCTAGCTTACCCTGGATTCCATGCAAACTAATATATTCAACCAGTCTACCATGTGAATCCTTGTCAAATGTTTTGCTGAAGTTTATGTCTACTACTCTGCCTTCAGTAATCCTCTTTGTCATCTCTTCAAAAAACTCAGTTAAGATGATGAAACATGATTTCCTACACAAAAAGCCATGTTGACTCTTCCTGATCAGTTCTTGCCTTTCCAGCACATAACTCCTGTCCCTCTGAATCTACTCCAACCATGTAGCACTACTGGCAAAAAGCTCACCAGTCTATAGTTCCCCTGCTTTTCCTTACAGCCTTTCTTATATATTGGACCACATTAGCCAACCACACCCCCATTTCCCACCCCCCACCCATCTCTTGGCATCTCACTCATGTCTATCAATGATAGAAATATCTCACAAAGTTTGAGGAAACACCTGAACAGGTCCTGGGGATTAGGCAAAAATGAGGACTGCAGATACTGGAGATCAAAATAAGAGTGTGATGCTGGAAAAGCACAGCAGGTCAGACAGCATCCGAGGAGCAGAGAATCGATGTTTCAGGCAAAAGCCCTTTATCAGGTCCTGGGGATTTATCTACCTTTATGTATTTTAAGACTTCCAGCACCTCATCTTCTGTTATGTAAACTCTTTTCAAGATATCACTGTTTAGTGCCTTGAGGTCCCTAGCTTCCACGTCCTTCTCCAATTTATTAAGTAAAAACTCAAACTGTACTGCCATAATAATTAGCTCCTTATTTCAGTTTCTTCTCTTTCTTATTTCCGGATGTTCCCCTTACCCTCCTCAGAGTTTCATGGAGACGGCCTATAGTCAAATAGACAATATTAACTATTTATGTGTCAGCTTGGGTAATGATTCTTTCAAGCTGTTCCTTGGCGGTGAATACCCAGTTGACTCTAATCCAGTTTGCAGCAGAATTCCATTCATATTCACACTCACCAAGCCCCTCTCCCCTCCCACTGGCCAACTCTAGCCCCCCAGAACTGATGTCAATAATGATAACAGCTCGATCTACAATCTGAGTGGAGTAATTGATTGGATAAAAGTGCTGAGATATTAGAGCAGTCTTTGTTAACATTGTGCTCCCAGGCTGGTTTCCACAGCTTTAGTTTACTGTCATGACAAATAAACATTGATTCCACTTGAAAATGTCAGGCCATGATTTGTAGAGTTCAAGTGATGCAATGTCATGATCTTTTCTTGATTATTAATGAAATGATGAAATATATAAAATTTTTCAATCCACTTGGTGTCCTTAACACTAGTGACCTTATTGTCTGCAACATTTCTTCTGTGAAATTACACAAAATATTGCTGTTGTATTTATTTGTGTGTGTTTGTATGTGGGTGCATGTGTGTATGTGTCTGTGTATGTGTGTGTGTCTGTGTGTGTTTGTTTTGTATGTTTGCGTGCATGTCTGAGGGTGCCTGTGCTTGTGGGTGTATGTTGGTGTGTGTGCATTGGCATGTGTATGTGTGTGCTCACACATGCATGTGCACGCGTGTGCGTGTATGTTTATGTATGTTTGTGTGCATGTGTGAGGGTGCCTGTGTGTGCTGGTATGTGTATGTGTGTGCATGTGTATGTGTGTGAGTGCGTGTCTGTGTGTATCTGCTTGTACGTGGTGGTGTTGGGATGTAGATAAATTTGAGATAGGGAAACTTTCACACGGTTGTTTTGATTGTTTAAAACCCTCTTTAGTTTTTATCTAATCTTAATGGGACTTGGATAGATTCATGAGTCTCTTGTTGAGTCCAGACTGGGCCACAAGGGAAATATTCCAGTCCTCAAGACCATGTCAGGAAGTCAGACGACTAATCACAAGCAACAGAGGGGTGGATTGTGAGGAAAACTGGAAAATAGACAAATGAGCTCCTGCAAGAGAAACCTAAGAGGTGAACACTCAGCAGTGTATCTTCTCTGGTATACAACTTCAACTGTGACGGGAGTGCAATGTTCAGTTGTTGCATGTTTGATTATGAATCTATTCATTTTTGCAACTCAATGTACTTCATTCCTGATGAAGGGCTTTTGCCTAAAACGCCGACTCTCCTGCTCCTCGGATGCAGCCTGACCTGCTCTGCTTTTCTGGTGCCACACTTTTCGACCCATACTTAAAAGGCTAATCCAGTTGACTTTATAGTCCGTAGTAAATCCTAGTATAGTGGGAGATTATAATGCCATTGAATGTCAAAGGGTGATGGTTAGATTCCCTCTTAATGAAGATCATCATTGTTTTGCACCTGTAATAAATTATTCATTACTTATCAGTCCAAACTACAATGTTGTCTAGGTTGCTGTGTTTGAGCATGGACTGCTTTAGTATCTGAGGAGTCATGATTGATGCTGAACACTGTGCAGTCATCAGTGAACATTGCCAATTCTGGCCTTACGACAGAGGAAAGTTCATTGATGATACAGCTGAAGATGTTTGGATATGAACAATATCTTGCAGGAAATCCTGCAGAGATGTCTTGAGACTGAGATGACTGACCTCCAACAGCCATAACCACCTTCCTATGCGCCAGGTATGATGCTAACCAAAGGAGAGCTTTTTCGCAAATTCCTAATGACTCCAATTTACTCGAGCTCCTTAATGCCACACCCAGTCAAATGCAGCTTCGATATCAGGGCAACGTCAAGGATATGGCAATGACCATCTCCAACAAGCGGGAATCTAATAATCATCCCTTGATGTCACTCTGTCCTCCACTCTGGTTGTTTGATGTTATCAACTACTGCTTGTTTGTCCATCTAGAGACCATTATTTAGATCCAGTTCTACATTAAACTAAATCCTTGTTGACTTTTACTGAAATAAAATCATTCCATCATTAGACATTTGACACAAAAAGAGCAAGTGTTGGAGAAAATTAGCAGTATCTGTGGAGAGTGAAATAGATTTAATGTTTTGAGGTCAATTTCACTCTTCTCTTGAAGAAGGAGAGTTTTCAGAAGAAGAGTTACATTAGACTCTGCCTCTCTCTCCTCAGATGCTGCCAGATCTGCTGAATTTCTCCAGTATTCTCTGTCCTTCTTTCAAATTTCCAGCATCAATAGTATTATGTTTTGATTAGAGATTTAACTATTTGTTCAGAATATTGGATACATTCCCATTAATGTCTCCAGCTGAACTGTTACGTAAGAACATCGAATTCATGGAGGGGCTCTGGTTCAACTAACTTGCCAATAAAACCCTTTTTTTGTGCTGTTCTGAGAGTTAGCTCCTTATGAACTGGAATTAATTTCATTGTAAGGAAATACCAAAATCTATTTGAAGGCAAATGGATAAAAATCTCAAAGTATTAAGATGCATCTTAATGACATTCTGTTTTGGATGCCTTGTAATTAGCTTAGTAAAGATAGGTATTACAATATGAATCATAACAAAATCTACAAATAGAGGGTTAATTTCACTGCAGCCTTAGGGTGTGTTTTTAAAAAATAACTATTGCTATGATGTGACATTGTTGCGGTAAATTACAAAAATAACTGTGGCACTTGGATTAAAAACAAGAATCTGTTGGAACAGAAAATGAAATTAGACCATACAAAGTAAATCTTTCTCGCTTGATCTTGTCACAATGTATTTTCCTTCTCACAAAATTTCTCAATCTATTTTCTTATGAATCATGCATCCAATTCCTTCTTAAACTCATCAAACAGTTTGATTGCTTTCTCCAAGTGAAACGTTGCTCAAGGTGATTAACTTTTAATTGAAAAGCTTTCCACCTGATTTTGCTTCTTAAGCATCTTGATTTTAATCTGTGTTCCGCACTTCACTGAATCACGTGCTTGGAACATATACATCAAGATCAAACAGAGGAGTTTAGTCCACAGTTTTTTGTACTATTTTTGCAAATTCTCATCTGTCACAGTGCATTTGAAAATTAAATATTTTAAAGTTAACAAGCAAATAGCTTCAGCACAAAACTATATCAAGTTTCAGAATCCTAAGCTCTTTTATACTCTGATTTTAGAACTTTAAATCACTGATAGAATGTGGAATTATAGAAAAATAAATGGGATTGTTGAGGTGCCAGGGAACTATCCGTGTTCAGGAAGAGGGCACAATGTTAAACTCTGTGTTACACTTCAGCTCCAGAGGATATAAAACAATCATAGCTGTGAAATTGAAACAGTTTAAGAGCATTATGTACCTATTTCTTTTTTCCATTTCCATTGCACCATGGACAACACTTGAAATTCTCAAATCAAGAAAGGGATTTGTAGTCATGGACAATGCTCACTTGGTGGCTTTTTGCAATGGCTTTAAGGTCACTGCTATTCAGGACATATAAAAGAATCAATCTGCAAGGATTAAAGTTTCCTATAACAATGTGAATCTGCAGTGAGATGAAGACAGCAGCAAAAGCCATTTTGACAGTTCAGAGAGCGATTGAAGGTCATCCTGTTTGCAGGAGTTTGCTTTTCAAGATCAACTTCGAGACCTTGTTTCTACTTTGAGTTTCACAATACTTGGAAAAAGTTTCCTCAACGTCACAAAACAAAATCAAATAAGCTGACTCCTTTACAGAATTGCAGCTATTCTTGAAAGGAACCTAATTATAATTTCCTTCTTAAAAGATATTCTTCAAATTATTTATTGCTGACTTAGTCTGTCAGGGATTACAAAAATAAAGGAATACAACACATCAAGTGCATTTATTTGTTTTGAATTAACAGAATTAGTTTAAAGCAAAAATTATACTATGAATAAATGAGAAAAGTAATGACATTTGTAGAGAAATTGCAAAGTATTTATCCATTGAATGCTCTTTGTGAAGATCTGTTCTGCATTCAGAAGGGAAATAGTGATATGAATTCCTTTAAGCCTTATTAAGTAGGCAACCATAGAAAACAATGTAATTTTAATTGTCAAATTGAGCTCAAGTGTGAATTCAAGATTTCCTGACAGGGACAATGCAAAATCGCTTCAGTCATGCTATTGCCAAAAGCAAGAGAATCAACTCAGGCATGTCTGAAAGCACCATGATTGGTATCGAACCAGGAAGAGGTGAGATTGGACATTATTGTGGAAAGGAGTCTGGAAATCTCACCCTGCTTTTGAACACATTTTACTTGATAGAAAGGAGACCAATTCGAATGCTCATAAGACTTTTTGATTCTATAGTCTGCTATACCTGAACCACAAATTGAGCTCTGTACAACCGAATTCTCTGCAATGTTGAGCAGTAATTTTAAAATCATTTCGCAAGAAATAGATTTGCCCACAGATTCCTAAACTGATTTCATCACTACAGTGGGTTTCAGAAATTGTTCTCATTTACGGAGCTTTGTGAAAGCTCTGATAATCTAGTCGGACCTTTTGGACACAAGAACATTAATACAATGTTTTGAAAAAGCCTTATTTTAAAATAAAACATAATGAGGACCTCATCATAGAACGTAGAATGTTACAGTGCAGGACAGATCCTTTAGCCTGTGAAATTAATCTGATGCCCATCTAACCTACACCATGCCATTATTATCCATATGTACGTCTAATGCCCATTTAAATGCCCTTAACGTTGGCAAGTCTACTACTGTTGCAGGCAGGCTGTTCCACGCCCCTACTACTGAGTACAGAAGTTACCTCTGACATCTGTCCAATATCAATCCCCCTACCAATAAACACCAACACACCATATATCTTCTTAACAACCCTATCAACTTGATCATTGCACTCTAATCAAGCAAAAAAAACTTTTCTGTTTATTTTTTAAAACCAGCGTGTTAAGAGTTGCTGGTTCAGTGACATTATGACTATACCACCATCTCCTCTTGCAATGGTACATTGGAAGGATGGTTTATTTTCAGTTTTTGCAGCACACTGGTTTTTCATTTGTGGTTTATTATTGTCAAACTCACCCACTGTGTACATCATTCCCCATCTCCTGCGTTGTCTTCCTCATGAGCTGTTGGCTCTTGTGATTTTCACATGATTTGTTTTCATAATAAAACTATTTTCAGCTTTACTACTTAAACCTAATTAAGATACCACTCAAAAACAGGGCATTGAGTTGGATGATCTGCCATGAGCATGAGGAATGGGACAGCAGGCGCGAGGGGCTGAATGGCTTACTCCTATTTCTATTTTACCACATTTCTGTGGTGGAAATTTACTCATGCCAAGACTTAAATGTAGCCATCTTACGGATTTGGGAGGAAATAGACTTTCTCCCAATTTCAGAAATGTGACAAATATAACTGTCTTCATGCACTGAGATAAATCACACTCTGAAAGCTATTGAGCTACTGTCTGTTTGTTCACAACAGGAAAACTACTGACACGTATTCCCCAGGATTGTAGCTGAGAAAATCTTACCAGGGACATTGTGTGGCTTCAGACCTTCCAGAGGAACCTCTGATATAGTTTTCATTAACAGAAAACTTCAAGGAAATATCACCACCAAAGACTCTTCAATCAGTTGAGGAAAGAAGTTGATCAGCAAATCGTGAGGGTACGTGGATTATGTCCCAAAGACTGAGACATTACAAAACATTGTCACAATCCTGCAGCTGCTTCATGATGATATGATACAACTGTCTTCAGTGGGAGATCTGAAATCCCTTATCCCTAACCCTAACCCTCACGCTAATCTGAACCCTATTCACCTCATCAAAGATTCTCTGGTGTGAATATTAAACACTGCCTGGATGGGAAACTCTTTAACCTCTGTGCTAAAAACTAAGCTGACCATCAGAGACATTTGATTTGATCTGATTTGATTTTCTGTTGTCACATGTACCCGAGTACAATGAAAAGTTTTGCTTTACAAGCAGTATTGACAGATCATAGCAAATGAGGACATAGACAGAGCAAGGCGTATAGGTTGCAACTGCACAGGAGGTGCACCAAAGCAAGGTCACCATTAGATTTAAAATGAGAGGGGTCCATTCCGCAGTCTAATAACACAACACCCAGTTTTGTCCAACAGGTTCATTTTAAATCACAAGCTTTCGGAGCGCTGCTCTTTCATCAAGTGAAGTGACACCAGCACCTCCACATTAGTCTAATAACAGCAGGGAGGAAGCTGTTTTTGAACCTGTGTATTCAAACTTCTGTATCTTCTGCTTGATGGAAGAGATCGGAAGAGAGCATTACCGGGGTGGGAGGAGTCTTTGATGATGTTGGCAACCTTTCTGCGGCAGTGAGCCACATAAGTGGAGTCCATGGATGGAAGGTTGGCTTTCATGTTGGCCTGGGCTGTGCACATAACCTTCTGTAGTTTCTTACGGTCCTGGGCAGAGTGGTTGCCATACCAGGTTGTTATGGAGTGGATAGTATGCTCATACTATCCACTGGTTGGTGAGGGTCCTTTATGCACCATTAAGTCTACAGATGCTTTGAATATAAACTCCCTAATGTTGAGACAAAGCAGTAGTAGAGAAGGAGAGAAAAGGAAGTAGATTCTGTCTCTGGATCTCACCATCATGTGGAATATCCTGCTCCATGTGATGAAGGATCTGTAGGTTGAGAATTTGCCTGTTTAGTAATGTGAAGACCTTGGGCAGAAGCTTGTGATTGTGGGAGATATCACCTTCCTATTGAGATGCAGCTGACTTAGATCCTGAGAATGACTTACATTATTTTTAAAGAGGCTATTTCCCTTGGGAATTTTTGATAACATGCTTTGCCAAATACAATAATTATTATTTAACTTTGCAAAGAGCTTTCGTACCATAAAGTGTCACCCCAGGTAAAGGGTCTTTAACAGAGGAGCTGTATTGATGGAGAAATCACACAGGACCATCAATGAGGGAAGGTGCACCCTCTGCTGTTGATTTTGCTGAGTGTGTTGCAATGTCAGGAATCCTTCCAGAGCTGACCAAACAAATTCATGCTGTTCTGACAATAAAACAGCTCAAATTTCTGAAAATCACTGAAAGCTGTAAAATATGAATAGCTAAGAAATCAAGCTATTAATCTAATCAGAGAAATTGTATTTGTTACTGACTTTAATTGAACAATATGCACCAGATCAGCTCAGTATGTTTAAACTGGATTCATATATTGCACACACAACTAATTTAGAAAATTCAACATTGGACCAAAAACTAAAGTTTGTTTCTTTTTGCTCTCTATATAGTTTTGATATATTTTGGTTTGTAGCTTTTAAATAGGAATCAATAATTGGTTTTGTTGAATAATTCATTGCTTCTTCAATAATCCCATTCCTATTAGACATAACATTATTGAATTCACTTAATGAATTAAAGGGGCCATTGACTGTCATAACTTATAAAATTAAGCAAAATTTGACAACCCCAATGAGGACAAATAAAAATGTTCAATTTTCATATTTGTCACAGAAGTACCATTCATAGCACTATAAAGTGAGTTATTGCTGAAGCTTTTTACCTTAGACTCAAAAGTATCAATGAGAAACAAAAGTAGGCCATTCAGCCCCTTTAGCTGATCCGAGTGTAAATCCGCATTCCCCCCTACCCCGGTCATCATTCACCATCCTCTCCCCTACTCCACTCTGTGCTTAACATCTACCACAACCTTAACAATATTCAAAAACTCTGCTCCCACTACCTTTTCAGGAAGAAAGTTACAAACACTCAACTCTGAAAAAGAATCACTTCATCTTTCCCCAAAGTGGGTGACCACTGATATTTAAACCGTGACACCCTAGTTTGAGATTTCCCATCAGAGGAAACATGCTCTCTCTATTCCCTCTCTCAAGAGCCCTCAAAACCTGCTCATCTTACATTGTTCTTGAATGTTTCATTCATCAAGACAATGCAAGAATGTGAAACTTCAAACAAATGTACCAATTTATATGACAGTACAAGAGGATGCTGATAGGTTGGATAATTGACTCTAATTAGTCACATTAAAGTTATGCAGAAAACAGTGGAATCTACTGCTATAAGAAATTCACAAAAGATGCATGACTTCAACGTATTATTTTTGTTTGCAGAATAGAACAAATGTTAGTTGTAGAAAGTGGAAGTTAGGCACATTTTGAACTTGACTGATTACCTTAAATTGTGTGTTAATGTATCATTCTGGATTATTCAATAAGTGGCGCCCAATCATGGAATCACATTTATTAGTAGACGTTTTTTGGGCTGGCTGTGTATAGCCTGTACACGATCAATTAGAAACAGCTATCATTCACTATGATGGACAACCTACAGAGCTGGCATTGCACAAGCACTGAAATTTGCACATGGCATTCAGAAAGGGAGGTAGGTATAAAGTATGAAGCCACAGCCAAGCTAGTTAAACAGCCATTAAAGGGAAAATGTTAGAAGCTATTATTAAAATTTTAAGAATGGCATTTAGAAAAAAATCAAAATAATCAGGCAGAGTCAATTGGTTTTTCGAAAGGGACTTTATGTTTAACCAATTGACAAAAAAACTTGTACTGTGGGTAAAGGGGAACGATCGGATGTATTGTTCCTACGTTTCTAGAACCCACCTGATAATGTGCCATATTAAATGTTATTGCAGCAAATAAATGTTCATAGTGTTGGGAGTCACATATTGGAATGGATTGATGATTGGCTGCTAACAGGAAGAGGAAAGTAGGAATAAATGAGTCTTTTTTTTGGTTGTCAAGATGTAATGAGTGATATTCCACAGTTACCTACGTGGGAAACACAAACTCTTACACCTTTTATAGATCATTCGGAAGTATTATTTCTAAATTTGCTGGTGACAAAAGGTATGTAGAAAAATAAATTGTGATGGGTGCATTAAAAAGCTACAAAAAGATTTTTTTAAAAACAGGATAGTTTGAGTGAGTGGGCAAAGGTGTGGCAAATTAAGTATTGTGTGGGAAAATATGAAACTATAAACTTTGACATAATGAATATAGAAGAAACTTTATTTCCAAACTGTGAGAGATTGCAGAGCTCTGAGATGTACAGGGATCTGAGTGTCTTAGTGCATAAATTGCAAAAGGCTACTAGGAATGTACAGCAATTAATTATGGAAACGAATAAAATGTTATTGACTACTGAATGGAAAATTTAATAGAGAAAATGAGAGGTTATGTTTCTGGTTTAGGAAATTGCATTAGAATCTAATTCTGTTAATACAAAACTAAAAACTAGCAGTTAAACGTAACGTCTTGTAAACTAATTAATTTTCATATTAAAATGTATGTAAATAAAGTTAGCAGAAGGTTGTTGAATTTAATGATGTGTAATTGGTTGAAATAAAACTCTCACAAGAGAGCATATGCATAGACTTCATCTAAAAGTATTTAATTTCTGGTCTACACATCAGTGAGACCACATCTGGATTGGACGGTATTGTTCTCCTTATTCAAGGAAGGATATAAACATGTTGGAAGCAGTTCAGAGAAGATTTACTGGTCTATTACCAGGAATGGGTGTGTCATCTAATGAGGAAATGTTGGATATATTTGGCTTGAATCCAATGGAATTATTGTAAAGTGTAGAAGGTAATTTCATGGAAACAAATGGGACCTTGTGGGGGTTTGACAGGGTGGAAGGAGAAAGCATGTTTCCTCTCTTGGCAGACTTTCGAACGAAGGGTCAGTTTCAAAAACGGGGGTCACCCACTGACGACACAGATGAAGAGAAGTGTTTATTTTTAGAGAGTCATGAACCTTTCGACTCTATTCCTCAAAAGGTGGTGAAAGCAGAACCTATGAATATTTTTAAGGCGGGGGGTAGATTCTTGTTAAGTGAGTGTGGTGGTTTGGTTGGGGGAGATCAGTGAGAGGTTATCAGGGTTACACAAGAATGTGGATTTGAGGTTACAATTAGATCAGCTCTGATCTTATTAAGTGATAGGGAAGACTCTGGGGACAAAATACTCCTGCACCTGGCTCATTTGTAACTTGACAGTGAAACATGTTGGTCATGTTTTCCGAGCACAAGAGAATGGACTGCAATGTTGCAGTTTATAAAAAGATGTGTTTTGGGGATGATGAAAGATCTATTTAGACTTTTCTTATTTACCTAGATGTCCCTGAGATGGAGCTTCCAGTCAGACTGATGTTGCTCTGTGTCATCCTCCTCACTTCCTCTTCAGTTCCAGTCACTGGTCACAGTCACAGAAATTAACACAGTGCCACTTTCTCAGACTGAGTTAAGTATCTTACATTGCATACCAGCTACTGCATGTCTGAGCTGAACTTTGTTTATATTGTTGATGGAAATCATTTTATACAGAACCACGTGTGCACAAACGATGTACCGAATCAAATTTGACAATCCTCTGTATTTTAGAAAAATCTACATCAATATCACTGTCATGAGAACAACGCCAATGACTGTGAAATAATGACTGTAGTTATCCCATTGAAATCACCAGTCATCTAGAACATAGAACATTACAACGCAGTTCAGGCCCTTTGGCCCTCGATGTTGCACTGACCTGTGGAACCAATCTGAAGCCCATCTAAACTACACTATTCCATTTTCATCCATATGTTTATCCAATGATCATTTAAATGCTCTTAAAGTTGGTGAATCTGCTACTTTTGCAGGCAGTGCATTCCAAGCCCCTACTAGTCCCTGAGTAAAGAAACTACCTCTGACATCTGTCCTATATCTATCACCCCTCAACTCAAAGCTATGTGCCCTCATGATAGCCATCATCATCTGAGGAAAAAGGCTCTCACTGTCCAACCTATCTAACCCTCTGATTATCTTGTATATCTCAATTAAGTCACCTCTCAACCTTCTTCTCTCTAACAAAAGCAGCCTCAAGTTCCGTAGCCTTTCTTCATAAAACCTTCCCTCCATACCAGGCAATATCCTAGTACATCTCCTCTGAACTCTTTCGAAAGTTTCCACATCCTTCCTGAACTGTACGCAATACTCCAAGTGCAGCCGCACCAAAGTTTTGTACAGCTGCAGCATGATCTCATGACTCCAAAACTCAATCCCTCTACCAATAAAAGCTAACACACTGAATTCCTTCTTAACAACCCTATCAACCTGGGTGGCAACTTTCAGGGATCAATGTACATGGACACCAAGATCTCTCTGCTCATCTACACTACCAAGAATCTTACCATTAGCCCAGTACTCTTTATTTCTGTTGCTCCTTCCAAAGTAAATCACCTCACACTTTTTCCACATTAAACTTCATTTTTCACCTCTTAGCCCAGCTCTGCAGCTTATCTGTGTCCATCTGTAACCTGCAACATTCTTCCACACTATCCACAACTTTACCAACCTTAATGTCATCTGCAAATTTACTAACCCATCCTTCTTTGCCCTCATCCAGGTCATTTATAAAAATTACAAACAGCAGTGGCCCCAAAAGAGATCCTTGCAGTACCCCACTAGTAACTGAACACCAGGATGAATATTTCCCATCAACCACCACCCTTTGCCTTCTTTCAGCTAGCCAATTTCTGATCCAAACCACTAAATCACCCTCAATCCAATGTCTCCATATTTTGTGCAATATCCTACCATGGGGAACCTTATTAAATGCCTTACTGAAGTCCATATACACAACATAAACTGCTTTACCCTCATCCACCTGTTTGGTCACTTTCTCAAAGAACTCAATAAGGTTTGTGAGGCACGACCTACCCTTCACAAAACCGTGTTGACTGACCCTAATCAGTCCTATTCCTTTGTAAATGATTATAAGTCCTATCTCTAATAATCATTTCTAAAACCAAAGTAAGGCTCACTGGTCTATACTTGCCAGGGCTAACTCTACTCCCCTTCTTGAACAAGGGGACACCCTCCAGTCACCCTCTAGTCTTCTGACACTATTCCTGTAAACAATGATGACATAAAGATCAAAGCCAAAGGCTCTGCAATTTCCTCCCTGGTTTCTCAGAGAATCCTAGGATAAATCCCATCCGGTACAGGAGTTTTATCTATTTTCACACTTTCCAGAATTGCTAACACCTCCTCCTTGTGAACGTCAAACCTGTCTAGTCTAGTAGTCTGTATCACAGTATTCCCCTTAACAAAATTGTCTTTTTCCAGTGAGAATACTGACGAAAAGTATTCATTTAGCACTTCCTCATCTCCTCAGACTCCATGCACAACTTCCCATTACTATCATTGTTTGACCTGAATCATTCTCTAGTCATTCTTTTATTCCTGATTTAGAATCCTGCCTGCCAATGATTTCTCATGTCCCCTCCTGGCTCTTCTTCGCTTTGTCTTTAGGCCTCTCCTGGCTAACTTGTAACTTTCAAGTGCCCTAACTGAGTCTTCACATCTCATCCTAACATAAGCCTTCTTCTTCCTCTTGACAAGAGATTCAACTTCCTTAGTAAGCCATGGCTCCCTCACTTGACCACTTCCTCCCTGCCTGTCAGGTGCATACTTATCAAGGACACTCAGTAGCTGTTCCTTGAATAAGGTTAAGATTTGAATTGTGCCCATCCCCTGCAGTTTCCTTCCCCATCCTATGCATCCTAAATCTTGCCTAATCACATCATAATTACCTTTTCCCCAGCAATAATTCTTTCCCTGCATTATTGACCCATCCCTTTCCACCACTAAAGTAAACATAACCAAACTGTGGTCACTATCACCAAAGTGCTCACCTACGTCCAAATCTAACCCCTGGCCAGGTTCATTACCCAGTACCAAATCCATATTAGTTTGTTGACAAACTGTGTCAGGAAACCATGCTACACACATCGGACAAAAGCTGCCCTATCTAAAGTACTCAAAATATAGTATTTGCAGTCAATCCTTGGAAAGTTAAAGCTCCCCATAACAACTACCCTGTTACTCTCGCACCTATCCAGAATTATCTTTGCTATCCTTTCCTCGACATCTCTGGAACTATTCAGAGGCCTATAGAAAACTCCCAACAAGGTAACCTCTTCTTACCTGTTTCTAACCTCAGTCCATACTACCTCAGTAGACGAGTCTTCATCAAATGTCCTTGATTAACAATGCCACACCTCCCACTCTTTTACACCTTCCCTATTCTTACTGAAACATCTAAATCCTGGAACCTGCAATAACCATTCCTGGCCCTGCTCTACCCATGTGTCCGAAATGGCCACAACATTAAAGTCCCATGGACTAACCCACAGTGCAAATTCACCCACTTAATTCTGAATGCTCCTGGTGTTAAAATAGACACACTTCAAACCAACTTACTGCTTGCCAGTGATTTCTTGTGAGCATTAAACCATATTTCTGATCTCCTGGACACTGGAAGTACAACTTAGGTTCCCATCCCCCTGCTGAATTAGTTTAAACCCTCCCGAAGAGCATCAGCAAATTTCCTTCCCAGGATATTGGTACCCCTCTGGTTCAGGTGAAGGCCATCCTGTTTGTAAAGGTCCCACCTACCACAGAAAGACCCCCAATTTTCCAAGAATTCAAAACCCTCCCTCCTGCACCATCCCTGTAGCCACGTGTTCAGTGGCTCTGTTGAGTGAGTTCCTTTTTGAGATGCTGGACGGTGCTCTGTGGTCACAATGGGAGGATAATTAATGCTGGTCTTGCGTAACCTCCTCTCTAGCTGCATCCTAAAATATTTCTAGAGAGAACATTTTGTCACAACTAGATGTCAGAGATGTAAATATTGTCTGTAGTGAAATTTGATCCCAAACAGGGATTTATTAGCTTTACCTACTACCACCAAAACTAGGATGAATAGATAATGATTAATAAATATACATAAAAAAATTAAGATAAACTGTATTTATTCCTTCAGGATCTTTAATTGCAAATCTCATTAATTCATTCAAAAGCCATGGCATGGTTTGTGCAAGGATTTGTAGCTTGGGTGCTGGTTGCAGTGTTTGTGGGATGTTTGCTGAGCTGGGAAGTTGATTTACAGATTAGATTAGATTAGATTAGATTACTTACAATGTGGAAACAGGCCCTTCGGTCCAACAAGTCCACACTGCCCCACCGAAGCACAACCCACCCATACCCCTACATTTACCCCTTACCTAACACTACGGGCAATTTAGCATGGCCAATTCACCTGACCTGGAACCTAAGTTGTACTTCCAGTGTCCAGGAGGTCAGAAATATGGTTTAATGCTCACAAGAAATCACTGGCAAGCAGTAAGTTGGTTTGAAGTGTGTCTATTTTAACACCAGGACTGTGGGAGGAAACCGGAACACCCGGAGGAAACCCACGCAGACACGGGGAGAATGTGCAAACTCCACACAGTCAGTCCCCTGAGGCGGGATTTGAACCCGGGTCTCTGGCGCTGTGAGGCAGCTGTGCTAACCACTGTGCCACCGTTTAGCCATCCCCTGCCCAGATGACCTCTTCAGAGCCTCCTGTGAAGCATTGCTGTCCTGTGTCTTCGGGAATGTATTTGGTTCTGTTCCTGCTGCTTCCGGTTGCTGGTTCCGGTGGTTCCGGTATATTGGGTCCAGGTCAATGTTTGTTGATGGAGTCCGTGGATGAGAGCCATGCTTCTAGGAATCCTCTGGCTGTCCTCTGTTCAGCTTGTCCTATGTTTGTTGTGTGGACGCAGTTGAATTTGTGGTCCCTGCCAGCTGCTACAAGGAACACCTGGTCGTGGCGTTTAGTGGCTAGTTGGTGTTCATGGATGCGGATTGCTAGTTGTCTGCCAGTTTGTCCTGTCCAGTTCTTTGTGCAGTCTCTGCATAGAATCCTGTAAATTATGTTTGTCTTGTACATGGTGGGTAGAGGGTCGATTCTCCTGGTGAGTTGTTGTCTGAGCGTGCCTGTCAGTTCATGGGCTGTCATAAATACGAGTGGTTGGGGAAGCCTGGCTATCAGCTCTGAAGTGTTTTTTTTATGTAAGATAGCATGGCTATTGAGTTAGTTTGTGGCATGTCCTTTGTCTGCGGATGACGTTGCAGGGATATCTATTCTTGGTGAATACTCTGTAGAGGTGTTCTTCTTCCCTTTGCAGACCTGGAGTGCTGCAATGTGTTGTAGCCCTTTTCAACAGGATCCTCTTGTGTGTGTGTGTTTGGGTGTCTTGTAAACAACAACTCACCAGGACAAAAGACCTTCTACCCATCATGCACAAGACTAACATAAGTTACAGAATTCCATGCAGAAAATGCACAAAACACTATATAGGGCAAAAAGGCAGGAAACTAACAATCCACCTCCATGAACACAAACTAGCCACTAAACACCTTGACCTAGTAGATTAGATTAGATTTCCTACAATGGGGAAACAGGCCATTTGGCCCAACAAGTCCACACTGACCCTCCAAAGTGTAACCCACCCAGACCCATTTCCTTCTGACTAATGAACCTAACACTATGGGCAATTTACCAAACCTGCACATCTTTGGATTGCGGGAGAAAACCAGAGTACCTGAAGGAAACCCATGCAGACATTGGGAGAATGTGGAAACTCCACACTCCACGCCCAAGGCTGGAATTGAACCCGGGTCTCTGATGCTGTGAGGCTGCAGTGCTAACCTTTTCTATAGATGACAGGGGCCACAAATTTGACTGGGACAACACAACGATAATAGGAAAAGCTAAATAGAGGACAGCCAGAGAATTCCTGGCACTCATCCATGGATTCTTACCAACAAACACATGGACCTGGACCCAATATACCAGCCACTACAATTAACAACTGGAACCAGCAACCGGAAGTAGCAGGAACGGAACCAAATAAATCTCAGAAGACACAGTACAGCAGCGCTTCACAGGAGGCTCCAAAGCTCTGAAGATGTCACTTAGACAGGGTACAAAACATCTGCAAATCAACCTCCCAGCTCAGCGAACATACCCACAACTATGGTAGCCATTTCATTTCTGGATTTCCTGACTTTTTTAACACCTGTGTACATGAACACTTCAGCTGCGGGTGATTAGCTAAGAGACTGTTACAAATCTTTGAAAATACCTAAGTGTATGTATTGTTTGAAAATGAGAAATTTTAAATGTCAATCTGGAGTTATTAATTACAAGACAAAATAAAATGTGTACTTTTACCATTGATGAAGTTATAAAGACATGTCATAGGTTATGTCTGCATATTTGATGCATTCATACCTGTGCAGGTAACAGTCACGACTTGTCCTGGAAGGCAGCAGCACATGCTTTTCCCAGTGAAGCACAGGCTTCAGCTTGTAACCAGAGGCACACTTACCTTTACTCATTCAAAGCTTCAGTAAACTGACCCGAGGGAGGGGGTTAATTACCTTCCTTCAATAACTGAAAAGTGTAAAATACTAAGACTTTAAAATAAGAAAGCACTTAAATCATTTTTTATTTCTGGGCAACTGAATTCATCCCAACTAATCCTCATTTATAGCACTCGACTTCTGAGTGCTATAAACATCTTCAAATTTGTTCAAATAATCTGGTTTAATTACAATTTGCATCGAGTGAAATGCAAAACAGAAATGGTGTTTAAACTCCAATACTGCTCTGAATTTCATATTTTTGAGTTTATTTCTCTTTTTTCTTCAAATACAATTAGCTGTAAAGGTTTAGATTAGATTACTTACAGTGTGGAAACAGGCCCTTCGGCCCAACAAGTCCACACCGTCCCGCCGAAGCGCAACCCACCCATACCCCTACATCTACCCCTTACCTACACTACGGGCAATTTAGGATGGTCAATTCACCTGACCTGCACATCTTTGGACAGTGGGAGGAAACCAGAGCACCCGGAGGAAACCCACGCAGACACGGGGAGAACGTGCAAACTCCACACAGTCAGTCGCCTGAGGCGGGAATTGAACCCGGGTCTCTGGCGCTGTGAGGCAGCAATGCTAACCACTGTGCCACCGTGCCGCCCCGGTACTGATTAGATTTTCAAAATAAGTCTTCCGATGTTGCTTTTTACTGCAGTCTTGCGTCAAGTACAGGCCACTTGGAGAGCTGGAGAGACTCAGAGTAAGACAAACTGCATGGGATTTGATCCCTGTCTCAGGTAGATTTGGGGGCTATCTCCTCATTCTATTTGCCATGAAAAACCATGGCATTCTGTAATGTCTATGTGAGTAATCACCTTGAGGGTGAGAACTGATGAAAGTTTGTGTCAAATAAATATTTAAGCAATAAGTCTGATTATTAACACAACTTTAAGGAGTATATCATTGCTTGTTATGGTGAGTGATTTCCTGACAACGATATAAAGCCTGCCAAGATTCTGTCTTTAAACTCACAGTGAGACTATCAGTATTATCAAATCATACAGGAACTTTCAACAACTGCAAAGGTGCTGTGGAGCCAAACTTCTGGAAATTAACCAAACTGGTATTTTATTAAAAGTTTCTCTCTTAACATATGTTAGAAATGACTGATCCTGTATGAGAAAACAGACTTAACTTATCAAAAAATGTTAGGGTTTAATCTTTCTAATTGTTTTTTACTGTCTTAATTACTTCTATATAAACTCTCTGGCACCGAAAACAAATGCTTCAAGTGTGGATGGGCTGCCATCTTTTACAGAGAAGGTAGTTCGGCTCCAGACATTTCACTAGCTGTTGCTGATAACAAAGATCCCAAGATGATGCTGCCAGTTGAATAGTGTTCCCACCAACATTCCCCAAAAATGCCAGGCTTCCCCAAACAAATAACACTTTTCCCCTACTCCTCAGCCAGCCCTGTCCACTGCCCCCACCTTATTTTCTATATTCACAGCACCTGGGGATAGATCCTTGCCGCCTATTTAACAGTCCAGCCATTGGTTATGCACCTTGTGGAAATCAACGTTCGGTAATGCTGCTGAATGATTGGCTACTACAGCATTAAAATTTGAATGTTAGCAAACCAAAAAATCTCTCGTTTGTGACATTTTTCTGAAACATTAGCCCATAAGACCATAAGATATACGAGCAGCAATTAGACCATTCAGCCCATCAAGTCTGCTCTGCCATTCAATCATGGCTGATAAGTTTCTCAAACTTATTCTCTCACTTTCTCACCATAACTCTTGATCCCCTTAATACTCAAGAACCTATCGATCTCAGTTTTAAATATACTCAATAGCCTCGCCCTCACAGCCTTCTGTGGCAATGTATTCCATGGATTCACCACTCTCTGGCTGAAGAAATTTCTCCTTCTCTTCATTCTAAAAGGTCCTTACTCTAGGGCTGTGCCCTTGTGTTCTAGTTTCTCCTACCAAGGGGAGACTTATCTTCCCAATATCGATTCTGTCCATGCCATTAAGTATGTTTCAATTAGATCCCTCCTCATCCTTCTAAGATCCATTGAGTATAGACCCAGAGCCCTCACATGTTCCTCATTGGTTATGCTTTTCATTCCTGGGACCATTTTCATGTAACAAATGTATTCAAGGATATTCAAGGAAATTTACAAGGAAATTGACAGGACCCAAGGGACTACGTCATAGGGAGAGGTTGGACAAGCTAGAACGCTTTTTCTTTAGAGGGTAAGAGACTGATCAGTTACCTTATAGAAGTGTAGAAGATCATGAGAGGCATGGATAGGGTGAATGTACTCAGTCTTTTCCCCAGGGTTGGGGAATTGAGGACTAGAGGGCATCAGTTTAAGGTTAGAGGGGAAAGAATAAAAGGGAACCTGAGGGGAAACACTTTTACACAGAGGGTGGTACACATATGGAATGAACTGCCAGCGGAAGTGGTTGAGGTGGGTACATTAACAACATTTAAAAGGCATTTGGACAGATATATAGATAGGAAAAGTTTAGAAGGATATGGGCCAAGTGCAGGGAAATGGGGTTAGTGTGGATGGACATTTTGGTCACCATGGACCAGTTTGGACCAAAGGGCCTGTCTCCGTCCTGTAGGACCCTATGACTCTATGATAGGGGGCAAAGGTAAGTCTAGAGATAGGTCACGGATTAGATAGGATCTCACTGAATGGCAGGACAACCTGCAGGGGCTGAATGGCCTCCAGCAGTAACTTTGTTATGGACATTATCATCAACATAGCAATAATGAAACAATGTAGGAAAGATGCTTGTTCTTATGCTGCAGAGAGTCAGGGGCTATTTTACTCACACAGTTGAAACTGAATAGTTTAGGACGACACAGTGGCTCAGTGGTTAATACTGCTGCCTCACAGCACCAGGGACCTCAGTTTGATTCCAGCCTTGGGTATGGAGTGTGGAGTTTGCACATTCTCCCTGTGCCTGTGTGGGTTTTCTCCCACAGTGCAAAGACGTGCAGATCAGATGAATTAGTCGAGGTGAAATGTAGGGGAATGCATCTAGGCTCTTTGGAGGGTCGGTATGGATTTGCTGGGCCAAAGGGCCTGTTTCCACACTGTAGGAATTCTAATTCTAATTCTCAATCATCATCTGCCCTTCCTGTAGTAGCATTCCATGTGTTCTCTGAGCAGAGGCCAAAGCTTAAAGCAGTTTTCCAAATTTCAGATTTACACAATCTCATGTTCCTTCGAGGAATGCAGGCACCTTCTCTTTCCCCCAGTCTCTGTTGCCTTAAGCACTTAATTAAAAAGCAAGATGTCAGGATTATAGTCTTTGCTCTTTTACATCCATTAGCTTTCAGGTCATTGAAGTCTTCCAGCTTACTAATTCTACCTTGATAAGCTTTAATAGGGACAAACCTCTTTAATAGGCAGACATCTCTCTGAATAATTGCCGTGTACGAGGGACGGTGTGGTGGTGGTGGGGGGAGGTGGGGAGTGTCAGGAGAGTGACAGGATTGGAAAAGCAGAAGTTTTATACTTTCCTGTAAAAAATTAAATGAGGAACAGGTGAACTGCTTACTCCTTGAAGAATCCTTCATTAATCTTTTGTTGTGCTGTCCATTTTATCTCCATTCAATTTCTCACCTTTTCATTAGAGGCAATACAGAAGCAGTGTAGAAAAGATAAGTCCCAAGAATGAGAAACTTCAATTACCAGGAGGGATTGAAGAATTTGGGACTGTTCTCTCTAGACAGAAGATGCTGAGAAGAAATTTGTTACAGGTTTTTAAGTCATGAGCAGGCCAGACAGAATGCAGATAGTCCTTTAATAATGCAATGGTTGCCTTCTTGTGAAAACCCGCATTATAGAAAAATCACTATTTAGAAAGACTTTAAAGTGATGTTGATGCAATCACGTTACAGTCAACACACGGTTTAAAAGTCTGCGCTTTAGAAACAGCATCTCCAATTCGTCAACCACGTCACACCAAATTCACGTTAATTCACATATAGCAGAATGACCTGTAAATACGGAGGAACTGTTCACCTTCAGAAAAGGAACAAGGATGACCGGATATAGTTTGAAAGTAATGTGCAAAAGAAGCAAAGGTGATATGAGAAAGAATTTTTTTTTTCACACAGAGTAGATAGGGTCTGGATTGCACTGTCTGGAACTGTTATGGAGGCACATTCAATCAAGGCATTCAAGAGACCATTGGATGGTGTGGGTGGAAATGGTGGGGAGGGATAGAGAAAAGGCAGGAGACTGGCAGTAAATAATGTTGCTCATCAGTGCAGGTGTGATGGGCTGAAAGGCCTCTTTCTTTTTCTGAGATTCTATTAAACAGTTTTGATACCTTGTCCTATACAATCCACAGCACCCAAAGACTGCTTGCATCCAATGTAGCTCCTATCCGGAATGTTGCATCATGGAATGCACTGTACCCACCCAGTGCAGTGCTCTCATTCACTGTGCTACAAACATGGAGTGTCCTACTGCCACCTCGTGCTAGTCATCCACTGGACTAGAGGGAACCTACCACTGTTGTGGGAGGGAGGGGGGGTGGGCCAAGTGAGGGAGATGGTAAGAAAGTGCAATTCTGATAAAATATTCCAGTGCCAGTCCATTTCTCTCCTGCGTTGTAAGGTGCGGTCATGTACACATTAGACTTCAAGCCAAGGCCTGGCCTTTGTAAGTGTGTCATGGATCCTTTTATCAACATAATGGAACTTTTTTATACTCATTCAGGGGATGTGATAACTTCAAATTCCATCACACATTGTTAATTGTTACATAGAACATAGAACAGTACTGCACAGGAACAGGCCCTTCAGCCCACAATGTTGTGCCAAACATGATGACAAATTAAACTAATCCCTTCTGCTGGCCCTTGGTCCATATCCCCTCCAATCCTTGCATATTCATGTGTTTATGTAAAAATCCTTTAAACGCCCTTATTTATCTGCCTTCACCAATTGATCTTCAGGAAATGGAGGTGTGCGGCTTTGTTAAGCAATCAGTGGGGTGCAGACCTATCCCGAATGATATTAGGGAGGGAGCTCCAGTATTTTGATCCAAATCAGGATGACGAGTGGCTTGGAAGGGAACTTGCAGATTGAAGTGTTCCAATGTATCTGCTGCACCTGTCCTTCTGCATGTAGGTATAGGAATTCCTAATGAAGGAGCCGAAACAATTTTCTTATCATAACGTCCCTGCAGTATGGAAATGGGTCATTTGGCCCAACAAGTCCACACCTACTCTTCAAAGAGCATCCCATCCAGACTCAATCCTCTAGTCTATCCCTGTAACCCCACATTTCCCATGGCTAATCCACCTAGCCTACACATCTTTAGACTGTAGGAGGAAACCTGAGCACCCTGATGGAAACCCACATTGACACAGTGAGAATATGCAAACACCACACAAACAGTCACCTGAGACTGGAATTGAACCCAGGTCCTTGGCAATGTGGGGTAGCAGTGCTGACCGCTGAGCCACTATGCCATCTATCTTGAGGATGATAGCACTGTGGCCACAGTGCAAGAGTTAGTGCATTTACAGTGTAGATAACCCTGGACAATGGATTGAGATTTGGATTTGTTTTTTCAAAGAATTAATATGGAAGCATCATCCAGAACTTTTAAAATGTTAAAAGACTTTGATAATGTCCATTTAGTTAGTTAATTAACTTCAGACTCCAAGTAAAACTCTAGGCAATATGATTACAAAACAGACGAGAGGAGGCTATAGCCTAGTGGTATTATCACTGGACTCTTAACCCCACAAAACTGTAGACAAAAAAGCTTGCATTTTGAAATGCCTAACTTAGTCTTCCAGGAATATCTGGAAAATTTACAGCAACACAATTACTCTGTGATACAAGAACTATTGTCTTGTGAGTAAATGTAGCCAGATGACAAGAACACCAATAAGATGAGTGGTTAGTTTGAAAATAAGAAAAATACTACATGTGCTGAAAAGTGAAACAAACATTCGACTGCAGGTCCAGCAGAAATTGCTGACAGAGGGAGTGTTCATCAGTCCTGAAGAAGAATCACACTGGACTCAGAATGTTAACTCTCCAAGATGCTGCCTGGCCTGCTGCATTTCTCCAGCAGTTCCTGAATAGATTGATTCTTCTATTTCCCATCTGAAGTGTATAAAGGCCTATGGTCCAATATTCTAATAGCGTTGCTAGAAATTATACTTCAACCATCACTTTGTGAAATTTGAATATCTTCAAGGAAAATATTGAGTGTTCGTCTTTTTCTCACTTTAAGGAACGGAATCAGTTGTGAACAAGATACCAAGTTTACATTTGTTGAAATAATTGGATTGTGTACCTGAAAACAAAAGTTTTCTAACTCCAAACTGACTTCTGCTTTCAGCATTTTCAAGGTGCACTCACTTGACATTAATATTGTACTGCAATTTGACTAAACCTTGACTTCTGACCTTTCCTGTCTGTTGTCAAAATGATTATTTCTGGGCCTTCTCTTTCAGTTTGTTTTTATGAAGCATTTGTCATATCCTCAGATCCCTCAACCATGTTAACTAGCGTTTGCATTTATGCCTGTCATGTTGCAGAACCTCAAATTCACCAGAAGTGCTAAAGCCAACAGTTACACAGAGAGGGGCTGCACTAAACATTGTCATGTGACTGACACATCCTTTTGAATGCTCACTGCTGTGAGTTTTCTTGTCAAAACTAAGAGGATGTATTCACATTTGCAAAATCAAAGCCTCGAAGTTGCCCACTATACCCAAACCCTTTCCATCTCCATTCACGCATTAACTTATTCCATTTCAGACAGCATTATGTGTCTTGCAGAAGCACCTATGTGGACAGCCACTGAGTTTAATGTTATAAATTCACTAAAGAATTTTGATCACAATTGTTATTTGCTGGCATCATCTCCAAACTGAAGGTCGTAGAGTCCATACAGACTTCTTTACTTGTAAGGGTGGCATAGTTAAATGAAGAGAGTAATGGGATACTTGATAGCTTATCCTGCAGCGAGTAACTCACCTGACTCCCCAGAGTCGATACAACATCAACAAACAAGGCAGGAGTGTGATGGAATACTCCCCACTTTCCTGGATGGGGGCAGCTCCAACAACACTCAAGAAGCTCAACACCATCCAGGACAAAGCAGACCCCTGGATTGGTACCACATCCATAAACACCCACTCCCTCCCCCACCAATACTCAGTAGATTCAGTTTCTGCTATCAAGACATGTTTCAGAAATTCACCAGGGTTCTTGAGATAACACCTTCTAAACCCATGACCACTACCATCTGGAAGGACAAGAGGAGCAGATATATGGGAACACCACCCCCTGCAAGTTTCCCTCCAACCCACTTAGCATCATGACTTTGGAAAAATATCGCTGCTCTTCAGTGTGGCTAGGTTAAAATCCTGGAATTCCCTCCCAAAGGTCATTGTGGGTGTACCTACAGCATGTGGACTGTAGTAATTCAAGAGGGTAGCTCACCCCCGCATTCTCAAGGGCAAGTAGGAATAGGCAATGATTCTGGGCCCAGCCAGTGAGACCCATGTCCCATGAAAGAAGAAAATTTTAAAGCAAAGTCCAAATCGTGGTTGCAGGTTGAACTGTATTATTTACATTTTCATTGCTTCAGGAATACATAACTGCAGAGATTCAATTCTGTGGGTTTTTTTATTTAAATAAAAGGTAATATCGCTTTGCTTAGACCATTACTGAATAAATAGAAATTTTGCCATTTATACTTGATCCTATGAGTGGTGGTTTGAGGAAGACAGACTTGATAAATGACTCTGTTCTGATGCAGCTAACTGGATGAAGAATAAGACAAGATCTGTCCCAGAACATGGTACAGATGTAGAAGGAGATTGATGAAACCTTTTGTCAGTACACTAATGTTTCAGAAGGGACAGCTGGTGTGAACATGAACCAACCACAGAGTGCTGTGATCAGAGAACTGAGCCAATGAATAAGGTGCAGAGGGGGGAACAGAGACCTGTTTCTATGGGGGGACTGACTGAACTCGGAGCTGGAGCTGTGCTGGCTTCACGGAAAGGTGATGGGGGTCAGACAGCCTGGACCATGTTCAAAGGTAACTGACAACCCTTCTGTATGTATCTCGCAGAAACCAAACAATTAGGACACTGGTCAGTGGTGAGCCTCAGATCGGACATGTTCCCAGATGGTGTACCTGAGGTCATTACAGTCCATAAGGTACAATGTTTGGGCAAATTATGAATTTTGAGTCATTGATAGCCAGAGTAAACCTTCGAACCTGTGGGCAGCTGGTACTTGGTAAAAGCAGCCTCTACCCACCTAACAGCAAATGTAGAATCTCTCATAACCTCCACAAACAAAAGCAGTGTTTGTTCACAAAGAATCATTTGTCAAGCTTTGCTTTTACATCTAATGCTGGCTTTCCTTATATCCATCCTTCTGTTCATCAAATGAATGGGATATTTTTCTCCATTAAGTTTTAAAGCTGTGGATTTTTCAGAGAGACCCCCATTGTTTTTATTTTACAACAGGATTCAAATATATTGAACTTACAGGAAGTCCTTTGTAAAATGCTGTTGCAGTTAACACTTCAGAATTTCATGATGTATGCCTGAGTTAATGGTTTCCATATTAATAATCAGATTGTGGAATATTATGCCTCTAACTCACAGTAAGGTTTGCATCTAGCTTTGTCTACTGGTTTACAAAATCATATCAATGACTCTCCAATTTGATGGTGACAGCAAAACATATCACCTCGGAGTATATATGAGTATATATTGTATTAAATCACTTATATTGAAGCATTACATATTCATAGGGGGATGAGGGAAGGTTGTCTCCCTTTGTTGGAGAGTCTTGGAGCAGAGAATAAGGAGTTACACATTTAAGACAGAGATGAGGAGGAATTTCTTCTCTCAGAGGGGAATGAGTGTGTGGAATCATTTACCACAGAGGTCTGTTGTAGCTGCGTGGTTAACTATACAGGTCATTCTGGTATAACGCACATTTCATCAATGCGAATTGGCTATAACGCAATTGACAAATTGTGGACAATGCTTGGGTAATGCAAACTTTCTAATGAACAGGTATAGCGAGTTTCTATAGTGATCTTCTAGAGTGTGATTTTCAATAACTGTTTTCCAAAGCATGATATTCTATAGTATGGGGCTGCTGAGGAACACACCTGTTGTACAATATCAGAAAGACCTGTATTCAATGCTGAGATAGACTGATTTTTAATCTGTAAGAGAATCAAGGGATAAGGTAAGAAAGTGGAGTTGAGGATGATCAGATTAGCCATGATCTCATTGAATGGTGACTCATGTCTGGACCAAGTGTAACTCAAACCTGGATCTTCTGGAGAGAAGGACTTCATCACTGAACCACTGTAGCACTCAATTGAATTCTTAACCCCTTCTCAGAGGACTGCTCTGTAGTGTCAGATTAGTATGTGGCTTAAATTTTGTTTCCCCTTCTAAGAAGGTCTGGGTCTCAGCTCTCAGTTCATCCGGCAGCTAGCTGAAGTCAAGAATTCACTGAATGCCCCAGCATCTTTATGCCCTAAAGTTGTTTGTGACAGTGAGGATTAAAATATAACCTTAAATGGATTTGTATGGATTGTGGTTGTTGAAATCTATTTTTAAAATATTTGGAGTCAGCATAGCTGACAAAACTGTCTCCAAAGCTGCTCTGATTCAATCCCACAATATTCTAACATCTACAGAATTTCACAGAATGGAGTTATCTGACCCATTGTGACAGTGTCTGATCTCTGAAAGAAGAATTCCAATCCGTTGTCCTTTCTCTCTAATCCCCTTCTCAACACACCAGAGATTAATTATCATTTATAACTTGGCATGCTCCTAAATACTGTGAGAAGGAACAGAATTGAAAGGGACTTCTTGATAATTATATAGTAACAACAACCTTTGGAACAATTTCATTTTTATTACCCTCATAGAAGTGAAGCACTGATTAGACAAAGCTTCAGCTTGTTTATCCAAATACTTGGCTGTTTCTGAATATTGCTGCAATAAGACATGTGTTTATGTTAAAATCAATTTACCATGCCAAGCGGATTTGAGAAATTGATCTTGTAATGTGAGAATAATAGGCCATTTATAGATCCTGGCTCCTTAAACTGAGTTACCATGCAACTAGAGCTTTTCATTTCTATGCTAACAAGTGGTTCCTTCCCGTTGAATCTGACCAGACAATGTAGAGCTGGAAAACACCAGGTAATTATTAGGAACTGGAATTCCATTACAGTTTCCTTCAGATACAGACTTGCCATTAATTATGAATATCCATTTCATCACAGATAAGGAGAACACGGTAGCAAAACATACAGAAGGGTGACCTTTCCAGATTTGTGCTTCAGGAATATGGGAATAAAAGCAGGCCAGTCAGCCCCTTGAGCTAGGTCTGTCATTCAATGAGATTATGGCTGATCTGTGACATAAATCCATAAACCCACATTTTCCCCATACTGCTTAATATCTTTAGTTATAAAAAAAGTCTATCAGCTTCAGATTTAAAATAAACAATTGAACTAACATCAATTATCTCTAATGGAAGAGAGTTCTAAGGTAATATCCTTCATTAATAGAAGTGTTTTCTACTTTCATTCTTAAAAGATCTGGCTCTAACTTTTACATTTGGTTTCCTCGTCGTCAACTCTCCAGCTGATGGACACAATTTCTCTCAAGCCATCCTCTCTGATACTTCTCAATATCTCAAGAATTTTAATTAAATTCCCTCTTTCACTTGTAAAATACACAAAATATAAATAGAATTTGTCTAATCAAATTGTCAATTTGTCTATTGGTGTCACGGTGGTACAGTGGTTAGTGCTGAGGCCTCACAGCACCAAAGACCCAGGTTTGACTCCCACCTCAGGCAACTGTCTGCGTGGAGTTTGCACATTCTCCCCGTGTCCACGTAGGTTTCCTTTGGGTGCTCTGGTTTCCTCCCACAGTCTGTAGATGTGCAGGTTAGGTGGATTGGCCATGGGAAATTGCTAGTAGTGTACAGGAATGTGCAGATGTTAAAGGTATAGTCCAAGGGGCTGGCTCTGGGTGGGATGCTCTTCGGAGGTTGGTGCAGACTCAATGGGTCAAATGGCTTCTTTCAGCACTGTAGGGATTATATGATTCTATTTTAATTCTTGAAGTCCAGCACGCTAGGAAATTCATGTTTCAATCTACTAAGGAAGTCCCAGCATCTGTTGTAGTTGGGGACAGTGAATTCTACAGAATCATAATCCTCGGGTAATCAGGAAAATCACAATAACCAGTGAAGTGGTACTGAGTAAATTATTGGAGCTGTAGGCCGACAAGTGTTCAGGTCATGATGGACTTCATTCTACCTTGAATCACCTCACACTTTTCCGCATTAATCTCTATTTGCCACCTTTCAGCCCACTCTGCAGTTTATCCATATCCCTCTGTAAACTTCATTCTTCCTTGCAACTTCTTCATAATGGGGATTTTAAAAGAAGTTGCAAGAAAGAGAGTTCATTGTTTTTAATTTTCCAAAATTTGCTTGATTTGAGAAATCTCCCATTAAATTAGAAAGTGTAACTCTTTTATTCAGAAAGGGATGGAGACAGAAATAGGCCAGTTAGTTTAACATCTTTCACAGGAAAATTGTTAGAAGCTATTACTAAAGATGTCACAGTGGGGCACTTGAATAAGTTCACAGAATATAGAACATTTGTGCATGGGAAATCATGTCTCACAAACTTGATTGAGTTTTTTGAAGAAGTAACAAAGAGGATTGTTGAGGACAGAGTGGTAGATGTGATCTATATGGACTTCAGTAAGGTGTTCAGCAAAGGTTCCCCATGGGAGACTGGTTAGAAAGGTTAGATCTCATGGAATACAGAGAGAACTAGCCATTTGGATACAGATCTGGCTCAAAGGTAGAAGACAGAGGGTGGTGGTGGAGGGTTATTTTTTCAGACTGGAGGCCTGTGACCAGTGAAGTGCCACAAGGACCTTCTACTTTTGTCATTTACATAAATGATTTGGATGCGAGCATAAGAGGTACAGTTAGTAAGTTTGCAGATGACACCAAAATTGGAGGTGTAGTGAGTGGCTTACCTCAGATTACAATGGGATCTAGACCAGATGGGCCAATGGGCTGAGAAGTGGCAGATGGAGTTTAATTCAGATAAATGCGAGGTGCTGCATTTTGGGAAAGCAACCTCCTCATTCCTGAAGAAAGGCTTATGCCTGAAACGTCGATTCTCCTGCTCCTTTGATGCTGCCTGACCTGCTGCGCTTTTCCAGCAACACATTTTTCAGGACTTATACACTTAATGGTAAGATCGTAGGGAGTGTTGCTGAACAAATAGACCTTGGAGTGCAGGTTCATAGCTCCTTGAAAGTGGAGTCACAGGTGGATAGGATAGTGAAGAAGGCATTTGGTATGCTTTCCTTTATCGGTCAGAGTATTGAGTCTGGGAGTTGGGAGGTCATGTTGCGGCTGTACAGGACATTGGTAAGGCCACTGTTGGAATATTGCATGCAATTCTGGTCTCCTTCCTATCAGAAAGATTTTGTGAAACTTGAAAGTGTTCAGAAAAGATTTACAATGATGTTGCCAGGGTTGGAGGATCTGAGCTACAGGGAGAGGCTGAACGGGCTGGGGCTGTTTTCCCTGGAGCGTCGGAGGCTGAGGGGTGACCTTATAGAGGTTTACAAAATTATGAGGGGCATGGGTAGGGTAAATAGGCAAAGTGTTTTCCCTGGGGTCAGGGAGCCCAGAACTAGGTTTAGGGTGAGAGGGGAAAGATATAAAAGAGACATACGGGGCAACTTTTTCACACAGAGGGTGGTACGGGTATGGAATGAGCTGCCAGAGGAAGTAGTGGAGGCTGTTACAATTGCAACATTTAAGAGGCATTTGGATGGATATATGAATAGGAAGGATAGGTTTGGAGGGATATGGGCCAGGTGCTGGCAGGTGGGACTAGATTGGGTTGGGATATTTGGTTGGCATGGATGGGTTCAACCAAAGGGTCTATTTCCATGCTGTATATCTCTATGACTCTATGACTCTATAACGTGGAACATAGAACGTTAGACTGCAGTACAGGCCTTTGGCCCTTGATGTTGCATTGATCTATGGAACCAATCTGAAGCCCATCTAACCTACACTATTCCATTATCATCCATATGCCTATCCAATGACCATTTAAATGCTCTTAAACTTGGGGAGTTGACTACTGTTTCAGACAGGGCATACTCGTACTACTCTCTGAGGAAAGAAACTACCCCTGATATCTGTCCTGTATCTATCACCCCTCAATGTGTGGGTTGATAGATACACATTGTTCCCTCATGCTAGCCATCACCATCTAAGGAAAAAGGCTCTCACAGTCCACCCTATTTAATCTGTTGATCACCATGTATGCCTCTATTATGTCACCTCTTAACCTTCTTGTCTCCAATGAAAACAACTACATGTCCCTCAGCCTTTCCTCATAAGACCTTCTCTCCATACCAGGCAACATCCTAGTAAATCTCCTCTGTACCATTTCCAAAGCTTCCACATCCTTCCTATAATGCGGCGACCAGAACTGTATACAATACTCCAAGTGCGGCCACACCAGAGTTTTGTACAGCTGCAATTTGACCTCATGGCTCCAAAACTCTATCCCTCTACCAATAAAAGCTAACACACCATATGCCTTCTTAACAACCATATCAACCTGGGTGGCAACTTTCAAGGATCTTTTTGAATGGACACAGAGATCTCTCTGCTCATCTACACTACCAAGACTCTTACCATTAGCCCAGTACTCTGTATTCCTGTTACTCCTTCCAAAGAGAATCACGTCACACTTTTCCACATTAAACTCCATTTGCCACCTCTCAGCCCAGCTCTGCAGCTTATCCATGTCCCTCTGTAACCTGCAACATTGTCTTTCAGCACTATCCACAACTCCACTAACATTTAGTGTCACCCGCAAATTTACTAACCCAACTTTCTACAACCTCATCCAAATCATTTATAAAAATGACAAACAGCAGTGACCCCAAAATAGATCCTTGTGGTACCCCACTAGTAACTGAACTCCAGGATGAACATTTCCCATCAACCACCACCCTCTATCTTCTTACAGCTAGCCAATTTCTGATCCAAACTGCTGAATCACCCTCAATCCCATGCCTCTGTATTTTCTGCAATAGCCTACCATGGGGAACCTTATCAAACCCCTTATGGAAATCCATATCCACCACATCAACCGCTTTACCCTCATCCACCTGTTTGGTCACTGTTACAAATAAGGTTTGTGAGGCATGACCTACCCTTCACAAAACCATGTTGACTGTTCCTTATAAACTTATTCCTCTCGAGATGATTATAAATCCTATCTCTTATAAACCTTTCCAAAACTTTGCCCACAACAGATGTAAGGCTCCCTGGTCTATAATGACCAGGGTGGTCTCTACTCCCCTTTTTGAACAAGGAGTCAACATTTGATTTCTTCCAGTCTTCTGGCACTATTCCTGTAGACAATGACAGCATAATGATCAAAGCCAGATGTTCTGCAATTTCCTCCCTGGCTTCCCAGAGAATCTTAGGATAAATCTCATCTGGCTCAGGGAACTTATCTATTTTCACACTTTCCAGAATTGCTAACACCTTTGCTGAATCCCATCTAGTGTAATAGTTTGTATCTCAGTATTGACCTTGACAACACTGTCTTTTTCCAATGTGAATACTGATGAAAAGTATTTGTTTAACAACTCTCCTATGTTGTCAGACTCCACGCACAACTTTCTACTACTATCCTTGATTGGCCCTAATCATACCCTGGCCATTCTTTTATTCCTGATACACCTATTTCTAACTCAGTATGTAGATTGTCCAACCAGAGGGGAGGCCATATTAGATTTGGTACTCGATAATGAACCGGGACAAGTGATGGGCTTGTTAGTGGGTGAACATTTTGGTGATGGTGACCACAATTCTGTGACTTTCACCTTAGTTATGGAGAGAGATAGGTGCGCACAACAAGGTAGATTTTACAATTGGGGGAAGGGAAATTACGCTGCTGTAAGACAGGATTTGAGGAGCATAAGTTGGGAGCATAGGCTGTCAGGGAAGGATGTGGTGGAAATGTGGAACTTTTTCAAGGAGCAGATACGACGCGTCCTTGATATGTATGTACCTATCAGGCAGGAAAGAAATGGACGTGTGAGGGAGCCTTGGTTGACGAGGGAGGTTGAATGTCTAGTAAAGAGGAAGAAGGAGGCTTACATAAGGTTGAGGAAACAGGGTTCAGACAGAGTAGTGGAGGGATACAGGATAGCCAGAAGGGACCTGAAGAAAGGGATTTGGAGAGCTAAGAGAGGGCATGAAAAATCCTTGGCAGATAGGATCAAGGATAACACCAAAGCATTTTATGCGTATGTGAGAAACCTGAGAATGACGAGAACGAGGGTAGGTCCGATCAAGGACAGTAGTGGGAGATTGTGTATTGAGTCGGAAGAGATAGGAGAGGTCTTGAACAAGTACTTCTCTTCAGTATTTACGAACAAGAGGGACCGTATTGTTGAAGAAGAGAGTGTGAAACGGACTGGTAAGCGAGAAGAGATACTTGTTAGGAAGGAAGATGTGTTGGACATTTTGAACAACTTGAGGATAGACAAGTCCCCCGGGCCTGACGGGATATATCCTAGGATTATGTGGGAAGCAAGAGAAGAAATTGCAGTACCGTTGGCAATGATCTTCTCGTCTTCACTGTCAACGGGGGTGGTACCAGGGGACTGGAGAGTAGCGAATGTTGTGCCCCTGTTCAAAAAAGGGAATAGGGATAACCCCAGGAATTACAGGCCAGTTAGTCTTACTTCTGTGGTAGGCAAAGTAATGGAAAGGGTACTGAGGGATAGGATTTATGAGTATCTGGAAAGACACTGCTTGATTAGGGACAGCCAGCACGGATTTGTGAAGGGTAGGTCTTGCCTTACAAGTCTTATTGAATTCTTCAAGGACGTGACTAAGCATGTGGATGAGGGTAGAGCAGTGGATGTGGTGTACATGGATTTTAGTAAGGCATTTGATAAGGTTCCCCATGGTAGGCTTATGCAGAAAGTCAGGAGGCATGGGATAGAGGGAAATTTGGCCAATTGGATAAAAAACTGGCTAACCGGTTGAAGTCAGAGAGTGGTGGTAGATGGTAAATATTCAGCCTGGAGCCCAGTTACAAGTGGAGTTCCGCAGGGATCAGTTCTGGGTCCTCTGCTGTTTGTAATTTTTATTAATGTCTTGGATGAGGGAGTCGAAGGGTGGGTCAGTAAATTCGCAGATGATACGAAGATAGGTGGAGTTGTGGACAGTGAGGAGGGCATTTGTCATTTGCAAAGGGACTTAGATATGATGCAGAACTGGGCTGAGGAGTGGCAGATGGAGTTCAACCCTGCCAAGTGTGAGGTTGTCCATTTTGGAAGAGCAAATAAGAATGCAAAATACAGGATTAATGGTAGGGTTCTTAGTCAGGTGGAGGAACAGAGGGATCTTGGGGTCTATGTACATAGATATTTGAAAGTTGCCACTCAGGTGGATAGAGTTTGCAAGGAGACCTATGGTGTATTATCATTCATTAGCAGAGGGATTGAATTCAAGAGTCGTGAGGTGATGTTGCAGCTGTACAGGACTTTGGTTAGGCCACATTTGGAGTATTGTGTGCAGTTCTGGTCGCCTCACTTTAGGAAAGATGTGGAAGCTTTGGAGAGGGTGCAGAGAAGATTTACCAGGATGTTGCCTGGAATGGAGAATAGGTCGTACGAGGATAGGTTGAGAGTTCTTGGCCTTTTCTCATTGGAACGGTGAAGGATGAGGGGTGACTTGATAGAGGTTTATAAGATGATCAGAGGAATAGATAGAGTAGACAGTCAGAAACTTTTCCCCCGGGTACAACAGAGTGTTACAAGGGGACATAAATTTAAGGTGAAGGGTGGAAGGTATAGGGGAGATGTCAGGGGTGGGTTCTTTACCCAGAGAGTGGTGGGGGCATGGAATGTGCTGCCCATGGGATTGGTAGAGTCAGAATCATTGGTGACCTTTAAGCGGCATTTGGATAGGTACATGGATGGGTGCTTAATCTAGGATAGAGGTTCGGCACAACATCGTGGGCCGAAGGGCCTGTTCTGTGCTGTATTGTTCTATGTTCTATCTATGTTCTAAAGCTTTAGAGTTTTCCTTGATCTTACCTGCCAAAGACTTCTCATGTCCCCTCCTGGCTCTTCTGAAGTTTCTCTTTAGGTCTTTCCTGGCTAATTTGTAATTCTCAAGTGCTCTAACTGAGCCTTCACGTCTCATCCTAACATAAGCCTTCTTCTTCCTCTTGACAAGAGATTCAATTTCTTTAGTAAACCACGGCTCCTTCGCTTGACCGCATCCTCCCTGCCAGTCAGGTACATACTTATCAAGGCCATGCAGTCGCTGTTCCTTGAATAATTGTGCCCTTGCAGTTTGCTTCCCCATCCTATGTATCCAAAATCTTGCCTAATCACATCATAATTGCCTTTCCCTGAGCAATAACTCTTGCCCTGCGTTATATACCTATCCCTTTCCCTCCAATATTTACATTTCCAGAAAGTACTTAATTGTGGAAAGTAAGAGATCGTGGTGTATGGGATAGTATTTTGGCATGGTAGGTTATTGGCTGGCAAACAGGAAATAGTAGGCATATGTGGGCCTGTCTCAGTTTGAAAAGATGTAAAGATTGGCATATCACAGGAGCCTCAAGTGTTTATCATTTATGTAACTGACTTGGATGAAGGAACATAAGATAACGTTGCCATATTTGTTTACAGCACAAAGGCAAATAGAAAGGTCAGTGGACATAAGGAAACCGAAAAAATTATAGGTTGGTCAAGTGAGTGGATAAATATGTGGCTAATAGATTATAATGTGAAAATATGAAATTGTCAAATTCAGCAGGAAAAATATTATCTATAAGGTTACAGATTTCAGAGCTCTGAGATGCTGAGTGAATGTTACTCATATGTGAATTACTGAAGGTTAGTCTGCAGTTATAGCAAGTAACTAGGAGAGCTCATCGAATTTTATGGTTTATTGAGAGGGGAACTGAATGCAGAAGTAAGAGGGGCATGCTTTAATACACAGAGCCTTTGGTGAAAGGGCATCTGGAATACTGTGCATAGTATCAGTCACCTTATTTAAGGAAGAATGTTCAGAGAAGGTTCCTAGACTTATATCTGGAATGAGTGGGTTGACTTATGAGGAAAGGTTGGACAAGCTTAGGCTGATATCTACTGGAAATAAGCAGAGTATAAGGTGAATTATTTGAAACATGTAGAATCCTGAGGGATCTTGACAGTATTGATGTGGAGAGGATGCTTTCTTTTATGGAAGAATTTAGAATGAGGGGTCATTGCTTAAATAGTCATTCATATAAGACAGAGGTTGGGCACATTGTTTCTCTCAGAGCTTCATCATTAATGTTCTCTCTAAGGCACCATGGCTGAGAGTCCACACATTGCTGACAGTGCGGCTGACATCATTCACAGCACTGACTTCTGGTCCCAGAAGTCCAAACAGATACAAAAACATTAGCAGGAATGCTGGTCAGGGAACTCTTCTTCCTGAAAATGTGGCGGAAACAGAATCTTTGAACATTTTTAAGGTTGAAGTTGTTAGATTCTTGTCTAAGGTATGAAAAATATCAGGGGTAGGTAGGAATGCCAATTTGAGATTGCAATTCGATCAGCTGTGACTTATATGGAAGGGAGGAGTGGGCTGTTGCAGCTGATTGGCAAATACCTCCACCTGGGAACTATCTTCTCTTTTAGATCTATAAGGCTTACGTTAATTGTGGCTTCAGTTCACCATCTTGAGAATCTGATAGCTTCTTCCTGGAGCTTTCATGCAACTGACCTTAGATTTTCTCAACTTCAAATAATCCCTTCAGGATTGAAGCCAAACACTTCTGGTTTGGAACTTTAAAATTACTTATGCTGAGGTAACATATTTCTCAACAGTTCCAAACTATCTTGTTTCATTTTATACATCCAGCTTCAACCAAGACTTCTGCACAATCCCAAAAGTTTTCTCAAAGCATGGGTATTTACCTAATTAAAAAAAAATTCCTGAACTTTCTAAATTAAAAGTCTAACACACTGTACTACTTACTTTGCTAGGTAAAAACAATGACTGCAGATGCTGGAAACCAGATTCTGGATTAGTGGTGTTGGAAGAGCTACATGGATGCTGCCTGAACTGCTGTGCTCTTCCAGCACCACTAATCCAGTATTTACTTTGCAAGCTTGTTCATTCTCCAAAAGTAGACAAAACCCACAAAACACACACAGTCTCTCTCAAATTGTTTTTAGGGCATCACTATGACTACAGAAATGCTTACAAGTTAGTCAGATGCACAGACCAAGAGCTACATACCACTATCTCAAATCAAAATTTGAAAATAAATTATATTAAAATACATGTAAGTCACACATCTTAGATCAAACGTCAAGGAGCATAGGGATAAAGGAAAACATGTCGGCCATTCATCCTATTAAAACTGCTCTACCATTCAATATGATCATTGACGTTGAGCATTTCAATGTCTTTTACCACACTATAACCCTTTATAGATTCAAAGAATTTTACAGTACAGAAGGAGACAATTCAGCCTAACATGTCTGTACCAGCTCCTAAAACAGCTACACATCTCTGCAGTCCTCTAACTTCATCACTTTCAAATATATCTCCAGCTCTTTTTTGAAACTGCCGATGAAATCTGCCCCCACCACTCTACTAGGCAGTGCATTCCAAATCCTGACATGACCTGCTCTTGACAAAGTGATGTGACTGCCTGATATTAACTTATTTCTCTTGAAGTGTTTATTTACCTTATCCCATATTATGGCCTCAATCAGTTTTCCCATTATTGATGTCAAGCCAACAAGTCTATAGTTTCCTGGGTTATCCATCGACCCTTTCTTAAACAATGGTGTCACATTTACAATCCATAGTCTCCTGGCTCTAATCTTGTGTTTGGAGAAATGTTTTTGTCAATGGCTCTACAATTTCTTCCATTACCTCTCAGCAAACTACGATGCATCCTATCTGAGCCTGATGATTTCTCTACCTAGAGTGCTGCCAGCGTTTTTAGCGCCTCTTCTTTATCTATCACTGTACTGCTCAGTTGCTCACAACCCACATTATCAAGGTGGCCAATGTCACCGTTTGTTAATTTAGCACAAACAGAAGCGAAGTATTCATTTAGTACATCTGCTATACAATGTGCTCCAGGTAGCAGGGGAAATTCATAGCTGCATTTACCCTGTCTATCTTTCTAAGTATTTTGCAGGTTTCACTGAAATTGACTTTCATTCTTCAAATCTCCAAAGAATATGGGCCCAGTTTTTTCAGATTACTTACAGTGTGGAAACAGGCCCTTCGGCCCAACAAGTCCACACCGACCCACCAAAGCACAACCCACCCAGACCCATTCCCCTACATTTACCCCTTCACCTAACACAATTTAGCCTGGCTAATTCACCTAACCTGCACATTTTTGGATTGTGGGAGGAAACCGGAGCACCCGGAGGAAACCCACACAGACACGGGGAGAATGTGCAAACTCCACACAGAGAGTTGCCTGAGGCGGAAATCGAACCCGGGTCTCTGGTGCTGTGAGGCAGCAGTGCTAACCACTGTGCCACCATGCCACCCACATAGTTTGGCCAATCTATTTTCATATGTCAGTCCTACCATCCCAGGAACAAGAATTGTGAACCTTCTTTACACTCCCTCAGTGGTAATAATACTCCGAGGTAAGGAGACCAAAACTGCACTCTGTGTATTCCAGGTGTGGTCTAACTAAGCTTTTAAACAATTGAAACAAGACTTCACTACTGTACTCAAGTCCTCCTGTTAACTAAAGATTCTAGGTGCAGTGTAATGCGAAATTAATAAGTTGATGACATGAAGCATAGAATAAAAGGAAGCAATCTATGATGTTAAAGCTATTGGGGATTCTCATTAATGCCTATGATATTCCAGAATAAAAGAGGGAGCTGTAACTTATGAGACTTTAGTCTATTGATGTATTGTCTTTATGTTCCCTTCACTAAGTAGGGTGATTAATAAATATAATACACATTAAAGCATCTGAACTGATCAGTCATGTCATACACTGAAACACATGGACCCAGAATGAAAAAAAATGTTCCCACAACTGAAGGAAATAATTGCATCCTGATGCTCTTGTGTTTTTAACATTTTCAACACTTTATTCAGCAAAGAACTTTATGCATGAATACAGATTCAGAGAGTGTGAGAGAACGACGGGAACTCCTTTGATCTGATATAATGTATCTTGTGGTTACCATAGATTCCAATTTGTTTCTTTATTATTCCATTCCAACAAGTGGCACTGGATCAGGCAAATTTGTTGCCTTGAGTTTCCATGCAAGGACATCGAAAGGAACAAATGATGTAGCTGACTGTTGTCAAAATCAAAAAGCACTCTTATTCTGGTCTTCTACATAATGAAAGTGTCAAGCTGATCAGAATTATAGCAATACAGATAGCTGTCTCCTTTCTGACTGTGCCGGCTCTAGGAAATTGAAAACAGACTGCCCAAATCACAACACAAGCTGCAACAAGGGATGGGTAAATCACCATTTGAATTTATGTACTGTTCTAAGGTTAAATAAAAAGAATATATAGCAAGATCAATTTACTTTTATATATTCATTCTGAGGACTTCTTCAATCAACAATTTGATGCAATTGCACATCATTGTCTTTCATAGAAATATTGCTGTCTCAGGTTCAAACCTTCGAGTTATTGCAATATAGTGATTCCAGTCCATAACTGCAAAGGGAGATATCAACCATCTAAACAATCTAAATATTGATTGAGGAAAGTTAATGAGTCACTTTGAGAGACACATTTCAACTGAAGAAACAGATCGCATTCTACAGGAAAAGGAAAATTAAATAGTTGTTCCTGGAAACATTCCAGTTTGGAAAGAGACCTGAAATGATGTAAATGAGATGTAAGTGCAATGTAAAGAAGTCAGAAAAAACTTTGCCAATAGTTATTACCTGATCATTAATCCAATCATTATTTTCACTTTTGGAAATACAAGCTTCTTCCACATGAACAATCGACTTGATTGGATGATGATAATATAAATGTTACAGATTGAAATATTCACTGGCCTAGAGACCTGGGAGTCTCAGAAGTATCCAGCAGTTTGAGATCTTGGCACAATTCAATTGAAGACACTGATTCAGCTGAACACAATTTAGGGATCATGTAGCCTCCTAACTATGGGCTGGCGACAATCCAAGAACTTCATGTGCTCTATTTTGTGTAGAAAGAATTGTTTGCAGTAATTATTTGAAGAGCACCATATGTTTTATTTCTACAATTAGATATTTCACAGAAAGCTCAAGCTTTATGAGCACCAGCATCTGAATACAATGAAGTCCACCTCAAAACCTCAATGATAATAGGGCCGACTGTGACTTAAAGGTATCTTTATTATAGAATGGAGGTGAGCAAGTTCACTGTGATAAATAATTTACAGCTATTTGAGTTTTAAAAATCTCCAGATCCTGACATACACTTCAGTTAATACCTCTTTTGAAAGTATCCTGTACTTAACATTGATAAAACATAGCCCAGAGAACTCCAATTATTATTAATCATTTACTCAGATATGTTATGACACACAGGTTGGACTTGAATCCAGAGGTAGGGTCAATCCAACTAAACTACAAGAGTCCTCAGAAAATTAGATACTTGAGGTTCACAATGATCTTATCATTATAATATCTGTAAATTTATTTTGCAATTTACATTGTAATCCAAAATCAAATAGCTCACAAAAGCTAAAGGCAGTAGCTTAGCCTCTTAATGGGATTGTGCGAGCTGCAGTGATTTGTAACAGATTGATTGTTAATAATGTGGACCATTTTGTTACAAACCCAAACTGATTTTTAAATTTGAATTGACAAAATTATTTGGTTCCCATATAATATGACTGCTTGGTGTTAACCAATTGATTAATAAGACACAGCTCAATACCACCACTTGTATCATAGATTGAAGATCTTTAGTACGCAATAAGATCATTCTAAAATGTAAGGGCCATTGGTTCTCTTGGAGCAAGGTCAACACTGTAATATATTGATTGTACATTCCACCTAAATTTTATGCTTGTCAGTCTCTACATTCACTGGTTATTGATTTCTTATTTCTGAAAGGTTGCCTATTATTTTGTGACTTCATCTGCACAGGAAGGTGTCCATAAATGTTCGGACAGGTATAGGATGTTTTACTATATTAAAAAACTCAGTATCAATGCAAGTTGATGTTGGTGTAGTAATTCATGAATGATGCCCATTATTAGCCTGAACAATTCAGAACACTATCTGAAATTAGAATCATTTTAGAACATTTTGGGATATGTTTTATTTAAATAATACTTTCAATTGTTCTCAAAATTTCAACAAAGGGGAGCTGCATGTAAAAACATTCAAAAAACTGTTGAGGACCTTGTAGATAAACCCATCTTTCCTCATTCTTTCATAACTGTTGTGTGATACAGAAAAATGTGCTGAAGATATGAAACTTTCTGATTGAAAAAGGAAGTAACTGACTATAATTTATCACCATAAGAAAGTTTCAAATTGATTTGTGTATTGTTACGATGAATGCAATCCAAACAAATCCCTTGTGTTTCAACCAAATCACTGATGGTTCCTGCTCATTTCTTCATCTTTTCCTTATTGTTTGGTGGAATGAGGCTGTTATTGACAAGGCATTTGTTACTCATCCTTAGTCATCCTGGAACTGGTCAGAAGTCACATGACATGAGGCTATAGTCCAACATGTTTATTTGAAATCACAAGCTTTCTGAGTGCTGACCCTTCATCAGGTGAAGTCCCCCTAGAATTGAGCATCCGTGAACTGTTAAGTTGTCTCAAACATGTCAAGAACTGACAAGAATGTCATGATGTGTCACATTTGAGAAAATAACTTCCAAAATTTATAAAACTGTGTCAAATGTCCAAGGACTGTCAAAGTGGCAAACTTCCAAAATCATCAAGATGTATCAAGAATTGTCATGAAGTATCAAACTTCTAAGAACTGTCAAGAAATGTAAACTTTGACAAAAACTGTTTTGAAGAATAAAAGCAGACAACAGCTGTCAACACAACTTTTTGTTATGAATGAGAGTGTTTTTTTCTTTGAGTGTAGTCACAATATCATTTATGGAATAAAATCTTTTTTTTTCCTGTGTGTTTGTGTACCAGTGAGTACTTGCATGATGGATGATGGGGAGAAGGGGAATTACAGGTTAGAATGTGTTGACTTTAAATATCAAGGGGTGTGATAGGTCATGAGGGATGGGTAGAGAGTATCAAGTGCATAGTTTGTCATGGAAGAGGCATGCGGCGTGTCGGAAGGTGAAGGGAAGTGAGGGTTGATGGACAAAGGAATTTTTAAATGTTTTCTTTCTTTATTTTAATTTATGGACACAGTGGTGAAGCCCTAAAGGATGCTTTCTGACAGGGAATCCACTGACAGGGAACTAACAGCCCCCTTCACTGAGTAACACAATGGCACATAGGTTAGCATTGCTGCCCCACAGCACCAGAGTCCCAGCTTCGAGTTTGCATGAGTTTCTCATGTCTGGGTGGGTTTCATCCCACAGCCCAAAGATCTGCAAGTTAGTTGGAGTAGTCATGGTAAATGCAGTGTGATGGGGATGCTGTGTTTGGGTGGGATGTTCTCTGGAGGGCTGTGCAGAACTCAATGGGCTAAATGACCTCTTTCTGCACTGTAGGGATTCTATGGCTCTTCATGGGTCACCTGGACTGACTCCTAATCTACTGCAATGTCCAGCCAAAACGTGGGAAATAGTAAGTGGCCCTTCGTGAAGGACAAGTTCATGGATTTGGGAATTCTGTCTCTGAGCCTGTGACCTGGGAATGAAAATCAAGACCAAGATTCCAATTCCAGATAATAATTAATTCAACATGATATTAGGTGAATTTGTGCTGCAAGGTTAGCTGAGCCTTTGGGCTTACTAATCATTACCACCTTCCAGTTGGCTCCCTCCCAAAACCACATACTCAGTGAAGAAGACACAGATGGACTGGAACAATTACCCATATCTCTTTAAACTATCGGAAGTAAAAGACTGATTCTGTGCTTCTCATATTTAAAGGAAATCCTGATGCAACACATTTGTGTGTCCCTACAGCGACCACTTCTGTTGCGATCTGTTATACGTGCACCCCACTTTGTTTAGGCAATGTTTCAGAGGCAATGAAAGCAAATCATTTACTGTACTCATATTTATTAGGAATAAACATATTTTCAAAATTTGTGTAAAACATGTTTATTCTCCTCCCAGTCATTTCACAACTTGCTTTTCAAAGGAAATCACCCGAAATAAGAATTGTGAATTAACCCTAAGAAGTTAACAAGCTGAATAGGTACTGACAATATGTTAGACTATCAAGAGAACTATTGCAGTTGTCCCAAACACACAGAATAATCACAGGCTTGTAAACAATGTATAATTACACTAAGCAGTTAGTTACTTGGAAAGGAGTTATAATTAATGAGAATAAGAATAAGGTTGTTTATCTGACGACAAGAACTTGCAGCAGCAGATGGCAATGGTGAGGGAGGGCACTGGGCAGAGAAGCTGTGGTAGTCAATTAGACACTGTCTGGAAAAGAGAGGTGTACTTTGGATAAGGAGGCTCCGTGGGAATGAGGACCAGATGGACAAGGATTTACACACTCAAAGTAAACCTCAAGTGGAATTCTATGTATGTACTACTGTGACTTCCTAGTTGAACTTTAAATTCCTTTCACTTTTGTAATCATCTGGTTGGAGAGGAATAGGGAATCCTGCTTCATGATCATTGGCTCATCCCTACATTCAAATTTCATGTGAGACCATAGATACTGGTCTTGATATGATAGTTTGTTGAGGAATTAGTTTTGAAATGTTTTCAGCTCAGGTAAAATGACATGGATATTAGCTACAGTGCAAAGGAAGCAGGAGGAGGGGAAGTAGGGGGGAGGGGAGGCAGAAGAGGGTGGGTTTTGTTTTGGTTAGGAACACAATGTGGTTCCCAAAAGCCCTGCAAAAGATGATGGAAGAAAGTAATGAGCATTTTGCAATCACTATTTCCTGTCCACAACCAATCAGATTGGTAACGTGGCAGGCTATTGACTGTTTTCCAGGAGGGAGAGTATGATCAGAAAGACTGGACAATGCATTAGAGGGAATCCGATTCTAAAGGAAGATTCAGGTTTTGTGGAAGGGGAGAGATAGGAAGCCTGAGGGTAAAAATTATAGAGGTTGGATGTGTTGAGAGAATATCAGAAAGGCTGGGGGCTGGTCCAGTTATTACACCAGGTGAAGCAGGTTAACTTCATCTCGAAGTTTTTGCAAATATGAAGATTGCAAAGTTGACCTGTTTTATGACAGATTCTTTAAAAGAAGGCAAAAGAGTGTCATGTGACCTAAATTCTCCCCAGAAACCTGCCTCAGTGCGTCAGGGTGATGATGATTAGTGAGTGGGCTGGGTTGTCTTGTTGGGAAGAAAGTACGAGATGCTCACACCTGTAAACGATGACAAGAGCATCTGCATCATCTTCAAGGAGTGTAATGATAATTGGGAAAATGCCCAAACCTATGTGAATGTCTTAAGAGAAAGTGGCTACTGAAGCCCAATCTTTACTGTCAGGGACTGAGTGTAGGCTGTAGTCAAGTCACCCGACTCAGGATCGAGGTTAGAAGTGTACATAGCGAGTCTGACTCCAGTGGCAACATTTATGTTATTCCCCCATAATGTAAGAACTGCCATGTAAATTGTGCTATTGAGAAATTTAATAGACATATGTTACAGGTAACTAATCAGTCATGGGCACATCAGTGTCTGGTATAAAGAGTGTGATGAAACCTGGTGTGGATTGTGTTCTTGACCAGTACAGTAGTCTGTCAGGCAAATTGGTCATTTCAGTGGTCTCACCGCCATTTTACGCATTTTGTCACAACTTGTTGAGAGACAGTTATAGGTGTGGTTTTCCCAATTAACTTGTGACATTTCCATTTCAGCTTATAGTCCAGCAAGGAAAAATATATGGAATTTACATGGAATACTGACCATTGGACATAACACAACAACAAGAGACATTGGATGTCAAGGCAGGCTGTTTAAAAGGCCCATTTCAGTGACGTGTGATTTTGTCTTAATTACATTGAAAATAGTTAGGTTCTTTAGCTCTCAGTCCTCACACATTCTTACATGCCCTAACACACCAGAGCCCCATACATGTCGCCTAGCTGTAGTATTCAGAAATCCATTAGGGTGTTGAAACAGATACTCCCAGAGCAATCTCAAGGGCAGCAGTGATCACATGGCATTATTGCTAGACTATTAATCTAGGACCCAGGTAATATTCTGAGGACCTGGTTTCAAATCCTGCTGCGGTAGATGGTGAAATTTGAATTCAATAAAAATCTGCATTTAAGAGACTTGGACAGCTACGAATCTATTATTGATTGTTGGTGAAAATAAGACCAGATTTATGAGGATTTGAATGAGGCTGGAGGATTTGTCTATCCTTAGTTAGAGAGAGGGATTCAGCCTCACCCTGAAAGATAGTTCAATGATTAGAATTTGCCAAACTCGAAAAGGAAAAATGAGACAATAAAATAAAGAACTGCAAGTGCTGCTAATCTGAAATGAAAACATGAAAATTGTTGCAGAAACTCAGTAGGTCTGGTAGCATCCATGGAGAGAAAATAAAGTTAATGTTTCAAGTAATGTAGGCGGCACAGTGGCACAGTGGTTAGCACTGCTGCCTCACAGCGCCAGAGACCCGGGTTCAATTCCCGCCTCAGGCGACTGACTGTGTGGAGTTTGCACATTCTCCCCGTGTCTGCATGGGTTTTCTCCGGGCTCTCCGGTTTCCTCCCACAGTCCAAAGATGTGCAGGTCAGGTGAATTGGCCATACTAAATTTCCCGTAGTGTTATGTAGGGGTATGGGTGGGTGGTGGGTCGGTGTGGACTTGTTGGGCTGAAGGGCCTGTTTCCACACTGTAATGTAATCTACTCTAAAAAGTACAGTGACCCTGCTTCAGAAGAAAGTGCCCAATGGGAGCTGAGGCTAGCTTTGAACTTACTTCCAGTAGAATGGCATATCTACTTCAGGAAGAGAAAGTGAGGGCTGCAGATGCTGGAGATCAGAGTCGAGAGTATGGTGCTGGAAAAGCACAGCAGGTCAGGCAGCATCCGAGGAGCGGGAGAATCGATGTTTCGGGAAAACTTCATTCATCAAGAAACGAGTTAAGGAGTATGTATAAATAAAACTCCTAAAATTCAGTAATTAGGAGTTATATTTGCAAATATGTCTCCAGTCGAGAGTATAAGTTCAAAATTGAATAGTGTTTAGCTAATATTGCTTTTAGTTTATTTGTTACAGAAAAAACCTTACTGCGATGTACGTTTGTTCTAACCAGTCAATTGAAATTCAAGTACAATTTATAAAATTGTCAATCTTTATCAATCAGTGGGAAGATGTATTACCTCCTCAATCCAGGTTTTCTCACCTCCCTTTAGCAGTTGGGTTCCCTGAGACCTGGAGAACTCAGCCAGCTATCAAATTAAAATGGTGATAGCATAGGAGAAACACAGCTTTGTTATCATATTAAAGCTTCATCCCATTGCCTGGATGTGGTTTAGTTGGACAGCCTCTGTCAGTATTAAGTGAGTTAGAGTTTGGAATCAGATATTTAACAGTTTAATCTCCCAGATACCAATCCAAACTCACTCAATGTGAGCAGTGACGTTCTTTCAGGTAGAGTTATGTGACATTCGGCTTGAATTTTATATGCAGCTGGATCCAGTGCTAACCTCAGAATGCTTGATTTAATTTTAATGTTGGAAAAAATTCAAGGCTGGCCATTTGAGAAAATAAATTTAGTTTTGCAAGTTCCTCTGATGCTCGTGAAACTTATCATGTTCCGCCACACTGTTGCATCCTGTATAAAACTCTCACAATGCCAGACTTCTCCTGCCTTCCCCTATATTGGGATCCACATTACCAACCTAGATCCTAAGTACTTCTACCAATGTTATATTTCAGAAAGCAATATTCAGCATGATACAGCAGCAACTACTGAGCATGTCTAAAAATGACAGAAACAAAAGGTTCGCTGTTGTAGTGCTTTATTATCGTAGCAGAGAACACCTCTGGGACACCCGGACCAACCAACCCAACCGCCCCATGGCTCAACACTTCAACTCCCCCGCCCACTCCACCAAGGACATGCAGGTTCTTTGACTCCTCCATCACCAGACCATAGCAACACGACGGTTGGAGGAAGAACGCCTCATCTTCCGCCTAGGAACCCTCCAACCACAAGGGATGAACTCAGGTTTCTCCAGTTTCCTCATTTCCCCTCACCCCACCTTGTCTCAGTCAAATCCCTCGAACTCAGCACCACCTTCCTAACCTGTAATCTTCTTCCTGACCTCTCCGCCCCCACCCCCACTCCGGCCTATCACCCTCACCTTAACCTCCTTCCACCTATCGCATTTCCAACACCCCTCCCCCAAGTCCCTCCTCCCTACCTTTTATCTTAGCCTGCTGGACACACTTTCCTCATTCCTGAAGAAGGGCTCATGCCCGAAACGTCGATTCTCCTGCTCCTTGGATGCTGCCTGACCTGCTGCGCTTTTCCAGCAACACATTTTCAGCTATCATCGTAGCATGTCCAATTTGGGATGAACATTTTTTATTCATGGCAATAATTGGACAATAGCATAGATTTAATGTACTCTGTATTAATGACACCTGTACTACAAGGATTAAGTTTGGAGGAGAGATTATACAAATTAGGCTTGTTTACTCTAGAATTTAAAAGGTTAATGGATGATTAGATTGAAATCTTCAAGATATTAACAGGAAAAGACAGGGTAGATAAAGATAAACTATTCCCACTGATGGGGATTCTAGAACCAGGGGTATGGTCTGAGAATTAGGGCCAGACTGTTCAGGACAGATGTCAGGAAGCACTTCTACACAAAGGGTAAGAGAGGTTGGGAACTCTCTTCCACAAATAGCAGTGAATGCTGGATCAATTATTAATCTTAACTTTGAAAGGGATAAATCTTTGTTCAATGAAGATGTTAAGGGATATGATCTAAAGACAACAGATCAGCCAAGATCTCACTGAATGAGGGAACAGGTCTGATAGGCTGAATAGCCTATTCCTGTTTCCGCGTGATGGAGAAATTATTTGAAACAGCCAACAAGGCTTGGCCATCACATACATCACAAGTTTTGTAGACTCCTTTAGGATCATCACATTCAATTTATGGGTTCAATTCTCATATCAGCCAACATTACTATGAAGGAGACTCCTTCACAAGTTCTCCCCTCACCTGTGCTGTGTTGGTCCTCAGGTTGTATCAGCACCATAGAATCTCTACAGTGTGGAAACAGGCCCTTCGGCCCAATGAGTCCACACTGACCCTTCAATGAGTAATCCACTCAGACCCATTCTCCTCCACTATTACTCTACATATACCACTGACGAGTGCATCTCACCTACACCTCCCTGAACACTATGGGGTAATTTAGCATAGTCAACTCACCTAACCTGCTTTGGACTGTGGGAGGAAACCAGAGCACCCGCAGGAAATGGGAGAATGTGCAAACTCCACACAGATAGTCACCCGAGGGTGGAATCGAAGCTGGGTCCCTGGCGCTGTGAGGCAGCAGTTCTAACCACTGAGCCACCAGTTGTCTCTCCCACTCCCGCTCTCTAACAAGAGAGTAGCGCTATGGTTTTCCAGTAGCACAGGGACTTTACTGACATAATTGTAGGTATATATTGTGATTAATGAAACTGTGAGGTCTCCTATAAATGTAGACACATAATATCAGGTATCTTTTACAATTAAAGGGACTTCTTACAAATACAGCCTTCCTACAGAAGGTTGACTTCCTACAGAAAATCCTAATACTCACTGCATATATTGATACAACCTGAAAACATCGTCACAATATAGAATCGTCTTCAAACATAAGCCAACCATGGATACCTTGAGGGTTCCTGAGATTCATTGACCAACATCAGAAGCTCTGTTTGGGATGATACATATTGCTAAGTGTGCTTCATCAGAGTAGTTTCTGGTAAATAAAAATAAAAAGGTAAACAATTTACTTTAATAACAAATAAATAGGATGGAAACTAAACTTGATTTGTTGTCACTCACTCAAAGAAAGGCAAACCAACTTTTCAATTAAATTCAGATCACTCCTAAGCCTGAATCTTAAGACCGTCTAAAATTAAATTTAAATGTTTAAATTATGATTTGCCCACAGCTATGTTAAGTTGTGTATCCAAACCATTCCATTCTGAATATTATACAAGACCCTTTGGAGGGGATTTTCTGCTTATTACCCACTTAAACTATTCAGCCTTGCCTTAATCAGCACATTCAAGCTAAAATTCACTTCAGTCACATGTGTCACGGTGTGCTGTTTTCAGATAATATTAAGCTGAAGACTTCAATATAATAAAATCCGGATTATGCTTTTGGTCCAATGATTCATTCTGTTCCAAGAATTCATTCATTTTATGTCACTTCAATGTCTATTCAACTCCATTAGCTGCAGTTCTGTTTCATATATAAACATTTAAAATATCTAATAACACAAGCGTGTTATTTTTTCCAGTTGCAATGGCTCCTTTTCTCCCCATGATGTCCTTGAGGAGAGCTGCTTGTTCACTTGACAGGATTTTATTTTCAAAACCTTAAGAACGTTTCCTCCCAGAATACCTCCCATCCCTTCTTCCCACTCCAAGAAGATGGCAAATCCATTCCAGGGGTCCACAATATTTTGGATAAGTGGGATTGTTTTCATTTGCGAGATGAACAAGTTTGAAGATGTTAATGCTGGAAACAGTGTAAACCCACTGGGGACTTTGTTAAAGGCAAGATGTGGTGAAGTTGGTTGTAGAGTGTTTAGTGCATCACATTGCAACAAATTGGGCAGTGGGCTGAATGTGTTTTTGGCAAAGTGCCAGTTTCATTGAGCTTTCCAGACAGTTTCTCACTGCAAGGCCTAGCGAGATTTCAATATTTAATTTGAGAAGTGCTTAAGATTCTGACTTGGGAGGGATCTGAATTTAATTGCTTGGTGAAAATCAAAATGGGGCTGCTACTCGTGGTTTACGTAGGCTAGTCCCAGCTTGGGACAGACAGGTCTACAGGCCCATCTGTGGGTCTGATTTGTTTTTTTGATATCCAGAAGTATTATCACACAACTGAATGGCTTTCCCAACCACCATGCCCATTGTGGGCAATGCAATTCATCAAAGATTACTGGTAAGGGGGGTGGGGGGCGTGGGGGGGGGGGGGGGGGGGGCGGGTGTTCAGGGGGTGAATGGCAAGGGACTAAATCAAAATGGAGCAGCAAGGGAGATAAAGCACTGTATAAAACAGAGATGACCCTCTCCACAGCCTGCTGCCTGGACCTGTTTATAGCCAGCCTGGCCAGGCCCACGATCTGCCCACACCCGTCCAGGATCAGGACACTGAACTGGGTCTGCTTTATTTTTCTTTTATTTTCTAATTGTCAGAAATGTGACCACACATTTGTTTAGAGCAGGTGCAACTTGAATCTGGGCCTCCTGGGTCAAAGGTACAGACAGTGCCACTACACCACAGAAGCCTCTCTGGGTTTGCTTTACATAGTTTTAATCAAAGTTCAGGGATGTCATAACAATCCTCTGGTGCAGGTGGGACCTAAATCTAGATCTCCTGGATCAGAGGTAGGGACATGACCGCTGCATTATTAGAGCCCCCAATTTGAATGTGAAGATTAGATCACAACATTCCAGACTATGGGCCTGGCGTAGGGAAGTGGGACTAACGTAGTTAGTAGTGTATCTTTGGCAATACAGACTTGATGGGTATAAGGGTCTCTTCTGTACTGTATGGTTGCATGATTCAATGATTTCATTTGACAATCTTGCAAATGGTGCCTGTGTAAATTTATTGAACAGGAAGTGAGTTAAATTGAAACCTACCAGCAATGGTGAAAATTGAGGCATCTTATCCAGCCAATCGCAATCCAGCGAAATTATTTTTGATCAACTAATAACCATTTTATTTGCCAGAAATGCAAAAGAGGCATTTTGTAACTGTGTTAACCATTTACGTTGGATTTCATCAGTCCTCATGTTATATTAGAGTCATGTTGATCCAAACTGTTTTCTAATCTCACATTGGTGCGTTAGGCAGCTTTGAATAAGCATTTGTTTTCTATTGTGATTTTGGAGAACAGTGTTCTATAATTATTCGTACAAGTTAACATGAAATTGTTTACCTTCAGGGACTAACTTCAAATAATAATTTGGACAAATGGGGAATGTATGGGTTGCCAATTTCCAATGATGTATGCTCTTTGTCACTGCTAGGGTGCTTGACAAACCGGCAAAATATATATTCGAGAAAAAGCCTCTGCAATAAAATAAATTAAGCTGGTTTTCAGAAACCTGGAGTCATCATGGGTGGAATTTAATCAGCCCACCCCTATCCTGCAGCATCCTGTGGAGGAGGCTGGTAACAGGAGGTGCATGCAATCAGTCAGTAACATTGCAGGAGCATTCCCACTGTCTTCCAGCCTCTGCCTTGATTAATACTCCAACAGGAAGGTTCATGGATTGTGTCCCCACTCCACTGCTAATTGAAGGTGTTACATGGGATGATTGAAGTCCACCTGAGGATTTCATCCGGCACCTCTGGGATTAACCTGGGGTGGGGGGTTTGTCAAGGTGAGGGCATGACCTTGGTGTATTTGCTTGCGGGGTCTTGAGAAGAAACCTCATGAAACCAATCGAGTTCCTGATCAAGGGGCCCAACATAGAGAGGGGTCACTGACAACACTCTACCGCCTTGCTGACCCCATCTCCCTCCCCCACAATAAGAAGCAGTTCACCAACTGAACAATGGGTGTTTCATAAATATTATCATGTTGGATTGGTGTCACGTCAATAAGTATTGTCCCCAAAGGATATTTCATTGATTAAGTAATAATGAATGAATAAAAATGATTATCTGTTGTATTTTCTAACGAACTGTTTAGAGATGTTATTAACACCTCTGGAAGCAGGTCTCCTAACTCATTGGTTTGGACACCACTATCACACCAGAAGAACTCCAAAATTCTCTATTGTCTTGGAATATGTTGACCAAATGAGGTTAACTTGCTAATGAGGACAATGCATTTAATGAAAATGTGAAAGACATAATGTTCCCTAAAACTTTCAAGACACCATTTAGTTTTGTGATCAGAGGGAAACATTAATTGTTTAGTTAACTTATACTTTGGCAGCATGTGCTTTCCAGGAGAATATGGAGAGAATGTAATACCTTGGGACATCAAACAAAGCACAAACTGCTGCGAAGAGTTGAATAATAACAATGATTAGTTTCATCAGGCTCACGTACACAATGGTAGTGTCCGTACTCTCCTCTCGCTTATCTCTCCACTCTTCAGGCTCTCTGCCTGTATTCCTGATGAAGGGCTTTTGCCCGAAACGTCGATTTTACTGCTTCTCAGATGCTGCCTGAACTGCTGTGCTCTTCCAGCACCACTAATCCAGAATCCCTACCTCAGAGCCAGGAAGCGTGGGATCAAGTCCTAACTGTTTCAGGTAATATTGTGATATCATTACCGAACAGTTAGATAGAAAAGAATCTGATTCAAAATGCCCATCAACCAATCCATATCCTCATGGATACTGTTTTATAATTTAAATTACAATGCGCATGGTAGTAACAATACTCAACAATAAAACATTCTCGAGCTGTCAGCTAGTTAGATCAGAATGAAACGCTAGTGGAAAAGTCATTCTCTCCTCCAGTTAGATCTGTTAATCTCTATGTAATGATAGGGATTTTCAATTCACACTTTCACCTTTTTTTTCAAAATTAACTGGATCAGAATGGTTCCAAACTCTGTAAAACCATTAGACATGTTATGACATACCTCTGGATGAGGTAAGACTTGAACCAAGAGCTCCTAGCCCAGAGGTCAGAACAAATTATACAATAGCTTCATAAATATTATAATCTTGAATTGGCTAACTGATAAGTTAATTAATTGCATAAATGATTAAAACTTTTATCTGTTGGTGGTGTTTCTGAATTGACTTGTTCAGAGATGTGTAATTATTATAACAATTACAATTATTATAATTATTATTACACACCTCTGGGGCAGGCTCCTCACTTTGAGGTAGGGTCACAATCATCACATCACAAGAACTGTTAAATTCTCCACTGTATTGGAAATGTACCACTGTGTCACAAGAGCCTGAGCAATCGATTATTTACACTGATTCATTGGTACTGAATTATTAAGAACTACTGGGCTTCCATGATATCAGTTAGATACTTGAGATCATCAACAGCTTGCAATCCACGCTGAGTCTGAAGTATTTTTATTTGAAATGTTCAATGTATAATTGTTCCAAAATATATTTCAAAAGAAAAGACAGAGTTCGAGCTCATTAATCTGCTGTAATAACCACATGCTGCAGGAAACACTCAATCTCACTTTTGTGAATGAAATGTAATTAAATGTTTCACAGTGAGGCTTTAAGTATTCTTTGACACTGTGCCACAAAGGAAAATCTTAGGACAGATAGCCAGAAGCTTGAGTTAGAAAATTCGGTTTTAAAGTTACTTAAATAAGGAAAGGCAGACAGGTGAGAGATTTGGGGAAGGAATTCCCAAACCTAGGATTCAGGCAAATGAAGGTGCAGGACAATGGAATCAGGCAAGTTGGACAAGAAGCTAGCCAGCTGGATGACCATCAAAGGCATTGAAGGAGAATGGTGTGGTCACACATGTCAAAGGCTGCAGATAGGATGAGAAGAATGAGGAACAGTTATTTACTTTTATCACAGTCACACAGATATCACTTACAACTTTGACCTTTGGTGGTGTGACAGTGACAGAAACCTGACTGGGGGTGGGGTATTCAAACATGGAGGTTTGGGAAGGATGGTATGGATTTGAGCTGAGACAGCGTGTTTATGAGTGTTGGAGAGGAAAGGGAAGGTGGAGATGGTGTGGTAGTTTAGAAAGATGGAGATGGCCAGCGTGTTCTACGAGAAGGTTGAAAATGATAGAATTGGAAGTGAGGGAAACAGTGCCTCAGGCCAGACAACCATGAACGTTACCAATCATCAGTGTAGCATAAAGGGTTAACAGTTAGAGTGCAGCTTTAGTGACATCAGATCCCATGGACCTGGGACATGACTGAAGAGGCTTCTACTGAGGTCTGGCTAAAGCATATCTCTGTAAACAGTTAACAATTGTTCATTAGTTTACACTCACCTGGCTTCCAGTCCCCATCTGTCAAAACTAACCAAGAGCTCAGTCATGATATTTATACGGAGAGCAGGACCTTTGACTGAAATGAAAGTACAGATCACAAAGAGTGACTGTTCAACTTAATAACCAGAAAGGACCCTATTAACCTATGTCAATGTGTTGTTATTACTGCTATTGGAAAGTGAAGGAAATGATGGAAACCACATTTCATGGATACTGCATACAAAATTCTAGACATATTTATTAAAATAAACAAGGGAGTTATTTGCTCAGTTGTAGATGTATCAGGTAAATATCAGAGTTGTCACTGAGTAGACAGGACATTTATGGGCTAATTATTGGACTCATTATTGGTAATCAGTCAGTGAAATTAATTCAAATCTAGTATGTCAGGAGCCCTTGACATTCCTGTGAGTGTTTTATGAAAACCTGTTGTTGTTGGTAATAGTTGGCAACTCTTGAATGTTACTAAATTCAATCCAGAAGAAAAGCCATTAAAATAAAAAGGTTTTAAAATGATTTGCCTTCAAGACCATCTAGATTTTTACAATAAGACATGACTTCACAATAATAACTTCTGTCTTAATTACAAAGAAATTGGATCACCTGAACTTCAGGGATTAAGTTATGAGGAGAGATACAAATTAGGCCTGTTTTCTCTAGAATTCAGGAAGGAAAGGAAGACTTCTGATTGAAGTCTTCTAGATATTCGCAGGAAAAGACAGGGTAGATAAAAATAAACTATTTTACAGAGTAACAGAGGGATCTTGGGGTCCGTGTCCATAGATCCCTCAAAGTTGCCATTCCAAGTTGATAGGGTTGTTAAGAAGATGTACAGTGTGTTGGCTTTCATTAGCAGGAGATTGAGTTTAAGAGCCATGAGGATATACTGCAGCTCTATAGAGCCCTGGTGAGGTCATAATTGGAAGATTGTATTCAGTTTTGGTCACATCTTTGTAGGAAAGATGGAGAAGATTCAGAGAAGGGGCAGAGGAGATTTACCTGAACACTGCCTGGATTGGAGGGCCTGTCTTATGAAGAAAGGTTGAGGGAGAAAGAGCTTTTCTCATTGGAGCGAAGAAGGATGAGAGGTGACTTGATTAGAGTTGTACAAAGTGATGAGAGGTGTAGATAGAGTGGATAGCTAGAGACTTTTTCCCAAGGTGGAAATGGCTATCATGAGGGGGCATAATTTTAAGGTGATTGGAGGAAGGTTTAGGGGAGATGTCAGAGACAGGTTTTTTACACAGAGAGTGGTGGGTACATGGAATGCACTGCCAGTGGTGGTAGTAGAGTCAGATACATTAGGGACATTTAAGTGACTCTTGGATAGGCACATGGATGACAGTAAAATGAAGGGTATGTAAGTTAGTTTGATCTTAGAATAGGATAAAAGGTTGGCACAACATCGAGGGCTGAAGGGCCTGTACTGTACTGTATTGTTCTATGTTCTATGCTCTATCTTCTACTTCCAAGATTGGGGATTCTCGAAGTAGGGGCTTGTCTGAGAATTATTACCAGACCATTCAGGAGAGAGGTAACAAAGCACTTCTACATACAGAGGGTGGGAGAGGTTTGGAACTCTCCTCACCATCACCCCCCACCTTCATCTACCTATGGCATTCCCAGCTGCCTTCCTCCTAGCCCCACTCCCCTTTCAGTTATCTCTCAGTACCTTGGACCCCTCACATTCTTGATAAAGAGCTTATGCTCGAAACATTGACTCCCCTACTCCTTGAATGCTGCCTCTCGTGCTGTCCATTTCCAGCACCACATTTTTTGACTCTGATCTCCAACATCTGCAGCCCTCACTTTCTCCTTGCTGGTATCAACAGCCAGTTCAAATGGATTTCATAATAAATTACTGATAAAGCTGGTTTGATTGTTGTTATGGACCAGACCAAACCCACTCATAATATTCAGAAGACTGTCTAGACTCTAATGTTTTCTTATTTTAAAGGTAAATGTAAGGTGCTGTGTCCAGATGCAATTTGATTGGTCAAACTGCCAAATTTAAAGCAAAGCACACTTTATTAATCAATGATACTTAAAATACAACAAAGAAATATGGGGTAGACCATTTAGGACAGAGATGAGGAGAAACTTCTTCACCCAGAGAGTGGTGGCTGTGTGGAATGCTCTGCCCCAGAGGGCAGTGGAGGCCCAGTCTCTGGATTCATTTAAGAAAGAGTTGGATAGAGCTCTCAAGGATTGTGGAATCAAGGGTTATGGAGATAAGGCAGGAACAGGACACTGATTAAGGATGATCAGACATGATCATATTGAATGGTGGTGCAGGCTCGAAGGGCAGAATGACCTACTCCTGCACCTATTGTCTATTGAAAGAAGGAACTGGAATAATTTTACTCTGTTAAAAAAAAAACTTAGAATAATAGTTTGTCTTACTAATTAACTGCTCCAATACAGTAACATCCCATAAACACACCCTTGGCAAAAGACAAATTCAGAAAAGAGATTGTCTCCCATGCAACTCCAGGAAGAACTTGAGGAACAACACCAAAACATCTCTGGGCAGCCGGAAGAGATTTATTGCAGCTTCCTGCTGAGTCCCAGCAACAACTGATGAATGTTAAAATTAAAAGTCTTGGTTTTGTGGGTAGGGCCAGGACCTTGAACATACCCTTTCAGGCTGCTTCTATTGTTCCAACTTTAAAGAAATAATACACAAAGCTTCACAAGTTGTTCATCTTTGCATAGACTTCTCATAGACTGTCCCCCAATCTCTCTCCAAAAGAAAGCAAGGCAAAACACAACTCTTAAAGCCACTGTATCATCACATCATCAACATAGCTTGTCAAAACCATTCTGACATTTTCATTTCTATTCAAGTATTCTGTCTTTCATCAATAAATTTGTCAAAGGAGTGACAGCAGTAATGACATTCAAAACATACTTCCAATAAAATCCATACAATCCATCACAAAGGTCTACAGCCACTTGCTTTTAATCAATTCTGGATTAAGTCACAGTTCTGAAAGGACTGTGTGACTTTTATTTTAAGAAAAATCCTTAATCAATGTAACCAACTTTCATATGCCACTGTTTTGAATCCAAATTCCAAAAAAATGGTATTGGTATATGGGTGTTGTTATTTTTGTGAACGCTGTGCCCTATTGTGTCAACATGTGCAATTTCACATTGTGTTCCATTTTCTAGTTCTTTGCCCACTCCCTTAACCTATCTGTATCCTTTTATAGTCTCCATTTTTCCACCGTACATCCTACTTTTCTAGTTATTTTGTGTCACAGACAAGATAATAAAGATAAGGACTCATAAGGCCTTGAAGAAGATTCAAACCAATGGTGTAAATTTTAAAGAAAAGGCTTTGCTTAATTGGGAACTGATGCAAGTGAACATAGTGTGATGGGTTAATGGGATTTAATGTGAAATAAGTACATGCACAGCGGAATTTTGAGTGACCTCAAGGTTATGTCAGACAGAACCTAGGAGTCAGGTCAGGAGTCAGTTTGGAATAATTAAAGCTAAATACCTTTCCTTGAAATAATCTTTTAATTCTATATTTAATATCCATGAAGGTTAAATACCCCACTTCTAGGATTACTATGATTTATAATAATCAGTGCAACAAAGTCAACAAGATAACAGAAATTAATGGTGAGGAAATCATTCGATGTAAGAAGATTCCAGAGAGAGGAAAGCTTATTAGATACAGTTCATTAGCTGAAATTCCAAGGAAATGTCTTACATTATATGAACAGAATAGGGAACATTAGCCATAAAGGTTATGGGTTGTCTTCTTAAACATTAGAGACGTGACAGTAGGACATGCGGAATACTATTATATAAATGAATGAATACAAAGATTGATTACTATTCAATCGATTGCACTGAGAACCTAATCATTGGTGTTAGAAATTGTCAGAGATTTGTGGGACGCTAGATGAGCAGGTTGCTATTCTCATTAATCTCCTGAATTAACACATTCCATTAACATCCAAGCTGCTGCACTTGATTCTTATTTGTCAAATTGTCCTAATACCTGTATCCAAACAGGTGAACGAGCAGATTGTTGGCACCACCTCAGGTGCTTTTTGCCTGGAAATGTACCTGAGCTCCTTTCCTCCTGGAACACTGCTCCTTGTGGAAATTGTCATTTCCATTGAAGCAACACTTTCAAGATTAAATATTGAGCTTTGAAATATCTCCATTGTAAAGAAACTATAGGTCTGCCAGTATTTAAATGTTAATAAGCACACATTTCTTAGATATTGTAATTCAACCTTTAATTAAGTATTGGTCTTTATTTACTGTTGTGACCGGTTTTCAGGTACACATTGAGTTTGTAGCCTTCAGGTCATAAACTCCCTGGTGTCATTCATAAAATGTATGACCTTGATGTAAATCGTCTTAGTAGTCAATGCATTTGTGTATTTTCTAGTCAGTCTTGTACCAAGATCGATGATTGAATAATGTGCCTTTCATAGAGTCATAGAGGTGTACAACATGGAAACAGGCCATTTGGCCCAACTCATCCATGCCAACCAGATTTCTAAACTGTTCAGTTGGTGAGGCCACTTTTAGAACACTGCATTCAATTCTGGTCTCTGTGTCATTGGAAAGATGTTGTTATACTTGAAAGAGTTCAGAAAAGATTTACAAGGACGTTGTCAGGATTGGAACTACAGGAAAAGGCTGAATAGGCTGAGGTATTTTCGCTGGAGCTTTGGAGGATTATAGAGGTTTATAAAAGCATGAGGGTGAATAGCCAAGTTCTTTTTCCCAGGGTGGGAGCATCCAAAACTAAAGGACATAGCTTTAAGGCGAGAGGGGAAAGATATAAAAGGGACCTAAGGGGCAACTTTTTCACACAGAGGGTAGTGCATGTATGGAATGAGCTGCCAGAGGAAGTGGTGGAGGCTGGTACAATTACAACACTTAAAAGGCATCTGGCTGGGTATATGAATAGGAAGGGTTTAGAGGGATATGGGCCAAGTGCTGGAAACTAGACTAGATTAATTTAGGATATCTACTTGGCATGGGCGAGTTGGATCAAAGGGTCTGTTTCCTTGCAGTACATCTCTATGACTCTGAGACTCTATTTCATTTTTATTAGAATCCTTTCTTCTTTCACATATGTCTGAGTGTTTTTGCAATAAAGTGTAATGGTTTCAATTTAATAAATTTTAATGTCGCACATTTTTTATTGCTGGAATTATTGATGGATATAACATGTTGGTGCATTTTGAACATTACTGTACTGAATTGCTGATGATCCAGTTCTCTAACACTCTGGAGCCTTGAACTGTCTCTGCTTGTCATTAAGTTGCAATGGAAAATGTGCACAGATGGTGTGTCCACCCAGCATTGACTCACTCAGCCAAATCTCATTTTGTATCCAACGGTAAATCCTTCAAACGTTAGTAAACATCAAAATCTTCCCCGAGTCTTTGATTATCTGATATCGCTATAATTCTTATCAGGCAAGATATGTCAAACAAACAGCCCTTAACTGGTTAAAACCTTAAAACTATTTTGTGTAAATTAACACAAATGTAAGCCTTTTTTTTGCTTATCCAGTTTTGCTGTTACACTCAGTAGGAAGCCCAGCATTTACATGACTACACAGGATTATTCCACTTATAGCTAAAACACTGCATGAAATTTGATAATTGTCTTAACCACTGATCCTGTTCAGTCCTTCCAAATCAAAGAGCTCCAGACATGCAGATAAATAATTAAACCTTAAGTAATGCATTCAGCTGTCAAGGATACTTTGCTCAATAACATCACTTAAGATGTCAATGTGAATTCTACTATCATTTAAAATGTAGCAGCTATTAACAGCGTGTTTGACATTTTCTCTGTTATTTTATTAGTTTTTGTTTTCAGAGACTGATTTCATTTTTGGTCCTTGCCTTCTCCACTTGGTGAGATATCTCCAATCAGGATGACAAAGCTTATGGTTTAGTGTCATTCTTCCATGACACTTTCTGTTCTAAATAGTCCCTTTTCTCATGAAATGAGAAAAACTGAACTGAGTGATAGCAGTCCAGAACATTCATTCCAATGAACATCTCAGGCAGTGACCACATTGGGAGAGCAACCTGCTCGGGTGTATGTGTATATTTGTGCATTTGTATGTCTGTATAGATGCTTGTGCGTGTGAGAATGTGTGAGTGTGTGTGTGTTTGTGAGAGAGAGTGTGTTTGTGTCTGTGTGAGATTGGGTGTTTGTGCGTGTGTGTATCTGTGTGAGAGTGTGTGGGTGAGCGAGTGTGTGTGTCAGAGAGAGTGTTTGCGAATGTGTGAGAGTGTGTTTGTGTCTGTATATGTAAGCGAATGTGTCTGTGTGAGAGGGAGAGTATGTGTTTGTGTCTGTATATGTGTGAGAGTGTGTGTGTGTTTGTGTCTGTATGTGTGAGCGAGTATGTGCGTGTGTGAGAGAGAGAGAGAGAGAGAGAGTGTGTGTGTGTGTGTGTGTGTGTAAACCATGAAGTTAAATGCAGCAGCCAATTTATACTCAAGGCCCTGCAACTGGGAAAGGAATAAATGGCCAAATACCCTCTCTTGAGTAATGTTCATTGAGTCATAGAGTCATAGAGACATACAGCATGGAAACAGACCCTTTGGTCCAACTCGTCCATGCCAGCAAGATATCCCAACCCAATCTAGTCCCACCTGTCAGCACCTGACCCATATTGCCTCCAAACCCTTCCTATTCACATACCCATCCAAATGCCTCTTAAATATTACAATTGTACCAGCCTCCACCACTTCCTCTGGCAGTTCATTCCGTAAACGTACCACCCTCTGCATGAAAACATTGCCCTTTAGGTCCCTTTTATATCTTTCCCCTCTCACCCTAAACCTATGCCCTCTAGTTCTGGACTCCCCAACCCCAGGGAAAAGACTTTGCCTATTTACCCTATCCATGCACCTCATAATTTTGTAAACCTCTATAAGGTCACCCTTCAGCCTCCGACGCTCCAGGGAAAACAGACTCAGCCTGTTCAGCCTCTCCCTACAGCTCAAATCCTCCAACCCTGGCAACATCCTTGTAAATATTTTCTGAACCCTTTCAAGCTTCACAGCATGGGGTGGCACGGTGGCTCAGTGGTTAACACAGCTGCCTCACAGCACCAGGGTCCCAGGTTTGATTCCAGCCTTGGACAACTGTCTGTGTGGAGTTTTCATATTCTCCCCATGTCTGCGTGGGTTTCCTCCGGGTGCTGCGGTTTCCTCCCATAGTTCAAAGATGTGCAGGTCAGGTGAATTGGCCATTATAAATTGCCCAGAGTGTTTGGAGCATTAATCAGAGGGAAATGGGTCTGGGTAGGTTACTCTTCGGAGGGTCGGTGCGGACTTGTTGGGCCGAAGGGCCTGTTTCCACACTGTAGGGAACCTAATCTAATCAAACATCTTTCCAATAGGAAAGAGACCAGAATTGCATGCAATATTCCAACAGTGGCCTAACCAATGTCCTGTACAGCTGCAACATGACCTCCCACCTCCCAATTCCTGTACTCTATACTCTGACCAATAAAGGAAAGCATACCAAATTCCTTCTTCACTATCCTGTCTACCTGTGATTCCACTTTCAAGAAGCTATGAACCTGCACTCCAAGGTCTCTTTGTTCAGCAACATTCCCTTGGACCTTACCATTAAGTGTATAAGTCCTGCTAAGATTTGCTTTCCCAAAATGCAGCACCTCGCATTTATCTGAATTAAACTCAATCTGCTACTTCTCCGCCCATTGGCCCATCTGGTCCAGATCCTGATGTAATCTGAGGTAACCTTCTTCGTTGTCCACTCCACCTCCAATTTTGGTGTCATCTGCAAACTTACTAACTGTACCTCTTACACTCGCATCCAAATCATTTATGTAAATAACAAAAAGTAGAGGACCCAGCACTGATCCTTGTGGCACTCCACTGGTCACAGGCCTCCAGTCTGAAAAACAACCCTCCACCACCACCCTCTGTCTTCTACCTTTGAGCCAGTTTTGTATCCAAATGGCTAGTTCTCTCTGTATTCCATAAGATCTAACCTTGCTCATCAGTCTCCCATGGGGAACCTTGAAGGAGGACAAAAGGAGAGTTTCCTGCTATTCTACACATAATGGCATGGGACCGTTTTAATCCACCTGAACATGGGTCGCAGTTTAATACCTTAACTAAAAGACAGTCCTTCAGTCTGTGGAGAACACCTTCAGGACTGGGATAAAATATTTGCTGAGAACGTGTACTGAGGCTTCAATTGATAGCATTTTAGCTCAAAAGTGAGAGCCACCATTAAAGTCAAATTTACTCCTTATCAGAATGTACAGTGAATATTGTCAAAGCAGAACAATGCAAAATTATTGACTTGTCGAAGATATTGTCAAAGACATAAGATTTTTTTTTAGCTACTGATTAAAACATTAATTTATAGAAACAAGGCTTTTATTGAACTGTACAGACTACTGTACAAACAGCCTGCCATTTATAGTGTTGAACCAATCAGCTTGTCCCTTTATTCCTCATTTCCCTATATTTAACCAACTTCTCCTCAAACGCATTACTGTTAATTGTCTTGAGTATTCTGTGTCATAATTAGTCCCACATTCTTATCTGGATTGTGGGACTATTCTTGCTGGGTTTAAAATACTCCAAAATTCCTGCTTTGTTTCCAGGTGACTATATCAGATGGATTGACCCAGATCAGTTCTGATCTCCTCACACAGAAGAGCATTTCTATATGTCAAGCCAATAAATCCTTCCACAATTTTAAAGACCTCCTGTAGAGGATGAAAGATGATTGGGCAATACACAGGGATATAAAGCTGAGGTTAAATTCAGATCAGCCATGATCTTATTGAATGGTGAAACAGTCTCAAAGGGCTGAGCGGCCTTCTCTTGTTCACATCTTTATAAGGCCCACCCCATTAGTCTTTTCAGTCTTGAGAAACAAGACTCAGTACACAGATAGAAGTCAATTGCAAAATCATGAAATAGAATATCTTCATTGAAATCAACAAAAACCAACACCTGTTTATTATTGTTATGAATGCTGTGAAGTAAATTCCCTAAAAGAAATTGGCACCTTAGGAAGCAACATATTAATACACAAATAGTTAAATTTAATTTCTGTTATTTGGAATAGTTTGATTACCAAGTATTTTAATTCAAGGTGATTCATGTAAAACTATTCAACCTGCTCAAATGAACCAGTAAATAAATCTGAGGATACAATGCTGACAGTCTGACAGGATAAATTTAGGTTACAAAATTGGGAGAGTTGATGGGTTTGGAAGTGAGTAAATGGAAGAGTGAGTAGATGGATGTGAGTAGATGGAAGAATGAAATCAGCCAATGACTATGTCTAAACACAATCTTATGTGTTTGGAATTGGTGAACAAAGCTGACTCAGAGCGAATCAATTGCTGATTTTTCACTGTGGCAGTTTTTAACCATTGACTAAGAAAATACTGCAACATTGTTCATGTCAGACCAGCTCAAAGCAACAGTGATAACAGGAAGAAATTCTCCAAAAAAGTTTAATCCAATGATCTGGAAACTTCGATGAAAGAAAGCTCAATGCAGTTAGAAATCAAATGCCAGTTAACCACTTATTTCATATTGCTGACACAAATAATTTTTATTGTATGTATATTTGTGGAAGCCAATAACAATCGTGCACACTTTGATTATATTGAAAGAGTTCCTATTGCAGTTTGAGGTTGACAAGCATTGTTTACATTAGAGTTGGCAGTCAGTATTACACTGACAGAACCGTTTAGATTTTACTGCTTTAAATTTGTTCCACTCAAAATGACTGGAACCAATCACAACAAGAGAACCATAACACTGAAGCTATTTCCACCAATTATATTTGTTTTGATATTTCAATGCTTTAAAGATTCAAAATGTTCTTCCTTTCAGATGATAAAATGCCCAATCTAAAACTTCAAATTTCAACAATCAGTAGTCAGATATGGTGAATGATTGATCCATCTTGGACTCTTCCAGTGGTCCCCAGCATCACAGATACCAGCCTTCAGCCAACTTGATTCATGCCAAGTGTTATCAAGAAATGGTTGAAAACACAGGCTACTGCAAAGGCTAAAGGCCCTGAAACTATTCTGGCAACAGTACTGAAGATATGTGCTCCAGAACTTGTCGTTCCCCTAGCCAAACTGTTCCAGTACAGTTACAACACTGGCATCTACCCAACAATGTGGAAAGTTGCCCAGCTATATCCTGTACACAAAAATAGGACAACTCTAACCCAGTCAGTTACTGCCCCATCAGTCTACTCTCAATGATCAGTAAAGAAATAGAAGGCATTATCAACAGGCTAACAAGCAGCATCTACTCAGCAATAACCTGCTCAGTGACACCCAGTTTGGATTCCACCAGGACTACTCAGCTCCTGACCTCATTACAGCCTTGGGTCAAATTCCAGAGGTGAGAGTCTTTGATATCAAGACCACATTTGACCGGGTGTGGCATCAAGGAGCCTTACTGGAATCAATGGGAACCAGAGGGAAAATTCTCTGCTGGTTGGAGTCATACCTAGCACACTGGAAGATGGTTGTGATTGTTGGAGATCAGTTATCTCTGTTCCAGGACATCTCTGCAGGAGCTCCTCATGGTGGTGTCCATTGCTCAACTATCTCCAGTGGTAGTCAGTAATATTTATGCCACACAAATACCAGGCAGTGAAATTCTCCAACAACGGGTATCGTACCATCATACCTTGATATTCAACAGTGTTACAATGGCTAAATGCCCACTGTCAACATTCTGGGGGCTTGCCATTGACTAGAAATTGAACTGGATTAGCCATACAGATACAGCAGCTGGAAGAGCAAGTCAGAGGCTTGGAATTGTGTGGTGAATAACTCATCACTTTGCTCCCCAAAGCCTGTCCACTTCATTTAAGGTACAAGTTAGGAGTATGATGGAATACTCCCCACTTGCCTGAAAAGGTGCAGCTCTAACAACACTAAAGATGTTTAATGCTATACAGGACAAAGCAACTGACTTGATAGGTATCACATCCACAAACATCCACCCCCTCCGCCATTGACACTCAGTAGCTGCAATGTGTACTATCTAAAAGATGCACTGCAGAAATTCCATTCAGGACAAAGGCAGCAGATACATGGGAACACCATTCCCAGCAAGTTCCTCTCTAAGCCACTCACCATCCTCACTTGCAAATATACCGCTGTTCCTTCAGTGTCATTGGATAAAAGTACTGGAATTCCCTCCCTAGGGGCATTGTGGGTCAACCTGCAGCAGATGGACTGTAGCAGTTTAGGAAGGCAATTCACCACCACCTTCTCAAGGGGCAGCTAGGGACGGGCAATAAATTCTGGTCCAGCCAATAACAGCATTTTCTACAAATGAATTTAAAAAAAAGTCATTCCTCATCTTTCACTGGGTGGAGAAATGCAAATGAGATGGAGAACCAAAGACTTTAAATGGCCATTTTCAATTTTCAACAGATTTGCCTTTGAAACAAAGCAAACTTAGCACCATGCTTTTATTTCTAAATATATAAAATTGAAAAGATAAGATGGTAGTTATTGCTTAATAAAGACATATGTCGTGAAAGCTGTTCATCTTGCAATCATGAGCAAAATTCACAAGAAATACCAATTCAAAGCAGAAAATGAGAGGAGAAGCTGATTTATTGCAAGTGGATTCTGATTGGTAGAGGTATTGTACACTCAGAAATATTCAGCAAGTGTTGCTCAATTTCAAAATCACATCTAAAGTTGGAAACTATGGTGTATGTTCTGCAAGTACATTTGGGTGTTGGAAGTTTGATATGATTCCCCCAGTGGTTCGGACATCTGTTGGCAATCAATGGAGGACTTTTTTTGGCTTTATCTTTCTTCTTCTTTTTCTTTTCCTTATCTTTTTTCCCCAAGCTAGGATTTTGCAAAATGTCAATTTAGGATTTCCATTCAGAATCAAAAAGTGGTGCACTTGTGATGAAATGAATTGTCTTCATGCACAGGACAATGCACTACATCTGTTTCAACTCAATAAAATAAGTGGCAGCCATTCACTAGCTAACTTCTCAGGACAATATCCTGACAAATCAGAATCAACCTGATTTAAAATGTAAAGAAAGCTTGGCAGTTGACTATCAATCAGCAGTAATTTATACAAACTGCTTGGCAGCTCCTTCACCAACCAGCTTTCACTTGCCAATCAATCAGCACTCTCCTCTCATAGAGTCAGAGTAAATAGAGATGTACAGCATGGAAACAGACCCTTTGGTCCAACTCATCCATGCCAACCAAATATACTACATTTGCCAGCATTTGGCCCAAATCCTTCTCAAACTTTCCTATTCATAAAACCACCCAGATGCTTTTGAAATGTTGTAATTGTACCAGCATCCACCACTCTGTTTGGCAGCTCATTCCATACATGCACCATCCTTTTCTATAAGATCACCCCTCAGCCTCTGACGCTCCAGGGAGATTGCCCCAGCCTATTCAGCCTCTCCCTAAAGCTCAAACCTTCCAACCCTAGCAGCAACCTTGTAAATCTTTTCCGACCTTCAAGTTTCACAGCATCCTTCCTATAAGAGGGAGATCAAAACTGAATGCAGTATTCCAAAAGTGTGTGATATGAATGTTGATTTTTCCCTTTGAATTGGTATTCTTGTGAATTCTCATGTCCTTTCCCATAGGAACATTATAAAGTGCAACCATGTCAGGAGATTACCCCTGCCACATTTCAGAATCTCAGCAGAGATTCAACCTACTCCAGACACTTTGTTTTTTGTTTTGCTGTGGACTTGCCTTGTTAATGTTGCTCTGAATCAGAGACATCACGTGATTGAGCTGGAAGAGTATTTAAGGAATGCAAGTGAAGAGATTCAAGTCAAAGACAAAATCTAAATTGAGGACTTCTTCAAAATGTTCTCTCCAGTGAACAGCTTGCCTGCCTGTTTGCCCTTGATGAGCCTCCTCCTGTTGTTCTCAGTGGGGTCTACACTTAGCACACAGTGATCAATAATGAGCAATGCAATAAAATGGTGATTTGTGTTTTCATCACAAGGAAAACCTCGAGTAAATGACAACCTAACCTGGAACACAGAAATATGAGAAAGAAATATACATTCATGTATCAAGTATTTCTCAAATATTGTATTCTAGATGCAACATTACATCAGAATGCATTAATGGAAAGTAACCATTCAAATGGATAAAATGGGGAAAAGTCATCATGGAATTATAAAGGTAATTGCTTTTCAGAAATATTCACATTGCTGCTAATTTTAATGTTCTGCTCCAGTTGGTCTTTCCAGTATTTTGCCATTTAGATTGGCCTTAGCTGATGGATCATTACTCATATTGACGCCACGGTCATATTTTATCTTGATGAGAATTTAATAGCCATGGGATTCCCACAGTGTGAACTGCCGAATGATTAGATAGGGGTATCATTTGTTTTTTGAAAATAAAGGAAAGATTTTCATTGATTTTGAATGAGATGATAAATTAAAGCGGAGGTGATTGTAATGTTGCTCCAGCTGACTTTGTATAACAGAAAACCATATTGAATGAAGGGAGACTGACCAGTCAGGGCACCCCAGGATTATTGCTGCTTCCACTGTCCTCCTGAGTTCACATTTACTGAGGGGAACAGTGGAAAAGACCACCCTTAAAATTACAAACCAGTCCACTTCAGTGACCAGTGAGTTAATGTCAAAGATTTCAAGAGAGTATAAATTATATAAATTCTGAGAGAGTATAAATGATAATTTAGGAAAACAAGGAGATTCACTCAGAACAACAGGAATTTGAGGCAGCATGGATTACATCAGTGAAGGTCAGATTTGATGAAACTGACTGAACGTTTTGAGAAACAAAAAACAAATTGCTGGAAAAGCTCAGCAGGTCTGTCAGCATCTGTGGAGAGAAGTAAGAGTTCAAATACATGGATAGGAAATGTTTAGAAGGATATGGGCCAAGTGCAGGGAAATGGGGTTGGGGTGGAGGGACACTTTGGTCAGCGTGGATCAGTTTGGGCCAAAGGGCCTGTCTCCGTGCTGAAGGACTCGATGACTCTATTAACAGCTCTGAGCTCTGAGGAAGGGTCACTGGACCACAGATGCTGTCAGACTGCTGAGCTTTTCCAGCAATTTATGGTTTTGTTTCTGGTTTATAGTATCCATCGTCCTTTCAGTTTTTATGAATATATGAATATTTTGATAGGTTAACAAGATGAGGTAGTGGGTAGTCGGACTCTCTTCCCATCCTCACTGGATCCAAAGAAAACCATGCCAACCCATCTAAACTTTTGCTTCATCGCTGGTCTTCCTCATTTCCTTGCCTTGCACGTGCTGTCCAAATACATTATCGCACACTCCTCCAGATTCAATTGAATTTTCTACTTCTTCACCCAGCCCAACGACAAGTTGAATTTTTGTATCAGTTGCAGACATTCTAATTATGCCCTTGACATTTAAGTTTACATGGACTTTAAGAAGGCTTTTGACGCAGTTCTACATGGTAGACAGGTCAGAAAATTAGAAGTTCATGAGTTCCAAAGGAATGTAGCAAGTTTGACTCAAAATTGATAACTTGTAGAAAGCAAAAGATGTTGGTGGAAGGGTGTTTTTGTCACTGAAATCTGTTTCCATTTGGGTTCAGCCGAGCTCAGTCATTTGCTGTTTGTCACATTTATAACAAGCTGGACCTAAATGTCAGGGGTATATTTCGGAAGTTTGTAACAGATATGAAAATTGGCCTTGAAGTGAGAACAGAGTCCAACTACCTAGGAATTGGTGAGAACATTTCCAATGGACAATTGCCCAGGATGTGGAACCTTCCAAAAGTTACCAACTCTGAGTTAGTCGGGAACCTCAGCGTGTTCCAAGTGATTTTCCTGCAAACATTTAAGGATGACAACTTTATTCTAACTCCTGGCTAACTTTAAAGATGACTCCCCCAATTCAAACTTGATCCTAAATTCTCACAGGACCCATCCTGATTTGATCCGATCATCTCTCACCAAACACACACACTCCCCCAAACCACTCCAGCTCAACCATGTGCCAACCCAACCCCTCACCACATTATATCATTCCCCCTCCCCACCTACCTCCCTACCACCCACCCACACAGAATGGGGAGCAGAGAAATTCTGTGTAAGGTTTGTGATCCACAGCACTTATCTTCAGTGAGATAGGAGGAGAGGAGTGGAGTTACACAGACCCTCAGCCAAAAGGGTTTTCAGGCATTGGAAACATTTCAGGTAGATTTTGCTGATTTTGAGATCCAATGATTGGACCAGCAGCAGGTAAATGGAATTGAGATTCAAATCACCCATCAAATATCAGATGGAGGAAAAAACTCGAGGGACTGAATGGCCTCTTCTGGAATTAGTGGATTTTATATAAATGTTTCTATGTCAATGGTGTCATCCTGCACAACAGAACACTATTACATTCTATCAAACAATATTATATTCTATCAAATTGTTATTAATATTCTATCAAACATATTGTTGAATGTCTTTTTGTTTTGCAATTATAAAAACTATGGACTGCAAAGAGAAAGAACTGACTTTTATCAAAAACAAAACAGGGATTTACCAGGATGGCTGCATTATTCTAAATAAGGACCCTGATAGTTATTGTGAATTTTGTTTTTGTGGCTGTGGGCTCCTGCAATGTGCAGATGATCAGGAGCTGAGGAATTGTTTCCAAGTGAAGCTGATTGTTTCTCAGCTAACTGAGCAGGTTGGAACTGGAAACAAGGTATAGAGACACAGATATTGAATGAGAAAGGCACAGCATTGATAATATTTAAAGTACTGAAAGATCATTTCTGTAATATCACTTTACTAAATGCAACATTAAAATATCAAACGGGAACTTTTTAAATAACAAGTTTCCTACTTTATTAAAATAATACCAAAATATACATTTAACATTCCAATCCCTGTTTGTGAATACACTGACGTCATATTTAACAACTTTACATGAAAAGAAATAATTTTTAACCTTTAAAGAATATCTTTCTTAAAATGGGACTATGTATTCTTTTATTTTCTTATTTTATTCCAGTTTTCTTCTTTGGATGATCACCTGTCACTAGAATTGATAAGGATGCTTTATGGTCATTTTGGACTGAAAGGGATTTGGGATTTACAAAGGACGGTGGTCACCCCAGAGCAATTTGGTTGCATTGTAGACATTAAATACTACCACCTTTGAGGTCTCAACAACATAAGACACTCATTCCTCTTTCAACTTTCACTTCATTCTTTCCAGTAAGTCTTGACAATTGCTAACAACATACATGGTGGTCTAAGAGTATTAGGCTTTTTTGTTTTGTTTTATAAAAACTGTCCAAGACATTTTGCCCCCCTCAAAAAATGTAAAGTTGGCTGTTCAATGAATGAGGTTTTTTTTTAAGTTAAGCTATGTAATTTCAAAATTGGAAGAATATTTGAGTTCCACTTTAGAGTGAGAATCTGAACGGAATCACATATTTCTCAGAGTGTCTCTCAAATGTCTTTTCTTGTCTCCCACATGCTTCATCTTCATTCAGTACTGGGAGATGGAGCCATTGTGGTAATGCCAATGTACAATGTTGTGAGGGCATGGGTTCAAATCTCACTATCGCAGTTGGTGGAATTCAAATTCAATTAATAAATTGGGAATTGAAAGTTAATTTCAATAAGAGTGACCATGAAACCATTGTCAATTGTTGAAAAAACTCATTGGGTTTACTAATGTCCTTTAGGGCAGGAAACTTGCTGTCCTTATCTGGTCTGGCCTACATGTGACCTCAAACCTTTAACAATATAGGTGGCTCTTGATTGCCATCTGAAATGACAATCATTCAAGGAAACTAGAGATTAGCCTTGCCAGTGACAACCATGTCCCATGAAATAATAACAAAATGAGTCTGCATTCCATCCAGTATCCTTGGCAAGATCTGAACCATTCACTCTACTCAGGGAGTCAGGGTTGAATGAGATCTACCTTGGTAGACACAAACATGAGCAATTACCTGCCAATGGAAACATGAGAAGATCTCCCCAACCAGAAGTCTGGAGGAGCTGACCATTAAAGCAACAGTTAGTCTAAATGTGGCTTCACAATAAAAACCCTTATCCCGTAACATTTAACAAATCCATAAACAAGGTTCAACTAATTTATTACAAAGAAATAACAGACTAAATGAATATAATTTACAGTAACATATGTTCCAAAATTCATTCACTTAAGCTATACGAATCAAATGTTAAAATATTCTCTGATAATGTGTGTAACTGGGGACATTCTCTGCATAAAATATACTTTAAACAAACTTGTTATTCCCATTATATTCTCCTATATTAGAAATGAGGAGAGAAGCAGAAGAGATTGTAGAATGATAAAAGGATGACAATGAACAATTGGAATATGAAATTTGACCATTGGTAACTTACAAGCTGGTGCCTCTCTACACTTTCCTTTTTACAGGTTGTCTATTTTGTTGTATTTATTTTTTGGTCACTTAACCTTGCCCAATAGCCAGGCAAGAAATCTTCCAAACTATCCCTGTAACTGTCAGAAAAGGTGATAGTTATCAGCAGGAGGGTAGTTGATTCACTACCTCTCCCTCCTTCCCTTTTTGAACACACAAAGCCTTTGACATCTACCTATCATGATGGCCTAATAGTGGGGAATCTCAGACACAAGTCTGCAAGCTTCTGCTCCAATGTGCTGCGTCTCCATATAGCCTGCCACTCCCTGATGCTTTTTATAGCTCTCAACAGCAATGCATTCTGAAGGGAAGGCATTTTTCTTGCTAGTTAATACACTGAAACCACCATCCAATTTTGCTCACTTCAACAACCACAGCAATTGTTCTTTTTGATGCAACATTGAGAAAATGATTTGTGTAAACGTCCGTTTGTAAAAGTGTAAATTCTCTCCCTCATAACATTTAACAGCAACCCTCATGCATAGGTACAGGGAATCAGTTGCAACAATAAAATTACATAGCTGGTGTCCGATTAGACAGTACTAAGCTGGTAGCAAAAAGATTAATGATTTCAGTTGTATTAAATTTTCAATTGAAATTATAGCGTTTTGGAAATGGGTTTCTGTCAATGTCCCTGCAGTAAGTTGATCATTGGCAGGTAATAGAAAGATGTTTAAAGTTTGTCACAAAAGTTTATCTCAATAACTTGGCCAATGACTGAAGACAAAATGTCCAATCCTACTGCAATTTATACACATCTCACATATGATGTAAACAACATCGTGGATGTGCCAGAGCTGAGTAATTGTGATAAAATTGACACACTCTGCTTAAAGCAAGAGATTTATTTTTGTTCAGAATTTAATATTGATGGGATGAACTGAAGCAAATCCAGGGAGTTTGTGTGGATAATATCAATCCAATTGGACTATTTCTGTACAGTAAATACTTGAGTAATGTAGTATTAATAAAGACTGATATTGCGGACCAAGAGGTCTCTGTCTTGGTTTTGATGTCTTTGAGTTCACGATGTGGAAATGCAAGTCCTATATTTTATTGTAAGCATCTTATAGCTCTCCAAACCTGGAATGACAGTACAACAGCATTCCATGATTTTTTTGTCATCTCCTTAGAATTAATAGCCGCAGTACTCAGCTTTCTCTCCAAACCATCAGAGATTACGCATGGTGTCTGCGGTTTCGATTCTTCTTCATCTCCTGCACGTGCTTCCACTTCCCGGCCGCTCTGTTCTTTTGCCGCCGCCTCTCCCGGTACCAGAGCTGCTCACAGTAATCATCCACCGTGAAACTGGGGCTGCTCAGCAGCTGCACATAATCCTTGTATCTCAACCGAGACTCCGAGACATAATCCCTGCCCTTACCCTCCTCATCCTCGGCCTTCTGTGCACTCTCCATCTGCTCATTCTCTATCACTTTCAAATTCAGTTTCATGATAGTGTGAGTAAATGTCTGCTCCTGAGCTCTGCAGAAGTAAGAGCCGGCATCTTTTCTCTGCACACTCCGAATCAAAAGGCCATGTTCTGTCTTGATGATCCTCTCATCAGTTTTTATCTATGAGGCAAAAATCAAACAGGAAATGTATCAAACAATTGGAACCATGGAGCATGGTGTGACAATGCTATGGCTTTAAGAGGTGTACTTTGTTTTTTTTTGCAAAAAGGTTTTAAGTCAGAGGGTGACCAGATATCTATTAAAAACTCAAAGTAAACAGCTTGTGAGGCCTTTGTTTTTTTTTAATTTGGAAAAATAGAAGCAGCCTGAATGGGTGTGGTTAAGCTCCCACAGAAGCAGGATTTTTAGTTTTAGCTTTCAGCAGTTGTTGCTGGGGTCTGAGCTGGGTTTGGTAGCTGTAGTACATCTCTCATTGCTACACTGTCTCAGAGCTTTCTGCAGCTGGAATTGCACGTGAGACAATCTGTTTTTCTGAATTTGCCTTTGTCAAGGGGGTGTTTATGGAATGTTACACTATTGGAACTGTTAATTGGTATGAGTTACTGTACCTATTGTCTTGTTAAACACTTTGATAGAGTCACAGTTCAGCCAATTATTTTCTCTTATTTTTATTTCATCCGTATTTTAACTAGTGTAAAATTAAAATGTGTTTTGCTTAGAGTCGAATAATTTGACCAATCAAATTACTTCAGGAACGCAACACCTTATACTTATCTTTAAAATCAGAGAAAGTTAGGGTCTAGGCTATCTTCTGAATATATTTAAAAGGGGGTTTTGTCTGGTCCATAACAACAGGAAGAGGCTTGGTGGCCCTTTGTGCTCACTCTGTGCCTTATAATTGAATAAAACAATCCATGACTGATGTTGAAGCAATTTAACCAGTTGAATAAATATTTCTTTCAAGATATTCAGAGAACAAATGCACAAAACTAAGTGCATCATTCATTTTGAAAGTAATTAAGCTGTTGTGGCTTATTGAAGAAATGGCTGGAACATTTTAAAGACTATACACAAGGGCAATCAGAAGAGGAAGTCAGTTTAATTTCCCATTCAAGACAAGACGTGGTAGAGCTTCAGTGCAGTTTTCCCAATTGTAATAATTTCCAACAGGGTTTGGCAGAAATGTAAATCAAAAGATGTAATCCCTTTTCCACTAAATTCAGAGAAAAAGTGGCAATTGGTAACAGATATCACAATGCAGTTAGTTCACCCTGACTTCAATCCCAGCTGTGGGGGTCACATCAATCTTCATTTAGAACACTCTAACACAATCAGAATTTAATTAAATCCAATTGAAATTACCTGATAATAAATAATTAAAAAACATCCTTGGTTAGACGTGCTGTGAAGAAGGTTCAAGTCCCTCCTGTACCAGCGTAATATCTCAACTGGTTGGAATAAAAATATCTAAAACATTATTGACAGCACCACAAGAAAACTAACGATCAATTCTTCCCTTTTGTTCTAGCATTGAAAACATCCAAGATGATAAAGTTGGGAGGATAAAGCCAATCACATTTTTTAGATTCTTCCACACTTAACAGATTGGAGCTCCCAACAAATATCTGAGAGCTCCTGCATTTGTGTTGTGACAGTGTGGAGTACACGAGGAGATACTCAAATCCACTAAGCATGGAGAACTCAGGCACATGTCGTGACAGAGCAAGAGCGAAACGGTATCCAACAATGGGGAGGTGGTGGTGAACAACTGGGAATGTCACAAGGCTAGACATCCGGAGCTATTGCTCAAGGACATTGGCTTCAAATTGCACCAAGGCAGATCATGAGACTGGAAATCCATAAAAATCTGGTAACCCTGTAGCAATTGCCATAAAAAACCATCTGATTCACTCATGTCCTTGAGCAAAACTGTCACCTTTACCCAGGCTGACCTGCAACTGTCTGCAAAGCCAGAACAATCTGATTGACTCCTGTCTGTCCTCTGAGATGACCAAGCAAGGCAGCCAGGGTTACATCAGTACTGCTGCAAAGTCAAAAGAAAGCACTGAGACTGACCATACCACTCAGTACCAACACCGAATTCCAAAGTAACAGTGTTAACCCCAGTCCTGCCAGCCCAGCTACATTGTCTGTATTAAAAACCAGGGGCTTGTGTTAAATTGGGAAACCTGTCAAAACAGTAACCTGTTCCTAATCTTTCTTCTTTTTAATTTCAAAAATATATGTTATTCATAAAAATATTTGTATATACATACACAGTCACTAAAGCAATTCAGTTCTGTACAGTAGCAAATGAAGTAACCAATGAACATTGGAATTTGATGCTACCCTGCCAACAAACCAATGGCATTCCTTACTTGTCCAAGACTATATTTACATGTTTTTGTATTCAATAACTGAACAGACACCCCCGCCCCCCCCACCAAGACCTAACCCATCATCTCATTGCATCATCCTAATTTATGGTCAGAGTGAGAAGTCAGCCCAGACCTTGTCAGCACTCTGGGGTGGAGCTAAAGGGTCTCGTGCCAGTATTTTAAAGAATATGAGTATTTCCCTCATGTTAGGGCAGATGTTTTGCCCTCGATCAGCAACATTAAATGAGATTATCAGGTTAGAATTCCACCGCTGTTTAAAAATTGGCTCCAGCATTGCTCACCTAACAACAGCATCGGTACTTTAATTGCACTTGATTGGCTGGAAGGTACTTTGGATATTCTAAAATTATAAGAATCTCTATAAAGATGTAAATCTGTTATCATCATTCACTGTGATACTATTAGATCACTGGTGTGTTAGTGATGGTCTCTGTACAACTGTAGCCATGGTATTGTGTTGAATGAGGGACAGAAACATTATTCAGTCCAAGAAATGTTCCTTTTTTGTGTGTATCTCGCTCTTCAAAGCCAGTTCATTGCCGTCTTTTCCTGGGGCCAACAGACAGAGCTGCACATCAAAAATGCTGAGCTCAGCATGTCATTACCAGTTCCATGCAGAGTCTGGTCTTCCTGGAGCAGCCTGTGGCAGTTTGTAGCACAGTGGTAGTGTCCCAATGTTTGAGCCAGGAGGCCTGTATTCAATTCCAGCTGCTCCAGAGGTGTGCAATAATGTCTCTGAAGAGGTTGATTAGGAAACTATATGGCTACAAGAGGCACAGAGAATGCTGGAGAAACTCAGCAGGTCTGGCTGCATTCTGTGGAGAGACAATCAGAGTTAACATTCTAAGTCCTGTACGGCTCTCCCTCAGAACAGTGTCAGGCTTGGCTGGCCTTACAGATTTCCAAGAGGTGCGTGGGGGGAGGGGGGAGGGGTGGGTGGGTGCAGTACAGCAGGTTGTATAAGCGTAAATGAACAGAGATGAGAAGGTGTGACTCTGTGTCTGGGGAGTTGGCTGGGGTTGAGGGGATTTGTAAACTTGTTTAAAACAATTCAATAAAGTGACTGCTCTATAAGAAAGGAAGGGAAATCTTGGCAATTTATTCAGAATCCTTTACAATTCTCTTGTGTCAAAAGCTTAGAATAAATCTGTATTTGATTAATGTAGAGCCAGAATAAATAATTATAATGAGGAAAGCACAGATGTGTTTCCTAATCTTCACAATCTCATTCACACAGGACAGCAGGCATGCTGAATAATTGGGAATGTTCTCTCTCTGAGACTGAAGTTGGCCACAGGGAGCATTAACTCACATTAAAGGTCAAGCATGAAGCTTCCCAAACCATATGATAACACGCTGAATTTGTACAAGGTAAAAGATACAGAGTGATGGCACCAGGTTAGGTCATTGCTCCCCATTCCTTTCTAATGGTCTGTTTAGAGAGTTCCTTCATGACAAATTAATCATCATGTCATTGCCCCTTTACCACGGCTAAAATGATTCAGCTGTCTGGTGAGAACATAGTGCCATCAAAGCATTCTTCACTCCCACAGTCTGGTCCTAATGGATAGAACATTTAACAGAAGCTGACAGTGCAAGATTCATCTATACAAACACTTGCTTGAGTTTGTGCTCAAAGAGGTTATGTCTAAAACAGTGACCAGGACAGTGTACTTTGCACATTTCAGCCCAGTCTAGTATGGCCACAGTTAGAACTGTGTGGAACAAATGCTACTTGCCTCTTGTTAATTGTTCATTTAAGATGCAATTGGCTGCATTAGATACTGCTGAACAACACCATGATCTTACAGCATCAGATTCTGCACAATCATTAATTGCATTTACAAAGACCACATGAATACTTTGGCTCCCAAATTACTGTCAGCACATCCTAACCGCCATTTAAACAGAGGTATTGTGACCCTGATATTGAGCAAGGTACCCAATTAGTGCTTTAACATAATTCATTTTCCAAACTGAACGCAAAATGTTGCTTGTTGAAGTCATACCTGGCACAAAGGAAGATGGCCATGGTTGTTGAAGGTCAGTCATCTCAGCTAGAGGACATTTCTGTAAGACTTCCTCAGGGGGGTGTCTTAGGCCCAACCATCTTCAGCTGCTTCATGAATTACCTTCCCTCCATCATAAGGTCAGAAATGGGGATTTTCACTGATGATTGCACAATATTCAGCACCATTTGTGACTCCCCAGATACTGAGACAGTCCGTATTCAAATGCAGGAAGATCTGGACAAATCCATGTTTGAGCTGACAAGTGGTAAGGAACATTTGTGCCACACAAGTGTCAGGCAATGACCAAAGAGAGAATCTAACAATTGCCCCTTAGCATTCATGGTATTACTATCACAGAAAACCTTACTGTTAATCTCCTGGATGTTACCAATGATCAGAAACTGAACTGGACTAGCCATATAAATACTATAATGACAAGAGTGGGGAATACTGCAGTGAGCAACTTTTCTCCTGACTCTTCAGTGTCTGTCCACAATGTACAAGACCCTGGTCAGGAGTGTGATAGAATACTCCTCACTTGCATAGCTAAGTACAACTCCAACAACAGTCAGGAAGTTTGACAACATCAAGGCCAAAGGTCATTGAGTGGAAACAACAATCACCGCTTTCAGCACCCACTCCATCTACCAATGCTCAGTAGCAGGAGTGTGTACCATCCACCAAGATGCACTGCGGCAGCTCCCCAGAAGAACTTTCAAAACTCATGACTACCATGGGGTATATGGGAACAGCACCGCCTGCAGGTTCCCCTCCAGGCCACTCATCATCCTGGAGTTCCCTCCCTAAGGGCATTGTGGGTCTACCTATAGCACATGGACTACAGCAGTTAAAGGAGACAACGCATTGTCACCTTCATAAGGACAACTAGGGATGGGCAATATAATTCTAGTCCAGCCAGTGAGACTCATATTAAAAATAACAGAAACAAAAACAGAAAATGTTGGAAAACCCCAACAAGTCTGGCATCATCTGATAGAGTCAGAGACAGAGACAGAGACAAAGAGAGAGAGACAGAGATTTAGACAGAGACAAAGAGACAAAGACAGAGAGATCATTATTCCAGGCCCAACAAGTGATTCTGGCCGAACACATCAACTCCCCCACCCCCAAGGACATGCAAGTCCTGGGTCTCCTCCACCGCCAAATCCTAGCCACCCAACGCCTGGAGGAAGAACACCTCATCTTCCACCTTGGGATCCCCCCAACCACACAGAATCAATGCCATTTTCACCAGTTTCCTCATTTCCTCTCCACCTACCTCATCCCAGATCTAACCCTCCAACTCGCCATTGCCCTCTTGACCTGTCCTACCTGCCCATCTTCCATTGGCCCATCTGCTTCACCCTCCGCTCCAATCCATCACCATTACCCCCCACCAGCATCTACTTATCGCATTCCCAGCTACCATCCCCCCCACCAGCTCCACCCCACACTCTATTTATCTCTCAGTCCCCTTCCTCTCATCTCCACCCCTCCAACCCACATTCCTGTTGAAGGGCTTATGCCTAAAACATCGACACTCCTGCTACTCAGATGCTGCCTGACCGGCTTTGTTTTTCCAGTGCCACACTTTTTGATGTGATTCTAGACTCAAAGCAAAAATCTCAGTCACTGACAGATATGCTCCCTGCCTTTGTAATTCATGTTTGAAGATCCAGCAATCTTCAAGTTTAAAACTGTCTCATTTGTACCCCAGCTTCATCTAATCCTGATGAAACCCACAGGAGGACTTGTGGACTTGGAGGGCTGAATGGCCTGCTTCCACACTGTAGAGATTCTATGATTTCCCATTTTCACTCACCCCTGGGACACTGAGGGTGTAAATTGTAGTCACTCAGTACCATTGTTCCAGGTTACAATTATTAAAGTCAGCTGCATGCGATCTGGGCAGGAGAATCCGCAGAAAGACCATATCACAATCTTGAACATCAGCAGATATTTTTCAGGACAGAATGCCACCAACATAGCCATTTAAAATAATCCCCTTGAGGTAATAACTGAGGTGTTATATTAACCAGATTTCAATGTGGTATTATGTGAATGATATTTCATATGATTCAAGACATGGGTAGCCCCACTGCCCTATTAACTATTTAACAGCAGAGTCAAAACAAATATTAAACATTCAAATATCTGTAAATCATGACATAATCATCCAGTGAGAATAGATTCAAACCAGCATTGCCAATGTTCAATAAAACCAGGAGACCCTCGAACCCTGATCAGCTGGGATACTGAAAGAGACTGCTAAATCCAAAACGCCAATTCGCTCTTCGCAATATCATTAAATTCAGACTGGAGCGTGGAGTAAAATGTCATTCACTGCAGAATCATTCAATACCACTGATTTCCAATTTGTTTCTGAATAATTTAACAAAAGAAAAGATCTTTTAACCAACCCTTGAAAATTGCAAAGAGAAAGATACATTTGGAAAGTCGGGTGAAAATAACTATGAGAACGTTGATGTTATTTTCGTGCCCTTTTATCACGAAGAGTTCCTACAGTGGAAATGAAGGTAAACTAAAGCAAATAGAGGAGGGTGGGGGGGGGCAGGGCGAGGTGGGTGGGTGGGTGGGTGGGGTGGGGAAGGCTGAGGATTCCTTCCTGTGAATGTTTAAATGTAGAAATATGTCCCAGGCAGTCAAAATGTCAAGTCTGTAATTAAACAATGCAGCAGTGTGCAGGGTGTCCCATCACATTGTAAATACCAGGTTATGTCAGTAACAGCCATCCTGCAGGGAACCTCTGGACCCACTGGCCTACCAGTTGACCTGCTGACAAATGTAACTTCACAAGAGATCCTGCTTAGTCATAGCTGCCCATTTGATCGGAAACTGGATGCAAATGGTAGGCTGGAAAGTTAGGAGCAAACAATATGCTGCTCACCCAATCACTTCCAGTGATGTTTCTGTTTCTCCTCGCCTTCACTCCATCCTTTTGGAATCATTAATTGGTCCCAGGACTCCCATTTATTGATGCACAAACCTTCACAGAGGGTCTCTCGTTATTGCCACAACATTTAAAGATGTAAAGTCAGAAGGTCATTAAACTAGGAACAGTAATGACCTTGCATACAAATGGTCAATTACTCCAGTCATGTTTGTGTTCAATATTTGGTGATCTATGTTGCTGAAGGTGAGTATTGTCAGTTCTGTCCAAAGAGATAGAGACTACCTTTTGCCTGTGGTTTATTGGTCAACCTGGATCAGGTCCGGTAGAGGAGAAACACTTAGAACATAGAACATAGAACATAGAAGAATACAGCGCAGTACAGGCCCTTCAGCCCTCGATGTTGCGCCGATCAAAGCCCACCTAACCTACACTAACCCACTATCCTCCATATACCTATCCAATGCCCGCTTAAATACCCATAAAGAGGGAGAGTCCACTACTGCTACTGGCAGGGCATTCCATGAACTTACGACTCGCTGAGTGAAGAACCTACCCCTAACATCAGTCCTATATCTACCCCCCCTTAATTTAAAGCTATGCCCCCTTGTAATAGCTGACTCCATACGTGGAAAAAGGTTCTCACTGTCAACCCTATCTAACCCCCTAATCATCTTGTACACCTCTATCAAATCACCCCTAAACCTTCTTTTCTCCAATGAAAACAACCCCAAGTGCCTCAGCCTTTCCTCATAGGATTTTCCTACCATACCAGGCAACATCCTGGTAAACTTCCTCTGCACCCGTTCCAGTGCCTCCACATCCTTCCTATAGTATGGCGACCAAAACTGCACACAATATTCCAGATGCGGCCGCACCAGAGTCTTATACAACTGCAGCATGACCTCAGGACTCCGGAACTCAATTCCTCTACCAATAAAAGCCAGTACGCCATATGCCTTCTTCACTGCACTATTTACCTGGGTGGCAACTTTCAGAGATCTGTGTACATGGACACCAAGATCCCTCTGCTCTTCCACACTACCAAGTAGTCTACCATTAGCACAGTAATCCATCTTTTTATTACTCTTACCAAAGTGAATCACTTCACACTTAGCTACATTGAACTCCATTTGCCACCTTTCTGCCCAGCTCTGCAGCTTCTCTATATCCCGCTGTAACCTGCCATATCCTTCCTCACTGTCTACAACTCCTCCGACTTTCGTATCATCCGCAAACTTGCTCACCCAACCTTCTAACCCTTCCTCCAGGTCATTTATAAAAATGACAAACAGCAATGGTCCCAAAACAGATCCTTGCGGAACACCGCTAGTGACGGCACTCCAAGATGAACCTTTGCCATCAACTACTACCCTCTGTCTTCTTCCGGAGAGCCAATTCCTAATCCAAACCTCCAACTCACCCTCAATGCCATATCTCTGTATTTTCTGCAGTAGCCTACCATGGGGGACCTTATCAAACGCCTTACTAAAATCCATATATACCACATCTACCGCTTTCCCCTCATCTACCTCCTTAGTCACCTTCTCAAAGAATTCAATAAGGTTTGTGAGGCACGACCTGCCCTTCACAAAACCATGCTGACTATCCTTGATCACATCATTCTTATCCAGATGTGCATAAATCCTATCCCTTACAATTCTCTCTAAGACTTTGCCCACAACAGAAGTGAGACTCACTGGCCTATAGTTACTAGGATTATCCCTACTCCCCTTCTTGAACAAGGGAACCACGTTTGCTAGCCTCCAGTCCTCTGGCACTACTCCTGTCGACAAAGAGGACACAAAAATCAAGGCCAATGGCTCTGCAATCTCCTCCCTTGCTTCCCAGAGAATCCTGGGATAAATGCCATCAGGCCCAGGGGACTTATCTATTTTCACCCTTGCCAGAATTTCCAACACCTCTTCTCTACATATCTCAAAGCCATCCATTCTACTTATTCGTGCCTCAGTATTCATATCGACAACAATGTCCTGTTCCTGAGTGAATACTGATGAAAAGTATTCATTCAGCGCCTCCCCAATCTCTTCAGCCTCCACACGCAACTTCCCATTACTATCCTTGATTGGACCTATTCCTTCCCTAGTCATTCTTTTATTCCTAACATACCTATAGAAAGCCTTAGGGTTTTCCCTAATCCTACCAACTAAGCACCTTTCATGTCCCCTCCTTGCTGCTCTTAGCTCTCTCTTCAGGTCCTTCCGGGCTACCTTATAACTCTCAATTGCCCCTATTGAACCTTCACGCCTCATCTTTACAAAGGCCGCCCTCTTCCATTTAACAAGGGATTCCAACTCCTTATTAAACCACGGCTCCCTCACACGACCCTTTCCTCCCTGCCTGATAGGTACGTACTTATCAACGACACTCAATAGTTGCTCCTTGAACAAGTTCCACATATCAATTACGCTCTTGCCTTGGAATCTACTTTTCCAATCCACACATCCTAAGTCATGCCTCAACGCATCATAATTTCCCTGCCCCCAGCTATAACTCTTGCCCTGTAGTACACACTTATCCCTCTCCATCACTAGAGTAAAAATCACCGAATTGTGGTCACTGTCCCCAAAGTGCTCACCTACCCCTAGTTCTAATACCTGGCCTGGTTCGTTACCCAGAACCAAATCCAGTATGGCCTCACCTCTTGTTGGCTTATCTACATATTGTGTCAGGAAACTCTCCTGCACACATTGCACAAACACTGACCCATCTAACGAACTTGAGCTATAGCTTTCCCAATCAATATCAGGAAAGTTAAAGTCTCCCATAACAATCACCCTATTACTGTCACTCTTCTCCTGAATCATCTTCGCAATCCTTTCTTCAACGATTCTAGGACTATTAGGAGGCCTGTAAAAGACTCCTAACTGGGTGACCTCACCTCTCCTATTCCTAACCTCAACCCAAACTACCTCAGATGGCAAATCTTCGTCCATCTTCCTTTCCACCGCTGTAATACTATCTTTGACAAGCAAAGCCACACCCCCCCCTCTTTTGCCCCCACCTCTGACCCTACTAAAACATTTAAACCCTGGAACCTGCAACAGCCAATCCTGTCCCTGATCTAGCCACGTCTCCGTAATAGCCACAACATCGAAGTCCCAGGTACCAACCCACGCTGCGAGTTCACCTACCTTATTTCGTATACTTCTGGCATTAAAGTATACACACTTCAAGCCACTCTTCTGTTTACAGGCACCCTCCTTTAAGATTGATGCCATATTCCTAACCTATGATGCCATATTCCTAACTTCCTTTCTTTGTCTCAGGGTACCAATTTCCTAATACGACCACCCCCGCTCCCCCCCTCTCCCGCTCCTCCCCTCCCTCCCCTACTTGGCCTCTGGGCAAATTAGCAATTTGGTGCTTTAGTTGACAAATTGTAGTTTGAGACCATAGACAGGTTGTTGTTGTGATCAGTTCAGACTGCCCATACTCACTGTCCTCAACGTAGGCATCAGAGCAAATACACTTTTTATCTAATTTCTCTCTCCTGAATCAAAGCCATATGTCTGACCTAAATGCACCATGTCCATTGCAAGCCCAGAAGCCCCTACATACTCTGCAGTTAATGAATACAGTGCAGCCATGCCATGTTATGTTTAACTGTATTATATTTCTACATCTTACATTATGTCCTCGAGGACTTAGTGCTAGGAAATTGATCCCTCCTCAGTGAATATTTTTCTCCCAAATCCAAATGAATTAAATGGAGGGTTTGAGCTATAAGAAGCAGCTGGATAGGCTGGGATTTTTTTCATTGGAGCATAGCAAGTTGAGGAGTGATTAGATTCCTTGCAGTGTGGAAACAGGCCCTTCGGCCCAACTAGTCCCCACCAACCCTCCGAAGAGTAACCCACCTAGATCATTTCCCTCTGACTAATGCACCTAACACTATGTGCAATTTAGCATGGCCAATTCACCTGACCTGCACATCTTTGGATTGTGGGAGGAAACCGGAGCACCCGGAGGAAACCCATGCAGACACTGGGAGAATATACAAACTCCACACAGACATTCACCTGAGGCTGGGATCGAACCTGGGTCCCTGGCGCTGTGAGGCAGCAGTGCTAACCACTGAGCCACTGTGCTACCCATAATGGTAAAAATCACACAACACCAGGTTATAGTCCAACAGGTTTAATTGGAAGCACTCTAGCTTTTGGAGCGGCACTCCTTCATCACCTGATGAAGGAGCGTCGCTCCGAAAGCTAGTGTGCTTCCAATTAAACCTGTTGGACTATAACCTGGTGTTGTGTGATTTTTAACTTTGTACACTCCAGTCCAACACCGGCATCTCCAAATCATGACCCATAATGGTGACCTTCTTAAGGTTTAGAAAATCATGAGGGGCATAGATAAGATGAATGACAAGGGTCTTTTCCCTTGGGTTGGGGAAGTTCAAAACTAGGGCACCTGTTTGAATGTGAGAGGAGCAAGATTTTAAAATGCCACGAGGGGAAACCTTTTTTACACAGAGAATAGTTCACATGTAGAATTAATTGCCGGTGGATACAGGTACAGTTAAAACATTTAAAAGACATTTGGAACAGTACATGAACAAGAAATGTTAGAAGGATATGGGCCAAACACAGGCAAGTGGGACTAGTTTAGTTTGGGAACATGGTCGACATGGACGGTCTGTTTCTGTGCTGTATGACTCTAAACTTAACTCGGCTTTCATGAGCTAACAAAGAGTGAGCTTATTAATTACTACATAAACATAAAAAGAATTACTAACGTATACAAAGAGGCTAGAAATAAGAGGTGTCCAAAAAGATAAGCAAAGTCAGAAAATTACTGAAGGATCAAAGAGATAATTGCAACAGTTGTAGTGGTGATTATTGGGAGTGGTAATGAGTTCCAGTGTCTAGAATGAGTGAACCTTTTTGTTGTCCTATTTCCTTTTGTCTGACTTGTTAGCTCAATGACATCTAGCACTCAGAGTGAAAGTGTTCCTCGACTTGCAACAAAGGGATTACCAGAAGATGATTCTTTGACAGTGACCTTCATAGCAAGCCAGCGGTCAAACCCAGGCAAGTACCTAGAGGTATATTAGCTCACCCACACTCCCGAAACCCCCAATCCAACTACCTCTCAGTCCCACTAACACACTCCAGCAGAGTTCAGACTAGCTTTTTATCCCTTGTCCTTGTGATATCTTCAAAGGGAACAGCACAAAAGTTACTGCAGTTTACGACATAACCTTCAGGGAATGGCACACTGTTCAGTAGGCATTTGTAAGCCCATTGTCATCTTTGTATTGATGAGAGATCACTGTCCGATCTATTATGACTTGCCTCTTCCCCCTTTGAATGGTTGTTATTTGAAATCTGACATTCCATGGGTCTCTCTTACACACACACACACACACACACACACACACACGTTTCTCTCCAGACATCCACTTGATTTACATCTGCAAGAATTTTTGGTTGCATCGGCCCATGTTTAATGAAACATATTTTGGAATTACAGGCTAAAAATATTCACAACACTCCAAGGTTCTGACTGTGGTCTGGGCAAATTGTATTTTGCTCAGTCCTGTACTGAGATCAGTTGAAAACCAGACAATTACTGTTGTGTTGCTGGGTCAGTGTGGAGTTTGGTTTATCTGAACTGTCATTAATTCTCCCTTCTGGAGAGTGACAAGAGTTCTGTGGCTTGTTCCCCTCAAAAGTTGTCTTTGAGACTGTTAAGTAATGCTTTATAGTTAGGAAACCTTTGTTGGAAAGTGTTAAAGTTACAAACCTCACAAACACCACCAATCCCAATTAAATAAAAACATAATCTGTTTTAAACTTGCAAAGTTCTGGGCAATTTGCATTCAAATGAGAAAAACAAAACAGCTTCATACTGAGTGTGGTCTGAATCAGAATCTAATAATGATCTGATCACATTCATCGCTGTGGTGAATGGCCACACTGACAGTGAAGCCTCAACCCCAAATTTCCAGATTCCCTCCAGGAATAACTTTGCCGCTCCACCTTTTATTAAGTTCTTAAAGCCTATCTCTTTGACTAATTAAATGCACTTCAAGGTTTTAGTACTTAAGATTTATTATATCATAAATATTAAATCATTCAATATTTTTGCCTTATCCCCAACTTCTTCTGTACCTGACTTGTGGTTTAGAATGTGACATTGCTCTCAAAGACAATGTAATGTTTTATTAATTTGCTTAAAAAGCAGTTGAAACATTAATTTCCTGGAATCTTTATTACTGTAATCGATGTCATTCCTATGGACAAAAATATCAGTCATTTTTATATGGCTCTTGTTTTATCACTTCGATGCTGTATGCAATGAGCCAACTAATTATCAATTTTCTTCAGATCCCTGCTAACCCTCGCACATGAACATCATTTAAAGTTAGCACATTGTCACAAAATCACTCTTGCCCACTTGTACCAATACGTGTGTTAATGTGCAATGTTACAGGAACGCTGGACGACCCAAGCAGTATTGAAAATGTCAGTTTCTTTGAAACACACAGTAAAGGAGGAGAATTTTGATGCACCAATGGGCAACATTAATACATTACAGGAGATTCTGAAATATTTCCACTTAATTAAATGCTAAATTATTACTGGAGGAATAAGGTTTGAAAATCCTGAATATTCATTAGAAAATAGCAATGTCAAAGAGTGTTATTAAATAAATCATAAAAACTATATTGCAAACTGTTTAGTAGTTAGTTTTAATTACCTCACAAAAATAATTACCTCATACAAAATTTCAGAGATTATTTTGTGGAATTATCATATGAAGCCTTCAGTTAGGAGTAATGTTGAAAGTCTAAACCTGGAAGAACTAGCCCTCTTTGATTGGTGGACAGTGCCCAGAAATTCTAACCTATGACCACTTCCATCTGAAAGGACAAGGACAGCAGATATATAGGAACACCAACAAGTTCCCTTCCAAGACACTCACCATAACGACTTGGAAAACTATCACCATTCCTTCACTGTCACTGGGGGCAAAATCCTATAAAAACCTTCTTAATAGAATCATGAGTGGCACCTTCTCAAGGGCATTTAGCAATGGTCAACAAATGCTGGCCTCGGGCAGCACGGTGCTCAGTGGTTAGCACTGCTGCCTCACAGTGCCAGAGATCTGGGTTCGATTCCAGCCTCAGGCGACTGCCTGTGTAGAGGTTGCACATTCTCCCAGTGTCTGCATGGGTTCCCTCTGGGTGCGCCAGTGTCCTCTCACAGTCCAAAGATGTGCAGGCTAGGTGGGTTAGCCATGGAAAATGTGGGGTTACACGGATGGAGTTGGGGCGGGGGTGAGGTGCTGTTCGGAGAGTCAGTGCAGAGTAGATAGGCCGGATGTCCTCTTGAGATGCAATCACATCCAATGAATAAACTAAATACAGGCAAAAGTCAATTTTCTAAGAACAGAAATGGATTTTAGGCAAGTTCTGTTTTCTGAATCCTTTGTGAAGGTCATTCTTCTCTGCCTGAAACATTGAGCAGACCCAAAAATTCCACAAGCAAATTGTCAATTGGAGCATTGAAACTTGACAATCAGTAACAGCTCTGACCTTTGCTACAGCACTGAAGTTCAAAATGATCTGATGAAGAAGACAGCAACTCCCTGGCTATTAATCACAACAGACTTACTCGTCTGCACCCGTCACGCTTACAGCTTGTTTAAGAGTGAAAGATGTTTATCATGCTTTGAAAGGTTTCAACTTGATTGTCCAAAAACTAAGAGCCATTCTATGAGATGTATCTTCAGACATTCTTTTTCCTGTCTGTAAACATTTGAAGAACAAGTGAAAAATGTTGCACAAACAGAATAATGAGTCTGCAGCCCTGTGTCTCTCAATGCCTTTGTAGGATAGTATTTAGTTTGCGTGACACACTGTCCAATACAGCCTTGGGTAATTTCTTTTTTAATTTCAACATTGACGGTCTGAGACTTTCTGCAGTGTCCAGGTAACTTTGATGTCACAGCACCTGTCTTTGTTTTAGCATTCTTTCCAACAACTTTCAGGTGTTGCTGTGTGAGGAGAGGGGCCTGTTTCCGTCAGCACCAGAAGATGGATGTGAGGCTGGGGTGAAGTTCACCAATTTCTTTAGGCACTCCTTATTGTTCCTTTCTTCCACCCTTCACCCACACTGTCTGCTGCGTTCACTAGGAAATTCAGTACAAGTTGGAATTTATCTTAATTATTATTTGTAGTGTATAGGTGGCATAATAAAATGTCCAAACTGTTTAGATGCTTGGTCAGGTAGGGCAGTTCATGATATTGCCGTCCAATTCCATTGGGTCAGTAAGGGTCAATGACTGAAAGGTACCCATGGTCCGTGATTAGGAAGTCAGCAGCCATTCAGCAGATGTCTGGTGCACTCTGCTACACCAACAATCTGCAGAGGACAATTGCACAGTCTGTAGGTGTGCCTCACCATTCACTGCAAATCAATGGCCCCCCACCCACCCACCCATAGCAATGACCAGGTGAATAGCTTCTCATTGGGCTGGTCACTGTTCACCACCCTGAGGCACGGACTGACCAGTTGATGGTTGGTCATGAACTTCAGATTAATCTTCCGCTGATGAGTCACTGGAGAAGTGCCTCTTAGATAAAGAATCATAGAATCCCTACAGTGCAGGTAGAGGTTATTTTGCCCTCCAACTCTGCACCAACCCTCCAAAGAGAACTTTTACCCTATCCCTGTCACCCCACATTGGCTAACCCACTGAGCCTGCACATCCCTGGGCACTCTGGATAATTTAGCATGGTCAATCCACCCTAACCTGCACATCTTTGGAGTGTGGGAGGAAACTGGAGCACCCACACAGACACGGGGAGAATGTTTCCAACTCCACACAGACAGTCACCCGAGACTAGAATTGAACCCGGGTTCCTGGTGCTGTGAGGCAGCAGTGCGAAGTCTAAAAATGACACTTGGGACACTGCCTGGATTTTCTTTGGGAATGTTTGCTGCAACATAATGTTAGGGGGCCAGGGATTTCAAAGGATTGGTCTGTAGTCAGCCCAGCATGTACTGATGCGAGAGTCTCTGTGCAATCAGGAGCTGAGCATTTTATTATATTGCACTCTCTGCTAGGGAGCTGTAAATAAAGTGTGTTCAGTAATGACTGTCTGCTGCCGAGCATGTGTCACAAAACATTTAGTATGATACAAAACATCTGTAATGCTTGATTTAAGTGTTTTACTGACTGTAGTGGTAATAGTGGACCAATGATGTTAAGTCCCAAGTTAATACCCTGAAGCTAAGGTTTACATCCTAACACAGTTAACTTCAATTTATTAATCAGGAAATGAAACATTGTTTTGTTTTGTTTTAATTTTTTCATGGAATGTGTCTGTTGCTGGTTGGACCAGTATTTACTACCTGTCCCCAGTCGCTCCTAGTGGTAAGTTGCCTTCTTGAACTGATGCACTCTAGTCTCATTCATAGTGACAATAAACCAATCATCATTTGATGTCAAAACGCATGTTTAGGGAATGAAATCTGCCATCCTTTACCCAGCCTGGTTCACATGTGACTCCAGACCCACAGCATTATTGTCATTCTGTTGATTATCTGTTGCAAGACTCACTTTTAGGGTATTTAGGGTTGGGCCTTGCCTCTGATACTTCCACATTGTGAAAGAATAATATTATAATTTAATGAATGGAGAACAACTATTCCACTGAACCTGTTGGGTGGGATATGGGACTGAGTGTCATGTGGTAGTCCTGGAGAATCTCTTTAACATGGGGGCCATCTTCATTTCACTAAATCCATGAGATTCCCAAGCACTAACTCTTTTGGTCAGTGTATTCATGAACTTGGAGGATAATGTGTGAATTTCTAATTCAGACAATAAGAGAAGTAAAGCAAAACATAAGTTTGATTTTGAAGTGATCTTTCAAGAGGATTGGAAAACAATTATCTCCCAAATAAAAATAACAGCTAGACACACAAGACGTCCACAGCACAAAATGACAATGTGTCCTAAAGACGGGTCACTGGACTCGAGACTTTAACTGAATTTTCTCTGCACAGATATTGCCAGATGTGTTGAGTTTCTCCATTTATTTCTGTGTCAGATTTCCAGCATCCATAGTTGTTTATTTTATTATGGTAACATGTTGACTGTTTTACTGCATTGTGATTTAGAATCCTGAAGTCATACAGAAACAGACTCTTCGGTTCAACTCGTTCATGCTGACCAGGCATCCCAATCTAATCTAGTCCCATTTGCCAGCACTTGACCCATAGCCCTCTAAACCCTTCCTATTTTTATACCCCATCCAGATGCCATAAAATGTTGTAATTGCACCTACCTCCACCATTTCATCTGGCAGCTCATTTCATAGATGCACCACCCTCAGGCCATTTTCAAACCTTGCCCCACTCACCTTAAACCTCTACCCTCTAGTTTTGAAATCCTCCACTCTGGGAGAAAGACCTTGGCTATTCACCCTACCCATGTCCCTCATGAATAAACCTCTATAAGGTCACTCCTCAGCCTCCAATGCTCCAGGTTGCTTAGAATAGGCAAGTGATACATGGTAACTCCTACAAGTATGTCCATTAACACGCCTCCCTGTAGTTTGATTCAAGCCACCACCAATTAAAATAAGAATTTCTCCAAATTCTCTGAGGAAGCCAAAGTGGTTCTTCTTATTGAACACAATGAAGGAGATTGACTTAGTAAATGAAGAATTCTTCTTTTATCTGATGGAGGAATGCACAAGTAAAAGGATAGGGGGTTTTCATTTCACAATTCCAACTAACTTGATTAAACACGAGTCTAGGCAAGGCTTCATTAGGGGAACACTGCAATGCAGCCTGTAGAATCTGTAAGTGCAGAGTACATTTTGATCTTTCTCAAGACAATTCAGTACTTACTGGGTCACAAGGGTTTGGTGGAATATGGAATAAATGACATTTAAGATTTCAAGGAGCTAACAATAGTAAAACAGAATCAAAATAACTGTTCCAGTATTTTTGCATCTGAATCAATCTAACTTGAATCGACTGAGGTTTTTTTTTCAATTATTGAATTTCCATTCTGTTGATAAGTGCTAAACAAGAAATGCTGTTTTATTTTCTCTCCATAACTTCATGAGATATTTCTGGATCAGAAAGAACTCCCTGATATTACCCTCACAATATATCTGAGCAACTTTCAAACTCCCTTCAGTTTCCTCTACTTTATACCTGTTGGGTTTTTTTTTACAAGAAACAGGTTAGTACAAGTTAGTTGTTCATTCTGACAGCAACATTTCACTGTAAAGCTGTACTGACATCTCCCTCCTCCTATCTTCACGATAAAGCTAACTATATCAAATGTCACTTTCATAAACGTACACAAGTACATCATGAGTAATAAGAGTTTCTTTAATTCTCACTAGATATATACATTTATATATATATTTCTATATATTTGACAAATCATTTCCAAATTACTGAATGAAAATGTAAATTGTACAGTGAATGTAATTGGCGTGTGTTGGCATTCATTGTCAGCTAATGATGTAACCAAATTCCATCCCATGATGTACCAATGAATAGCTGCAGCAGATCTGATTGCCCTAGGCCTGAAAGATTGAAGGCTTCTCCCTGGGTGCTCTGGTTTCCTCCCACAACCCAAAGATGAATTGACCGTGCTAAATTGCCCGTAGTGTTAGGTGCATTCATCAGCGGTAAATATAGGGTGGGGAATGGGTCTGGGTGGGTTACTCTTTGGAGGGTCGGTGTGGACTTGTTGGGCCAAAGGGTCTGTTTCCATATTGTGGGGAATCTAACCATCCACAACATGCCCCTGTATACTATGTAACAATAGAATCCAGGGGATCTCAATTTATCTCTGGGAACATACTGACATCATCAGATGGTCTTTTCACTGTGGCTGAGATAACACAGCATTTTTTAGTAAAGTTTTCACTGACCTTAATAAAACATTTCCTAAATTTAGAGTTTTCAAATTAGCAGCGTACATTCCCCTTTGGAGTGTTTGAAAAAGATCACAATGTGATCCAGGGCAGCAACAGAATATATTTTTAAGGAACGAGAGGACTGTGTTCAGGTCTGGCTCGTAAACCTCAGCTCTGCATATTACACACTCCCTGTTGATCTTGTGGATTTACCATCATACACTCACTGCTGCTGGGCTCTTAATCTTAACATCACCAGTCTTTGCTTTCAGACTACATTCCAATATCTTTCATTGTTTAACAATCAGAAACCAATGTTTATAAGGATGGCCTACTTTCAAACAGCAAGCTGTCGACAATTTTTCGCATTCCCAGTTTTGGAGTTTATGCATTGTCCTCCTTAAAATTTTAGTTTTGCAATACTCCTGCATTCCTTAAACCCCTCTGTAAGAACAAGGTTGATAGTCACAGGGTTCTGTCCAACTCTGCTGTGACCTGAGGTGGTCAGGAGGAGATTGCTAGTGCTTTCCAACTTCTGATGGGAACATTGAAATGAATGACTTGCTGGATGACACATTTGTGATTATAAGCCTTTAATTGCAGAAGACAGGTGACAGTGGAGTGACCAAACAGAGATCATGAGAAGGTTAATGGTGTAGTTATTGAGAAGATGTTTCAGATTGCAGGTGATCTCCTAACTAAGGCCAGAATATAATGGTCCAGGTATGAGTGAGGAACTGAAATCACCACTGGGTTTCCAAGTTCTGTATTTCTAGCAGTGAATTCCTATTGTAGCTTTCTCAGACACAAACAGCACACCAAGTGGGCAGAGTGAGTGGGGCAAGTGGATAGACTGGTTACATGTGTGAGCTGGCAGCTGGGTAAGGTGGCAGGTGGATAGGAGGTATGTGGGTAGTGTGATGAGGTCAGGTCAGGTTGACTCAGAGCAGTAGGCAGCACTGGACAGTGGAAAGGTTTCGAGGGAGGAGCCAGATGATGGAGGGACTTCGAGGGAGGAGCTGGACCATGGAGGGGTTTCGAAGGAGGAGCTGGACGATGAAGGAATTTTGAGGGAGGAGTCAGACGATGGAGGGGTTTTGAGGGAGGAGTTGGGCAAGGGAGGAGGTTCGAGGGTGGAGTCGGGCGATGGAGGGGTTTCGAGAGAGGAGTCAGGTAATGGAGGGATTCGAGGGAGGAATTGAGTGATGGATGGGTTTCGAGAGAGTGTCAGGTGATGGAGGAGTTGCGAAAGAGTGTTGAGCAGTGCAGGGATTTCTGGGGGATTCAGGGAGCTCAGGTGTCAAGATGTCGACGGTAGGTGGGGCTAGTTTGGAGGGTGAGAATGGAGGAGAATCATTCGGTTGGGACGGGGGGAATTGGTCAGGCTGGGGGAAGAGGTGAAAGGTGTTGTGAGGTAGGTTAAGGGTAGAGTCTGGGGTGGACTATATAGCAGTACAGTTACCTTGGAGTTTGACCAGGATATCTGTGCATAACATTTTCTGGGTAATTGTCCAATTAGAACTGTTGAAATCTTCCAACTCTAACATATGCTTTCTCAGTTTGCAGGGATCAGGGCACGGCCTATTAAACTCTCCTGGTAACACTCCCAGAGTCCGTGTTTGAGACTTCCACAGGGTCTCTATGTGTACCTTGTGTCTATCCTTTAGATAGTCAGGGTCTGGAAGATCTGAACAAACAGAACAACAAGTAAATCCAACCAGCAATTCAGGAGAAGCTCCTTTCTCCTGGGAGTGGTGAGGGTGTAGGCACAGCAATCAGAGGGGAAGCTCAGGGGGTGAAAGGAATTGATGGACCTGCTGACAGTGCTCTTGTGGAGTATACACACTGAGCTGGGTCTGTTGGGTCAGCTTGCCCATTTCTGTCCTGTAACCACCAGGTTAACCAGGTTCCTGGCCAATTATCAAGCAACAGACAGTGCTGTTCCCATGGATGCACAACCTTCATAAAGTCATAGAGTTGTACAGGACAGAAACAGATCCTTCGACCAAGTTGTTCATGCCGAGGGGATGGGGCGTGGTTCAAATAGTTAAAGAAATGCAAATGGAAGTTTATAAATTGAGGAATATACAAGTGAAGAGATCATGTTAAGACTTTGTAAATGATGGGTTAGGCCTGAGATGGAGCACTGTAGACATAGTAAGAACAACAGTGAAATCTTTTGAAGAAATACAGAGGGGATGAGGGATTTTGATGACATGGGGAGGGTGGAAAATATCAGACCGTTCTAAGTAGAACAGAGGTGAGCTAATTTAGGTTGTTAAAAAGTTTGAATTAAAAAGATTGAGAAGAAGTGACTCAACAACGAGAGTGTGGATTTAAAACCACTGACGAAAGAGGAAAATTAGAGCACTGGGAATTTTCAAGATCTGGAATGCTCCATCTGAAAAGGTGGAACTTAATCCAATAAATTATTTTCAAAGAGAGTTGGAGAAATTCTCGAACGTGGGAAACTCACAATATTTCTGGACAAAAGCAGGAATGGGAGATTAAACTCAGTGATTTTTAGAAAATCCATGACAGGGTGATTGGGTGGAATGTTCTTCTGGGCTGTCTGTTTTGTTGATTCTATGTTGACATCAAAACTGTTTAAACTCTGAGACTGTAACGTTGGGAACTAACAGAACAAAACCTTTATCCATCCAACACTACAGCGTATCTATTCTATCGACTGTGATTGAAAGACTCAACAGTTCATCATTTCCAGCCTTTTCTTTACATCGTAGTCAATGGGGTACGGGTAAACCTTTACCGAAATTTGGAAAGGGACCCAAGAGGAGTGCAAAGCATTTTCTCTCTGCACGAGAATAGCTGCAGGAATCTGAGGCTCACAGATTCAGAATGATTTACTCAATATTCATTGATTTGATCTGTAGGGTAAACAAATGGTACAAAATATAGCCATGCAGTTCCAGCCCTGAGCATCTTTTGTATACTTTGCTGTCATGATATGATGATTAATTATCACCTAATAAATGATATTGAGTGAACGCTTTCCCAATTAAGTATTGGGAAGGTGAAAGTTCACCTCGTCCAGTCCAACAACCCAACAAGATATCAGCATTGGTCTAATTTCTTGAACATCCACCAATATAACTGCAGCATTATTAATGGTCTTCAGTTGTCTGGGCCTTAAACCCTGGAACTCCTTCATGCAAATCTTTCCCTTCCAACCCACTTTCCTCCTTTAACATGCAGATTAAAACCTACCTTTTTGATCAAGATTTTGATTATCTGCCTGAATATGCGTGGCATTACAGACAATGAATTAGCAGGTATAGTTAATTATTAGGGGGCAGAGAGAGGGGTTATATGGGTGCTTTTCTGAGTGCCAATCACTGGCTAGTGGCGTGCCTCAGGGATCAGTGTCAGGAATGCAATTATTTTCAATTTCAATAGATGATTTGGAGTTGGAGAACCATGTACAGTGTGTTAAAGTTTGCGGATGACACTAAGATGAGTGGCAGAGCGAAGTGTGCAGAGGACTATGAAACGTTGCAGCAGGACATAGATAGTTTAAGTGAGTGGGCAAAGGTCTGGCAGATGGAGTACAATGTTAATAAATGTGAAGTCATCCATTTTGCTCAGAATAACTGTCAAAAGGACTATTACTTGAATGGTAAAAAGTTGCAGCAGGCTGCTGTGCAGAGGGACCTGGGTGTCCTTGTGTATGAATCACAGAGGGTTGTTCTCCAGGTGCAGCAGGTAATTAAGAAGGCAAATAGAATTTCATCCTTCATTGCTAAAGGGATTGAATTTAAAAGCAGAAGGTTATGCTGTACAGGGTGCTGGTGAGGCCACCCCTGGAGTACTGTGTGCAGTTTGGGTCTCCTTACTTGAGAAAGGATGTACTGGCACTGGAGGGGGTGCAGAGAAGGTTCATTATGTTGATTCTGAATTTAAGGAGGTTGGCTTATGAGGAGAGACTGAGTAGACTGGGATGATATTCATTGGAATTTAGAAGAATGGGGTGGGGGGGGGGGAGTCTTATAGAAACATATAAAATTATGAAGGGAATAGATAAGATAGAAGTAGGGAGGATGGTTCCACTTGTAAATGAAACTAGGACAAGAGGGCATAACCTCAAAATTAGAGGGAGCAGGTTTCAGACTGAATTGAGAAAGAACTTCTTCACCCAGAGGGTCATGAATCCCTGCCCAGTGAAGCAGTTGAGGCTTCCTCAGTAAATGGTTTTTAAAGCTAAAATAGATAATTTTTAGAACAGTAAAGGAATTAAGGGTTATAGTGAGAGGGTGGGTAAGTGGAGCTGGTTCCACAAAAAGATCAGCCATGAGCTTATTGAATGGCAGAGCAGGCTTGAAGGGCCAGACGGCCTACTCCTGCTCCCAGTTCTTATGTTCTACATGAAGCTCATTGTCAGGTTTTGTTGTACATCACTCTGGTAAAATGCCTTGGAGCATTTTATGATGTTAAAGGTTCTATGTAGATACAAGTTGTTGTTGTGATGAAGCATTGCTGACACCTGGTGGATCAGTATTGATATTGCATCATTTGTTACAGTCTCTGAGATTGGAGTTTTCAAGATGTACAGCACAGAGACAAAATCACATCCATACCAACCAGATATCCAAAATTTATCTAGTCCCATTTACCAGCATTGGTTCAAATTGTTTGTTACTGAGACCTCCTTTTGCTGTCTGAGAAAAAATCCACAGAATGTCTGCACTCTTGTTCGATATAAAACGTTATTAGAAAATGATACGTGCATTAATTGTTTTAATTACTTACTGTGAAATTCACTGCAGGTGTTTTTGCCTAAGTTGAAGACTCAGGATAATGATGTTATTGTGAGTTTTCTTACATCTGTCTGAGCAGTGAAGCTTCCTCACTGACCATCAGCTGAATTGAATTGTTAAGGTACATGACCATAAAGGTCCAAACTTTTACAGACACAAAGGTCCACACATTCTGTGGTTATTTCTCTAGAACCTGCAGGGCCCATCAGTGGATCTCAAACTGAATATACTTCTCCACTCAGTGTTACAGTTCACTGTTCAAATCGCTATGATTTCCACAGAAATCAGATAAGGCTTTCCAGCTGAAATGGCTTACTTTTGCTGTGTAATTCATAAAGTCTCATGGAATTAATCAGTTTTTATTTAGACAGTGGACTCAATTAACCTGAAATTTCCATGTTGCTTGCATTTGTTTCTTCAGCAAACTTCCTCAAAATTGTTAAAACCCGCTCAAAGCAAACACGGCATTTTAGGCAGAACTCACGGTCAGTAGAAGGTTTTAGGATACTTGCACCAATTTGTTCACAGTATGTAGGGACTAGCTCCTTGCAAAATAGTGCCTAAAGTTCCAATTTGCTGATTGTACTAAACTGGAAACTCTAGGTGAATACCCCAACTACTGAGTCTGGATCTGTGTTTATGATCAGGACTAAGATAGCAAGAGATTAAAGTAATTCATATTAAAATTTTTTTCATTTATTCATTCAGGGGATGTAAGCATCATTGGCTGGGCAGCATTTAATGCCTCTCCTGAATTTGTCCAGAGGGCAGTTCTAAGCCAACCATATTGCTATGGATCTGGAATCGCAAATAAACCAGACCAGATAAGGACGGCAGTTCCCTTTCTGAAAGAGCATTAGTGAAACAGATGGGCTTTTCCCGACAATCAACAATAGATTCACGTTCACCATTAGACGCTTAAGTCCAGACTTACATTGAATTCAAATGCCACTCTCTGCCCTGGTGGGATTTGAACACAGGTCCCCAGCACAACCCCTGGGCTGCTAGATTAACGCCTCCCCTCACTTGCACGTCACCAAATTACCTTCTGTATCTCTGACTAACAAAAGCCACACAACCAGTCATAGGGTCATAAAGATTGACAGCACAGAAAAAGGCCCTTTGGCCCATCGTCTCTGTGCTTGTCAAAAACAATCACCCAAATATACCAATCCCATCAAGCTGTTTTACATAAACTGAGAGGGAAACACGTACTTGTCTCAGGATCATAAACCAATGTGATTCAAAAGGAACTGAATTACTCAAAACAAACCTTAAGAAAATAGGCTACTGATAAACTTTAACCCTTATGACCATTATATACAATAATCCCTCTAGTGGCCACCAAATATAGGAAGTCTCAAAGTACTCACCAGACTGCCGTATACTCTGGGCACAGACAGTAACAATACTCAGCAGACTGCGGTATAGTCTGGGTAGGATCAGTAACAATATACTGCAGAGTGCAGTATAATCTGGGTAGGATCAGTAACTATACTCTGCAGACTGCAGTATAGTCTGGGTAGGATCAGTAACAATATACTGCAGAGTGCAGTATAATCTAGGTTGGAACAGTAACTATACTCTGCAGACTGCAGTATACTCTGGGCAGGGACAGTAACAATACTCAGCAGACTGCAGTACGATCTGGGCAGGGACATTAACAATACTTCATTCCTGATGAAGGGTTTACTCCTAAAACATCGATTCTCCCACTCCTCAGATGCTGCCTGGCCTGTTGTGCTTTTCCTGTGTCACACTTTTTGATAGGATTTATAATCATCTAGAAAAGAATAATTTGGTTAGGGATAGTCAGCACGGTTTTGTGAAGGGTAGGTCATGCCTCACAAACCTTATTGAGTTCTTTGAGAAGGTGACCAAACAGGTAGATGAGAGTAAACTGGTTGATGTGGTGTATATGGATTTCAGCAAGGCATTCGATAAGGTTTCCCATTGTAGGTTGTTGTACAAAATGCAGAGGAATGGGATTGTGGGTGATATAGCAGCTTGGATCAGTAATTGGCTTGCTGAAAGAAGACAGAGGGGGCTGGTTGATGGGAAATGTTCATCCTGGAGTCCAGTTACTAGCGGCGTACCGCAAGGGTCGTGTTGGGTTCACTGCTGTTCATCATTTTTATAAACGACCTGGATGAGGGCGTAGAAGGGTGGGTTAGTAAATTTGCAGACAACACTAAGGTTGGTGGAGTTGTGGATAGTGACGAAGGATGTTGCAGGTTACAGAGAGACATAGATAAGCTGCAGAGCTGCGCTGAGAGGTGGCAAATGGAGTTTAATGTGAACAAGTGTGAGGTGATTCACTTTGGTCAGAGTAACCAGAATGCAAAGTACTGAGTTAATGGTAAGATTCTTGGTAGTGTAGATAAGCAGAGAGATCTCGGTGTCCAGGTACACAGATCCTTGAAAGTTGCCACCCAGGTTGACAGGGTTGTTAAGAAGGCATACAGTGTTTTAGCTTTTATTAATAGAGGGGTCGAGTTCCGGAACCATGAGGTTATGCTGCAGCTGTACAAAACTCTGTGCGACCGCACTTGGAGTATTGTATACAGTTCTGGTCACCGCATTATAAGAAGGATGTGAAAACTTTGGAAAGGGTGCAGAGGAGATTTACTCGGATGTTGCCTGGTATGGAGGGAAGGTCTTATGAGGAAAGGCTGAGGGACTTGAGGCTGTTTTCGTGAGAGAGAAGAAGGTTAAGAGGTTATTTAATAGAGACGTATAAGATAATCAGAGGATTGGATAGGGTGGACAGGGAGAGCCTTTTTCCAAGTATGGTGACTGCGAGCATGAGGGGGCATAGCTTTACATTGAGGGGTGATAGATATAGGACAGATGTCAGAGGGAGTTTCTTTACTCAGAGAGTAGTAAGGGTATGGAATGCTTTGCCTGCAACGGTAGTAGATTCAACAACTTTAAGTACATTTAAGTTGTCATTGGACAACCATATGGACGTACATGGAATAGTGTAAGTGGGTTGGGCTTCAGATTGGTATGACAGGTCGACACAACATCGAGGGCCGAAGGGCCTGTACTGCACTGTAATGTTCTATGCATGTTCTATAGTAATAGAGGAATACAGTTATCTCAGGACTATGGGGCTAAAGGAAATTCCAGAACTAGGGTCATACAAGGCAAAAAAAGACTGCTGAATCCAAGATTAAACATGCTGAATTGAAGACATTGCTTTACTGGGAGGGACTGTCATTCAATGTGCACAGGTAAATGGAACCTGGTATGTATAGAAATGGTACATGGTGATCAGTGATGGGCATCACTGCTTAACATCACCTTGTACACACCGTGAGAAAAATCCAGTGGACTTGGAGAAATTTCTGGATTACCAACTGAGCATTCTGTTAGAGTAATAAATCCCTTAGAGAAAGGGATTACAGAGATATTGAGATCCTGCAGAATTTAAAGCTTAATGAGGGAAGCATAATGAGGTAAGGGAGACATGGCAAGAGCATTAATGCTACCTGCAAGATCTAACATCACATGACAAGGTCTAAATAGAACACAGTATTGGAACATGGAATATGATTAGATTCCCTACAGTGTGGAAACAGGGCCTTCAGCCCAACAAGTCCACACTGATCCTCCAAAGAGTAACCCACCCAGACCTATTTCCCTCTGACTAATTGACCTAACACTATGGGGTAATTTACCATGACCAATTCACCTGACCTGCACATCTTTGGACTGTGGGAGGAAACTGGAGCACCCAGAGGAAATCCACGCAGACACGGGGAGAACATGCAAACTCCACATAGACAGTCACCTGAGGTTGGAACCAAACCTGGGACCCTGGTGTTGTGAGGCAGCAGTGCTAACCACTGAGCCACTGTGCCGCCTCAGAGAGATATCCTGGAGAATGGCTGCAAATGTAAATACTAAAGCACAAGCTGAGCAAATAAATATAGTATTATGTTCAATAGGACTTACAGCAAATGATCTTGTAAATCACCAAAATATAAAGAAGGCACAGATATGTTTGAAAAAGATCTTCCACATTTGACAATTGCTTTAATAAAGACTAAATCTAAACTAATGAAAGAGCATTATTGGACATCAATGTTCAACATTAAGGAGAAATGGTGGATAATTTCATGAATAATCTCCACAGATGAGTTATCACAGGAGCACAGCCGAACCTACTCCCGTTACAAGGTCAGAGGTGACAAGCCAAAGAATTGGCCAAACAGCAGAATACTGTGGGACAAGAAATAACCTCAAAAGCAGAAGCAATGCCCAACTATAACAGAAGGATGACACGGCTCTAAAATTGTTGCTAACTTCCAGAAGATGTGCAAAGTAGGGCACACCACCAGTATTAGTAAAGATACCCATTCCTGGAGGAAATTAGCAATGCAAATTCATCTATTTTGACAAAACAAGTTTATATCAATCCATATCCACCTTAACCTTAAGCACGATATAAAGGGTGTTTGCAGTAAAACAAGAGAATAAAGCTGTGCAGACTGAAAATGAGAAGTTTGCAAAGCATGTCCAAAAACACTACACTCAGGCAGCTTATGGCTGAATCCAAGCGACACATCAGAGACATGTATTAATGCAACAAAAAGCCTCTGTGCTGCAGAGATGGTCAGAAATATAAGCTCACAATGATTGATTAACCAAATAAAGCTTTCTGGTAAAATAGATGAATTAAAACCTAGACTTTCAAAGAGCAAAACCTGAAGAGAGAGAACGAAAGTCTTCAATAACAAAGATGACCTACAGAACAACCTCAGACATTCAAGGAGATCCGCAAATCAGAGTATGACAAATCGAATTTCCTAATGCGCCCGCTCCAGCAGTCCATTGTATTGTCTATAATGGTCACAACCTCCCTGTCAGATGGAGTCTCTGAGAGATCATTGTCTATATCTCAGCAGCCTCATGTTGCAGGAAGTGTCAAAGTAACACCTTTCTCCAGTTTCTCAGAAAGAGAAATTCCTATCTTAGTAGTAATGGAAAAGTCTTCATTTCTTCCTGCCAGCAGTGTCACAACATAAAAACCAGTGATCATAATAAGCTGTTATCCCACAATGTGGGCAAGTGCGAGATTATGCAATTTGGTCGGAAGAATAGAGGTGCAGACAATTTCCTGAACAGGGGAAGCCTTCAGAAATCTGAAGCCCAAGTGAGGAGTTAAGAGGGCTAGAAGGGGTCATGAAATATCTTCAGCAAACAGGGTTAAGGAAAATCCCAAAGCCTTCTTTTCTTTTATAAAGAGCAAAAGGGTAGCTTGGGAAAGGGTTGGCCCATTCAATGACAATGGAGGGAAGTTTTGCATGGAGTCAGAGAAAATGGGTTGAGATTCTAAATAAGTACTTTGCATTGGTATTCACCGAGGACAGGGACATGATGGATGTTTGGGTGAGGGATAGATCTTTGAATACTCTAGGTCAAGTTGGTATAATGAGGGAGGAAGTGTTGGTTTTTCTAAAAGGCATTAAGGTGGACAGGTAGGAGAAAGTGAGGACTGCAGATGCTGGAGACCAGAGTTGAAAAGTGTGGTGCTGGAAAAACACAGCAGGCCAGGCAGCATCCTAGGAGCAGTAGAATCGATGTTTCGGGCATAGGCCCTTCTTCAGGAAAGGTGGACAATTGCCCAGGTCAAGATGAGATCTATCCTAAGTTACTGAGGAAAGCGAGAGAGGAAAACATTAGGGCTTTAACAGATATCTTTGCTGCATCCTTGAAAATGGGGGAGATCCCAGAGGACTGGAGAATTGCTAATGTTGTCCCTTTGTTTAAGAAGGGTAGCAGGGATAATCCAGATAGTTACAGACCTGTGAGTCTGACATCAGTGGTAGGGAAGCATCAGGTAAAGAGACTGAGGGATAGGATCTATTCTCATTTGGAAGAAAATTGGCTTATCAGTGATAAGCAACATGGTTTTGTGCAGGGAAGGTCATGTCTTACCAACTGAATAAAACTCTTTGAGGAAGTGACAAAGTTGATTCGAGCCATAGAGTCGTAGAGATGTACAGCATGGAACCAGACTCTGTTCTCTAGTTCTGGACTCCCCACACCAGGAAAAAGACCTTGTCTATTTATCCTAACCATGCCCCTCATGAATTTATAAACCTCTATAAGATCATCCCACAGCCTCCGATGTTCCAGTGAAAACAGCCCCAGACTATTCAGCCTCTCCATTCGGCTCAAAAGAAGGGCTATAGATATCGTATACATGGACTTCAGTAAAGCATTTGAAAAGGTTCCCCATTGTAGGCTGATGGCAAAAGTGAAGTCGCATGGGGTCCAGGGGGTACTGGCTAGATGGATAGAGAACTCACTGGGCAGTAGGAGACAGAGAGTGGTAGTGGAAGGGAGTTTCTCAAAATGGAGACCTGTGACCAATGGTGTCCCACAGGGATCCGTGCTGGGACCACTGTTGTTTGTGATATACATAAATGATTTGGAGGAAGGTATAGGTGGTCTGATTAGCAAGCTTGCAGATGACACTAAGATTGATGGAGGTGCAGTGGAGAACTTTGACTCTGTACTCAATGGAGTTTAGAAGGATGAGGGGGGATATGATAGCAACTTACAGAATACTGAGAGGCCTGGATAGAGTGAACGTGGAGAAGATGTTTCCATTAATAGGAGAGACCAGGACCTGAGGGCACAGCCTCAGAGTAAAGGGATAACCCTTTAGAATGGAGATGTGGGAGCAATTTCTTCAGTCAGAAGGTGGTGACTCTGTGGAACTCATTGCCTTGTGGAGGCCTTGTCATTGACGGTCTTTAAGACAGAGTTAGATAGGTTCTGATTAGTAAGGGGATCATGGGTTAATGGGGAGAAGACAGAAGAATGTGGTTGAGAAGCACATCAGCCATGGTCGAATGGCAGAGCAGACTCTGTGGGCTGAATGGCCTTATCCCACTCCACTGATACATTTGTGCTCCAAGGAAATGATAAGACAGCAGGTACGTCCCACACATTCCTAATGAGAACTGGGAATGCTGTGAGAAACAAGCATTCTCTGATGAATAAACAGACTTGTGTAGGTTGGGGGGGTGGGGGTGGTGGAGGGGCAGTGGCACACAAGAGTATATGGTTAAATATTGGGGGTAAAGGAGGGGGGAGATGTAAAGGGAATAGTATCTCGTCTCCAAGTATAGCTACTGAGCATGTGCAGAAGGATTATCATGACATCAAATCACATGGAATTGGAGTGCAGGCCAGTCAGGTTCCAGTTAATGACACCTTCTCTTACCATCCACTCAATATCGTTATGTTCATTCTCGAACAGAGTGTAAAGGTCACATTATGAAAGAGATCGTGACTGACCTTGACTGCAGCTGGTTATCTTTCTGGAATGGCTGGAAAAGCACAGCAGGTCAGGCAGCATCCGAGGAGCAGGAGAATCGATGTTTTGGGCATAAGCCCTTCATCGGGAAGGGAGAATTAGGAGCTCTAGGTTTCGGCTAATGAAGGAAGCAGCACCAAATTTGCAAATTAGAGGTTGCCCCTGGCATTCACAATTTGAGCCAAGTATTGACTGGAATAGTCTGGAAACAGTCGATAGAGTTTGTCACAAATAACAGGAGATCCTGAAAGAGTGGCCAGAGCTAGTGCTTGAGATTAAACGGACACTGACTTCAGAAACGTTCAGGGATCTCATTTGCCAAGTTGTTGCATAAAAATCAGAGATGTTAATCAGATTCCCTCCTCACGCACAGCTGAGTATAAAGTACACATTCTGACAGAAAACCTCGAAAAGGAGGATTGTGCACAAATACAATTGAAAATTTTTTATCCAATTATCAGGAGTTTTTGCCCCTCTCTGCCTCCAGTTTTAGGTTTAAGGCTATTACAAGATCCGGTTCTTGAACTCCAAATCAAACCTTTTTTTGTCATAAACTGGTTTCAATATAAAATATCTTTACCTCACAAATTTAATCACAATGATAACCTGATGTCTTGACATCTGATAAAAATCAACTATTATTTTTAATTGGCCATACTGTTATGGAGAGATGATGTCTAGTGATATTATCCCTAGACTATTAATCATGAAACCCAGGAAATATTCCAATCCTGCCATAGCAAATTTTTTAGAACTTAATTTTAAAAATTCTGGAGTTTAAGAGTCTAGTAGTAATCAGGAACCTATTGTAATTGGTCAGAAAAAAAACTTATTTGGTTCACAAATGTCCATCCTTACCTGGTCTGGCCCACATGTGACTCCAGACCCACAGCAATGTATTCTAGGTGATTCTTCACCGCTCTCTAGGTGATTAGGGATGGGTAATAAATGCTGCCCCAGCCAGTGATGCCCTTATCCCGTGAATTTATTTTAAGAATACTCTTCAGCCGATAGTTTTCACTATATGAACCATTTAGCATGGCTGTTCTGTTGGTATTAGATCAAGACAGCAGAATGGGAGTCACAACACTGAGACAATTGAGACAGGGCTGTCTAAGGTCAAAATAGATGACCTGTATCTCAGATGGTCTTGGAGCTGGGTGAAGATACAGAGGAAGGGAAGGGTCCAGTGAAGCTGGGAGAAATTATATAAGGATGAGATTTTCAATGATCAATGTTCAAGGAGCCAATGCAGGCAAGTGACTGGAGAATGAGACTTAGCATAGAGAAGGCAGCCCTTTGGATAAGTTTGCTGTTAATACAGGTTGAAAAATGAGAAGCTAGAACAGCTTTGGAGCAAAACTCTAACATGTTTGAGTCAATGTCACACTTGGATCTTTCAGTTTGGATCATAATCTAGCAATCAGAAGCTCAGGCCTCAGTTATCTCTCCTGCTGTTGGAGTTAAGATCATTGAGGATAACTGCAATCATTAAGCGCTGACCTGTGAGGACCCAGCTAAATCAGGGCAGGCAACGGACTAATCCAAGGGTTTTCCAAGTCTGTGTGACTCAGTTACAAAGCATGTGGTGTCACTTAGCCAATGAACCATTTCAGGACCACAGCTCTCTACTTTTGTGAAGTTTTCAGATTTAACCAATGTTAAATTTTCTCAATTGGCTTACCCGCTGTTTGAGATGATAAACGTTCATACTCAGAGACCTCAACATCATTAAAGCATCAGGCATATTCCTTGAGATTATTTTTTCCAGCATAAAATATGATTGATTTTTCACAAAACTGTACTTAAGAGTATTTGGAGCACAACTAGACTCAAACTGAATATAATTATCCAGAAGGTAATACACAGGAGACCTGCTGACTAGCATAACAATTGTACAATATGTTTTCCATCCCATTATCAATTCTTTTTAAATAGCTTGTAAATTTCAGCTGTTTCACATCATTCATTGAAATAGTATGTTATTTCCATGAGAGATTTTTTTTCTCTTTCATGAAGAGAAGCTAACCAGAACAATGCAGCATGTTACCTCATTGACTTCACAATGATGTAACTGAACAGGGATTCAGCAAAGTATCTGATCACCCCAGTGTGCGTGTCCACTTAAGTGCAAGTGGTTTTAAAACAAATAAAAATAGAAAATGCAAGGGCACAAAAAAAATAGAAAATGCGAGAACAAAGAACAAAAAAAAATACAGCACAGGAATAGGCCCTTTGGCCCTCCAGATTCTCTATCTAAACCCGTCACCTGTTTTCCAAGGATCTGTATTCCTTTGCTCCCTGCCCATTCATGTGTCTGTCTAGATACATCTTCAATGACGCTATCGTACTCACCTTTACTATCCACCCTGTCTATACCTCTGATGATTTTGTTGACCTCAATCAGGATCTCCTTCAACCTCAGTCTTTCTAATGAAAATAATCCAAATCTACTCAACCTCTCTTCATAGCTAGCACCTTCCATACCAGACAACATCCTCGTAAACCTCCACTGTACCCTCTCCAAAGCATCCACATCCTTTTGGTAATGTGGTGACCAGAACTGTACACAGTATTCCAAATGTGACCGAACCAAGTCTTTTCCAACTGTAACATGACCTGCCAACTCTTGTACTCAATACCCTGTCTGATGAAGGAAAGCATGCTGTGTGCCTTCTTGACCACTCTACTGACCTGCGTTGCCACCTTCAGGGAACATTGGACCTGAACACCCAGATCTCTCTGTACATCAATTTTCCCCAGGGTTTTTCCATTTACTGTATAGTTTGCTCTTGAATTGGATCTTCCAAAATACATCACCTCGTATTTGCTTGGAATGATCTCCACCTACCATTTCTCTGCTCAACTCTCCAATCTATCTATATTCTGCTGTATTCTCTGACAGTCTCCTTCACAATCTGCTCCTCCACCAATCTTAGTGTCATCTGCAAGCTTGCTAATGAGGCAACCTACACCTTCCCCCAAATCATTTATGTATACCACAAACAACAGTGGCCCCAGCACGGATCCCTGTGGGACACCACTGGTCACAGGTCTCCATTTTGGGAAACTCCCTTCCACTACCACTCCCTGTCTCCTGCTGTCCAGCGAGTTCTCTATCCATCTAGCCAGTACACCCTGGACCCCATGCGACTTCACTTTCTCCATCAGCCTACCATAGGAAACCTTATCAAACGCCTTACTGAAGTTTATGTATATGACATTGACAGCACTTCCATCATCAATCAACTTTGTCACTTGGTGTACCGCAAGGATCTGTTTTGGGGCCACTGCTGTTTGTTATTTTTATAAATGAGCTGGATGAGGGTGTAGAAGGATGAGTTAGTAAATTTGTGGTTGACACTAAAGTCGATGGAGTTGTGAACAGTGTGGAAGGATGTCGGAATTTACAGAGGGACATGGATAAGCTGCAGAGCTGGGCTGAGAGGTGGCAAATGGAGTTTAATGCATAAAAGTGTGAGGTGATTAGAGAGTACTGGGGTAATGGTAAGATTCCCGGTAGTGTAGATGAGCAGAGAGATCTCTGTGTCCATGCACATAGATCCCTGAAAGTTGCCAGGGTTGTTAAAAAGGCACAAGGTGTGTTAGCTTTTAATAGGAGAGGGATTGAGTTTCAGAGCCATGAGGTCATGCTGCAGCTGTACAAAACTCTGGTGTGGTCACAATTGGAATATTGCACATAGTTCTGGTCACCGCATTATTGGAAGGATGTGGAAGCTTTGGAAAGGGTTCAGAGGAGATTTACCAGGATGTTGCCTGGTATGGAGGGAAGGTCTTATGCTGAATGGCTGAGGGACCTTAGGCTATTTTCATTAGAGAGAAGGTTGAGTGGTGACTTCATTAGACATACAAGATAATCAGAGGGTTAGAAAGGTTGGACAGTGAGACCCTTTTTCCTTGGATGGTGATGGCCAGCACAAGGGGACATAGCTTTAAATTGAGGGATGATAGATATAGGACAGATATCAGAGGTAGGTTCTTTAATCAGAGAGTATTAAGGGCATGGAACGCTCTGCCTGCAACAGTAGTAGACTTGCCAACTTTAAGGGCATTTAAATGGTCATTGGAAAAACATATGGATAATAATGGTATAGTGTACATTAGATGGGCTTTAGATTGGTTTCACAGGTCAGCGCAACATCGAGTGCTGAAGGGCCTGTACTGCGCTATTATGTTCTATGTTCCACAAAGAATTCTGCTAAGTTGGTCAGACATAACCTTCCCTGCACAAAACCATGTTGCCTATCACTGATAAGTCCATTTTCTTCCAAATGTAAGTAGATTATATCCCTCATTATCTTCTACAGCAGCTTCCCTACCACCGATGTCAGGCTCACCTGTCTATAATTACCTGGATTATTTCTGCTACCCTTCTTAAACAAGGGGACAACATTAGCAATTCTCCAGTCCTCCAGTACCTCACCCATGTTCAAGGATGCTGCAAAGATATCTGTTAAGGCCTCAGCTTTTTCCTCTCTCGCTTCCCTCAGTAACCTGTGATAGATCCCATCCAGATCTGGGGACTTGTCCACTTTAATGCCTTTTAGAATACCTAACATTTCCTCCCTCCTTATGCGATTTGCCCTGGACTATTCAAATATCTATCCCTAACCTCAACATCCGTCAGTTCCCTCTCCTCGGTGAATACCGATGCAAAGTCCTCATTAAGAATCTCACCCATTTTCTCTGACTCCACACATAACTGCCCTCCTTCATCCTTGAGTAAACCCTTTCTCTAGTTACCCTCTTGCTCCTTATTTATGAATAAAAGGCTTTGGGATTTTCCTTAACCCTGTTTGCTAAAGATGTTTCATGACCCCTTTTTGCCCTCTTTATTCCTCATTTCAGATTGGCCCTACTTTCCCTTAATTCTTCCAAAGCTTTGTCTGTTTTCAGTCACCTACACCTTATGTAGGCATCCGTTTTCTCCTTAGCTAGTCTCATAACTTCACCTGTCATCCATGGTTCCCTAATCTTGCCATTTAAATCTTGCATTTTCATAGGGACACATCTGTACTGGACTCTAATCAACCTCTCTTTAAAAGCCTCCCATATATCAATGTGGATTTACCCTCAAACAGCTGCTCCCAATTCACATTCCGCAGCTCCTGCCAAATTTTGCTATAGTTGGCCTTCCCCCAGTTTAGCACTCTTCCTTTCGGACCACTCTTGTCTTTGTCCATGAGTATTCTGAAACTTATGGAATTGTGATCACTATTCCCAAAATAATCCCCTATTGAAATTTCAACCACCTGGCCGGGCTCATTCCCCAACACCAGGTCCAGTATGGCCGTTCCTGAGCTGAACTATTTGTATACTGCTCCTGAAAACCCTCCTGGAGGCTCCTTACAAATTCTGCTCCATCTAGACTAAGTGAATCCCTGTCAACATTGGGAAAATTAAAATCTCCCATCACCACCACCCTGATGCTTCTACATCTTTCCATAATCTATCTCCATATTTGTACCTCTATCTCATGCTCACTGTTGGGAGGCCTGTAGTACAGCTCCAACATCGTTACCACACCCTTCCTATTTCTGAGCTCTGCCCATATTGCCTCACTGCTCGAGTCCTCCATAGTTCCCACCTTCAGCACGGCTGGGATATCCTCTCTGACCAGTAATGCAACTCCTCCAGTCCTTTTACCTCCCTCTCTATCCCGCCTTAAGCATTGATATCCTGGGATATTTAGTTACCAATCATGACCTTCCCTCAACCAAGTCTCAGTAATAGCAATAACATCATACTCCTGGATACTAATCCAAGTCCCAAGTTCATTTGCCTTACCTACTACACTTCTTGCATTAAAACAAGTGCACCTCAGACCACCAGTCCCTCTGCGTTCATCCACCACTTCTTGCCTACTCTTCCTCTTAGTCACACTGACTTCATTATCTAGTTCCTTACAGGCTTTAGTTACTACCTCCTTACTGTCCACTAACCTCATTTGGTTCCAATCCCGTCCTATATTAATTTAAACCCTCCCCAAACATGTTAGCAAAGGTAGCCCCAAGGACATTGGTTCCAGTCCGGCCCAAGTGTAGACTGTCCAATTTGTAATAGTCCCACCTCTCCCAGAACCGGTCCCAATGTCCCAAACATCTGAATCTCTCCCTCCTGCACCATTTCTCAAGCCATGCATTCATCCTGATTATTCTAGTATTCCTTCTTTAACTCAAGCGTGGCACTGGTAGCAATTCTGAGATTTCTACCTTTGAGGTCCTACTTTTTAACCTGGCTCCTAACTCCTTAAATTCTGCTTATAGGATATGATCCTTTTTTTTACCAATACCATTGTATGCACCACCACGACAACTGGCTGTTTACCCTCCCCCTTGAGAATGTTCTGCAGCCAATCTGAGACATCCCTAACCCATGCACCTGGGAGGCAATATACCATTTGGTGGTCTTGTTTTTGACCACGGAGCTGCCTATCTACTCCCCTTACAATTGAATCCCCTATGACTATAGCCCTTCCACTCTTTTTCTCACCCTTCTGTATAGCAGAGCCAGCCACAATGCCATGAGCCTGGACTGCTGCCCTCTTCTGGTGAGCCATCTCTCCCAACAGTATCCAAAACGGTATTCCTGGTTTGGAGGAAGATGACCGCAGGGGACACCTGCACTGCCTTCCTACTCTTTATCTGTCTTTTGGTCACCCATTCACTGTCTCCCTCAGCAATTCTAACCTGCGGTGTGACCAGCTCACTAAATGTGCTATCCACAACCTCCTCAGCATCGCGGATGCTCCACAGTGAGTCCATCCACAGCTCCAGAACCGTCATGTGGTCAAACAAGAGCAGCAGCTGGACACACTTCCTGCACATGGAGGAGTCAGAGACATCATCCGTGTCCCTGGGCTCCCACATTGAGCAAGAGGAGCATAACACAGGTCTGATATTTCCTGCCATTTTTACTCTAAAGCCTTACTTAGTCCAACGATGATATCAAATAATAGATAAACAAAAGGAAATTTTAAAAATAGAAATAGTTAGGAGCTAGGGCAAGATTTGAGAGAAAGAAACAGAGTTTATACCTTACATCAGCATCAGATTGAGACACAGACGTACAGAAATAGTACAGTGCAGATGGAGGTCCTTCGGCCCATCATATCTGCACTAGCTCTCTAAGCATTACAACTTAAGGCCAATATTCAACCATTTTTCTATGACCTGCACTCTGTTTTACTTAAATAACTGTCCAATTCCCTCTTGAATGTCACAATAGACTTTGCCTCCACCACACTTGCAGGCAGTGTATTTCAGAGGCTGAAACATTAACTCTGTCCTGTTCACCACAAATGCAGCCTGACCTCCTGAGTGTTTCCAGCATTTTCTTGATTTTTTTTCAGATTTCCAATATCTGAAAGCATTTTGCTTTCGCCTTAGATACAAATGAAATTGTCTGAAGACATCAGCAATGCTTTTCTCTTTAATAAATCAACTGTTCAGGAAGTACTTTGAAAGAAAATGGATGTGCACAGATTACAGTGGTGGACTCTCCCTCTTTATGGGCATTTAAACGGGCATTGGATAGGCATATGGAGGATAGTGGGCTAGTGTAGGTTAGATGGGCTTGGATCGGCGCAACATCGAGGGCCAAAGGGCCTGTACTGCGCTGTATTCTTCTATGTTCTATGTTCTAAATCTGCACACTATCTCTTTTTACATAGGAATACTATTGGGCAGTAGCTACAGCACAGGTCTGGCTGAACTTGCTGCCTTCATGCAGTATCACAATGATTTGTAGGTTGATTATTAGTGCTTAGTCACTTCATGAAGTCACATTCTAAGGCATCAAGTCTTGGAGTAGTTCTGGAATTACAAAATGTGCTGAGTGAATGCGACTAGACAGAAAGGTTAACCGCAGCCAACTTCCCATCTTCTGTGATTCCATGACACACAGCCTCAGCTAAATAAATGTGGGCATATGGCACTTGGGATTGGCTCCTGCTAATGCAGGTGGACTAGATAACAGAGCTAGGCTGAATGGATTCCTTCTGCATTGAACTGAATCTGAAATTCTCAGATTTTGTGAATGTGGTTATTCAGCCTTACAATAATGATCATTGCTCAATGTTTAGTGAATATCGACTCAGTCAGTTACAGGTCAGAAAATAAGTCACGCTCCAGAGAAGACTAAACGGTGGTAAGTTAAGCAGAATACTGACATGGGATTTTTGGAAGCAACATTGCTGGTTTTGTTGTACAGAAATTTCTCTGAAATTATAGTTAATTTCTAACTTTGAATTCAGTGACACTGAAGAAACAGCGATATATTTCCAAGTCAGGATGGTGAGTGGCTTGGAGGCGAACTTGCAGGGGGTGGTGTTCCCATGTATCTGCTGCCCTTCTCCTTCTAGATGTTAGAAATAGTGGCTTTGGAAGGTGCTGTCTAAATCACTTTGGTGAATTTTTGCAGTGCACCTTGTAGATGATACATGTTATTGCAAGGCGGATTAACCACATTCACAGAATCTGAGAACTTCAGATTCATTTCAGTGCAGAAGGAGGCCATTCAGCCTGGCTCTGTTATCCAGTCCACTTCCATTAGCACAAGCCAATCCCAAGGGCCATATTCCTACATATATTCAGGTGAGGCTGCGTGTCATGGAATCACGGGAGATGGGACATTGGCTGTGGTTAACATTTCTACAACATTTCTCCTGTTACTGAGAGTCAGTGAGGAGGGAGTGGATGCTTGTGCATATAGTGCCAAGTTGCTTTGTGCTGGATGGTGTCAAACTTCTTGAGTGTTGTTGGAGCTGCACCCCAGGGCAAGTGGGGAGTATTCCATCACACTCCTGACTTGTGTCTTGTAAATGATGGACAAGTTTTGGGGTGTCAGGAGGTGAGTTACTCACTGCAGTGAGTAGCCTCTGGTCTGCTCTTGTAGCCACTGTGTTTATGTGGTGAGTCAAGTTCAGTTTATGTTCAATGGTAACCCCCAGGATGTTAATAGTGGAGGATTCAGTGATATTAATAGCATTGAACATCAAAAGCTGATGATTAGATTCTCATTCGTTGGAGATGCTGCCTGCCTTGTCAAGAATCTTATAAGATTTTAAATGTCAACTCTATTTGTCTCCACAGGTAGAAGACCCACTGAGTTTGTGTGTCATTGCCTGGCACAATCATCACTTGCCACTTGTCGGCCCGAAGCTAGATACTGTGCAGAGTGTACTGCATTTGAACATGGACTGCTTCAGTGTCTGACGACTTGTGAATGATGCTGAGCATTGTGCTGTCATCAGTGAACATCCCACTTCTGATCTTATGACAGAGGGAAGGTCATTGATGAAGCAACTGAAGATGGTTGAGACTCGGACACTACCCTGAGAAACTTTTTCAGAGATGTCCCAGAGTTGAGGTGACTGACCTCCCACAATCCAACCATCTTCCTGTCTTCCAGATATGATTCTAACCAGCAGAGAGTTTGCCCCCGATACCCACTGATTCCAGGTTTGCCAGGGCTCCTTGATGCCATACTCGGTCATAGAGTCATAGAGATGTACAGCATGGAAACAGACCCTTCGGTCCAACTCATTCATGCTGACCAGATATCCCAACCCAAGCTAGTCCCGCCTGCCAGTACCCGGCCCATATCCCTCCAAACCCTTTCTATTCATATACCATCCAGATGTCTTTTAAATGTTGCAATTGTACCAGCCTCCACCACTTCCTCTGGCAGCTCATTCCATACACGTACTACCCTCTGTGTGAAAAAGTTGCCCCGTAGGTCTCTTTTATATCTTTCCCCAAACAATGCAGCTTTGATGTCAAGGACTGTCCCTCTCCCCTCCCCTCTGGAATTCAGCTCTTTTGTCCATGTTTGAACCAAGGCTGTAATGAGGTCAGGAGCTGAGTGGCCCTGGCAGAACCCAAATTGGGCATCACTGAGCAGGTTATTGCTGAGCAGGTGCTGCCTGATAGCTCTGTTGATGACACCGTCCATCACTTTATTGATGATGGAGAGTAGACTGAGGGGTGGTAATTGGCTGGGTTGGATTTGTCCTGCTTTATATGAACAGGACATACCTAGGCAATTTTTCACATTGTTGAGTAGATGCCAGTGTTGTAATTATACTGGAACTGCTTGACAAAAGTGCTGGGGATCACTGGAGTAGACTGAGATGGACCATCCACTGAGCACTTCTGGCTGAAGATTGTTGCCAATGTTTCAGCCTTATCCTTTATACTGATGTGTTGGGCTCTTACATCATTGAAGATGGAGATATTTGTGGAGTCTGCTGCGCCAGTGAGTCGTTTAATTGCCCACCACCATTCACGACTGGATGTAGCAGGACTGCAGAGCTTAGAACTGAATCTTGGATTGTGGAATTACTTAATTCTATCACTTACTGCTTATGCTGTTTGACATGTGAGGAATATGCCTGGCATATAGTTGCAGTTTTTACTGGAGTTGATAACCCCAGCACCTCATGGATACCCAGTTTTGAGTTGATTGATCTGTTTGAAGTCTATCCCATTTGGTATGGTGATGGTGCCCCACAACCCGATGGAGAATATTCTCAATATGAAGGTGGGACTTTGTCTCCACTGTGCGGTGTTCACTCTTACCGATGCTGTCATGGACAGATATATCTGCAGCCAGCAGATTGATAAGGATGAGGATAAATTTTGTTTTTCTCTCTTGTTGGCTCCTTTACCACCTGCCGCAGACCCAGTCTAGCAGCTATATCAAACTTAAGGAAGATGTCTATGATTGCACAGAGACGAATGGCAGATCAGGTGATTGGTCAGAATGTGAAGAGTGTCAGAGAATGTCTAAATGGTGAATGTGGAGTAAGACATTAGAATGTGAGAGGAAGCTAGCTAGCAATGTAAAAATGGATAGCTAGAGTTTCTACAGGTATTTAAAATGGGATAGAGCAAGTTAAAAATTGAGTATTGATCTTGCAGAGAGTGAGAATGGACAGTTAATAGCAGATAATATGGAAATGACAGACAAAGTGAACAAATGCTTAGCTTTTGTTTTCATTTTGTCAATACAGGTATGTGTAGTATACACAAGCCTCCTCACAGCCTACTCTGTCTCACATCTCTGTGTGCACAGCCTTCCTAGCCAGCTTCCCCTAGACTGCTCTGTATGGTCATCAGTTCCCTAATCGCAGCACTCTCTGGGTGAATTTCAATCCCCATTCTGAACCATCAGTTACCATGATTTCTGGACAGCACAAGCCTCGTTAAGATGAGTTGCTATTTCACAGATGACTCAATCTCCGAATGAGCCAATACAAATCACTCAGAATTTCTCAGATTGCATGGAGACATTTCAGGTAGCTGGAGCCCCCGGTTCAAATGATAAATCTGAAAGATGGTAAATCACAGCTTGGGGAAATGTGCCTGACAGGTAACACCAGCCATCTCAGTCCAGGGTAAAAACTCAATGTTTATACAACATTAAAGCAGCTTTTAAATGAACACAATAAAAACACATTGAACATGTGCATAAAGACTCAGTGCAGACCATTCACAGCAGCTTTAACTTTGAAGTGCCAGATTGAAATACTTCTGTGTTTTTTAAACCAATCAGGTTTAACTGTGCATGTAAAAAACAGCACATAAAGTACTTCTGCATAGACTGATCACAACATTACCTTTGTCCTCCTAAAACCTCCCCGAATTGGAGTTCATGTAAAATGTCAACATTGCAGTCAGGGCTGAAAATGTGTTGCTGGAAAAGCGCAGCAGGTCAGGCAGCATCCAAGGAGCAGGAGAATCGACGTTTCAGGCATGAGCCCTTCTTCAGGAATGAGGAATATATACTACACATTGCAGTCAATCCAGAGGAGCACTGGGGTGGGTGAGAATGGGGCGATGCTACCCTGAATTCAATGGAAATGACTAATCACTATGGTTCCTCCTTCACCATGGAGACTGGACCTAACAATGGCTGGCTGCATTGCCTCAAGTTAAGCATGAAGATGGAGATTGACATCCACTCGCAACCATTAGGGCCCTGTGTACAATTTGAGGACAGTATCAGCAACAGTCTGGAACATACACACCCTGTCCAGCGTTGGCTCATGCTCCAGAGAATGAGGATCCCACAGGCAGTTTTAAATCATTTTCTCAAGACTGGTTGAAGAAGCTGTTGCTCTGGGATCTGCAAATCTACCCTCAGCCAATATTCCTGCAGGCTCCTTAATCCTCAGGAGATTACTTCATTTCCGGTGCAGATTGCGAGAAGTTAGGCACGTGAGGAGGAGATTACAACATCCCTCCAGCAGCTCACTGGTCAATGCTGAGAAGACCTGGACCTGATAATGACTGAACCTCTGGCTCAGAGTATTGAGTGTCCAGGTGATTTACCTAACCAAATGGTCATCCTGAACACTGCACCAGAAGCAAACACACTGATGTCTATTGGTTGCACCATACAGTGGGCCCCTGATTTATGAAAACCAATTTATGAAAACTCATACTTAAGACCATGATCCTACACAGTGGGTAATTTTAAAGACCCAACATAAAGAACATTTCTGTGCACTTACAAATGGCTCCTTGACATTGTCTTGCATTGTGTTCTGACCTGTGTACAAACTATCCTGTGAACAAAGTCCAGAACAAAACACATTCACAACTCAGGCACAGCCCATACTGTTGCTGTTAATTGATCGTGTTTTATATGAGTCACTCTCTTGAGGTTTGGATACTGGATTTGAAATGTTAACTCTGTTTCTCTCACCATAGTATGAGTGTCTGCAACATTTTTTGTTTTTAATTCAAATTACCAACATTTGCAATATTTTATTTTTATTGCTGTTGACTATTACCTAATCCAGAACAGGCACGGAAAGAAAGGCAGGCAGATATCCTGTATCCATTAGAATCTACCAGGACATGAAATGCTGCTTTCCTGAAAGATGCAGAGCAAGATTTCAGCTTCAGAAACATTGAGAATGAGGTGGGACGGCAGGAAGCAGCTGAGCACCCTTTATACACGCCAATCAAAATTTCATTGGAGCAGGGAGAGTGACAGAACAACCATTACTGCCCGTTCCCCACAAAGTCAGAAATCTCAAGACACCAGGTTATAGTCCAACAAGTTTATTTGAAATCACAAGCTTTCAGAGTGTAGCCCCTACACTTCACCTGACAAGGGGGCTGTGCTCCGAAAGCTTGTGATTATAGATAAACCTGTTGGACGATAATCTGGTGTCATGTGATTTCTGATCTTGTCCAGCCTACTCCAACATCTGCACCTCCACATCATTCCCCACAACTTCAACAAATTTAAAATCATTCACTTATTGTTGAAATGAGAAAGAGAGAAATTGCTACACATTTCATCAAACTGCATCAATAGATTGGTTCAGTGTTTGCTGTCGCTTGTTTCATCATTATACCTGACCCAGGGATTTTTCTGCTACATTATTCCTTTATTCAGGTCCCTCAGTGCAGTTGTTAGCTCTTGTCCCCTCAGAGGCCTGTTCACAAAATGCTGCAGGAGTAGCCTCTTCAAAACTCATGTACAAACAAAAGGTAAAATATCACACAGGACAGTTTTAATTCTGAAAACAAAAAAAACACTCCACAGAAGGACACCTTACCTCCTTATGATGTTCATCTTGGGAGTGCTGAACAAACCACTGGATCGATGCCTGCTGGGATTTGGGGATGCACTCCAGGAAAGTGGAGTTAAATTCAATGCCGAAAATCAACTTCTCTTCAGCTTCGTTGCTCATACCTGTCGATCATTAACCCTGACATAAGTGTGAGGTTTGCAGTAGGGAATTAGTGTGTTAGAACAAATCCTATTCACCAGTTCATGTGTGTTATGAGCTCAGTCAGTATTTATTGTCCATTACTATTTTCCCATGAGGTTAAAACCACCCACCTTCTTGAACCATTACAGTCTGTGTAGTGTAGGAGCCTCCAGAGTACTTTTAGCAAGAGAGTTCCTGAATTTTGACCCAGTCTCTAAACTGACCCAGCCTCACGGGGGAGGCAATGGCTTAGTTTATTATCACTAGACTGTTAATCTAGAGACCCACGTAATGTTCTGGGAACGGGGTTTCAAATCCCACCATTGCAGATGACCCAATTGGAGTTCAACAAAAATCCAGAATTAAGAGTCTAGTGAAGACCACAAATCTATTGTCAATTGTTGGAAAAGCCCAATGATTTACTGATGTCCTTTCAGGAGGGAAACTGCCAGCCTTATCTAGTCTGATCTACATGTGACTCCAGACCCACAGCAATGTGGTTGACTCTTAATCACCCTCTGGGCAATTAGGGATGGGCAATAAATGGTCACCAGTGACACTCTCATCCCGTAAATGAATTTTAAAAATAAGTCAAATCTAAAAATAAGTCAAATCTATCAGGGTTGTTACTGTGACCAAGCCAAAGATTCCAAGCCTTTCCTTATGAGGATTAGATAGGATAGACGGAGAAAGACATTTTCCTCGGATGATGACATCAGCTTGTAACGAGGGGGCATAACTACAAATTGAGGGGTGATAGATTTAAGACTGATGTCAGAGGCAAGTTCTTTACACAGAGAGTGGTAAGGGCGTGGAATGCCCTACCTGCTAATTTAGTCAACTCAGCCACATTAGGGAGATTTAAACAATCCTTAGATAAGCACATGGATGATTTTGGGATAGTGTAGGGTGACGAGCTGAAAAAAGTCTACAAGTCGGTGCAACATCGAGGGCCGAAGGGCCTGTTCTGCGCTGTATTGTTCTATGTTCTATGATTAATGTAAACAGTTCACTCTCAGTTTGAGCTGATTTAGATGATTTCAGCCACTGTCAGTCAGTTCTTAATATTTTTGAGTGGAGAAAACTAATATTCAATGAAAAGCTCTGTTTATCGGGTGCTATCGGTATTAAAGTTTTCTCTGCATTAACTGAAAACAGAAAGAATAAACCAGGAAGAAATCAATCCGAAACTGGATATTGTTTTTAGGAAAATAAATGAAGAACTATGATAGCTTCCACAATGAGCAGGAAACAACATCTTGTATAATTTGTCTTTACGCAACAAACTGCACTGGTCTGTCAGTCTCACCTGATTCAAAGGCTAATGATCCGCTTAGAAAATGATAGGCAATAAAGCATTGAGCCAAACAGATTTCCCCAGTACTTGGCTGGAGTTATATTTGACTGGTTAGCACCACATGTTAGCCTGGTGATTTTCGGACAATCATTAGTGGTTTGATCTCACTCAGCAACAATGCTTAATGACAAATCACAGACAAGAATTGGGAAATCTGTAGAGTCCCTGTTAGTTTATAGTCAGAATACTGGACACCAAGCATCAAAAGTTCAACATGACCCCTTCCCTTATCACCTTCACCTTGTTTAGGATAAAACAAAAGTGCATTTGATACACAAACTGTCAAGTGTTTTCCAAGTGCCTTTCAGAGATCCAAGTTACTTGCTTTACCTCTTTGAATGAGAAACACCAAAGATTGAAAGAACGGTAATGACAGTAACATTGCTGCAAATTCTTACCCGATAAGAAATGTGCAGTGATGGGATGTTGTGAATTGGTTTTGAAAACTAATTTCAATGGACATGAAAAACGTAATGACAGGTTTTGCTTCTTTCACTGTATCCTTCTGAACCATTGATATCAATGGTGGCAGTGACCAGCACTCCTGTCACTGAGCCATAAGGCTCCGGGTTCATGTCCCACTCCAAGACTTGCCCAGGAAAGCCAAGCCTGACCCTCAAACGCAATGCTGAGGGAGTGCCGCACTGTTGGAGGGTCAGTCCTGAGGGAGTGCCGCACTGTCAGAGGGTCAGTGCTAAGGAGTGTCGCACTGTCAAAGGGTGATTGCTGAGGGAGTGCAGCACTGTCAGATGGACAGTGCTGAGGGAGTGTCGCACTGTCGAAGGGTGATTGCTGAGGGAATGTCGCACTGTCGGAGGGTCAGTACTGAGGGAGTGCTGCACTGTCGGAGGGTCAGTGCTGAGTGAGTGGGCATTGTTGGAGAGTCAGTACTGAGGGAGCGGCGTACTATCACAGGGTGATTGCTGAGGGAGTGCCGTACTGTTGGAGCATCAGTGCTGAGGCAGTGCCGCACTGTAGGAGGGTCAGTACTGAGGGAGTCCCTACTATCAGAGGGTCAGTGCTGAGGGAGTGCTGCACTGTCGGAGGGACAGTGCTAAGTGAGTGGACACTGTTGGAGAGTCAGTACTGAGGGAGCGGCGTACTATCACAGTGTCAGTACTGAGGGAGTGCTACACTGTCAGAGGGTCAGTACTGAGGGAGTGCCACACTGCCGGAGGGTCAGTGCTGAGGAAGTGCTGCATTGTCGGAGGGTCAGTGCTGAGGGAGTGCCGCACTGTCGGAGGGTCAGTGCTGAGGGAGTGCTGCATTGTCGGAGGGTCAGTGCTGAGGGAGTGCCGCACTGTCGGAGGGTCAGTGCTGAGGGAGTGCCGCACTGTCGGAGGGTCAGTGCTGAGGGAGTGCCGCACTGTCGGAGGGTCAGTGCTGAGGGAGTGCTACACTGTCGGAGGGTGAGTGCTGAGTGGGTTCTACACTGTTGAATGTGCTACTTTTTCAATGAAACATTTACCTGTTGCTCTATGTGCCAGTTTATATGAATATGTAACATCCCATTGTCCTATTTTAAAGAAAAACAGAAGAGCTTTTAGAAGAGTCTTGGCTGTGGTCTATCTCCCAATATCAGAATAAAGGTGGGTAATCTGGTTCCTATCACATTGTTGTTTATGGAGGCTGTGTTTGTGTGTGTGAAAATCAGCTGCCTGTGTATCTATATTGATGCAGTGACCCACCTTAAAAATACTTCATTGGCTGCAAAGCCTTTTCTGGAAAACTCCGGTGTTTATGCAAACTCTGATAATAATGTAAATACTTCTTCAGTTTCAAAAGCAGTCACCCCATTGCTGGTTTGTTGAAGCTTATTCTGGAGTTAAATGTTTCTGTTATCATTCTCAGGATTTGGGCTTTGTTTACTGGTCCAATTCCTGATTGCCCCTTGAGAAGGTGGGGGTGAGCTGCCTTCCTGAAACCACTGCAGTCCATCTGCTGTGTGTTGACCCACGATGCCCTTTGGGTGGGAATTCCAGGATTTTGACCTAGTGACAGTGAAGAAACGTCAATATATTTCCAAGTCAGGACGGTGAGTAGCTTGGATGGGAACTTGCAGGGGGTGGTGTTGCCATGTATCTGCTGCTTGTCCTTCAAGATGATAGTGGTTGTGGGTTTGGAAGGTGTTATTGAAGGATCATTGGTAAGTTTCTGCAGTGTATCTCATAGATGGTACGCTCTGCTGTTACTGAGTACCAGTGATGAAGGGAGTGGATGCTTGTGGCTGTGTGCCAATCGAGCCGGCTGCTTTGTGTCAAGCTTCTTGAGTGTTATGAGCGTGAAACATACAGCACTGCTTCAGGTTATCTCCATATCCTGGAGTGGGTCCATAATTTGACAGCCAGTATTTTAATGCCAAATCCCAGCCATCTATCGATTTGATTTCTGATCAAACGCTGCCTGAATTTTAGAATTCTGAGGCTTGATCTCATCGTTTCCTATTTCCAACTTTCTCCAGTACTACAAGCCTCAAGAACCTCTGCCCTCCTCCCATCCTGAACCCTTGTGCGTTTCTTGTTTTAATTACTCTACTATTAATGGCTGTGCCTTCTGCAATCTGGGTCCTAAAGTTTTGCAGTTCCCTCCCTAACCCTTTCCCCTGCACTACTTTAAGACACTCCGTAAAATCTATATCTTTGACCAAGCACTTTCCATTGTCCCCAATATCTCCTTATATGGCTCAATGTCAACTTGGTAACACTTAGGATGTTTAATGATGTTGAGTGAGCAACAAACATAATTTATTGGCAACTTGGGAAGATGTGACCCTGAAATCCCCGAGAGACTTCACTGAACTTTGCAACGTCGTTGGTCCTTTACATGTGGGAATTCTGAAGGAAGAGTCAAAAATTGAATAAAAACATCAGAAGTGTTCTTATGTTTTGTTAGATGTTTTATTCTGGAGCTAGAAGTAATTTGGACAATGACGTCAATTTTGGCTGACTTTATAACACAGTGGTCAGACCACACTCACAAGCCTAAGCACACCACACCACAAAAAAGGACTTAAATACAGAAAGCAGAGGAAACAAGACAGATCCCAAGTGTAATAAGGATCAGCCATGAGGGAAGATTAGAGGATTTAGCCTCCTCCACCACTTGTGTCAATTTCCCACACTCTCTGTAATCTCCGTAGAAGTGGTTTCCTGGCCTTTGATTGGATTAAAAAGTGGCTTAGCAACAGAAAACAGATGGCTTCGATAATCAGGGAAGTGTTCTTACATGGGGCCGATGCTGAGGAATCTCTCTGTGAATCCCCTACATGGGCCTGTGCTGTCCTCTGCCAAATTTCAGGCAGGAACAGAACTCTGAGTGAATATCTAATTTTGAGCATGTCTGCTTTACTCCATTGGTAACTTAAGTTGCCAGAAACATCTGAATAGAAAGTTCATTTAGTGGCATGTTTTTTTTATATATCCCCTGAATTCTATCACTGTCTTTTTTTTCCCAAAACAGTGAGTGGCTCACTTTGAGGTAATTCCTGAGCTCACTGTGCAGTCAATAGGAGGGAGACTGGAAAGCTTAGAATTCAAATGGTCCTCCGTCTTCGTACAGAAATGGCCACCATCAGCACGATCAGAGATTAGAAACTCATTAATGATTATGCTCTTCTGAAGCATCTCAGTATGTGTTAAAGGCACTACACAAATGCAAGTGGGGGTTGGCAATGTTGAACAATCAGCACACACTCACAACCATCAGCAGTGGCAGGTCTGAACCTTAGTCACCTCTGAACTTGGGTTACCACTTGTTCTAACCAGCACCTGATATTCCTCAAGGCTGTCAGAGTCAACACATACTTCGTGTTTTGTTCAATTCTAATTCTCTTTGAAAATGATAAGATTTCTTCAGCTCTTCCATTTGTCCAGTATTCTGTAATCTCAGAGCTGCAGACTTGGTTACATTCAGGAATCCAGGTATTTTCAAATTTTTAGAATCTTTGTAATGTAATAAATGGTAAGTGCAGACAAGGATTCCTGAGTTTATTCAAGATGTATACCTAACACTTAAAGCTAATTTGACCAAAATCTAAGCCAGATTTTCACTGACTCTCAATCCCCAATGTTTGATCATGTTGAACATACAGTATTTCTTACACTAAGGAACACAAACGTTGTATGAAAACTTATAGTCTCTAAATTCTGAAGCACTTAATATTCCTCAGAATAATTAAACAATCTGTATTCATAAGTGAAATTCAAATAAAACTTCTAGTGCTGTGGCTTCAGATATAAAATATTATTGACTGCCTTCCTTCTAAACACTTTTACAAGACAACATCTGCAATAAAAGATGTAGAAAAAAACTTACTCTCTTCCAGGTCCCAGCACTGGCTGATGGGGTCCCCATGTTTTACATCTTGACGTCTAGTCCGCCTGTACAAACATCATAAATGCCAATGAAATATTCATCACAGAAAGCTTGCTTTGATCAGTTAACAAAGGGCAAAAAAATCTCTGAAGCAAAATGTTTTTGCAGTTTGCAGTTGTGAAATTGCTCACCATTACAATAAGGGCTGCTATTTTATTACACTTCCTTTACCAAGCGTGACTCCATCAGCAGTGTGTCAAATTGCAGAGACTCATTAAGTCATTCCTCAGTGATTAATCATTATTTATCTATTGCTTTGTGCTCTAGCATGCAGAGGGGAATGATGAATGGAGCAGCTCTCTTACACATTGGCTTAAAACATTTTTTAACCACAAAGTCTGCTGTATAAGTAATTGGTTACATTAATCATACATCACTTAATAGCTACCACTCAATTTGCCTTGTCTGCTTTCCTACTCATTGTCACCTTGGTAATATTTTCCACAGTAGACCATGCACTTCACCTAAGTCTTTGGATAAATAAATAGATGTTTAAATCTGCTGCATTGACAGTGCCATTAATACTGCTCAGGTAAGATTCACACACCTTGTGTAAAAAAAATACTGCTCAGGTGAAATGGTTGTGAAAAATTGAAATGTGAAAGGGATTTTCCAGCACACTCTGAGACTGCCATCTGGTCATATCACAATGGTGATTGTTAGCGCTCAGTTCACAACAACTTTCACTCTCTCTTAAAGGAACAGCTCACGCCTTCAACTTCATAACACCACTGACCACCACAATAGACGCCAACCACCCCAACAGCACCTGACCACCTCAATAGCCCCTGGCCTGACTACCATCCCGATCACCTAGTAATCACCCTCCCCCAAGCCAACTGTTGCCCCTTGACCTGACCTGGCTACCTGCACCCATCCTGTCCACCTTCACCCACCCTGTCCACCTTCACCCACCCTGTCCATCTCACCCGCCCTGTCCATCTCACCCGCCCTGTCCACCTCACCCACACTGTCCACCTTCACCCACCCTGTCCATCTCACCCACACTGTCCACCTTCACCCATTCTGTCCATCTCACCCACCCTGTCCATCTCACCCATCCTGTCCATCTCACCCACCCTGTCCATCTCACCCACCCTGTCCACCTTCACCCACCCTGTCCTCCTTCACCCACCCTGCCCATCTCACCCACCCTGTCCATCTCATCTACCCTGCCCATCTCACCCACCCTGCCCATCTCACCCATCCTGTCCATCTCACCCACTCCGTCCACCTTCGCCTATCCTGTCCACCTTCACCCACCCTGTCCATCTCACCCCGCCCCCCCCGTCCATCTCACCCACCTTGTGCCCCTATCCATTTACCCATTCACCTCGTGTTCTATTCACTAATAAACAAAGAGTTGACCATTACACTTATTGTACAATGGCAAGTGCAGTAACAGTTGGGGCATGCGTAGTCTTCTCCCAGCTCTGCTGGAGTTCCCGAAGGGACAGTGTACTTTGCACTGCTGTGACCCCTGGGAAGGGAGGATCTTGAAGGAAAGCTGTCATGGTGTTAGCTCAGGAGAATCTCAGAGTTTCAGCAATCCCATCATCATCGCCACTGCTTGGGAGATTCAGACTGCTTTCTGAAGCACCCATCCACATTCTCCAGTTCCTTTGACTTGTTGACACCAATTTTCCAACATCTATCCACTTTCATTTGCAAGGAGTTAGATTTTCTGATCCTATCAATTTCTAATTGGTATTACTGTCCCAACAATCCACTGGTAAACAGTGCTCAATAATTCTCAGGAGTCCTCAAAGCACTTTGTTCAAATTTCATGTTAAGGTTCAGATGATGATCACACCAAAGCATCAAGGTTCAGCTGGCTAAAGGTAGAGATTCTTTGTCACTGAGCCCAATGTGACTTTCCTCCTTTACACTGCAATATTCCAGACTAAAACTAGTGTCAATAACCACAGCTTCAATGGACAGCAGGTATACACTTAAACAGGACCATTACTCAATGCCAATATTCTGAACCAAGGCCTGTAACTGCTATAAGGCCATGAGCTCAGGCCTGTTTCTGAACAGTGCCTTTCGCTGAGATCACTGAGTGTATGATGCTAAGACTAGTAGCTGTGAGTGATATCTCTAAGAGGATTAATTGCTGTGGTATTTTCCTAGATGACCACTACTGGTATTTTATGGTATTTGCCGTCTCCACCACTGTATGGTACTGGGTAAGGGTTGTTTGATTAGTTTGCTGCTACCAATCCTCATTTATCTTGGCCCTATTTTATGATTAAGACCATAATACCATAAGAAATAGGAGGCGAAGTAAGGCCATTCGGCCCATCGAGTCCACTCTACCATTCGATCATGGCTGATGGGCATTTCAATGCCACTTACCCGCACTCTTGGGTATCCTTTAATTCCTTGTGAGATTAAGAATTTATCAATCTCTGCCTTGATTAGTGTTAAAGGATTTATAGAAGAGACGTTACTGTTCACTAACAAGGTTTATTGTCTGACGTGTGGTCAGGCATAATTATCAGGACTTTAGCGAACTGGATACATCTGCTCTCTCTGAAAATTACAGAAGATCTCCTTCCTTGATCCACAGACTTTGTGTGACATTACTAGAATGAGTTGAGCCTATATAACTTAACCCTTTCAGAATCCATTAACTTATACAACACTTCCTATCCTTATTTCTAAATCAGTCCATGGTCTCACCCCTGTCTTTCTCTATAACTTCAAACATCTCTGCAATCTCCTGCGGTCACTGTAAACTTATAGTTCTGGTTTCCTGCACATCCCCTTATTTCTTTGTTTCATTATTTTCAGCCTTATCTTCAGCTGGATGGGTCTGAAGCTCTGCAGTCCCCTCACCTAAATCTTTCTGCTGCTATATGGCTCTCTCTTGCCTGTTCCAACACTTCCATCACCCTTCACTACACAACTGCTCCGACACACCTGAACCTCTCCTGCCTCCATTAGCTCAGTATATAATGTTGTTTGATAATGCTGTTTGGGCCAATTTGCTTCTTTAAAGGCTCCTATTAATGCAAGTTGTTGTTGCAGTACTTGGATTATTTTTGGGCAATTGCTCCAAGTGGCTATAGTTGCAAATGGGTGTTCACCATCTAGCGAATGTTAATGGGAGCCCTGGATTTCCCTGAGCCATGGTGCACTGGGAGCCCTGGATTTCCCTGAGCCATGGTGCACTGGGAGCCCTGGATTTCCCTGAGCCATGGTGCACTGGGAGCCCTGGATTTCCCTGAGCCATGGTGCACTGGGAGCCCTGGATTTCCCTGAGCCATGGTGCACTGGGAGCCCTGGATTTCCCTGAGCCATGGTGCACTGGGAGCCCTGGATTTCCCTGAGCCATGGTGCACTGGTGTGGTCGTCAGTCAGCTCCAGGCATGACCATCCTTATCCCCACAGTCCCTGAATGCTCAGGCAATTAAACTGAATTAAACTCAATGACATGTCCCACCCTGAGCTGGAAACACATTTGTGGAGAAAACAATTGGAGGCAGTTTTTAGTTTGGCCGCATTATTGGCGACCTGACTGTCCTTTGCACTGATTTTAACAGAACAGAAGATCAATCCTGCTGCATAACAGGCATCTATTCTCAGCACGAGATCCTACTCATAGCCAAAGGAAAATTCATTATCTTTATTTTAAAATCACTTAATCAGTTAATATTAATATGCAAAATTAGGAATCATGTCCTCAAATCAACAATTTGAAGCTTGCATGCTGAGCTGAGACCTCAAGTTGAACAGATTTGAAGGTGATCATTAAGTTGGTAAAGGATGTGTATCTGAAGGACTCACATGTGGTTGCAGAATGATCACTCATCTCCAACAGTGTACAGTACATGTATTGCTAATTATTATTATTTCAATGAAGTTCAGGGAATGTGGGATGCATCATTTTTGATCTTTGCTCTCTGTTGAGGTATCCAATTTAATCACTGAGTGCTCTATTCGCTCTCTGGATTCCTAGATTTCTCTCTCCTCAAAAGTGAAATGCTGCAGGGCTGGAAACAAGCACAGAGACTGCTGGAGTAACTCAGCAGGTCTGCGAGTAACTGGTGACATGTTAACTGTAATTTTCCAGTGTTCTGTGTTTGCTGTCTAGAAATCTCTGTTCAGGGAGATTATGCTTGCTTGAAAGAGTTAAATCTCAGGTGTGGTGCCTCACATAGTCTTTTCACAATCTGTGCATCGGTGAATCCCTTTCATTTCAGGCTATGCACCCCAGTCTTGGTACTGAACAATTGCTAGCAGCCAGAAAATAAGAGAGTCCAACTTTTGCAAAGGGCTGAACAATGTGGAGACAGTATGACTTTGCAGCCCAGAGTATATTAGACCGTTAAACAGCCCCATGAGCTTGCTCCACAGTTCAATACCATCATCTAACGTTTCTCATCTCCATTTCCCTGTCTTTTCCACATAACCCTTAATTCCATGACTGATTGAAAATCTATCTGTCTCAGCATTAAAATTACACAAGGTCTCTGCCCACCTCCTACATCCCCACAGCTCTCTGCAGCAAGGAGTTCCAAAGACTCAACTCCTCATCTCAATGTCAAATTGGCACCTCTTTACACACTGCAAAAAATGAGGTTGCAAAGTCAGGAACCAGAAGGACAGAGATTGAATGATTGCCACAACAGAAAATGATCCCCTAGTAAATCACTTCAAGAAAACTTGGAGCGAGATAAGAGCCGGGTTGCATGCTACACAAGTATAATATGATGGAATTTTTTGGTAAAGTAATTGAGTTATCTTTGGCCTTCTCTCAAGCAATGCAACTTTAAGAGAAAATGTAAACAGCCTCCAGCAATCAATAAATTCAAGAAATATGAAAACAAAGGCTTCTGTTTCTTTATAACTGTTACCAGCTGAATACAGCTGGCTATAACCCACCTTTTTGATGCTGGGGCATAACGGGAACATGAGCTGCCGTCCCAGGCACAGTAGGGGTCTCTGGCTAAACAGCATTCAGTACAAGCCTTGCCATAGATGTCACATCGATGCAGCCAGAGCTGGACCAGACCATCACGTGAGCCGATGTATAATTGCTGCTGTCATTAAAAAGCGAAACAAAAAAAATCAACTGCTGTTTCCCAAGATTCCTGGTGTTACATTTTCCTCTGGATCGGAACAATCAACATAAATTAACATAAACACTTTAAAAATGTACCTGTTTTGAAGATATCGCCATGTTTAAAATTGGAGAAGGAGCCTGAGAAAATAAGGAAGAAATTTCAGATGTTGCATATTTAAGTTCAGCCTGTTGCCAATTATAACAATAAAGGATCAAAGGTTTTCATTTGTATTTTGTCTGAATGACCCAGCAGCCAAAATCAGAGGCTCAACACTGATGGCATTCCCACTGTATTCTGGACCTAAATACAGATGAAGATTGTTGGGTAGATTTCATGAATCAAGCTCCCCAGAACAGAATCTCACTGGATGGAAGGAGCGATCTGAAAACACTCACAGATCTCAGTAGCTGACCAGGTGCAAAGCGTATTACAGAGATTTTATGGATAATAGTTCTTGTAGACTTATATTGGAAGGATTGGGGATAGCTAGATTTTCTTTTTCAAGAGGTCAGTTAAAGGGCTTTGGAACTTTGTTTTTAAACAAGCCATTTCTTGGTAGTCATACGCATTGTGATAACTGCAAACTTTGTGAAGGTTTGTAGCTCAGGTTGAGGTTTAGGGTGTAGGTTTGCTCGCTGAGCTGTAGGTTTGATATCCAGGCGTTCCATTACCTGGCTAGGTAACATCATCAGTGGCGACCTCCAAGTGAAGCGAAGCTGTTGTCTCCTGCTTTCTATTTATATGTTTGTCCTGGATGGGGTTCCTGGGGTTTGTGGTGATGTCATTTCCTGTTCATTTTCTAAGGGGTTGATAGATGGCATCTAGATCTATGTGTCTGTTTATGGCGTTGTGGTTGGACTGCAGGCCTCTAGGAATTCTCTGGCATGTCTTTGCTTAGCCTGTCCCAGGATAGATGTGTTGTCCCAGTCAAAATGGTGGTTTTTTTCATCCGTATGTAGGGCTACGAGGGAGAGAGGGTCCTGTCTTTTTGTGGCTAGCTGGTGTTCATGTATCCTGGTGGCTAACTTTCTTCCTGTTTGTCCTACATAGTATTTGTGGCAGTCCTTGCATGGAATTTTGTAGATGATGTTGGTTTTGTACATGGGATGTACTGGGTCTTTTAAGCTTGTTAGTTTTTGTTTGAGAGTGTTGGTGGGTTTGTGTGCTACTAGGATTCTGAGGGGTCTTAGTCGTCTGGCTGTCATTTCTGAAACTTCTTTGATGTATGGTAAGGTGGTTAGGGTTTCTGGCTGTGTTTTGTCTGCTTGTCGTGGTTTGTTCTTGAGGAATCTGCGCACTGTATGTTTTGAGTATCCGTTCTTCTTGAATACGTTGTATAGGTGGCTCTCCCCTTGTTTCCGAAGTTCGTCTGTGCTGCACTCACTGCAGAATCCCTGCTAGAAGAATGAAGCTGCTCATCTCAGTTCTCCTGTATCTGGAAAAGGACACTTAGTGTGGATCAAGGGTGATAAGCTGGAGGCGTGGTCCACAAAGTGTTTCTCAATATTTTCTTAATGACTGCATTTACAATAGTCACCAGTGATAACTGCATGTATTCAATGATATCTGCCTTTAGGTGTCAAAAAGCCATCTATACTCCTCACTCCTTATTGTATTTACCTTCAAGAACAAAAACCTATGGGCTATTTGTGGTGTTTTTAAACTCTGCAGAAAAAAAAAATCATGATCTTATTTTCCTTTTGTATATCTCTTATGTGGTTTTTAGGTTATTCAGAGGGGTAAACATTTCTACTTTCATATTACAAACTCTGTATGTTAACCAGTTTTTGAATGAGATGGAAAAGTTTCTTTTTCAAATAAATCAGCAAAGTTATATTTTTTAATAAAACTGGATGATGAATCTTTTTGTTTTAAGTTTAATGCAGAGAAAGCACATTATTGGTCAACATTGGGTAAGACAATTCCATTTGTGTAGTGACTCCTGGAATTGTGAGAGTGTAGAGCAACAGTGCCTTACCGCCCCCCCAACCCCCCCCAACAACCCCCCCCACCCCAACCCCCACCCCCCCAACCCCCACCACACCCTCCAACCCCCACCCCCACAACCCCCAACCCCCCACCACACCCTCCAACCCCCAACCCCAACCCCAACCCCCACCCCCACCCCCCCAACCCCCACCACACCCCCCAACCCCCACCCCCCAACCCCCACCCCCACCCCCCCAACCCCCACCACACCCTCCAACCCCCACCCCCCAACCCCCACCCCCACCCCCCCAACCCCCACCACACCCTCCAACCCCCACCCCCCAACCCCCACCACACCCTCCAACCCCCACCCCCCCAACCCCCACCACACCCTCCAACCCCCACCCCCCCAACCCCCACCACACCCTCCAACCCCCACCCCCCCAACCCCCACCACACTCTGCAACCCCCACCACACTCTGCAACCCCCACCCCCCCAACCCCCACCACACCCTCCAACCCCCACCCCCACCCCCACCCCCCCGGTCAAGGAAAATAGAGTAGGATCTTTTCATTGCCAAACATCCCCATGTATTTGTCACAATCCTTAAACCGTAACATTTTTATCAATACTGAATTAAATACAGATAGTCTTCATTTAGGATTGCCTCAATGCTTGAACATTTTTATTTTGCTTGAACATTTTTATTTGTAGGGCCAATTTCTTTGAGTTACATTTGCATTTCTGGTTTTATGTCATGCAATGCAAATCACAGCAACATTGCAGATTGACGTCTAGACCCAGTCAGGGCTGAGAAAACTCGGGGAGTTCTTCAGGAGAAGATAGAGACACATCAAAGTCTGTGAATTTAGGAATGTGAATTTATAAGGTATTTCTGTTATATTCAGTGGTTTAATTTGCCTTGAAAGGTATTTCATCCAGTAACATATAGTGCCGCACATGCAGGTTATAACATTTGAACTTGTGCATAGGTTTCTCTAAATGCAAAAATGTTCGAAGGAATCTAACACTGGCTTTAAGCTTTGATCCTGTTAGGGACCCATGCTTCAGTTCACTTATATTAACAATTGTTGGTACCAGAAACATGACTTTAAATTAAGATTACTTATAATTTAAATTACTGCATCATATGCAGACATTATCAAGTCTTTGAAATTGATACCAAGGAATTCATAATTGGAAAAGTTCAATTTCTTTTCACTTGTACCAGCTAATGTAAAGTCAGCCATACTTTCTGCTGTTACATAAATTTCTTTTGTGAAGGCTTTTAGATTTTTCATCTATTGAAACTGCCTTCAACAAAAGCAACATACCAGCTCAAGAAAGATAATGGCAATCAGTGAGGGGCCTCTCCAATGTAAATCTGTCTTCCTGTATTACTGGATTACTATTGTAGGCATCCTAATGTGGAGAGATACTAGAGCAACTGATTTTGGCAGTTGACTGCATGACTCACAGTCAGAAAAGAATTCTGCTTACCAGCCTGTACTGTGCTCTGGACCGAACCATTACATTTTTTATACACCGACAATTTAGAATGAAATGCTTCAATACTTGGGCAAGTTTATAAACACTCAACTGATCCAAGAAGTGATCTGTTAAACTGTTTTTAAATGAGATTCCACAGTGTAGATAGCCAATGCACAAAAAGAGATGGTTTTACCATGGGTTTTAATGGCATTCCCCTCCAAAGTCTGGTGGAGAGCTATTTCCAAAGTTATACTGTCACCCTTCAATTGATTTTTTTAAAATCTGCAGAAAATCACTAGAATTCTCTATTGAATTTAATCTAAATGACTCCACTATGCATAAAAGTTTATAACAAAGGCTGGTACTGATAATACAGAATGTCTTCTCTACAGCGTGACCATTGTGTTTTCATCCACAAAGATAGCAAGTATTATTAGAACTTGAAAATACATGTTTTAAGGTTTGATTTTCAGAACAGTTTCGGTACCTTAAACACCTGAAGTTCCTCCAGAACAAGCTCTTCTGTAACCCAGTTTTCCTTTGTCACACTCACCACCTTTAAAATTGTTCCAATATCTGAGGGGAATATAGAAATTAACATATATATTTTAAGAAAACAAAATTTAAGTAACCTTTCCCCTAGAAAATGAGGCAACATGTCATCTGAAATTGCAGGAAAAGCTCAGCAGATCTGTCAGCATCTGTGCAGAGAAAGCAGGGTTAACGTTTTGGGTCCAGTAACCCTCTGCACAACTTCAGAATGGCAATCTGAAGAAAGGCCACTGGATCTGAAATGTTAGCTCTCTCTCTCTCTCCATAGACGCTGCCAGATCTACTGAGTTTTTCCAGCAATTTCTGTTTTTGTTTCTGATTTACAGCATCTGCGGTTTTCTTTTTTTCCTCAATATACAATCTGCTTTGGTTAATAACTCTGACTTAATTCAGATAGCTGTGCTCCCTGCTAGCACTCTCACTGTCCAAGGGCATGACCCACCTAATCCTGGTCACTGTCACCTCTTCAGTGTAACTAGGGGTGGGAAATCAAGGCAGTTTAGCTCGTGACATTGACATCCTGAAAATAGAATGGGAGTTATTTTAAAACCTTACACCAAGGCTGCAAGGCTGAGAGGCTTTTAGCTGGCATATCTGGCAGTTATTATTTCGACTGTAAACTAACGTTATTACAAAGGCTAGTTAAAAACAAGACTGCACCTGGATTTATTATCCCAACTATAACGAACGTAAGTCCCACATGTAAAACCCATCCCTGTGCCACAAACACCCAGAGCAGGATCACAACGGACCAATAAGAGGCTCTGTTCCAGCTCCCGACTCAAGGATGTGACAGTACTGGCACTGGATGTCTGCTTCTCTGTTTATTCCCTCCCTTGATGTACACAGCCCCCAACCTCGGTTAAACGTCCTTTCTCCCTGCTAATTACCTGGAGGAAGAACACCCTGCTGATTCAGGTGAATTATGGGCACTGATCCAGACTTCTATAAACAGTCACTACAGTCCATAAAGAAACTCATTGTGTGAACACTTTTAATGTTTCGATTATGCACTAGAGTGTATTTAGTTTCTGATCTTATCACTGGACAGCACAAGGCTTTGGGCAGGTTCTCTCCCTGAAACAAAGCAAACTCAGGATGCCAATAAGGAAGCAATTAAGACAGAGTTAAACAGTCTAATCCAAAGCTGGGGCCCTCAGATAAACTACGATCCAATAATTTTTCATAATAATTGAAACTGGGTAGAACGAGCCAATCTCTCAAGTGGAAAACCTATCCATCGCAGCAAAAATAGGAACACAAATCATAAAGAAACAGATTGTGTTTCCAAGAATAAAACACCTAATCTCTATGTCAACCAATGCTTTTATGTTTCCCTTTATAAAAATTCTCACTCTAATTCTGCCGATTAATTTTGGATATCCCATTTTATGTTGAAACTGGGGAAATTCCAGCAATGATTCATCAGAATAAGACTACAGAACTGAGTTCTACAGAGAGGTTAAACTTATGTCCTGCATCCCAGAGGTAAGGAAATTAAACCTCAAGCTGCCTGATCTGCTTGGAGCGACAGTGTAATCAATAAGTTGATAAAGGGTGTCTGAGAACCCAGAGCAAGAAATCCAGCTTGGAATTTATCACATTGGTGGGAAGATTAACTTAGTTAAAATGCACAAAACCTTTAGATATTAAAAAGCTAAAACCTCGGAGGTGCAGGTGAATGTAAGACTACGAGAAGATGGGAAGGATGTGAACAAGGAACAAGAGTAGGCCATTTGGCCCCTTGAAGCCTGTTCTACTATTCAATAAGATCATAGCTGATCTGATTTTAACCTCAATTCCAATGTGTATAACAACCACCTGCTGGTCCCTCTCCCCTTTGAGAATACTCTGAGATATCCTTGGTCTCGGCACTAGGGAGGCAACACACAATTCTGATCTCCCGCTTCGGCCACAGAAACGTCTGTCTGTCCCTTTGACTAGAAAGTGCCCTATCACAATTGATCACTTGGAACTTGGTTACTTTTGAGCCAATCTTGGAAGCAGAAAGCTGGCTGGCTGTGCAGGAAGACCAGAAGGTGGCTAATGGGGTGCCACTATTTAAAAAAGGTGTTAAGGAAAAGCCAAGGAACTATAGACTGGTGAGCCTGATATCAGTGGTGGGCAAGTTGTTGGAGGGAATCCTGAGGGACAGGATTTGCATGTTTTTGGAAAGCCAAGAAATCATAGTCAGCATGGCTTTGTGCATGGGAAATCATGTCTCACTAACTTAATTGAGTTATTTGAAGACATTACAAAGTGGATTGATGAGGGCAGAGTGGTGGATGTGATCTATATGGACTTCAGTAAGGCATTCAACAAGGTTTCCCATGGGAGGCTGGTTAGCAAGGTTACAGAATACAGGGAGACTTAGTTATTTGGATACATAACTGGTTCAAAGGCAGAAGACAGAGGGTGGTGTTGGAGGGTTGTTTTTCAGACTGGAGGTCTGTGACCAATGATGTACCATGAGAATCGGTGCTGGGTTATTTATCTAAATGATTTGGATGAATTTAGGAGGCATAGTTACTAAGTTTGCAGATGACAATAAAATTGGAGGTATAGTGGACTGCCAAGAAGGGTACCTCAGATTGCAACAGGATCTTGATCAAATGGGCCAATGGGCCAAGGAATGGCAGATGGAGTTTAATTCAGATAAATGCAAGGTGCTGACATTTTGAAAAGGCAAATCTTAACAGGACTTATACACTTAATGGTAAGGTCCTGGGGAGTGTTGCTGAACAAAGAGACCTTGGAGTGCAGGTTCATAGCTCCTTGAAACTGGAGTCGCAGGTAGATAGGATAGTGAAGAAGGTGTTTGATATGCTTTCCTTTATTGGTCAGAGTAATGAGTACAGGAGTTGGGAGGTCATGTTGCTGCTGTACATGACAGTTAGACCACTTTTGGAATACTGCATTCAATTCTGGTCTCCCTCCTATAGGAAGGATGTTGTGAAACTTGAAAGGGTTCAGAAAATGCTTACAAGGATGTTGCCAGGGTTGGAGGGTTTGAGCCACAGGGAGAGGCTGAGTAGGCTGGGGCTGTTTTCCCTGGAGCATCGGAGGCTGAGGGGTAACCTTCAGGATAAATAGGTTAAATAGGATCGAGAGGATAAATAGACAAGGTCTTTTCCTTGAGGTGGGGAGTCTAGAACCAGGGCATAGGTTTAGGGTGAGAGGGGAAAGTTATAAATGGGATCTAAGGGGCAATGTTTTCACACCGAGGGTGGTACGTGTCTGGAATGAGCTGCCAGAGGAAATGGTGGAGGCTGGTACAATTACAACATTTCAAAGGTATCTGGATGGATACATGGACAGGAAGGATTTAGAGGGACATGGGCCACGAGTTGGCAAATGGGACTAGATTTATATCGGACATCTGGCCAGCATGGACAAGTTGGACCGAAGGGTCTGTTTCTGTGTTGTATATCGCGATGACTCTACATCCCCTGATAATCTTTCATCCCTTTATAATCAAGATTCTATCTACCTCTTTCTTAAAAATATTTAAGATTCTGCATCCACTGCCTTTTGAGGAATGGAATTTCAAAGATTCTCAGCCCTCAGACAGAAGAAAACGTTTCCTCATCTCAGTATGAAATATTTAAGTATGTTTAAGCAGTTCGGGAATCCCCCAGGAGAGAGAACATCTTTTTCACATCCACATGGCCAAATCTCTTCAGGATCTTATATGTTTTAATTAAATCAGCCCAGGAAGTACAGACCTAGCCTATCTAGCCTTTCCTCACATGGTATCCCAGGTATTCATCTCGTTGACATGAAGCCTTGATCTTAGACATATGCCTAAAACAAGTTTCAAACAGCAATGCACTGAGACTCTCTCAGCTTCTCACACTCCTCCAGCTCTCTAACTCCTTAATCACTCTCACACCTTTCTCATTGTTCATCATTTTAGTGACTGGATTTGGTGGGGAGCATTTGGACCCCAATGTTGGGGGTAAAAGGCAGTCCTGCACCTGTCACCAGTCTGCCCTTGCCTTCCATGAGGTAGCTTCCAGTGGGTCACCCTTCCCCTCACGATTCCAGCCTGGGGACGCCTGCCCCAGTGGAAGCCAAGCAGAAAGTCCAATGTCGAACCTCAACTCTGAGGAGCCCTCAGCAGCCTGCAGAGAATTCATTAACGGGGCGAATATTAGTAAGGCCATTCGATTGGAGAGGATCCCCTTCAGCAGGAGAATTGACAGAAGGGCTCAAGGACCTTTGTCCAGCAGCTCCCTCTATTGTGTTGCAGTCTGCATCCAAGAGACCATTTCGAGTGAGGCAATGGTCTTCACAAGATGCACAGAGATATCCAATGGCAGGTGTGTACCAACACTAACACAAAATGGCCCCAGGCAGTGGGATTCAATCCCCTATATCTGCTTGTTTATGATGGTCTATCAAATCATGTCATTACTAAATATCATTTCTTTTTTTTAATACATGGGATGTGTGCATTGCTGGCCAGCATTTATTGCCCATCCCTAATTGCCCAGAGGGCAGTTAAGAGTCAGTCACATTTGATTTTCCCCAACAATTAGCAATAATTTCATGGTATCATAAGACTCTTACTTCCAGAGTTTTACTGAATTCAAACTCCACCATCCTGACTTTCTGGATTTATAGTCTAGGGATATAAGCATTGGACCATCACCTCCTAGTCTATTTACCTGGTTGTTCTGTATGAAGTTCTGCCTGTGCTCTTATCCTGATTACATCATTATTCCCATTACCCTCTCCGTTTGAACAGTGTCCTGTGCATTGCTGAGGGAATGCAGCATTGTCAGCTGAGATCCTGTCTACCTTTCCATTTCAGTTAAGAAGACACTCAGCGCTAATTCAAGCATAATACACATCTTCCAACCTGCTTCTTAATGAACACCAATAAAATCGCATTGTGTTTGCCTATCAAAAAACAGTGGCTCCTTTCACCGGACATGGAGCACTTTGGAACGTTACACAAATGCTCAATGGCACAGTGGTTAGCACTGCTGCCTCACAGCGCCAGAGACCCGGGTTCAATTCCCGCCTCAGGCGACTGACTGTGTGGAGTTTGCACGTTCTCCCCGTGTCTGTGTGGGTTTCCTCCAGGTGCTCCGGTTTCCTCCCACACTCCAAAGATGTGCAGGTCAGGTGAATTGGCCATGCTAAATTGCCCGCAGTGTTAGGTAAGAGGTAGATGTAGGGGTATGGGTGGGTTGCGCTTCGGCGGGGCGGTGTGGACTTGTTGGGCCGAACGGCCTGTTTCCACATTGTAAGTAATCTAATCTAATCTAATTGAGATTTCAGACTGAAACTTCTTAATATAGTTTAAGTCAATTCTACTTTGTCTTTCATAGGGATAAGACATTTTCATAAGCCCATTCTCATCCATTCTATAATTAAACCATGATCCTTCTGGAAGGATTCCCTCCTGAAATTAGATTGGATTCTCGGAGTGACCTAAATCATATTCTTCGTTCAGTTGGCGAGCTTCGGTTAAATATGAACCAGTTCTGAAGTGCTAGCTCAACATGCTTTACATTAAAGCTTATGCAATTCTCTTTGGCACTGAGCACTAGCTCACTGTTAGGCTCAGAGAGGGGCTTTTACGAGTTGACAACAGAAAGAAAGAGAAAGGAAACCTTCGATTTACGTAGCATTTTCATGGTCCCTGGCCTTGCCAAACTGTCATCCAGACAGTATTAGAACTCTGAGGCACAGTCATTAATGTGGGCAGCACAGCAGCCAGAGAGCATCCAGCGTGCAGACAGATAGACTGCAGTGTGACAATGATTCTGGGAAGTACATAGCCAGGTCACCAGGGCCAAGTTCCCTCCATTTCCTTCAATTGTTCCCGAGGATTTTCTATATCCAGCAGGTGGCTTAGTTTATCATACGTCAATATCAAAGGAAAGGGCAACATTCTGATAGTTTGAATTTCACACACGGAGATGAAGAGAGAAAAAGAGAAAGAGATAAACAGAGAGAAGAAAAGGAAAAGATGAAATGAAAAGAAAGGAAGAATAGATTGAGAAAGAGCTCCATCTACAGGACAAAAGGAGCAAGTGAATGTGCACAGTTCACACGTATAGGGGTCTGGATTTGGAATATCGTGAGCAGTTTTGGGCCCCGTGTCTGAGGAAGGATATGCTCGTGTTGTAGGGAGGTCCTGAGGAGGTTTATGAGAATGATCCTGGGGATGAAGGGCTTGTCATATGAGGAGTGGTTGAAGACTCTGGGTCTGTACTCAATGGAATTTTGAAGGATGAGGGGCGATCAGACAAAAACGTGCAGAATACTGAGAGGCCTGAATAGAGTGGACATGGAAAAGATGCTTCCACTGGTAAGAGAGACTCAGACATGAGGTCACAGCCTCACAGTGAAGGGACAATCCTTTATAACTAAGGAATTTCTTCAGCCAGAAGGTGATGACTCTGTGGAACTCATTGCCAGAGAAGGCTGTGGAGGCCAACTCATTTAAAACAGAGATAGATAGGTTCCTGATTAGGAAGGGGATTAGGGGTTACAGGGAAAAGGCAGGAGAATGGGTTGTAAAACATGTTAGCCATGATCAAATGGAGGAGCAGGCTTGATGGGCCAAATGAACTGCTCCTATCTCTTACGATCATCTGGTTATATATTTCAATTTCTTTAACTTAAAATACTGTGATCAATGTACACAATCCAAATATGTTATCAACCCACATGGCATCATTGGAGGATGGCTGGTGCAGGGGAAGAATACAAAAGATATGATTAAATCATGAGAACCTCAGGTCCCTTTTTCAAATAGTTTAACAAAGAACAATGGGTGGATTTTGAATGCACCAGCAGTTCTTATTCATTCACGGGATGTGGACAACGTTGGCTACTGCCAGTATGTATTAGTATGGGTCTGGAGTCACGTGTAGGCCAGACCAGGTGAGGATGGCAGATTCCTTTCCCGAAAGGGCATTAGCTTTTGGACATTTGGTGGAAGACACAATCAGATCCAGTCAGTCAATAGAACTTTCAGTTACCTGTCCCAAGAAACATGACATCGTACTGTCCATCCTCAGCGACCACATGATCCACCACAATCTGTGTTAGTCGGTAATCAACATTGATCCTGGTAAACACTGGCCGTGCAGTCATCGGATACACAGACTTGTACATTACTGGATGGTACCTAATGAAGCTGATCACTTCATCTGGGAAATCTTTTGTAGACTTTATCAAGGGATCATACGTTTTACTGGGACACTGTGGGGAGAAAAGATTTTTAAAAATAAAACATGAGATTTTTCAAAAAACATTCCATACAAAGTAAATGACAAAAATAAATATAGATTCGACATCAGATCTGTCAGCCCCAACAGGCAGTTTGTCTTTTGGTGAAAGTACAATTTTCTCGTGTTCCCTGTACTCAGTCACAGGGGCTCTGCAACTCCCACAACCCCTTCCCCCTTCGTTAAGTTACATAAATATTTCAGCACTTCGAGTCATTCAGCTGATCTGCTGGATGTCAGTGTTTAGATCATGGTTACAGCCTCTGTCCAGCCTATTTGCTTATTGGCTATTCCTAGCTGGTTTCTGAAACTAGTTAGCTCCCCCTGAATAGTTCAAGAGATAGCTCGGTCCACATTCTGACCATTCCATGGGCGAAGGTTTGTCGAGAATTGGACTGAACAATAATTGCCACATTTTTACAACCCATTCCTCTGGCTGCAACCACTTCAGAATCTCTCCCTTTCATTGTTTTGGAATGGTGCTCCTTAGCTACTGTTTCATGTGCAACACCGTCTCTGTAAGGAATGGTTTGTGGAGAGAAAGCCATGTAAAGAAATTCAAAATTTTTAAGGTGAAAAAGAAGGTATAAAACACAAACAGGTTCAATTTTAGAATCAAATTCAGGATTATTGAACATTCATCCAAGTGCTGTAGACTGCAAGTCCAGTGACATTACCACAACATTGCCATCCTCCAAAATTTACCTCTTCCCCTTCAATCTACTGCTGTATTTGCATAGGCCAATGGCCTAATGATAGGCATTATCATTGTGTTGTCACAAGAACAAAAGAGACGTCCAGCACAGGAACAGGCCCTTCGGCCCTCCAAGCCTGTGCTGATCATCATGCCCTAACTAAACGAAAACGCAAACCTTCTGCCCTTATTCAGTCTGTATCCCGCTATTCCCTCCCTATTCATGTAACTATCCAGATGCCTCTTAAATGTCGCAATGTGCCTGCTTCCACCACCTCCTCTGGCTGTGCGTTCCAGGCTCCTCCCACTCTCTGTGTGAAAAATGTCCCTCGCACATCTCTTTAATTTTCCCCCTCTCACTTGGAACCTATGCCTCCTTGGAACTGAAACCTCAACACTGGGAAAAAGCCTCTGACTATCTATGCCTCTCATAATTTTGTAAACCTCTTTTGTAGTCCTAGGATGAAATCTTCAAACTGAGAATGGCTTCCATTGTATTATAGACCTGCTAAATGGGATTGATTCAAAACAGATTGAAAATCTCACAACGAGCTCACCCTGCAAACCCCTAGTACATCAGAATTGTGTCTGGCCACAATCTGTAATCTCATGGCCTCACTCCACCATTACAGTCAATCCAGGGAAACAATCGTCAGTGAAATGAGGGACTGACTTACACATCCCTTCACAATCTTGATCACTATTGACTGTGTTTCAGTAGATGATGCTGACCGAGAAATTGAAACTACAGCATTTCCCTGAAAAACAAGAGGCTTTCCACAATGGAGACACCCTCTGCAAAATAAATCTCAGCTGAATGACTGATGTTTCTAACAGCTCCTCAATAGAAACTCCGAATTGTAGAATTCCAAAGACACAACCTTCCAAACCCAAGTGCTGTCACTCCCTCTAGTGTCCAAACAGATCAGTCTTTCACAAAATTCTCATCATCTGCTGTTCTCAAGTACAAAATTATTTGGCAAAGAAACAAAGAGGGGTTCTTCCTCCCCAAGGGTTCATTTTTATTTTTCATCATTTAGAAATTAATTACACCCCCACACAGTGTGCCAATTTATCATGCATTTCATTACTTGGGGATTTTTCTTGATTTTTATGAGAAGGTCTCTTGTTTTGAGGATTACAGAATTAATATCCATAAGTCTGCTGTTTCCAGAAATATATTTTTCAAAAGCTATGTTTCTCAATTTCCCTCTAATTACAATTACTGCTCCACTGAATGCTGATTGGGTGGACAAAATTCATCCCATAATAGCTGCCTAATGGTACTATCCAATCAGGAGGATTTTAAAATAAAATTCACCCATTACTTGTAATCTTCATCTAATTATGTTCTATGATTTCTTTACTGACGGACAGAGGTTTCTAATCCATTTGACCCTCGATTCTAACAAGTGGCTGTTAACAAGTAACTTGATCAGACTGAACGAGTTCTAATGGGAAATCTGCTCAAATTTGTCTGTGGCAGGTGGTGAAAGAACCAACAATGGGGGAAAAAAAACCTCGTTGACCTCATCCTCACCAATCCACCAGTTACAGATGTATCAGGCCATGAGAGGATTGGAACAAGTGACCACTGCAAGATACTTTTGGAGATGAAGGGCTTTCCTGATGCAATGTCGATTTTCCTGCTCCTCGGATGCTGCCTGACCTGCTGTGCTTTTCCAGCACCACACTCTTGACTTCTGGAGATGACGTCCAGGACCTACCCGCTGCTGTGTTGTGTGGCTCTTCCATCTGCTAAACCTGCATTGACTCAGAACAGATTCATCAGCCCAAAATCTGAGTGTCCCTGAGACACTGTGAGGACCATCAGCAGAAGAATGGTATTCAACCAGAATCTGTACCTTAGGGCCCAGCCAGCCAGCTCAGTGTGATTCACATGGCCGTACTTTCAGCTGCTGCCTCATGCTCCATTTATGGAGCAAGTGGTCATATTTTCCCAAACCCATCCTCAACGGATTCAGCATTACCCAGACTTTCTGCGGAAGATTGGACCTCCTCTTTCTCCACTTGGGTCATTGCCATGTTGTGGTGAGTGGTGTTTAGAGGTGTACGACTAAAAGCTGGGGCTGCTGTCAGTTTGTACATTGTACCATGTGGACTAGAGGATTGCAAACAAATGGATGTGATTTTGGAGGTTTTGAGGCAATGAAATGTTTTGTTAGCTATCGGTCAATTCTGCTGTTTGAGGAGACTCACACATTAGACCCTAAGATATAGGAACAGAATTAGTCCATTCAGCCCATCCAGTTTGCTCTGCCATTCAATCATGGCTGATATGTTTCTCAGCCCCATTCCCCTGTCTTCTCCCTGTAACCCTTGATCCCCTTATCAATCAATAACCCACCAATCTCTTACTTAAATACACTGTGATGTGGCCGCCACAGCACTGTGTGGCAATGAGTTCCACAGATCCCCCACCTTCTGGCTGAGGCAATTCCTCCACATCTCAGTTCTAAAGGGTCATCTCTTCACTCTAAGGGTGGGCCCTCAGGTCCTAGTCTCTCCTACTAGTGGAAATGTCTTCTCCACGTCCACTCTATCCTGGCCTCTGGAGATCCCCCTCTCATCCTTCTAAACTCTTATTGAGTACAGATCCAGAATCATCATCGACTCTTCATATGACAAGCCTTTCATCACTGGGGTCATTCTTGTAAACCTCCTCTGAACTTCCTCCAGCATCAGCTCATCATTGCTTAGGTGCAGGACTCAAACCTGTTTACAATATTTCAAATGCAGTCTGACCACAGTTTTGACCAGCTTCAGGAGTACATCCCTGCTCTTGTATTCTAACCTCTTGAAATGAATGCTAACATTGCATTTGCCTCCCTAAATACCATTGAATCTACATATTAACCTGAAAAGAATCCTGAACTAGGACTCCTAAATCACTTTGCGCCTCAGATTCCGAAGCCTTTCCTTGTTTAGAAAATACGCCCCTATTCTTCTGACCAAAGTGTATAAACTCACATTTCCATGCTGAATTCCATCTTTTGCTTCTGTGCCCACTCTCCTAACCTGTCTAAATCCTTCTGCAGCCTCCCCCATCTTCAATACTACCTGGCCCATCACCTGTCTATATGTCATCGCCAAACATAGCAACAATGGCCTCACAGCTATTTTGTCCAGATTGTTAATGTATAATGTCATATAGTCATAGAGTCATAGAGATGTACAACACAGAAACAGACCCTTCAGTCCAACTCATCCATGCTGACCAGATATCCCAACTTAATGTAGTCCCATTTGCCAGTACCTGGTCCATATCCCTCCAAACCCTTCCTATTCATATACCCATCCAGATACATTTCAAATGTTGCAATTGTACCAGCCTCCACCACATCCTCTGGCAGCTCATTCCATACACGTACCACCTTCTGCATGAAAACATTGCCCCTTAAGTCCTTTTTATATCTTTCCCCTCTCACCCTGAGCCTACGCCCTCTAGTTCTGCACTCCCCCACGCCAGGGAAAAGTCTTTGTCTGTTTATCCTATCCATGCCCTTCATGATTTGAAAACACTCTATGAGGTCATTCCTCAGCCTTCAATGCTCCCAGGAAAACAGACCCAGCCTGTTCAGCCTCGCCCTATAGCTCAAATCCTCCAACCCTGGCAACATCCTTGTATACTTTTTCTGAACCCTTTCAAGTTTCGCAACATCCTTCCAATAGGAAGGAGAGCAGAATTGCACACAGTATTCCAACAGTGGCCTAACCAATGTCCTGTACAGCCGCAACATGACCTCCCAACTCCTGTACTCAATACTCTGACCAATAAGGGAAAGCATACCAAACGCCTTCTTCACTATCCTATCTATCTGCAACACTACTTTCAAGGAACTATGAACCTGCACTCTTTGGTCAACAACACTCCCAAACACCATTAAGTGTATAAGTCCTGCTAAGATTTGCTTTCCCAAAATGCAGCACCTCACATTTATGTAAATTAAACTCCATCTGCCACTCCTCAGCCCATTAGCCCATCTGATCAAGATCCCATTGTAATCTGAGGTAACCTTCTTTGCTGTCCACTACACCTCCAATTTTGGTGTCACCTGCAAACTTAGTAACTATACCTCTTATTTTCATATTTAAATCATTTATATAAATGACAAAATGTACTGGACTCAGCACCGATCCTTGTGGCGTTCAACTGGTCACAGGCCTCCAATCTGAAAAACAACCTTCCACCACCACCCTCTGTCTTCTACCTTTTGTGCCAGTTCTGTGTCCCAATAGCTTGTTCTCCCTGTGTACCATGAGATCTAACCTTGCTAACCAGTCTGCTATGAGGAACCTTGTCGAACATCTTATGAAGTCCATATAGATCACATCTACAGCTCTGCCCTCACCAATCCTCTTTGTTACTTCTTCAAAAAATTCAGTCAAATTTGTGAGAAATGATTTCCCATCCACAGTCATGTTGGCTATCCCTAATCACTGTTGGAATACTGTGTGCAATTCTGCTCTCCTTCCTATTGGCTTTCCAAATACATGTACATCCTGTCCCTCAGGATTCCCTCCAACAACTTGCCCACCACCGATGTCAGGCTCATCTGTCTATAGTTCCCTGGCTTGTCAGTGGCACCACGTTTGCCAACCTGCAGTCTTCCGGCACCTCACCTGTGACTATCAATGATACAAATATCTCAGCAAGAGGCCGAGCAATCACTTCCCTAGCTTCCCACAGAGTTCTAGGGTACACCTGATCAGGTCCTGGGGATTTATCAACCTTTATGCGTTTCAAGAGATCCAGCACTTCCGCATCTGTAATATGGACATTTTTCAAGATGTCACCATCTATTTCCCTACATTCTATATCGTCCATATCCTTTTCCACATTAAATACTGATGCAAAATACTCATTTAGTAGCTCCCCCACCTCCTGTGGCTCCACACAAAGGCCGCCTTGCTGATCTTTGAGGGGCCCTATTCTCTCCCTCGTTACTTTTTTGTCCTTAATATATTTGTAACAATCCTTTGGATTCTCCTTAACCCTATTAGAGTCATAGAGTCCTAGAGATGTACAGCATGGAAACAGACTCGTCGGTCCAACCCGTCCATGCCGACCAGATATCCCAACCCAATCGAGTCCCACCTGCCAGCACCCCAGCCCATATCCCTCCAAACCCTTCCTATTCATATACCCATCCAAATGCCTCTTAAATGTTGCAATTGTAACAGCCTCCACCACATTCTCTGGCAGCTCATTCCATACATGTACCACCCTCTGCGTGAATAAGTTGCCCCTTAGGTCTCTTTTATATCTTTTCCCCTCTCACCCTAAACCTATGCCCTCGAGTTCTGGACTCCCTGACACAAGAGAAAAGACTTTGTTTATTTACCCTATCCAAGCCCCTCATAATTTTGTAACCTCTATAAGGTCATCCCTCAGCCTCTGACATTCCAGTGAAAACAGCCCCAGCCTGTTCAGCCTCTCCCTATAGCTCAAACCTTCCAACACTGGCAACATCCTTGTCAATCTTTTCTGAACCCTTTCAAGTTTTACAACATCTTTCCGATAGGAAGGAGACCAGAATTGCACGCAATATTCCAACAGTGGCCTAACCAATGTCCTGTACAGCCACAACATGACCTTCCAACTCCTGTACTCAATACTCTGACCAATAAAGGAAAGCATACCAAACGCCTTCTTCACTATCCTATCTACCTGTGACTCCACTTTCAAGGATCTATGAACCTGCACTCCAAGGTCTCTTTGTTCAGCAACACTCCCTAGGACCTTACCATTAAGTATATAAATACTGCTAAGATTTGCTTTCCCAAAATGCAGCACCTCGCATTTATCTGAATTAAACTCCATCTGCCACTTCTCCGCCCATTGGCCCATCTGGTCTAGATCCTGTTGTAATCTGAGGTAACCCTCTTCGCTGTCCACTTCACCTCCAATTTTGGTGTCATCTGCAAATTTACTAACTGTACCTCTTATGCTCGCATCCAAATCATTTATGTAAATGACAAAAAGTAGAGGACCCAGCGCTGATCCTTGTGGCACTCCACTGGTCACAGGCCTCCAGTCTGAAAAACAACCCTCCATCACCACCGTCTGTCTTCTGCCTTTGAGCCAGTTCTGTATCCAAATGGCTAGTTCTCCCTGTATTCCATGAGATCTAACCTTGCTAATACCAAAGCTATCTCATGTCCCCTTTTTGCCCTCCTGATTTCCCTCTTAAGTATATATAGTCCTACTGCCTTTATACTCTTTTCAGGATTCACTCGCTCTATCCTCTCTATACCTAACATATGCTTCCTTCTTTTTCTTAACCAAACCCTCCATTTCTCTCGTCATCCAGCATTCCCTATACCTACCAGCCTTTCCTTTCACCCTGACAGGAATGTACTTTCTCATTATCTAATTTCTGAAGGCTTCCCATTTTCCAGCCATCCCTTTACCTGCGAACATCTGTCCCCAATCATGCCTAATACTGTCAAAATTAGCCTTCCTCCAATTTAGAACTTCAACCGTTAGATCTGGTCTATCCTTTTCCATCACTATTTTAAATCTAATAGAATTATGGTCACTGGCCCCAAAGTGCTCCCTCACTGACACCTCAGTCACCTGCCCTACCTTATTTCCCAAGAGTAGGTCAAGTTTTGCACCTTCTCTAGTAGGTATAACCACATATAAACCAGAAAGTTTTCTTGAACACTTAACAAATTCCTCTCCATCTGAACTCTTAACACTGTGGCAGTCCCAGTCTATGTTTGGAAAGTTAAAATCCTCTACTATAACCATCCTATTATTCTTACAGATAACTGAGATGTCCTTACAAATTTGTTTCTCAATTTCCCTCTGAATATTAAGGGGTCTATAATACAATCCCAATAAGGTGATCATCCCTTTCTCATTTCTCAGTTCCACCCAAATAACTTCCCTGGATGTATTTCCAGCAATATCCTCCCTCAGCACAGCTGTAATGCTATCCCTTATCAAAAATGCCACTCCCCCTCCTCTCTTGCCTCCCTTTCTATCCTTCCTGTAGCATTTGTATTCTGGAACATTAAGCTGCCAGTCCTGCCCATCCCTGAGCCATGTTTCTGTAAATTGCTATGATATCCCAGTTCCATGTTCCTAACCATGTCCTGAGTTCATCTGCCTTTCCTGTTAGGCCTCTTTCATTGAAATAAATGCAGTTTAATTTATCAGTCCTAAATTTTTCTCTGCTTTGTTTCTGCCTGCCCTGACTGTTTGACTCGCTTCTTTTCTCAATTGCAGAGTCTCAGATTGATCTCTTTCCACAGTATCTCCCTGGGATCCAACCCAACCCCACCACCACCCCCACCATACTAGTTTAAATCCTCCCAAGCAGAAAAATCTCCCTGCCAGTATATTAGTCCCCTTCCAATTTGAATAGCTGCAGTCCCAACACGGACCTCTGTGGAACACCCCTAGTCACCGGCTACCATCCTGAAAAAGACCCCTTTATCCCTGCTCTCTGCAGTCTGACAGTCAGCCAATCCTCCATCCAACAGTACCTTACCCCAACACTATTTAGCAGCCTCCCGTGCAGCACCTTGTCAAACCCAGCCAAACTCTACATTTACAGCAGTGTCAGAAACTGGAAGGGGGACAAATTAGTTCTGCTGTTACCTGTAGAAGTGGAACAATATTGCATATTAAAGGTATTTCACCACTAGAAAACCGGAAAGACCAGATATTAAACTGGGAGTGGTGGAGTAAATTCAGAACTTTAACTGTATTCTGCTCCATGATATCAAACATTTGAAAATGTCTGTGGAGAATCCATCTTTGTTACCTCACCTGTAGAAGGTGGGGAAAAGTGTCGTTTGAGCAGCAGTTCTGAAACAGAGTGAAGGGTATCTTAAGGTTATGGATATTCTCACAAATTTGCAATGATCCATGTTTACTTGTATTTTCTTAAACCTGTCATCATTCAGATTCAGCCATGCCAAGCGCTGGAATTAATACAAACTACCCAGTGGGGGGGGTGGCACGGTGGCACAGCTGCCTCACAGCACTAGAGACCTGGGTTCAATTCCCGCCTCAGGCAACCCTCTGTGTGGAGTTTGCACATTCTCCCCGTGTCTGCGTGGGTTTCCTTCAGGTGCTCCGTTTTCCTCCCACAGTCCAAAGATGTGCAGGTTAGGTGAATTGGCCATGCTAAATTACCCATAGTGTTAGGTGAAGGGGTAAATGTAGGGGAATGGGTCTGGGTGGGTTGCTCTTCAGAGGGTCGGTGTGGACTTGTTGGGCTGAAGGGCCTGTTTCCACACTATAAGTAATCTAATCTACCTGGTAGCAAAGGTCACATGGAGACAGCCAGGCTTTCTGTTTGTCTCTTATACTTCGTAAATGGCCTTAATAAAGCAGACAAATTTACTGAGATTGTTCTTGGCGAATATTGGTGTATTGTTTACAGCTGAAGTTCATTTGGTTTAGGATTTTATGGTATGAGAGCAAGACTATCATAAAGCAATCACATTGTGAATGAAATACAATAATGTACTGATCCTGACTCGTTTCTGACTGTACTATTTTAATCTCTCTCTCTCAGGGAATCTAATTAAACTGGGTGAAATTTTATCAGTTCACAAGGAATTAAATGTGCATTGAGCAGTTTTCCAGTGTTAGTTTACTTTCTTCCCTTTTGTGCTGAGCGTGTTTCATTTTCACTCTGTTTTTTTTAACTGCATTTTTATTCCCTTGTGGATGGGGCCTGGGCCCAACATTTATTGTTTGTTCCTAGTTGCGCTGAAGATGGTGGCTGTGAGCTGCCATCTCATTTATTTTATTCAGTGTCATTGGCCGGGCCAGCGTTTATTATCCATCCCTAATTGCCCTGAGGGCAGTTAAGCATCACCTGCATTGGTGGGTCTGGAGTCACATGTAGGCCAGACCAGGTCAGGATGGCAGCTTCCCTTCCTGAAGGACATCAGTGAACCAGATGGGTTTTACTGACAATCAGCAATGGGTTCATGGTCATCATTATACTCTTAATAACAGATTTTTATTGGATTTAAATTCTACCGTCTATCATGGTGGGATTCAAACCCAAGCCCCCAGAACATTACCTGGCTCTATAGATTAACGTGCAGTGATAATACCACTGGATCATCACTCCTCCTTTTAGGAAAGTTTATAGGGAAGCTGTTTTAGTGCCAGTTTTTACAAATAAGCCATCCTAAGCACAATGGGTATCTTTCCTTCAGTGTTATTTCACTGTTATTACCCTAATAATAAAAGAGGTCTGCAAAACAACTAATCATTCAACACAAAGTTTATGAACACCCCCATTATTTCCACTAAAAGCAGAAGGCATTCACTTGCTTGCCTTTGGCCAACACTGTGTTGAACGTGGGAAACAGTGTACAATCTGGATTTCTAGTTGCCGCACAGTTATAACACTGCCCGTGTCAGTTCAGTCTTTACCCTTTCACCTCATGCCCTACACGGAGTAATAGAGAGGCCAATTGTCAACACAACTGCAGAATCATCCCTTTATCAATTCCATTTGGCTATTGGCTGAAGATTGAAACTGCAAATGGACTCCCACATTGGGTTTCCATTTTGCAAACCAATCCTTGCCAACTTACACTTTTCTGCCAGTTACACCCTAAGCCTCACAAAAGACTGCAATCATGTGAATATATCTCTTGAGTCTCTCTAAAGATAGTCATGCATTTTATTTCCCGAAGCCACTGTTCACTCTTGATATTTTGCAGCTGTCTTCCGGACGGGGAAAGTCTAGACCGGTCTGAATGTGGGGGTGGGGGGGAATGGGCAGTGCCATCCTTTCTCAACTTCAAATCAGTACAACACAAATTCTTTAACACCAGAGCATGGGTTGTGTGAAATATATAAAGGCACAAAATGATCCAAGAGTGGCGGAAGTTGGAATGATAGAATAAGATCTTCTAGGTTCTCATTACTTTCTCCTGAGAAATATTACCTGGTATGGAACACTGTCCTGACAGCAACCGGTTTGATATAGTCCTTATTATTTTTAATGAAAATAACACTGACAGACGCACAAGAGGATCAGCTGACTGCGGTGTCTGTACACATTCTTCATGAGGTCAACGAAAAGGGTTTTCTATGTCAGAGGATCAGACCAGCCCTACAAGTTACTTTCAGTCATGGTGGACTAGTTTCCTTCTCACCTACTCAACAATCTGACCAATTTCCCAGTCCACTGGGCAGTGTTGTCTATCTACCTTGCCCTGGAGTGATTCAAGCTGAAGGTCACCATTTGCAATGTGTATACAATGTTGTGAATATGCCTGCAGTTAATCTGCTGTGGGTCTGCAAGCTGCATATGCAGAAATCAACTATTTTCTATAATGTCTGCTTTGTAATTATTAATGCGTTTTAGTGTTTTAAATCAATTAATACAGGAAGTTAATTAATCCCTGACATGTGACAGATTATTAGACATTATTATCAAGACAAGGGGAATCCCTTTAACTCTAAATTAAATGTAAATTCCCTTTAAATGCAGCCCTATTTATCTCTGCTACTAACATCAGTTTCCCTTCAGAGATATTCAATAAACTTGAGGTGTTGTCTCCGATATCCGAGAATTCTGACTATACTGCTGTTGGGTCATTTTCCCTGTGGGTGAGTCTGCAATAGGATTTGTCCCATCAGAGACAACTTTGTCAAGTTAAAAAGGCACAATATTGCTTTGTTATTTGTGCAGAGACAGCATGTTTCCCATAAAGCACATGAGTGTATGAAGGGCTCTCAAATTCCAAATTTAAAATGAAATTGCAGTCTGCTCCCAAAATCCTGTATAAAGAATTCCTCTGTCTTCCAGTCTATCAGAGGCACACTCAACGCCAGAGCCACACTTTTCCATTTCTCGGATGTTAGCTTTCTCCTCAGCAATGCGGCTTAATGACTTGTTTTCCAAGTAGCATAATAACTTGGTGCCATTTTCAGCAATTTCCAGCTCATAATGCCAGGGAAAAATGACTCTGTTATACATTATGAGGAGGTTCTATGGAAAATCCACTGAAAAGGACTGAAAGTTAAGACAGCATTTTATTTCATTTAGTGGATGCTTCATATTCCCCAGACTTTTTTATTCCATCCAACCTGTCAATCCACAAATGGAATAGCCAGGGTTAGTTAGTGCCGAGTGTGGTTCATTCACCAGATTCATAGATAGTTGGTACAATGATGGGATCTAAAGGAGGGTTAGCTGGTTAGTTCCCTCATTACTGTTGAATATACTGCTGTAGATGCAGTAGAGATTCCAGCCATTATTTAACACTGTCAGGTCCAGGTTTGACTCAATCTCCAGTTAAGTCTACACAGGACAGCCCTGCTACAGAACCTCACTGAGTAAATAAATGTGCATATGTTGTGAGATCACAGAGAAAACACAATAAATATTTATATCAATTCAGATTACATACCCAGAGTTAGGTTAGCAAATAGTCATTTGGTTCAGAACTTGAGTGATTGCGGAACCAAGACTAATTTATCAAAGCATTTTATTTTGCACTCCTCAGGGCAATTCAGAAGAACCACATTTATACTACATGAGAGGACTGTGTTGATTTGTTGTCAAGTGGACTCTGATTGGTAAAGGCATTGTTATGAACCAGTTAATGATGACTGAGAGTTAACTGCCGAGCTTTGTTTAAATCTTAAACCAGGTTGTTTGATTCTGGTCAAACATTGTGCTGAATAATGAATCAGTAAATGGCCATCACCATTTTCTGGTCCAATTGAAATAGGTGCACGATTTGTATTTTCTTTTCTGTTTGCAAACATCAATGCCCTGTGTATTAATCTATATAGTTTTCAATACACACAACTGTATATTGATAATCGCTCAATCTCCAACTTGGCTGTCAGCTTAATTCCTCACTTACTTGGGATTGTTTGGCAAATAGAACCATAGAGTCATAGAAATGTACGGCACAGAAACAGACCCTTCTGTCCAATTTGTTCATGCCGACCTGATATCACAAATAATCTAATCCTGTTTACTAGTCTTTGGCCCATATCCCTCTCAACTCTTTTTATTCATATGCCCATCCAGATGCATTTTAAATGCTGTAATTGTAGCAGCCTCTACCACTTCCTCTGGCAGCTCATTCCATACACGCACCACACTCTGCATGAAAACTTTGCCCCTTAGGTCCCGTTAAATCTTTCCCCTCATACCTAAACCTATGCCCTCCAGTTCTGGATTCTCCCACCCCATGGAAAAGACCTTGCCTATTTTCCCTGTCCATGCCCCTTCATGATTTTATAAATATCTATAAGGTCACCCCTCAGCCTCCTATGATCCAGGGAAAACAATTGCAGAATCATATCAAGTTGGACATTGTGTTCTGCACTTTGCAAGAATAGGCTAGTTTCCGTCTACTTTGGTACTTCTTGGGAAATGTTCTGATGAGTGAAACATGAAAGGTTTTGACAAAATATGTGTTTATTCAGCAATACCTACGCAAGGTTAAATATTGCTTCATCCCAATACCAATCCTTAAGTCATCACTTCTCAATCATTATTAGAATACCAGCAAAATGATGAACTGGGATGGAACTGTGTGCTCTAAAACTATGTTTAAAAATTGTTGAAGTAATTGTTGGGGGCGGCACGGTGGCACAGTGGTTAGCACTGCTGCCTCATAGTGCCAGAGACCCGGGTTCAATTCCCGCCTCAGGCGACTGACTGTGTGGAGTTTGCACGTTCTCCCCGTGTCTGTGTGGGTTTCCTCCGGGTGCTCCGGTTTCCTCCCACAGTCCAAAGATGTGCAGGTCAGGTGAATTGGCCATGCTAAATTGCCCGTAGTGTTAGGTAAGGGGTAGATGTAGGGGTATGGGTGGGTTGCGCTTCGGCAGGGCGGTGTGGACTTGTTGGGCCGAAGGGCCTGTTTCCACACTGTAAGTAATCTAATCTAATCTAATATCCCTTTGCATAAACTCTAACCCAGAGGCAATGACACAGTGCAATAATATTAGTTTAGGTTACCTTCAAGCATCAAATCCTTTGAACCCAAACCAAAATGCAGCTGTCAGTTCTGACCTGATACGGTAGATATAAAACTGCTCAAGGAAAGGTAATTTGGCACTGTCATATATCAAGTGAAAGAAGGGAACTGGAGCAGTGCCAACCTGTGATAAGGTCCATATGATGTGTCATGGCCTGTCACACACTGGCTGGAGCTAAATCTTGCAGATTGCTCATTGACTGTACCTTCAGTCTGCCTCCTTAAATATTGCCTACCAGCATGGAACAAATGTAATTCAAAGACAGCAAGTCGGGTTTGTCTCTGAAATTAATGTCAGGCCGAGCAAATTTAAAACTTTGCAGCTTCAATTCTCCCATTTCATCACAATCTACCTGTATAGGATTGTAACTGATTTCAGCAAAAGCATTCACAGATACAAATAAAAACCAATGCATGAGCACATGCAAATGTTCACATACAGGAATTCAAAATATATTCCTCCAAGAATCCCTCAGAAATAATTTGACTGTTTTTATGTAAAGAATCATGTTGATGTGCAGCGTTAATTAAGTTGGCAAATATCACTCATTTTGTATAAAAGATTTTCGGGATGAACCAAATCGGTTGTCTTGCTATAACAGTTGTTTCATGTTTGAATGATGACTTTGACTCTGCTCCTCCTTCACCACATTAACTCAAGTCCCATTTCAATTCCCTCCCTATTCCCAATTTCCAGTCCCTCTTCTCCATCCATTTCCAGCAAACTCCCAAAGACCTATTATTTCAACCAAGCTCATTCTTCCCAAAATTCCAGGGCAATTCAATCTCCTTTCAACTTCCCTTCTGCAAATGCTCAGAATTTTTTTTCGACTGACTACACAAGTGGTTTTGGTGTTCATTTGATAAAGTGTATCAGCTTGGACTAAGAAAACATTCAGCATTTCCTCAAATGGATAATGAGATCTGTCTCAACCACCCAGACACAATGAACAATGTGCAAATACAAACGTTTGTTCCTTCCCAAATGAACATCTTCCAAGTTGCTTGAATCGGTTTTGCACACTTGTGCAGGCACCTTTTCCCCTATCCTTCCCCAGTATTTCTGCCTAATGTTTCAGCCACTGTGCTGGTCATGCACTGAGCTGTATGTTATGATGTACAGACTGCTTCTCTATATGAACTTATAATAGACAATAGACAATAGATGCAGGAGTAGGCCATTCTGCCCTTCGAGCCTGCACCGCCATTCAATATGATCATGGCTGATCATCCTTAATCAGTATCCTGTTCCAGCCTTATCTCCATACCCCTTGACTCCACTATCTTTCAGAGCTCTATCCAATTCTTTCTTAAATGAATCCAGAGATTGGGCCTCCACTGCCCTCTGGGGCAGAGCATTCCACACAGCCACCACTCTCTGGGTGAAGTAGTTTCTCCTCATCTCTGTCCTAAATGGTCTACCCCGTATTTTTAAGTTGTGTCCTCTGGTTCGGCACTCCCCCATCAACGGAAATATGTTCCCTCCTGCCAGAGTGTCCAGTCCTTTCATAATCCTATACGTTTCAATCAGATCCCCTCTCAGTCTTCTAAACTCAAGGGTATACAAGCCCAATCGCTTCAGTCTTTCCGTGTAAGGTAATCCTGCCATTCCAGGAATTGACCTCGTGAACCTACGCTGCACTCCCTCAATAGCCAGAATGTCTTTCCTCAAATTTGGAGACCAGAACTGTACACAGTACTCCAGGTGTGGTCTCACCAGGGCCCTGTACAGCTGCAGAAGCACCTCTTTGCTTCTATACTCAATCCCTCTTGTTATGAAGGCCAGCATGCTATTAGCCTTCTTCACGACCTGCTGTACCTGCATGCTTACCTTCATTGACTGGTGTACAAGAACACCCAGATCTCTCTGAACAGCCCCTTTACCTAATTTGATACCATTGAGGTAGTAATCTGCCTTCCTGTTCTTGCCACCAAAGTGGATAACCAGACATTTATCCACATTAAACTGCATCTGCCATCCATCTGCATTATGTTTGTTTAGTGCACTGTTTCCCTGATATTGTCCATCCCTTCATCAACAAAAGGAATTTTTATGAATAAGGCAAGATTCCAATGGAAGTAAAGGAAAATTTTTCACTCAACATATTATCACTCCCCAAATGCAGTAAGCTTTCAGCAGTGGGTTTCCGGCCGTGTTGGTAATGTCAGTAGGAAACTCTACTGAGACAGCGAGAGAAAGGACTATATGACTCTATATGTGATACTCATATGACTGAAATATTTCTTGCTTGTCCTAAGCTGTGTAGAACAGACAGTGATCAGCTTTTCCCCTTTAACCACTGTGGTCCTTGTGGTTTTGGTGTTCCCACAACACGGTTTCATTTTCCTGACCCAGATACACATCATTTCCTATTTTTCTGTCTGCTCCTTGACACACTACTGACTCAGATGAAGAGAATGTTATTACAAGTGTGAGTTATTTTGGCTCAAAACCTGCCAAATATCATAGGAATAGCTACTGGAAGATATTAACAAGTGGGTGGGATGACCAGACACATAGCTGATAAAATTCAGTGCACAGAATTCCAATGTGGTACATTTTAGAGCAAAGAACAAGGAGAGGGAATGTAATCTAAAGAGCACCAGGGTGTGGTCTTTGGCACAGCCAAATTTAGCTAATCATGAATGGCCTTGCTTGCAATCCAAGGCCAGGACATCTGTTAATAATTTAACAGCGTTCAGCAGCATTTTCACCCCACATTCTGAAACAGTATATGCTCATGTGGAGCAAGACCTGGTTAGGTCTAATCAGTTACAAGCAACATTCAAAGCACCTGAGTGCCACGCAATGAGCATCTCCAACATGAAAGAATCTAACCATTATCCCATGACTTTCAATGGTGTTATTATCACAAATTTACCACTACCAATATCCTGCGGGCCACCATTGGCTAGAAATTCAAATTAACTCACCATATGAATACAACAGCTGCAACAGCAGGTCAGAGGCTGGGAATACTGCAGTGGGTAACTCACCTCCTGACTCCCCAAAGCCTGTCCACCATCTACAAGGCACAAGTCAGGAGAGCGATGGAATACTCCCCAATTACCTAGATGAGTGAAGTCCCAACAACATTCAAGAAGCTTGACACCATCCAGGAGAAAAATGTTTGGCACCGCATTCACCACATTCAACATACACTCCTTTGGGAGCTGATGTTTAGTCACAGCAGTGTGTACCATCTACAAGATGTACAGCAACAACTTGACAAATCTCCTTGCGCAGCATTTTCAAAACTTCCAACCATCAATATCTAGAAGAACAAGGACAGCAAACGTACAGAAATAGCACCCCGCAAGCTTCCCTCCAAGTGACAACCATCCTGACTTGCCCCAAATTGCCATTCTTTCACTCTTGCCAAATCAAAAGCCGAAAATTCTCCTCCCTTACCTCCCAGCACTGTGCAATCGGTGCAGTTACAGAGTCATAGAGTCATAGAAATGTACAGCATGGAAACAGACCCTTCGATCCAACCCGTCCATGCCGACCAAATATCCCAACCCAATCTAGTCCCACCTGCCAGCACCCGGACCATATCCCTCCAAATCCTTCCTCTTCATATACCCACCCAAATGCCTCTTGAATGTTATAATTGTACCAGCCTCCACCACTTCCTCTGGCAGCTCATTCCATACACGCACCACCCTCCTCGTGAATAAGTTGCCCCTTAGGTCTCTTTTATATCTTTCCCCTCTCACCCTAAACCTATGCCCTATAGTTCTGGACTCCCCGATCCCAGGGAAAAGACTTTGTCTATTTATCCTATCCATGCCCCTCATAATTTTGTAAACCTCTATAGTTTGTGCCAATGGAGATGCAGTGGCCTACTGTTATTATTGCTGGACTGTTCATCCAGAGATCTAGACAATGTTCTGGGGATCACAGTTCAAATCCCTCCATGGCACATGGTGGAATTTAAATTCAGTCAACAAAATTTGGCATTAAGAGACTAATGATGACCATGAATCCATTGTTGATTGTCAGAAAAACCTATTTGGTTCACTAATGTCCACTAATGGGAAGGAAATTTCCATCCTTACCTGGTCTGGCCTACATGTGCCCCCATGACCAATAGCAATGTGATTGACTCTTTGCAGTTAGGGATAGGCAATAAATGTTGGCCTAACCAGCAATTCCTTCATCCTGTGAATGCATTAAACAAGACGTGAACTTCAGGAAGGCAGCTCAAAACTAGTAATGGTTCTGGGTTCCAAATATCTTGCCTACATGTAACTCTAGACACACAGCAATGGCATTTAACTGCCCTCTGAAATGGCTGAGCAAACCACTCATTTGCAACAAACTTCTAAAAAGCCTTAGAAAAGTTAACAAACTAGACACTAGAACCTAGGTATTCCAACCCCATCAACCCTGCAAATTTCTCCTCACTAACATCTGGGGGCTAGTGCCAAAATTGGGAAAGCTGTCTCATAAACTAGTCAAGAACAGCCTGACATAGTCATACTTGCAAAATCATACCTTACCGACAATGTCCCAGACCCCACCATCACCATCCCTGGATATGTCCTGTCCCACCGGCAGGACAGACCCTGCAGAGGGATGGAGTTGGAAGGGAGTTGGCTTGGGAGTCTTCAACATTGACTCTGGACCCCATGAGGTCTTCAGGTTAAACATGAGCAAGGCACCCTCCTGCTGATTACCACATACCATTCTCCCTCAGCTGATGAAAAGGTACTACTCCATGTTGAACAACACTTGGAGGAAACACTAAGGGTGGTAAGAGCACAAAATGTATGTGAGTGGGGACTTTCACTGCCCACCACCAAGAGTCGCTCAGCAGCAGCATTACCGATTGAACTGGTCCAGTCCTAAAGGACATACCTGATGGACTTGGTCTGTGGCAGGTGTGAGGGAACCAACAAGAGGGAAAAACATGGCTGACCTCATCCATACCAATCTGTCAGCTTGGTAAGGATGTGACTACCGCAAAGTCCTAGTGGAGGTGAAGTCCTGCCTTCACATTGAAAATATTCTCTGTTATATTGTGTAGCAATCCTTAGTGGCATGGTAAAAAGACAACAATCTCTCCTTCAAAGTCAGCAAAACGAAGGAGCAGGTCATTGACTTCAGGAAGTGGAGTGGAGGCCACACCCCTGTCTGTATCAGTGGGGCTGAGGTGGAGTTGGTCGAGAGGGTCAGGTTCCTGGGAGTGATGATCACCCACAATCTGTCCTGGCTGACCCACATTGACGTGACGGTCAAGACGGCACAACAACATCTCTGCTTCCTCAGGAGGCTAAGGAAATTCAGCATGTCCACAATGACTCTTACCTATTTGTATAGATGTACCATAGAAAGCATTCTATCTGTTGCATCACAGCTTGTTATGTAACTGCTCTGACCAAGACCACAACAAATGACAGAGAGTCATGAACACAGCCCAGTCCATCATGAAAACAGCCTTCCACACACTGACTCCATCTACACTTCGCACTGCCTCGGGAAAGCAGCCAACATCATCAAAGACCCTTCCCGCCTCAGTTATAACCTTTCCACCCTCTTCCATCAGGCAGAAGATATAAAAGTTTGAACACACGTACCAAAAGATTCAAGAACAACTCTTCCCCACTGTTATCAGATTTATGAACAGATCTCTCATATATGGGTTGATCTCTCTCTGAACCTTCTCTGTAGCTGTAACACTACATTCTGCACTCTGTTCTGTTACCCTGAAGTACTTATGTAAGGTATGATTTATCTCATTAGCTCACAAAACTATACTTTTCACTGTATCTCGGTATATATGACAATAATAAATCAAATCAATTCGTCACCATGCTAAATGGGACAGGCTTCAAACAGATCTAACAACTCAAGTCTCGTGCACCCTGAGTTGTTGTGGTCCATCAACAGCAGCAGAACTATATTCGAGCACAATCTAGAACTTCATGACTCAGCATATTCCCCCACTCAACCATTACCATCAAGCCAGGAGATCAACTTTGGTTCAATCGAGAGTGTGGGCGGATATACCAGGAGCAGCATTGGGCATATCTGAAAATGAGGTGCCAACCTGGTGAAGCTACCAAAGAGTACTACTTGAATGCCAAACAACAAATGCAGCAACTGATAGACAGAGGTAAGTGGCCCCTCAACTAATGAATCAGATCGAAACTCTTGCAGTCCTGCCTCATCCACTTGTGAATGGTGATGGACAATTAAACATCTAACTGGGGCAGGAGGTTCCACAAATATCCCCATCCTCAATGATGGAAGATCCCAACACATCAGGGGGAGGGATAAGGCTGAAGCATTCTCAGCCATCTTCAATCAGAAGTGCTGATTGGATGATCCATCTCGGCCTCTTCCTGTGGTCCCCAGCATCACAGATACCAGTCTTCAGCCAATTTGAGTCACTCCACGTGATGTTCAGTAAGAGCTGAAGGGACAACATTTTGTTGGACTGGCCATATGGACTTTCGTGCTGCAACCATTTTATGAAAAGAACTAGCTAGCGTCAGAAAAAAACATGTTTCGGGCAAGTGCATACTGAGGAACTTGAGGAGGTTGTAACTCTGAACTGGTGTGAGATATCTGATCTCCGTGAGGAGGAGATGGAGCTGCTCTCATTAAACCAAGTGAGGAAGAGGAAAGAACAAGTTGAATTCCCTCTTATTATCAGCCTGGGCCAAGACCCATTGGGAACAAACAGGTGCTTGGCTGTGATACTGTGAGAGCTCCCACAGCCTGTTGCCATTCACTGACCAAGATCACAACAGTCACTTAGAGACAGTACCTGAGGGCAGCTAGCACCAAGGAACAGGAGGCAACAAACCAATAACTACCAGAGAGAAAAACTGACAAGAAAAATGTCAGAAACAGAATCAGAGTGAGACCTCTGCCCACTTTTACTGAGAATTCGCTCTCAGCCCAGTTACACAGTTCATTTCCTCCTTTGTTCAGTTCCAGACACTCTGGTTATAAAGTAAATAATTAAAACGCTGCAGAGGTTTTGGCATTGTTGATATTAGAAGCATTGATGGCAATGATAATTTTATTTGAAGTAAACACCACCTCTTGACTACAAACTGATTTTGCAGATGTCATGATCATTTACTTTCTCTTTTAGAAAGAAGGTGAGTGTTAGAGTTTCAGGTGGCGGTAATTATAATCAACCTGTGAAGTGATGCACCAAGGGAGAACATAGCAGCTAACTACCTCTATTCCTATGTTGAGGCTTGAGATTTTTAAACGCCCAATGTTGTTTACATCTTGCAGTGATTCATGATTGTCTCCCTTCACTCTGAGACAATAGACAATAGGTGCAGGAGTAGGCCATTCTGCCCTTTGAGCCAGCACCACCATTCATTATGATCATGGCTGATCATCCTCAATCAGTATCCTGTTCCTGTCTTATCCCCATAACCCTTGATTCCACTATCCTTAAGAGCTCTATCCAACTCTTTCTTGAAAGTGTCCAGAGACTTGGCCTCCACAGCCTTCTGGGGACATGACTGAGACAAGGGCAAAATTATCCAGCAACCCCTACTGTTCACAGAAGAGAGTCCTGCATGCTCTCTTGGTTAAGTCACACATTTCTATCTAAAAGCTGCAGTCAGGTTGTTTTGCATCTCATAAGAACCCAAACTGCATATCATGAAAACCATCTTTCTCAGAACTCTCTGCATGATACAGATGGATGGCTGGTTTCTGATGTGGATCGAGACCAACAGTATGGGTTCAATTCCCACACCCACTTACTGAGGTTACCAGGAAGAACTCTCCATATCAACCTCTCCCCTCCCCTAAGGCATGGTGATCCTTAGGTTAAACCTGCTACAGTCATCTCTCTCTAGTGAGAAGACAGCCCCCTGGTCTGGTTGGGCTATAACGACTGTACCTTTTAATTTTATGTGACCCAGTATCATTTCAGACTGTTACTATCACAATTACATCTGGCATAGGCTTTTAAAAGAGACTGGGAGAAAGTGAGGACAGCAGATGCTGGAGATCAGAGTCAAGAGCGTGGTGCTGGAAAAGCACAGCCGGTCAGGCAGCATCCGAGGAGCAGGAGAATAGATGTTTCGAGTATAAGTTCTTCATGAGGAATAAGGCTTATGGGTCAAGGGGGCTGAGAGACAAATGGGAAGGGGGTGGTTTTGGTGGGGTAGTAAGCTGAGAATGCAATAGGTAAATAGAGGTGGGGGTAATGGTGATAGGTTGGAGAGGAGGGTGGAGCAGATAGGTGGGAAGGAAGATGGACAGGTAGGACAGGTCAAGAGGGCAGTGCTCAGTTGAAAGGTTGAATCCGGGATAAGGTGGGGGTGGGGGAAATAGGAAACTGGTTAAATCGATTGATCCCATGTGGTTGGAGGGTCCCAAGGTGGAAGATGAAGTATTCTTCCTCCAGGTGTCGGGTGGCTAGAGTTTGGCAATGGAGGAGGCCCAGCACCTGCATGTCCTTGCCAGAGTGGGAGGGGGAGTTGAAGTGTTCTGCCACGGGGCAGTGGGGTTGTTTCATGCATGTGTCCCGGAGATTTTCTCTGAAACGTTCTACAATAGGCATCCTGTCTCCGTGATGAAGAGGAGACCACATTGGGAGCAAAGGATACAGTAAATGACATGTGTGGAAATGCAGTTAAATCTTTGATGGATGTAGAAGGCTCCTGTGGGGCCTTAGATGGACGTGTGGGAGGAGGTGGGGGTGCAGGCTTTGCAATTCCTGTGGTGGCAGGGGATGGTGCCAGGAGGGGAGGGTGGGATGGTGGGGGGAGTGAACCTGATGAAGGAGTTGCAGAGGGAATGGTCTTTATGGAATGCGGATAGGGACGGGGAGGGAAATATATCCCAAATGGTGGGGTCTGTTTGCAGGTGGCAGAAATGACAGAGGATGATGCAATGTATGCAGAGATTGGTGGGGTGGAAGGTGAGGAGTAGGGGTGTTGTGTTCTTGTTGCATTGGAGGGGTGGGGTGCAAGGGCGGAGATGTGGGAAGAGGAGCAGATACACTGGAGGGCATCGTCGACCTTGAGGGAGGAGAAATTGTGGTCTTTGAAGAAGGAGGGCATCTGGGATGTTCTGGAATGGGACTGGTCGTCCTGGGAGCAGATGCGGTGGAGGCAGAGGAATTGGGAATAAGTGTTTTTACAGGAGGCAGGGTGAGAGGTGACAGTCCAGTTAGCTGCGGGAGTTGGTGGATTTGTAGTAGATGTCCGTGTTGAGTTGGTCACTGTTAATGGAGATGGAGAGGTACAGGAAGGGGAGGGAGGTGTCCGAGATGAACTTAAAGTTGGGGTGGAAAGTGTTGGTAAAGTTGATGAACTGTTCAACCTCCTCATGGGAGCATGAGGTGTTGCCGATACAGTCATCGATGTAGCAGGGGAAAAAGTGGGGAATGGTGCCGGTATAACTCTGGAAGATGGACTGGTCCATGTAGCCAATGAAGAGACAAGATTGGCTGGAGCCTATGTGTGTTTCCATGGCAATCCCTTTGGTCTGAAGGAAGTGGGAGGATTCAAAGGAGAAATTATTGAGGGTGAGGACTAGTTCAGCCATATGAATGAGAGTTTCAGTGGAAGGGTACTGCTCAGGCCGATGGGAGAGGAAGAAACGGAGGTCTGGAGGCCTTTGCATGGTAGGTGGCTGTGTACAGGGACGGGATGTCCATGGTGAAGATGAGGCATTGGGGGCCGGGGAAATGAAAATCATGGAGGAGGTGAAGTACATGGATGGTATCCTGAACGTAGGTGGGGAGTTCCTGGACCAAGGGGAACAGGGCGGTGTCAAGGTATGCAGAGATACTTTCGGTGGGGCAGGAGCAGGCTGATACAATGGGTTGATTGGGGAAGTCAGGTTAGTGAATTTTGGGTAGGGGGTAGAATCGGGCAGTGTGGAGTTCCCGGACTATGAGGTTGGAGGCTGTGGATGAGAGTTTCTCTGAGGTGATGAGGTTGTGGATGGCCTGTGAGATGATGGTTTGGTGGTGGGAGGTGAGGTTATGGTCAAGGGGGCAGTAGGAGGGGGTGTCTTCGAGTTGGCGCCTGGCTTCAGCGGTGTGGAGGTAGGTGCAGCAAACTACTAAACCATCGTGACAGTAGAATAGTTTATATAATATCCTGGGGATAATGAATTTTATTATAGGAAAACCCACACAAAAGGTTTACTGTCAATTATTGGATTCACTTTGTAACATGTAGAGAGAGGGAGAGGAAATGGCTGACTAGTCAAATACATCAAGTGCTGATGGTCCTTTGGAAGAAATCAAGCATTTGCTCAAAAGCCAGGAGGAAAGGAAGTGTCCTGGAAGTGTGAATGTTGTGTTGTGTTATTAACTGCAGGTGTGGTCAGGTATGCCCTTTCCCAAGATATTTGTCCAACCCTGTTAAACTGTAGATTCATTAATTTCTAATTATAAAACTATCAGCCACAAATTGAACACGTTTTACAATTCCCTTAAGAGTGGTTAAAGAAAACCATCAGTATAACAGAGAGGTAAAATATGTCACCGATTATTCACTGGTGTAACAGCTGCTGCATTAATATCAAACATTACATAAATTCTTCACAGATCGAGTACTGCTGTTCCGGGAAAAATAACTTTGACAAATTATTTTCACGACAGTGGGAGAGAATCTCATTTCCAATCTGACATTTCTTCAAAATGAAACAACTTTAAAGAATGTCAATAAACATTTGCAGAGACTCTTGAATTCAGGAAATCTTACCAAAGCACATCACATTTTCAAGACAGATCAAAACATGTCTTATGTAACAGATCTGCAATAATTCCTGCCCTCATAAAGCAAGCTAAATGCCAACGTATTGACTCAAGATTTGTCCCAAATAAAATCTGTCTATCAAAAGTGTGCTGGTTCCTTCAAAATTGACCCACAGCCAGTCTTCTGCACTTTACAGAAGACAATGTGATGGAAACTGTCTTTATAATGGCACAAAAACTAAATGTCTCCACCCTACATTCAACCTGCTATAATTTTGAAAGAGAGACCAGACAGTAATAAAGAAAGAATGAAAAAAAGCAGAGGAAAGATTAATAAATTAATATTAATTAATCAGCATCAATACATTGCTGTAACAATTAAACTCACTTTGAGGAGACTTCCAATACTTGCAATCATTTTTTCCATTTCTTAATGACAGGGTATATTGCTCTAAAAGTGCACAATGTTGCTGATCAGCTTTTGGATTTACCAGCTCAGTTGGTGCTTGCTGTAGTGCAGAATGAGCTGGAACTATGATCCTCGGTGGGCGATTGGTGGACCTGTATCAATTAGAGAGAAAACCACAGCAGTGTGGGCTGTGATTCACCGCTGCACACACTCAGTGTGTGGCCAAGTGTTTACAGGGTGTCTAACCTGAGTCTCTACCAGTGGGAAAATCTGCCAGATCAAATTCCACTCAGCCACTTAACAGCTTGACTTGTCTGGGCACTGACACTGAGCTGTGCCCCTGTCAGAAAGTGCCCATCAATCAGAGGCTGGCAGCTCCCAGGAACCGAGGAGCCAGGGCTGTGCCACCGTGAGGGACTGCAATGGGAAGAAAGGAGATTTTTACAGATCGGGTGAGGGGGGCTTTCAGGGAGGGAGGTTGGAGGCAAGGAATGGGGAGTGGTGACTTTCAGCATATTGGGGGAACCCACCGGACAGGCCAGTGGTATGGGGAGGATCTCATGTGATGTTAACTGACCAATTAAGGGCCTTCATTTGTGGCAGTTCAGGAAGATTCCCCAAGGACTTTTATGTCCCAGACTTCATTGCTGATGTCGAGGGAAGGGACTGAATATCTCAGTGGTGCCAACTTACCTGACCAACTGTCCTGGCATTATCAGCTATGCCACCCTATCCCCACCCCAACCTGTGGTTTTGTGTTAATTGGCCTCCGTGATGGCATTGTGACTCAGTCAACTGCAATTTGGAACACAGTTCACTATCACTTTCTCAAGAGGTAGTTAGGAACAGGAGTAAATGTTAGCCCAGCCAGCAATGCCCACAAGCCCTGAATGAATAAAATGGACAAATCTGTCATTGAAGCAAAAAAAATTAATTCAGATAAATTACCTTTCCGTTGCTATTTTTCCATAATGACAGTGAAAAATTGCTCTTCTCGAAATAGGTTAATAACATGACTGTAGATAGGCTGGTGCAGACTCTCTATTGAATGACTCAATGATTCTATGAGAAAACCTCTTGAAAATAAACAATAAAATGATTTATTTCTACATATACATTTACTGCAGATGGTGGAGTTTATCTCACCTCTCATGGTCCTACAGGGATTGGTTAAAACAGCAGTTCCCACACTGCTTTGAGCAGCAAGAGACTAACTCTCACTCCTCAGTGAAGTCACTGCTGACAGTGACAAACCCAATCCTTAACACTGCAAATAAACACAGCACTGCTTCCAAACTGTACTCACTGTCCCAGGTCGTGGGTAAGGGATCCTTCCATCATACTCCACCCAGCGATGGTCAGGTCCTTCCTTGTGAGCGTATGGTCCATTAAACACGGCACGAATGTCAGCCATGCTGTACACACAGACTGCAGAGCCTTTAAAGATCGAACTGAGTAAAATAAAACAAGACACATTTAAATTGGTGATGCTGTGGTTTTACGTTGTTAGTTTGGTCAATAAAAAAAAATTGTTCGATACGTAATGTCAGACATGCCATTTTTAGCGGTTCCTTGGCACTGTGTTGTGAAAACAAGGTTCATGTCAAATAGATGTTAAAAGCTCACTTTTATTTAATCACAGGATGTGGGTGTCACTGGCTCGGCCAGCATTTCTTGCCCATTCCTAACTTCCCAGAAGACACTCAACAGTCACCCAAATTGCTGTGGGTCTGGTGTGCAGTGTGGGTCAGATCCGATGAGAACAGCAGGTTCTTTCCCTGAAGCACATTGGTGATACAGACAGGTTTTCATCTGACAACTGACAACAGTTTCACGGTCATCATTATCCTCTTAATTCATGATTTTTACTGAATTCAAATTCCATCATCTTCTATGGCAGGATTTGAACCAGGTCAGCAGAACATTACTTAGGTCATTGGATTAATAATCATGCATTAATATCACTAGCCCATTGCCTCCCCTCTTGTGTTAAAGAATGACAGGGGAGATGTTAGGTTGGTGTTTGAAATGGTGTGTCTGTGAGTAGAGTGCTTGCTCTGTACAAGTATGGCACTGGGTACCATCTACATCAATGGGTATTGAGAAGGGGATCAAACTCTGTGAATAGGAGCTGCACAAGTTCCAGTCAGTTGCCAATTAGTCTGACACTGTGATTCCACAGCCAGTGTAAGGATTGTACTGTCTAACCAAATTCACTTGCTTCAGCAGGATAATCGAGCATCGAAAAGCTGCCTGATCTAATTCTAAACGAATACTTTGGGAGCCAGTTCAGCACGGGGAGACTGAGATTTATTTTTGGAAGTGGCTTTATCAGCTGTGGCTCAGTTGGTTGCATTCATACTACTGACCACAAGCAGTGCAGATTCAATTCTCACTCTGGAGTGTGAGTACAAAGGAAATCTCTGCTGATACTCCAGTGTACTACCAATGGGGATGTTAAGCCAAGGCTTTGCTAAGTCTCTCAAGTGGAAGACCATGATGCCATAACACAAGTTTGAAGAACAGCATGGGATCTCTCCATGATAACCTGACTCTTAACCCTAAAAAAAACAGATTTTTCTGGTCGTTATCATATTGTTGCTTTTGGAAGGATTGTCCTGAGCAGTTTGGTGCTGTATATTTCCTTATTATAACAGGGGGTTGAGTTTATTTTTTAAAAAGTACCTCATTGTCTGTAAAATAGCTAAGAGTGTCTTGATGTTGTGACAATGTTAAATAAATGTCTTATAGAGGACAGAAGTGATCATTGTTGTGGTTCTGTTTGCCGAGCTGGGAATTTGTGTTGCAGACGTTTCGTCCCCTGTCTAGGTGACATCCTCAGTGCTTGGGAGCCTCCTGTGAAGCGCTTCTGTGACCTTTCCTCCAGCATTTGTAGTGGTTTGTATCTGCCGCTTCCGGTTGTCAGTTCCAGCTGTCCGTGGAATGGTCGGTATATTGGGTCCAGATCGATGTGCTTATTGATTGAATCGGTGGATTCAATCCAAAAATTCAATCAATAAGCACATCGACCTGGACCCAATAAACCAACCAATGCAGCAGATAGCTGGAACTGACAACCGGAAGCAGCAGATTCAAACCACTATAAATGCTGGAGGAAACATCACAGAAGCACTTCACAGGAGGCTCCCAAGCACTGAGGATGTCACCTAGACGGGGGACGAAACGTTTGCAACACAAATTCCCAGCTCGGCGAACAGAACCACAACAACGAGCACCCGAGCTACAAATCTTCTCACAGACTTTGAAGAAGTGATCATTGCAGAAGTGATAGACACGGGCTTGACTGGAGATTTGTATCAACTATTCATTTATAAATCTTTGCAGAGCACCACTTTAATTGGGATGAAACCAGATATCAATATTTTCACACTCAAAAATTACAAAGCAAATTAATTATTGAAAACATTCTTATAAAATTCATCCAAAGAAGATCTGCTAGAAGATTTGAGCATTCTTTCCACTTTGTGTGTTTCATGTTATCAGCAAAAACTCCTCAGGTAAATTGTAGTTAGGTTGTACAGCAAAGCTCCCTTTGCTCTGTTCTCTAAACCAACATCACCCTCAACCTCAACAGAGCACCTATTAGCGCACCAGTGTGAAGTTTTCCCATCGCTCTGTTTAGCATCACGATAGCAGTGGTGAGTGAGAGACCTTATTATGTGATTATCAACGTTGAGATGTGGAATTTATCCTAAACTTCAACAGATGGTTAAAAGAAACAGAGACTTTCATCTCATTGTGTGGGCTGGATACCCAGAGGATTCAAGGCAATATACAAAATCCTCTTGAATACAGAATCTTAAACATAAACCCTCCAACGTGCAACATGACGGAAACAATTCCGGAAAACCAAATTTAAGGTAATTCTCTAAACTTATCAAAGTGACATATGGTACAGAAAATAAACACACCAATTGATGATATAAATACTCTTGCTTCACAAAGTTTCATGATAATCTTAACAAAATAAAAACCTTTATTTTTGACAGTTTCAACCATAAAATGAATAGAAAAAGTATACTGCACTGAAGCACTGATGTATAATACTGAAGTTTATATTTGTCTTTGTACAAATATTATGAATGCATTTTCCTTTCCCATTAAACACTTATTTTTGAATGTCTACATCAGTTTATTCAATGATATGTCAGAGTGATATTCTTTCCTTTTATGCAATGATACATATGAGAGCCACTCAGTCTTTCCAGCTTGCTCTAACATTCAATGAGGTTATAACTGATGGAATTACTCCACATTCCTGCTTACTCCAGGAACCTCTCACCCCAATGATAATCCAGAACCTAACTGTCATAAAAATATTCAAAGACCCAGCTTCTATCTTATGAAAAATGAAGTTCCAATGACTCATGATCATCTGTGAAAAAATAACTCTTATCTCTGTTTTAAAAGGGTGAAAAGTCATTATCTACGGTAACTAAGTTCTAGATTGTCTCACAAGAAGAACCTTCTTTTCGACACCCACACTGCCTAGAATCCTCATAATCTTCTACGTTAGCAGATACAATTGCAGCTTCTTCATCCTTTACTCATATCAGAACCCACATACTCCAGTTATTCATCTAGCAAGCCTCTGAGCCAGTTCCAGTGCATTTAACAGTAAATCCTTCCATAAATAGAGTGACCAACAGAGTATACAGGACACAAGATACGATCATGTCGACATCCTGTATAACTGAAGCATAGCCTCCTTATTTTTATATTCAATTCCTCTGGGAGTAAAAGATAAAATTCTATTACTCTTAAATACTTGCTGTGACTACATTGTAGCCTTTTATGATTCATGCATGAAGACACCCAGATCCCTCTGCACCTCAAAGCTCTGTGATTTTTCACTATTTAGAGAATATACTTCTTTTTATTCTTCCTGCCAAAATGGACAATTAAACATGTTCCCACATTACAGTCCATTTACTTGATCTTTGCCCACTCAGTTAACCCGGTAATCTCCCTTCGTAGCCTCCTTTCATTCTCTTCGCAATGTACTTTTCTCCCAAGTTTAGCAACCGTACATCAAAATCATTTATACACATTTGTAAACAGTCCTAGCCCCAGCACTGACCCCTATGGCACACCACTCTTTACATCTTAACAACAAGAAAATAACCCTGTTATGCCAACTCTCTGTTTCCTATCAGCCAGTCAGTCTTTCATTCATATCATTTTGTTACCCCTGCACCACAACCTTTTTTATTTCTGCAATTATTTTTGATGTGGCACCTTATCGACTGCCTTCAGGAAATCCAAGTTCTGATTGTCTACTGGTTCCCTTTTACCCACAGCACACATTAGTTCTTCAGAGAGCTCCAATTAATAAGTTAAACATGATTTCCTATTTACAAAACATTGCTTACTCTGCCTGATTACTTTGTTCTCATCAAAGTGTCCTGTTATAATATCTTTAATAACAGCTTCTAACATTTCCCTCTGAAAGACATCGAGGTAACTTGGTCTGTAGTTTCTTGGCTTTTTGCCTGCTCCCTTTTTGAATGAAAGAGTTACACGTGCCATTTTCCAATCTAACAGAATCTTACCTTATTAGGCAATTTTTGAAAATTAAAATCAACTCAGCAACTGTCAAATTAGCCATTTCTTTCAGACTCTGGATTGAAGTCTATCGAGACCTGGGCACTGTCAGCCTCATAGCTCCAACAATTTACTCCATATCAAGTCCCTGGAGATTGTAATTTTCTTGAGTTTCTCTGTAACTCCTATTCCCTGATTTTATGGCCATTTCAGGGACATTCTATGTATCCTCTACACTGAATACTGATATTAAATTTTGATTCAATCTGACATTTCCTTAATCTCCATTACTCATTCCCAGACTCACTTTCTGTGGAGCCAACAATCATTTTGCTACCTCTTCTTTCTTTTTAAATATCAATCGAAACACTAACTATCTATTATTTATGTTTCTAGCTACCTTCCTCTCACACACTAGTTTTCCTTTTATCGTATTGTATTAAACTTTTAGGCATTCTTTGTTGTTTTTAATTTTCTGTCTAGTCACTGGCGTGACACTCATCATTGTGCAATTATAGCTTGCTTTTTTAATTTTTATTTTACCTTTAACATTTTTCAACAATTACAGATGACAGGTCCTCCCTCTGAAATTGGACATGCTTGTCGGAATGTGTCAATTCTATGGATTCTGAAATACTTCCTTAAATGTTTGCCACTGTATACCTACTGACCTACCCTTTTACCTAGTTTACTAATTCACTTGGTACCTCTGCCCTTGTGCTTTCATAATTGCCCTTATTTAAACAAAAATGTCCAGTTTTGCAGCCACATTTCTTTCCCCAAAAATGAATGCAAGATTCAATCATGTTATAATGAGAGGGGATCTGATTGAAACGTATAGGATTATGAAAGGATTGGACACTCTGGCAGGAGGAAACATATTTCCGCTGATGGGGGAGTGCCGAACCAGAGGACACAACTTAAAAATACGGGGTAGACCATTTAGGACAGAGATGAGGAGAAACTACTTCACCCAGAGAGTGGTGGCTGTGTGGAATGCTCTGCCCCAGAGGGCAGTGGAGGCCCAGTCTCTGGATTCATTTAAGAAAGAATTGGATAGAGCTCTTAAAGATCGTGGAGTCAAGGGTTATGGAGATAAGGCTGGAACAGGATACTGATTGGGAATGATCAGCCATGATCATATTGAATGGCGGTGCAGGCTCGAAGGGCTGAATGGCCTACTCCTGCATCTATTGTCTATTGTCTATTGTCTATTGTCTTTAATCACTGCTACCGAGGAGTGCTTTGACCATGGGGTCATTAGTAGATCCTCAGGGGTTGGTATTGGGACCTTTGCTTTTCATAAAATCATCTATAAATTGGTATACAAGGGACGGTTTCAAAGTTTGTTGATGGGAGCTGGGACTTTTATCATTGGACCGTAGGAGGTTGAGTGACGACCTGTAGAAGTTTATAAAATAATGAGGGATCTAGATAGAGATAATGGTAGTTTTCTTTTCCATAGAATGGCCGACTTCAATACTTGGGGGCACATTTTTAAGGTGAGCGGAGTGATTTAAATAAGATGCGAGAGGTAATTTTTTTACACAGAGGGTGGTTTGTGTGTGGAATGAAATTCCTGAGGTAGTGGTGGATGTGGTATAGTCACAATGTTTAAAAAACATTTGGATAGGTATATGAATAAGAAATGTTTGAAGGGATATGGGCCAGGAGCAGGCAGGTAGGACTAGTTTAGTTTGGGATTATGGTCAGCATGGAGTGCTTGGATCAAAGGGTCTGTTTCCATGCTGTATAACTCAATGATTCTATGTTTTGGGAGAATTAGAAACTGTGGTAAGGACAGTATAAAACTTCAGTAGGACATTGACCCATTGGTGGAGTGGATGATTGTGGGTAGAGTAGTTCATTGTGGAGAACTGTGAAATGATGAACATTGGTACATCAAAGGGAGTCAGTATAAAACAAGTGTCTATTCTATAAAGTGTGCAGAAGCAGAGAGACCCAGGTGTAAATGTACAATAAATCATGAAATGTTATAGGTCAGGTAGAGTAAAATTTTAATAATGGATAAAGTATTTGGGCTTCAAAATAGTGGCATAATGAACAAGAGCAAGGGAGGTTATGTTAAACTTGTATGAAATGTGAGTTTGAACTCAGTTCATATATTATGTAGATTTGAAGGTGGTCATACTATATAAAGAATGTGAATGCACTGGGAGAGTGCAGAAGAGGTTTAAGTCAATGAGACACTTCAATTCTGAGGATAGATCAGAGAGACTAGGATGGCTTTCCTCAGAAAGAAGAAGGCTAAGACAACATTTTATGGAAGTTTTCAAATTTGTGATGCATCTGCAGTGAGTACAACGGACACCAGCCATCTTACCACACAATAATCCATTTCTCTACATTTTACTAATCACTTTATATATTGTTCCTTTCAAAATATTTCCCAAATTGTGTTCTGAAATAATGTAGCTTCCACCCAATAGTCAAGCCTGGTAAATGGTTATTTATGTTACTGTGATTTGTGGTTTAAGAAAAACTTAACAACATTCTTTTCATTGTTCTGGTGAAAACCTTGTTTATAACCCACCATCCAATAAAAACAAGCTTTAACTATTCACTATGTCAAATCCTTTCATAATTTGATAAGGCAGATTGACAGTAGAAGAAACAAATTGGCAGTTTTTAAGAAAATATTATTCAACTCAAAACATATTTAAGTTAGAGCTATGTATCCAGACTACAAAATACAGACAGATAATTTATGGGCCATTAATTAATATTTACCTTGTAGTCGTGAAGACTCCGTAAACAATGGGATTCCTTTCGTCTTTTGTATGGAGCAGAAACACGTCCTCTGCAAAGAATAATGAAGCAATTAAAATTAGTAATTTGAATGGGTAGCTTCTAAACACTTTTCTGTCAATCCATTAACATATCAGTTTGCAAACAATATATGAACATTGTTGTCCCATTGTGTCTCCTATTCCAGAAAGCCTTTTCACCAGACCTTCTGATCTTCCACTGCTCTTACTGTAAGGTGCTAATCTTTCATAAGGCTGCTGATTCCACAACTCAGAGTGTGACAATAACTTAGATTACTTACAGTGTGGAAACAGACCCTTCAGCTCAACAAGTCCACACCGACCGGCCGAAGCGCAACCCACCCAGACCCATTCCCCTACATTTACCCGTTTGTCTAACAATATGGGCAATTTAGCCTGGCCAATTAGACAATAGACAATAGACAATAGGTGCAGGAGTAGGCCATTCAGCCCTTTGAGTCTGCACCGCCATTCAATATGATCATGACTGATCATTCCTAATCAGTATCCTCTTCCTGCCTTACCTCCATAACCCTTGATTCCACTATCTTTGAGAGCTCTATCTAACTCTTTCTTAAATGAATCCAGAGACTGGGCCTCCACTGCCCTCTGGGGCAGAGCATTCCACACAGCCACCACTCTCTGGGTGAAGAAGTTTCTCCTCATCTCTGTCCTAAATGGTCTACCCCATATTTTTAAGCTATGTCCTCTGGTTCAGCACTCACCCATCAGCGGAAACATGTTTTCTGCTGCCAGAGTTTCCAATCCTTCCAATTCACCTAACCTGCACATCTTTGGACTGTGGGAGGAAACTGGAGCACCCAGAGGAAACCCATGCAGACACGGGGAGAATGTGTAAACATTCTCAAGAGAAGATGGCAAATCTCCCTCAAAAACTGACAAGAGGTTTAGCAATACTCAAACAGGCAGGTCACACTGCCTAATGCTTCAGGATAATCACCAAAGTGTAAAAGGCACAGGAGACTGAAAAAAGGAGAATTTATTAACAGCTAAAGGCATTACGAATATTGCTATCAGGTTACTCATCGGCTTTCAAATGTACTAACTCAGAAAAGTATATTAGCCCAATCTGGACAGCTTGCATCTACTTATGCTGCACATTCCAATGACATTTTTTAGAAGGAATGATGTGGCTAATCATTATTTTTACAAGATTGACAGCAAGACGATAATTCACTGAGCATTCCAGGACTGTAGATTGATGAAATCTGTTCACTGCTCAGAACTCTGTCGCCTGTCTGTTATTTTTTTTAAACTAGGAAAAAGTTTGTGACCTTATTTATTAAAATTTGAACCTGACCGATTCTGACCCCATCAAGATCAGTTGAGCAGATAGGCATAACAATGAGAGTAACACATCTATCATCACCCCAAGGAGAGCTGGAGAGAAGGGGGAGAAGGAGCTTTGTAGGATCCTGTCTTACCAATGATGGAAGTCCTGAAAGGCTAACTGAACAGCAGTTATGTTTGAATTGAGAGACCGTCAGTCATAAAATTACAATCCTTATAATTTCTGGAATTATCAGAGTCATTGAGAAATACTGCTTCTTTAAATCTGTCTGTGTGGCTTGACAAAGTCTGAGACGGATCTGCTCAAACAACCAGGATGAGTGGGGTAAGGTGCTGGCATCAACCTTCCTTCCTATGTCATGTCTGAGACACTATCGGTTCACATTGATAACGAATAAATTATCATGGAGCTGTAATAAGAAGAGGCACTCGTCTTACACAACTCAATGTAGTTAACTGTATGATAGCACCTTGTACAGGTTACACTGATTGGTTAGGCACAGGAGCAAGAGAAGATACAGGTATCTTAAAATCATAGAATCGCTACAGTGTGGAAACAGGCCATTTGGCCTATTGGGTCTGCACTGATCTTCCAAAGACCATTTCACCAAGTTTCACTATCCCCACCCTATTCCTCTAACCCTGTAGTTCCCTTGGCTAATCCACCTAACCTGCATATCTTTGGACTTGTCTGGGATCATGTACCGGACTGCTCCTTCTTCACCCAAAGACTGTGTAGCATCATCAGATTGGGTAGAGTTTAATGCATCTTCAATATTTCAGAACCATCACCATTTACAAAGTGATCAATTGTTAAATCTGCCACACATGCCTGGCTAAACCTTTAATGAACACCTTTTTACTTTGACCAGCCCAGTGATGCATTTTAAAGGAATTGCTGATTAAATTTCCATACTGTTAGCAGAGAGCAAATCCAATGAAGCTCTGCAGTGAAATTTGTACTTACGCAGTTCATCAAAATATGTGTCAACCCCGTCAGGACCTGGGACAGAACACACCAGGCGGGCTTTAAGGAATGTTGTCCATTTATTGATGAGGCTGCGTTGTCCTCCAACATCATTCTGGAGATAAAGAAAGATAGAAGAATATAACTTTATAAAGATTTGGTCCACTCTATGGCATTCAAATTATAGTGTCAAATTTGTCTCACATGAAGTCACCTATTGTGTGCAGGTACAGATTCATCGCAGTTTGGAATTAGACATCGGCGACAATGCACTGAGAATTAATATCATGAGTATCAATAATTGTCAAACCACACTCTGCCCATGTCTTAGAGAGTTGGCAGATAAATTGATTCAGAGAATTGGTAAATGTAGCTTTTTGACTGACTGCTGCCAAATGTAAGAGAGGAAACAACTGTAACTCTCACATAATGCTGCTCTTCCCAGTACTTTATGCTTTTATTTCCTATTTCCAGTACCCACAGTATTTGGCCTCAATTTTGTAACAAAAGACTTTCTGACACCCAATATAGAGATGGAATCAAACCAGTTCTGGCTTCGAGCCCATATTTACAGTGAAACAATTCCAAATAATGGAACAAGTAAACATGGCTCAGAAATCATAAACATACACTTCAATCATTGGCACAGATGCCACAAAGTTAGAATCCCACTCAGAAATTCATCAAGCTGGGATCTTTCACTTAATGAGGAGGAGTCCAAACAGACCTGTGCAAGGGAGAGTGGTGGTCTCTTTGTGCAGACCAAGGAATTAGAATATTCACATGTAACAAGAAACCCACTCCAAGAGGTATTGTTGGCACCAGTTTTGCCAGCTGTAGCAATTAGCGTATCCAATCCTGTGGTTGCCACGAACACACTTGGGGGAATTAGAGAAGATTCTTTACCTCAGGGTTGCTGTTATACAACAAGGCGCAGTTTGTTTAGTTGGATTATCCTCTGCATTTAAACATCAATCAAACCATGACCATTTCTAAAGCAGACAGAGAGACTAATTGGCAAGTGTCCAAAGCTTGATCATTCACTCCATTGTCAGAATAAATAGGGCAATCACTCTCCTTCGTTCTCACCAGGGGATGGTGTACTGTTCACTTGGCATTGCTTTATTACACTATGACTGAGAAGACTTGCTGTGCATAACAGGAACAAAAATTGGCATCCCACAGCCTTGGCAACCAACCTTTACAGCTTGTTAAATTGATATAATTCTACTTAATGTTCAATAAAAGCAAGCTGCAGAAATCATTTTCAGAGCTATTCTTTAATGGAAAGGATATATATTACAAAAGTTCTAAGGAGCACACCGCCCTCAAAGGGATCAAAGGATTACATTAATAGACAAGCGTTTTATAAAGTTTATTAATGTTTAGCTCATTAACTGATGACCTCACCAAAAACTACTGATTCACTGAAAACTTTTGCTGTAAATTTCTTGTGAGGTCAAAGGGTTAATTAGCTCTTGTAGAAAATCTGCACATGTACTGCCTTGGCAGTTAAACTTCCCCATTCATAAAATAAATTGAAAAACAATGAAACTGGCTATTCTTTTCCTTCAGATGTCACATCATATACTGCATCGATCCTTTATTATACACAAATCAATCTTTTATTTACCAAATGTTGATCATCTGTTACACTTCAGACACCATCTAAAATATAACACCAGAAAGCGAGTCCCTCTACATCTTTACTTTGATAATATTGAGGTCATTCAAAACTTGTTCTAACTTTGACCAATTCCTGTTTCCCAGTCATCCCCGAGATTCCTGACCTACATCAGCACCTGATTAATCAACCACTCAGTTTTAACATTCTGATCCTGGTTTTGCATCCTCCATGGTATCACTTCTCCTGATCTCTGCAAACTTACAGCCCTTTGCAAACTCTGCAGTCCACCACTCTGAGCCTGTTCAGCATCTGACTTGCTCCACCATCCACTGCTGCATAATTTTTATTCATTCCCAGGATAAAGGCATCTCTGGCTAGGCAGCATTTATTGTCTGTCCCTATTGCCAAGAGGCAATTAAGAGTTAACCACCTTGCTGTGGGTCTGGAGTCACATGTAGGCCAGACCAGGTAAGGATGACAGATTTCCATCCCGAAAAGGTATTAGTGAATCAGATGGGTTTTATGGCAATCATTGTGATAACAAATAGACTTCTTTAAAAATTCCAGATCATTATCTACCATACTGGGATTCAAATTTGTTTCCTCAGTTCTGGATTATTAGCCCAGTGACATACCACAATGGTCCCAGCTCCACCTCTAGTTACACTGACCGTAAGCTCTGAAATCCACTGTTTTAAACTTTCCACCTCTCCATTTCTCATTAAGATTCTCCTTAAAACCTAACTCTTTGACCAAACTTTTAGTTTCCTTCCATGTCTCAGTGGCAAATTTTCTTCATAACAATCTTCACTGTCAGTGGGACAAAATCCTGGATTTCCCTCCCCACACACTGAGGGTATACCACAGCAACTAGAGCTTTGAAGAATATACGAGGACAGGGCTTTAAAAGCCAGTTTCAACTTCACTGAAGTGGACTAGTGGGACTAAATGTTTTTGTGTGCAGCAGCCTGTATTTGTGTGTCATTGTGCTATGATGATCAGAATTGATTAACTATTCCCCAGTTACCCCTGTGTTGAAGGTAAAGACCAATTCATACTCTGAGAGCTGGATGGAGATAGCTGGCAGAACCAACGGAAGGGCAGCCTTGGTCACTCTGAGTGCTGCAAAGCACTCAGTAAAAGAATCAAGACAACATAGAATCCCTACAGTGCGGAAGCAGGCCATTCAGCCCATCGAGTCCACACTGACCCTCTTGAAGAGCGTCCATCCAGACCCATACCCCTGCCCTATCCCTGTAACCTCAAATTGCCCATGGCTAATCTATTTAGCCTACACACTCCTGGACACTCTGGGCAATTTAGCATGGCCAATCCACCCTAACCTGCATATCTTCGGACTGTGGGAGGAAACCAGAGCACCTGGAGGAAACCCACGCAGACGCGGGGAGAATGTGAAAACTCCACTCAGACAATCACCCGAGGCTGGAATCATCCCCAGGTCCCTGGCGCTGTGAGGAATGAGCTGACAAAGCAAGAATCTCAAAAAGCAACTGTGCATTTATCAATATCAAGGCTACGGGTCACCTCCAGAGCAATAGGCAAAAGTGAGGACTACAGCTGCTGGAATCCAGAGTCTAGATTAGAGTGGTGCTGGAAAAGCACAACAAGTCAGGCAGCATCTGAGGAGCAGGAAAATCGATGTTTCAAGCAAAAGCCATTCCTGATGAAGGGCTTTTGCCCGAAAGGTTGATTTTCCTGTTCCTCGGATGCTGCCTGACCTGCTGAGCTTTTCCAGCAACACTCTAATCTTGACTCCACAGCAATAGGTTTTACATTCAACTAAGACACCCATTAAGATTTATCACAAATAATGAAAAACTATGAATAATTTCATGAATAAATCAGGGACTGCTCCATGTTTTTTTTAAACTTCGAGCCCTTTGGACTCAACCTTTTTCTCTAACCTGTGTGGATGCGCGTTGCATGATGAATCCTTCTCGCATTTAGTAATTAATAAATTCACTGGTTCATTCATGACAGTCTGATTAAATTGGATCCTTTTAAAACATATGTTCATTTCAGTTTGAGAGAAAGGTATCTGTGAGGAAGAGGATCCTTTTTAAATTCACCTTGTTGCTGTCAACTGAGGGGGTGGATGTATGAAGGAGAGAAGCCAGCTTATCCCAGCTCACCTGGGGGCTTAACAATTTGGTCTTTCAGTTGGAATCAGAGTGAATCTTGAATGTCGCCAGGTGTCTGCTCATTGCAATACAGACTTATAGATTGTTTCAAAAACAAAGGATCTAACAAAGTTAACAAAATAACAATTCAAACCACATTAACCTCGTTTGGATAGTTATTGGATAAGATTTCTTCTCTCAGACAGGTATGAGTCTTTGGAACTCCTTGCTGCAGAGAGCTGTGGGAGCAGAGTCCCTGGGTATATTTAAGGCTGAGATAGGTAGAACCTTGATCAGTTGGGAAAATGCAGGAAATTGGATGTAGAGAAGATGTTTCCATTAGTAGGAGGGTCTTGGACCTGAGGGCTTGGCCTCAGAGTGAAGGACGACCCTTTAGAACTGTGATGAGAAAGAATTCCTTTAGCCAGAGAGTGGTGACTCTGTGGAACTCATTACTGCAGTGGCTGGTGGAGGCCAAGTCAGTGAGCTCATTTAAGACAGAGATAGGTAGATTCTTAATTAATAAGGGGATCAAAATTTATGGGTAGAAGGTAAGAGAATGGGATTGAGGCACATATCAGTTCTGATTGACTGGTTGACCTCATACAATAAGAGTTCCCTGATTGAACCTGTTAATCTGGTCCAATCAGGGAGTCCTGGCTGACAGATAAAATACAGGTGTCATTCTGATTCTGAGAGCTGACTGTGAGGGAGCTGGACTGATATCAAGGACCTTCCACGTGTACGTAAAAGGTGATGGGATACCAGCCTCTGTGGAGTTATTTAAGACTCAATGGGCTGAATGGCCTAATTCTGCTCTTATATTTTATGATCTTACGGATGTGGGGAGTGTCACATCAGCCATGATTCTATTGAATGATGGAACAAACTCGAGAGGCCGAGTAGTCTATTCCTGTGCCTATGGTCTTTAGGCCCTTATGGATAGGACCTTCTATAAAAGTTTAATTTGTAATCATTTCTTACTAAGTCAAAATTATACACTACTGGAATATTTGACAGAAAATTTCTAATTTGACCAAACTGGCTCAGTTGGATTTGTGCTTCAGGTTTTAATTAGATTTCACCCTGAAGAAAATTCAGCTTGATCACCATTATATTGCATTTTACAAGCTTGTCTTGTTCAATACTAAAGCTGTTAATGTGAGGACAATGGCAAATAGAATAGAAAATGTACCTAAAAATGCATTTAAGATGAAGATAAAATAAGAAGAGTGAGTACACGGTGTATTTCACACTATCTATAACAACTTTGCTCAGCAGGGATCCTGTTTTAGTATTTGGCCTCAGCTCTTGTTAAGTCAGTCCCAGCAATACCAAAACTGACAATAAACATCCATTGCAAGTTATTAAAGCCTAATTCAGGGTACCGAGGGAGGAAGAGAGAAAAAACCCAAACAATTGTAATGTGGTCGAATGCACACACCACAATTAACTCATGAGAATTAGAAACATTCCCACTCGTTTATGTACTAAGTAAATCATTCAACACAAAAACTGAATGAAATTGCAATAAAAGGCAATGCAGACTATTTCAAAAAGAAAGCGAACACAGTTTGTTTTTCAGATGGATTATGTCTTACTGGGGAACCAACCTACCGGGAAAGCAATTCTGGAATGTTGACAAATAATCCCTTTTCTGAAGCTCTCTTTTATAATTTCCAATTGCTTTATTTTCCTTTCTCACTTTAACAAGCACCCAGAGTGCAGTTAACAAAATCGCCTCTGCCTATTAGAGCTGGTCCCAATGGATTCCAAACTGGGCGTCAGTGAGCAGGTGCTGCTTAATAGCACTGTTGATAACACCTTCCATCACTTTACTGTTGATCGAGAGTAGAATGATGGAGTGGTAATTGACTGGGTTGGATTTGTCCTGCTTGTTGTGTCGAGGACATATCCAGACAATTTTCCACTGTTAGGTAGATGCCAGTATTGTAACTGTATTGAAAGATCTTGGGTTAGAGAGTAGTTAATTCTGGAGCACAAGTTTACTACTATTGCCCATAATCTTTGCCATCTTCAGGGTCTTGAAACATTTCTTGTTATCAAAAGTGAATGTTTCAAGTCCGTTGACTATTCATCAGATTGTAGATTGATCTACATTGGCAATAAATTGTACAGGGGTATAATGAACCATGGTTGCAGGGGTTCAGGGGCCAGGTTCACATGGACTGTATGAGGAGCTAAGCAGGTAGCCGGGGTTTAACGTATGGCAATGTTTAGTGTAAGTAGGGGCATGAGGAGTGTGTTGGGTCATTGAGGGGCTGAGAATTCTTCTTATTTCTATTTTCAGTTGTCATAGCTTTGACAAAGTCCTAGAGCACTGAGGCCCTTCTCCTGCCTAGCATCTCCACCCATAGCCCAATAATCTCTGACCACCTTCTGGGACAGAGACCACCATTCCCACACACATCTGCACCTGCTCGCCCCTCTCCACCAAAATAAACATCCAAACTTCCAAGTTGCTTCCTCCTAGTCAGCTTTAGACAGCTTGGAATTGTTCACCCTTTGCAATCCCAGTGCTGGGGGTAATATTCAGACCCCACAATCTAAAACTGGGTCCAACAGAAGCTGTCACATTGCTCACACTGTCCTTTGAGGAAGAGAGGATGGCTCATTATATGATTGTTGTGCTACATCTGGTAGTGAATGTTTTTTATTGGGTGAGTGGGTTTTTAAAGAAGCTAAGTTGGAGATCAGATTACCTAAAGTGCATCTGGCATTTCAGAATTAATAAATGGACTGCTTTAACATTTGGTTTGAAGATGCCAATGACAAGGGAATGACAGGTCTCCAAGAGACTAAGATGCAGGCGTTAGCACTTTCCTGACAAGTTGATCTGGTCTTAATTCTCACTTTTATGGCTTCAAAGCAAGGCAGCCTTTATAATTATTATACTCCTTTAAGTTTTCTGTATACTGGATTTAGCTGCATAATAACACGAATAGTGCTGTTGAACTAAAGCCATCCCAGGATTAGGTTAAGTCTGGGTGTTGGCTCAGAGGCCTCCGTGAGGAAAAATACCCATCAATCTATTTTCATAAGTCAAGAAGTAATGCCTTCAAAACTGAGAGAACAGAACAGCTAAAAGTAGGTTATGGAGGATTGCTCCCAGGTGCTAAATTTGGTTTTCTGAAATCTGAAGACTGTAAGATGTTGCTAAAATGCTGTTTGAATTAAATGCAATTCACACACAGTTAGCAGGGTCTTACATATAAACTGTAACATACATTTGCTGGTGCATTGATATCTGCATTTTTGAAGGTCGTGTAAAGGTTTCTGGCATTGGAAACCTAATACTCACATAACGTGTAAGTCATGTTATTTAGTGAAAAAGGACAGAAATTGCTGGAGGAACTCAGCAGGTCTGGCAGCATCTGTGGAGGAGAAAGCAGAGTCATTATGTCAAGTATAGGGACCCTTCTTCAGAAGGGACTCAAAATGTTAATTGTGTTTTTTCTCCATAGATACTGCCAGACCTACTGAGTTCTTCCAGAAATTTCTATTTATGCTTCCGACTTCCAGCATTTGCAGCACTTTGTTTTATTTTTATGTTGCTTAGTGATACATATTGGGAAGGAATATATTCAATTCATCAAATGCCTCTTGCTCAGAAATGTGAACAGTCCTAGTCACAGCAATGTAAAACATGTTCACTGACTCAGATATATCATAGACTAAAAGTTCTTACAACTGCTCAAATTCCTTAAGACTGCCATAGCTAATTAAAATAAACACAAATTCATCGCACTCTATTTACAAAATATTTTTTCAGGACTAACTACACTTGTACCCACTGTGGGGAAAGCAACACTTTACCAGACTCTGTCAATGCTTTGATATTATCAGGCAAAGGAAGGCACTCAACGGGGAAGTGGATAAATACAAGTGATTTTGTCAAGCTCCCTGTGAAATAATGTTGCAACGTCATTCATTCCTCCTCCAAATTTTGATTAAAGACTAGAAACTGACTGAGCAAATTTTCACCAGCAATCTGTGTTCACTCAGAAGCACACTTGAACTGATAGCAATATTCCTTGTTTTCCTTCAGGCTGTAAGAAGAGGATAGGAGCTGTCTAACTGCAAATAGAAATATTTAACCTTGCAATCATACAAATTATTAACAAATGTATTGATTTCACTAAAATCAAGGGCGTTCTCCATTTGGGAGATAAGTTTACAGCAAAATATGGAATGTGCACCATGTTGATATCTTTGGAAAACATTTCTGTAAATTTTATTTTTAAAAATGTTAACATTGAGTCTTGAAGCCTAGTGAATGAATAATGTAGTGGCTGTGCAATTTGCTGAATATCTTCTTGCAGTACAAAGGTATTGGAACAGACCATCCAAATATGGAGCCGTCACAGTTTCCAATCTTAGTGCCTGGAAATTAAGGAACATCATGCTTACTGTTGTTTCCTGCTGTGTTCCCCCAACGGATAAGGAGCAGAACTTGTTTCCTCAAGTATTCCTCAACATGGTTTTGAAAGGAGTTGAAGCAACTTATAGTGGGGTTACACATTTCGTATTGAGCTACAGATAGTTTACAATCTGTGTTCTTAAAGATACTGAAAACAGCCAAACACAGGTCAATTAGGATATGTGAACACAGCAGAGAAAAGAGATAGACATTCATCCTATGAGCTTATTACAGACTAAACCCAGTCGCTGTAATGCGACTAATTAATTTTGGAGCCTAATTTTGCATAAGAACTTGCCTTTGTTTGAACATAAGAATTAGAGGCAAGAGTAGCTGATTCAGCTCCTCAAACCATGTAATACAATCATGGCTGATATTGGACATTAGCAAAGTGATAACATCATTGATAGTTGATATTGCAGTAAACAATATGAATTCATATTCAGCTTCATGCAGAAATTCTGACGATCTTCATTTCACTATTACCTCAGAAAGAACTTTGACATCCAACATGCCCTTTAGAAATTGTCATTTTAGTGGCTAGATAGCTTTTAGTCCTTCCACTTATACAGATGAAACTAAACCTCTTCACCTCATAGCGTAACTTGCATAATCTATTTCCAGTCATCAAATCTTAAAAAAATGATGTTTTGGCGATAATAACATAATTACTGCATCATCGCATCGGTTGTAATTTTTCAAAAATTCCTTGGATTCTGGAGTACTGAAGGATTGGAAAATTGCCAGTGACATGCCCAGTCAAAAAGGGGGTAAAATATTAGACAAAAAGTGGTAAATTTTGGCTGATTAACCTAACATCTAATGTTGGAAATATACTGGAATCAATGTAAAAGGGAAATAGTATCTGACTAATTTATTAAAGACTTTCAAAGTAGTTTCAACCAGCATAGATAGAAGGGAACAAGCAGATGTGACATACTGGACTTCCTGGAGTTGTTCAACAAGGTACCTCACAAAATGTTAAGTCATAAGACAAGAGCCAATGGTGTTGGAGGGAGTATATTGATGTGGATAGACAATTGGCTCATGGGCAGGAAGCAGCAAATGGGCATAAGGGATTCTTTTCCAGGTTGGTGACCTGTGACCAGTGGGATTTCACAGGGATCAGTGCTGGGACCATAATTGTTTACAATGTATATATTCACAACTTGAAGGAAGGAAGTGAATGTGCTGTAGCCAAGTTTGTAAATGACACAAAAACAAGTGCAAGGGTGAATTGTAAGAGAGACACAAACATGTAACAGAGGGACCTTTAAGGTTAAGTAAATGGGCAAAAGTTGGCAAATAGAATATTGTGTGGGAAAATGTAAAGTTGTTCACTCTGGAAGGAGGCATAAAGGAACAGAATATGAGTTATATGGAGAAAAGCTGCAGAAAGCTGCAATACAAAGGAATTTGGGAGTACTTACAGAAAGCTAACACAAAAATACAGCAGGTAGTCAGGAAGGCTAATAGAATGTTGTTCCTTATTTCAAGAGGTTTGGTGTATATGGGTTAGATTCATGAACCGTGGATGACAAGAGAAATCGTATGACTAGCCAAGAGGAAAAGCGAAGCGTACATAAGGTCTCGGCAGCTGAGAACAAAAAGGGCCTTGGAGGAATATCGGAAGAGTAGGACAAGTCTTAAATGAGGAGTCAAGCGGGCTAAAAGGGGTCATGAAATAGCTTTAGAGAGCAGAATTAAGGAAAATCCCAAAGCATTTTATTCTTATATAAGCAAGCGGGTAACTAGGGAAAGGATTGGTCCACTAAAGAATAATGAAGGAAGGCTGTGTGTCAAACCTGAGATAATGGGTGAGATTCTAAATGATTACTTTGCATCAGTGTTCACTGAAGAGTGGAACATGATGAATGTTGAGATTAGAGATAGACACAAAGATTGGTGGAGTAGCAGAAAGAATAGAGAACTGTCAGAGAATACAGGAGGATATAGATAGACTGGAGAGTTGGGCGGAAAAGTGGCAGATGGTTTTCAATAAAGACAAATGTGAGGTGCTGCATTTAGGCAAGACTAATTCGAGAACGAATTATACAATGAACGGAAGAGCCTTGGGAAAAGTTGATGGGCAGAGAGATCTGGGAGTACAGGTCCATTGTACCCTGAAGGTTGCTGCACAGGTGGATAGAGTAGTCAAGAAGGCATATGGTATGCTTGCCTTCATCGGATGGGGTATTGAGTATAAGAACTTGCAGGTCATGTTAAAATTGTACACGATGTTGGTTCGGCTGCATTTAGACTACTGTATACAATTCTGGTTGCCACATTATCAAAAGGATGTGGACGCTTTGGAGAGGGTGCAGAGAAGGTTTACGAGGATATTGTCTGGTATGGAAGGTGCTAGCTATGAAGAGGGGTTGAGTAGGTTAGGATTGCTTTCATTTGAAAAAAGGAAATTGAGGAGGGACCTGATTGAGGTTTACAAAATCATGAAGGGTATAGACAGGGTAAATAGAGATACGCTTTTTCCCAGGGTGAAGGATTCAGTAACAAGCGGTCACGCTTTCAAGGTGAGAGGTGAAAAGTTTAAGGGGGATACACGCGGTAAGTGCTTCACCCAGAGGGTGGTGGGCGTCTGGAACGTGTTGCCAGCAGAGGTGGTAGAGGCAGGCACGGTACATTCATTTAAGATTCATCTGGACAGATGCATGAGTAGGTGGGGAGCAGAAGGGATACAGATGCTTAGGAATTGACTGACAGGTTTAGACAGTAGATTTAGATCAGCTCAGGCTTGGAGGGCTGAAGGGCCTGTTCCGGGGCTGTACATTTTCTTTGTTCTTCTTTGTTCTTTGTTTTTATTAGAGTAGACATGTCTTACTGCAACTGGCCAAGGTGCTGATGAGATCACATTGAGCACTGTGAGCAGTTTTGGTCTTTATATTTCAGGAAGGAAATCATTCCATTGGAGGCAGTTCAGAGAAGGTTCACCAGAAAGATCCCTATATAGAACACAGATTGGGACTCCAGTTTAGAAGAATGAAAGGTTATCTCATGGAAACATATCAGATTCTTAAGGGGCTCTCCTTTATTGGAGAGTCAAGGACCAGACAGCATAGTTTCAGAATAAAGGAGTGCCATACTTAGACTGAGATGAGGAGGAATTTCTTCTCTAAGAGGGTTGAGGGGCTTTGGAGTCAATCTGTATATTTAAGGTTGTGATAGATAGATTCTTGATCAGTTGGGGAATCAAAGGTTATGGGGAAAGGGCAGGAAAGTGGATGTGAGGAATATCAGCTCAGGTATGATCCTATTGAATGGTGGAGCATGTTTCAGGAGCTGGATGGTCTTTTCTTGTTCCTATTTCTTAGGGTCTTATCATATAGTATCAGATTGTGAAGTAATTTTGAATTATTCTTGCTAAATCCACTGATTGAGCATCAATCATTTTGTACAGTTGTTCACACGCTTGGACCTCCATAACATTCAAATGGCCAACATGAGGCAATCACTTCAATGTGACAGTGTAGACTAGCATTACTACCTTGCATCAAATAATGTGCTATATTTGTACTGATCAATTTAAGTCACCCCTCTGTATATTTTGTTTCTTCATGCGATGAGAACTAGAACTAAGTTCTCCTTTTGTTTTTGTCAGGATAATGTTATTTGAGTTCCATGAAGCAGTTGGCATCAGATCAAATGTTTATTCATTAACAATTGTGGAAAATAAGTTCCTTCAAGGTCACACATTTCCCAGAAAGAATTTGTTTGTCTGTTAAACTAATTGACAAGATCAAAGTTTCTCAGCACTGAAACATCCAGTAAACATTACAAGGATATTTCTGTACAACTGTAACCCTTGCAAAATGTATCATAAGCCAAGATAATAAAAATATAAGCACTTAAAAAAACAAGTCAACCACTCTGATATTTTATTGTCTGAAAGAATTAAATGTCACTGTACCTGTTACTGTACAACTCTGAATAATGTACTTTGTCTTCATTTAGAATGACAGTAAAATGTGTTCCTACTGTTGCACATACCAATGTTTTCATCAGGCTTAAAGTGACAATATATTAACAAAGTTTATCAATGTATGAAAAAGTTTCATTTGATGACTCTGAAGTGTTTAATGCATCTGAACTATAATCTGAACCTGACCCTCACATTTTACTTTGCAAAGGTCCCTGACCAAATACCAACCAAACCAAAGTGATGTCGATCTACCAGGGAGAAGGCAATTCTGGATCTGGTATTGTGCAATGAACCAGAATTGATCAGGGACCTCGAAGTGAAGGAGCCATTGGGAAGTAGTGACCATAATACAATAAGCTTCAATCTGCAATTTGAGAGGGAGAGGGTACAATCAGAAGTGACAATATTTCTGTTGAATAAAGGGAACTATGGAGCTATGAGGAAGGAGCTGGGCAAAGTTCAATGGTGCAATACCTTAGCAGGGATGACAGTGGAGGAACAATGGCAGATATTTCTGTGTATCATGCAGAAGATGCAGGATCAGTTCATTCCAAAAAGGAAGAAATATCCTTGGAGGAGGCATGTGTGGCTGTGGCTGACGAGGGAAGTTAAGAAACATATAAAGTTAAAAGAGAAAACGTATAACATAGCAAAGATAAGTGGGAAAACGGAGGACTGGGAAGTTTTTAAAGAACAACAGAGGATTACTAAGAAGGAAATACGCAGAGAAAAAAATGAGGTACGAAGGTAAACTGGCCAAAAATATAAAGGAGGATAGTAAAAGCTTTTAGTAAAAGGTATGTGAAAGGCAAAAAAATGGTTAAGACTAAAATTGGGCCCTTGAAGACAGAAACGGGGGAATATATTATGGGGAACAAAGAAATGGCAGAAGAATTGAATTGGTACTTCAGATCTGTGTTCACTGGGGAAGACACAAGCAATCTCCCTGAGGTAACAGTGGCTGAAGGACCTGAACGGAAGGGAATTTATATTTGCCAGGAATTGGTGTTGGGGAGACTGTTAGGTCTGAAGGTTGATAAGTCCCTGGGGCCTGATGGTCTATATCCCAGGGTACTAAAGGAAGTGGCTCGAGAAATCGTGGATGCGTTGGTGATCATTTTCCAGAGTTTGATAGATTCGGGATCAGTTCCTGCGGATTGGAGAGTGGCTAATGTTGTACCACTTTTTAAGAAAGGTGGGGGAGAAAAAGCAGGAAATTATAGACCAGTTTGTCTGACCTCACTGGTGGGAAAGAGTTGGAGTCTATTATAAAGGATGAAATTATGACATATCTGGATAGTAGTAACAGGATAGGTCAGAGTCAGCATGGATTTATGAAGGGGAAATCATGCTTGACTAATCTTATGGAATTTTTTGAGCATGTAACTCTGAAGATGGACGAGGGAGATCCAGTAGATGTAGTGTACCTGGACTTTCCCACATAGGAGGTTAGTGAGCAAAAGCAAAATTAGGGCGCATGGTATTGGGGTCAAAGTACTAACTTGGATTGAAAGTTGGTTGGCTGACAGGAAACAAAGAGTAGTGATAAATGGCTTCATTTCGGAATGGCAGGCAATGACCAGTGGGGTACCGCAGGGATCAGTGCTGGGACCGCAGCTTTTTACAATATATGTTAATGATATAGAGACAATGGTATTAGTAATAACATTAGCAAATTTACTGATGATACTAAGCTGGGTGGCAGGGTGAAATGTGAGGAGGATGTTAGGAGATTATAGGGTGACCTGGACAGGTTAGGTGAGTGGTCAGATGCATGGCAGATGCAGCTTAATGTGGATAAACGTATGGTTATCCACTTTGATGGCAAGAACAGGAAGGCAGATTACTACCTAAATGGAATCAATTTAGGTAAAGGGGCAGTACAAAGAGATCTGGGTGTTCTTGTACACCAGTCAATGAAGGTAAGCATGCAGGTACAGCAGGTGAAGAAGGCTAATAGCATGCTGGCCTTCATAACAAGCGGGATTGAGTATAGAAGCAAAGACGTTCTTCTGCAGCTGTACAGGGCCCTGGTGAGACCACACCTGGAGTATTGTATGCAGTTCTGGTCTCCAAATTTGAGGAAAGACATTCTGGCTATTGACGGAGTGCAGCGTAGGGTCACGATGTCAATTCCTGGAATGGCGGGACTACATTACACTGAATGACTGGAGCAACTGGACTTGTATACCCTTGAGTTTAGAGGACTGAGAGGGGATCTGATTGAGACATATAAGATTATTAAAGGATTGGACCCTCTGGAGGCAGGAAACATGTTTCCGCTGGTGAGTGAGTGCCGAACCAGAGGACACAGCTTAAAAATACGGGGTAGACCATTTAGGACAGAGATGAGGAGAAACTTTTTCACCCAGAGAGTGGTGGCTGTGTGGAATGCTCTGCCCCAGAAGGCAGTGGAGGCCCAGTCTCTGGATTCATTTAAGAAAGCGTTGGATAGAGCTCTCAAGGATAGTGGAATCAAGGGTTATGGAGATAAGGCAGGAACAGGATACTGATTAAGGATGATCAGCCATGATCATATTAAATGGTGGTGCAGGCTCGAAGGGCAGAATGGCCTACTCCTGCACCTATTGTCTATTGTCTATTATATTTACTTTGAACAGTTCAATGTCATTGGCTTTTAAGGAACAGAAGAGTGTAAACACTCCTCCATTTATACAATCCATTGAAACACAGCATGCAACACTATAATAGTCCCAACACTGCAGAGTACAATGACCATTCTCACAGGAGATCAACTGGAAATAAATAAAAAAGACTTTGTAATGTGTCACATGCCAGATGCTAGAATTTGACTGGAAAAGAATATTCAGGAAAACACTCAAGAAAGCCAACATGTGGAAATTTCATCTAATCTGTGTCAGAAATTTACAAACATTTAAACTAACTTTTGCTTGCCTCCACAAGTTCACAAGAATTGAAGATCATCAATGTAGACAATGGGTCAATAGGAAGTATTTAAGCAATGCCATTATAGGGCCAGGCCCTGGTAACACAACCTTTGCAGCTGTTATCCACACCCAGACTACCCACAAGCAGTAGCACAGAAAGTCCACTTATTGTCATCATAAAGTACTATTCAAGGGAGTCGGGTGAATGCCAGAACAGTTTATTACAGAGTCTACTTCTCTTAACATAACCATAATTTCTAAGTTTCTCGGAAATCTTTGCAATTACATTCAATCTATTGGAGATTCTGTTCTTGGGAGTCGAGCAGTGAGCTAACTTGAAAACCCAAAGTAATTATAATGTCAGACAGTCCATTCACAATGTCAAGTTCAAAGACATTAACGTCGGAGGAAAGAGGTAGGTGGCAAAAAAATCCAAAGAAAATTCCAGAACCATAATTACTGTATCCACTAAATATATAACAGCAGGTTTCACAGGGACCCTGGTAACAGTTGCATAGAGTGTTCTGTTTGGTATATACAGACTAATATTTCCATGCCTCCACAATAACACTTTTAACTTTAATAAGTTAGTTTTTTTTATTTTTTGATGCTAATGAGCATATCACTTCTGTTCAATGGCAGCATATTTGAAACAATATTGCACATTGAGTTGTGATGATGCTTGGGGCAGAGGGTGGTGAGTAGGAATGGGGGTGTGTGCTGGGGATTTCCAGCCAAGCAGACAGAGTGACCAGAGAGGGAAGACCAGCTGATCCCTGGAGAGATAGCGGCATTATGGTCTCCCAGTCCAGAGCTGGCTAATGTTCCAAAGGCATGGGTTCAAATCCCACCATGGTGATGTGTTACCTAACCCTGGGGCTGGGTCCTGACAGAGAACAACTATCAGGGAACATATGTATCAAACAACTAAATACATCAAACCTTAATTCAGGTATTGGTATAGTCAGAACTCAGGCTGGTTGACTGAGCGACTTTCCTGATTGATTAGAAATCAGCAATATCGATTCAAGAAGCTTGTGCCTTTATAGCAATATCATAGCACGATGGCACATTGATGCCCACTTGAAGATACATCCTGATGGTAAATAACTGTTACCACAACAATCCCCCTTTCCTTCAGGGAATAGCATCTCTCCTTGTGGAAGCATGTGGAAGGATACAAATCAACAAAACAGGGCCATATTTACATATATAATCTCTACACATTGTGATAATACTTCAGATGATGGACAATGCGACAGGATCGTGTTCTTACACAGTTCCCACAATCCTGACAATGACATTCATATTGTTGTATACTAAATAAAAAATTCAAAGAACTGCAGATGCTGGAAATCGGAATCAAAAACAGAAGTTGCTGGAGAAACTCAGCAGGTCTGGCAGCATCTGTGGAGTGAAAGCAGACTGAACAATTCAGGTCTGGTGACCCTTCTTCAGAGCAATTGAGGAGATTGCAGGGCTGCACCTTACATATAGCTGGCATATACAGAACCATACGTTGCAGAAGTCAGAACAATTTACTCCCCCGCCTCCCCCCAACCTCACCCACCCCTGACCCTGCCGCACAAATGTGTCCAAATGTCACTGCCTATGCCCAGAGAGAGTAAGCTGACTGTTTAACTCAGAGACCAAGCCACACCTGGGAGGATTCAATCCTATTCATGAGGAGAGGGGAAGCAGGGTTTTTATTTTACTGAACCCAGTAGCTGGATTCAGCCCATTCAACCCTGACTAGGAAACAATGAAAGACAGCACCAATGCCTGCCAACAAAGTTATACTGTGACTACACAGCACTGGAGGTAGTGGTGAAGATATCGTGGTGAATCACAGACTGTTTCTCTGATAAAGAAACATAATTTATTTTCCCGAGTACTGTTTATTTCTCTCCTGATTGTTACTATGGTTATAAAGTAGATTTATTTATTATAAGGGTTGACTATCATTGAAAATGGACAATCTGAATAGAAGTCCATTGTTGAATTTATTCTTATTGGCTTAGTGCCAAGTAGACACAAGTTTACTGACTGTTTAAAGAGAAAAAGCTTTAGCATAAACCTGACTTTGTTCATGCAAAGCAATCCAAAGTCCAAAGTACAAGTACTTTAACATACATATAGTGTTATCCCTGATGAAAGGCTCTGTGTCCACTTAAAGACTTTCTGAAGAAAATTACTCCAAGCCACACCATCAATACAAACTTCAGAAACAGGGCTTGTTGCGATATAATATTACATACCTTCATTACAGGAAAAATAAACCAGCCCATCAACAATTCACAGGGAAAAGAGAAAATGAGATTTCCCATTTTGCACTTGCATCAGTGTCCCACTAATTATTACCAGACGGGTAAAGTCAGTGACACTAAGGTATAACTTTCAGAAATGTATGCAGGGTCCCTAAAATGAACATAAGGGATTTACTTGTGTATCTTTGAAATTGAATAATTTTCAACAATAGATCAGTGAAAGGATCAATCTTATACTCAAACATTGCAATATAATCACCCCCTTGTGAGCTATAGGGAGATGATGGGATAGTGTGATTGTTACTTATTCACAGACTAGAGACCCAGGTGAGATAGGTTCAAATCCCATCTGGGCAGTTGGCAGAGTGCGAATTCATCATAAAGATTCTGGAATCAAGTATGTTATAATCCCAGCAACAAGTCAGATTTCAGAGTGAAACAGAAATTGCTGGAAAATCTCAGGAAGTCTGGCAGCATCTGTGAAGAGAAAAACAGAGTTAACTTTTTGGATCCAGTGACCTTTCCCCAGAACTAATGGTAGCTAGGAAAATGTTGGTTTTTATGCAGAAGGAAGGTGGGCAGAAGGTGTAAGGAATAAAGTTGGGATAAAGCCCAGAGGAATGAATGGCGGCTAATGGAGACTGTTAGTGGGTAACAATGGGTTGTGTGTAATAGCAGATCATGTGATAACAAGGCCTGGTGTGTGAGGGTTGGGTTTTATACGCAGATAGGGTGGAGGGGAAGGGCTAAGGAGTAAACGATAGGTGGGGAGAGAGCCTAAAAAAAGAGAATGGTTGGAGAGACAAAGGGGTGGATAACAGTCAGCCTGGGGGAATCAATAGCAGCTGATGGGGACTATTAGTATCTAACAATGGGTTGTGTGTATTAGCATACTATGTGATAACAAGGCCTGGTGTGTGGGGGTCAGGGCTAGGACATGGAAGAGTTCAGGCCTGAAAATTGTTGAATTCGATATTGAATCCAGAAGGCTGCAGGGTCCCCAAGGGGAAAATGAGGAGCTGTTCTTCTAGTTGCACTGAGCTTCACTGGAGCACTGCAGCAAGCCTGAGACTGAGATGTTGGTCACAGAACAGGGTGGGCTGTTAGAGCAGTTCTTCAAATGCTCAGACTTGCTGCAGTGCTCTAGTGAAGCTCAATACAAGCTGGAAGAACAGCTCCTCATTTTCCACTTGGGAACTCAACAGCCTTTTTGACTCAACACTGAGTTCAACAATGTTAAGGCTTGAGGTGCCTTCTCCCAAATCCTTACCTCACTAGATGCTAGTTCCTTCAGTTACTGTCTGAGCCTTAAAGTAATTTGCTGCTCACTATTCTTAATGTGGGTTCCCGAAATTTGTGTCTTAAAATCTTGGCAAATGTCTTCCTCACTGGCACATCCACAGCCTCTGCTTTGGAATCTTTCTTCCCATTGGTTTCTAAAGTGTTCAGACTCTACACCCTGACTATTGGGAGACTGCTTCAAATAGCACATCAGCTGTTATAGATCTCTTGTCACTAAATTAATGCCTTTCTCTGCCTCTGGAGGTCATAAAACTGAAGTCAGCTAATCTCTGGGCAATTATTTCTGCAGGTTGTTTGGTGGTTATTGACCTAAAATTGCATAATTTCTTATAAATGCACTTTAAACTAACTGTTCAAAATGACTTTCTGACCATTAAAAACAGTCAAGATTAGAGTGGTATTGGAAAAGCACAGCAGATCAGGCAGCATCCTGCAGGATTCTCCTGCTCCTCAGATGCTGCCTGACCTGCTGTGCTTTTCCAGCACCATTCTAATCTTGACTCTAATCTCCAGCATCTGCAGTACCCACCTCTGCCTAGCCAATTTTAAAAAGTGCCACTTCTTCACAGAATGGAAAAGAAAAATCCATTTCTTCACCATCTCAGAACCCAGATAACGATGTTTTATCATGAACCTTCATCATAAAAGCAAGTCTTAGTAACAGTGATCATTAAAGCATTGTCAATTGTCATAAAAACCTCATCTGATAAATTAATGTTCTTTCAAGATGGAAACCTGCCATTCTTATCCAGTCTGGCCTAAATGTGACTTCAGACACACAATAATATGATAGTATTTAAGATTCAATCTGTATCTAAACACTACAGTGTCAAAACAAGGAACAAAATTAGACAGGCTGCCTGGCATTGATTAAAGCACCAGAAATGACAAAAAAAAAGGACTTGGCTCTCTCAACCCTGCAAAGTCTTTTTTACTAACATCTGGGGGCTTATGCCAATACTGAGAGAGTTTCTTACCGCCTCACATATTTTTACTCATGGAATAACAATGTCCCAGACTCTACCATCACCATCTACAAAAAATGGCATCACATTGATATACATTTAAGAGAGACTAGCCCTGGAAGTCAATGAGATCCCAATGAAGTCTCATGACATTAGACCAAACATGGGCAAGGAAATCTCCTGCCGATGATTCCAAATTTTTTCAGCCTATGAGTCAATCTTCCCAATCCAGTTCAGAGTCTATGAACAGCTTGCAACACACTTATATTCTTCCTTAAATAGGGAGACTAATACTGCAGGCAGTACTCTCGTTGTGTTCTCAGCAATACCCTCACTATTTTTATATAACCTCACTATTTTTATATTCAACGCCCCTCACGATAAATGATAATATTCTGTTCATTTTCATATATTTTGGTATGAATGAAGTGAATAAAGCACTGTATGAAAGTTATTTAAGTTAATGTTATCCCTTAGTAGTACAAGATATCATGGTGAAAATTAATTCTAAAAATCACTGGATTGAATATTAAGCTCAGAAGGTTTGCCAACAAATACATTTGGTGCAGTCACATAAGAACATGTGTTTATCTTTGTTCTAAGTTACAGGTCTGCACGAGTTAACACCAAAGAGACCAATATCAATTTGTTTAAAAATTCTGTCGGACCACACAGACAGTAAAACTCTCGAGCAGCAAAAATTCCTCAGTAGTTCATTAACTCAAGCACAAGTGCATCAAGTCGCTTTGGGGAAACTTGACTTGATTTTGTTTCTCCAAATTATGTTTTAAACTGATCACCAGTTCCTTGACTGGAATCCTTCACAATCTGAAGGGAGGTGAACAATCAGTGTTTGTGGTTAAAGTGACTTGATGAAGCTGCACTCTTTAGTCATCCATGATAGTGTACATGCAATTCAGACTTGTCCAAGTAACCAAGACAAGATCCTCCTTTCAGTTTGAAGCTTCCATTCATCACTCACCTTGAAACTTTCATTTACTCAAGAAGTTCCTCTGGTGGAGGACAAGATTGAAACTGTTTTCCACATAGAAACATAGAACAGTATGGCACAGGAACAGGCCCTTCGGTCCACCATGTCTGTGCTGACCATGATGCCATTTTAAACAAACCGTATTTGCCTGCCCATGGTCCATATCCCTCTATTCCCTGCTTGTTTCTGCATCTCTCCAAACATCTCTTAAAGAGACCTTGGTTAAATCCCAGGAATGGGTGCTGGTGTTGAAGGAGGAATGCCCTGCTTTCCCCAGGTGGAACAGGCAGCCTGGATTACTGAAAGGGAAGGAGGGAGATAAATCTGGAAACTTTGTCTTTTTTTTTTACAGGGAGCGAATGCCTGAACATCAAGCATTGGGAGTGTTAGAACCCAAGTTGCAAATTCCGAGACTGACCTCGCAGTTCAGTGGTTGCAAGTGCAGCAACTTTCTCTGATTATTTCACAAGAGCTGCAGGTCATGGGATATACAAAGATATCTACAACCAGGTCCCACTGTCGGAAATCTCAAAGTCTCAAAGACGTTTGCAAGCTTGTCCACAGGCACTGAAGGAACAGCTGTAATGGTAGACTGGGGAGACGGTCAAGGGTAAAAAAGACAGCAGGACAATAAAGTTAAATATGGAAGTCACCATAGCCCCACTATCTCAATAGAGAGAGGAGTCTGGTGGTGGCTTAACCTGAGAGTCACAAAGCCTCAGGTGAAGGAAGGAGGGACCTAGCAGTTGGCATCTGGGGACACAGCAGACCCTCACTCACTGTCTGCTTGGGTGGGTGGTGTGCAGACAAAGGCTGTTCAGAGATTGCTTCATTTCTGATAGCGATAGCCCAGTGGCTGCACTGATTTTTCTCTCTCCAATATATTCATTACAAGATCTCAAAACTATTTCTAAAAGGAAAAAAACATTTGCAGTTCTAGAACACCTTCTCAGTGTTTCCGAAAGCACCTCACAGATACTGTGAAAAGCAAATTCATCCATTTACTACACCTCGTTGTCCAAAATACAATCAGTGTTTTTGGTTGAAGCATTCTATGATGTAAGTTCATCGATGATAGCTATGACCATTCACCAAACCCTAAAAGTACCAAATGAAAATATCAGCATATTTCACAATAATCTCCTAGCTCAAACAGCCTTGATTAACTCATACCAATGATCACTGGAAGTGTTAAATTCACTCAATACTCAGCAAACAGTCACATCATATGGACTTTCATTGTCATCTTCATTTGTTGAGATTTACTATGAACCAAAGAACTGGTTTGGAAAGATAGCAGAATCACACATTGCAGAAATATCAGCAGACTCCTGAAGACAGTGAGGCACAAGATCCCTCATACACTAAAAGTTTATTTATTTTCATAAATTCCATGGCAATCATGAAAGCATTTCTACCGGGCTTCCAATTATAATCCTGACATCTCCCATCAATTTCTCTGAAATACTCATTTCTTAAGCACTCCATGCATGTTGTGATGAATTACGCTAGTTCAAAACTCCACTGACTTTGACATAAACTGTGCATTTAAAACTCAGCCAGACTGAAGGTGGCATCAATCACAACATGAAGACATTTTTCAATAGTTTGGCTCTCTTTGAAGTCAGAAGACCACTGGATATGGGCTGCAAGATTAATTATGTACATATAAAGCTGTTAAGTCTCTTGTTAGAAGTTTACAACCAAAACCTTAATTACAATTATTGAAACTTAAAAAGCTGATTAACGCAACAAATGAGGAGTCAAATTGTGAGATTACAAAAACATTTCAATTTCCTTCGAAAATCTGGAGTCAAATTGAGCAGAACATTTGCTGGTGTTTTTATAATGTTGTCTCTTTAGGGGTCTCTTACATGCTGGCAGTCGATACTTTATGGGTCTTTAATAATGTACCTACTCGAAAACGTTTCCCTCCTTTTTTAATGTGTGCTCTATAGCACACCATATTGTTACAGAGAGAGAAGCATTGCCTCTACAATTTCATACAAATGGAAAAGTCTTGGATTGGATTGCAAACACACACTCCCAATTGCCGATGCCATGCAGCGTGTCCATTAATGTTATTCTCAGTGCACCCCACTCTGTCAAACACAAACAAGAGGGTTATCACACGCATACATACTTGGGCAATCGCTCAAACTCTGCTCAAGATGTCAACTTTCAGACATTGGTTTTCCATGACTATTTTTTATGCTTTAGTACTTGACAAGCAACACCACTGTGAGTGCATAGGAAGACCCTGAGCACCTGAAAGGGGCAGCCTCATAGCTGGACCCAGCAGTGATCTCATTAGCAGACCCAGTGAGGTCTAAGAACAAACCACAAAGTATCTTGTTTTCTACCAGAGCCTCTGCTGTTCACATCCCATTTCTGATAAGGCCCTGCATTTGTTACCCATCCCGATTTTCACTGGAACAGAGTGGTTTGTATAGGAATTTCAGAGAAGAGTTAAGAACCCACCACCTTGTCTGGCAATGATGGGATGGGATGGGATTTCACAAGATTCACCAATAATCTCACTGTTACTAAAATTCATGTGCAATCCCAGATTTATTAGATTCAATGAAATTCTACCAGCTGCCAGGGTTGGATTTGAACCCTTGGTCCCAGTCCACTAGCCTGGTTTACTTCCCAAACCCAATGATGACCTTGCTTGTAAGGGCTGAATTTGATGGCCATGCATCTTAAAGAAAAACCCTCAGGGAAAATACATTTTTCAGTTTGAGTAAACAAAGCAGTACATGCACATCAATCCATCCTTCCATAATCTCACCAATTCCACATTTTAGGAAATAAGTGGGTGAGTAATGCCCCATTGGGGAATCCATCAACCTGACACAAACACTCTCATCATTCATGACTCCCAAGGATATCATCCCCGTCTCATTTACTGCACGTACAAAACATGCTGCCATTAGGAGTAAAACTTAGGAAGAACAGAGCATGAGGCAAGGTTCGTTCCAATATATCATTAATTTCTCAGCTCCAGCACTATTTAATAGACAGAAAATAAATGGCCAATATGTTCAGGCATCATTGTGTTTCTGTGATCATTAATGTTTTTCTGTTGAATGTAACATTTTTACACAGCAACTGCTGATTGACTGGATTAACTGAGTGACTGTTCAGATGGTCTGACTCCTGGCAAATAAACAACTCTCGCAAAGTTATGGGCCATTTTAAACTGGCCCCTTCCAAGTTACTTGATGAAGTGCAGAGTGTGAGATACTGCAGTCAGTTCTGGCTAGGATAGACTTTCTGTTGGCTTTATTCAAGCTGAAGTCACAGCACGAGCTCACAATTTACAAATAAAACAAAGCATTAGCTGTAAGCAGGTAAGTACTTCAGTAGCATTTGTGTCGCTCAACATGAATGCATTTCCCATCAGGAAAATCTGCTTGTGTTTTGCTCCTAATGATGTGTAAGTTGATCTCCAGCAGTTGGCTGCCAGCACCAGTCATCACAATCTTAAAGCAGAAGCCACCAGAGGAAATTGATTTCCTCAAACACTTAATATTTCACACTGACATTTTCAGTGACTGCAAATAAAACTGAAAGCTTAGAAGAACGCCCAGAGGACCGATGTGAAATATTAGTTCACAATTTTCATCTTTTGATTTACAAAGTAACTGGCAAATAATTTTAAAATTTGCAATAACGCTAACATATTCTCTTAAGCAGATCTAAAGGTCATGATTTACAACTGAAACAAAATAACAGACATGTAAGTTTCATTGTTCGGCACATTTATCTACTCCAAGCTCCAACTCAACCTTTCAGAGAGCAATAATGAATCTTCCCAGTATTCCATTGTACACACTTTACCTTGAGGACTTACACTCTCACTATTTGAAATCAAGATTCATTGCAACAGTTCCCACTCAAGCGTAGCACTCCAAAAGCTTGTGATCTCAAATAAATCTGTTGGATTATAACCTGGTGTCATGCGACTTCTGTCTTTGTCCATTCCAGTCCAACACTGACACCTCTACATCATGGCTACAAATGGGGGGAGTACTGACTCTAATACCCTTTTCATACAAGACTCTGTTTGGGTAACTGTATTCAATGTAAGTCTCAACAAGAAGAATCACTTTTCTGAACAACAAGACGTAGTTTAATGCTTAATAACAATAGGTACAAGTTACATTGGTGAGTTACTGCAGCTACCAAGATTATCAGGATCCAGAGATGAGTCATCTGGTGTTTATCTATTATCAGTTGAGGAGTCCTGTATAACAGTATTAAATTGGATGTGGCCTATTGCAATCTCCAACTTAACCCTTTCAGAACTATTGCCTTAAATAACAAATGTTACCTTCAATCCTTTTGTTTTGCCTGGAACTCAATAATTAAAGGTAATAATAATAATCAAATTCAGAACTGCTTGAGGGAATTATACAAGAGGCACATCTCCTTCAGGAGAATAAAGCAGAGAACTGTGGATACTGATGATCTGAAACAGAAACAGAAATTACTGGAGATACTCAGCAGGTCTGGCAGCTTCTGTGGAGAGAACAGTTTGACAATCTTCCATAAATCTTGACTGAAGCTGGATGAGTGAAACAGCTACTCCTGAAGAAAGGGGATAGTTTAGAATTATTAACAGACAGGTTCTTTCAGTGCATGGAGTTTAGCTTCAAAGTCTCAGGTTGGATGTGTTTTGTTGAAGCGCTGAAGGGATTATTTAAAGCTGAGCAAGTCTAAGCTCAGTTGTATGAGGCCCAAAGGAAGGGACAATCAGATTGTTGAGATTGGAAATTGAAACAACAGTTAAATGAAGTTGTATTAATGTGGTAGAGAAGGGAATTCTCGACAGTGTGGGTTCTCAAAAAGAGTTCTTTTGGAATTATGAGATTGTATTTTTTGATGTGTCTCTAAATCTTCCATCTTATACTATACAAAAATAATTTGGTTTATTTGATTTTACTTCATTACTTTTGCATCATAAACATTTGTTTTATTGTTGAAACCAATTCTGCAGCACTGTGCAATTGTGTTTCAGTGAGACACTGCCTCATTAAATCAAAATAAAACACAATGAGATCTATCAAGTCAAATTTCAATCGAGTAATATCAACTGGGATCATAACACAAGGTACAGTATTATTTAGGCTGCATATAACATGGGTAATGTAGTAATCATGGGCGAATTCAATCCCCAGTAAAGCTAATAAGCTCTAATACCATTGAGGATGAATGCCTGGAATGTGCAGGTTGTTGAATGGGTTATCATGGAGTAAGTAATTGAGGTGCAGTTTGAATGGTTTTACCAGCCTGAGGGTTTTCATTCACCCTAATGGTTACGTTCAGAAACGTTAATAAGGACAGGAAGCCGGGGGTGTGTGGACGAGAGGGTGGTGGATGGGTTGAGCAGAGAATTCCAATTATGATGGGTTTTGCTGTGGATAATGGAGCCAATATTTAAGGGTGGGACAGGTGGTTTCATTGGTCTACATGCCAGGTGTCCTCGTTCTGCCACCCAGATAAATACAGCAGCTGTACAAATGTTTATTCAGTCAGCCACATACATCCTGTTCACTGGGTTCCCTCACTAAATCGACACATTGTACTGAATATCACTCAAGAGTCAATCTTACATTGAAGTAAAAGTGATATATTTAATCCAACTTGCAGCAAAATCTCTTGAACAAATCCCAAAACACATTCTTGTGTGCATTTTTACATTGGGGTTTTACTATAGGAATGGACATGCAAATTGTTTTGAATGTGGACCACATCAAATGGAACAAGAACAGTTTGGGGCAGGTAACTTACACAGGTCAATCAATTGTCCTAGATGACCCTAAACCATCCCCGGAAGATGATGGACTATAAACCATTACACAAAGATCTTCAAATATATTACCAGTGAGCTGTGAACGTTGGGCATTTGCCCTCTTGATTGGAACAAAATTCTCAAGGTCAGATCCAAATATAGTATTAATAAATATGTGCAAAAACAATGATTTTTGGATAAAGTTGAAGATAGGAACATATTAATTAGAAGCTGCAGTGGGACACAAGGCCTCTCAATCCTGCTCTACCATTCAATACGATCTGATTACTCCACTTTGCCGAGTTGGAACTTGGGGTCCCCCTCAACACTGTTGCCCTGTTATGATTCCATATTTAGGATTTCCTGTGTAGCATGAAACTCCAGTTAACAGTGTTACATTAGTAACTAACCTTCCACAAACATAAACAAAAGATTTATCGGCATTCTGCTACTTAATTACGAATGCAGTGTTTTTAAAAAAAAGATTTTCTTCTTCAAACAAATGAAATTTCACCTTCAAATGGAGGTGGGTAAGAGGGCAATGACTATCCAGTGTCATGAGTAGCTGTCCCATGGTCACTGGCCAAAATTGTTCAGAAAATTGATTGACCTAGTGTATGTTACTAGCCCTGAGAAATATTGTATCTCAACAAGTGCTCAGCAGCACAGGGGTGTCCTCATCAGGTAGCCCTTGTAGGTAACATTCCCAATCAAGAAATTGTCTTCTCCAGTTGGACAATGGACCAGATGAAGAGGAGGAAGACTCAGGAAAGAGCTCCCTAAACTCTATCCTCAGCTACAGAACAAGATGCTGCCTTCCCAAATTTATACTGAGACTGACACATCCTACACACAACAGCCTGTATGCTCTCTGGTGTCAGTGAACAATCCACAATTGCCATAGGTTTGTATCTTTTAAAAATCCGCAGCTTAAGAAGAACTGTAACATTGAATGTTTTAACTTATTTCTTTTTTCTTCAGTTTTTCTACTCAAGGTTTGGTACCTAAGATGGCATCAGGAATGGTGAATTTGTCAACATTTCACTTGAGTACAAGTGACAATAGAACCCAATTCTAATTCTGGTTCTATTCTAACTAATACATCATATCTAAACTGCTGCTTCTGAACGAACTGAATGAAATATTAGAAAATCATTAATGTAAATGCCCACTGTCTGTATCAGGTAACTGTGATCACAAATTCAACACCTACCTATTCTCCAGTAAACCTTGATGTGGACGTGCTGGGGTTGGACTGGCATTGAAAAAGTCTGAAGTCACACGACACCAGGTTATATTCCAACACGTTTATTTGAAATCACAAACTTTCTGAGCACAGTGAAAGAGAACAGCACACAGACACAGAGTTTATGGCAGAGAGTTCAAACGGTTAGAGTGCAGTGTCAGCTATTAAATCTCTGCAGGTGACCGAGAGTGTTAGGCAGTGTGAGTAAAATGTCAGCAGCTGAAAAACAAGGGGATGACCTTTAATCTGATTAAAAGAGGCAGAGAAATAATTACAAAAGATTAAAAAAAAGATGATGCTGGAGGCATATTAGTCCAGTCATTTGGTATGTTTGTGTGCTCTGGTGTCGTGTGACTTCTGACTTTGCCAAATACGCCTTGACCACATACTTATCAAGAATGTACTCACCCACACCATAAGAAATACCCAGACTCTCCTATTGCTTTTGAAGGGGGTTTCCAAAATGTTACGCCACTTTGCGACTGAAAATTCTCTTTATGTCAGTGTAAAATGGTGACCCCTAATTATAGATTCTCCCACAAGGAAAAAACTTACCCCATTCACCCTGTTAAAACATCTCATAATCTTCTTCCATGTTTCAATCACATCACTTCTTACTTTTCTCCACTCCAATGGATACATGCCTAGTCTGTCCATCCTTTACTCACAAGACAGGGGTCAGTGCTGGGTCCACTGTTGTTTGTGATATACATAAATGATCTGGAAGAGGGCACTGTTGGTATGATCAGCAAGTTTGCAGATGACACAAAGATTGGTGGAGTAGCAGAAAGCATAAGGGACTGTCAGAGAATACAGGAGGATATAGATAGACTGGAGAGTTGGGTGGAAAAGTGACAGATGGCTTTCAATCCAGACAAATGTGAGGTGATGCATTTAGGCAAGTCTAATTCTAGAACAAATTATACAATGAATGGAAGAGCCTTGGGAAAAGTTGATGAGCAGAGAGATCTGGGAGTGCAGGTCCATTGTACCCTGAAGGTTGCTGCACAGGTGGTCAAGAAGGCATATAGTATGCATTCCTTCATAGGACGGGGTATTGAGTATAAGAGCTGGCAAGTCATGTTAAAATTGTACAAGACATTGGTTCGACTGCGTTTAGAATACTGTGTACAGTTCTGGTCGCCACATTACCAAAAGGATGTGGACGCTTTGGAGAGGATGCAGAGAAGATTTACGAGGATGTTGCCTGGTATGGAAGGTGTTACCAAGGAAAGAGGTTGAGTAGGTTAGGTTTATTTTCACTAGAAAAAAGGAGATTGAGGGGGGACCTGATTGAGGTTTACAAAATCGTGAAGGGTGTAGACAGGGTGGATAGAGACAAGCTTTTTCCCAGGGTGAAAGATTCAATAACGAGAGGTCACCTTTCAAGGTGAGAGGTGAAAAGTTTAAGGGGGATACATGCGGCAAGTACTTCACACAGAGGGTGGTGGGTGTCTGGAACGCATTGCGAGCAGAGGTGGTAGAGGCAGGCACGGCAGAATCATTTAAGATGCGTCTGGACAGATGCATGAGTAGGTGGGGAGCAGAGGGATACAGATGCTTGGGAATTGGGCGACAGGTTTAGACAGTACATTTGGATTGGCTCAGGCTTGGAGGGCTGAAGGGCCTGTTCCTGGCTGTAAATTTTCTTTGTTCTTTGTTGGTTTAAGACAACCTGCCTTTTCCAGGCTTTGGCACATATCAATTAGGAGAAAGTGAGGATGCTGGAGATCAGAGTCAAAAAGTGTAGCACTGGAAAAGCACAGCAGAACAGGGAGCAGGAAAATCAATGTTTCAGGCATAAGCCTGATTCCTGATGAAGGGCTTATGCCCGAAACATGGATTCTCCTGCTCCTCGGATGCTGTCTGACCTGCTGTGCTTTTCCAGCACCACAATGTCAACTTTGGCATGTATCAAGCAGAACTGAACTCCCTGCTCAGCACATTCTACCCAAGAATCTTCGTGATGGTGAGGTAGACAGACAGAAGACCAGTCAGACACTCAAAGTATTACACCAGCAATGCTTGTAAGCTCTGTGTAAGTGCTCTAAGCATTGATTCCCACCAGCTAATAGCTGGTAAAATGGAAACATCACCTCAGGACTGTTATCTCTCACTGGGATTATTGAAGGCTACAGCAACTCGGCGAAACCAAAATCAACAATCAAGGATGATTTCATATGGGACACTTGTGGCAGAACCTGCCTTTAACAGAATGTCAGGCAGCATCAGGATGTTTCAGATGTAACCCAGCTTCGGTTACACCTGAAATTGTTGACTTTTTCACCTCCTGATGCTGCCTGGCTTGCTGTGTTCTTCCAGCCTCCTGCCTGCCCATCTTGGATTCCAGTATCTGCAGTTTATTTGTCTCTAACAGATAGAGCCATCAGCAAGAGTATAACATGAGAAGGTGCCCCATCACTGACAGATTTGATCTGCTACATCTGTCTCACCTCACAAAAGTGGAAGGAGCCAAGGAGAACACAAAAGGTTTTTAAATGAAACAAAAACAACTGAAATGTTGGCTGTAATACATCAGAGCTCAGTATTTGGCCAATATGCCACGGAGAAAGGTCGAACTAGTCTTCATACTACGTTGTCACAGTTTGTTAGCCCAGAAACCAAAAGAGAAAATGCTGGAAAATCTCAGCAGGTCTGGCAGCATCTGTAAGGAGAGAAAAGAGCTAACGTTTCGAGTCTGACACTTTGTCAAAGCTCAACTTGTTAGCCCAGAGTTTCTGTTCAACATAGAGAAGAGAAATTTCAGAGTGTTCTTAACAGTTTTCATTGAAATTAATAAAACAAAGAACTGCAGATGCTTATAATCTGAACCAAAGTGGAAACTGCTGAAGAAACTGAGCAGATCTGGCAGCATCTGTGGAGAAAGAAACAGAGTCAATCTTTCAAGTCACTGTGTCACCCTGTCAGTAGACCCAAAATGGTAACTGCTTTCTTTCCACAGATGCTGCCAGACATGGTGAGTTTCTCCAGCAATGTCTGTTTTGTTTTAGTGGAGTTAATCTTAATCAATGTTGAGCCAGCTGGTATTTGCTGGGCTAGAACAGGGCTAACTACAATAGATTTCAATGGTTCCCGATAAAATGGAGGAAAAATCGAGCCACCATTCCTGATCACTCTCTGATGTCAAGACAAAGCAAATCTGTTGATGTTGGATCCATGCTAATTCTCATGCTTAGCTTCAAAACAGCTAGGCGTTGGGTCAGGTACCAAAAGCCTATCACTGTCACTGCAGCTAATCACCAGACTTCAAGGAGAGGAGCAGGAAATTGCTTGCAAACTGCTTGCCACTTGATTGACTGTGGAGACTGTATGAATAAACGAGTCCTTGTGTTACAAGTAGGATAAGTTCACAATGTCACAATCCTTCAGTTACCTTACAGACCCTGGCAACCCTGGAGAAGATGGACTTGTCAGAGGTGCTGCTGTCCTCTGTAGCTTCCCGAAAGAAAAAATATATCTTATCATCATCAGCATTGTAGGTGTCCGGGATGGAAAATGCTCCGATAAACTTTGCTTCTGTAAATAAAAACTTTTTTTTTACTTACATGAAAACAGTTACTCTTGAGCAAATTTAAGAAACTGTAAATGATATGGAGTATTTAAAGATCTGACAAAAAAAATCAATGTTGCCCTTTTGTTCAAAATTGCATTATTTTATATCCATGCAGAGTCGAATCCACTGCCCTCCTGTTTGCACTGGAGTAAAAGCAGGTGAATTCCTTTGACATCACACATGCCCTCTGTGTAACACTGGGAGACAGTGAGGACTGGAGATCAGAGTTGAAAGTGTGTTGCTGGAAAAGCACAGCGGGTCAGGCAGCATCCGAGGAGCAGGAGAATCAACATTTTGGACCAGAGCCCGATTCCTGATGAAGGGCTCCGGCCCGAAATGTCGATTTTCCTGGTCCTCGGATGCTGCCTGACTTGCTATGCAATTTTAGCCAGTCTACTCTCATCATGACCCAGACAGTTGGATACTCAGCAATTACACATTATCAGCAAGGACACCATTTCTCAGATTTGTCTCTATATCTGTGCTACAGAGAATAGGCTCAACATATGTGATCTGCTTTATATTGGGTGGATCTGAGGGACAGACATGGCTGGAAGTGTGTGCACACAAAGCTGTAATGTCTAGAGTGTGTAAGTGGAACTACTGCATACTGCAGGAGGTAACATTACTTGTGTCATGACAGTGAAGATAGCAAATAAAACTTTTAGTTTACAAGAAATCTGTAACGTATCAGCATGAATCCAGAGTGGTTTGGAAAGGCTTTCCACGTTTGGACTCACATTTCACAGTGCCTTGGAAATCATGCTGACCATCACCCTCTACGTGACACTAACAACTTCCATTGATGTGTGTCCGAAACCATTGCCCTTTGATGCAAATGCACTGGTGTAGTGGGAGACATTTATCAACTGGCTCTGCTCTAATGTCTTTACATGAGACATGACAGAATGGTGTGTTCATCCAAATGAAAAGGCTGGTCAAAGTCAAGTGGGTTTCATAAACATATCACCATCATCTGTAACATTTGTGTAAATGACATGAAAATGATCCAAATCTCAACACTATTCACTTGTTCTCCCGTGGACTGCACTCAATCACCTAAAAAGGCAAAGAGGTGATTGCACCCTCATACCATTGAGCCAGTAGTGTTCCGAGAGGTCTGTGCGGATGTAATGCTGGTTGGATGGTGGTCCCAGAGAGCGGGTGAAAGCAGTGTCTCTGCCGTGAAAATCAGATGCTGTACCAGCGTAAAGATATTCCCCTGGAAATAGAGAGTGAATAAAAATTAAATCCAACCATGTTACAGAAGAAATTATTTCATCCAGAAAACAGTTCAAGAATATCTGGCTGTATTTTTTGTTCAATGCTTTCTTGTTACAATCACCACATATAACCATCTGAATCAGGGACAGGAAGAGGGTGGTTGAGCCTGTCATTCAACAAGAACACCACTGATCCGATTGTCACCTCAAATCCACAATGCATTTATTTCTGTAATAAAAACAAACATTCAAGAGCTCTGCTTCACTACATTGTTACCAGAAATGAAGGGTTAGTCTTAGGAAGAGAGAATGAGCAGGTTAGGCCGATATTCTCTGAAGTTTAGAAGAATGAGAGGAGATCTAATTATGGTACATCAGATACTAAAGGGGATTGACAAAGTAGATGTAGACAGGGTGTTTCTCATGTGGGACAGTCTAGAACGAAAGGTCATAGTTCAGGGATAAGGGGTAACAGATTTGAAACAGAAATGAGGACAAACTACTTCTCTGAAAGTATTGTGAATCTGTGGGAATTCTCTCTCCCACAGTGTGGTGGATCCTGGAATACTGAGTAAATTTAAAGAGGATATCGACTTTTTTTTAATCAGTAACAGGTTGAAGGGTTGTGGAGAGCAGACAGGAAAGTGGAGTTTGGGCCAAGATGAGATCAGCCATGATCCGATTGAACGGCAGAGCAGGCTCAAGGGGCAGAATGGCCTCCTCCTGTTCCTGGTTCTTATGTTCCAGGACCTTTTCAGGAAGAGAAGATTCAAAGCCCTCAATGCTCTGAGAGAAAATATTTCACATCATTCCTGTAATAATGGGCGACCCCTGATATTTGAACAGTGACCTCTCATTCTCTATTCTCCCATAAAAGGGAACTTCCTCTCTCCATCCCCTCAGTCAATATCCCTATAGACATTCCAAAATTAAACAAACAACAAAAGTCAAATTACTGTTTGCTGCTCTACATAGGTTGGATGGATTTCACATTGAGTTTAACATTGGTCATCAACATTCTTTTACTCCTTGGTGCCTCATAGTTCACAATTTGTTATCACTCTACAATTTTCTCCAATTCATTTTATAAATTATATGCAGGCTCCTCTAGTTCCACAGTCCCTACTAGATGGAGAATGTTAGTTTCAAACTGGCAACTTATCACTGTGTATTTCCACACGAGAGTTGTGAGCTGCCACATTGTTCAAACACCATGTATGCCATGAGCCGCTGGTGGATGTGAATCCTCTGGGTGGGATGCAAAGGGTTGAAGTTCTTGCCAAAGAAACATAGCCACAGGCTTCTCGTGAATGACTAAATCATAGGGCAGCATGATGGCTCAGTGGTTAGCACTGCTGCCTCACAGCACCAAGGTCCCAGGTTTGATTCCAGCCTCGGGTGATTGTCTGTGTGGAGTTTGCACATTCTCCCCGTGTTTGCATGGGTTTCCTCCCACAGTCCAAAGGTATGCAGGTTAGGTGAATTGGCCATGTTAAACTGCCCATAGTGTTATGGGCATTAGTGAGAGGGAAATGGGTCTGGGTGGGTTACTCTTCGGAGGGTCGGTGTGGACTTGTTGGGCCGAAGGGCCTGTTTCCACACTGTAGGGAATCTAATCATTATCTCATTCTGTTTTTGCAATTTAGCAATAAAACCTATACTCAGCAACATGATTACAAATTTAATGTCCTTAAACAATTCCACCTATGGTTTATATAATACAAAAATGCATGTTTCTGTAAAAACACACTCATTAGAAAAAGTGAGGGTTTTATTTTTATCTCGATAGAGTTAGAGTTTAACTGGTGAAACACAAGATATAAGATGTTGAGGACTGTTGTTCTAATCTCTCATTGACCATTTGTTTTATTTTTTGATATCACAGATTGAGGTTGGTGGGTGAGGGGGAAGAATGTGAAGCAGAATGCTAATGATTTTTAAAAATTTTTGATTGCACCAGACAGGAGGTAGCAGGGATAAATTATCGACATCACAAATCAGAAAATACCTTCTCCCCCACTAAAGGACAACAGACGAAAAGATTGTGAGAATTCAGAGGAAGAGTAGACCATTCGGCCCTACAAATGCCATTCAAAAAGTTTAAGGCTGATCTAATTGTGGCTGTAACTCCACTTTCCTATCTCTCTCTCAAAACCCTTAATGGAGATCAAACATGTGTTTGACTTGGCTTTAAGTGTATTTATAGACTTGGCCTCCACTGCTTCCTGGAGAAGGGAATCCTAAAGGCTAATGATCATCAGAAGAGAAGAACTCTTCCTTATCTCCCTTCATGAGAAGGTCTGCTATTGTTTGACTTTGTTCAAGATTCCTCCATGAGAAAACTCCTCCTTTCTGCAGGCATCCTGTCAATCCCTTTCAGAAATTGATAGGTTTCTCATTGTTCTAAACTGCAATGAGTATAGACCAAACCTGCTCAGGCTCCCCTCACTGGACAATCCCTTTATCCCAGCAATCAGTTTAATGAATTATCTGTGAAGTGTTTCCAATGCAAGGTAACCTAAACTGTGCACAGTATTCCAGGTGCAAATGCAACAATATCCTATACATTTGTAGAAGGCTTCCCTACTTTTCTCCATCACTCTTGTAATAAAGACCAACTTTTCTAATTACTCACTATATCTACAAGCTGATATTTCATGATTCATGTATAAGGTCACTCAGATCCACCTGAATTTTTAAAAAAAATTGATTTATTATTGCCAGGTGTACAGTGAAAAACAGTGAAAAGTATTTTTTGTGTGAGAATTACAGGCAAATCATACCATAAAAGATCAAAGGATGATTGAACAGAGTGAGATTACAAAGTTACGGCTGCAAAGAAGGTGCACGAAAAGCAAGATCAACATTAGATTTGAAATTAGAGAGGACCATTCAGCAGCCTAATAACAGCGGGGAAGAAGCTGTTCTTGAACCTGTTGGTCTGTGTGTTTACGTTCTTGTATCTTCTGCCTGACTGAAGAGGTTGGAAGAGATTATTACCAGGGTGGGAGGAGTCTTGCAGCATTCTGCAGTCTTTCCCCTTTTAGATCCTGCTTTTCAATTGTGCCTGTCAAAGTGAACAACTTCACTTTTTCCGATATTACATGTGACCTACTAATTTTTTGGCACTCACTTAATCCATCTCCATTTGCAGACATTTCATCACTTTCTTCTAATTTACTGAATACCAAACTTGGTGCTGTCAGCAAATGCAGCTACAATACAATTGCCCTTTCATGAAATTCATTAGTATAGGGTGCAAATAGCTGAACTCCCAACACTGATTCTTGAGGTACTCCCCTTGTTACAGTTTGCCAACCTGAAAATGATCCATTTATCCCAACTCTTTGTCCGGTTCGTTAACCAATACGCTATCTAGAACATAGAAGAATACAGCGCAGTACAGGCCCTTTGGCCCTCGATGTTGCACCGATCCAAGCCCACCTAACCTACACTAGCCCACTATCCTCCATATGCCGATCCAATGCCCGTTTAAATGCTCATAAGGAGGGAGAGTCCACCATTATCTATGTTAATGTATCACCATAAACTCTTACCTTATACAGCAGCATTTTAATGTGATATTTTATATAATGCCTTTTGGAAATCAAAAGATAATACGTCTACAGGTTTTACTTTATCTAATGTGCTTGTTCAAAATTAAACACCTGTAGGAAATTTGTTAAACATGAACTGCCTTTCACAAAACTTTGATACTGCCTGATTATCTAATGCGTTTCTATATGTCCACTATTACTTCATTAATAATGGAATCTTGTATTTTTCTAATGAAAGATGTTAGAACATTTGGTCTTAAACTTCCTGTTTTTTGGCTTCCTCTTTTCTGGAATACCATCATGAGTAGCATTATCAATATGTTCCATTAGACAATAAGATAGGAGCAGAATTACACCATTTGACCCATCGAGAATACTCGACCATTCTATCATGGCTGATATGATTCTCAACCTCATTCTCCTGCCTTCTCCCTGTAACTCTTGATCCTCTTACCAATCAGGAACCTATCTATCTCTGTCTTAAATACACTCAATAATGTGGTCTCCACAGCCCTCTGCAGCAATGAGTTCCACAGAGTCACCACTTTCTGGCTGAAGCAATTCCTCCTCATCTCAGTTTGAAAGGGTTGTTCCTTCATTCTGGGGTTGTGCTCTTCTGTCCTAGTCTTTTCTCCCAGTGGAAACATCTTCTCCATGTCCACTCTACCCAGCCCTCTCAGTATTCTGGAAATTGTAAGCAGATCCACCTCATCATTCCAAACTCCATCAAATAAAGACCCAGAATCCTCAACCACTCTTCTATGACAAGCCCTTTATCTTCAGGATCATTCGTGGGTAAACCTCCAACACTAACACACCCCTCCTTACAAACAGGGCCCAAAATTGCTCACAATTTCCAAATGCAGTCTGACCACAGCATTATACAATCGTAGCTCTTGTATTCTTTACCTCTTGAAATTGCATTTGCCTTCCTAACTGCCAACCGAACCTGCATGTCAACCTTAAAATATAATTGTATTGTAGCTTAATTAGGACTCCCAAGTCCCTTTGTGCTTCAGATTTCCAAAGCCTTTCATCATTTATAAAATTGTCAATGCCTCACTTCTTCCTATCAAAGTGCATAATCTTGCACTTTCTCACACTGTATTCTATCTGCCACATTTTTGCCTATTCTCCTAGCGTGTCCAAGTCATTCTGCAGCGTCTCTACTTTTTTAACACTACCTGTCCCTCCACCTATCTTAGTGTCATTTCCAAATTTAGCAACAGGACCCTCGGTTCCTTCAGCTAGGTTGTTAATGTATAATGTGAATAACTGTGATCCCAACACTGACCCCTGTGGAACTCCGCTAGTCACAGGCTGCCATCCTTAAAAAGACATAGAACATAGAACAATACAGCACAGACAGGCCCTTCGGGCTTGGTGTTGCGCCAGTCTGTGAACTAATCTAAGCCCATCCCCCTACATTATCCCATCATCATCCATATGCTTATCTAAGGACTGTTTAAATGCGTTTAATGTGGCTGAGTTGACTACACTGGTAGATAGGGCATTCTGCACCCTTACCACTCTCTGAGTAAAGAACCTGCCTCTGACATCTGTCCTAAATCTATCACCCCTCAATTTGCAGCTATGTCCCCTCGTACAAGCTGATGTCATCATCCTGGGAAAAAGACTCTCACTCTTCCACCCTATCTAATCCTCTGATCATCTTGTATGTCTCAATTAAATCCCCTCTTAGCCTTCTTCTCCCCAATGAGAACAGACCCTAGTCCCTCAGCCTTTCCTCATAAGGCCTTCCCTCCAGACCAGGCAACATCCTGGTAAATCTCCTCTGCACCTTTTCCAATGCTTCCACATCCTTCCTGTAATAAGACGATCAGAACTGTACACAATATTCCAAGTGTGTCCTCACTAGCATTTTGTATTGTTGCAGTATGACATCATGGCTCCGGAACTCAATCCCTCTACCAATGAAACCTGATACACCGTATGCCTTCTTAACAGCACTATCAACCTGTGGGGCGACTTTCAGGGATCTATGTACATGGACTCCAAGATCCCTTTGCACATCCACACTACCAAGACTCTTTCCATTGACCAAGTACTCGGTCTTCCTGTTATTTTTCCCAAAGTGCATCACCTCACATTTAGGTGCATTGAACTCCATTTGCCACCTCACAGCCCAATTCTGCAGTTTATCCAAGTCTCCCTGTAACCTGCAACATTCTTCCAAATTGTCTACCACTCCACCGACTTTAGTGTCATCTGCAAACTTACTAACCCATCCACCTATGCCTGCATCAAAATCATTTATAAAATTGACAAACAGCAGTGGTTCCAAAACAGATCCTTGTGACACACCACGAGTAACTGGACTCCAGGCTGAATACTTTCCATCAACCACCACTCGCTGCCTTCTTTCAGAAAGCTAGTTTCTAATCCAAACTACTAAATCACCCTCAATTCCATGCCTCTGCATTTTCTCCAACAGCCTACCATGTGGAACCTTATCAAAGGCTTTACTGAAGTCCATGTATACCATGTCATCTGCCCTACCCTCATCTACATACTTGGTCGCCTTCTCAAAAAACTCAATGAGGTTTGTGAGACATGACCTGCCCTTGACGAATCCATGTTGACTATTTCCAAATAAATTGTTGCTTGCAAGATAATTATAAATCCTCTCTCTTTTAATCTTTCCAAATCTTTTCCTACAACAGACATAAGGCTCACTAGTCTATAATTACTAGAGTTATCTCTACTGCCCTTCTTGAACAAGGGCACAACATTTGCAATCCTCCAGTCCTTTGGTACTAAATCTGTAGACAATGATGACACAAAGATCAAGGCCAAAGCCTGGGCCATCTTCTCCCTAGCTTCCCAGAGAATTCTCAGAGGATTAGATGGGGTAGACAGTGAAAGACTTTTTCCTAGGATGATGACGTCAGCTTGTACGAGAGAGCATAACTACAAATTGTGGGGCAATAGATTTAAGACAGATGTTAGAGGCAGGTTTTTTACGCAGAGATTGGTAAGGGTGTGGAATGCCCTACCTGCTGATGTAGTCAACTCAGCCACATTAGGGAGATTTAAACAATCCTTAGATAAGCACATGGATGATGATGGGATAGTGTAGGGGGACGAGCTGAGAATAGTTCACAGGTCGGTGCAACATCAAGGGCCGAAGGGCCTATTCTGCGCTGTATTGTTCTTTGTTCTATCCCATCTGGCCCGGAGACTTATCTACTTTCACATCTTCTCGAATTGATAACACCTCCTCCTTACTAGTCTCAATCCTTTCAAGTCTAATAGCACGTATATCAATCTTCTCCTCTACAATATTCCCCTTTTCCTGAGTGAAAAGACACTTATATTCCCCACTCTCTGCCTCCTGCCAGTCAGCCAATCCTCTATCCATGCTCGTACCTTGTCTCTAACACCATGAACTCTTATCTTATTTAGCAGCCTGCTGTGTGGCATCTTATCTGAGGCTTTCTAGAAATCCAAATGGATCACACCCACTGGCTCTCCTTTGTCTAACTAATTGTTTTTTGGTTTATGTACTTTCCTGCTCTATGCTCCAGAAAGCAAGCATTGCTCATCAAGAACCTAAACCTTAAAATTAGCACCAGTTCTTTAACTGCATAACTCAGGCCTCTTCCAGAACAGTGATAGTGGATTAGTGGTGCTGGAAGAGCACAGCAGTTCAGGCAGCATCCAACGAGCAGCGAAATCGACATTTTGGGCAAAAGCCCTTCATCAGGGAGGGCTTTTGCCCGAAACGTCGATTTTGCTGCTCGTTGGATGCTGCCTGAACTGCTGTGCTCTTCCAGCACCACTAATCCAGTATTTGGTTTTCAGCATCTGCAGTCATTGTTTTTACCCAGAACAGTGATAGTGTCCATACCTCTTGACCAGATTCCACACCACCAGCTCCAGAGGTGTGTCATTACATTTCTGAACAAACTGATTAGAAAGTATCTAGAAATGGTGATGAAAGATTGAGAGAGTGTTACACAGATGTGAAGCTCAGTGGGTAGATGGAATTGCAATACATTGTGCAAGCTGTGCGTTCTTGAAGGACCAGTATCAGTCTTTGCTGGGGAACAACTCTACATTAGATGGATCTAATTTAATATTTATACTGGGCAGTTCTTCTTCACATTACTATGATACATTTAAAATATTTCTGAATGTTTTCACTAAAATCAGGTTATAAAGAAAATATATGTTGGATTAAAGTAAAGTTTTACTGAAAATATTTTGAGAGCAAATAGCACAGTGCTATTTCAGCGGATATATTATTTTATGGGGAGTCAATTCTCATTTTGCTGGTTTAACCTGTATAGGAAATATCTGTTGGAAAAGCACATGGTAAAGGAGCTGTTCAAAGAGCTTCTTCCACAGATGATTCTTCCAGGACAAGACATCCTTCTTTTCAAACACTTGAGCTTTAAACTAACAAGTGAAGTGGTCACCAATACCCTTGCTTCCTCTAACTGCCCCTGAATGGCACTGTTGACAATTGCCATCAATCAGATGGTGGACCTTGCCATCCGGGTTGGTTTGAATCGTAAAGTCCTGGAGGTAGATGTCACATTGAGGAATGAACAGCATAATCACTATTTACCCAACTGTCAGACATGCAATGACCATGGCCCATCCCAGACTGCCCTTTCTCAAGCTATAGTTCTTAAACATTCTAGTTATCCCTTGGTAATCGTCCGGCTCTGCATAGTTTGGAGTCAGCTGAAATGCCCTTTGAACAGCAGGAATTTCAAAAATGGATTGATCCCACTAATGCTCGAGAAATTTGACCAACTCTCACGTCTAAAGATAAACATATCTGTTTCTCTTCCTCAATCCCCTTCAGGAATCCAGGTGAAGCAGAGATCAGTAATACATTCTGTAAGAGTGGATCTGTGAGAGGCTGATGACAGGAAATTGTTCATATTGATGTGATACACTTCAAAATATTGGCAAGCTCTGCTTCATTCCTGCAGTTAGCAAATGGAACCAAATCCACAATCACTCCTGCAATATTGGGCACTGCACAGACATGAACTTTAGTTTCACATTACAATGTGAAAGCAGTTGCATTGAAGAAACAAACAATTTACAAATGGATATAGGCAAATGGACCAGAACTTTAAACGTGGAGTCTAACGTACATAAGGGTGAAGTTATCTATTCTCGTTGAAAGAATAAAAAGACAATTTACTATTTAGATTGATAGAAACTTTAAAACGTTTCAGTGCAGAAGGATCTGGGTGTCCTCATACATATATTACAGAAAGTTAGTCTGCTGGTACAGCAGGCAATAAGGAGGGTAAATGGAATTTTGACATTTATTGCTAAAGGACTAGCGCTTTAAAGTAGGAAGGTATTGCTGCAAATGTACAAGACATTGGTGAGATCTCATGGAGTATTGCATGTAACTTTGGTCCTGTCACTTGAGAAGGAATGTACTTATATTGGAGACACTTCAAAGAAGGTTCATTCAATTAATAGTTTTATAAGAATACATTGAAGAGCCTAAGCCTATACTTCTGAGGAAGGGTCACTCAACCTGAAACATTAACTCTGATTTCTCTCCACAGATGTTGTCAGACCTGGGGAGCTTTTCCAGCAATTTCAGTTTTTGTTTAAGCCTATACTTGCTTGATTTTACAAGAATGAGAGGCGATCCAATTGGGGTATATAAGATGTTAAATTAGATTGACATAAAAGAGGATGGTTCCTCTTAATGGACAATATAGAAAAAGAGGACATAACTTTCAGAGTAAGATTTAACACAGGCAAGGAGAAATTACTTCTCTCAAATGATGATGGATCTGTGGAATTTACTATCTCAAAGTGCGGTGGATGCTAAGACACTGCATTCATTTGAGGTGGTGTCAGGCAGATTTTAAACTAGTTAACAGTTGAAGGGCTATAAAGAGCAGGCAAGAAGGTGGAGGTGAGGCCGAGATTAGATCAACTACTAGTGTATTAAATAGCGAAGCTGGCTCAAGGGGCTGAATTACCTACTCCCGCTTCTAATTCTTATGTTCTTATCCTTCCTAAACAAGGAAACTAATACTGTACAAGTCGTCCAAATGTAGTCTCACCAGTTCCCTGTATAAAGGAAGCATAACTACACTATTCTATATTAAATTCCCTTCACAATAAACACTAACATCCAACTAGCTTTCCTAATTACTTGCTGTACTTGCATATGGACCTTTTGTAACTCATGCATGAACACACCCAGCTCCTCTGCAGGGTGATGTTGTGGTAACATCACTGAGTTAGAAATTCAGAGACCCAGACTCATCCTATGGGAACAGGTGCTCAAATCTCCCCATATCAGCTGGTGCTATCTCAATTCAAATCCTAGATCTGGAATTCAAAAGTTCGCCTTAATGGTTCTGGTAGATAATGGTTCAATTTTGCTGTTTTTCAAATTGGATAAATAATAAATGTAAGGACAGAGATTTGAGGAATAGATTATGAGCTAGATACTGAGAGGCCTGTTGGATATTTCTGATGTTATTGTACTCACAGTATGGTTATTTGATTTTCTGCTGCTCTCGCCTTAATAAACCTTGGTTTGGAGAATGCTGGCTATATGTTCAGTGCTCTCTCTGTGCTACTGAAAACCATATGAAAACTGTGCTTTGATTTTATTTGAGTTTTTGAAGAAGTGCCCTGTTTATAAGAAGCCCTGTCATTATTCCCCTGAATATTGCTGTGGTCCTCTCAACATCAAGGCCAAAGCATCTGTCAGGAATTACTAAGGGCGTTTTCAGCAGCTCCCCCATTCATTATCAATTAGCACAGAAAGCCCCAGCCTGTTGGAGAGCTGCAGTGTCATTATTAATGACTGAAATGAGTAATTGCAGAGAGAAAGTTTCCACAGCTAGTATTCCAGCTGTGTACCAATAACAATGTTCTGCATATGGCCATCATTTGCTCATTACTTTCTTTCTTAGTCAGTAATAAATTTTTTTTATACCAGGGCTACAAGTTAAAGTAACATTTACTTCATATATTAGAGACAAAAGTGAACAATAATCCATGAATTGTTCTTTAGTCTTTGGTTTGATTAAACATTGAATGTTAACTTGAAGAATCTCAGTGCTGAGGAACATTGTATACTTTTAAAGACTATGTTAAACTTCCTCCATCAGATGTAGCAAAGGTTTAAACTGCCATTTGTGTACTTTATTCATCACAGTGAATGCGCCCTGAAGTGACTTTCATAATTGTGCAACAAACGTTACATTTGTTTTGTGGAGATTATGGAATTACTGCAGAATAATTGTGCTGACTGCAATATATGGTTTAAAATTGCTTGTTTTTTGAAACATAATCAGACTGTTGCTAGGTTTGAGACAGGAGGGTGAGAGGCGAGATGGAAAGATCATAAAAATTACAGATTTTTGGAGGATCAGTGCACAGACATAAAACTATACCAACCCTTTCGCCTGTGTTCAAACAGATAGAAAGGATCTGCAGAAGCTATTTATGGCTGGTAGCTGTTGGGGGTCCAAATAATTACCTTCAAAAGTCTCTGCTCAGCATGAGAAATGGAAAAAACATCTCATTATGCCAGTGAAGCTATTATTGTGGAGTAATAACGCAGTACGATATGTTGCTTGCCTTGCAGAAATGTACTGTAAAATAAGCCCCAGTACCTGCAGAGTGTCACTGAAACTAGCTGATTGGCAACATGTGGTAGATTGACTAACAACGTGGAAAAGTCACCCACCCATCATGGTCCTCCTGCCTCAGGAAAATACCCAAGCTGTGTTTGATGTGGTTTACAGGATCTCTCTCTGCATTATGTCACTCCCTTCTACCTTAGTGAGGCAGTTCTAGTGGCACAATGGAAACATGCCTGCCTCAGAACCAGAGGCTCTGGCTTCAAATTCCTCTCAAGCATCTGATCCTCACAGGAGGCTCAGAATGTGGTCAGAAAGGTTAGTTATTGACCTGTAAATCCATCTGAAGTGTCACTGGCAGACAGCAAGAATGGGAGTATCTGCTGTATAATAAGGAGTGCTCCCACTCAGACCTCTGGCAACAGACTACTGACCTTTCCAGGAAAAAACAATTTTTGAAACAGACAGAAGCACATACTTTGTCTGATTTATGTACCACGTGATACAGGAAACTCTCCAAGTCTAAGTCATCACTGCAATGAAGAAAGGTTACATGTACAGAGCAAATGCAAGTGGGGTTTTTCACTTTATTTTCTGCCTTTTCTTTCCAGCTATGTTTTCCAGATCAATTTTCTGCGTATTAAACACAGACACAAGCTTCCACTTCAAAAACCACTCAAGTCACATCTGAAAGAATTCATGAATAACCTAACCTGGAAATGAATTATTTTTCCTGAATTGCAATCTCTTTAGAAAACAGTAAACATTATGCATGCTAAATAGTTTTCACAGGCAAAACTAACTGGAGGGACATGACACATACTTGGAAAGTGAACAGTTTGGCAAACTATATTGGCTTCCTCAGGATGATTACATTCAAGTCTCACCTATCAACAGATTAAGATCTTGCATCAAGGTCAAGTTTATCTTATTTATTTAGTTATTTGTGGGATGTAGGTGTCACTGGCTGGACCAGCATTTATTGCCTGTCCCTAATTGCCCATTGAGAAGGTAATGGTGTGCTGCTTTACTGAATTGCTGCAGTCCATGTGCTGTAAATGTAGCCACAAAGTCCCTTCGGGAGGGAATTCAGATTTTTACCCATTGAGGGAATATTTCCAAGTCAGGATGGTGAGTGTTTTTTTTATATTCATCTGTGGGGCTTGGGCATCACTGGCTGGTCAGCATTGATAGCCCATCCCTATTTGCCCTTGAGAAGGTGGTGGTGAGCTGCCTTCTTGAATCATTGCTGTTGGTTGACCCACAATACCAGTAGGGAGGGAATTCCAGGGTTTTGACCCAATGATTGTGAAGGAACGGCAGCAGTATATTTCCAAGTCAGGATGGTGAGTGGCTTGGTGGTGGTGTTCCCAAGTACCTGCTACCCTTGTCCTTCTAGATGGAAGTGGTCGTGGGTTTGAAGGTGTTGTCTAAGGATCTTTGGTGACTTTCTGCAGTGCATCTTGTAGATAGTACACATTGCTGCTACTGAACATCGGTGGTGGAGGGATGGAATGTTTGTAGATGTGGTGCCAATCAAGCAGGCTGCTTTGTCCTGTATGGTATCAAGCTTCTTGAGTGTTGTTGGAGCTGCACCCATCCAGGTAAGTGGGGAGGATTCCATCATGCTCCTGACTTGTGCCTTGTACATTGTGGATAGACATTGGGATGGCAGGAGGTGAGTTACTCACTGCAGTATCCCTAGTCTCTGACCTAATCTTGCAGCCACTGTATTTATGTGGTGAGTCCAGTTGAGTTTCTGGTCAATGGTAACCTCAAGGATGTTGTCAGTGCGGGATTTAGTGATGTTAATACCATTGAATGTCAAGGGGCTGTGGTTAGAGTGTCTCTTATTGGTTATGGTCATTGTCTGGCATTTGTGTGGTGCTTGCCACTTGTTAGCCCAAGCCTGGATATTGTCCAGATCTTGTTGCATTTGAGCACAGACTGCTTCAGTATCTGAGGATTCGTGAACGGTGCTGAACACTGTGCAATCATCGGCGAACATCCCCACTTCTGACCTTATGACAGAGGGAAGGTCATTGATGAAGCAGCTGAAGATCTTTGGGCCTTGGACCTTGGGTTTGGAGGGGAACTCGTGGGGGTGTGGGGGGGGGGGGTGTTCTAATGTACCTGCTGCTCTTGTCCTGCTAAATGAAAGTGATTGTAGGATTAGAAGGTCTTTAGCAAATTTCTTTCGTGAATTTCTACAGTGCATCTTGTAGTTAGTACATGCTGCTGCTAATGAATTTTAGTAGTGGAGAATGTGGTGTCAATTGAGTGGGCCGCTTTGTCCTTTTGTCCTGGATGGTGTCAAGTTTCTTGAGTGTTGTTGGAGCTGCACCCATCCGAACAAGTGCAGAGTACTCCCTCACAGTCTTGACTTGTGCCTTGTAGTTGTAGTCTGTCAATGGATTTTTCTATAATGCATCTGTTACCATCAATGGGACATCCTAACATGTTCATTCTATTTTCCTCAATGATGAACAATGTTGCATAGCTCAGGTGGGTTATGGGACTGAAACCAAATTGTGATTCAAGGAAGCCCAGCCTTACGGTTAACATTCAATTTGTGAAAAAACTGCGTAAAATAGTGAACCAACCAAAAATGTGTATTGTCCTGTTTTTAGATTAGATTAGATTAGATTACTTACAGTGTGGAAACAGGCCCTTCGGCCCAACAAGTCCACACCGCCTCGCCGAAGCGCAACCCACCCATACCCCTACATTTACCCCTTACCTAACACTACGGGCAATTTAGCATGGCCAATTCACCTGACCTGCACATCTTTGGACTGTGGGAGGAAACCGGAGCACCCGGAGGAAACCCACGCAGACACGGGGAGAACGTGCAAACTCCACACAGTGCTAACCACTGTGCCACCGTGCCGCCCTAATTTTGTTGAATTGGTCAGAGTTCAGTTCTTTTTATAACGTCAAGTCTTTGTTACTATGACAAGCACAAGATGAGAAAATAGCGGTGAAACAAAGCTCAAGGCTTGGTACCTGCACAAACTCGTTTAGTGCCCCTCTCCTTGCTTCTAATGTCAGGAGAAATCACAGAGTGTGTAACTGCTCTGTGAATCTTATCTATCTAACCCCCCTCTCCAACTGCATCAATGCTCAAAACCCTGGGGCTGGATTTACTTACAAGGCTGATCAAAGCTACATGTGCAGCCAAAGAAAAATCCATCCCTTCATGCAGTCAACTTAATGTAATTGTTTATTCACTTCTAGTCGATTCCACACAGCTCTGATGTAAGCTTGATCTGACTGTGTTCTGTTATTCTGCAGTGTTCTGAGAAGTCAGTTTCCTTTGAAACACTGCTGAAAGTAGTCTGTCCTTGTGTGTTTTTCATAAGAGGTTCCGACTGTCAGATATCACAGCAGGAAGCCCTTGTTAGTGGAAAATCTTTAGCATTCTCGTAATTAGTTTAAAACACCAGATTTTGAACAGAGCAGAGCAGACATATCTTGTGCTGCAAATATCACAAGTCATGTTGTTCACCAATATTTGGAAGAATATCTGGTCAAAATCATTGCGATGATAATGCAGAATCACTGCTACAGTGTGGCAAAGCTCTCATTACACAAGATGAGGAAAAAGATTCATACTAATTCATTTAAAGCAGATGGCAGTTCCACATAACTACTGGAGCACATTTTTTAAAAAAATCATAGCAGTCAAACTTCATTTTAGAAAGATCCTTACTTCATTCATATCTTTTATCATAAGGTAATCATTTATTAATATCAGTTTCATTCTAAAACTATCACCTGAATATTATTAGAGCGGTGTTACTATACTTGTATCGTACGTAACCAGAATATAAACTAAAGGGAATATGCTGCATCAATAACTCAGCCATAGTACAGAGAAAGAAACCACTCAGACACCACAGCAATAGTTATGACTGGAGCTATGAATTTGTTATTTTTAAATTTCAAATTTTGATATGGCAACAAGCTGAGATTAAGGCAGTCTGTTTGTAAACTTGGAAGCACCATTACTTGTGAGCTCACAAGAATTCCATCGCGAAGACAGTCTTTTTCCACCTCCATATAACCATCTGACTTCTGCCCTGTCTCAGCTTATTTTCTGCAGCATCTTCATTCACATTTTCATTAGTTTGATGCTGGTTTACTCCAATAAATTCCAAGCTGAGCTATCACATTCTACCCTCCCTACATTTGAGATTACCTGAAACATTTCTGACTGTATCTTCGAGGTTACCTGCCACCTTCCATGTGCACTGACCTACACTGGCTTTCAGTTAAGCTAAGTTGTGTTTGTAATAATAAGATTCTCATTCTTGTTTTCAAATCTCTCAATCATGTCAGTCCTCTGAATCTCTGTAATATCATCCAGTCCAACAATCCTCTGAGATATTTGGGCTCTTTTATGTCTGGGATTTTCGAATTTCCAGTTTTAATTGTTCCAGCATTGGTGGCAATCTCTTCAGCCCCATGCTCTGGTACAGCCCCCCTGCAGGTCTCCAGCTCTGTACCTCACTCTCCTCCTTTCATTTATTTATTAAAACATCTCTCTTCAGCCAAGATTTTGGGGATCGTTAACTGATATGGCCCAGCATCAAACTTTGTTTTATAAAGTTCCTGAGAAGCACCTGAGAAGTGGTTAGCACTGCTGCCTCACAGCGCCAGAGACCCGGGTTCAATTCCAACCTCAGGTGACTGACTGTGTGGAGTTTGCACATTCTCCCCGTGTCTGCGTGAGTTTCCTCTGGGTGCTCCTGTTTCCTGCCACAGTCCAAAAATGCGCAGGTTAGGTGAATTGGCCATGCTAAATTGCTCGTAGTATTAAGTGAAGGAGTAAATGTAGGGGAATGGGTCTGGGTGGGTTGCTCTTCGGAGGGTTGGTGTGGACTTGTTTGGCCGAAGGGCCTGTTTCCACACTGTAAGTAATCCAATCTACTCACCTTATGAGGCTTCCTAATGTTGAAGGAGCTATGGAAGGGTGCTATTGTTGTTGTGGCATCAATCAGAACAGATCTGTGGTGGGATTTCTGATTTACAAATTGATTGTTAAAACTCAAAATGCATCTCTTCAAACTGCTGAGAATACTTCTTTGCAATTGGCCACAGGAGAGAGGATATGATTCAGAGATTGAGGTAGGTCAGGCTGTCCTCCAATCACTGTGGTTCTATCATCTCGTGGTTTGTTGGGGTGTTGTCAAAAATCATTTACAGACAAGGCGATCAATTATGTGGCCCGAGTACTGTTAACATGTTGATCGCACTAAGATGTGAGCACCCTTGCATAATATTCAGCAGTCATTTTATTTGTTCACTCATGCGATGAGGTGCTACTGACATTTACTGCCCATCCCTCATGACCCTTTAGAAGTTGATGATGAGTTTCCTTCTTTAACCTCTGCAGTCTGCAATGTAGTTAGGGAGGGAATTCCAGGATTTTGACCCAGCAACAGTGAAGGAACAAAAATACATCTCCTAGTCAGGATGGTAAGCGGCTTGAAGGAGAACTTGTAGGTGGATGATATCAAGCTTCTTGAGTGTTGTTGGAGCTGCACTCATCCAGGAAAGTAGGAAGTATTTCATCGCACTATCCAGAGGAACCCCTACAGAAATGTCCTGGAACTGAGATGACTAATCTCCAATAACCATAGCCACCTTTCTGTGTGCCAGGTATGACTCTAACCAGTCAAGAGTTTGACCCATTGACTACAGTGTTGCTAGGGCTCCTTGATATCACTTGGTCAAATATGGCCTTGATGTCAATGGCTGTCACTGTCCTCTCCCCTCTTTTGTCCATGTCTGAACCAAGGCTGGAATGAGGTCAGGAGCTGAGTGGCCCTGGCAGAATCCAACCTGGGCATCACAGCAGGTTATTGTTGAGCAGGTGCTGCTTGATAACACTGTTGATGACACTTTACTTTACTAAGAGTAGACTGATGTCTACTGGCTGAGTCATTGGTTGAGTTGGATTTGTCCTGCTTTTTATGTACAGGACATACATGGGCAATTTTTCACATTGTCAGATAAGTGCCAGTGTTGCAGGTATAATGGAAAATCTTGTCTAGGGGAGCAACAAGTTCTGGAGCACAAGTCTTCAGACCTATTGCCAGAATGTTGTGAGGGCCCAAGGTCTTTGCAATATCCAGTGCCTCCAACTATTTTGTGTCATCACGTGGAGTGAACTGAATTGGGGGAAAGACTGGTATCTGTAATGCTGGAGATCACTGGATCAAAAACTTGTTACATAACCTTCAGTCTTATCTTTTCCATTGGATTTTCTGGGCCCTTCCTTCACTGAAGATTGGGATAATTGTGGAGTCTCCTCCTCCAGTGAGTTGGTCAGCAGAGTTTAGATCTGATCTGTTGGTTGTGTGATTATTTATCTCTACTTATCACTTGCTGCTTATGCTGTTTGACATGCGAGTAGTCCTGTTTGATCGCTTCATCAGATTGACACCTTATTTTCAGGTCTGCCTGGTGCTGCTCCTGGCATGCCCTCCTGCACTCTCCATTGAACCAGGATTGATCCACTTGTTTGATGGTAATGGTTGAGTGGGGGATATGCCAGGTCATGAGGTTACAGATTGTGTTGGAGTACAATTCTGCTGCTGTTGATGGCCCACAGCATCTCATGGATGCTAAGTTGTGAGTTGCTAGATTTGTTTGAAGTCTCCGATTTAGTACGATGGCAGTGTCACACAACATAATGGAGAATTTTCTCAATGTGAAAGTGGGACTTCAACTCCACAAGATCATTAACAAGAGAGCTAGGAGTGAGATGAGGAGAAACCTCTTTACTCAGAGTTATTAGGATTCGGAATGTGCTGCCTGGGAGAATGGTGGAGGTGGATTCGATAGGAGGTTTCAAAGCGAGCTAGATATATATTTGGAAGGGATGAATTTAGAGGGCTATGGAGACAGGCCTGGAGAATAGGACTGGCGTGGCTGCTCTTTCAGGAATCGGTGCAGACACAATGGATCGAATGGCCTCCTTCTATACTGTAAATTCCATGATTCTACCTCATGATGTTGCTTGACAAGTCTGTGAGACAGCTCTCCTGATTTTGGCACCAGCCCCAGATGTTACTAAGGAAGGTTTTACAGGATCAGCAGGGCTGTTTGTGCCATTTCTGATCCCTTCACCCATGCCAGGTCCCATATCACTCCTTTACTTACAATTTCAAGCACTTGATCGAACTGAATGGAACACTTTAGAGAGGAGTTAAGAGTCAACCCCACAACTGTAGGTATGCAATCACATCTAGGCCAGACCAGGTAAGGATGGCAGATTTCCTTCCCTAAAGACATTAGTTAACAGGATGGGTTTTTACAACAATCGACATAATGGTCATTATTAACCTTTGGATTGCTGATTAATATCCAGCTCTCTGGATTGTTAGTTGAGTGACAATGCCACCACCTTTCTCAGTGTCACAACTCCCAGGACGTTTTGGAACTGTAAGGGCTGCCATGATGGCATTAGCATTATACCTGGCATTTTTCATGTGGCAAAGGGACCTGCTAGAGGGGGTAGAGTTGTGGAGGGCATTGGACAAAGAAACATTGCTGCTTGGGTATGGATGTCAGACCAGCTCAATGATCTAAAATCTCTGCAATGGCTCTGCCTTCAGTGTCCAGAGTGCTCCTGCACATAATGGTCAGCCTTACTGACCCCCTCCATAATTTTAGATAGATTGGATCCTTAGTCCCAAGGGTCTGACGAACAGATAGGTGTGGGATGTAAACTGTATATTGTTCTGTGTCATAGTCAAAGGTAAAGCTGTGATATTCAAACACAGCCCAGTAAAATTCTAAACTTGACAATCAAGATTTCTAGCTTCTTTTTCTAAATATATCATGATGACGATCTTTACTGAAAATCAATGTCAGTATAAGCCTTCCATTTTTATATGAACAGCTTTCATCAAATCTTCAAACATTTACATTCAGTGCTTATTGCAGAGCTCGAGTTGATGACTAGGAAGATGTTAATTAATTACAAATCAGGAACTTCTTTTCTTAAACTAATCACTTCTAGCTGCTGTTTCAGTCTGAGGAATTCTCGTTCTGTTACATGGCACTACATTCTGAAGGGGCAGTGCTCTTTTTTTTACCTGTTAACACAGAAGCAAAAGGTTGCTGAGGGTCAAAGGGACACTTCAATCTTCCAGACTCGAGGCCATGTAAATCCAGGCGAAACACAGGCTCCTGATAAAAAAAATAAAGATTACCTCTTCGAAATAAGTTTTGAATGAATGAATCTCTTTGTATTAAGTGTGAATCATCCATGTGAAATACCAACAGGGTGTTGTGAAAATCCCTTTGAAGGGAAATGATGGATGATATTCATTCCATTTGCTGCATTCCCTGCCATGCACCACTTAGAACAGTAGCTAAAATTACATTACCTCTGCCCGGGGTCCCAGCTCAATAAAGGCACACATCGGGTGGAAGGCTCCAGTGCCACAGACATACGCGTGGGTCTTGTTGTAATTATGAAGGACCCTGATGAAATTCGCACACTCCCTCTGTTCAGGAAACAGATAGAATCATTAGCCTGGGAATGAAAGCAACTGATTGACTAAGTGTTAGCCTCTGATTTCTCTGATCATTGCTCCTCTGAGTATTGTGTCTACAGAACACCACTATTTTATTGAAACCTTCCCCTCCCCACGTCCACCCCCTCCACAAACATCTGGATTGATGTGTCTGCATCAGGCAAGTTTAAAATAGTCAAACACCAGTCACATCCCTAGGAAAATTATAAACGTAATAACATTTATGTGCCTGTGGGCATTTTTCACGTTATTATTCAGAAATTCTCAAATTATCATGTGAGAGAGAGTGGGACACGTAACGAGGCAATCCAGAGAATAAGGCCACATAGAATTTTCTCATTTTAGTCTTGAGATTACCTGCACAAACCACCGTCAGTGGGTTCACATACCAGCATCATCCAACACCCACGGCCTCTCACTGATATCAAGTAACATCAGGGATTCAAAATTGTGAAGGAAAGGAGAAGGTTTTGAAATGATCTGACTGTTTGAATTTGGGATTTCCATTTACTTGTTTTTAATGAAAACCCTGGATCTGGCATATGATTTCTTAGTCAAAAGTCAAATCAACCCACCAAGTAATCCAAGCTCAAAGGTCTATTCTTTCTTTAATTCATACATGGAATATGGTCATCACTAGCTTGGCCAGCATTTATTGCCTACCCCTGAATGCCCAGAGGGCAGTTAAGAGCCAACCAAATCATTGTGGGTCTGGAGTCACGTTTCGGCCAGACCAGGTAAGTTTGACAGTTTCATTCCCTAATGGACACTAATAAATCAGATGGTATTTTTCCAACTTTTGGCAATGGTTTCATGGTCATAAATAGACATTTGGTTGAACTCAAATTCCACCATGTACCATGGTGACTTTTGGAAACAGGTCCCAAGAACATTTCCTGGGATCCGGATTAATAGTCCAGCAATAATATCACTTATTGCACTCCAAATTCTCCCTATGCTCCCTTCAAGAACTAGGTTTATCTAGAAGATGATCCCTTGAAAAATAACAACTTGTTTCCAGTCACAATCATATAGCCAAGCTGCACGGACAATAAGAAATAACATAGATTTAAGAAAAAGATCTAGGGGACCTAGATTCCTGAGTATGGTTCTTTTCTTTTTATCAAGTTTATTCCAAAACAAGCTGGCTGCTGGAATCATCACTTTATTCAGTTGAATTTCTGAAAGCTGGCTAAAAGGATTGCAAATTCCTAATAGCTGAAGGACTCCATTAGCATGGAGTTAGACTTATGGGATACTGAAGCTGAGAGGAGAGTGAGAGTTCTTAAATGCAAGGCTCCAGAGTGAAGAAAAACCATTAGAACTAAGAGAGATCTGACTTGAAGTAGCTAGACTTAGCAAATGAGTGATCCCTGTGCTGAACTGTGAGTCCAGGATCATGCAATATTTGGAAGAGATTTGAAGGGACAACTTTACCATGAGCAAGCAGAATTGTTAAGAAATCCTAAAATTTGTACAAATATTTAAAACATTCCTCAGGCCAAGGAGTTAATCTTCCAATGTCCAATAAATTTCTAAAATGAGATATTTGTTGGTGTAAGTCAACAAATGGATGTCGAACAAAATTTGAGTTAATGAGCTCAGCTTAAGAGTGCAGGTAACTGTTCATTCAATTTTGATACTTTTAACATAACCGATATTTAAAATACCATGTAGTTATTATTCTTTACTTTTTGTGTAATACAACCCTTTGGTTTTAAACAGTGAACATTGCAGTTTAATTCTTTTCATAAATACCTGGGTTTTAGGATTTCCAAAAATAAAGAGTAAAAATGTCTTGCAATATCATAACAATCACCAAATCTGATTGTTGTAGAAAATATATCCGCAATGACAAGCTTTTCTATTATCTCCGTACTCACTTGACCCTAACACCAACAATTCTTTCTTTCTCTTATTCTGCTGAAACAATCATTTCATTGCTGAGTTATCATTCCAAAAACACACTGATCAAACACAATGCACCGTGACTTATTTACTGATGCATATTTCTTTGAGCTGAGTGGATCAAGTAAGAAATTGCAAATTGCAACAGAAACTTTGATGATGAAATGTTCAGGATGAGCACAAAGTGTTGTTTCCACTTTTTCATACAAAATGCATGTGTACTTTTAGCAGGGGGAGCTGCATTGTGTTTAGAATTGAGTAGCTTAATCAAGCTCCCCCTCTCTAACTGAAGTGGAGTAAATCATCTGAGATCAGAGATCAAAGCCAAGAGCTTTCTGATCATTTTTGACACAGCTACTCACAGTATAGAGTTGCTGGGTGATAAAAGTTTCAGGTTTCTTTATTTTAAAAAAAAGCAAGAAATCATCACAATGAAGTCTCACATAATCTAAAGGAAAAGTTCATTAAATTGACACATCAAAGGCAGCTTCATGTTTAGAAATGTTTGCAACACAATTGTATTGGTATTGATGTAGAATATGTTTCAGATTCTTTAGTTTATATGAGTTATTTCTTCATGCTTGATAAGACTGCTCTGCTCCTTGTAACTTGCTTCTATATTAATTATTAATCTTACCCCAAGATGACTTCTGTTCAGATTGCTGAATGTTAACTTCCAATCAACTGTCTTAGATCTTAGCAAAATACAATCCAGATGGGATCACTTTAAACTCAGGAGGGTTCATAAATATATTTTATCTCTGCACAATTTATTTTTCCCTTTAATTTGTGTTTTCAAATTTCATGGCACACAATAAAAGTGATTCTGAGGGTAAGCATTGTTCATTGCCAAATGCTACAACAAAGCATGCTACACCAAGTAATTATTGTACAGGTTAAACACGGATGGAGTTTTATGCCTTTTTTTAAAATAGGCTGGCAGTCAATTGTTAACAGAATGCAAACAGCAGTTAAGGGCTCTTAAATCTTTGAGCAGAAATAGCCCAATTTTGCAAGTCATGATTGAAACAAACTTTGCCATGACTTGAGGCTCACCTGAGGGTGAGAGAGAATATATCTATGGCGTATTTGATTTAGATTGGTTAAATAAAGAAAAATTATTGTCATTATTATAAATGTGATGACAGAACAGTGCTCAAGGCTAAAGCGATGAAATCCGCTAACTGGGGCCCCATGCAAATTACTTTACAATGAAAATTCAACCCCACTTTCAGCACCATGCCCTCTGGGCTCGTGTCAACAGGGGGCTTGCCTGAAACTGCCAAAATACGTGTTTCATTAATGTGACCCCTAGCATGTAGCAGCGAAAGGTTACATTCATTATTTTATGTGTCACAAAGTCAAACTTTCTGAATGGGATTTTGTCGATATGGAATTGAATGTGGGTCCTGGGAAACCTTTGACATAACTCCTTTTTGCCACAATTAATGTTCATTGTTATGTTAAACAATTTACAATGATCCTTTCAATCCTAGATACATTCTTTTATATAGGAATACCCTTCATTGAATAGTATAATAAGAAGAAAGATCATTAAGAAAATGTAAGTGCACAATATTTAATGTTTACCATTTATCTGGACTACACCATTAAAATACTCCAACTAACTACATAAAATGTGTTTCCATCTTACTTTTCAATGGGAAGTCCTTACTATCAGAATAGGAAAATGCCATTCATCACCTACATATAATTCCAGCAATGAACAGCTGATCTGCATTAAAAGTTGTATTTACTCCCCTCAACTGAAGAAGTCTGCTGTCCTTATCCAGTCTAGCCTACACCTCAAACCACAGCAATGTGGTTAACTCTTAACTGTTCTTTGGGCAATTGGTGATGGGCAATAAATGCTGGTCCAACCAGCAATGCCCAACATCCAATGAATGAATCTTAAAAATGTAGTGGACTCTCAATAACCCTGCAAAGTGGAAACTACTCAAATGAATCAAAGGATCAACACAAGCTTCTAACCAACAAGAAATGATATCCTTGTCATCAATACTCAATTTCCATTTATGCATTTTAAGAAATTAATCTCTACCGCACTCTTTCCAAACCCAATAATTCCCATAAATGTGGCATGGGAACTATACGCAGTTCTCCAGAAATGGTCTAGCCAGGACGCACTATCACCAGAGCCAAGCTTTCTTCCCTAATGTTATAGCCTTCCACCATAAAATCTACCATTCTTTTATGATTATAGGATAGAGAATTAGCTCATGGGCAAGAAACAGCAAATAGGGATAAGGAGTTCTTTTTCACATTGGCAATCTGAAACCAATGGATTTCCACAGGGATCAGTCCTGGCACCACAGCTGTTTACAATATATATTAATGACTTGGAGGAAGGAAGTAACTCATGTACTCTAGCTAAATTTACAGATGACACAAAAATAGGTGGAAAAGCCAGTTTTAGGATGGATACAAATGGTTTACAGGAGATATTGTTAGGTTAAGTAAATGGGTAAAAAGCTGGTTCATGTTGTATAATGTGGGCAAATGTAAAGTTGTTCATTTAGGAAGGGAAAACAAACAAACAAAATATTATTTAAATGGAGAAAAACTGCAGAAACCTGCAACATAAAGGGCTGTAGGAGTAGAATTGGTAAGTGTGCCTTATTTATCAGTAAGTACCTCTTATTTCAAAGGGATTGGAGTATAAGAGAAGGGAAGTCTTACTATAACTGTACGAGGTGCTGGGGAGACCACATCTGGAGCACTATGAGCAGTTTCGATCCCCTTATTTAAGGGAAAGATATCATCTCATTAGAGGCAGTTCAGAGAAGGTTCACTGGGATGATCTCTGGGATGGAGGGAATTGTCTCATAAGCTAAGGCTGAATATGTTGGGACTCAACTCAGTGGATTTTAGAAGTATGAGAGATGATCTCATTGAAACATAGGATTCTTAAGGGGCTTGACAGGGTGAATGCTGAGAGAACATTTCCCCTCATGAGAGAATCTGGGACCACAGGACATTGTATCAGAATAAAGGGGTGTCAATTGAAGACTGAGATGAGAAAGAATTTCTTCTCTCAGAGAGGTGTAAATCTTTGGAACTCCTTGCCACAGAGAGCTGTGGCCATAGAATCCTTCCATATATTTAAGGCTAAGATAGACAAATTTTTATCATTAGGGGAATGAAGGGATTATGGGGAAAAGACAAGAAAATGTCAGATCAGCAATGATCACATTGGATGGTGGAGAGTGCTTAAGGGCTGGATGTAGGTTTGCTCACTGAGCTGGAAGGTTCATTTTCAGATGTTTTGTCACAATACTAGGTAACATCTTCAGTGCACCTCTGAATGAAGCACTGGTGGTATGGCCCACTTTCTATAGTTGTTTGGATTTTCTTGGATTGGTGATGTCATTTCCTGCGATGACATCATTTCCTGTTCTTTTTCTCAGGGTTAGTAAATGGGATCCAAGTCAATGTGTTTGTTGATAGGGTTCCAGTTAGAATGCCATGCTTCTAGGAATTCTCGTGTGTGCCTCTGTTTGGTTTGTCTTAGGATAGATGTGTTGTCCCAGTCAAAGTGGTATCCTTCCTCATCCATATGTAAGGATACTAGTGTACTCATACAGATGAGGAAGGACACCACTTCGACTGGGACAACACATCCATCCCAAGACAAACCAAACAGAAGCACACACGAGAATTCCAAGAATCATGGCATTCTAACCGGAACCATATCAACAAACACATTGACTTGGATCCCATTTACTACTCCCTGAGGAAAATAACAGGAAAAGACATCACCACAGGAAACAACATCACCAACCCAAGGAAACTCAAACATATAAATGGAAAGCGGGCTACACTACCAGTGCTTCATTTGGAGACTCACTGAAGATGTTACCTAGTATGGTGATGAAAGGTCTGAAAATGAACCTTCCAGCTCAGCGAGCAAACCTACATCCAGAACCTCAACCTGAGCTACAAATCTATCAAAACCCATTAGGGCCTTAGGGCTCCAGTGACCTACTTCCATTACTATTTCTTATGGTGTTATGGTCTAACCTTTTCACAATCCTTGACTCTCTTTGGAATATCACTGCTCCTGGATTTTCACCAATTAAGAAATACTAAGTTTTATCTTTTTATGCACTTATGAATAATCACAATTTACCTGCATTGAAATCCATTTGTTACAGTCCTACCCATTCACTCAATCTAATACACGGTGGCACAATGGTTAGCACTGTTGCCTCACAGCGCCAGAGACCTGGGTTCAATTCCCACCTCAGGCGACTGACTGTGTGGAGTTTGCACAATCTCCCTGTGTCTGCGTGGGTTTCCTCCGGGTGCTCCGGTTTCCTCCCACAGTCCAAAGATGTGCAGGTCAGGTCAGGTGAATTGGCCGTGCTAAATTGCCCGTAGTGTTGGGTAAGGGGTAAATGTAGGGGTATGGGTGGGTTGCACTTCGGCGGGTCGGTGTGGACTTGTTCGGCCAAAGGGCCTGTTTCCACACTGTAATGAAATCTAATTTCTCCCTTTTTAATGTTGCGCACACAATATTTATCACCAATCTTTGTGACAATAGCAAACTGGAATGTAAGGCTGCCTTCTTGTGTTCACCAAGTCAGTCATATACTGAATTGTTGAGACTCTAGTACTAATGGCCATGGGACATCATCTGCCATCTCCTCTCAGTTTGACTACATATGTACAATTCATACTTGCAGTCTGCTACCACAAAGGTGATCTCCTCCCCAGTGCAACAACTACCTTAAACTCAATGAGCTTTAACAATAAACAAAGTTTCTAATGTTGGCTATTTTCAGGATATCCATATAAACTGTATCCATTGATATTCCCCATTCCACTACTTTAGTTTTGGGGTCAGTTGGTTGGATGGCTGGTTTGCAATGAAGAGTAATGTCAATAGTGTGGGTGTAATTCCAACACCGGCTAAGGTTACCTTGAAGGACTTCCCTCCACAACCTTTCTCCTCACCTGGAGGTGTGCTGACCCTCAGCTTAAACCACCCCCACCCCCATTGTCTTTCTCCAATGGGAAAACAGGACTATAGTGACTTGCCTTTCATTACTTCCTCAAAAATCAGTTGGGTTTGTTACCCTTTCCACATTCACATTGAGTGCCTCTCAGCTTAAATTCATCTATGTGTTTAGTCATGCTGTCCTGATATTCCAATAACATTTCACAAGGATATTTCACTGGTATAACTGACTGCAAGAGGGATTTAGCACGGAACTCACAAAGAGAGAAGGTTGGCAGTGCTGGAGTTGAGACAGTCTATATTGACTATGAACATTGAAATGGTTTATGTGAATCAAATCCATGTTCACTAGTATTCCCAAAAATTGCACGACTGCAGAACAAATATTTTGAAGAGACACACTTGCACAAGTCAATCTCAATCTACTCATGTGTTCTGCTCTGAAATACAACATCACAATTGAAGTATGTCTTCCATCAGGGAGATGTTAGTGAAAAGCTAAACAACAGTTTCTTTTACGAGGTTGAAAGACCTTTTGTCTAATCTGTCATTTTATCTTGCTTTTCTTTCAGATTTCCAAAGTTCACCATGTTTCCTTTTGCTTCACAAATGTCTTTATTCAGACTCAGCAGCATTTAGCCAACTTGCTTGACTGACAGAATTATACATGGTTTCAGTCATGATTGACACAACCTGTGATCCACATCACCGTGATCCAGGCCCCTGGGAATCTACACATGTTTGATCCGTACACTGTAAGAGATCAGTGATCTGAAACTGTGAGACACTGAGCACTCACAACGTCATTCTGGAATATCTGACTGAGAAGCTGTACTTTATTATTTTGTCTGATACTTAAGGGCCAATTTCTCAATCAAAAAAAAAGTTATAATATAATGCAGATATAATGTAGAATGCATAATGAGAAGTTTAATGAATGAAATGGCTACATAACAGTGATACTTACCAAAGGATGCTTCCCAGTCAATTTGCACATTTCAACTCTTTCTTTGGTTCCAGGCCAGTGAATCTGCAAAAGAAAATGATCGTTAAGCTTTCAACATTACACCATGTGATTATGTTGCTGTTTTGCTTCAAGAATTAAAGATATGTACAATCCTGAAGTATACAGCTGAATTTCCCATTTCCCTTTCTGAGTCCATTGATAGTAAAATATGGGGTGGAGCCAGGCAACACCGGTTTGATCTTCAATTAATTCATCTGAACTAATCTTACAGGAAGGGCATTATGATTTAAACCAACATCACCCAACTTTACTCATACCAGTCAGGACTAATAAATGATTAACCAGAATTAACTGTTTGATTGCCATCCTGTAATGTCAGGACTGCCATAAGAAGAGAGACTGCATCAGTTAGCGTTACTTTCACTGGAGCTTAGAAGAATGAGTGAGGATCTTGTAAAAACCAATAATATTCTAACTGGACCAGACACAGTAAAAGCAGGAAGGATGTTCCTGTTGACCTGGGAGTCCAGAACCAAGTGACACAGTTTAAGGATTTGAGGTAGGTTACTTAGGGCTGAGAGGAGGAGAAATTTCTTCGCTCATAGAGGGGGGAGCCTGTAGAATTCTCTTTCATAGAAGCAATTGAAGCCAAAACATTGAACAAGAAGGAGTTGGATATAGCTCTTAAGGCTAAAGGGATCAAGTGATATGGGAATGGAGTACTAAGTTGGATGAAAACAGAAAGTGCTGAAGAAACTCAGCAGATCTGGCAGCATCCGTGCACAGAAAGCAGAATTAATGTTTCGGCTCCAGCAACTTTCCTTGGAATTGAAAAGGCATCAAGTCCTAAGATTGTTGAGCTCAATATTGAGTCCGGAGGGCTGCAGGGTCCTCAAATGGAAAATGAGGTGCTGTTCTTCCAGCTTACACTGAACTTCACTGGAGCCCTGCAGCAAACCTCAGACAGAGATGTTGGCCAGGGAACAGGGTGGTCTGGCAAAGTGGCAGGCAACTGGAAGCTCAGGATCTTTTTCTTTTTAACAGGCAGAACATCGGCATTCTGCAAAACAATCAGCCAGCCAGAATATCATCTCCCCAATGTCAAGTGGAGTTGTGGTATATTAAGATTCTTGAAAATCATGATGATGTAACTGATCATGAGTCTTACAGCCTAAGAGTGAAGACATCAGTCTAGAACAAGCATATGCAAAGGGAGGTCTTCAACACTGCAATAGACAGCTGTCTCTGATAACCTTCTGTGTACAGATATAAATGCTGTTCATTCATCAACCAGAGTTGTGGTGGAGAAGATGATAGGTCACCTGGAGATAAGGTTCTGATGCTTGAATCAGTCTGGGAAGTCCTCACAATAAATTCCAAGCAGACTGTGCTACATAATCCCAGCTGGGAAAACAGGAATAGTTTTGTGAAGATTGAGCCGGTGTTGGAATAATTAAAAATTGTGAATGCTCAAGATTCCAGATTTGAGGGAGTGTGGAGATCTCAAAGGGTTGGTAGGCTGGTAGGGGCAGTAGGCAGGGATGAAAGTGGAGTAAAAACCACATCCAGATCTTATTGAATGGCAGAGCAGTCTGGAGAGGTTGAACAACATCTTATGGTCAAAGATTTGGAGGAGTAAAACCATGGAAGGAACAATAAACAAGAATTAGAATGTTAAAATAGAGATGTTGCTGAGAATGTTCCCCAGAATTTTGTTTGGTTCTGTGCAGACCTCAAGGTCCATGCGTGGCAGGAACACTGCAATTTCCCAGCAGGGTGAGGAGTGACGCGGGAGGGGTGAGGGGGTTTTGGTGCAGATCAGGCCCCAGTGTTTTGGATGTGCTCAAGGACAAGTATCCTGAACAAACAAAATCCTTAAAACAAATTCAACACTTCCAAGCGCCTCAAACACATTACATGTAAACCATGACATCTTGCATATAATTTATTTAAATGTTGGCATTCAATATATATATCCAACTCCAAAATAATCCAGAAAAGCCTAAAATTAACTTGCTGTATTGGTATGCAATTTTCCATAATATGACAGAGCATTCTTTAAACAGCATCAGAAAGATTATCATATCTCTGGTCATACAGTGTTTCTCTGTGGAATGTTTTCCTGTTGGCAGACTGTTTTCATTAGAACACGCAGCATTTGAGCCAAAAGAGAAGTAATTTGGGACACTGAATCTTACAGGCTTTCCGTGTTTTCAACATTCTTTCCATTTTAAGAGTTCTTCCTCCAATACATTTTGTGGTTTCTCATTTTTATAATTTCCTGGTGTAAGTGTTAAGGACAAAGAAATACTGTGCTATTGGATGCTGAAGATTGCCTTTGGCACATAGGAGCAGACATCTTGTTGCAAGTTCAATGTAGATCGCAGGAATATCAAAGATTTTATTCTGATAGTGGAGCCATAAGAGTTCACCTTTTGTCAAGTAACAGCATTGATCATTTAATAGTAACATGGTAATTTATTCCACTTTCCAATGAATGTTTCTGTTGTACTTTTTTTGTTAAGATCAAGTTTGTTTTTGTGGTGAAGGTTACATGGAGTTTCTTTTGAACCATTTAAAAAATCAATAACTTGCAGAATTGTTTCTGAGCATATATTCCAAAGTTAATCTTCAAATTTGTCCTGTCTGATTTCCAGTAAGTGACGTCATTACCGAAAAATGCATTTTTAAATTATCAATGAATCTATATATGAACTTTAAATAGGAATTCCATGAGATGTTTTACAAATTGAATTTCATGGTGAAGACAGAGAAATCAAATAAAAGATTGGAAATCAATGTCAGGGAGAAAGCAGCATCAAACTGGACACAATTCTTTACAACAAATAATGTAAATATAATACATAAGAATCTGGATTCACATTAGCCTAAGTTACCTCATAAAATATTGCTGAAAACTAGAAAATTTCACATTTTACAATGCCCAAAAATGCAATACTATAAATACCTAGGTTAGTACAACAAAGGAAACAAGTGAACTGGAAGCAAAATATCAGCAATAGAATTATGGTATCATTATAGTTGGTTCCAATCTTGTTTCAGTTGTATCGGCATCACAAATGAATATCCATATACCATCAAGTTTCTTATTATGAATGTGGTTACCAATGTGGGAATGAGTTTTTTTTCATGACATTGACTGAAGAATAAACATTGGCCAGTACGCTGGGGAGAAATCTCCTATTCTTCTTTGAAATTATGCATGGTGATGTTTTACAATCATCTGAACAGGTTTTGATTTAGCATCACATTGAAAAATGTCACCTCAAACAGTGCAATGTTCCATCAGTATTACACCAGACTGTCAGCACTGGCTCTTACACATTCAAGCTCTGGGCTGGAACTTGAAGCCGAAACCCTGTGGCTTTAAACAAGAGTACTGTCATGTGGTGATGTGATGTACTAATGGTCTGCTATCATCATGTTCTAATACCTATGTTCACTCCTGTAACATAAGAATGAAACATGGGTCATGCAGTGCTGAAAAATACAATGAATTTTCTTTCAGCTCCTGAGGTTTATAGATTACATACATTATCTCTACATTATGTATATTATCGTGTACATTATGTACATTACAATCACACATACTGTGATCAAGCTAAGCAATTCAGATGTACTACAGAAACTTTCCCTCAGCACGGCATGCTTCAAGTGAACAAGCTCAATAAGATGGAGGGCTAATGCTCGAAATGTCGATTCTCCTGCTCCTTGGATGTTGCCTGATCGGCTATGCTTTTCCAGCACCACACTCTCGACTCTGATCTCCAGTATCTGCAGTCCTCACTTTCTACTCCTCAATAAGATAGACACTGAGAGCTCTTTATCAATAGGTCATGTACTATATATAATGATAACCTCATGAATATCTCCCTTAAAAGTATCTAACATATAATTATAAAGACTCAAGGATTTTATGGAAGTGAGGAAGCAAGTCACCGCAGAAACATGCAAAATAGCAGCGGACCCTTTCAGCGTGCAGTACCATCCAACACAATCATGGCTGATCTGTTTATGTTCCAAATTCCACATTCCCTTTCCTAATCATTTTTCTTTCTCCTGCCTGATAAGAATTGATCCACTTCTTTTTCAAACATGTTCAGTAACTCTGCAACCACCACAGTTCTTTAGTTGTTTGCAGCTTGGTCAGATCCTATCAGGAATGTTGTGTTCACTTCTGGCAACTGAATGTCAGCAAACGTACACTAGCCTGCCCTTGAACAGGGTACATGGACATTCACCAGGCCTTAAAGAGTTACACAACAAAGCCAAATTGCACAAATGTGACTCGCTTTTTATTTCCACTGTAACTGCTGTCAGAGAGAGAGGTACAGGTATACTCATCCTGGGGGTGGCCAGAACACATGCAAGTATTCCTGATTCCTCTGAAGTCAGCAAATGGAACATCAGTGAAGTTTTCAAGCCTTGTTTTACATCGCTCACAATGCAGAGCAGGAGAGCAAATCCATGCTCAAGTCAGAAGAAAAAATGTCAACGAGACGGTAATGGTAGTGGCATTTCATCATGGAACACGTATATCTGCCAAAGTGCCTGAATTGCATTGTTAAATACTTTGCTCAGAACAACAGAAGGTAGAAGTTTGAAAAGCTTCAGACAGAGTTGTAAAGCTGTCACCCAAGTTGGGAGAGAGTTTGCAGAGCAAGCAAACTCCTGTACACAACAGTGAGCTCACTTGGACAGCTCACAGGACTCACAGAATCATGAACCCATGGCCCCCCAATCAGCAACAATTTTTGTTAATTTAGTATGTTATTTAAGGTAATAAATTATACTAAATTAATTGAGCAAGGAACTTTTTGATAAGGTAGCTTGGGCACAGTTCTTTGGCAGACGAAACTTGTTCCATTATAAAACATTACAACTGACACTTTCATTGGAAGGCATTTCAATTTGGCATCCACTGAAGAAATTATTGCTGGCAATGCCGTGACTTTCCCAATGGCATTTACCCCTCTTGCTGTTCATGGCTTTGTTATCCTGGGCTTCATTTTAAGTCATTCACTCAGTTCTCATTTCAAGTTGGCTCACTTAACATTATTTTGCTTTACTGATGTGAATAAAATAGTCACCATATATTTGCCGACATTGAGAGTTTCAGTTTCCTATTGGCTGCCAGGCTTCCTATTCTGTAGCCTGATTAAGCCAGGTCAATTAAAACTTCATCAGATGAGCCTCATGGTGGCCCAGGCTTAGCACTGCTGCCTCACAGCACCAGGGAGCGGGGTTTGATTCCAACCTCAGATGACTGTCTGAGCGGTGTTTGCACATTCTCCCCGTGTCTATGTGGGTTTCCTCCCACAGTTCAAAAAGGTGCAGGTTAGGGTGGATTGACCATGTTAAATTACCCATAGTGCCCAGGGATGTGCAGATCTCATTCCACACTGTAGGGATAATATGAGTACTCTATCAACTTATGCTTCTTCTAATTCTTCTATCATTTCAATTTATTTTGGTTTTAAGATTATTTCATTAAAAATGTAGGCATTTAGGAATCATAGAATTCCCACAGTGTAGAATCAGGACATTCAGTACATGAAGTCCACAGCGACTCTTAGAAGAGCTTCCCATCTATACACACCCTCCGACCTTATTCCTGTAACCCTGCATTTCCCCATGGCTAACCCACCTAGCCTGCACATCCCTCGACACTATGGGCAATTTCCCATGACCAATCCAACTAACCTGCGCATCTTTGGACTGTGGGAGGAAACCCACACAGACACTGGGAGGATGTGCGAACTCTGCACAGACATCTGTCCCAGGGTAGAATCAAATCCTGCTCCCTGGATTTGGGAAGCAGCAGTGCAACCATTGATCCACCATATATCATTTCAACTTGATAAAGTTTTTAAATTACTTACTGCTTAGAAATCAACAACTATACAGTGTTTCTTTTACATTTAGTAATTCATATTCTTTTGCAAGAGTTTTTCAGCTAGAAATACCTACATATGGCATAATGTTTCAACCTATGCGTTGCTTTTTCTGACCATAAATTATCACATGAACCTAACTCTAGCTTTACTATTGACTCCAATAGGAAACCATGCTTCACTTAAAGTTCTGGTTGCATCCAGAAAATGATGACATTATGAGAAGCCACTTGTTTTTATTTTCTGCTGCAACATCGCAGAGAAGATTTCCTGCACATGCCTGGATACACCTACTACATGCACTATATTAAAAATCAAGGAAGCCCTCACTGAAAGATGTTTCACTTAAAGTCTTGACTTTAAGGATAGCTGCATGCTAACAAAAAATATTATTGCAACCATTCAAAGGGGATTTAAAAAGAACAAAGCCAATACCTCCTTAACTGGTTGCAATTCAAGCAATTTGTTTCTATTTTTCACTGAATTAATTTACTAACCTAATAAAAATACTGAATAAAATCTAACAAAACAGCCAAGAATTTGATAGTTTCATTGGAAATCAGCACATTCAATTAGTACAACTGAGTTATTGTGAATGTAGAGTGTGTTGTTACTTGTGTGGCCAAATCAAGTGCACTTTAACTGGGCATTAATTCAGGAGTCAATCTTCTCATCTAAACTCTAAACTTGTATCAGAGTAGCAAAGGAAATGGGTAGATGGACCAGATCTGCTCAGATGCAACATTTGCCTGATAACCAGAGGAAAATAATCCTGATTCATTAATTTTGGAAGCCAAAGATCTCAATCTATCTTTTCTGATATATCAACAGGAAAAAAAAACAAATATCTAGGCTATTCAGTCTGTCCCATACAATTACAATACATTGTATATCACAACACGCAAATTATTCCCATACTCAGCCTAAACTATAATCTTCTGGGAGAAGTTAAAGAATACAAAATTCCTATTGCCAATTTGGAGAGATATTCAAGGGAATTCCTTTTAGAATATCATAGTCAAACAAAATTAATCCAGGGATCACTCCAGTCTGATAATTCCTTGCCATTCTTAATGCTCTTCTGTATGAGTGTAATAAAATGGTGCATGATAACCAGGGTCATAATTACTGGTGACAGAATGTGCTGCATTCCAATCTTTTCAGTGACATATTACAAATTTATTCATTGTCAATCAGATTAACCAGTTCATGTTAAAGAAATTAAAGTTTGTTTTGATTACATGACATGTTCCAGGGTTCTCAGCAGTTGTTCTGAAATTATATCCTGCCATTGCCTCTATTTGGATTACAGATGGATTAAACCCCAGAGGTCAAAGGGTGATCTTTCAGGAATTGCTAGAGGGACCCAGAGGATTGGAAAATCGCTAACGTGACACCCCAGTTTAAAAAGGGAGTAATGCAAAAGACGGAAAATTACAGACCAATTAGCTTGACCTCAGTCATGGGTAAGATCCTGGAATCCATTGTGAAGGATGCAATTTCTGAAACTTGGAGGTGTATGGTAAAATAGGGCAAAGTCAGCATAGTTTCACCAGGGGGAGGACTTGCCTGACAAATCTGCTGGATTTTTTTGAGGAAGTCACAAGCATTTTAGACCAAGACCAAGGAGAACCAATGGATATTATCTACCTGGACTTCAAGAGACCTCTGACAAGGTGCCACACAGGAGGCTACTGAGCAAGATAAGGACACATGGTGTGAGAGGCAAGGTGCTAGCATGGGTAGAAGCTTGGCTGTCTGGCAGAAAGCAGAGAGTGGATAAAAGGATCTTAGGATCGCAGCCGGTGACAATTGGTGGTTCACAAGGGTCAGTATTGGTCACAACTTTTCACTTTTAACATTAATGTTCTAGATGAAGGAACTGAGGTCATTCTGGTTACATTTGCAGATGATACAAAGGTAGGTAGAGGAACAGGTAGAATTGAGGAGGTGGGGAGGCTGCAGAAGGATTTGGACAGGTTAGGAAGCGGGCAAAGAAGTGACAGATGGAGTACAATGTGGGAAAGTGTGAGGTCATGCACTTTGGGAGGAAGAATACAGGCATGGACTATTTTCTAAATGGGGAGAAAATTCAGAAGTCTGAAGTGCAAAGACAATTGGGAGTTCTAGTTCAGGATTCACTCAAGGTAAACTTGCAGGTTGAGTCAATAGTTAGGAAGGCAAATGCAATGATGGCATTTATTTTGAGAGGACTTGAATATAAAAACAGGGATGTACTTCTGAGGCTGTATAAGGCTCTGGTCAGAACACATTTGGAGTATTGTGAGCAGTCTTGGGCCCCATATCTCAGGAAGGATATACTGACCATGGAGTATGTTTGAAGGAGATTCATGAGAATGGTCCCATGAACGAAAAGTTTAACATATGAGGAACGTTTAAGGACTCTGGGTTTACACTCAGTGGAGTTTAGAAGGATGAGGAGGGTCTAATTGAAACTTACAGAATACTGAATGGGCTGGACAGAGTGGATGTTGGGAAGATGCTTCCATTGGTAGGAGAGACTAGGACCCGAGGGCACAGACTTAGGGTAAAGGGAAGCCCTTTTAGAATGGAGATAAGGAGAAAATTCTTCAGCCAGAGAGTGGGGAATCTATGGAATTCATTCCCACAGAAGGCTGTGGAGGCCAGGTCATTGAGTATATTTAAGACGGAGATAGATAGGTTCCTGATTGTCAAGCGGTTCAAAGGTTACGGGGAGAAAGTGGGAGAATGGGGTTGAGAAACCAATCAGCCATGATTGAATGGCAGAACAGACTTGATGGGCTAAATAGCCTAATTTCTGCTCCTATGTCTTACGGTGCTCTTTCACTGTGAGAATTGCAAATCATTGGCCTGGAGATGACCTGATCTCGATTCTCATATTTGCTGAAGTCCTTGCTCAGAAAAATATTGTTTCAAAAACGGTTCTAATTGTTGGATGCTTGTTCAAATGCACATTACTGAGACTTATCAAGCCAATCATTGGTTGTTTTATTAAGTTTCATTAGATTTTACTAAGCTGTTTAGAAATGAAAAACAGACAAATATAGAATGAGTTATCTGCAAGTTTGGCATTTTCCTCTGCGTCTGAAAGGTGGGGGGGGAGAGGTATACGAGACAGGTTGTAGGTTAGCTCGCTGAGCTGGCACCATGCTAGGTAACAAGAATGAACAGCCCTCCCCACGATCCAACCCACATTTTGGGTCCGCTATACGGATGACATCTTTGTAATCACAAAATGGAACAATTTACAGGAAACCTACAACATCATCAACTGGCATAAATTTCACAAAAGAGGTGGAGAACAACACCAGACTCCCCTTCCTAGATGTCATAGTGAAACACCCAGTCAATGGAGAACTGCAGACCAGCATTTACTGGAAAGCAACACATACAGACCAGATACTCAACTACTGGAGCAATCATCACAACACCCACAAACGGAGCTGCATCAGGACATTATTTAAACAGGCCACAACACACTGCAGCCCACCCAGCAACTATGAGCAGATGAAAAATTCCTGTACAGCATATTCAAGAAGAACAGATACCTAATAAATACAGTCCTCCGATACTTAAACAACAAACCCAAACAACCAGACACAACATGCCCAGAGATTCCAGCCACACTACCATACATCAAACACATCTCAGAGATGACGACCAGACTAGTCTGACCCCTTGGCATCATGGTAGCCCATAAACCTACCAATACACTGAAACAGCGACTGATGAACCTAAAGAACCCTTTACCAACAACCAGCAAAACTAATGTCATTTATAAAATACCATGTAACAAACAATACATTGGACACAACAGGCAGAAAACCAGCCACCAGGATACCTGAACATCAACTAGCCACCAAAAGACATGACCCACTATCACTAGTATCCTTGCATACAGACGAAGAAGGACACCACTTCGATTGGGAGAACACATCCATCCTGAGACAGGCTAATCAGAGACACGCACAGGATTTCCTAGAGGCCTGACATTCAAACCGGAACTCCATCAATAAACGCATCGATTTGGACCCCATTTAATAACCTCTAAGAAAAAGAACCGGAAATGATGCCACCCATCTTAAGAGACCAAGACACATAAATACAAAGTGGGTCATACCACCAGCACTTCACCAGAGGGTCCCTAGCACGGTGACAAAACATCGGAAAATGAACCTTCCAGCTGAGTGAGCAAACTTACAACCTGAATCTCAACCTGAGCTACAAATCTTCTCAAAAATTGTATACAAGACCTCCAACTCAATAATTCCATTCAAACCTGATGCTAAGAATTAAGTTTATAAAGTGTTAAATGGTCACTTCGTCGTACAGAACTTGAGTATTGCTAGAAAGGACACATTGCTGAAGCTTTTCATCTTGCACTCATCAGGACCAATTGTACTTGGATGCTGCCTGAACTGCTGTGCTCTTCCAGCACCACTAATACAGGACTAATTGTAAGACTAGCAATGCAGAGAGGAACATTTTATGCTGTCGACTGATTGGTAGAGGTAATACCATGGGGAATGTAACTATTAGCTAATGACTGTCAGCTAACTGCTGGCTTATTTTGAAAAAAAGTAATCCAGGAAGGTTGGATCTGCATTGTGTCAGAATCGAATCAGTGAATGGCTGTCACTTTTTTGTTGAGTTGAAACAGGCTTGGTGTAATGACAAATGTAAATTGTAAGATGTGCATGTTAACCACACTATGAACCTAACATACAATCTTAAATTTCTTGGCAGTGTAACATCTCGGTTGTGGCATGTGGGAGAATCAGACTAGCATATACGGGGATGGAGAGTGTCAGTTAGTTAATGAGGTGAGTATGGGATGACAGTACAAGACAATCTCATCGAATCCCTACAGTGTGGAAACAGGCCCTTCAGCCCAACAAGACCACACTGACCCTCTGAAGAGTAACCCACACAGAGCCATTCCCCTACCCTATTACACTATATTTACCCCTGACTAATGAACCTAACCTTACACATTCTTGAACACTATGGCCAGTTTGCTTATTTGGATCGTGGGAGGAAACCTGCACAAACATCAGGAGGAGCCTCCACGCCCAAGGCTGGAATTGAACCCAGGCCCCTGGTGCTGTGAGACAGCAATGCTAACCACTGGACCACCATGCTACCCCATAGCATCTCTATAGGATCTGCTAGGTATCACAGAGAGTAACCCTCCGTGAACCTCAATGACAAGGACACTTTGCCAAAATGCGAAAAACTCAGCCTAAAGAGTTTCTTGTATATTCGGGAGGAGTCCTGCTGCAATAGGCTTGACTTCCTTCTTCCTTCTTGAATAGAAAGGATAATCAAACTACAAAAGGCATTATGAACTGCTTAATAGACATTTATTATTGTGTTCAAATACAGAGATTCTGACTGAACTCAAGCATGCAGATGGAAGGGTGAGGGAATAAAGAAAACAAATTATCTCAGAGGATATTGGACCAAAGAGTCAGATCTGTCTCATGAGAGATTCAATTCAGAACAGATCAGGAAATCAAACATACTGCAGACACAGGCATCTGAATTTTATTTACAGTCACACACTTGCATCTCTGATTTTTTTCTATGTGCTTATGACTATATATAAATGCTCACATGCCAACACTAGTTTCAAACTATAGGCCTTTCAAAATACTGCTTACATTGCTTGCACATTCAATATTGCAGTGAATTAGAAGGGGCATTTTCAGGACATAACCAATCCTAGTTTCAAGAAATGTTGCACTACCCAAAGCATTTACAGTCTAGAACAAAGAACAAAGAAAATGTACAGCTAAGGGACAGGCCCTTCGGCCCTCCAGGCCTGAGCTGATCCAAATCCACTGTCTAAACCTGTCGCCCAATTCCTAACCATCTGTATCCCTCTGCTCCCCACCTCCTCATGCATCTGTCCAGACGCATCTTAAATGAATCTCCCGTGCCTGCCTCTACCACCTCTGCTGGCAACGCATTCTAGACACCCACCACCCTCTGTGTGAAATACTTGCCACGTATATCCCCCTTAAACTTTTCACCTCTCACCTTGAAAGCGTGACCTCTTGTTATTGAATCCTTCACCCTGGGAAAAAGCTTGTTTCTATCCACTCTGTTTATACCCTTCATGATTTTGTAACCCTCAATCAGGTCCCCCCTCAATCTCCTTTTTTCTAATGAAAGCAATCCTAATCTACTCAACCTCTCTTCATAGCTAGCACCTTCCATACCAGGCAACATCCTCGTAAACCTTCTCTGCACCCTCTCCAAAGTGTCCACATCTTTTTGATAATGTGGTGACTCTGTGTCAACTCTTTCAGCTGTGTTGAGATGTAGATGTAAAAGTGTAATTCACATCACAGAATGGGGAAGCAGGCCATTCAGCCCATCAGGTCCACACCAACTTTCCAAAGAGAATCCCATCCTCTCCCTGGGATCGGGGAGTCCAGAACTAGATGGCATAGGTTTAGGATGAGAGGGGAAAGATATAAGAGACCGAAGGGGCAACTTTTTCATTCAGAGGGTGGTGCATGTATGGAATGAGCTGCCAGAGGAAGTGATGGAGGCTGTACAATTGCAACATTTAAGAGGCATTTGGATGGGTATATGAATAGGAAGGGTTTGGAGGGATATGGGCCGGGTGCTGGCAGGTGGGACTAGATTGGGTTGGGATATCTGGTTGGCATGGACGGGTTGGACCGAAGGGTCTGTTTCCATGCTGTACATCTCTATGACTCTCTCCCTGTAACCCTGTAATTCCCATGGCCAATCCACCAAACCTGCACACTACAGGACAATTTAGCACAGCCAATCCACCTAACCTTGTATATTCAGGAAGAGTGAATATCCTGAATATCCACCCAAATCTTTGGGCTGTGGGAGGAAAGCAGCAAATCCACACAGACACAGGAAGAAGGTGCAAACAGTCACCTGAGGGTGGAATTGAACTTAGGTCCCTGGCGCTGTGAGGCAGCAGTGCTAACCACTGAGTCAATGTACTGTTATTAGGCACAGCATCAGGAAGAAAAGCAACTGAAGCCATGACTGGGCATAGGTATGAGCTCAGTATTTGGGCAATGAACAAAATAGCTCTATAACTGCCTTGACCAAGATGAATCTCAATCTTGGATACTTGATTCAAGTAAATCAAGTTTGTTTCTTTCCAAACGTTAATGTGCTGGCAACAGTGATATGAAGGAGAAGAGCAAGCAAGGGAAAAAATTGAGAAGTGAATTACATTTTCTATTTTTTTTTGTGATTTCAGTCATTGCACAGCACCTTACAGACAATGAGGTTTTTTTTTCAACTGAATAGAGAGTGTGGAAAAGCACAGCAGCTCAGGCTGCATCCGAGGAGCAGGAAAATCAGGAATTCCTGATGAAGAGCTTTTGCCCGAAACACCGATTCTCCTGCTCCTCGGATGCTGCCTGACCTGCTGTGCTTTTCCAGCACCACACTCACGACTCTGATCTCCAGCATCTGCAATCCTCACTTTCTCCTCCATTTTTCAACTGAAGTCACTTTTCTAGGAGATGCAGGAGTTCATTTACAACAGCAAACTCCCACGAGCAGCAATATAATAATGACCAGGGCAAGATTGATAAATATTGCCTGGTTAGAGGGGAGAATTCTTCAACTCGTGGCATCAGACCTCGGGCTTAAGGTCCCACTGATACACTGAGGCTTTCCCTTGGCCCGCGATGAAATGTCCAGACTTTATGATGAAGTTTCCAAATTGGAGCATGTACCTTCTGACCACGAGGCAAGAATTTGGCCAAAGAACAGAATGGACATCTTTACCAGATCTTCCTGCTAATCTACACATGAATAATTTAGATGTCATAGACTGTAAATTTCTCAAACTGACAAGTTATTAAAATCATTACTTACACTCCAAAATATCACTGTGACATCCACAACTATTCAATTGCATTCAAACACAGGTGGTGTATCTTTTTACCCACCTGGTAATTTATAAACGTGATAACTACTTCAATTCTGTGATGTTAAAAATTCAACAATTAGTGACACTCGAGAACTGGCCATTGCCATTTTTTGCCCATTCCTTGATTGTTTGCCATTCATATTAATCACAAACATTTCACAGCTCCTGACCTTTTTACAGAATTGTGTTCACAATTTTAAGTCAAAAGCTTTTTCAATTTACTACACATTTCTCTGACTGTCCAATGAACAGGTTATAAGGGATACTGTAGGAAATGACTGACATTTGACGTAATTACACAGGTAGAACTATGTACACACAAAAGTACAAATTATAGCCCTTCAGAATCTGCTTCACCCCTCAGTAAGACCATGGCTGATCTGTTTTTGTTTTCAAAGCCACATTCCCATCTATCCCCAATAACCCCCAATAAAATGCAAACATTTGTTAAAGGGGAGGGAGTGGCAGAGTGGTATTGTCACTCGACTAATAATCCAGCAACCCAAAATGCATGCACTGGTGACATGGGTTCAAATCTTAATAGAGCAGATAGTAAAATTCGAATCCATACAAATCTGGAATTAAAAGCAAGCCTAATGGTGATTGTCCAGTTGTAGAGATGTACAGCACAGAAACAGACCCTTCGGTCCAACTCATCCATGCCGAACACATAGCCTAAATTAACTTAATCCCATTTGCCAGCACTAAACCCTTCCTATTCACATACCCATCCAGATGCCTTTTAAATGTTGCAATTGTACCAGCCTCCACCACTTCCTCTGGCAGATCATTCCATACCTCTACTACCCTCTGCGTGAAAAAGTTTCCCCTTCGGTCTCTTTTATATCTTTCCCCTCTCACCCTAAACCTATGCTGTCTCGTTCTGGACTGCCCCACCCCAGAGAAAAGATTTTGTCTGTTTATCCTATCCATGCCCCTTATGATTTTATAAACCTCTATGAGGTCACCTCTCAGCCTCCGGGGAAAACAGGCCCAGCCTATTCAACCTCTCCCTGTCGCTCAAATTCTCCAAACCTGGCAACATCCTTGTAAAGTTTTTCTGAATCTTTTCAGGTTTCACAACATCCTTCCAAAAGGAACATTGTTGATTGTTGGAGAAAACCCCATCCAGTTCACTACTGTCCTTTAGGGAAGGCAATCTGCTGTCCTTATCTGGCCCAGCCTACATGGCATGGCAGACCCAAAGTAATGTGGCTGACTCCTGATTTCCTTCTGCAAGGGCACGAGCCAGCCATTCCGTTCAGTGGCTTCTCGGGATAGGCAGCAAATGCTGGCCCAGCCAGTGCCACCACCATACCATGAATCCCATTTAAAAAATCATTGTATGTAATAACATTCTACGGCACAGCAGGACTATATTCATGTAAACCATTGACAATTTACATTTTGCTTTTCAAGACAAAAATGTGAGCAGCACATTTTCCTGATTCTACATCAATCAGAACATGCCGAAGTGGTGAATAATGAGCTGCTTGGGGCAGAGAAAAAGCCTGATGAAGGGCTTATGCTCGAAACGTTGACTGGCCTGCTCCTCAGATACTGCCTGACCTGCTGTGCTTTTCCAGCACCCCATTCTCCACTCTGATCTCTAGCATCTGCAGTCCTCACTTTCTCCTGGAGAAGAAGCCAATCTTGGGATCCTGAATTTTAATTAATTTGGGTTAATGGATGGAAAACAGATGGTGGTCTATGTTTCAGTCGTGTGCACCTTGAATTCTGACATTCCTGCATCCAAGTGCTCTGCTCTCTTCAAACACCAGAATAGAAAACCATTCCCAGTACTAATGATGCCAAGGTTCCCCCAATATGAGCTAGTTTTGTACAATTCTTGCAGCATATCTAATCTCTCATATTGAGATCACACAGTCTCAAAAAGATATTTCAATGCCCTGAGGCTATAACTAACTACTTTATAAAAGCATCTGCCTCATCTTTACATGTCCCATAATTAAAACAAACCTCGTACAATCTAACCCTTATTTTCTGATTTACTTGCCTTTTCTTTCAATTTCTCTGTTGTGATCATGTCCTAATTTATTGGTCCTGAATCTTGCTTTGGAGTTCTCTGTTTTGAATTTATTCCTGAATCCATTGAGTTACAGAGCACTGCTCAAAATATGAGACTGACGAAAGAACAACCTTAAAAGTGGGTAAAAATAGGAGGGTGGATTGGTGGTATTGTTTAGCTGAAACTTCTGGAGACCAGCATTTTACTTCAGAGTTTATAAATGCGTTCCAGCTCTTTTCAATAACTTTGGAACATCATACAGAGGAAGAAACACCCATGGAACCATCAGCAGTTACCATAGCAATGATCACTGCTGTTGTGTTGCTCCTCCTGGGTGTTCAATGCAAAACACTGTGGATAAGGGTTCAGGCATACCGATCTCTCCCAGCTACTGAGACTCGGCGTATGACTGATTATTGTGTTTGGCAAAGCTCAGACAATAATAGATTGTGCCTTTCTTCACTAAGAAAACACAAAGTGCTATATATAGTTATTGTACAAAGTATTTTTAAAGTGTTTAAAATACTCAGCATCAAGATGACATTTATAAATGTTAAATCTTACGTGCAACCAAGAGAGAACTTAAATTGACAAAGTCACTTATTAGACCCTTGGGACAGACCAAAGTAATTCACTGCTAATCATTAAATGCTTGAAGTACAAACCCTGTTATTATGTGGACAGTAGGGGAGTTAATTTGAGAGCAGTGGAATCCTACAAGCTGCAGGTCAGCTGGAGAGCGAGCTCGATGTTTTGATCACATATGTTGAAGGCAAAATAATCATCTAAGACACAGGGGAAACAACCTCCTTTCCTCTGAAATGTGGCAAGGTCTCTTTTATTTTCCCCGCAATGAGACATCAGTTCCAAAAGTGCTGACAGGGTACATTTCCCATAGTATTTCACTGAGACCTTCACCTCAATCATATGGTCAAACACCAGAATGAGTTTCCAGATACAGTGGTAAGGTTCCTGTCACTGAGTCAACCTTCCAGGCCAAATGGGGTTAGACTGGGTCCACAATCCAGGCAGAGTTAGCTCATCATAACTGCAGTGAGAGTTGGCCAGCGATGGGGGATTCAGAGAACAAACAATCTGGGTCTTCACTCCTAATTCGGATTCAGTGACATCAGGGGAGAACTCTTCCAATGGTCCCCAGCATCACAGATACCAGCCTTCAGCCAATTCAGTTTACTCCACGTGATATCAATAAATGGTTGCAGACACGCGATACTGCAAGGGCTGTAGGTCCTCACAACATTCCGGCAATAGTACTGAAGTCTTGTGTTCCAGAACTTGCTGTTCCCTTAGCCAAGCTCTTCCAGTACAGTTATAACACTGGCATCTACCTGACAATGTGGAAAATTGCTCAGGTATGTCTGTACATAAAAATCTGGATAAATCTAACTTGGCCAATTAATTGTCCATCAGTCTACTCTTGATCATTAGTAAAGTGATGGAAGGTGTCATTAACAGAGTTATCAAGCAGCACCTGCTCAGCAATAACCTGCTCAGTGACCCCAGTTTGGGTTCTGCCAGGGCCACTCAGCTCCTGACCTCATTACAGCCTTGGTTCAAACATGGACAAAAGAGCTGTGTTCCAGAGGGGAGGCATAGAATCATAGAAACCATATAGTGTGGAGACAGGCCATTTGTCTCAAGTCCTCCAGAGAGTAACCCACTCAGACCCATTCCCCTACCCTATTGCTCCCGATTTATCCCTGACTAATGCACCTAACCTCCACATACCTGAACACTACGGGCAATTTAGCATGGCTAATTCAACTAACCTGCACATCTTTGGACCGTGGGAGGAAATCAGAGCACCTGGAGGAAACCCATGCAGACATGGGGAGAATTTGCAAACTCCACAAAGACAGTCGCTTGAGGCTGGAATCAAACCCAGGTCCCTGGTGCTGTGAGGCAGCAGGGCTAACCACTGAGCTACTGTGCTGCCTATGAAGGAACACCAACAAAACTGGAATCAATGGATATTGGGAGCAAACCCTTTCACTGGTTGGAGACATACCTGGCACATAGGAATGGTTGTGTTTGTTGGAGGGTCAGTCATCTCAGCTCCAGGACATCTCTGCAGGAGTTCCTCAGGGTAGTGTCCTGGGCCCAACCATCTTCAGCTGCTTCACGAATGACCTTCCCTCCAACAGAAGATCGTGTTCAGCACCCCTTACAACTCCTCAGATACTGAAGCAGGCCATGTTCAAATGCAACAAGATCTGGACAATATCCAGGCCTGGGCTGTCAAGTGGCAAGTAACATTTCTGCCACACAAATGCCAGGCAATGGCCATCACCAATAAGAGAAACAAATTAGCCAATGTCCCTTGACATTCAATCACTGAATCCTCCACTATCAATATCTTAAAGATTACCAATGACCAGAAACTCAACTGGACTCACCACATAAACACAGTGGCTACAACAGCAGGTCAGAGGCTGGGAATACTGAGGCAAGTAACTCACCTCCTGTCTCCCCAAAGGCTATCCACCATCTACAGGGCACAGTCAGGAGTGTGATGGAATACTCCTCGCCTGCTTGGATGGGTGCAGCTCCAACAACACTCACAAAGGTTGACACTATCCGGGACAAAGCAGCTGACTTGATTGGCACCACATCCACAAGCATCTATTCCTCCACCATCGACACTCAGTAGCAAGTGTGTATTATCTACAATATGCAGTGCTGAAACTCACTAAAGATCTTCAGACAGCACCTTCCAAACCCATGACCACTTCCATCTAGAGGGACAAGGGCAGCAGATACATGGGAACATCACCCTGTGCAAGGTCCCCTTCAACCCACTCACCATCCTAACTTGAAAATATGTCGTCATTCCTACACGGTCACTGGGTCAAATCCTGGAATTCCCTCCCTAAGGAATCTACTTACACCACATGGACTGCAGCAGGTCAAGAAGGCAGCTCACCTCCACCTTCTCAAGGGCCAACTAGGGACAGGGAATAAATACTGGGCCCAGCCAGCAACACCCACATCCCATGAATGTATTAAAAAATGATGCATAGTGACATTGGCTAATATGTAAAAACAAAATAAGTTGGAAAGTTGGTTCAGAAGTGAGTGTGCAGCAGCCATAAAATCATATACAACATGGATCAACACAGGTTGGTATGAATTTTATCCCGACAGTCAGCTGGAGGCATTAACATGGTCTCTTCTCCAGCACTAAGGGAAAGCAGGAAACCTAACAGAGACACTGAGTATCTCTGGGTACAGAATTTGTGCCATCACATGGACCATTAACAATGGAGCATCTCTGTTCAAATTGGCAAAACTAGAAAAACATTACTGCATTAATGAAACATGATTGGTCTGAACCATTGGGTTGGATTTTCTATGCCCTCACTGGGTGCACGTGGGGAAGGGAGGGGCAGGTAAAACAGGAGTTTCCAGAGCTTCCCACCCAAGCCAAAGCTCACCCCTAGACTACAGAACATGAACGTAATCAACAGTCCTCACAACTTCAGTGAGGAAATAACTGGGGGCCAATTAAGGTTGTTATAAGCTCAAATTGCTTCCAACTGTGCTGTCTGTGGTCAGCAAGGTTTTAGAAAGAATTCTGAGGGATAGGATTTATGAGTATTTGGCAAAGCATAGTGTGATTACAGGCAGTCAGCATGGCTTTGTGAGGGGCAGATCATGCCTCACAAATCTTACTGAGTTCTTTGAGGAGGTGACAAGACAGGTAACGAAGGTCGAGCAGTGGATGTGGTGTATATGATTTCAGAAAGAGGTTTGATAGGGTAGGCTCATTCATAAAGTCAGGAAGTATGGGATACAGGGAGATTTGGCTATCTGGATTCAGAATTGGTTGGCTGACAGAAGGCAGAGAGTGGTTGCTGATGGAAAGTATTCTGCCTGGAGGTCAGTGTTAAGTGGGGTCCTGCAGGGGTCTGTTCTTGGGCCTCTGCTCTTTGTAGTTTTTATTAATGACTTGGATGAGGAGGTTGAGGGGTGGGTTAGCAAATTTGCAGATGACACAAAGGTTGGAGGTGTCATCGATAGTATTGAGGGCTATTGCAGGCTGCAGCGTGACATTGACAGGATGCAGAGCTGGGCTGAGAAATGGCAGATGGAGTTCACCCTGGATAAATGCGAACTAACGCATTTTAGAAGGTTGAACTTGAATGCTGAATATGGGGTTAAAGACAGGATTTTTGGCAGTGTGGAGGAACAGAGAGATCTCGGTGTGCAAGTATACAGATCCCTCAAAGGTTGTTAGGGTTGTTAAGAAAGCATATAGTGTTTTGGCTTTCATTAACAGGGGGTCAAGTTTAAGAGCTGTGGGGTTTTGCTACAGCTCCACAAGTCCCTGGTGAGACCACACTTGGAATATTGTGTCCAGTTCTGGTCACCCTACTATAGGAAAGGTACAGAGGCTTTGGAGAAGGTGCAAAGAAGGTTTACCTTATGAAGAAAGGTTGAATAAGCTCGGACTTTTCTCTCTGGAGAGAAGGAGGAAGAGAGGACACCTGATCGAGGTGTACAAAATAATGAGTGGAATAGATAGAGTCAATGGCCAGAGACATTTCCCCAGGGCAGGATTGACTGATACGTGAAGTCATAGTTTGAAGATATTAGGAGGAAGGTATAGAGGAGACGTCAGAGGTAGGTTCTTTACGCAGAGTTGTGAATGCATGGAATGTGTTGCCAGCGGTGGTGGTGGAAGCAGAGTCATTAGGGACATGCACATGGATAGTAGTGAGTTGAGGGGTGTGTAGGTTAAGTTATTATATTTTACATTAGGATTAAATCTCAGCACAACATCGTGGGCCAGAGGGCCTGTTCTGTGCTGTACTTTTCTATTACTCCACACAGACCCTGTAGAAGACGGTTGATGTCGGCAGGCAGGTGGGAGCACTACAGCCATTTTAAGTAGTTCGGAGAGGTGTGGTAAAAGGGGCATTATCTCAGAGGGCACCCTGTGCACCTTGGAGGTACCACTTAGAAGCTGGTATTTCCTACTTGCTCTCCTCAAAGACTTTAAACACACCTCTCAATTCCCCTCTCTCTTAGGAGGCCATACAATCCCAACTCAGTGACCTCACCTTACCCAGGTGCGATGTCCCACTTGGGTCTTCATCCCAGGAATACACACAGTGAGGCTGCATTCCCATTACCCCCTGATTCCACCCCCGCAGTACAGTATGGCTGAGGGGAAGCTTCATCCGATTCTCGGGGCTGGCCATTGATTTTCCTTCTAGGCCCCCCATTCCCCATATACACTATTCCTGTCTCTGCAGGAGCTGCCAGATCTGCTGAGTAATTCCAGCATTTTGTGTTTTTATTCTTAACATTTGAAATGGGTAAATTTTGACAAACAAAATTAATGTTCATCTTGAGAAATATGGATTAAGGTTGCTTGGCAAAGAGTTTTCAAAGGTAATTTGTATCTGACACATTTAATCTAAATTTATTTGAGGAAGTAATGGACTGTTACTGACAAAGGGAAAGTGCTGGAGAGATAGATTTCCAAAACAAATTTGATCATGTTCCACATTGGAGACTTGTTCATAAAATTCAGTATTAACGAGAATGTGACAGCACAGAGCACAGCAGTGGCCGATGACTTTGCAAATCAGGTGTTTCTTATGTTGGGACATGGCCATTTTTAAGTTTGGATACAAGGTGCTTAACAAAATTTGTTGATGGCAAAGAAATAAAAGCAGCATGATTAACTTTGAAGGTCATTGGAAGTGACTTCAGGACATTAACAAGCCAACAGACCAAGTAGAAATAGTTGGTGATTTAATGCAGTGAACTGCAAGGTGAATAAATGTCTAAAACACATGGGAAAATGCTGTCGGAATTCAATTCTCGTCTGGATTGTACACAAAGCAGCTCACAAACAGGTGAAAATAGGAATAACTAAATGAATAAGGCCATCGAAGGAAACAGACAAATTATCAAGAGATTTCACTGAATCCTGTTTGAAAGTTGACTTGCCTGAAGAAACTGTGATTAATCTGAGAGTTCAACAGAACTGAAATGGAGAACTTCTGATAGTGGAAAATGATAACAAGTAAAACTCATGTCAGCAAATAATTGCACTTTCTGGATGTTGATTTAAAGCTTGCAGAGAGACTTGAGAAAATCTTGTGAAGATTGTTTCAGGTTTTCTCTCCCTCATTTCACTCTGTATTTATAAGAGGAAGAACAGTAAAGCACCAGCCTGTCACCTCCTGTTGTAAGTGTCTGCTGCTTCAGAAGTAGATCAGTTTGGCCTCTTTAATCCTGTTTAACAGGCTGGCCAGTGATAGGAAGGGAACAGGAGGCGACTATGAATCCTTCACTATGTGTGGCTTCCATATCCTGGAGAACTTTGGGATCCAAGCCAAGTGGGCAACTAGCCAATACAAATCTGGGCCAGTCTAAATACTGCACAGACACAACCTAACATTCAATTACTGCTGTGCTACTACAAATCAGATTCTGTTCATTGCAATTGCTCAACAATTTGTGACATTTAACTCATAGAGCCAGAAACTCAGCAAAAATAAAGGTCACTACATGTTTGTGATTGACTGCAATGGTACCTTTCAGTGTTGGTCATTGTTTCATTGTTGCCAATATGGTTACACTGTTCAACCTGTAGAATTCACGCTGGAATCTATAAGACCATCAGATGATCCTTACCTGAAGAGATCCAGATTCAGGTCACACAGCTGAGTGCTATATAAACAGACAGCACTTACACAGAGTATTGAATCTAACTGCTCTGTGTCTAACTGCTCCATAAGGACACCATTCTATGCAACTACATTAACCATCAAATCTCTCTGCCTCAGCTGTTTATCCAGCTCCCCCTTAAATGCATCAATATCATTAATCACAGCCACTCCTCGTAATAGTTTTCCACATTCTTACTATTGAGAGAGTGAGGCTACTTTCATTCAAATCCCTATTGAATTACTTGGTAGCTATCTTACTTATTGTCCATTGTTCTGAACTGCACTAGAAGTGAAAACATTGTGCCTTCTTGAACCCACTGAACCTCCCCGCCCTATTCCACCCACCGAACCCCCACGCCCTAATCCACACACCGAACCCCCACGCCCTAATCCACGCACCAAACCCCCACACCCTAATCCACCCACTGAACCCCCACGCCCTAATCCACCCTCTGAACCCCCACGCCCTAATCCACCCACTGAACCCCCACGCCCTAATCCACCCACTGAACCCCCACGCCCTAATCCACCCACTGAACCCCCACGCCCTAATCCACCCACTGAACCCCCACGCCCTAATCCACACACCGAACCCCCACGCCCTAATCCACCCACCAAACCCCCACGCCCTAATCCACCCACTGAACCCCCACGCCCTAATCCACACACCGAACCCCCACGCCCTAATCCACCCACTGAACCCCCACGCCCTAATCCACCCACCAAACCCCCACGCCCTAATCCACCCACCAAACCCCCACGCCCTAATCCACGCACCAAACCCCCACGCCCTAATCCACCCACTGAACCCCCACGCCCTAATCCACACACCGAACCCCCACGCCCTAATCCACCCACCAAACCCCCACGCCCTATTCCACCCACTGAACCCCCACACCCTAATCCACCCACTGAACCCCCACACCCTAATCCACCCACTGAACCCCCACACCCTAATCCACCCACTGAACCTCCCCGCCCTAATCCACCCACCGAACCCCCACGCCCTAATCCACCCACTGAACCTCCCCGCCCTATTCCACCCACCGAACCCCCACGCCCTAATCCACCCACTGAACCCCCACGCCCTAATCCACCCACTGAACCCCCACGCCCTAATCCACCCACTGAACCCCCACACCCTAATCCACCCACTGAACCCCCACGCCCTAATCCACCCACTGAACCCCCACGCCCTAATCCACGCACCGAACCCCCACGCCCTATTCCACCCACTGAACCCCGACGCACTATTCCACCCACATTTGTACATTAAAACTCTTTCATAATCCTACATCAGCCACGATTTAAATTTTCTTTTCTAGAGAAGGGAAGTCACAATTTGCTCAAATTTCAGTTGTGGTATCATCCTTGTAAGTCTATTTTGTATATTCCCCAGTGGCTTCAGATCCATATTGCATTAATGATAAGCCAATGAAACACATGATCAGAAGTAGGCCATTTAGCCCATCAAGTTTGCTGCACCATTCAATTACATCATGGCTGATCAGATAACCTTCAAATTCACTTTCCTACCTTTTCCTCATAACCCTCAATTCCATTACTGATCAAAAATCTAACTTATAACACAGTCTCTATCATTCACTGCAGGATAGAATTTCACAGATTCATCACCGTCTGACTGAAGAAATTCCTCTTCATCTCTGTCTTAAACAGACTGTCTCTGATTCTGAGATGACACCCTCTGGTCCTGCACTCTCCATAGTGGGAAACTACCTCTCTGTCTCTATCCTGTCAGGCTCTCCAAGATTCTTGCATGTTAAAATAAACACACCACTCACCAATGGGTAGAGGCTGAACCAATACAACTGCTCCTCTTAAGAAAATACATTGCGCCTTCTTGAACCCACTGAACCTCCCCACCCTATTCCACCCACCGAACCCCCACACCCCATTCCACCCTCTGAACCCCCACGCGCTATTCCACGCCCTATTCCACCCACTGAACCCCCCACCCTAATCCATCCACTGAACCCCCATGCCCTAATCCACCCACTGAACCCCCATGCCCTAATCCACGCACCGAACTCCATGCCCAATTCCACCCATTGTACTCCCACATCCTATTCTACCCACTGAACCCCCACACCCTAATCCACCCACTGAACCCCCACACCCTAATCCACCCTCTGAACCCCCACACCCTAATCCACCCTCTGAACCCCCACACCCTAATCCACCCACTGAACCCCCACGCCCTAATCCACTCACTGAACCCCCACACCCTAATCCACCCTCTGAACCCCCACACCCTAATCCACCCACTGAACCCCCACACCCTAATCCACCCACTGAACCCCCACACCCTAATCCACCCTCTGAACCCCCACACCCTAATCCACCCTCTGAACCCCCACACCCTAATCCACCCTCTGAACCCCCACACCCTAATCCACCCTCTGAACCCCCACACCCTAATCCACCCACTGAACCCCCACACCCTAATCCACTCACTGAACCATCTTTGGTCTGCCTCCAATGCCATTAAGTCTTTCTTTAGTTAAGGAGGACAAAAATTGTTCATAGTATTCCTACTGACTATTGTTTTCCTGCCTTGTATTGTTTTAATAAACCCTTCCTATAATTATACTCCATTCCCTTTGAAATGAAGGCCAACATTCTCTTAATGTTTGGTGATTTATGCGTAAGGAACCAAACACCCTCTGTGCTGCAGTCTCTCTCTTTTTAAATAATATTCAGATTGTGTATTATTCCTGTTAAAATGCAAAATCTAATACGTTCTGATATTATGCCAGTTTTTATAACTGCTAAACTACTTGATTTCCCACCTGTTTTTGTGTTATCTGCAAACTTGGCTAGTGTACATTCACTTCTTTCATCCAAGTCAGAACATCTATTGTAAATAATTGTGGCCCTAAAAGTAATCACAGTGGCACTCCACTAGTTTCAAGTTGACATCCTGAAAAATGCCCCCTTATCCTAGTTCTCTTTTTTTTTATTCATTAGCCAATTCTCTATCCGTGCTAACGTACTTCCTCCAAACTACCTGCTTTATCTCATTAAGTTGCTTAATATGTGGCACCTTATCAAATACCATTTGCTTTTCCTTTATCTATCCTGCTTATTACGCCCTCAAAAAGTTCCATTAAAATTGTCAGGGGTGATTATCCCTTCATGATGCCATGTTAACTCTGCTTATGTATATTATACATTTCTAATTGTTCTGCAACTACATCCTTTATAACAGACTATAACACTGTCTGAAAGACAGATGTTAAGTTACCTGGTCTATAGTTACCTGTTTTTTGCCTTAATAATAATTTGACAGATTCAACTTGACTTAATAAAAACAACCTGCTAAGCTGTGCCAAGCATGATTCCTGGAGTAAAGGTACTGACCACATTATCAAGATTTAAAGAGGAGTACCATTTCACCTCAAGGACTGTTGATAACATATAGAGTGGGAGAAGACAAATAAAGGAGAGAAATATGAAAACCTCAGTGAGGTACTGTTTAAAATCATCCTCCTTCCCAGCCGTATAATCCAAGGTGAAATTATGTTGGCACCAGTGAAGTGTTTAGAAACACCGCAAGACTTGTTTACTCTCAGCAAGAACTTTGGCTGAACCCCAAGATATGTATACACACAGACCAAAAGGATCCTCAGTTGTAGCGTTTGCCAAAAATAACTCTAGGAAGGAATCCTATTGTAGTGTCTTGATTATGGGTTGCAATCTGATCTGAGATCTTCCGATCTGACTCAGTCTGGTGAAAGCTGCCTGGTCTCACTGTGCTGGCTGAGTTGTCCTCACAGAGAGAATTCCCTTTGTTACCAAGAAGGGATTAGAAACTTGGACCCAATGTCTGCTGATGTCAGACACACGTCTCTGGTGGTCTTAATGAACAGGCAAGGCTTTGAAAACTAGAAAGGTGGACAGAACAAGAGAAATTCAAGCCAAGTTTACAGCAACATCTTGGCTCCAAGTCTGGCAAAAACTAAACAAAGTACAAATCCACTGGCTGCAGTGTCTAGGTTCTGACATTAGGTGTCAGTAATATGCTTTCAACAATGTGATACAATTGCACAAAGTCTACTGTTTCCAACCTGGGTCCTTCAGAACAATCCACCAAAATTTAGAATACAAAAACAACTGGCCTATTTATCTAGCCTCATATCATTAAGGTGTTTATATATCATGATTTACCCATAAGCAACGACATCATCCAGGAATGAAAGGGTCACTCAGAAAAGATCGTACACATCGTGCATAATTTGAACTTCCCCCAGATTCTTTAATCCAAAGCATTTTGGATTTGCTTTATTTCAAGAGTTTTAAACCTACATGAGTCTTATTTAGAAATTTGTCTAATTTATGGATGACCAATAAATGTTAATCTTTCCAGCTCCCTTGAAAACTGGAATTCTTCCTCTCAGTTCTTGTCAGTTGGACTGAAATCTTTGGGCAGAACCTAATCTCTCACACAGCTGCTGATGACTGAGTTACAGCTCAGTAAGAGGGGATGGCATGTAAAAAAGTCAAAGATTATTAGCAATAGGCCATTCATCACTTCATGGAGGAGAAAGTGAGGACTGCAGATGCTGGAGATCAGAGCTTAAAAATGTGTTGCTGGAAAAGCGCAGCAGGTCAGGCAGCATCGAAACGTCGATTCGCCTGTTCCTTTGATGCTGCCTGACCTGCTGCGCTTTTCCAGCAACACATTTTTAAGCATTCATCACTTCATGCCTGTGTGGCACATCCTGCACTATCACACAGACAGAAAGCTAAAGATGATTGAATGGCAACCCTAGGCTCATTGTCTTGTACATGTTCCACACCGGTGGTTCATGGTCACCTGTTCTAAACACTCAATGATTGGCCATCTGGTGTTAGAAAATATTTGTTTGAGTAGGCAATGTTGATGGTGGTTGACTATTTTTAAACTCTTTTACATTGAGATTAACTTAATGACTTTTCAAAAAGCTGGAACAGGCGTAGTCATACATAGTCATAGAGATGTACAGCACAGAAACAGACCCTTCGATCCAACTCATCCATGCTGACCAGATATCCTAAACTAATCTCATCCCACTTGCCAGCACTTGGCCCATAACATGTTTAGACTCCAAGAGCCAGTTGGTTCAGGATAGAACGAAAGCCAAAACTTAGAATTTTACCAGTGTTTATTGACAGAGTTATGTATTATAAACATGCGTCCCCTACCTCAACAACTACAGTTCAGTCTACATCTGCTACAGGGGCAGAAGTCAATCTGCAATTAAGGCCCTCCAACCGAGTGCAATTAATCTACAACCGCCAGAATGGCCCCATTTTTGGATTGTATAAATCTGAGGTCCAAAGTGTGTAGGGACAGTAAATAAGGGAACAAGTAATAAAACTAACATCCATCCAACAAGCACATTGGCTCGAAAAACCATGGTTAATGTCTCATGCTCGTTCATTACATCTTCTAAAAAAAAAGATTAATTTTCCCTGATTCTCAAACGCAGCTCTGAAAAATCCCAAACATACATTAAACAGTGTCCATTATGTTTTAATAAAACCAAGAGCTGTGTATGCTTGAGATCTGAAACAAAAAGAGAAATTGCTGGAGAAATTCAGCATATCTGGCAATATCTGTGGAGAGAAAGGAAAGCTAACATTTCGAGTCCAGTGAATCTTCATCAGAACTCTTCTTCAGAACTTTCTGGAGAAGAATCATTGGACCCGAATGTTAACTGTGCTTTCTCTCCAACAGATATTGCCAGGCCTGCTGAGTTTCTCCAGCAATTTCTGTTTTTGAGCCAATGTGGTATGGGTATATCATAATGGCAAGCGTTAGACTGTCAGCCAGAAAGCAATTTCACTTGTGTGTTTTTGGTTGTAATTATAGATTTTGTAAATACATTGTCAGATATCAGTTCTGAATGTTCAAGGTGCTGCCTGCATCTACTTGTCAATTTTTGGAAATAGAATTTCTCTCTACTGCCCTCCACCTGTCAGTAAGGTTCATTGCGATGAGGGTCCAGTAGCATCGTGGTTATAGTACTGAATAAGAAATAACGTTTCAGAGCATAGCTCAAGGGTCACAACAAATATGTAACCCAGTAAGAAAGAAGGATTCTTGGAAGGGGATAAGTCAACCATGTGTTACTGGAAAAGCGCAGCAGGTCAGGCAGCATCCAAGGAACAGGAGAATCGACGTTTCGGGCATCAGCCCTTCTTCAGGAAGAAGGGCTGATGCCTGAAACGTCGATTCTCCTGTTCCTTGGATGCTGCCTGACCTGCTGCGCTTTTCCAGCAACACATTTTCAGCTCTAGATCTCCAGTATCTGCAGTCCTCACTTTCTCCCCGATAAGTCAACCTTGGTTAATCCAGGAAGTCCAGGGTAGCATCAGCTGAAGGAAAAAAACATACAATGCAGCAATTGTTGGTCAGAAACCAGAGGATTAGGATTTTTTTTTAAATAACAAAAGATGACTAAGAAAATAATAAAGAGGGAAAAGATTAACTTTAAATGCAATCTTGCAAAAGGTGGACAGGAAGAGCTTCTTTAAATATATTAATAAGCAGCGCGATGCCAAAGTGAACATAGTCCCCTTAGAGAATAAACCTGGGGAAACAATAAAGGGGAAAGCAGGAAATTGTAGAGAGTTAAATACACACTTTGCATTAGTCTTCATGGCAGAGCACAGGAACAGCATCCAAAGCTACTAAGTAATCAAGAGGCAAAAAGGAGGAGAACATAAAAATACCACAGCTGTCACTAACAAAGTGTAAGGAAATATCACGGAGCTGCACGGTGGCACAGTGGTCAGCACTGCTGCCTCACAGCACCAGAGATCCAGGTTCAATTCCCACCTCAGGCGACACTCTGTGTGGAGTTTACACATTCTCCCATGTTTGCGTGGGTTTCCTCCGAGTACTCCGGTTTCCTCCCACAATCCAAATATGTGCAGGTTTGGTGAATTGGCCAGGCTAAATTACCCGTAGTGTTAGGTGAAGGGGAATGGGTCTGGATGGGTTGCGTTTCGGCGGGCCGGTGTGGACTTGTTGGGCCGAAGGGCCTGTTTCCACACTGTAAGTAATCTAATCTAAAGACCAATAAGTCCACTGGATACTAACAGAAGTAGCTACAGAGTTAGTGGATGCACTGGTAGTGATGTTCCAGAAATCCTTAGTGGCCTGAATGGTCCCAGAGTATTGGGATATTGTCAATGTAGCATTTTTATTTAGAAAGGGAAGGAGAAAAGGACAGGTGACTATAGGCCAGTTAATATAGCATCTGTTATTGGGAAATATTAGAGTTCATAATATGATAATGCAGACTGAACATGGATTCATGAAGGAGAAATCAGGCCTAACCAATTTATTAGGATTGTTTGAGGAGGTAACAAACAGGATAAAGGTGGAGCAGTTGATGTAAGAGATTTGGATTTTCAATTATGTTTGATAAGAAGCCACATATTAAGCTAATTAACAAGTGTACATGGGGTTGGAAGTAATATATCAGTCTGGATAGAGAATTAGCTGCAATATTGCAAGTAGACAGTTGAGCCGAGGGACATTTTCAAGATTGTAATTTGTAACTAGCGGAGTGTCAGAAAGGGATCCATGCTGGGGCCACATTATATATCAATGACTTGGACAAGGAAAGCAAAAATATAATTGCCAAATATGCAGACAGCGCAAAATTAACTGGGAAGGCAAGTGGTGAGGATGATACAAAGAGGGATGCAGAGGGATTTCAACAGGTGAAGCAGGTGGGCAAAAATTTGGCAGATGAATGGGGAAAATATGAGGGCCTGGAATTTGGCAGGAAGATGAGAGGAGCTGATTATTACTTAGATGGAGAAAGACTTCAGAAAACTGCAACACGAGGATTTGAGAGTCCTTGTCCATGAGTATCAAAAAGCTAGCATCTGGGCTCAGTGTGTGATAGTGAAGGCTCATGGAATGTTGACTTTTACTTCAAAGGAATGGAATATGGGTGGTGTTGCTAAATCTGTAAAAGGCACGAGTCAGACTACAGCTGGAATACTGTGAACAGTTTACAGCTCCTTCTCAAAAGAAAGATATACTGGCATTGGATAGAATCCAGTTCATTACATTGATACCAGGTACGACAGGGGGACTGTCTTAGGAAGAAAGGTTGAGCGGGTTGGGCCAATTGGAGTTTAGAGGAATGAGAGGCAACCTAATTGAAACACAGAAGAGTCTTAGGGAACTTGAGAGTGTAGATACAGAAAGGTTACTTCCCCCTGAGGGAGATTACTTCCCCACTGAGGACCAGAGGCATCATCTCAGAATGAGAGGAGACACCAGGAGCCAATTTATAACAAAGTTGAGGAGGTATTTCTTCTCAATCCAATTTCTAGTTGCTGTGATTAAAAACAAAAATAACTAAGCACCAAAATTATGTCAAAATTACAACAAAAGATAAATATGTTAACCACAGATTTTGAAAGTTCATGCAAACCTTTGTAAATATAATGCCTTTAAAACTTGATATTAACACACAGTTTTAATGGGAGTAAAACAGGCTCTGACTCTATTTTCCTTGATTAAAATTCCTCACATGCTAAATTATAACCATAGTACAAAGATCATTGATATTGTGGCAGAATTAGATTTTCCCAGAACATTCAATCCTCTATTAGGATCTTTGTAATAAAAGTATAAAAGGACTAGACAGTGTCAAATTCCTGCCCATTGCACATTATGGATACAGGATAACTTTGTGCAGAAAACTATGCGTTTCCATCAAACCAACAGCAGATATAGGATCCAGAAACTAATTTTAAACTGTAAATGATACAAACTACCTCAATAGTCTGGCCAGAAAAAATGCAACTTTGGTTTTCCAAAGTTTTATTGTGTGGGCTATTCATTGATGGCTCCCATTTCAAACATTTACTTACTCCTTTCATATCTGCAGATTCCCTCATCATGTCATTATGTTCAGTTGGGTTTGAACTATCGTAATGTTACTTACTGACGAGTTTCCTGATTTGTAAAGAAAATTTCTTCATTAAATTTAATTGTCAAATAAACATGGTTTCAAAGTAAGCCATCATGATAGTGCAAACAGAAATGTATGTGAACCCTCATTTCAAAAGCCTTTGGTAAAAATCCACTTCTAGAAATGTTTAAAGCAAATGCTATCTAACAAAGAGCAAGTTGAATAATTCATTAAACTAACCATATCAGTTCTCGCTCATTCATCGGGGCCAGGGTCCAGGCACTTTGAATATCAACTGAGAAGCCAGCCATTTCAGTTAGTTAGAACCACAAGAACTTTAAATTAATCTCTGAACATCAGCTTTCAGTATCCCTAATGAATTAAATTTGTCTTATGAACAGGGCATTGAGTTCTGATAGAATTCTGCCAACAGATGAATATAAACAGGGGAGAGGTCCTGATGCTATCCTGGAAAGTAAATATTTGTTTGGAGTTTGTGACAGTCATTTTACACTCTAAATATTCTCAATCTTCTCAGCCTACAAATGTACAAATTAGGAGCAGGAGGAGACCACTGGGAGATCACTCAACAGTTATGGTTTGCAAAATGATGAAAGGCTATGATCACAGGAGGCTTGTTTTCAGAATAGCAGTTGCTAAGGACTTAAATGTATCTTTTAAGGAAATCACATCATCACCTTATAAAATGTAACCATCTAGGAAAATTACCAAATCTCAGAATTGTTCTGGTGTAGCAGGAGACTGTTTGTCTGGCTTCTGAATGACCAGTATGACTTCGAGCCATTTTCCTGCCTTTTCCCCATAACACATTGTTTCTATTTAACTAATCATCTAATATCCTCTTGAATGTCTCAATTGAACCTGTCTCCATCACATTTCCAGACAGTGTGTTCCACACCCTAACTACTCACTGAGGCAAATGGTTTTTATCACCTCACATTTCCTTGTTTCCTTATATCAGTGTCTTCTAGTTCTCAATCCTTTTGAAAGGGAACAGTTTCTCGAGATGTACTCCAAATGTTTACCATCCCTTCCAAGGCAAAATTATTCCAGTACATAAACTACAACCTCTACCATCGGGGAGAAGGTACAGAAGCCTGAACACACACTGTTTAGTAACAGTTTCTATCCTACTGTACCTGTGTTTTTGTTTTTGCGGCTGTTTACCTATTATTTACTTATCTATGCTATTTAACGCTGTGATCTGCCTGTATTGATCACAAGAGAAAGCTTTTCACTGTGCCTTGGTACAGGTGACAATAAATTCAATTCAAACCTCAAAACTAGATTGCTGTCAAATTATGGAGATTTCCCACTTATATGTAGCACTGTAATTCTTCCTTCAATCAAGACATAATAGTTCCTTGACCCTACTGATTCCATGAGAAAGAAGGTATTGTGGGATCAGGTGCTGGGAACTGAGGTGGGCCAAGTGGATAAAGTGTGTAGGGGGGACTGTTTGGGTAAGAGTGATCATAATTTCGGAGGTTTGGATTAGAAGCATAGAGTCATAGAGTTGTACAGCATGGAAACAGACCCTTTAGTCCAACTCATCCATGCCAACCAGATATCCTAAATTAATCCAGTCCTATTTGCCAGCACTTGGCCCATATCCCTCTAAACCCTTTAAATACCCATTCGGATGCCTTTTAAATGTTGTAATTGTACCAGTCTCCACTACTTCTTCTAGTGGCTCACTCCATTCACCCACCACCCTCTGCATGAAAAAGATGCCCCATATTACTCTTTTAAATCTTTCTCCTTTAACTTAAATCTATCCCCTGTAGTTCTGAACTTCCCTACCTTGGGAAAAATGACTTTCGTTATTCACCCAATCCATGCCCCTCATGATTTTATAAACCTCTATAAGGTCACCCCTTAGCCTATGACACCGCAAGGAAAACAGCCCCAGCCTGTTCAGCATCTCCCTATAGCTCAAGCCCTCCATCCTTGGCAACATCCTTGTAAACATTTTCTACACTCTTTAAAGTTTCACAACATCTTTCCTTTAGCAGGGAGACCAGAATTAAATGCAGTTTTCCAAAAGTGGCCTAATCAATGAGCTATACAGTTATAACATGACATCTCAACTCCTATACTCAATGTGCTGACCAATAAAGGAAAGTATATCAAATGCCTTCTTCATCACCTTGTCTCCCTGTGATTCCACATTCAAGAAGCAATGAACCTGCACCCCGATGTCTCTTTGCTTGGCAACATTCCCCAGGACCTAACTATTAAGTATATAAGTCCTGCCCTGATTTGCCTTCCCAAAATGTGGCAACTCACTTTTGTCTAAGTTAATCTCCATCTGCCACTCTTCTGCCCATTGGCCTATCTGATCAAAATTTCTTTGTAAGCTTGATAACCTTCCTCACTGTCCATTATACCATCTATTTTGGTGTCACTTGAAACCTTACCAAATATTCTTCCAATATTCACATCAAATTTTTTATATAAATGACAAAAAATGGTGGATCCAGCACTGATCCTTGCGGCACACCATTGGTCACACACTCAAGTGAGGAACAAATTCAGGTAGAACTTCTGAACTGGAAGGGGATTAATTGCAATGGGATGGAAAGCCAGGATAAAATGGTACCAAAGACTGAGAGGAGAAGCTAAAATGGAAAAATGGATGATCTTTAAGAAAGTGATATTTGAGTTATAGCTTGACACATTCCATCATGTGTGTGAAAGATGATGGTGCCAAAATTAGGGCACTTTGGCTGATGAGGAAGATAGAGTTTATGAAGAAACATAAAATCAGCAGGATGCATCTCAGGTGAATTTTTCAAATAAAAACTATAATTGGGAGGAAAGATGAAGTTAGCAGGACCTTGGGAGAGTAGTTATTAACTTATATGGGGTCACGAGCTTCATAAATACTGGCCTGGATTACAAAGATTGGGAGGTTATATTGAATCAAGGTACATCCTGATTGGTATATTGCACCCAGTTCCGGTCACCACACTTTAGGAAACATATGAAGGCCAGTGGGAGAAGACAGAGCAGGTTTACCAGGATGGCTCTAGAGTTGGAAGGGCATTTAGTAGCAAGCTTAGGTTGGAAAGGCTGGGGGCCACTCTCCTTGCAGGAGATGGGATCAGGGGAACATCATATAGATATGTGCAGGATCATGAGATGTTGAAGTAAGCTAGGCAAGGAAAATCTCTTCCAAGTAGTTGATTTTACAAGGACTAGAGGACACAGATTTCAAATTTTGAGCAAAGTATGCAGGGAAAGTGTGAGTAAGAACATTCTTTAACAGCGAATGATAAAGGCCTGGATTGTTTTACCCTTGAGGCTGGTGGATGTTGAAAGAATCAATGATTTCTAGAGGTAACTGGATGAGCAATGTGCAAAATAAAGTTACAGGCTGATGAGGATTGGGCAGGGGAGTGGAACTGTCTGGATATATCCAAGGTATCGAGAATGACCTCGAGGGCCAAACGGTCTCCTTCTGAAGTGTAAATTACTCCATGTCACTACACCATTCACTTCACTGCAAAAGAAATATTAGTGCTGTTCATGACTGTTTATGTTCAGATGAGTTTTACAGTGAACTATATAAAGTGGTCACTGTTGAAATGTAGGATTTGAAGCAGCCAATTTACAGACAGCAAGTTCCCACAAGCAGTAGTGTGATCACTGTCATAGAAACACAGACACATAGTGAAGGGGTACAGGAGTAGGCCATTTGGCCCTTTGAGCCTATGCCACCATTCAATATGATAATGGATGATCATGCAATCTCAGTATCCCATTCCCACTTTCTCACCATACCCCTTGGTCCTTTTAGCCCCAAGAGCTTTGTTCAGCTCCCTCTTGAATATATCTAGTGAGCTGACCCCAGGAGTTCAGGTTTAAAACATTTAAAAGCTTTGTTGATGCAAAATGCTGTGCGGATATGCAGTAGTGACTGACTCAAGTGTGCCAACAGAACAAGTGTGCCAAAGTAGAACTTCCAATGTACCAGCATTCATGATGGTTCAGTGCCTATTTGATATGATCTCTGTGATAAATGGGAATGATCTCGAGCATAACCCAAGGAAATTGATATTTTGTTTTTGGAATGGTAAAGAAATAAAATGAATTTAAATTCAGGCAAATAACCCGAGTGATGTTCTCTGACCTTTCTGATGTTTTTGTTCAGATCATCCAAGTTGAGTAGGAAGATGTGGTCCTTGGCTCCTACCAACAATCTCCCTCGCTCCTCATCAAGCAACAGGGTCTGAAAATCTAAGCCTTCTGCCGAGCCGAGGAATGGGATGCAGCTGTTGGAGACCAGCAAATCTGTGAGAAAAGAACAAGAACGCTTACGTTATTGAAAATATTTCCAAATCCCTCCTTTGTTTCTTTGATATGTACAGTAGCACAACATGATCACAGCTGGTAGGTCTGCCAAGGTTCCATTTTTAGCAGCTCCTTATTTGCAAATCTGAACAGATATGTTTTTCTGACAAGAATGAAAGCTGTTACAATCAGAAATTGTCACACATTGTCCAATTTGAAAATACTCAATCCTGTTGTTGGTGTCTCATTGGAAAAAAGACATTCACCTGTTGGCGGTTAGTTTTGTGGGCCAGCAGTTCTTGCCTAGAGGGCAGTTAAGAATCAATCACTTTTCTGTGAATCTCGAATCACATGTGGGCTACAGCAGGTAAGGATGGCAGTTTCCTTCCCTAAAGGAAATTAGTGAGCCAGATTTTCCCCCTCCCTCCTGACAATGATTTCACTGTCATCATTAGAGTCTGACTCGCAGACATTTATTGAGTGCCAATTCCACCATCACCAGAATTCAAACTCCATCCTCAGAGCATGGCTCAGTCTCCAGATGACTTGATCAATGGCAATTCCACTAAACCATCAGCACATTTTGATAGGCTTGATGTCTTTACTCAATTTGGAAACAAATCTTTGTGCAGTGATGATACATGATATTTTTGATGGCATCAGTAATTCAGTCACTGACTGAGACACTATACGGAGTAACTCACATCGGATTTACGATTGTTTTGGCCTTGCCGTGATATTTCTCGTAGTCCTACAAAGAGCTGGTCGTGAAGCTGTCTGATTCAGAGAAACCATCTGGAGTCGTGAAGGCTGGAGCTTCGAGAAGGTGCAGTGATACGGTGGTATTCTGTGTAAGACAGCCAGAGCCATTTCCCTGGCAGATGGGATGGACTCACCATTTTGGATTATGTTGTACACAAAACTAGCTTCTGTGTATAACTCTCAAATCTAGAAAGAACATCTCCTTTATAGAGATGCTCGGATCTGACGTTATTTGAAATGAACACTTTTTCAGTTATTGACTTTTTTAATCAGTAAATCAATACTGAATGATGTCAAACCAAGTTATCAGTTGGTGGAATGTCTAACTTCTGACAGACTGCTGTTTCTTAATGATGAAAGGACAACAGAAGCTGTTACTTTCTCTCAATCAGTAGATACAGTGGATCGGACGTTATGTCTGTCCCATTTAATCTCAGCTAATCAGAGCTGAATACACTGCAATGTTTTATCAACTGTTTTCCTTCAATGTAAAATGTCCCCTTTCCTAAAAAGACCATTTAAACATTTCAGTGTGCTTCTTTATTATGTGTTCCCGCTACAGGAGGCCTCACTGTTGTTTTTATTTCAATGCTGATTGACAAGTCCGAGTGGTCAGAGTCTCAGCAATTAGAATTACAGCCAATTGAAAGAAAAGCAGTGATTCCCTCACTGGAAGGTTTAATGGGACTATTGTCCTGTATCTGACATGGGGATATCAGGTATTCAATATCAGCTCAGATAAGGTTAACCTATAGAGCAATGAGTACAATACCTGTTTCCTTTCCAAATGACAGTGGATGTAAGATTTCCTGTGTCTTGTTTAGACCCATCAATCAGTATTGCTAACCACTAAGTTGAAAAAACTTCAGTCAAAATTCATTTTAAACTATGATTCAAATCAGGAGTTATATATAACCTGTATCAGCAGAACGTTTGGGATGCTGCACTGCTGTATTGCTGCATGCATTGGATTAGAATGTTTGCTTCTTCCAAGTCTCAACAATAAATGTCTTCCTGCTCCGAGTAGATAGGGAACTTCCCCTCCTCCACAACGGTGTTCCTTTCCATTTGTTGTTTCTTTCCATTCTTGCCTTGCCATCTTACAGCCTTCAGCAGATTCCCTGCAATGCCCCCAATGCAGGGAGCTTGTGCTTAAAGGAGAACAACCGAAATTCTGAAAATGCCTTTCCTGACCTCACAATGCACTCTCGTGTTTTACAGCTTTTAAAAACTCCTGTATGGGATATGGGCATCACTGGCAAGCCCTGCATTTGTTACTCATCTCAACTTGACTTGAACCAATTGGACTCAAGCCAATTAAGAGTCGGCCATATTGCTGTGGGCCTGGAGTCATATGGAGACCAGACCAGGTGAGGATCATGATTGTGTTCCCTTATGGACATTAGTGAACTAGATGTTTTTTTAATATACCAATGTTGAGACTGGCTTCTCATTCCAGAATCTTCTTTGACTTCAAATGTCAACACCTGCTATGGGTACAAATCAAACATGTGGCAAAACATCAGTCTGGGCTTCTGGATCCAGTGACATTACCACTACATCACTGAGTCCCCTCAATGAAGAATTTTTGAAGTCACTATTGTAATGTGGGAAACAACTAATTTGCACATACCCAGGGTCCGACAAACTATAATGTGTTAAACATCAAATCTGTTTTATTATGAAAAAGACAATATGACATACTTGCATATACTGGCAGCAACATCCCATCTGAGCTAAATCAAAACTGAAAAAACTGTGGATGTTGTAACTTAGAGACAAAATCAGATGTACTGGAAATGCTCAGCAGATCTGGCAGCAACTGTGGAGAGAAATCCGAGCTAACATTTTGTGGCGAGTGACCTTTCCTCTGTTCTGAAGTAGGATTACTCTACCCAAAACATTAACCCGATTTCTCACCGCAGAAGCTGCCAGACATTGCTGAGCTTTTCCAGCAATTTCTATTTATGTCCCGTCTGAGCTGCTCTGAGGGTGTCCACTCGCTGATCAGTGTGCTGCTCTGATCCCAGCATTGATGGTCAGTTTTAGAAAGTCACTGCCACATACGGACCTCTGAGGTTCCCACACAAGAAAACAAACTGAGAGGGATCATGGACAGAAAGCTCCCTGTATGAATGAACAGGGGCCCATTCTTTACACAACAAAATAATATATTCATGCACTGCACCAGTTTCTACTCATTGGAATAGGAGATAGTCTTGACCAAACTGTGTCAACTAGGCGTATTTAAAATTTAAACAAAACATGGCAGTTAACTGTCGATTTTCATTTAACTGGTGCACTCACCATGGCAAAGCCTCTGTTAAGGAGAGTTCAATTGCCAACTAATCTGTCCTCTCATATGGTACAAGTATTTGCTTTACCCTTGAATGTCTATTCATGCAAATGGTCCTGATGAGTGCAAAGTAAAACGTTTCAACTAAGTTTGTCATTTTCAGCAGGTTCTTTATGGCCAAATAAAAGTTTTTATGATGTTAGTTCAGAGACAACTATTGACCAGGACAATAAGAAGGAATTGCATAAATCTCATTTGAAACTGTGCTGTGATTTCTTGCATGTTCAGCTGAGTGGGCAGACAAGTCTCAGTTGACATTTCTTGATGCAATGGTCCCCCTGACAAGATAGCATTGCGCTAGATGGTAGCATGGAGTTTGATTTTCTGAGCTCAAGCCTCTGGAGTTGGACTTGCAGTGATTTGAATGAGGCTAATCAGGTGGACCTCATAGAACATGAGTTCCCTAATTGGGGCTATTAATCTAGTCCAATCAGGGAGCCCTGGCTGACAGATACAAACAGGAGTATCAGGGGTTCTGCTCACTCTCGGAGCCAGCTCCGAGTTAGTTGGGACAGTGTGATGTACTGTGCATGTGCAAATAAAGACAGGCTTGGTGATGAGATACTGGCCTCTGTGGAGTCATTTCAGGACTCATTTTCAAACACAAGACCTAAACTTTCCAACTGCAAAGCAAAATATATACTCACTACCCCCCTTCCCTCCATAACCTCTGATAAAACTATTTCTGAAGGTTTTGAAGCTCAGTCAAACATTAGTTATGGCCTCAGCATCCCCAGGAAATGTCAATGAAGCTTACTGAAATTGAAAGAAGAAATGAGGACGAGAGTGTGCTAAGCTATACCAAATAACTTGTCAATTGATGCATTCCAGTTTTGTTTTTAAGAATACCTGATAGGTACAGCTACATTTCTTTAAGTTAAAACTTTTTAAGACTTAGTAACTAAAATAACTTCAGACCATGATTCAAAAATAGATCTCTGCACCATTTGAAAGTTTTTATAGCTCCTCCATTAATTCTCAGTTCCAACACAGCAGGTCGAATCCATTGGAACACTGAAAACGAGGTCTGTTTGAACTCAGCGCGAGTTGTAAATGATTCCACGGAGTTCTACTCCTGTGTGAGTTATGTTTCTGTCTGGAGAAAATGGTCAGAAATCACACAACATCAGGTTACAGTCCAATAGGTTTGTTTGAAATCACACACTTCACTCTGAAAGCTTGCGATTTCAAATAAACCTGATGGACTATAACTTGTTGTCATGTGACTTCTGACCTTGTCCACTCCAGTCCAAAACCAGAACCTCTATAAAGAACAGGAGTGGGATAATACACCCAATTCACTTTTTAAAGACCCCAATTTTGCAATAATCCAGCCCATAATCTTTACTGAAAGAAAGTGTTTCCACTGTTTTCAGCTATAAGTTCAGTACTGGGAGAGACGAGTCTCTACATTTTAGTCCATTCTTAACAGGAATCAATCTGAATCAAACAGCTCGGCTCTGTGTGACCTCCTGCCTGAAAGCCTGAGCCTTATTATTCCAGACAATAACTGCACTCCTCTTTATTTGGTCAATATATATTTAGAACCCTGCATTTCTAATATTTCATTACTTTAATTATTAGTCTATCGAATTCCAAGCACATGTATGTGCCAATCATATTATTATTACTGATATTGTAAAAAAAGTCAAGATAATTAATAGCTTTGTAATTACAGTGAATTTAATATGCGAATGAAGGATTTGACATGTTGCCTGGGATGCATTTGCAAATGTTTAATTCCTTATATTTAATCCTTACAATTTTTTACACTGAAAGCCTGAGAATGATTTTGGAAGGGAAACAACAGGAAAAGTGCTGATCATTAACTACAAGGTATTTTAATTTCTAGGATAGAGACAGTCACAGTGTGTGTACTGTAGACTCCATGGTGCTAATGTTGAAGGGCAATTTGACATTAATTAAGAGCAATATCTTCAAGTTCTTCTTTGACCCATAAAAAATGCAAACATTTAAATCAGCACATTGCCAAATAGTTGTTGAAGAGATGGCAGTTCAGAATTTTTTTACATAAAATTACCCTATGAAGTCATTAGGGTCTTTTTTAAGCTTTTGGTCACATCTGTCAAAACCTACTGCAGATTAACAACTGATCAAAGAATTTTGTCAGTAACAAAATTAAGTCAGATCCCAGGATGGTAACAGGCTTCCTGTTACATTTATCACTGACATCTGGAGTCATGGTCAGGGCTGTGGGCATCTTGCCTTCACCGATAATATCACCTTCAATCAATCTTCACTTTCTCCATACACTGATGCTATTGTACAAACAAAAAATGTAAAGCATTGAGCAAGACGGAACAATATTGAACAAGATGATTTTTTTTTCCCTGCTAACTCCGGGTGCTGGCTTGGTGCCCAGCTGAGAGCCACATTTGCAAATGGTGCCACGAAAATAAGAAAAAACAAACATTGTCACATTTAGTCGGCGTTTCAATTGAAATGAACCCTGGCTTCACATTTGTATTTATTTATAAGTGTTGCAGCACATTTCAGACATTGAACATCTGAAGACTTGACACTTACATCGCATTAGAAGGCAATGCCATGACAACCTTTACAGCAGAGAGCTCAGCTACTTTCAATTTACTGAAGTGATCACCCTGTAAAACATGATCCCCAATGGGCAGGCAGTTACCTGAAAGACTCTCGAAAATTAGAGTCTTCAATTGGGAAATTCAGTTTGCAATCCCATTCTCAAAATTTACACAGACTCTGGCCACAGAGCAGTCATTGGAAATATTGGTTGGTCTGCTGAAGGATAGAGGGAAACGATTTTGCCCAGTGTCTGGTGTGCGGAGTAGGAATCATGAAGAAACTCAGGGCTGGTCTGCCATATCACTCCATGGAACAACATGGATAGTTGTTGCTGGAGTTCAAAAGGGCATGGCATTTATTAAGCACAGCAGTCAGACAACGCAGACTGGATCTAGGCTGGAGAAAAAGGTAAATAAACAGAGCTGCTGTATAACAGTCATCTTTGAAAATCTCCAAGTGTTACCTCCTATAAGGACTGAATACAAATGGCAAAAAACAGAGGAGAAAGGTCCAGTCTGATCATGCAGTTCTTCCGATAACACTTCGCTTACAGAGGGTCTGTGGCTATTTGCAAAGGAAAATATTGCTTGGAGAAAGATGCCGCTCATGAAAAGAACAAAACAAAAATGACAAACTGCATTTCAAATGAACATTCTGTTTTTTTGTACAAGATTTGATTAACTCACGCACAAAAATAGCAGTTTATATTATAGTACTTACTAATGCAGAACAATTACTCCGATTAACAATTTTAAATATAAATTTTAATTGCTCTTTTTGAATTTTCTGGACAATTCTGACAGTGGATTTTTGAACTGGCTCAGATGGAGGTGACAGCATCAGGGAAGGGTCAGCTTCAAATTGCTCCAAATCTGACTTCATCCAATACAAGTGATGCGTGAATGAAGAGGCAGCTCTTTCATGGGAAGTTTGAACACTTAATTGTTCAGTGCTTGCCTGAATGCAGCAGAAATAAATGCTAATTAGTCCACAAGCCCCAAGAGTAATATTATTTATCAGTAACAGTTACCTGATCAGATGTCTACAAACCCAGCTTGACGTTTAACTTTTTTTTGCCTTGTGCTACCAGTTACATCAAAACAACAAGACAATAGATAAACTAACTTGTGTAGTGGTTTGGAAACAGCTGCTTATTGACCTTTACAATTCTGAGTATTAGAGATGAAAAGGGAAACTTGAACAAGATACTGCCATAGGACACAAAAGGGGCTGGAAACGATCGTATCCTTCGGGCTGTGTGCCACTGTGCTTTACAAAGAATGGATGTCATAAATCAAAACAATTCAGAGTGGAACATGGCGCATGCTTAAAAAATTACACCCTTTCTGTATTGTTCAACTTTAAATATTTAGCCCTTGGTCTACATACCTGACGTGGAATGTATTTTGCAAGCATTATGTTTACTACTATCATATGGAGTTGAATTTTCTGGCAAATTCAGTAATTTTCAAAATTTACAGAAAAAAGGTTTGAATATTTGAGAAATTCAAGTAAGTGATGGGGCAATGGCTTAAAGCTATTGAGAATGGAGAACACATGGTAAGGCAGACCAGGAGCAGAGCAGGATCAAGGGGAAATGATTCTCATGGTCTGATTAATATGAACTAAAGGATCTTCTCTAACTACTAGGCCACTATAATATTTCACACGTTCACAGGTACTAATTAACCATTGTGACAGTTTTGACGGATGAAAACATGAAATTATAAAACCATGCCATATAATTCATTTAATGTTTTCTACATAAATAAAGATTGGGAAATAAGGTGTGGATTCATTGAGGACAGTGCTCACAGTTTGGTTACTATGGCAACAAGGTAGGAAACAGCAACGGAATAGTAGAACCACCCTTTCGAAAAGCAATAGATGAGGCTGAGTAGTAATTTCAAAATTGTGATTGAGAAATATTTGCCAGACAATGGCAGAAAGGATCTGGAGCAAAATGTTAATTAGAATTGGGATACACACCAGCCAACGAATAGCAGACAAGGTGAAGGAGCTGAAAGGCCTACTCTAGTTGCTATAACTCTAACAACTCCAGACAGTCCGAGAGTTATGAAAAGTAAAGGTGAGTTAGTTTTTAGTACTGATTTTAGTGCATACATTTCAAAGCACTTAACCACTAGAGGTACAAATTTGGAGCAAAATAGAAATATTTACAGACCAGAAGCCCCATCATGTATGTGCGAGCTGAGATAGAACAGTCCGGTCTAATCCCAGACACCTGTGCTTGCTCTCCTGCCCTGTTCTGATATTTCCAGTTCATTTCTTAGAGCTTTCTAAAAGCAATGAAGCTTCCTGTCTCTCCCACTCTTTCAGGTGGTGAGTTTCCAAATACTCCCCTAACCCTATCTGCTGAAATAGATTCATCATATATCACTCCATCAAAGCCTTTCAGAATTTTATACGTCCCAAATAAATGACCTCTCAGCTTCCTCTACTCTTTCATCAAAGCTTAAATTCCCCATTGTGCACTTTTAACAAATTCAACTCAAATTAAACAGTTCATTGTTATAAGACCAAATAACTCCATTAGTTCCCTCCATCTTGAGACAGGTCTGACCCAAAGCATTAATCATCTCTTTCCTGTTCACATTGTGTGGAGGTGCCGGTGTTGGACTAGGGTGGACAAAGTCAGAAACCACATGACACCAGGCTATAGTCTAAAAGGTTTATTTGAAACTGCAAGCTTTCAGAGCTTGGAACCTGACGAAGGGGGAATTCAAGCTCACGTTCCTGAAATGTATTGCTCTTTTCCATCATCACCTGTCTGACTGACCACTGTTGTAACTGCGGCTATAAGAATGAAGCTACACAGATTATGCATCCTTAGACACCGAGCCATGTTCGAGATCTGTCTAATGGAGTGCTACTCTTCCCTGAGCAGCCAGTGCAGCATAACATCCTGCCACTGTTCAGGACTGACTGTGGCCCACACCTTAGACTGTACTAATATGGAACCGCTGGCTCTAAATACCTCAAGTGCCTGACTGGCAGTGTCCAAGTCCCTGGCCTGAGACTAGGCACTGTTTTTGACTGATTGTGGTGGGACCCCTGACTGATGACAGTCCCCTTGACTTGACTGACAACTATTTCCTTAGACCTTGAGACATGACCACCTGCTTGAAGCACATTCAGTGCGGTCTCCTGGGAAAGGTGCTGGCACACAGTGTAGATATGAGATGTAGGTACCACAGTGCTGACAGCACTGGTAAGCATGACAACCAGCTTAACTTTGTCTCTGCCTAAAAGGCATGACAAGACAGAAAGATAATTGAGCCCGCAAGATTGGATTAAGGCAGCAAGGTGCCAACAGAGAGAGCAGAGATATCAGTAATCCAAGTTAATGCAAAGGGAGTGTGTGCTGAGACAGCCAGCTAAGGACCTGGAGGTGAGGCCAGCTCTAACCCATGAGATGGGTGCATATGTCTCTGTAAATGCAGCCTGGTAGCAGCATAGCAGTGTAGGGGGTCGATGTACTCCAAAGTGCAGCATTGAAGTGGAGACCTATATACCAAGTGACTCAGATGTGTCATGATATGGTGAGGATGGTACATGTCCAAAGCCAGCCTTTGATGACAGGGGTAACAGGAGCTCACTGCCCATGGAGTGTGCCCAGAGGTGTTGGGAACTATTACTCAAGATGGAGACCAGAGGAACAAGTATTGAGTTGGGGGCACTTTCGTGTCAGGAATTCTTGGTGTCTGGTATCTTTCCATCACTGGGACACCAACAAAATCATATAAATCCGACAGTAATGCAGGAAATTAGGCTTCTCACCACTCACCAGAAAGATTCTCAACTCACCAGTTGAACCTTGGATCCAAAACCAGACCATTTCCTCTCAATGTCAAGAGTCTCATTTTTCCACTTTCACCATATTTTTCCCAACTGACTTGCCATTACCCACATCATTCAGGGTTTGAGAAGATCTAGTGCAAACACAACAAAATATTGGCCAAATGGTTGAAATTGCGCTGGCAACCCACCAATAAAAATGGTTCGTTCACCATTGACTGGCCAACTCAATGTAAACATGTCTGATTTTCCTGTTTGCATTTCAGTAAATTCAATATAGGCAGAGACTTTTCTGAGTGTTTTAATTCAAATATCTGTGCAGAAAACTAAAATATTGATTTTGAATTTATACTTTAGTCAAACTTGAGGAAATATACCCAGTATTAATGGGGATGTGGTGGGATAATGGTTATATCACAGGACTGTTAACCCAGAGGCCGATGTTAATGCTCTGGGAACACAGACTTGAATTCCAATATAGGAGATGGTGAAATCTGAATTCAGTTAATAAATTATAATCTAGTCTAATGGTGGCCATAATACTCCTGTCTCTTGTTGTTAAAGGCCATCTGGTTCACTAATGCTCTTGAGGGAAGGAAATCTGCCATCTTTGTCTGATCCGGCCCATGTAACTTCACACCCATAGCGATGTAGTTGACCCTTAATTTCCTTCAGAGATGGCCCATGAAAGTCACTCAGACAATTAGGGATGGTGTAAAAATGGGGGCCTCATCAGTGACACCCAGAGTCCAGGGAAGAAGAAAGGAAAAGATGTCCTGAGGAAGGATTAGCAGAAATGAATCACAAGGTAAAACCTGTCTGCATTGCCCAAATGGGAGAAAGTGAGCACTGCAGGAGGTCAGAGGCGAAGAGTGTGGTGCCGGAAAAGCACAGCCGGTCAGGCAGCATCTGAGGAACAGGAAAATCGACGTTTTGAGCATAAGCTCTTCATCAGGAATTGATCAAATGCCAAATCAAAATGTCTCAAGTGCTTCACACTGTGATCTACCCACATAAGAGTGCACGTTATACAAAGTGACTGGTTAGGTAGATAAACAGGATGGTCATTTGAATAAGCAAAGTCTTCCAAGCAACACCAAGTCAGTCAGGACTAATATTGAAATGTTACACAATAGCATGAAGATTTTACATCATTATCTTCAGACACATTGCTCCTGGCTGGATATCTACCTGCTCTTCCCTGTTCAAGGTAGTGACTTCCACAGACACCAACCATTCTCTGCAAGGCCATGTCCATTGACTGTCAGCATGTTACTGAACAATGAGAGTGGATACTGTTACTGTTGTTAGTGAAGCACAACACACACTCAAGGAACAAGAGGCACATTACAGCCTCTTTTTTTCTCACCCGGGTTCAATTCCCGCCTCAGGCGACTGACTGTGTGGAGTTTGCACGTTCTCCCCGTGTCTGCGTGGGTTTCCTCCGGGTGCTCCGGTTTCCTCTCACAGTCCAAAGATGTGCAGGTCAGGTAAATTGGCCAGGCTAAATTGCCCGTAGTGTTAGATAAGGGGTAGATGTAGGGGTATGGGTGGGTTACGCTTCGGCGGGGCGGTGTGGACTTGTTGGGCCGAAGGGCCTGTTTCCACACTGTAAGTCTAATCTAAAAAAAATCTAATCTAAAGACTCAACATTGAACTCCATACTGTTTGAGCCTGAGCACTTGCTAATCACATTCACCACACTCCCTACATCTTATTTGTATGTTATTATCTTTGCTCCAAGCAGAGAGAGCCTATTCTCTCCCTTTCTCACCTTATTTTACTTCTCTATTTTTCTTACACTATAACTAACAACTCCTTTGTCTTTTGCACTGGGTCTCCATGCCATCTATTCCTCTCGCTCCTCATCTGCTTCTGTTAAAAGTAGAGACACAACTATTTTCCAAGCCCTTTCAGTTCTGAAGAAGAGTCATGTTGGAACTCAAAATGTTTTCTCTCTCTACAGATGCTGCCAGACCTGCTGAGTTTCTCCAGCATTGCGTGGATTTGTTTCAGATTTGCAGCATCTGTAATATGTTGTTTCAATCTGAGCTTGTGCATTGCTGTTGATTGACTGCATCTGCTTCATTGAAAGGGGAACTTGATTCAAAAGTATGAACAAGGAATAATGTGAGCATCATCAACATGAAGTGTTGAAAGAGTTAACACATTCATTTCACTCAGATTAATTTTTTCAGGAATATCCTGAGAAGAATGAACAGGAAAGTTAAAGTTACAATTACAGTTCCTCAATTCCATGAACCATGACTAGTCTGCATTGAAAGATTAATCCACTAAAGTCACTTGGGTCCAAAGGGACATTTGATTTCCTGTTTAAGTTGTAATTAAGCTAACCACTGCTAAGCACATAGTTACAGGCAGGCAACAGTTTGCAGTCACAAACCAAGCAACTAGTTTATTTACTTGCTGGAAATTTATAAACACCAACACTTCCACGATCATTACAAATCAATAGCATTGTCCATGTGTCTTTCTGAGGACTAGAAGGAGCTTAAATTGTTATAATAAAATTCGAACTAAAAGCTCCTAAATCCCAAACTGCAGCTAATTTCTAATGGACAAAAGCCAAATATTGTTGTTCCCCCACAATAGCTCAGATTTCTGCAAATTAAAACCATTGATCCTGGGGAAATGTCTTTAACCTTTAATGCACCTTAAAGAAATAATTAATCACAGTCTATTTAAACTTTTTCTTTCCATAACTAAGATTTGTAATAATGTTGCAAAAATATTAAAATGAGCATTTCAACACATAAATTTTCAGTCTATTAATGTCAGATCTACCTGTATTTTGATAAATAGGCAATTAGGGTGCACAGTGCTTATTCCAAGGCTACTGTGATTTCTCTCATCTAAACATGAATGGAGATTGACTGATGTGGACAATGTATGAACCAATGTTCCAGTCAAGGTGATCCATTGTCACTTCAATCGGGTTTGAATGCTAACTTTGTGCATTAGAGCACTCAGATACATTTAACAAACTGGTGGCTTTTTCCATAGTTTAATTGTAGTTGTATCCAACATTGGGATCAGAATAGATGTCAGTAAAAACCAGACAAGGAGGTAACAGCAGAGGCTAACAGACATGTTGGGTCAAATGGCCAGTTTCTGCTCTATATATTCTTTGTTGACTGACAGGTTGAAAAATATTAAGATATGAATGGAATGTCGGTATTTCTCTCAAGGGGCTGGAAGAGAAAGGGGAAAGTTATGTTGCAGTTGATCTGAAACTATAGTGAGACATCAGTTTGCAAACTGCACTCACTTCTGCACACTGTACCTTAGAAACAGCATATTGGTCTTGATGAGGCTGCAACACAGATTCACTAGGCCAAAAAGATTCAATTATATCAATAGGTTGCATAGACTCGGAGTATGAAAGATTAAGAGGTGATCAAGATGCTTCAAGATGGTGATGAGAGAAAAAAAAAATCAGTGTGACTGGTGGGCAGGAGTTCAGAAGGAAAATGGCATTGCTTTGAAATTGGAGCCAGGCCATTCAGGGATGTATCAGGAAGACCTTCTTCATACAATGGCTAGTGGAAATTTGTAACTCCCTCCCCCTCAGCCCATTTTATCTGACCCAGTTTTCAAAGCTATATTTCTCCAGCTCCCTCTTGTTCACTTTTGTATATTTTTCTTTCAAAATATCTGGGCTGCTTCCTTTTGAAATGCTGTTATGGGATTTTCCCCTGTTTTAGGAGGAAGCTTTCACATCCTCACAAACTCCCCATGAACAAAAGATCCACACCTTTCAAATTACTTGCCACGGAGGGATTGGGAGGGTTTGATATGGATTGTGAAATTACTAATCCATTATTGTTGCATATGTTTAACATTTAACTATAAAAATGTCCCCCCATTGCAACTGCAAATGTGCTATTAGAATGTTCAATGATCTGCAAAATCTCTATCTTTACAAATCTACAAAAGAACTGGTGGTTTTACTGAATTCCAAGAATAGACTGAGACAATTTAACAGAAATCAGCAACAGAACATTACCCATGATATAGAACTACTTGTAGTGAGGTGTTAGTAGAAATGGTCCAGATTGTAAAGCCAACACTTTGTGATTGTAAATTACTATAGAATTAGAAAAATGAGGTGTTCTATTGGTACAGCAGGCTGGTATCTGTGCTCTGTGGCACACAGCAACAGAGATTGCCTTCATTCTGGAATGTCAACATGCACAAGGCAGGAGGAAAAAATCAAAAGGAAAGTCATAGTCAATTTTTCCTTCATAATTCCAAGAATAAGCAGCAGCACAGCCTGAAAGCAGTTCTGCCATTCAACCTCTCAGTTGGAAATAATGTGTAACAAAAGTCTCAGAACCAAAATAAACACAAAGTAAGTATGCAGTGCTGCTGGCACAAGTTCTTGTTTCACTGATGCTTCTTCTTACAATATTATTTCAGGGCAGGGAAACTTAATGGTCTCAGAGCAGGACAATATTTAATAAGACACTGCGTGAGCACCTCTGCAAAATAAGAGAAAATAAGTTACAAGTTGGTATAATTGAAAATGGAGGATCACCATTGACAGACACCCACAAAATCAGGCCCTTTAAAAACAGCATCCAAATTCTGAAAATAAATTTGCAAAATTCATTTTAGTTGTTCTATAGGAGCATGAACCTCTTAACATTAAAAACAAATTAAATAACTGTGAATGCAAAAAATCTAAAACAAAAACAGAAATTGCTGGAGAAACTCAACAGGTCTGGCAACATCTATGAGAAGAGAGCAGAGTTAATATTTTGTGTTCAATGATGTTTCTTCAGAACATTATTTGAGATGAATAGTTCAGTTTCTCTATGAACACAGTCTTGCAAGGGATGTCATAAAAATGCATACGTATTCAAAGAACATGCACAGAATGAACACTTCAACAGTCTCTTAACTACCTCCCAAATGCCTTGACTTTCACTGAATTCTTTAAGCACCAGTCATGGTGGAATATTGGTGAATGTGGCACCTATGTTGTACACATCAAACTGTAAAGATGAGCCAGGTTTAGGCTAGTAATGTTAGTTGAGCAAACAGCAATTATTATTCTGGAGGAAGAACCTCCTCTTCTTTGAGAAATGGCACAGAATTGGAACCATCAGCAGCAGCACCTCACACATGATTAAACTTTGTCTCTAAAGAGTGGAACCTGTGACAATGAGAAGCTCCTTCACTACAGTATTTACATTTAAACAGTATTACAGGCTCAAATCTTGCAGGTTAAATGTTCAACCTCTTATAAGGAGTAGGCAGTCAGCCTCTTTATATCCATTCAAGGAACGTGGATGTCACTGGTTGGACCCACGTCCCTAGTTGCCCCTTGAGAAGGTGGGGATGAGCTGCCTTCTTGAACTGCTGCAGTCCATGTGCTGTGAGTTTACCCACAATGCCCTTAGGGAGGCAATTCCAGGATTTTGACCCAGCGACTACTGAAGGAACGGTGATATATTTCCAAGTCAGGATAGTGAGTGGTTTGGAGCTTGAAGGCAGTCGTGTTCTCAAATATCTGCTGCCCTTGTCCTTCTAGATGAAAATGATTGCCAGTTTAGAAGGTGATGATAAAGGTGCCTTGGTGAATTTCTGCAGTGGATCTTGTGCCTTGCAGATAGTGGACAGCCTTGGGGGAGTCCAGAAATGAGTTACTCGCTGCTGCATTCCTAGCCTCTGACCTGCGCTTGTAGCCACTGCATTTTTTTGGCTAGTCCAGTTCAGTTTCTGTTCAACAGTAAACCCTAGATGTTTGTAAAGTGGAATCAGTGGTGGCAATGCCATTTAATGTTAAGGAGTGATGATTAGAAGCTCTCTTTTTGGAGATGGTCGTTGTCTGATATTTGTGTGGGACCCATGTTACTTCCAGTTGTCAGCTCAAGCCGGGATACTGTCCAGGTCTTGCTGCTTCAGTATCTGAAGATTCACAATCATCAGTGAACATTCTGACCTATGATAGAGGCAAGGTCACTGACGGAGCAGCTGAAGATGGTTTAGCTCAAGGACATTGCCCTGAAGAACTCTTGCAAAGATGCAGGACTAAGATTTTTTTAATTCAGTCATGGAATGCAGGCATCACTGGCTAGGCCAGCATTTATTTCCATTGCAGAGGGCAGTTAAAAGTTAACTACACTGTTGTGGGTCTGGAGTCACATGTAGGTCAGACGAGGAAAGGGTAGCAGTTTCCTTCCCTAAAACGCATGTGTGAGCCAGATGATTGAGATCTAACCAGCACAGACACTTTCGGTTGTGCTGGGTATGATTCCAATCAACAGAAGGTTTCCCCCTGATTCTCAGGACGTTAAGGCTCTTTAACACTGCACTCAGTCAATTACGGCCTGTTTGTCCTCGGTAGCCACTGCTACCTCACCTCTGTAGGTGACAACTGGAAGTAACATGGGTCCCACACAAATATCAAACAATGACCATCTCCAAAAAGAGAGCTTCTAACCATCTGTAATTGAGCCTGTGTTGCCATTTTATAAGGACACAGCCAATCTCAAATTCACTGTTTTGTCTGTACTGGTTACCCTTTACCGCCTTTTAGACATGAATCTATCCACCTCAATTAAAAATATTCAAGGCCCCCACTTACATCAGTCTCTAGAAAAGAGTCTTGACCCTGAGAAAATGTTCCTCATCTCCATCTTGAAGAAGAAAGCCCTTCAAAGAAGGGATCAAGAGTACTCAGAACTAGTGTATTCCACAAAGCAATTGATGTAAATCACTGATGACTTAAGCTGTGATCTAAGGTTTGAACTGATTCATAGTACAGCTGCCTTGTAGGACTATACTGGTATTGCAAAAACTTAAAAACAGAATTCCGTGCAAAGTGCACACAGAAACAGAAGTCGGTCATTCACTCTGTAGGTCATTGTCGATCACCTACTCCACACCACCATCCCCATTGTTTTCAATCATTACTCATCTCCAAAAACCTATCGATTTCCAACTTGAACCTGCTCAACGACTGAGCTTCGACAGCCTCTTGGGTAGAGAATTCCAAAGGTTCACCATTCACTGAGTCAAGAAATTCTTCTACATTTCAGATTCAAATATCCTGCCCTTTACTCTGGTACTGTATCCCTGTGTTTTTCACTCATTAGTCAGGGAAACATCTAAACACCATCCATGCTGTCATGTCCTATGAGATTTTTCCAAGTTTCAATAAGATCGTCTCTCATGCTTCTAAATGTTTAGAACACAGATACAGACACTTCATTCTCTCCTGGTAAGACAATCACTAAAATTAGTCTGGGGGAACAGTGCAGGAGACTAGACCTGGACACAATACTCTGGGTGTGGCCTCACCAAAGCTCTACACAACCGCAGCAAGACATCTGATCATGCAACATGCCTTCATTTATAAAAAAGACTAGATACTGGTCACCTGCACTAAAACAATGATATTCTAACCAGAAATCCACTGCAGTAGTTTTGGATCCCATGTTAAATTATACACAGGTAGAGTTTATGATCTGAAGGTACAGTTTATTGGAAAGAAGCAATTGTTTGAGAACTTGTCATATCATACAGAGACCTCATGAGAAATAGTAAATAAAAAATATTTTGTCATAGAACTGATTCGAGAATATTCAGACTAATTTGGAGCATGTAACTCATCAAGATAGAAGGCTTAAACTTTGGTCTCCAATTGCCTGTGGAAATTCCACTCCCCTTGGTCCACAAGGAAAGTTGATGCAAGATAAGATTCCTGTCTTTATTAGCAGAAATAAACAATAGCCAGAATTTTAAAATTATCTGAGTGAGTCAAACCAGAACTCAGACTAAAACATAATGAAATTATGATCATAAAATCTTGAAGTGATGCTGCTACATACCCAAATGATTAAATTTGTCTGCTGTATTTGAGACTGACCATTTTCCTTATTTAATCAAAGCAAACCCATGTGAATTCAGCACAGGGTCTGGTATATCTACTTTTTCATGTCACGCTCTCACTTTCTGATGAGATGGCATGGCCTGACCACAGTCCCTGCAGACCACACCCCTCCAGCCCCACGCTCTCCCGCAGATTTTCATAACCCCATTCCCACACCACAAACCACAGGCCAATTCTTCAACCAATTCACTGCTTAAACTCCACGGCCGTCTTAGATGCACAAGTCCACTTTCTCACTCCCCCTCTTCAGAGCCTGGGGCTATTTACAGCAAAGACATAGCAATAAGGTTAGACAGATTTCTCAGGCTAACTCGATGATAGATCCCAAAAAATGGGACACACCAGTTGAAGGGAAAAACATATTCACTGAATTAAAGATGGAAATGAATGATTTGATTACAGAGCAATGTTGACTGAACACTACAATTGTGAACTTATCACTGCAGTTGAATTTTGATGATTGAAATTTTGTATTGATGGGGCTCTCCTTGTTATTTAGTGAACTGATGTGAAATCCAAGCTGCTTTATTCTGACATGATTACCAGGCGGTGAAGCACTTACCTGGACAGCACTGATTGGGTTCACCCCCTAGATCAATTCCAGGAGACAGGGAGCTGCTGTTGGCAATGAGAGAGTGACAGCCATACAAAATCTTCACTAGATTTCTAGAAGGGAGTAACAGGGCAGGTTGGGGGTCACAAAGATGAAACAGAATGCAAAAGCTAGGGGTCATAGATTCAAACGAAGCAGCAGAAGCACAAGAGGAAACGTGTTGAGACTTTTTTTTAATGCACAGTGTGGTGGGTGCCTGGAATTTACTGCATTGTTTGGTCGTGGAGGCGGAGACCTACATGCTTTTAAAAACTCCCTGGATCTGCACTTTCAATGTTGTAAGCTGCAGGACTATGGGCCGTGTGCAGCAAGATGGGATTAGAAAAGGCATCTGGGTGTCTTTGGGTCAGCATGGACAAGGTGGGCCAAACTGCCCCTTCTGTGCTGTATCATTTCTATGGTGTGTTGGACAGCAAGATCTAATTCTGGGGAAGACAGAGTGTGACATTTCAATTCAATTTTTAAAAATCTTTAATACAAAACTAGCTTAATATTGACCATGTAGCTATTGCTGATGGGGTTTTTTTTGGAACAATCTAGTTCACTGATGTCCTTTAAAGAAGAAAATCTGCAATCCTTACCTGGTCTACCCTGCATGTGACTCCAGAATCAGCATTGTGGTTGACTCTTAACAGCCCTCTGGGCAATTAGGGATGGGCAATAAATGCTGGCCTAGACAATGACACCCATATCCTGTTAATGAATGCTTTAAAAAACCCTACCTTCCCAATGCCAGTTTCCTGAAACTGCTCCTCATGAGCTGATCACAATATAACTTGGAGATGCCAGTGTTGGACTGGGGTGGACAAAGTTAAAAATTGCACAACACCAGGTTATAGTCCAACAGGTTTATTTAGAAGCACTAGCTTTCAGAGTAGCGCTCTGAAAGCTAGTACTTCCACATAAACATGTCAGACTATAACCTCGTGTTGTGTGATTTTTAACTTTGATCACAACATTGACAGGTTCAGTTTGACAGCTTTTGGAAGACATTGAAAACTCCTGTGAATCATGTTTAATCTTTGAAGTAGAAATAAAGTTGATGGGAAGAGGGACAATTGGATTTCAACATCTTTAAGCACTTTCTCATCACTGGTGGATGAGGTTCCTATATTTCCAAATAAACCTGCACCAAGGATGTGCAGGTCAGGTGAATTGGCCATGCTAAATTGCCCACAGTGTTAGGTGCATTAATCAGAGGGAAATGGGTCTGGGTGGGTTACTCTTCAAAGGGTCAGTGTGGACTAGTTGGGCCGAAGGGCCTGTTTCCACACTGTAGGGAATCGAATCTAATTCAACCTGCCATTCTCGAAAAGGGACTGACTATGGTTTACAGAGAAAGGCACAAGATTCACCTCAAACATCTCAAGTAAATCTGCACTTACCCATTACGCTGCTCAAGAGACAAGAACTTTATAGCAAACTGAATGTGAATGTAATTTGCATGTGTTTAGCTTGAGCTGTGTGCAATAATATAGAAAGGAATATTTTGCCATTATGGCTTGTGACAAGCATTAACTGTGTTACAGTAACACAATAGATAGAAATAGAACATTCCAATCTACTGCCCAAACTGTCATACTAACAGAACACCATCCTTAATCAGTGTAGGATCTTAAATCAACATCATCTTGCATTATTATAGCACCATTAAAGTGACAAAATATTGACACGAGCCTTACAATGGGATAATAGGAACAGGGTCCTGGTCAAAAGGAGAATTTTAAGTAGTGCCTTTAAAAAGGAGAGGGGCACAGAGAGGTTGGGAGGTTTAAGGAATGAGTCCAATTCCAGTTGATGTCACAGCCACCCTTGACCCACATGAAGCAATGACTGAGGGAACACTGTAAAATCGGAGGATTGAATGAGGCCGTGGACAGATTAATAAACAAAAGATGAGGGTGTGAGTATCTGGGCTTTAAACTAGGAGCCAATGGAGCTGACTGATGCTGTTTGCATGGATGCGAATGAGGAAAAGGCAGGTGCATTACTGATGGTATTTTTCATTGATGCAAGCTTAAAATAATCATATCACTTTTCTCCCTCACTTTTTTTTTAAGTAGCGGCATTTCCTGGAATAGATGACAATGCCGGAGTTATAATCCCAGCAGAACTTCATAAATGCCCATCCTTACTATGACCAAGGGTTTGAGTGATTATAGGTTACTTTGATATGACGGAATCTCTCACACAATAAAACAGATAAAGTCAATTCAAAAGATGATGCTTTCCCTCTCACTTCTGCCACTTTGATTTCTGCAAAGTGGGTTTGATTGTGTTATCTTTCATCACATGCAACAACACTATTGATTGATGTGGACATTTTCTTATCAGGACAGATGATTCCTGACAACTTAATCTCTACCTAAAGTATTTTCTAACTATTCAGATTGGAAACTGGACAGTTCACAGCCCCATGACTGAACCTTTACTGACCCCTGGTCAACAACAGTGTTTCCAATTGTTCAAAATGGTTTTTTGGTTCCCACAGTTGAAGACTTCATACCGTTTTACCTTACAATAGGAAAAGGGCAATAGTCTGAGAAGGCAGAAAGTAGAACGCTAGATAAATCAGCTACTATTGATTATCTATTTGCTAATGCCTTTAGGGACACAGCAGGTAGCCTGGTTTGGCCACAATCACAAACAAAGCCAAAGGCTGAATTCTTTACTTAATGGTACATCCCAAAGAATGCCTGGGCATTTATTTGTGCTTATTAGAATTCCATCAATGAATATGCCATACAACTAAAGCATCTTGGGCATACAGAGCCTGCCAATTTTGTGAGAATCTTCCAATATAAGATTTTCTCTGTCAATCGATTTGATCTGGTCTTTTGTGGTGAACACCACCATTTTAAGTTAAAGAACACAACCCCCCATGAACCCTGCATATTCCAAGACACAGACATCAATCTTTGATTGTTCCTTTTTTGACAGACACTGCCTCACAAGGACTCTAAGATTTTCATGCTAACGGACTTAACGGCTCAATCACTTCGCAGGAAACCAGTGGGCAATTGACATCTGAATGTAATGTTACAGATTCCTAGCTGCCTTATCAGAAGATCTATCACATCTAAGTTAATTGTCAATATAAAAAAAATTACCATATAGTCTTTATTTTCACAAATGTACAGTCAAATTTTATATTTTAAAATTTTGTAAAATTTGCTTTTACAGTGAGTAAAGCACAATGAAGCACAACACACTTAAACCATAAATTACTCAACCAGATTTCAAAGTCTATTGCAAAATTACTTCAATACAACAGTGCAAACTTTCACATGGGTTATGTGATGTTGTTGTTTCGCGATGTGAAGCACCTTTGGCACCCTAACCCTAACTGTATTGCATTAACGAAAATTCTGACGAGCGTACAGAATTTTGTACAAAACAGATATTTAGAGACCGGAATCTTAGAAATTAGGAGTAAGATTGGATCTTTTGAGGCTGCTCTGCTATTGAACATGATAATGGCTGATCCTCTATTTCAATGCTATATTCCAACCCTCTCACTCGAATTTGATGATGGGGGTTGGGGGTGTGGTGTTTGGGCTTTCCTCAGCCGACATAGAAAGGAGAGGTGGAGCTGGTGTTGAGGGACCAAGTGAGATTCTCCACCACGTGGATGCCAAGAAATTTGGTGCACTTTATGATCTCCAAGGGGGAACCGTCAAAGTCCAGCAGACAGTGGTCGCTCCACGCCTTTCTGAAGTCAACAACCATCTCTTCCATCTTGTCCACGTACAGAGACAGACTGTTGGCTCTGAACCAGTCCATTAGCTGCTGCATCTCCTCCCTGTATGCTGACACGCCATTCGTGCTGATGAGACCCACCAACAGTTGTTTCAGCAACGAACTTGACGATGTGATTCGAGGTGTACATCACTGCACAGTCATGGGTCAGCAGGGTGAACAGCAGTGGACTGAGCACAGCCCTGGGGGATCCCCATGCTCAGTGTGATGGTGTTGGAGATGCTGTTCCCAATCCGGACTGATTGAGGTCTCCCAGTCAGGAACTCCAGGATCCAGTCACAAAGGGAGGTATTTAGGTATAAGTTAGTGAGCTGGAGCTATCGGCAATGCTGGTAGACAGAGGCAATTATGTGCTGGCTTGGCCTCTTCCTCACAGTTCCCAAGAATTCCACAACATATTTCAATTTTATAAGCCTGCTCCTATAATGTTTAAGATGTAAAGGATGCGAATAGGTTTGGAAACAGCCCCTATCCCTCTGCTTATTGCTTTCTGTTGGGCAACGAATGGGCATTTTAAAATTTACCACACTTACACGCCGAGGAAAATACACAATGTTTATGTTTATTTTCGACCGTTGCTATGGGGTGATGACTAAACATTTCTTTTCACCGTTTTATCTGGATGAAGCTTTATCAAAGTGCTTGGACACTGGCTAAGGTCATTGCATGCTTAACCCTAGGTCAACACTGACACAACTTCCTAAAAGAAGTCTGAAAGTCTGCCAAATTCTTTTGTCAAAACGTCCAGGTATAAATCATCTGGAATAGGTTATTCTCTGGAATACAAAAGATGAATACACAGTCAGCTGTCCAGATAATTAGTCAATTCAGATTGTAAATGTTGATACACTGTAATGAATGTCTTACTGTCCATTAGTCACCAAAAGATTGAAAGATTATCTAATGATCCTGACAATATTATTACACAGTGGAAGGTATTCATACAAGCCATGAGGAAACACTTTAACATAATGGCCATAAATCTGTGACAATTTAATGCACTTTAATAAATGAATAGATTGTGGGAACATGAACAAAGTGTCATTGACAGTTCCCTACATCTGTCAATGGGTGTTAGTGCTGATTATCCCATTTGTGGAGCTATGAATGGATGTTTCTGCCATCCAGAAACCAATGCATAATGCTCTCATGTTAATGGCCTTTTGCACCATGTACTTTCAATCCATGCACCATAAAAATTGAATACTAATTGTGGTACTGTCAAGCTCTGTCGCCAACCAGTTGTGACTTAAATCAAGTTCTCACCAGGTAGCTCACCATCACCTTCTCAAGAGCAACTAGGCACAGGCAGTAACCAAAACATCGACTCTCCTGCTCCTCAGATGCTGGCTGATCAGCTGTGCTTTTCCAGCACCACACTTTGTGACTCTGATCTCCAGTATCTGCAGTCCTCACTTTTGCACAGACAGTAAATCTTAGCCCAGCCACTGACACCCATCTTTCACCAGGGAATTTTAAAAAATTCATGAAGGCCTATTTGTTCAGAAGCCATCTAATTTTTCTTATAGTTATTTATTTTCACTAAAATTGTATAATTTCATCCACAAAAAATATTTAAGATCAAAGTTTTCATAAAATGATTGTGAGCCAAGTTTTATTTTTACTGAAAGATTTGGGGATGTTTGTTTTCTCTGGAATTAATGACCTGTTAATAAATTTGGTAGGAGCATGAAACTTGGATATTCAATATCCATGAATGCAATTTTGTTAATGACTTATTAAGAACAGACAATATCAAGCATTATCTCTATTTTAATTTAAAGAGAAATTTCATCCCTGTAGTGAAATTAAGAACACACTTCAACAATTAACCTCTAGTGATGAGGAAAACCATTTATTTACATTCAAATACTGTAAACCTTTAAGCTGTTGACAGCTTTAAGAGGAGCAGATTTTTAATTAAGAACTGCCTTTCCATTAATTGCTCAGCTAATACTTACATGAACTGTTTATTTTTTAAATCAAAAAGTGTAGTTAATGAGACATACATTTTTACATGCACTATCTAGAAGCCAACATTGTAGATGGTTATAAAAACCAAAAAAATTGTGGATGCTGTAAATCAGGAACAAAAACAGAAGTTGCTGGAGAAGCTCAGCAGGTCTGGCAGCATCTGTGAAGAGAAATCAGAGTTAACCGTTCAGCTCCGGTGTTCTAAGGAAGAGTCATCGCCCTGAAACTTTAACTTTGATTTCTCTTCACAGATACTGCAGCTTTTCCAGCAACTTCTGTTATTGTGTACAGTTTAGCTTTCCAGAGCACAGACAGCTGCAAACCTACATGTGTGGTTTGATACAAGTATGCTCATAGTTTCTTTCCATTGAAGTGTGAAGATTGCTGGGCTGGCTCTTTGGTATTGTTGCTGATCAGTCTGGATCATGCACAGCCAAGAGTCAATTTGACATTGGACCAATATCTTCTGGAAGAGTCAATTATTTGTTGTGTTTCACTTGTTGAATGTACAAATTGGCAATGAATAAAAAACATGATCAAACCATGCAATTAATTTGAAATGGCTTAAAATACAGAAATAGCTTTGAAATATTCTTGTAGTTATTTACTTTCCATTTCCAAACATTGTTTTGGGGCAAAGTGGAAACAGCCAAAGAAAGGGGATCCATTTTTTGACCTCACTAGATTTGCAAGTGTCAAAAAAGAGAATTTGCCATTGTAAAACAAATTGAAACAAGCAGCGAAAAGGTAAATTTTTGAGGAGAAATCAAAGTAAAATGTCATTTCTGGGTAATCAGGGGAACATCTATTTCTACTGTACCTTTAATGTGAAAAACGCCCCAAATAAGGCAGGGCATAAGGGCATTTAAATATAACATAATGCTGCTTTGAGAGCACAAATTAAACTACTAATGACCCCAGGGCGATATTTATGTCCCGACCAAACTTCAACCCTCATTCAACTCAATAAACAGACTAACTGATCGGACATCTCATGATGTTTGTGGGACATTTCTCTGCAGCAAACGCCTACTGCTTTTCCAAACACATCAACAGCCCGAAGCAATTACACACCGAAGACATTGAGGGAAAGCTTCCTGGAGAAATCACAGTGAATTCATGAGGTACATCTAAATCAGTCGGCAAGTTCACAAGCTTGAGAACTTCCTAATTGATTTATTCTGCTCTTTCACTTGCAAGTTCACCAGTTGTTTCATGATCCTCCATTTTGCAAATTGGGTGAGATCCTGTGGTTTTGATTTCTTTCAACTGCAACTGAATTCCAGCATTCGGGATGTGAGAGAGAGAGGGAGAGAGAGAGAGAGAGAGACAGAGAGAGAGAGAAAAAGAGAGTGAGAGAGAGAGAGAGAGAACCTTTTGTTGTCCTGATCGCTTTTTTGTCTGGTTTTCAGCTCTCAGAGTGAAAGATGGTCTTTCTTTAACTGCAACATAGGAATGACTAGAGGATAGTTATTCAACAGTGACCTCAACAGCATTCTAATGGCCAATCCCAGGCTGGTAGCAAAGAGAAGCTCAGTTCCACTAGTTACTCCTATTTGGTTGAAACTGGCTTTGATCCCTACTCTTGTATATTCTACAAAAGGGGTAAAACACAATGTGTCTCCATGTTGGGACAGACATGCTGGTGAGCAGGAGTCATCAACCCCCTGCTATCTTTATAGCTACAAGTGATCACTGTACAGTTTGTTTGGTCTCTCTGCACCCCCATCCTTTAAGCCACTTGTGGTCCCTTTGTAATCAGTAGGTGTAGCATTCCATGGGTGAGCCATTCTCTCTCCAGACAGACACTTAATTTATATCTACTGCCAGTTTTGGCTGTACCTTAAAGAGCACATTTTGGAATTAGAAGTTAAAAGCACCCACAGTCCTGTGGCCATGACAGAGTAAAGAGGCTGGTGGTAACATCATAACAGAACAGTTCTCATTTTTATTTCTGAGTTGCTCCAAAATGTTTTTAATATGCATTCCTTCTCACTTCAATTTTCCTTTTTGGTCTTTCTTGTTCTCACATCAATGCAATCTTTCTTTATCTCTTTATTTCTCTTTCTGATTTGATGTTAATTTACTTTCCTTTTCCATTGTTACTCTGTTTCTAAATTGGTTCCATCACATTGGTTAAGGACATATGCCATCAGTCCCATCATCCACCAAAGCCATCGTTTCTTTGTCGTTGGGATTGCGCCAATAGCAGCTCACTCATCAACCCAGTTACATCATTATTCACACTCTGGCTGAACAGCTCAGGAACAAATGTCCACAACTCTGTGGCATAACCTGCTTTAATCAAGATCTAGCCCATGACAAAGGCTAGTTCAAAGTTTGAGAGAAGATTTGTAGCTCAGGTGCTCGTTGTTGTGGTTTGGTTCGCCGAGCTGGGAATTTGTGTTGCAGACGTTTCGTCCCCTGTCTAGGGGACATCCTCAGTGCTTGGGAGCCTCCTGTGAAGCGCTTCTGTGATCTTTCCTCCGGCATTTATAGTGGTTTGAATCTGTTGCTTCCGGTTGTCAGTTCCAGCTGTCCATTGCCCCTGGCCGGTATATTGGGTCCAGGTCGATGTGCTTATTGATTGAATCTGTGGATGAGTGCTATGCCTCTAGGAATTCCCTGGCTGTTCTCTGTTTGGCTTGTCCTATAATAGTAGCGTTGTCCCAGTCGAACTCATGTTGCTTATCATCTGTGTGTGTGGCTACTAAGGATAGCTGGTCGTGTCGTTTTGTGGCTAGTTGGTGTTTGTAGTATGACGACATCAAGATGTTGAGTAGCAATTGCTGAACATTTCCTTTAAGCAACCTTACATTCACATTCTATGATGTATTTCAGTCATGCAAAGCTGGAAGTAACTTACAAAAACTTGTAGCCACCATTAATGTTTCATTGTTTTGACTCAGCTATGTCACCCAAAAAAAAAAATCCGCATCTATATTCAAAACCATAGTTTTGTCAAATTTCAATAAATGGACAATAACCTTACAAAATCTAACCTGCTTTAGCACAAACACTAGTTTACTTACAGATACCAAGAACAAAATTATGCTCTTGGAAAGAATGTTTCATTCAACATATTGGCAACATAGTCAAAATCTAATGGAGATAAAATTTAGGAAATTCTTAATGAGAAAAATTTTATTTTACATCAAATGGAAACTTTTGAAATGATTGTGCCTTAGGTGAATTTTGACAGGAAATTAACTTGCTCGGTATTAAAGCAAAATAAGCCGGGAACATTTTCTGACTGTCAGGCTTTTCTCTAAATTCAGTGTTATGGTTGGATCAGGAATCCTGTTCAAGAGAAGTAAATGGGAAGTGGTTAGATCTGTTGGAATTCTGCTCTTAGGTCAGGTATGTGTTTATCTCCATGAATGTAATTTAAAACCTCATAGCAACTGCCTTGACCCATATAATTAACTTAAACTGTACATGTGGAAGGAATAATGATGTGTTTGTGAGACGTCTCAATTGTATTTTATTTTAAAAACATAATTTTCTTTTTAAATTCCAATTTCTAATGTTCTTTCCTCTTTACTTTCACCTTAAGATAATGACTTACATCAGCTTGTCATTCTACAGACACTGGTACCTCAGTCTTGTGATTATTTCTCTCTTTATCCTGGGGATGAGAGTCCAATTTTAGCAAATGGTGATGGTTCCCATGGCAAGAGGTAGAAAAATTCAGCATGTTTGAAGTCGAACAGTTTCTCAAAGTGACCTGCCTGATACGTTCAGGAAAAGTCTCAACCTCGAATCAAAAAGCTGAACCAGGCAGCAACACAGGGTTTCAGGAAACAGGTCATGGTTGACCAGTGAACTACTGTGTTGATGGTATTGAAGGAGGTCACTGTGTTGGGAGGTGTCAAATTCACCTCCAGATAATACTGAATGTCTTGTATTATTGCATAGATCTCACAAAAGGCACAATACAATGAAAACAGGTAGATGACCTAACAACAAGTGGCACTATAGTAAAAAGGTCTCCATCTTATTTTCAGTCAGTCGAGCAGATGACAAAGCAGATGAACTAATGGCACAGATGATGGTGAATGATTATGATGTGGCATACATCACAGAGACTTGGTGACGGGGGGGGTCAGGACTGGCAGTTAAACCTTCAAGGATTTTCAACTTATCGAAAAGACAGGGAGGTCGCCAGAGGGGGTGGGGTTCCCTTGTTAGTTAAGAACAAAATTAAATCTATGGCACTGAATGACATAGCGTCAGGTGATGTGGAGTCTGTGTGGGTGGAATTGAGGAACCACAAAGGCAAAAAAACCATAATGGGAGTTATGTACAGACCTCCTAACAGTGGTCAGGAGCAGGGACGCAACATGTACCGGGAAATAGAGAAGGCATGTCAGAAAGGTAAAGTCACGGTGATCATGGGAGACTTCAATATGCAGGTGGACTGGGTAAATAATGTTGCCAGTGGATCCAAAGAAAGGGAATTCATGGAATGCTAACAGGATGGCATTTTGGAACAGCTTGTCATGGAGCCCACAAGAGAGCAGGCTATTCTGGACCTAGTGCTTTGCAATGAACCAGACTCTATAAAAGATCTTAAAGTAAGGGAACCCTTAGAGGCAGCAATCATAATATGGTAGAGTTCAGTCTGGAGTTTGAAAGAGAGAAGACAAAATCGGATGTAATGGTGTTACAGTTAAATAAAGGTAATTATGAGGGCATGAGAGAGGAACTGACGAAAATAGACTGGAAGCAGAGCCTAGTAGGGGAAACAGTAGAGCAAAAATGGCAGGAGTTTGTGGGTATAATTGAGGACACTGCACAGTGGTTCATCCCCAAGAAAAGAAAGATTATCCGGGGAGGGATTAGACAGCCATAGCTGACAAAGGAAGTCAGGAAATGTATTAAAGAAAAAGAGAGATCCTATAAAGTGGCCAAGAGCACTGGGAAATCAGAAGATTGGGAAGGCTACAAAAACAAACAGAGGATAACAAAGAGAGTAATAAGAAAGGAGAGGATCAAATATGAAGGTAGGCTAGCCAGTAATATTAGAAATGATAGTATAAGTTTCTTTCAATACATAAGAAACAAACGACAGGCAAAAGTAGACATTGGGCCACTTCAAACTGATGCTGGAAGCCTAGTGATGGGAGATAAGGAAATAGCAGGAGAACTTAACAAGTACTTTGCATCAGTTTTCACAGTGGAAGACAGGAGTAATATCCCAACAATTAAAGGGAGTCAGGAGGCTGAGTTGAGTATGGTTGTCACTACAAAAGAGATAGTGCTAGAAAAGCTAAAAAGTCCTAAAATTGATAAATCTCCTGGCCCCGATGGGATACATCCTAGAGTTCTGAGAGAGGTAGCTGAGGAAATAGCGGAGGCATTGGTTGAGATCTTTCAAGAGTCACTGGAGTCAGGGAAAGTCCTGGATGATTGGAAGATCGCTGTTGTAACCCCTTGTTCAAGAAAGGACCAAGACAAAAGATGGAAAATTATAGGCCAATTAGCCTAACCTCGGTTGTTGGTAAAATTCTAGAATCCATCATTAAGGATGAGGTTTCTAAATTCTTAAAAGAGCAGAGTCTGATTAGAACAAGTCAACATGGATTTAGTAAGGGGAGATCATGCCTGACAAACCTGTTGGTATTCTTTGAAGAGGTGACAAGAAGGTTAGACCAGGGAAACCCAGTGGATGTGGTCTATCTAGACTTCCAAAAGGCCTTTGATAAGGTGCCACACGGGAGGCTGCTGAGCAAGGTGAGGGCCCATGGTGTTTGAGGTGAGCTACTGGGATGGATTGAAGATTGGCTGTCTGACAGAAGGCAGAGAGTTGGGATAAAAGGTTCTTTTTCAGAATGGCAGCCGGTGACGAGCGGTGTCCCGCAGGGTTCAGTGTTGGGGCCGCAGCTGTTTGCATTATATATTAATGATCTGGATGAAGGGAGTGGGGAAATTCTAGCAAAGTTTGCAGATGATACGAAGTTAGGTGGACAGGCAGGTAGTACTGAGGAAGTGGGGAGGCTACAGAAGGATCTAGACAGTTTGGGAGAGTGGTCCAGGAAATGGCTGATGGTATTCAACGTGAACAAATGCGAGGTCTTGCACTTTGGCAAAAAGAATAAAAGCATAGACTACTTTCTAAACAGTGAGAAAATTTGTAAAGCCAAAGTACAAAGGGATCTGGGAGTGCTAGTCGAGAATTCTCTAAAGGTAAACATGCAGGTTGAGTCCGTGATTAAGAAAGCGAATGCAGGCCCCATTTGGAGTACTGTGTCCAGTTTTGGTCACCACCTCTTAGGAAGGACATACTGGCACTGGAGCGTGTCCAGCGGAGATTCACACGGATGATCCCTGGAATGGTAGGTCTAACATATGAGGAACGGTTGAGGATCCTGGGATTGTACTCATTGGAGTTTAGAAGATTCAGGGGAGACTTAATAGAGACGTACAAGATAATACATGGCTTGGAAAGGGTGGACGATAGGCAATTGTTTCCATTAGGTGAGGAGACTAGGACCAGTGGACACAGCCTTAGAATTAGAGGGGGTAAATTCAGAACAGAAATGCGGAGACATTTCTTCAGCCAGAGAGTGGTGGGCCTGTGGAATTCATTGCCGCAGAGTGCAGTGGAAGCCGGGACGCTAAATGTCTTCAAGGCAGACATTGATAGATTCTTGTTGTCTCGAGGAATTAAGGGCTACGGGGAGAATGCGGGTAAGTGGAGTTGAAATGCCCATCAGCCATGATTGAATGGCGGAGTGGACTCCTTGGGCCGAATGGCCTTACTTCCACTTCTTAGGTGTCTGGTCAGTTCAGTTAAGCAGCTCAGTGCAGCCAAACAGCAAATTACAGTTTGTGTATAATATGATGGTAATCTAAGCAAGTGTAGCACTCAGACAATATTTGTAAGTCTGAAATATGATATCAATTGTATTATGGTGGCACAAGTGGGCATTAAAAGCTGGTGGCAGTGGATTGGTACTAAAACTGATCACAGTAAGCTGGTACCAAAGGCCAGAAAAGTAGCTGTGAAAAGTTACTTTCTTAACAGCCTCCATTGCCTGGGAAGGATTGGTTTGGCTGAAGTGCCTATCTCCATGCTGTAGGTCTCTATGACTCCTGCTCAAGGTCTGATCTGAAGTTACAACTGCAACCAAGACTGATGGTGACAGCTACTGAAGTGAAAAGATTTATGGAGTACTTTCATTTTTCACAGGAAAAAGGTCAACATTGATTCAATTTAAAGAGCTGCAGTTTTAAATGTGCTAAAGGACATCTCTGTCGGAAGACCGTCATAAATAGATGGAAAAGCTAAAGCCATTTTTACATTCAAAGGGCATACAGGTTCACAGTTGTCAGCCTGTTCCACCTTCTCATTCCATCGGAAAAAGTACAAAAGCCAGAGAGAGTATGCACAACGTCCTTCATTAGTTTTTGATACTAACGCCACTTACAGGCTCAAGTCTGCTACTGTTAAATCAAAAAACAAATACAAACCAGCCAAAGATTTCACACTGCAACACAGATTCTGTCTCATCGGCTAATTTTAAAGAATCATAACACATAAAGAAGCACACTGAGGCCGCTTAGCAAACACTTAAACATGGACTGACATTCCATTGAATTGAATTGAATTTATTGTCACATGTACCAAGGCATAGTGGAAAGCTTTGTCATGTGAGCAATACAGGCAGATCACAGAGTTAACTCGCATTGATAGTAAATAATGGGTAAACAGCGGCAAAAACAAAAACACAGGTACAGGTGAATGTTAAGAGTTTGTGAGTCATTCAGTATTCTACGAAGAGTAGGGTAGAAACTGTTACGAAACCGGCTGGTGCGCGTGTTCAGGCTTCTGTACCTTCTCCCCGATGGTAGAGGTTGTAGAAAAACATTGCCAGGGTGGGATGGATCTTTGAGAATGCTGGCAGCCTTTCCTTGACAGCGGGCCTGGTAGATGGATTCTTTAGATGGGAGGTTGGCCTTTGTGATTGTCTGGGCCGAGTTCACCACTCTCTGTAAATGTCTCTGATCGTGAATGGTACAGTTGCCATACCAGGTAGTGATACATCCAGACAGAATGCTCTCAATGGCGCACCTATAAAAGTTGGCAAGGGTATTCGCCGTCATGCTAAACTTTCTCAGCTGCCTAAGGAAGAAGAGATGTTGTTGGACCTTTGTAACCAGTGCATCCACATGAAGAGTCCAAGAAAGCTTGTTGCTGATGACCACTTCCAGGAGCTTGACACTCTCCACTTGTTCCACCTCTGTGTTGTTAATGTGTCGGGGGGGGCATGAGTAACATCTCACCGAAAGTCAATAATGAGTTCCTTGGATTTGCCGGCATTGAGAGCTAGGTTGTTCTCAGTGCACCATTTTTCCAGGTCTTCCACCTCCTGTCTGTAGTCTGTTTTGTCACCATCTGAGATCTGACCAACTATGGTGGTGTTATCAGCAAACTTGTAAATGGCATTAGTCTGGTATTTGATGACGCAGTCATGGGTATACAGTGAGTACAGTATGGGGCTGAGTACACACCCCTGGGGTTTCCAGCGGTGAGTGTTAGTGATGATAAAATATTGTCCCAATCTTCACTGATGTGGCCTGTGGGTCAGGAAACTGAGGATCCATTTGTAGAGAGTGGGGCTTAGTCTGAGGTCACTAAGTTTAGTAATCAGTCTCGAGGGGATAATAGTGTTGAATGTTGAACTGTAGTCAATGAGTTGGATTCTTATGTAGCTGCTCTTGGTGTCAAGATGTTCTAGGGAGGAGTGAAGGGCAAGTGACATGGCATCTGACATGGATCTGTTGGTCCAATAGGCACATTGGAGTGGGTCAAGAGTAGTGGGGAGGCTGGAGTTGATTAATGCCATGACCAGCCTTTCAAAACATTTCATAACCACCGATGTTAGGGCCACTGGGCGGTCGTCATTGGGACATGCTGCATGAACCTTCTTAGGCACAGGGATGATGTTGGCCTCTTGAAACAGGCAGCGACAGTGGCCTGCTGCTGGGAGAGGTTGAAGACGTCCCAGAAGACCTCCGGCAGTTGATCTGCGCAAGCTCTGAGTGCACGGCCTGGTACTCCGTCTGGTCCCATCGCTTTCCTTGGATTCATACTAAAGAAAACTGATCGGACCTCTGATGCAGTGACTGTCATTGACATTCTGTCAGAATTCCAATCATCTTAGGGATGAATTCATCCTCACTTATGAGCCATAGATCATAGATAAAGAATGACAGGCTGTTACTCTGGGGAATGAGGATTGTGAAGAATTAAATCCTTCAGCATTTTCAGTCATGATGACAAAGATCCAGACAAGATTTTCCTAGTTTGAGATGATCAGGTTAGGATGTAAGTTAGTTTCAGCTTACACAGGCATAAATTCATGTAATTCTGCTAACAACCAGATGAAACTATCAACTGTTTCATCAGCGAGTATCAATGCACGGCTATGGAATGTGATTTCACTGGAGCCAACTTACCTGTGGGGTTTATGGAATTGGTCAATACTACCACATCCATTAAGTTGAAACAATCGTCACAGAACAATAGCACCTTCAAGTGTCTACCTCTGCAATAACTATTGTAGGCATCAATAGATTCAGATAAACATTCAAATCTTGTTTGAAATATTGGATGTTCCATCAACCAAGAGAATGTCCAACGTTTTATGACATGTCCAAGCTCTGTTCAACAAGAAACATTGGCCCTAAGATGTGAAAAACCCAAACTGCAAAACAATGCAACATGTAGAGAAGGTGCTACCAAGGAACTATGGCAAAAACATTCTCAGATGTCTATCCACAGCCCTAATGCATGTCAATGAAATCCAAGAGGTAAGTGCAGCATTACAGCTGACAGACTCCAGTCAAGCAACTACACGTGGTCAATGTAACACATCACATGGACTCCATCCGAAAAGCTAAAGCCTTTACTTCCATTCAAGTGACGAAGCCCAAAGCAATGGACAATGTGTACTAGTTTCCAAAACTGTCATGGTACAAGTGCAAACATCATCCCTTTATGTACCTTACAATGAGAGGTACTCAGGAAATTGGCACAATGTGATGCAGACCATTTGTGATAAACTCATTGCTTACAATGGATCTGACATTCCTTGCATTGGCATCATCCATCAGTATAGCTCCTCAGAATGGACACCTGAAACCCTTCATATTGTTGATACAGCAGGAGCATTTATCATTGGTTGACCAGCATGCACATGTCTATATATTGTTACAATTCATGACATAGTGAACACATCAATTTTAACTCTGAAGATTCCAGACTGAAACACTGAGTCTATCCATGACCTGACTAACTTCAACCCAAGTTTGATTCCAACGGGAATTTTAAAAGTGATGCAGTATTGTATTTAAAGTCCACCTTGGAAGCTCTGTAATCACATTCAGGATAAGCTTAATTGGTTCCACAGAACAAAACAATATCATTTACAACATTAAGAATCACACTGCCTGGTGCAATTCCATTACTTGGATATTGAAGAAAGATAGCACTCCATGTGTGTGTTCAATCCCAAGGAGACTGATGTCCTCCAAGACTCCACCTTGGAAGAGATGAATCCCAAATTCTCAAGCATCAAACATTTATTACAATTCTCAAAGTCAAGAATTGGTATTGGTCCTTTCATCTTTCTCAGGGTCACAGAAGCTGTCAACTTTTAAAGCTGCCTTCAGGATATACTGCTTTCCCTGATTTCCATTTGGATTATCCAGCACCGAGGATATAGGGAAGGTGATAGCCTAGTGGCATTATTGTTAGGCTATTAACCTAGAGAGCTGAAAATGTGTTGCTGGAAAAGCGCAGCAGGTCAGGCAGCATCCAAGGAACAGGAGAATTGACGTTTCGGGCATAAGCCCTTCTTCAGGAATTAACCTAGAGACCCAGGTAAATGCTCCTGGGACCCAGATTCAAATCCTGTTGTGGCAAATAGTGGAATTCAAATTCAATGAAAATATTGAAATGAAAAGAATTTAATGATAGCCATGAAATCATTGTTGATTATCGAAGAGAAACGTATCTGGTTCATTAATGCCCTTTAGGGAAGGAAATCTGCTGTCCTTACCTGGTTTGACTAACATGTGACTCCAGACCCACAGCAATGTGGTTGACTCTTAACTGCCTTCTGGGCAATTAGAGATGGGCAGTAAATGCTGGTCTAGCCAGTGATGCCCATATCAAAATAAAATTCCAGCAATACATTGAGAATCTGTTGTTTCTGCATTGCTGTATTACTACGGTTAGAGAGTGCATAGGGTTAGATAAGAGGAGATTTGCTTTAAGTTCTCAAAGCGCAGCAGGTCACCTGCTGCGCTTTTCCAGCAACACATTTTCAGCTCTGATCTCCAGCATCTGCAGTCCTCACTTTCTCCGTTAAGTTCTCAAAGACATGAAAGTTCTGGACAGAGTAGAGAGAGTAAACTGTTCCCAATCATTTTAGGATCAAGAACGGGATGTGGCAGACAGGGTAGTTTGCAAAAGGAATAAAAATGATGTGTGAAAAACTGCTTTTCAGGCTGAGTGTGGAATGTATTACCTGAAGATTTGGTGGGGGCAGGGTCAATTGAAGCATTCAAAAGGACATTAGATGATTATTTAAATAGAGGTAATGTATGGGTTATGAGAAATAGGCAGGAGAATGACACTAAGTTTGGAGCTCCAGTACAGATATGGTGCACTGAATAGCACAGAGCAGAAACTAGTGGCCTAAATGTTTTTACAACAACTTTAAAACAATATTTTGTACAGACTATGTTGAGGTGGAATCAGGTAATTACTTTACAATGTAACATAGTGAACATATTATGGAGAGACAAGACATTTAAACATTTTAGTAAGCACTCCAGGGACAAATATACATTGAATAAACAACTGGTATTACAGTACAGCTCACCTATGGTAATACCAAGTATAATTTTCCTATTGATTTTCGCAAATACCAACCATTTGTAATGCCACAAAGATAAACTAAAACACTGCAGCAGTAGTTGTTAAATGCAGTCTGTTCTGGTATAACGCAATAGTTCTGTACCTGTGCAATCCCACGTTAGAAATTGTGTAATAGCAGCATCATTTAAACCAATGGGACCAGAATCATGTTATGGCCAATACAGGTAAGGCAAACTCGCATTCTACAAATAAAGGTCTAAATTCTTCAATTGTGTCAAAGCCAATTTGTTTTGAAGAAACATGTGCTATTGCAGAACCGACTGTATCTCAATCGTGGCAGCAGCATACACAGTGCTCTTCTATGTCAGTGAGCTGAGCTAATGTCTAGTGATCCGAACTAGAGAGAATGATAAGAGAGTGAGGGCTCAAACAGCTACTATTTATGAGCAAATAAATGGAAGCGTGAGAGATGTAAAGAATGAGAAGGATAAAGAGGAGGAAATGAATGGAAATGAAACCAGAGAAACAGAAATAAATTAAAGGAGGACAAAGAAAGGAAGAAAGAAGGAAAGAGTAAATTATAATGGAAAGGGATCTCAGCATTATTTTGTGTTAATACTTGATTGTCATTAACTAATAAGGTGGTAGGTTTTCAGTAACAGCAAACACTGTTGTCAAATATCGAAGGAGGAGTTCAGCAAAAAGACTACTCATTGTGATTTCATTCTGAAAGAACCACAAATAACTCCTTTGTGTGATGGACCATTGAGTGTGAACCTCAGGTTATTAATTAACTGTAACAGTGCACGATGCATGCAGTGCTGACAACCTGGGGGCACAGTGATAAAGTGATCTCTGTCAATAATTTGAAATTTATGAAGTGTTTGACCCTTTTAGTCTAAGGAATTTTAAACTCATGCATTGAACTTCCAAAGTAATGGGAGAACAATGTTTGCCCACATTGTACATACAGAATTAGCACTGTTTAACGTGTGGAGTTTTGCAAACTAATTCTTGATAACTGGAAGTTAGAAAATGATGTTTAGAAATTCTGCACAGACAGAGCAAATGCAATGGACTATAACAGCTTCAATGCCACCACCACATCAGTCTTATCCAAAAATGGATTTGAGAGAGATTGCACAAGAAGAGCCATGGTCTTATCAAACAGCAGAACAAGCTCATAGGGCTGATTGGTGTAATCTTGCCCCCAAGTCCCCTGTTCCTTTTTATCACCACAACTTGCGTCACCATAGCACCTTTAATCTAGAAAAAGGTTCCATGTTATTTCAGATAGAAATGGATAAAAAATTTCCAAGGCCAATATGGAAATGGGACAAGTCAGGAAGTGTCATCACAATATCAGTCCTGATTAAATTATGACAGATGAAAAGTTTTATTTTAAATCATTATCTCATGGGTGGGACTGTATTCAGCTGCCTCCAGAATTCCTACCAATGGCTTCTCTTTCAAGTCCAAGACTGTGACCTTCCAGTGGCTCCTAAGGATCTAATTTTTTGTCCACATGCTGTCCGTTGGTGATGTCATGGCAAAACACATCAATTTCTACACAGATGCTGCTGTACTCACTACTACTTCTCTCAATCTCTCCACTGCCAGCATTTATTACCCATCCCTAATTCCTCTTTAACTGAGTGGCTTACTGGACCATTTCAGGGGACAGTTTAAAGTCAACCGCATCGCTGTGGGGACTGAGGTCACATGTAGACTAAATCAGGTAACGATGCAAGATTTCCTTCCCTGAATAACATCAGAAAACTGGATGTGATTTTCTTTTTGTCTCCCAGATAAGCAATATTTCAATTTAAAATATTTAATCCTTGTGTTAAATTCTGCCATATCCTGGTCCCTCCCGATATGAAAGAATGAAATGACGCTTTTATAGAGCACTGTGTAACCCAGTGGAATGTCTCAAAGTGCTACAGAGAATGAATTCCTGTTTAGAGAGTAATAAGTGCTGGGATGTAGACTCACATCCGATCCCAACAAGGGCCAATGAAACAGTTCTCATAGGTATCAATACCCAATGCTGTTCTTCAAGCTTTGGTTGTATGTTTAAAACTGATAAGAGCAAGGGAAATGCCTAAAGCCAGTGAAACGCAAGAAAAACCATCAAACTCCCTGTTGTGCAGCTGAAGTGAAATGATTTACATTGCAATGAACCTTCCTGTAAAAGGAAACTCATTCCCTGCTGCATTCTGTCAAATAAATGCAACAGTTTATCATAAAAATGGAGGGATTTAAAACTGCATAGAATGTTTGTTTTGACTGTATAAACAACATCTTTTTTTTAAAACATTTCCATAAACAATCATTACAATCCAGACTATACCTTAAGTTTATTGCCTTGACTGTAGAATAGAACCACTGACGATGCAGTTCTCTCTCAGTGTGAAATGTGAATTCAGAAACAACCCTGTCACCTCAATGACTGAGCCAAACTGACAACTTTGAAATAGTTCACACTATATCTCTCAATTATGTCCAATACTTTTCATTTGTCATCATATTTTCTTCACAAAACTTGTGAGTACTGGAACGATTAATTAACTGTGATAATCCCTTACTAATAGCTACAATTGACTCTTCAAAAGGAATCAAATGTCTTTTCACATTCCTTGATGCAGTTAATCTGAAGTGACAGGATGATTACAATAAACTGCATGCGTATCTGACAATTTGAAGGAATGATGATACATGGAGCTGCAAAATAAAGGGTGGCACCTGAATTATAGATAAACTGGAGAGAACTGAGACTTGGAAAGAAGGCAATGACAATGAGTGTGTGAGGGAGAGTCATAACGAAGAGACAGCAAGAGATAAATTATAATTACAATATAATTTAAAGATGAATCAGTACATTTTAGAAGAAATGCTTTAAGTTAGGTTCATTTTTGTGTCATTTAGAGCCAAGCTAATTCTGGTAGAGCTATGACACTGGTATCTAACTAACAATGCGGAAAGCTCCTCTGTCAGGTCTTGGCTACAAACAGCAGGCCAATCCAATGCTGTCAATTGCTATCTCATCATGCCATTCTCAATCATCAATATGATAAATGGCATTGCTTTCTTGTCCCACTTACTCCGCAGCAGACTGTCCACTGATGCCAATTTGGAATTTTGCCAAGAGCACTTGGTTCCATACCTCACGACAGCCTTGGTCCAAACATGAACTTGAAAGGCTATAATGAGAGTGACTGCCCTTGACATCAAGGTTGCATTTGACCAAGTGTGGCATCAAGGAGCCCGAGAAAAACAGGGGTCAACAGACATCAAGTGGAGAACTCGCTGCTACTTGCACTCACATCCAGGACAAAGGAGGATAGTTATTGTTGTTGGAAGCCAATCGTCTCAGATCTAGGACATCACTGCAGGACTTTCTCAGGGGACATTTGTAGGCCCAACATCAGCTTCAGTATTGATCATTTCTCCATTGTAAGGTCAGAGGTGGAGATGTTTGTGATGACTGCGCAGTGTTCAGCTCAACTTGTAACCAATCGTGCCTGATTTGAGCGTATAAGATACAGTAAGGTCTTTACAGGAGCCTTTACAGGAAAAGGATGTTTCCTCTTATGAGTGAGTCTGGAGCTAAGGAGCACTATTAAACATTAGGGATTGCCCTTTTAGGAATATTCTTAAGGTGGATGTAGATTTTGTCAGGCAGTGGAATCAAGGGTTTTCACAACTATCTGGAGATATGGAATTGAAACCACAAAGAGATCAGCCACAATTTTATTGAAAGGCAGAGCAGGATTGAGGAGCCAAATGGGCTGTATCTGCTCTTACTGGGTATGTTCATATGTTGTAAAACCTGAACAAGCTGAAGTGTTTTGTTGTTAAGTTGCAACAGATATTTGCACCACTCAAGAGTGAAACATCGACCATCTCCAAATCTCACAAAATAATTTTCAAAACCTTAGTATTTGTACAGATATCATCACGGACTGTTCTAAATAGGTCAAAGATGGCTGCTATAATCATGTGATTGCGTTAAGGGGAACATTTTAGAAGCTTCTCAAAAGTTAATATCAGACGGACAATCTATGCCTCGAATATCTCCTGATGTGCTGCAAAACTATTCCATTATAATTTGGTATAATGAGACAATTGCCTTCCAAGAATAGAATACCTACCCTGCTGAATTGCAGTTGAACCTATCCAGCAAGATGATGTATTTCTGAAATGCCACTTCCCTTGAGATAGGCCATAGACAGTTAGTGAAATACCTCCACAGAGGCCAATATCCTGTCATCAAGTCACCTTCTATATACATGTGAAGAGTCTCTGACACTGATCCAACTCCCTCAGAGCCAGCTCTCAGAGTAAACAGGATGTTTGACACTCCTGCTCATATCGGTCAGCCAGGGCTCCCTGATTGCATGGCTGACCAGTTACAATCACTACAAGCTGAAAGGTCCATTTTGCTTCATGCAACATCTGTCAACAATATCAAAACCTCCAAATCAGGCCCCAAATGTAAAGCTTTTAACCTGTAATAAGACAACAAATCTTTGAGCTCTCTGTGTGCAATTAATCATTTGTTTTCGTAAAAACAGTGAAGTCGAAGTTAAATTTCAGTAAGGCATCTTCAGAAGAATTTAGAAGAAACTCTTTTTTAAAACTGGCGAGCCAATCAGCCATCCTCATAAAGGAACTGCAGATTGCGAACTCTCGTTTGCAACCTTGAATGCCATTCTAAAAGCAGGGACATTAATAAACTGCTATCCCTTGGAAATTTTGCAGCCATGTTATTGTTAATTAAATAATCTCTTGGAATTAAAAAGGAGTCGTCTCTGTTTCCATGTTTGTAAGCATGCGTGTGTTGCAAAATCCACCTCCCTCCCTCTGTCTAAGAGTGTGAAAAATAAATCCCATTATGGCATACAACATATTCTTGTGGTCCGTACAAAGTCAGAATCTACCAAATGTGGGTCTAAGATAGATGTGCCAATACTGAACATTAAATCATAACCTGCTTTATGAACCACTGGATGAGAATAGAGAGACAGAGAGGTTTATTTTAAAACTCACAATCAATCCATAACAGCAGCAAAAGAGAATCTAAACATCTTCCTTGATGGTTAATTGTTACTCTCATCGCTGAATCCCCTCAATATCCTAGGGGTTGCATTGACCACAAACATAACTGGATTCTGGATTAGTGGTGCTGGAAGAGCACAGCAGTTCAGGCAGCATCCAAGGAGCTTCGAAATCAATGTTTTGGGCAAAAGCCCTTCATCAGGAATAAAGGCAGTGAGCCTGAAGCGTGGAGAGATAAGCTAGAGGAGGGTGGGGGTGGGGAGAAAGTAGCATAGAGTACAATTGGTGAGTGGTGGAGGGGATGAATGTGATAGGTCAGGGAGGAGAGGGTGGAGTGGATAGGTGGAAAAGGAGATAGGCAGGTAGGACAAGTCCGGACAAGTCATGGGGCCAGTGCTGAGCTGGAAGTTTGGAACTAGGGTGAGGTGGGGGAAGAGGTAAAATGCTGGACCAGCCACATAAATCCAGGAACTGCAAGAGCAGCTGGGTTTCTGATCTGATTCTCTTCCAGACTCCACAAAGCTTTTACAATGCAAAACCCAGGACTAGGATGAAAGAAATATCCACCACTTGTCTGGATTCACTAATCAACACACCAATCAACTCTTTACATTCACCAAAAATCCTTAGACAGCACCTTCCAAACCCACGATTACTTCTATCTAGTAGGACAAAGGCAGCAGATACATGAGAACACCACCCCCTGCAAGTTCCCCTCCAAGCCACTCACCATCCTGACTTGCAAATGTTTCGCTGTTCCTTCAGTGTTGCTGGGACACAATCCTGGAACACCGCCCCCCCCCCCCCCGAAGGACGTTGTGGGTCAACCTACAGCACATGGAGTGCAGACTATAAGGACTTTCCCAAAGGCAATCAGGAATGGTCAACAATTGAACTTAGCCTAAGGACCCAGGTTCAAGCCCCACCTGCTCCAGAATTGCATTTGAACAGATCCATTTTTTTTTAATGTAATGTTTTACTTTCAGGCTCTTGTAGTGCAATGGCAGTGTCCCTACCTCTGAGTGAGGAGGTCCAGATTCCAGTCCCATTTCATCCAGAGGTGTGTAATAACATCTTGGAACAGGTTCATTAGAAAATATCTAAGAGCTGGGCTCTTCCCCTCCAACACCATTTTAATTTGACCCCTCTCTCTCTTTCCCATACCCTCTATTCATTTGTTGTCATTGTTTCACTGCCCTCTAGGGGGCAGTGCTTGGAATTTGTTTAGTTGGTGGATTGGGCTATTTGATAGTGGGTTTACAAACAAAAGGAGCTGAGACCTTACCGGTAGGCAGTTACTGGTGTTTGTTTTAAACTATACATTTGCAATAAGGCCCTTGTATATCTCCAATAGTCTTTTGTTGCTGAATTCAACATCCCGATTTGTTAAACACCCTCCCCACCTGCACAGAATGTGGAGAACCCTGTGGAAAAGAAGAACCTACTCTCTCCCTAAAGCAAGACAGGATAACCTTCTGTGTCCTTCGTACAGGGCAACCAGTCAATAAATTGGCGATGCTAAACAGAAACAATATTAAACGAGATCTCAATCATAAAGATTAAAGCAACACAGGGTATTGAATTTTATGGCAGTTGATGGAAAATAAGTTTTTTTTCTGCTGGTGCCAAGTCTAATGAATCGTGCCGATAATCCTTTGATGATTTCTGCTTCCAGGAATCTCGGGAATTTTGTGTCAGGGCCATGTACAACAGCCCACAGGTAAGTGAATAGCAGGTGGTGCTATCAACAGCCTGGAGGCTAATGCTTTCAGTGATGGGTGGAACATTTCACACAGAGAAGCTAGAAATCACAGGCCACAGCCAAAAGTGGAATCTCTGTAATGTCTCGATGTATTCTCACAGCTATAGTCAAAGTTTGAAACAATGCAGACAGTAAATATATATCTACATGTTCAATCCCTGCTGCCTGTTGTTTCTATAATCACTGTTAAAGGTTTAGTGTAGCCCTCAGGAATTCCAAACGGTGAGAAAGAAAAAAAAATTCTCATACCAGCATACATTTTAGCAGAGTTTAAAGTGCTATTGCTGTCAGAAAGGAACACAAGGAACTGTATCATATTTATTTTTGATGCCTTTTTAATCTCAGGAATTAGTTGTCAACCTGTATGGTGCCCATACTGGGGGTTCCTATTTAAATTTGAAAGGTGTACATTTAGTTGGTTGTGAAAACAGTTCAAAACTGGATTCATCATTTCGCTGTTCAGTGCATTTCATCACAATGTCACTGGGACTATCACAGTATTTCAGTCCTATTAAGATTTACTGAAAAAACATTTCTTGCTTCACGGCTTACCGAATGTTTATTTATGTATTTTGTAAGTTCTCTCTCCAGTTTAAGAAATATCATGATTTTAGAAATACACACAAAAAACACTTTTACAACAAACCTTTATCACACTTGAAGGGGAATTTTACAGGAGTCCTAATTCAGTGAAGGAGTAAGTGAGAACCAGAGGGTAATCTAGCATTCTGTGAACACTTGGACAAATGCTTCACATAACTCAAATTTCAGTTTGTGTTTCAGATTCAAAAAAGAACAAAGCAATTAATTGTTTTTCAAAAACTTTGCTTCAGCAAACCCAGCTCAGTTTCACTCTCCATGCAAGGTTGACGTGGTATGGTTGGTGATCCATTTTGCAAAGTACTGGTAGGCAATGTCCAGGAGATAATCTCGCCTCGAGTAGTTTTATTTGTAAATCACTTATCATAAGCAAACAGCTGGTATGCATTTTGCAATCTGCACTTCTAAAATTTAAAGGCACATCATCAGCAGACACTATATCTTGTAAATGTAGAACAAATGGAAAGAATTAAAGGGTCACAAAATAACTTAAAAACACAGCTACTGTCTGCTGAAGAACATTGTCAACTTTTTTACAGCATATATTAACATGGGCTTCATAGAATAATCATAGCACAGAAACAGATCACTTGGTCTGTCATGTCCATACCATTTCTCTGCAGGAACAAACCCTAAAGGTCATTGACCTTTCTCTCACTGTAAAGGCCATTTCTCCAAACGGCTTGAGACCTCACCAGCTCAGATAGTAACTGCAGGCCAAGCTGTCAGGCTCTGCTACTCCAGCAGGAACAGGAGGTCTCACATCGGCATCAGCCTGTCCACCAGGCCCCTGCTTACCTCCTCTCCGCCACTTACAAGTCTAATGTAAGGAGCTGTGCAGGACAGGTCTGGATTAACATGGTTACAATGGTCTTTAGAAATTGTGCCAGTGGCTGGTCCATTCCAGGATATCCCAGCAGTGATGAGTCCTTAGGAACCAGAGGAGGCCATTCAGCCCTCAAGCCTGTTCAAACATTCAGCGTGTTCATGGTTGATTGGCCTCATTCCATAGACTTGCCTTTGATCCTTATCCCATAATATCTTTACTTAATAAAACTTCTTTATCTCAGACACAAAATTAACAACTGATCCAGCAACCGCTGATGTTTGTGGAAGAGAGTTCCAAATGTCTCCCACCCTTTGTGTGTGGAAGTGCTTCCTAACATCTCTCCTGAATGGACTGGCCCTTATTCTTTATCCACCCTATCTTTTCCCGTTAACATTGATCCGATCACGGCTTAACCTTCTAAATTCCAGTACGGTGAGCGTGAGAATCTTCTATCCAGTGCTGTCAGAATTTTACATATTACAATGAAATTCCCTCGCTTTCTTCTGAACTCTACTCCATTTGGACCCAGTTGACCAATCTCTCCACATATGACAAACCTGCTGTCCCAGGAATCGGAGCTTAAAAATGTGTTGCTGGAAAAGCGCAGCAGGTCAGGCATCAAAGGAACAGGAGAATCGACGTTTTGGGCATAAGCCCTTCTTCAGGAAGAACTGATTCCCAGGAATTAGTCTGATGAACCTTTGCTGCACTCCTCCGATAACAAAACACAGCTTTCCTTTGGTAAGGAGACCAAAACTGCTCAGAGTACTCCCAGCATGGTCTCACTGAGGCCTAGTACTCCAGGCATGGTCTCGCTGAGGCCGAGTACAGCTGCAGTAAAACATCCTTTTCCTATACTCAAACCCTCTTGGAATGAAGCCCAAAGGCACTGCCTTTGTAACTGCTTGCTGCACCTATATATACCTGCTTTCAGTGACCAGCATACAAGCACACCCAGGGCCCTTTTAAGTTCAAATAATTTTGCTTTCCTGCATTATTCGAAGGGACATAGCCCTCATAAATTTCTGTGCCTTGAAGTGATCCTGTACAAATGTATATTGTGTGTGCACAGCCCCTATAAACATACCTGGCATACATTTCTCCTTGATTGACTAGCTCACCAACTCTTGTCATTGGCATTCACACCTCATCTTCCGCCTGGGCAGCCTACAGCCTGGAGGACTCAACATTGAGTTCTCCAATTTCAGATAACCTTCCTTCCCATCCCCCGACTCTCTTCCCAACAACTCCCCCTCCTTTCCACCAACTGGATTCATTCTTCCCATTGACCAACCAGGTCATACCCTCGACCTGTCTTCACCTATCCCCACTTCTCCACCCTGCCCCTGGCACCCCCTTTATCCACAGCTTCCCCCACACCCACCCCCATCCTGAAGAATGGTTACACCCAAAATGTCGACTTCTCCACCTCCTGATGCTCCCTGGCTTGCTGTGTTCCTCCAGCCTCCTGCCTGTCCCTCCTGATGCTCCCTGGCTTGCTGTGTTCCTCCAGCCTCCTGCCTGTCCCTCCTGATGCTCCCTGCCTTGCTGTGTTCCTCCAGCCTCCTGCCTGTCCCTCCTGATGCTGCCTGCCTTGCTGTGTTCCCCCAGCCTCCAGCCTGTCCCTCCTGATGCTGCCTGCCTTGCTGTGTTCCTCCAGCCTCCTGCCTGTCCCTCCTGATGCTCCCTGGCTTGCTGTGTTCCCCCAGCCTCCTGCCTGTCCCTCCTGATGCTCCCTGGCTTGCTGTGTTCCTCCAGCCTCCTGCCTGTCCCTCCTGATGCTCCCTGGCTTGCTGTGTTCCTCCAGCCTCCTGCCTGTCCCTCCTGATGCCCCCTGCCTTGCTGTGTTCCCCCAGCCTCCTGCCTGTCCCTCCTGATGCCCCCTGCCTTGCTGTGTTCCCCCAGCCTCCTGCCTATCCCTCCTGATGCTCCCTGCCTTGCTGTGTTCCCCCAGCCTCCTGCCTGTCCCTCCTGATGCTCCCTGCCTTGCTGTGTTCCCCCAGCCTCCTGCCTATCCCTCCTGATGCTCCCTGCCTTGCTGTGTTCCCCCAGCCTCCTGCCTGTCCCTCCTGATGCTCCCTGCCTTGCTGTGTTCCCCCAGCCTCCTGCCTGTCCCTCCTGATGCTGCCTGCCTTGCTGTGTTCCCCCAGCCTCCTGCCTGTCCCTCCTGATGCTCCCTGCCTTGCTGTGTTCCTCCAGCCTCCTGCCTGTCCCTCCTGATGCTGCCTGCCTTGCTGTGTTCCTCCAGCCTCCTGCCTGTCCCTCCTGATGCTGCCTGCCTTGCTGTGTTCCCCCAGCCTCCTGCCTGTCCCTCCTGATGCTGCCTGCCTTGCTGTGTTCCTCCAGCCTCCTGCCTGTCCCTCCTGATGCTGCCTGCCTTGCTGTGTTCCTCCAGCCTCCTGCCTGTCCCTCCTGATGCTCCCTGGCTTGCTGTGTTCCCCCAGCCTCCTGCCTGTCCCTCCTGATGCTCCCTGCCTTGCTGTGTTCCCCCAGCCTCCTGCCTGTCCCTCCTGATGCTCCCTGCCTTGCTGTGTTCCTCCAGCCTCCTGCCTGTCCCTCCTGATGCTCCCTGCCTTGCTGTGTTCCTCCAGCCTCCTGCCTGTCGCTCCTGATGCTCCCTGCCTTGCTGTGTTCCTCCAGCCTCCTGCCTGTCCCTCCTGATGCCCCCTGCCTTGCTGTGTTCCCCCAGCCTCCTGCCTGTCCCTCCTGATGCCCCCTGCCTTGCTGTGATCCCCCAGCCTCCTGCCTATCCCTCCTGATGCCCCCTGCCTTGCTGTGTTCCTCCAGCCTCCTGCCTGTCCCTCCTGATGCCCCCTGGCTTGCTGTGTTCCCCCAGCCTCCTGCCTGTCCCTCCTGATGCCCCCTGCCTTGCTGTGTTCCTCCAGCCTCCTGCCTGTCCCTCCTGATGCCCCCTGCCTTGCTGTGTTCCTCCAGCCTCCTGCCTGTCCCTCCTGATGCTCCCTGCCTTGCTGTGTTCCTCCAGCCTCCTGCCTGTCCCTCCTGACGCTGCCTGGCTTGCTGTGTTCCCCCAGCCTCCTGCCTGTCCCTCCTGATGCTGCCTGCCTTGCTGTGTTCTCCCAGTCTCCTGCCTGTCCCTCCTGATGCCCCCTGCCTTGCTGTGTTCCTCCAGCCTCCTGCCTGTCCCTCCTGACGCTGCCTGCCTTGCTGTGTTCCTCCAGCCTCCTGCCTGTCCCTCCTGATGCCCCCTGCCTTGCTGTGTTCCTCCAGCCTCCTGCCTGTCCCTCCTGATGCCCCCTGCCTTGCTGTGTTCCCCCAGCCTCCTGCCTGTCCCTCCTGATGCTGCCTGGCTTGCTGTGTTCCTCCAGCCTCCTGCCTGTCCCTCCTGACGCTGCCTGGCTTGCTGTGTTCCCCCAGCCTCCTGCCTGTCCCTCCTGATGCTGCCTGCCTTGCTGTGTTCTCCCAGTCTCCTGCCTGTCCCTCCTGATGCTCCCTGCCTTGCTGTGTTCCCCCAGCCTCCTGCCAGTCCCTCCTGATGCCCCCTGCCTTGCTGTGTTCCTCCAGCCTCCTGCCTGTCCCACCTGATGCCCCCTGCCTTGCTGTGTTCCCACAGCCTCCTGCCTGTCCCTCCTGATGCTCCCTGCCTTGCTGTGTTCCCCCAGCCTCCTGCCTGTCCCTCCTGATGCCCCCTGCCTTGCTGTGTTCCCCCAGCCTCCTGCCTGTCCCTCCTGATGCTCCCTGCCTTGCTGTGTTCCTCCAGCCTCCTGCCTGTCCCTCCTGATGCCCCCTGCCTTGCTGTGTTCCTCCAGCCTCTTGCCTGTCCCTCCTGACGCTGCCTGCCTTGCTGTGTTCCCCCAGCCTCCTGCCTGTCCCTCCTGATGCCCCCTGCCTTGCTGTGTTCCTCCAGCCTCCTGCCTGTCCCTCCTGATGCCCCCTGCCTTGCTGTGTTCCTCCAGCCTCCTGCCTGTCCCTCCTGACGCTGCCTGCCTTGCTGTGTTCCCCCAGCCTCCTGCCTGTCCCTCCTGATGCCCCCTGCCTTGCTGTGTTCCCCCAGCCTCCTGCCTGTCCCTCCTGATGCTCCCTGCCTTGCTGTGTTCCTCCAGCCTCCTGCCTGTCCCTCCTGATGCCCCCTGCCTTGCTGTGTTCCCCCAGCCTCCTGCCTGTCCCTCCTGATGCCCCCTGCCTTGCTGTGTTCCCCCAGCCTCCTGCCTGTCCCTCCTGATGCTGCCTGCCTTGCTGTGTTCCTCCAGCCTCCTGCCTGTCCCTCCTGATGCTGCCTGCCTTGCTGTGTTCCTCCAGCCTCCTGCCTGTCCCTCCTGATGCTGCCTGCCTTGCTGTGTTCCTCCAGCCTCCTGCCTGTCCCTCCTGATGCTCCCTGCCTTGCTGTGTTCCCCCAGCCTCCTGCCTGTCCCTCCTGATGCTGCCTGCCTTGCTGTGTTCCCCCAGCCTCCTGCCTGTCCCTCCTGATGCTGCCTGCCTTGCTGTGTTCCCCCAGCCTCCTGCCTGTCCCTCCTGATGCTCCCTGCCTTGCTGTGTTCCCCCAGCCTCCTGCCTGTCCCTCCTGATGCTGCCTGCCTTGCTGTGTTCCCCCAGCCTCCTGCCTGTCCCTCCTGATGCTCCCTGCCTTGCTGTGTTCCTCCAGCCTCCTGCCTGTCCCTCCTGATGCTGCCTGCCTTGCTGTGTTCCTCCAGCCTCCTGCCTGTCCCTCCTGATGCTGCCTGCCTTGCTGTGTTCCCCCAGCCTCCTGCCTGTCCCTCCTGATGCTGCCTGCCTTGCTGTGTTCCTCCAGCCTCCTGCCTGTCCCTCCTGATGCTGCCTGCCTTGCTGTGTTCCTCCAGCCTCCTGCCTGTCCCTCCTGATGCTCCCTGGCTTGCTGTGTTCCCCCAGCCTCCTGCCTGTCCCTCCTGATGCTCCCTGCCTTGCTGTGTTCCCCCAGCCTCCTGCCTGTCCCTCCTGATGCTCCCTGCCTTGCTGTGTTCCTCCAGCCTCCTGCCTGTCCCTCCTGATGCTCCCTGCCTTGCTGTGTTCCTCCAGCCTCCTGCCTGTCGCTCCTGATGCTCCCTGCCTTGCTGTGTTCCTCCAGCCTCCTGCCTGTCCCTCCTGATGCCCCCTGCCTTGCTGTGTTCCCCCAGCCTCCTGCCTGTCCCTCCTGATGCCCCCTGCCTTGCTGTGATCCCCCAGCCTCCTGCCTATCCCTCCTGATGCCCCCTGCCTTGCTGTGTTCCTCCAGCCTCCTGCCTGTCCCTCCTGATGCCCCCTGGCTTGCTGTGTTCCCCCAGCCTCCTGCCTGTCCCTCCTGATGCCCCCTGCCTTGCTGTGTTCCTCCAGCCTCCTGCCTGTCCCTCCTGATGCCCCCTGCCTTGCTGTGTTCCTCCAGCCTCCTGCCTGTCCCTCCTGATGCTCCCTGCCTTGCTGTGTTCCTCCAGCCTCCTGCCTGTCCCTCCTGACGCTGCCTGGCTTGCTGTGTTCCCCCAGCCTCCTGCCTGTCCCTCCTGATGCTGCCTGCCTTGCTGTGTTCTCCCAGTCTCCTGCCTGTCCCTCCTGATGCCCCCTGCCTTGCTGTGTTCCTCCAGCCTCCTGCCTGTCCCTCCTGACGCTGCCTGCCTTGCTGTGTTCCTCCAGCCTCCTGCCTGTCCCTCCTGATGCCCCCTGCCTTGCTGTGTTCCTCCAGCCTCCTGCCTGTCCCTCCTGATGCCCCCTGCCTTGCTGTGTTCCCCCAGCCTCCTGCCTGTCCCTCCTGATGCTGCCTGGCTTGCTGTGTTCCTCCAGCCTCCTGCCTGTCCCTCCTGACGCTGCCTGGCTTGCTGTGTTCCCCCAGCCTCCTGCCTGTCCCTCCTGATGCTGCCTGCCTTGCTGTGTTCTCCCAGTCTCCTGCCTGTCCCTCCTGATGCTCCCTGCCTTGCTGTGTTCCCCCAGCCTCCTGCCTGTCCCTCCTGATGCCCCCTGCCTTGCTGTGTTCCTCCAGCCTCCTGCCTGTCCCACCTGATGCCCCCTGCCTTGCTGTGTTCCCACAGCCTCCTGCCTGTCCCTCCTGATGCTCCCTGCCTTGCTGTGTTCCCCCAGCCTCCTGCCTGTCCCTCCTGATGCCCCCTGCCTTGCTGTGTTCCCCCAGCCTCCTGCCTGTCCCTCCTGATGCTCCCTGCCTTGCTGTGTTCCTCCAGCCTCCTGCCTGTCCCTCCTGATGCCCCCTGCCTTGCTGTGTTCCTCCAGCCTCTTGCCTGTCCCTCCTGACGCTGCCTGCCTTGCTGTGTTCCCCCAGCCTCCTGCCTGTCCCTCCTGATGCCCCCTGCCTTGCTGTGTTCCTCCAGCCTCCTGCCTGTCCCTCCTGATGCCCCCTGCCTTGCTGTGTTCCTCCAGCCTCCTGCCTGTCCCTCCTGACGCTGCCTGCCTTGCTGTGTTCCCCCAGCCTCCTGCCTGTCCCTCCTGATGCCCCCTGCCTTGCTGTGTTCCCCCAGCCTCCTGCCTGTCCCTCCTGATGCTCCCTGCCTTGCTGTGTTCCTCCAGCCTCCTGCCTGTCCCTCCTGATGCCCCCTGCCTTGCTGTGTTCCCCCAGCCTCCTGCCTGTCCCTCCTGATGCCCCCTGCCTTGCTGTGTTCCCCCAGCCTCCTGCCTGTCCCTCCTGATGCTGCCTGCCTTGCTGTGTTCCTCCAGCCTCCTGCCTGTCCCTCCTGATGCTGCCTGCCTTGCTGTGTTCCTCCAGCCTCCTGCCTGTCCCTCCTGATGCTGCCTGCCTTGCTGTGTTCCTCCAGCCTCCTGCCTGTCCCTCCTGATGCTCCCTGCCTTGCTGTGTTCCCCCAGCCTCCTGCCTGTCCCTCCTGATGCTGCCTGCCTTGCTGTGTTCCCCCAGCCTCCTGCCTGTCCCTCCTGATGCTGCCTGCCTTGCTGTGTTCCTCCAGCCTCCTGCCTGTCCCTCCTGATGCTCCCTGCCTTGCTGTGTTCCCCCAGCCTCCTGCCTGTCCCTCCTGATGCTGCCTGCCTTGCTGTGTTCCCCCAGCCTCCTGCCTGTCCCTCCTGATGCCCCCTGCCTTGCTGTGTTCCTCCAGCCTCCTGCCTGTCCCTCCTGATGCTCCCTGCCTTGCTGTGTTCCCCCAGCCTCCTGCCTGTCCCTCCTGATGCTGCCTGCCTTGCTGTGTTCCCCCAGCCTCCTGCCTGTCCCTCCTGATGCCCCCTGCCTTGCTGTGTTCCTCCAGCCTCCTGCCTGTCCCTCCTGATGCTGCCTGCCTTGCTGTGTTCCTCCAGCCTCCTGCCTGTCCCTCCTGATGCTCCCTGGCTTGCTGTGTTCCCCCAGCCTCCTGCCTGTCCCTCCTGATGCTCCCTGCCTTGCTGTGTTCCCCCAGCCTCCTGCCTGTCCCTCCTGATGCTCCCTGCCTTGCTGTGTTCCTCCAGCCTCCTGCCTGTCCCTCCTGATGCTCCCTGCCTTGCTGTGTTCCTCCAGCCTCCTGCCTGTCGCTCCTGATGCTCCCTGCCTTGCTGTGTTCCTCCAGCCTCCTGCCTGTCCCTCCTGATGCCCCCTGCCTTGCTGTGTTCCCCCAGCCTCCTGCCTGTCCCTCCTGATGCCCCCTGCCTTGCTGTGATCCCCCAGCCTCCTGCCTATCCCTCCTGATGCCCCCTGCCTTGCTGTGTTCCTCCAGCCTCCTGCCTGTCCCTCCTGATGCCCCCTGGCTTGCTGTGTTCCCCCAGCCTCCTGCCTGTCCCTCCTGATGCCCCCTGCCTTGCTGTGTTCCTCCAGCCTCCTGCCTGTCCCTCCTGATGCCCCCTGCCTTGCTGTGTTCCTCCAGCCTCCTGCCTGTCCCTCCTGATGCTCCCTGCCTTGCTGTGTTCCTCCAGCCTCCTGCCTGTCCCTCCTGACGCTGCCTGGCTTGCTGTGTTCCCCCAGCCTCCTGCCTGTCCCTCCTGATGCTGCCTGCCTTGCTGTGTTCTCCCAGTCTCCTGCCTGTCCCTCCTGATGCCCCCTGCCTTGCTGTGTTCCTCCAGCCTCCTGCCTGTCCCTCCTGACGCTGCCTGCCTTGCTGTGTTCCTCCAGCCTCCTGCCTGTCCCTCCTGATGCCCCCTGCCTTGCTGTGTTCCTCCAGCCTCCTGCCTGTCCCTCCTGATGCCCCCTGCCTTGCTGTGTTCCCCCAGCCTCCTGCCTGTCCCTCCTGATGCTGCCTGGCTTGCTGTGTTCCTCCAGCCTCCTGCCTGTCCCTCCTGACGCTGCCTGGCTTGCTGTGTTCCCCCAGCCTCCTGCCTGTCCCTCCTGATGCTGCCTGCCTTGCTGTGTTCTCCCAGTCTCCTGCCTGTCCCTCCTGATGCTCCCTGCCTTGCTGTGTTCCCCCAGCCTCCTGCCTGTCCCTCCTGATGCCCCCTGCCTTGCTGTGTTCCTCCAGCCTCCTGCCTGTCCCACCTGATGCCCCCTGCCTTGCTGTGTTCCCACAGCCTCCTGCCTGTCCCTCCTGATGCTCCCTGCCTTGCTGTGTTCCCCCAGCCTCCTGCCTGTCCCTCCTGATGCCCCCTGCCTTGCTGTGTTCCCCCAGCCTCCTGCCTGTCCCTCCTGATGCTCCCTGCCTTGCTGTGTTCCTCCAGCCTCCTGCCTGTCCCTCCTGATGCCCCCTGCCTTGCTGTGTTCCTCCAGCCTCCTGCCTGTCCCTCCTGACGCTGCCTGCCTTGCTGTGTTCCCCCAGCCTCCTGCCTGTCCCTCCTGATGCCCCCTGCCTTGCTGTGTTCCTCCAGCCTCCTGCCTGTCCCTCCTGATGCCCCCTGCCTTGCTGTGTTCCTCCAGCCTCCTGCCTGTCCCTCCTGACGCTGCCTGCCTTGCTGTGTTCCCCCAGCCTCCTGCCTGTCCCTCCTGATGCCCCCTGCCTTGCTGTGTTCCCCCAGCCTCCTGCCTGTCCCTCCTGATGCTCCCTGCCTTGCTGTGTTCCTCCAGCCTCCTGCCTGTCCCTCCTGATGCCCCCTGCCTTGCTGTGTTCCCCCAGCCTCCTGCCTGTCCCTCCTGATGCCCCCTGCCTTGCTGTGTTCCCCCAGCCTCCTGCCTGTCCCTCCTGATGCCGCCTGCCTTGCTGTGTTCCTCCAGCCTCCTGCCTGTCCCTCCTGATGCTGCCTGCCTTGCTGTGTTCCTCCAGCCTCCTGCCTGTCCCTCCTGATGCTGCCTGCCTTGCTGTGTTCCTCCAGCCTCCTGCCTGTCCCTCCTGATGCTCCCTGCCTTGCTGTGTTCCCCCAGCCTCCTGCCTGTCCCTCCTGATGCTGCCTGCCTTGCTGTGTTCCCCCAGCCTCCTGCCTGTCCCTCCTGATGCTGCCTGCCTTGCTGTGTTCCTCCAGCCTCCTGCCTGTCCCTCCTGATGCTCCCTGCCTTGCTGTGTTCCCCCAGCCTCCTGCCTGTCCCTCCTGATGCTGCCTGCCTTGCTGTGTTCCCCCAGCCTCCTGCCTGTCCCTCCTGATGCCCCCTGCCTTGCTGTGTTCCTCCAGCCTCCTGCCTGTCCCTCCTGATGCTCCCTGCCTTGCTGTGTTCCCCCAGCCTCCTGCCTGTCCCTCCTGATGCTGCCTGCCTTGCTGTGTTCCCCCAGCCTCCTGCCTGTCCCTCCTGATGCCCCCTGCCTTGCTGTGTTCCTCCAGCCTCCTGCCTGTTCCTCCTGATGCTGCCTGCCTTGCTGTGTTCCTCCAGCCTCCTGCCTGTCCCTCCTGATGCTCCCTGGCTTGCTGTGTTCCCCCAGCCTCCTGCCTGTCCCTCCTGATGCTCCCTGCCTTGCTGTGTTCCCCCAGCCTCCTGCCTGTCCCTCCTGATGCTCCCTGCCTTGCTGTGTTCCTCCAGCCTCCTGCCTGTCCCTCCTGATGCTCCCTGCCTTGCTGTGTTCCTCCAGCCTCCTGCCTGTCGCTCCTGATGCTCCCTGCCTTGCTGTGTTCCTCCAGCCTCCTGCCTGTCCCTCCTGATGCCCCCTGCCTTGCTGTGTTCCCCCAGCCTCCTGCCTGTCCCTCCTGATGCCCCCTGCCTTGCTGTGATCCCCCAGCCTCCTGCCTATCCCTCCTGATGCCCCCTGCCTTGCTGTGTTCCTCCAGCCTCCTGCCTGTCCCTCCTGATGCCCCCTGGCTTGCTGTGTTCCCCCAGCCTCCTGCCTGTCCCTCCTGATGCCCCCTGCCTTGCTGTGTTCCTCCAGCCTCCTGCCTGTCCCTCCTGATGCCCCCTGCCTTGCTGTGTTCCTCCAGCCTCCTACCCGGCTACATTTGATTGGCAGTGCCAATGAATTGTGCTTTCCTGACTAGTGAGTGTGTGGATGTAGCAGTATAACATTGGCCTGCCAGGTCTTTATTGCTCTGAAGGAAACCAGGAGTTGCAGCATAATTCCTGCAACTGAGTTAGTGGATATTCCCTTGATGAATGTGACCGCACCCCTGAATCTTTGCTGTAACTCTGCCTTGTTGCTGGTGTCTCTTCCACAAAACCAGTTTGCAATTATCTCCCTTGCCTGATAATTCAAAGCCACTGTTTGTGTCAAAAAATATGCAAATTACACAGAAGCCTGTTGTCTTAGTGCTGATATAAATTTAATTATTAGATAATTTAGAATCAAATAATTCTGAATTGAGAGAGCCCAGCATGAGGGATCAAGTGTAATGTTGATAAACGTGAGATTAGCCACTTGGCAGCAGAAACAGGAAAACCGATTATTATCTGAATGTCAATAGATTGGAAAAGGTGAGGCACATTGAGGCCTGAGCGTCCTTGCAAACACCTGAAAGTAAGCAGGCAGGTACAACAGGTGATACATTGATCCTCATAGCAAGAGGATTCGAGTACAGGAGTAGGGATCTCTTACTGTAATTGTACAGGGTCTTTGCTGAGACTACACCTGGAGTATTGTGCACAGATTTGGTGTCCTTATCTGAGAAAGGACATTCTGGCGATAGAGGGAGTGCAGTGAAAATTTACCAGACTGATACCTGGAATGGTGGACCAATATTTGAAGAGAGATTGCATCAGTTAGGCCTATATTTACTGGGGTTAAGAAGAACAAGGGGCTGACCTCATAGAAATCACCCCGTGCAAGGACCCCACAATGAGACTGTGGAAGGTTGGCTACCTTTTGTTGATCAGCCTGGAACTTCGGGGTACATGTTTTCAAATTTCAAGACAAAGACCAAGAGAGTTTATGTTTCCTGAGGCTTGTGAGATTTTGGAAGTGTCTGTCTCTGAAGATGATTTAAGCGAGGGATAGGTCCTTGTTAGGCAAGGGGATCAAGGACTGTCAGAATAAGTCCAGAATGTGGAATTAAAAACTACACACATCAGCTATCAATTGATTCAATGGCAGAACAGACGTGAAAGGCTGAATGGCCTTCTTCATGCATATTTCATATGTTTTTATAACCATCTGCCCTCAACATTTAATAGCATTACTATTGATAAAACCCAGAGAAAATAAATCCAGGCAATCATCATTGACCAGAAACAGAGCTGAGGAGAGCAGGTCAGAGGCTGGGAATCCTGCAAAATAACTCTCCGCCTGACTCTTGACATCATCCAGGACAAATCCGCCCATTTGATTGGCACAACATTCACAAACATTCACTCCCTCCACCAGCAACGCTCAGTAGCAGCGGTGTGTTCCATTAATAAGATGCACTGCAGGAGTTCACCAAAGATCCTTCAACAGCACCTTCCGAACCCACAATCTCTCCAATTGAGAAGGACAAGGGCATCAGAAACAGCAGAACACCACCAGCTTCAGGTTCCCCTCTGAACAACCCTTCATCCTAAATTAGAAGTATACTGCCAACCCTTCACTGTTGCTGGGTCAAGGTGTTTGAGCTTCTTCCTTAACAGCACATGCACGGCAGTGGTTCGAGAAGGCACCTTCCTACCATCTTAAGAGGCAACTCGGGACAGGTGATAAACACTGACCCAGCTAGTAAGGTACTAATCCAACAAATGAATTAAAATAACAGTCCAAGCCTCAATACTGTCCATGTTTTACTGCATATGGACATGGATTGTTTCAGTATCCAAGGAATCATGAATGGTGCAAAAAATCATGCAATCATCAGCGAGCATCCCCACTTCTAAGCTTTTTTCTCTGTCTGAATTCCTCGTGATTTTGAAACAATTCTCCTCTTAACCTTCTCATCAAAGAGCAGTCCAAACGTTTCCACTCTCCCCATGTATCTGAAGTCCCTAATCATTGGAACCATTCACAGAGATGCATTATTGTACAAGTCAATGTATTGGGTTTTATAATCACAATGGGACCCTTTAATTAAGGATTCTTGCTTAACTGGGCAAAGTACAAGTGCTTCAGGAGTTATTTCAGGCAATTTGATTGTACAAAGAGTTTGTTTTATACTCTAGCTTATTACAGAGCTCTTACTGAATCTGACTTCAGGCAATAATTTCAGACAGATGGGTCTAAAAAAGAAACTGTACATATGCTAAACCACAATTAGTATGGGCTAAAGGAAATACTAACTTCAAACAAACACAACTTTAAATAATAATAGACTATTATTCTGTTCAATTGGGGTAAACCAGCAGCAGCTGAGGCTGGTGCAGTAGCCTCATTAAACCTACTTTTTCTGATCCTGTTATGACTGACAGGGTTACACACTGGAAATCAAGCCCTGCTATATGTGGAGTTGTCAAAAAAGTTAAAGCTTTTTAAAGTTCACAAAATTCACTAATTTGCCCACCTTCTATCCATATGGTGACAGAAAGCATGGACCAGATTTCTGTACCTAACAAAGATTACTGTATATTAAAGTCAATTAGACTCCAGCTTCAGGTAAACAATTATGAACCATCTGCACATAAAACTACTAATTAAAACTGTAATCTCTTTCTAAATATCCCCTTTCACACTCACACACAGACAGTCAGACATAAACAGCAATAAAAAAATGAATGGGAGGGAAAGCTGGAAACACAGCTCTGTCCTTTTTACTAAAAGATCAGTTGAGTTGGCTCTTCCTGATCAGATGGTTTCATCTCAGCCTTCCATTTCGGAATGCTTCTACTGGTTTCCAAGATATACAATGTAGTTGGATCACTTATAAAAGATCTCTTACATATCAATTAAAAATCACAGCTTACCAAAGCAGCTGAAGGAAAGATAAACTGGTTTTCTTCAGGTTCAAATGAAGCTTTGGCTGCAGAGAACAGCGAGACAGCCCCTCGGTTAATGGTGACCTGATCACTTCTCTCTGTACTTTCTTCTCAGCCCCAAACTATTCATTTACCTGATAACCAATCATATAGGTATTGGCAAGCAAAAGGCCTTCTTCATCGATTACATCAATCTGTGGACCTATCAACTTATATTTTTCCAAGCATTGCTCAATCTGAATGTAAAAATCATTCAGCTCCAGTTCAACTACAAATATTCACTTGTTCAAGCAGCTGTGTAAATTATGCTTGCATTGAGTGTCATGTTAGTTACTTTTCAAAACATGCAGCAATCCCTTAAAACTCTGGTTCATTTTTATTTCAGTCTACAACTTTAAAAAGAACAAAAATTAAAAGGTGCAGTCTTTATTTCATCTATGAGAATGCAGAGCATCTATCGTTTTAGCAATGTAAAGTGATGGCACTTGTTAGAAATCCAATCCAGAGTTAATTAACACGAAGCAAAGAAATAAACTCCAGGGTGAAATAGTCATAGCGATATTAAACCCTGAACCTCAGTGTTTACACAGAATGGAGTTTCAGTGCAGAAGCTCACCACAGACAGAGCAGAGTTTGTAAAGGAAAACATCCTCAAACTGTAGCCACTTGAAAGTCAAAGCAGGACGAGATTCCTGAGGTTGTGGTGAGAAGCAGCTCATCCCTCCAGCAGCGTGCTGTACAAGCTACAAAACTGCCTCCAGGAGCTAGACATTATAATACACGAATTATCTAACGGAGTTAATTAGAACCAGACTCTAGCAGAAACAGATAAGCTATGGTAAAATGCAGATCAAAATCACCTAATTTACTATTAATTACACTAATTTACATTCTAAATGCAATACCTATTCACAGGAAGATGCCAGAGGTCATCATTATTGTGCAATATTGCAGTTAGACAACTTCACTGGATCTTTCTGTATCAAGCAACACAGAAACCGGGAGAGAACAGCAAGGTTTTTTGGGGGAAGAGGGTCTCGGTTCTGATCAAGAAGGGTGACATAGCATTTGGAGTTGTGGGGTTGGCAGTGACATGGAATATGGAGAATAGGGAGTATTCCCAACTTCAATTCTGACATTTCTGGTGGTAGCTAGCAGCGAGGGGCTTGTTCTGTTAGCCTCATACACATCCTTTTTTCTGGGCCATTCCAGTATTTAATACTACTTATTTATACTATTGTTTAATAATAATTTTAGACAAACCCAGTCATGCGCAGAGGTCTTGCAATTTGCAGATGCAAAGAGATTGACACTTGAATATGAGTCGAGAGTGTGGTGCTGGAAAAGCACAGCAGGTGAGTCAGCAGGAGAATCGATGTTTCAGGCATAAGCCCTTCATCAGGAATGAGATTAGTCCAAGTCTTGACAATCTGCTGATAATGGTGAATGGTTTCTAGGTGACTGCCACGTTGGAGATCACGCACATTGTCCATACAACACCACAAATTCAGCAATATTCACTTCTCTCTGTACCTTCTTCTCAGCCCCAAACTATTCATTTACCTGATAACCAATCATATAGGTTTTGGCAAGCGAAAGACTTTCTTCATCGATTACATTACCGATCTGTGGACCTATCAACTTATTCTTGCCGACCAGAGCTCAATCTGAATGTAAAAACCATTCAGCTCCAGTTCAACTACAAATATTCACTTGTTCAAGCAGCTGTGTAAATTATACTTGAATTTCTGGACAAGGAAGCAGCAATATTTCTACCTAAGCTTGGCTAACAGCTGCTTCCAAACGCAGACAAACATTTCAAATGCTGCCCAGATTACATTAAATTAACAGTTTTAATTTAGAATGCAAGAAATTCAGCTAATTCACCAAATTATTTCTAAGCAACTAAGGCAGAATTATTTTCTATTGAATGCTGCATTTCACTGTAATTGTTTGATGCAGAATGAAGAAACTTAAACCGTTTTGCTAGGTCATCCTGAAGAAACAGATTATTGCTATAATTTTACCTTGCTCTGGGGCTGCCAGCAATTGCTGACCTTTCAACATGCCTCCTTATTCTATAACTTAATCTAAACTCTTGATCTAACTCTGTAAGAGATAGACCTGTCATGCATTAAAGCAAACCACATCCCAGATTTGCAGATTGGGCTGCAGAGCTGATAAAGGAGTTAGGCTACCTGGTTTCAAGTTGCAAGGGACAGCCTCACATTTCCTTCACATGTTTGTTGTTTCCAGCAGCTACTGAGCAAACAAAAGGATGATGTTCAAAGTTCCTCTGCTCATCACAGCTCGGCATTTCCATTTGCTATGCTGTCTGCTTTCGGGGTGGCATTGGAAAATAAATGGAAATGAAAGTCTGTGATGGATGAGAATGACGAACGATCAAGGACCTAAGGACAGCTTCATGAAAGCTGAAAAAGTACAGGGCAATAATTTTCACCAGCTGTCACAGACACCTTCTATTAAGACAGAGTGCATTTAAAGTTGAGACCTTTGATTTCTTTTAGCATGGTTCCCCATGTCATGTTATTAGGCTGGTTTCAGGGAGCAGCTAGCCTAGGACGCATTGAGGGAAGTAGAAATGTATGTAAAAGCAAAGGCAGTCTTTACTTGTCCTTTAATTTAAACTCTGTTGCTTTCCTGAATTCCATAGAAACAGGAATGATCACCACTATCCTGACCCTTCACTCACTGAGCCAAATATCTTTCTGCAGTTTTAATAACAACTCAGCCAGAGTGGAGATAGAAATGTAAGCTTCAGGGAATCAAAGATTTATTTTGCAAAAAGACGTGAATTACATTTTTGATCCAGAAATGTGTACATGGCCAGTGGAAGGTATCATGCTGTGACAGAAACCATTCCTCCTTTCATTTGTACAATATATCAGTGATATCAATTTCTCTAATTTCAAAATTACAATTCAAAATAAAGCTTGTGGATGGTGCACAAACTTTATAATTTCGAACTCTGTGGTTTTGTTGTGAAGTCTCATTCTTTGAGAGGCTATCACGATCCTGCCATCTACTCAAGGAATCTATTAACAGGTGGAAAAAAAACCCAACCAGTTTCAATCTGAAATCTCCACAAAGAACCTGCTCTCCCCATTACAGTATTGGCTAGAAAGGTTTGTCAATGTTAAACTAAAAGAGAAAATGCTGTAAAATCTCAACAGGTCCGGCAGGATCTGTAAGGAGAGAAAAGAGCTGATGTTTCGAGTCTAATTGATCCTTTGTCAAAGCTTTGACAAAGGGTCAGTTAGACTCGAAATGTCAGCTCTTTTCTCTCCTTACAGATGCTGCCAGACCTGCTGAGATTTTCCAGCATTTTCTCTTTTGGTTTCAGATTCCAGCATCCGCAGTAATTTGCTTTTGTCAATGTTAAGATGAGCCATGGCATACAAGAGGTGGATGAAAGATCGTGATTAAATATGTTGCCTTCCCTTTTTTTCTAGATAAATGTCTCAAACTTTCCCAGCATTTCCAGGATTTGTTGTTTTTATTTTAATGGCAAAGTAATACTTCCACTTGTAAACCCAGACAAGGAAAGTGATCATCAAGTCAAAGATACCTCTTTCTACGAGAGAGAAATAATTCCCAACTGCTTCAATCCTGGGAGGGTTGCCAATACTCAGACTTCAGGAAGAATGAAAGATTCAAAATATTGTCTTTCTGACTCAGTGACTGTTATCGAACATTGTGATTAGGAGCAGGCACTCGGAGATGTCACAATTTTTAAACCAAACCATCACCAAATCCTAAAGAGAGATTGTCTGAATCTCGCTCTTTAAATACAGAAGACGTGAATCATAAAGGAAATTATCATCTCGGATTTGACAAAGTCTGGGAACAAAAGGAACCAATCGTTTGACTTTATGTTTACCACAGCTGCCAAGGCTGCAGAACTCTACCTCAATGTTAATGGTAGTTAAAGGTATATAGTCAATCGCACCAAGCTATTCTTAGTGAGCAGCAGTTACTGCTGTGTAATCTGAGTGCACAGCAAACTGTCTTCTTCTGCAGCCAAGAAAACATGACCACATTGCATGCTTTTCCTCTTTTAGTCATGTTGGCATTTAATTGCATGTTTATAACTTGAGAAAAGACGCTAACACTGAGCTTAGATTACAATTACCCTAATTATACATTGAGGAAAGCCTGGAACTAAATCAGGGCAGAAATATCAGGTTTGAAACAGCTATGCAGATAAATGTGCTAAAAATGACATGCTTTAGAATAACAGACGGAAAAGCCCAGATGGGTATTTTATGCAATAACATGTCGGCTGAAATCTAAAGGTGACTCAAGAAAACCACCTGACTGATCCCAGCAATATTCAGATTCAGATTCCCCTGCAATAATTAATGTTGGAGCTTAGCTCATTGGTCTTCAGCCATCCTCAATGCGATTGGTCTGCATCCGCAATGTATTAACCACCATCCAACTCCACCCAGACCAATGAAAACTGGAAGAACTGCAAATGTTGTAAATCAGAAACAAAAACAGAAGTTGCTGGAAAATCTGAGCCTCTATGGAGATAAATTAGAGTTACCGTTTCAGATTCAGTCCAGTTCTGAGGAAGGGTCACCAGACCCGAAATGTTAGCTCTGATTTCTCTCCACAAATGCTGCCAGACCTGCTGAGCTTTTCCAGAAATTTCTGTTTTTGTTCGGCCCAGACCAAGCTTCTCGTTTTTCACATTGCCCTCTTGTACAGACTGCTGTAGCTTCTCAGCTCTGATCAAATGACTGACATTTTATTTTTTTGGATGTCACTTTTTTTAAAAAATTCTTTTTTCTCTTGTGGTTTCAAGCACCTCTTCATTTGTCTGTCTCATGGTCATAAAGAGGAAACCTCCCAGCATCTGGAGTTTGAGAGTTTGTATTTTAATTCTTTAATGATTGTGTTTGTGAGGCACACAGGACAGTGAACAGAATGCAGCATCTTTAGAGCTTTTTTTAATTGCAATAAGCTCCCATTCACTCTGACTACCTGGTCACCAGGAGTTTCCTCAGAGCAGTTGACATACTAATGATTTTTTGTAAGCTCATATGCAGCAAGATTATAGTTTTAAATGGTTCATTTTAAAAGTAACCAGCAATGCATCTTTACACTTTAAAAACATAACAGGTTATTTTATTAGACAACTATCCCAGAAAGTTATTTAAGACTGATAAAATTATTTGCTAAAATAATAGATATAAAGATGTAAAGCCAGTAAGGATTAAAAATTGGGCATGAGAATGAAAATGAGACCTAAAATAATTAATATAAAGATTTAAAGGAAATAAGAATGCAAGTTAGACATGAGAATGAAATTGTAATGTGGTTGTAGATCTAGTTTGCCTGGAGATATTCTTTCCACAGAAAGGAGTTGAACCACAGTCAGCTTCAACAACACCTGTGATGGCTTCATCTGTCGAATAGTTAACTGTTGCGCCTACAGGTTATCTGGGCAGAACAGGTTCTATGGCTGAGTGCAGGCTACTCTCGTTCCCTTTTACAGCACTGCAAGTTGTGACTATTTGTACCCTGGCTCATTACAGCAGTCGAGGGTAACTCCCTTTCTCTCATTACTGTTTAAGATGATTCTATTGAGACCTTTCACAAATAACTTTTATACAGTTCAATACTTTAAAAATGGGTGCTGCCAAATTCTGCTTCATATTAGCTGCTGAGTTAACCCAGGTCTGGAGCTCAGAACAATCCATTACTTTTTCTCATTGAGCTCAGTAACTTTGAACTGTCTCAGCTCTCACTACGTCATAGTTTCACTGAAATACAAAAAAGGTTCCCCCCACCTCCAGGAAAGTCATTGTCAATGTGCTTCTGTTTACTCTTGGAAATGTTCATGGAATTTTAAAGGACTGTGATTATTGTGATTCTTACCAAGTAAAATCTGTTTCCAACATCAGCTAAATCCATAAGGATCCTACAATCCATTTTGTAAGATTCTTTGTTTCCATTTTAAGAACAGATTAGTTTTCTTTACAAAATATTTAACATTTTGTAACTTTTAACCCATTTACGCAAGTAGCATTATACAATATCTAGTTTTTCTAATCACTTGTGGGACAAGGGCATGGCTGCTGGCAAACATTTTTACTGCCTGACCCTAATTGCCATTGAGAAGGTGGTGGTGAACTACCTGTTGAACCGTTACAGTCCATATGATAATCCAAGTTATTGATGAAAGTAACCAAGTGAGCATAATGACATCAGTTGCATTTGGAAAGACAACACTAACACAGAATTGCTAGATAAATTTTCCAAATGTTATGCCTGAATATTTTATGATTCCAATTGTATTATTAACAGTTGGGAATAATTATCTCAGTGTCTCCCATAATAAATGTAAATTCAATTACACTACATGTTCATGAACACCCTTGAATCTTTTGGATTAGATTACATTAGATTCCCTACGGTGTGGAAACTGGCCCTTCGGCCCAACCAGTCCACACCAAACCTCGGAAGAGTAACCCACCCAGACCCACTTCCCTCTGACTAATGCACCTAATACTATTGAACCAAACCTTTCCTATTTGATCTCAAAACTCCTTCTGTGGCCAGTATCATACTTTATTTTACAATGTTCCAGTTAAACAACTGGCAATGTTTCATTATCATGAAGGGTTTTATTTACTCACTCATAGAACATGAGTGTCACTAGTCAGCCAGCATTTATTATCCATCTCTAATTGTCCTAGAGAAGGTGTTAGTGAGCTGCCTTTAGATTAGATTCCCTACAGTGTGGAAACAGGCCCTTCAGCCCAACAAATCCACACTGACCCTCTGAAGGGTAACCCACCCAGACCCATTTCCTTCTGACTAATGTACATCTTTGGATTGTGGGAGGAAACCGGAGCACCCAGCGGAAACCCATGCAGACATGAAGAGAATGTGCAAACTCCAAAATAGACAGTTGTCCAAGGCTGGAATCGAACCTGGGTCCCTGGCACAATGAGGCAGTAATGCTAACCACTAAGCCACTGTGCAGTGCCTCTTGAATTGCTACTTTCCATTACTGTAGGGACTGGTATATATTACTAATAGTGAGTGACTTGGAGGGGAACTTGCAGAGATTGGTGTTCCCATGTATCTGTTGCCCTTGTCCTTCTAGATGGAAGTGGTCATGGGTGCTATCTGAGGATCTTTGCTGAATTCCTGCAGTGTATCTTGAGGATGGTACACACTGCTGCTACTAAGCATCAGTGGGGAAGGAGTGGATGCTTGTGGATGTGATGCCAATCAAGTGGATATCCTGGCTGGTGTTGAGCTCCTTGAGTGTTGTTGAAGCTGCTGCATCAGTGTAAGTTACAGCAGCTGATTAACTTGAACATGGTGAAGGAAGTTTAGAAACTTAGACCCATAATTATTAATAAGCATTTCTTGGTATGATGCAATTGTAAATATTCAAAGATGTTTGATTACTTTAAGTTAAATGTACACTGAGGAACTGCTTATGGATAAACAATTCTACTTCCTCTACATTTGGCTGTTCCTTCAGTTCTGTAGTTTGTCCTGTTTTTGGAAAATAGCAGTTCTCCAAGATCTCTTCATTCCCTCAGTTCTTGCCTCTTGGTTCCTAATCCCAGATTTTTGCTCCTCATTGGCAGTTGGTGCCAAAAATTTGGAATATCCTGTCTAAACATCTTTCTTTTTCTCTCTCTCTCTCTTTCTTTCTTTAAATTGCTCACAACTAAGATGAGAGAAGTGCTTTGTCAGTCCTGTCATTCGACTACAGAGATATTGTATCCAAGTACCATTAAAGCCAATCGTATGCTTTCCTGAATAGTTTTAGAGTTCATCAAAAGATTTCTTTAACAGATGCAATTACTGACTTATCAAACAAAACCAATCTGCTTATTGCAGAATTGCTTAACACACATAGAACTTAGGTAAATTTTTTAGAATGTTTACAAGTACACACATGCACACATTCAGGAGAAAATCTGGGTTGGACCCTGGTCTCACACCAGCAGGGTTTCCGATAAGGAGACACCAGCTGAGCAGCTTGTTCTGTAGCAGGCTTCCCCCCACCTCCACCCCACCAACTGCAGATCCAAACACAAACTCCATTCCTGCAAACACTGTTCAAACAGAACAGCCATGAAACTGGCAGTGGTTTCACTTAAGTGAGTTCACTCAAACAAAATCAACAACGAACTGCAACCACAATGCTTTCCAAGAAATGCCTTGCTTTCAGAAGAGCAAGTACCAATGTCTTTTCATTGATCTCAAAGAGAAAACAACCCAAACATTGCCACTCTCCTTCACACTCAATCCACCAAAATGATTAAATATGAAGCACCTTCATAACAGTTGTCCCTACACCAAGATTAATTTGTTAAGGACCAGGCCAGACCCCTCAAAACATTTTAAGAAGGTAGACCAGACCATAACTTTTCGAGTTGTTTTAAGCAGGTTTAAAGTGGATATTCCAGGAGCAATGCAGCTGGTCAAACCATTCAGTTTTAAACAAAACAGAATTTGTTTACACACCAACGATAAAAAATTGAATTTAGAATAACACAACTATTTGAAAAACGAACTGACACAAAAACGTAACTCTACAAAGAGCGCTTCTGATTTCCTGCAACATCCCATAGACACACCCCTTGGCAAAAAGATAAATTCAAACACAGGAGAAAGAGAGAGGATCAGCATGGAACTGTTTCTTTGGGCTCCCAGCTAACACTAACCCAAAACTAGAAAAAAAACCCTGAACTGGACACCCTCCTTTCATTGTTCACGTGTTTAAAATAAAACTGAAAGCCTTTTCTGATTGTCGACCGAGGCAGCATCTGTTAGTCATTATTAAAGTAGCTAGTTCAAACATTTCAGCTCCTCTGACTTCAGGACCCTCTTGAATAAAAAAACTAAGGACATAGTAACCTTGTTAAAGCACCAGTATTGTCACAGTTGGATACACCATTATCATTAACCCAAAGACCTTCATTGTAGTGAACTGATCCAGACCTCCCCTTCAATGATCATCTGTGATGTCATGATGGTGACACTGAGAATTGGAGGACAGTTATTATTCCCCACAACCTCTTTAATTGGGAAAATACCCAAAAAAAACTGTGGATGCTGGAAATCTGAAACAAGCAAAAACAAAATACGCTGGAGAAGCTCAGCAGAACTTTGAAGAAAGGTCACTGAACTCGAAATATTAACTTGGTTTCTCTGTCCACGGATGCAGCCAGACCTGCTGAGTTTCTCCAGCAGTTTCTGTTTTTGTTTGTTTCACCTCTATAGATGGAAGAGGTGATCAAAATCCAAAATGGAACAGCCAACGGAGAAGAGCCCCAGGGAAAAGTCAGCAAACTGTCCAGGTTCTCAACCCACCACCTATACAGCAAGACCCGGCAGGGATTACTAAGTCATAGCAAAGTTCCTGAGCCACAATGGACAAAAGGGAACACAGAGTTGACCAACACAACACAAACCATTCTCTCAGGATGGGAGGCTGCCACCACCAAACCTAACTCCTTTCATCAAACCTTTGGTCATCCAGTCTATGTCAAATTCTCTTCAATTTACCCTCCAGTAAATCACATGGCACATACATATCTATTAAAGTCATCGTGTAATTGTAAGCTGTTGTTGCAATATCAGTAGGAGACTGAAATAAAGGTAATGAGTTGAGGAATGACTTGCACTTTCGAGGTGTTCTTTCGATGTGCTTGCCATTTGCAGGATACTAATTTAGCCACAGTTTAACTCAGACACAGAAAATAACGGTGCTCGCCAGCAGCAATAAGAATCAAAGATTCCAGCTGGTTGTCTGCCACCTGAGTCATATTAGCACTGGTGCCAAGATGGTGTGGCTGCTGCTTGGTATTTTGCTGTCATATAAATGCTGCATTAAAGAAAGAACTAAAAGTTCATTGTTTCTTTACATGACGCAATGGCAATTAAACACAATCCAGCAATGTACTGAATGGCTCTCTGACAAACACATCAGTGAGGACCTTTCCATTGACATCCCTTTGAATATACAACTATAAATAACCCTCAGGCCATCTAAACTTTCAGAAACATCCTGTGCTAAAGTTGGCCAATAAACACATCACCTTTAATACAGAGTGAATACCAGCAGGGAGCTCTTGCATTCAGTATCCAAAACAAACTAAAACATTCAGACAATATCGGCTCAAAGGTTCTTTTCTCTCTAGGACTGACATGTCAATAGTCTCTTTCCACTTGTTACCTTTATGAAAAAGCTTGAGTCTTGGAAGATTCTGTTTCCACGTTTCCGCAAGTGGAATAATTAATAGTAAAATGAAGCTCCATAGCAACCGACATATTTGAAGTGGTTTTGGGGTTTGATTTCTTGGAGATTTCTGCATTGTTTCTGTCGCTGGCTGCATCATCAACAATAAAGTTTCTTGTGCCAATTGATGTTCTGTAACAAGGGAAACAAAATTTACAAAAGGTTAAAAAAAACACAACCACAACCCCAGACATGAAAAAATGGAAATCAAGCTCTAAGATCAATGATGTCAAGTCTGTTTTAAACACTTTTTTTAGGGAATATGTTAAAACAAAAAGAAACAAAATAATTAACTTAAATAAAGAACATATTCAATCATGCATCCTGATATCACAATAATTATCTGCATGAAGTCTCGTGCTTAAGTACATGAGTAGAAAATTCAAAATTGAATCTTTGGTTTTTTGCTGCATTAATTGGTCCCAGCTGAGGTAAAGAAAACAGAAATCGCTGGAGAAACTCAGCAGATCTGACAACATCTCTACAGAGAGGAAGTGTTATCATTTCCAGTCTCATATGACTTCCACAGAAGTGGAAGAGGCTGGAAATTGATGGTTTTGATGCTGTTGACAGAGGGAAAGGAGAGAGCAAATGGAATAGATGGTGAGAGTGCAAAAGACCCAGGGAGGGTGTAAAGGATGGCTGTAAATAATAGATATGGCAAGGTGAAAATGGATCCACTCCGCGAACAGCAAAGTTAATAAGGCTAGGAGGGTGGTAGGGACGGGGGGAGGGGGAGAGGTGCTGGGGGATGTTAGGCAAATGGAGGACAGGGGACTTGCTTTGATATTGTCGGATTCAATACTGTATCCTAAAGGCTGTGAGGTGTCTACGTGGAAAATGAGGTCCCTCCAGCTTTTGTTGAGATTCGGCGGGATATAATGTAGGCCCACAATGGAAAGGTCAGCATGGGAGCAAGATGAGATATTGAACCAGCTGCAGTACAGTTGCGAGGGTTAAAACCGGGCAGGCTTCAGGAAAATTAGCATAATTTTAGTTTGCAAAGAGAGCATTATAATGGGCACTGCCAATCGTACAAAGCACAAGAATTGTAAAGTTAAGTAAAGACTAGTTTGTCATTTATATAAGTGATTTGAATGAGAATATAGAAGGCATGGTTAGTAAGTTTACAGATGACATCAATATTGGTCAAAGTTAAAAATCACACAACACCAGGTTATAGTCCAATAGGTTTATTTAGAAGCACTAGGTGGTTGTGGAGCAGGACCATAAGACACAGAATTTATAGCAAACAATTATAGTGTCATGCAGCTGAAACGTTCAGCATATTATTTCAAAATTGGCAAAGGCAAATTTACCAAAACCGATTTTTCTCACTTGAGTATCTCCTCCACTCCGAGTGAAGGAATGCTGACAGAATGAATTGAGCAGCAGCACAGAGAGAGAAAGAGATAGAGAGAGAGAGAGAGAGAGAGAGAGAGACAGAGACAGAGAGAGAGAGAGACAGACAGAGAGAGAGAGAGAGACAGAGAGAGAGAGACAGAGACAGAGAGAGAGAGACAGAGAGAGAGAGAGAGAGACACAGAGAGAGAGAGACAGAGAGAGAAAGAGAGAAGAAGAGAGAAAGAGAGAGACAGAGAGAGACAGAGAGAGACAGAGAGAGAACTCAATGTTTTGCAGCAGCAGAAATGCAATAACTCCACAGAGGCCAGTATCCTGTCAACTACACACCCTTTATTACACAGGAAGAGTCCTTGACACTGACCCAGCTCTCTCAGAGCCAGCTTTCAGAGTGAACCGGATATCTGACACTCCTGTTTCTATCTGTCAGCCAGGGATCATGATTGAAGCAGACTAACAGCCCCAGTAAGGGAACTCCTATTCTATGAGGTCCACCTGGCTGACCTCACGACATTCACGATGAGAGAGAGAGCTGTATCTTGCAGCTTCAACTCCAACTCCAATAGCCCAACCGCAACCTCTGAAAGCAAAACAAAAACCCTATATCTGTGTGAGCATAACTCAAACCACTCACGCTTCTTTTAACTAATTTTGCTTTTTAAAAACGAGCTTATTTCCTCCGCTTTCCGTGGAGCAGACACCTCAGCACCATGTATACAACATCCCTCTTCAAGAGAAACAAAACAGAACAACTCCCTCTTAAAGGCACATCTCATTGAGGAGGTTGAGACAAGAAACTTCACAACCTTTAAAAAGTATTTGGATGAGTACTTGAAGGGTTGCAACATTCAACGACATATGCCCAGAGTGGGACAGTGGGAGTTATCTTAGTAATCATGGCAGGACAGACTCAATCAGTCAAAGGGCCTTTTCTGTATGGTAAAATCCTATGAATCTAGAAGGGATGCCACAGCTATGTTCTTGCTGAATAGAGTTGATCTTTGTAGAAATAAAGAATTGTTGAGGAGAACAGAAGATAAAGAAAACCTCATTGTGGTGACTTTAGCAATGGAGAATCTCCTTTGAGTTCAGGAAGAGAACCAGGTCAAAAGTGATGTATCTAGGTAAAAATAAGGACAGCAGATGCTGGAAACCAGAGTCTAGATTAGAGTGGCGCTGGAAAAGCACAGCAGTTCAGGCAGCATCCAAGGAGCAGTAAAATCGACGTTTCGGCCAAAAGTAATGTATCTGCCCTGCACCGGATAGCCGCATGTTCTCTCTCTTACTGGAGTATTCCTCACTAATCCACCAGGGGCAGTAGTACATTCAATCAGCAGTGTGGATTTAGACATGGACAATTTCCACTTGGTGAGGATGGAACCATATCTCAACCTTCTGAGCAGGAGAGTAAGGCAGACATAGTTATAAAAAATACAAAGGAAAATACAAAAGTACATCAACTCGTCTCCAAAAGCCCAGCCTGAAGGTTTTATTGAGCCAGTATTATCAGCTGTGACTCAACAGCAGCTCATTTTCCTGCAGAAGGGACATGGATTCAATCACACTTCAAAGTAACAAGCACAAGAACTAACATTTCAGAGCAGTACAAGGGCATGCTGCACTGTCTGAGGTGCAATTTTACAAATGAGATTTTCAACCAGGCCTGATCTGCCTTCTCACTATGGTACCACTGTCATCCTTCATTAACACAGCAATCCCACCACCTTTTGCTTTCTCGATCTCTTCCCCAAATATCAAATACCAGGAGGAGAGCGAGCAAACATGACAGAGACTGAGGTTCCCCAACATCTATGGCATTGGTGAGAAAGGACTAGACAGCTCAGTCCTAGACAGCTGAAAGTAGAGCCACCAGTGGTGGGGTGGGGAGGGGGGGGGGTGAGGGGGGGGGGGGGTAGGAGTGGGGGTGAGGGGGGGTGGGGTAGGAGTGGGGGTGAGGGGGGGTGGGGTAGGAGTGGGGGTGAGGGGGGGTGGGGTAGGAGTGGGGGTGAGGGGGGGGTGGGGTAGGAGTGGGGGTGAGGGGGGGTGGGGTAGGAGTGGGGGTGAGGGGGGGGGTGGGGTAGGAGTGGGGGTGAGGGGGGGGGTGGGGTAGGAGTGGGGGTGAGGGGGGTTAATGAACAAGAGGCCAGAGAAGGAGCTGCACATTTCTATTTTACAGACTCATTGTGATAAGTTGTTGAAGTCTCTCAACATTTCTTCACAGTTAAGACTTTAGGGAAGTTGTTTGCAAACTGACTGCTGTCTAGCCAGGCCTATCCATATCAGTCAGACTCTCCAACAGCAGGTGAGGGTAAAGATGAAGGTGTAAACAATGTCCGGGACTGCCGGATTGCTCCATCTCCTCCTTTTCTCAATGGTGCTGGCACTCTGTCCAGTATCGAAGATGAATGGAGCTGTCCCAATGGAGCATCTCAAAGCATTGGGATGACTGAGCTGTGTTTCCTACTGGTGATAGTCCATGTGGTGACACAATCCATGTGGTGTACAGAGAGCAATGTCTTCAGCAGGCCCTGAAATATTTGCATCATTCCCCTTTGTTCCACCAGTCATTAACTCTCTGTACGACACGATCTTGGACAGATGATGGCTTTTTGTTCGGGCATCGCAGTTGTCTGTGCAGGAGCCTGGCCTTGATGTTGGTATTACCCGTTGTTCCCAGGACCTCAGTGGTCATGTCTCCATCCTGTCAGGTACTGGTGTTGAGGACACAGTGGTGGTGAAAGTGCTCTGGGGTGGGGAGGGGGAGGGGCATGGTGGTAAATGATGCCACCATACAGAAGCCTGGTGAGCTCTATGCTTTTGTACACTTTGATTTTAACCTGTGCTCTAAGACTGCCGTTGCTCCACACTTGTTTGCTGTTTGTGTTGTTTTAAAAAGTCCCTTGTCCATTTCTATGCCTACAGTGACATCAAACAAGATGACTAAATTGGTAAATTAGAGTGGCAATTATTTCAGTTTCATCAAAAGTTGAAATTGAAATTCCTGAACTAAAAATGCAATAAACAAACTATACTTCTTAAACTTCTGCAGTACAACTTAACATTGATAACATGAATATCACAAGGATTGACAGTTACTCAAAACTGTGATACTTGGCATTTCGGTGACATGGGTTTCCTGGAAATCCAGTTTAAATGATATTATGTTAAACTTCCACACATTCCCAATAATCTCTTCTTTAACACATCCTCTGAATGCACTGGGCAGTTCTGTGGGATTGTGCCTCTCCATTGATCTTCACAAACCTCCTGGTTTGTTCCTCGGGAATTGGAAGCTATTTACGACCAGACAGGATGAAGCACTTCATTAAAGCTGAACAGATGCGCAATAAAGGCATCGCTGTGATAACGAAGACAGACCTTGTGATTCCCCTGAATTTTCTTACAAATAATCACAGTGAAACATTAAATAACTGGTAACATTAAAAGATCACTTTCAAAGCTGTTTGTGTTTTAGACAGTCACTGACCGTAATAAAATGAAATGTAATAAGGATATTGTACACACAGAACACACCACTAACAGATATATGTTCAGTTCAAGTTGTATTGCAATCAATCTATTTACTACACAAAAATGTACTATGACAAAAATTCAAATGCTGAGAGTTAATGAACTGTTCACCGATTCACTGTTGATCTTTAAAATAAAAAAGTAAAGTTATCACTGTTCTACTGGAACTTGGACTTCTTTCTTATTAGAGAGACACATTTGGTACTGGTGTAACCTGAGGGTCACCATGGCTCAGGGAAGGGAGAGGTTGGTCCAAGTTAAAGATGGCAGCACTGACATCATGGGTAATGGTCAGGCCGAGCCCATTCACTCCAGGCTGGCTGTATTCTTTTCCTCATTTTCCTTTTTATCTTTTTTTGTTTTATTTCTCCACTTTATTGATATCGCAGGGAGGCCAGAGCATTATCGGCAGTGACTCCCGATGCATGGACTCCTTGAACGGCAGCAGGGTGTCTGCTGCAGTGAGGGCAGAGCAGGGACCACTGGCTGTGGTAGGCCCAGAGCGGGGACCCCTGGCTGCGGTAGGCTCAGAGCGGGGACCCCTGGCTGCGGTAGGCTCAGAGCGGGGACCCCTGGCTGCGGTAGGCTCAGAGCGGGGACCCCTGGCTGCGGTAGGCTCAGAGCGGGGACCCCTGGCTGCGGTAGGCTCAGAGCGGGGACCCCTGGCTGCGGTAGGCCTAGAGCGGGGACCCCTGGCTGCAGTAGGCTCAGAGCGGGGACCCCTGGCTGCAATAGGCTCAGAGCGGGAACCCCTGGCTGCAATAGGCCTAGAGCGGGGATCCCTGGCTGCAGTAGGCTCAGAGCGGGGACCCCTGGCTGCAATAGGCTCAGAGCGGGAACCCCTGGCTGCAATAGGCCTAGAGCGGGGATCCCTGGCTGCGGTAGGCCCAGATCGGCGACCCCTGACTGCAGTAGGCCTAGAGCAGGGACCCCTAGCTATGGTAGGCCCAGGGCGGGGACTTCTGACTGCGGTAGGCCCAGTGCGGGGACCTCTGGCTGCGGTAAGCCCAGGGCGGGGACTTCTGACTGCGGTAGGCCCAGGGCGGGGACTTCTGACTGCGGTAGGCCCAGGGCGGGGACCTCTGGCTGCGGTAGGCCCAGAGCAGGGACTCCTGACTGCGTTAGGGATGAAGCGGGGACTCCTGGCTGTGGTACGGATGGTGCGGGGACTCCTGGCTGCGGTACAGATGGAGCAGGGACTCCTGGCTGTAGTAGGCCCAGAGCGGGGACCCCTGGCTGCGGCAGTCTGGGAGCAGGGACCTCGCAGAAATCTTGGAGTCATTTTTGGGACTACAGCCAATGAAGATACACTCTATTTAAGTAGTTAAAAATCACACAACACCAGGTTATAGTCCAACAGGTTTAATTGGAAGCACACTAGCTTTCGGAGCAATGCTCCTTCATCAGGTGATTGTGGAGGGCTCGATAGTAACACAGAATTTATAGCAAAAATTTGCAGTGTGATGTAACTGAAATTATACATTGAAGTATTGATTGTCTGTTAAGCCTTTCATCTGTTAGAATACAGTGATAGTTTCATTTCTTTCCGAATCATGACTTCTATTTAAGTAGTTTCTTTTTCTTATTTTATATCTCAAAATGGCATCAGATTGTGATGACAGAACACTTTTCACTGCATTGCCCAATTATAGGTGACAATAAATCACTCATTCATTCATTCAGGTCAAGAAGGAGAGACCTTCATGGTAACCTCAGCCAATGCAGCAATTGAACCCTGCACCACAAACCAGCTGTCCAGAGCTAATTAACCTCCAGCTCTTCAAAACATATCCCTCTTAGGGCAGTTTTCAGTGAATCTTTCACTGATGCAAAAGACATTGAGATTATCAGTACCTGTCAAATGGTTCTTATTACAAAATTGGAACAGTTTAAAGTAAAAATATTAACAATCATATTTCTTATGGTTAAGAAAGATTTCATAAATATAATTTTTAAAACTTGGATTTTAACATAGTGGCATATGGGTGGTGGTTACCTTTACAAAGAATTACTTAAAAAATAACTAGGTCATACTGTTCTGTATGATCATAATTTAATCCAACATGTGTAAACAGCAGGGAACCACTGGAGTGTTAACGGAAAATTATGTTTTTAACTGCAGTGATTTATGACTTGTGGGGTAAACATTAGTAGTCACTAGTTCCGAATAATCACAAATAGATTTTAGTTTCAAAAGCCTTGAGATTAATAGCTTTTAGGGGTCTTTACAGGAGACCTGACTAGGGATAGGAACAAATCCTAGTTTAAGAGAAAGCACAGTTACCTCAATGTAAAGGTTACTTTGTGTAAGCCCCATACCAGGACTGTTTGGTTAATAATGTGCATGTTATTAGAAGCTGAGAAAGTATGAACTCTTAGTTTTGTAAATATTCACACAAGAAGACTGCACAATTCACAGGAAAACACTGGGCACAGAATTAATTAAATCACCTTTCAAGATTTGATATCAATTTCACTGGATGTCAGTATCCGTAATGGATAGTGTCAGAAACAGAATGAGATTTTGTTTCACGACATCTTTAAACCTTTCAAACTATATTCTACATTTAAATAGTTTTGGTTTATTTTTCATCTTTTGTTAATGAAGCTTATTCTCTTATTACATAGATGCTTTAGTCTGGTCTGACTATGTTTCAGTGATGGACCACTGGGGTGATTAAAAGAAAAACCCTTTTTCATTCTGGGATTTTACATGTCCAGTTATATCATCAGCTGGGATCATGGCATTTTCAAATATCTATATAATATTACCAAGTGTTGTGAATTTCAAGAATATTTTACTATTATTACTTTGTATGTTTGTTGTATTTTTGCAGGTTTCTAAAACTGGAGTATTTGGGATAAAATATAGAACAGGATTGCATGGTGGTCTGAAAATGTGGTGAAAATAAAACATAAGAAATGGGAGCAAGAGAGGGTCATTTGTCCTATTAAAGCCTTTTTCATTCTTCAGTAAGATTGTAGATGATCTAATATTCCAATTTGTTGGTTACTACCCCTCACCCTTAATCCCTTATCAATCTAAAATAAAAACTATTGATGATCTTTCTAACTCATCCTTGAATATTCAATAACCCAGACTCCATTGGTCACTGAGGGGGAAGAGAGTGTTCCAAATGCTAACAACACCATTCCCCCACTGCCCTTACCCTCAGAGGTAAAAAGGTATTCTTTTTCCCAGTCTGAAATGGGAGACCTCTTTTTAAACTGTGTCCTCTAGCACTAGATTCCCCAATGAGGGGAGCCTTCTCTCAGCATCTTTCTGGTCAAGTCCGCTCGGAATCTTATATCTTTCAAGAAGACTAATTTTTATTCTTTTAGACTTTACTGGCTATGGGCCTAATTTTCTCAAGTATTCCTCATATGACAACCCCTTCATCCCAGGAATCAGTTCAGTAAATCGCCCCTGAATTGCCTCCATATGCAAGGTGATCTAAACTCCACACAAAAAAAAACATAATTAAAGAGGAGATAATGAACAATCTTTTAAAAAAAAATTCACAGTATAAGGGCATCACTGGTTGGACCTGCATTTATTGCCCATAGGGTAGTTAAGAGTCAACCAAATTGCTGCATGTCTGGAGTCACATATAGGCCCAACCAGGTAAGGATGGCAGTTTCGGTCCCTGGGATTTTCCTGACAATCAATACGTGGTCATCATTAGATTCTTAATTCCAGGTTTTTATCTGCCATGGTGGGATTTGAACCCAGATCCTCAGAACATTACCTGAGTCTCTGGATTAATAAATCCAGCAACAAGACCACTAGGCTATCACCTATCCCAACCACTTCAGTTAAATGTTAATGGCCATTATGATAAAATATTGATAACTTTTGTCAATAAATATTCATTTTAAAATGCTCAATCGTATTATCAAAACTATAGGCATGTCGCTGTGCATGAGATTATTAAATAGTCTGTTTGACCTGAGCAGAAAGATAGCATCACTCCATAGACACATTCAGACAAAGCTAATGTCTGATACAATTACATTACAAATTATTTGCATGAAGAAAAATGACTCTAATCAAAGCTCTGCAATATCTTACGAATTAAAATATCAGTGATTTTTATTTCTGATCTTATTAGAAGATATTGCTGCAGGGTAGAAATTCAGTGAAAAACAGCCAAATGCACCAATATCTTGATTCGGTTATTAATCCATTGCATTGTCAATATGTTCTAATCAACCTGTTCAATAATGTTATTTCATACCTCAGGAACAGATGAGACTTGAACCTGGAACACTACAACTTTATCAGAAGATCCCTTCTTAGTAATAGAATCAAAGAGATGTACAGCACAGAAACAAATCCTTCAGTCCAACTTGTCCATGCTGACCAGATATCCTAAATTAATCTCGTCCCATTTGCCAGCATTTGGCCCATATCCCTCCAAACCCTTCCTATCCATATGCCTTTTAAATGCAGTAACCATATCAGCTTCCACCACTTCGTCTGGCAGCTCATTCCATAGATGCACCACTGTGAGAAAAAGTTGTTCCTTGGTCCCTTTTAAATCTTTCCCCTCTCAATCTAAAACTATGCCCTCCAGTTCTGGACTCCCTCACCCTGGGGAAAGACTTTGTCTATTTACCCTATCCATACTTCTCATGATTTTATAAACCTCTATAAGGTCACCCCTCAGCCTCCGACGCTCCAGGGAAAACAGCCCCAGCCTATTCAGCCTCTCCCTATAGCTCAAATCCTCCAATATCTGGCAACAAACTTTTAATTTTTTTTCTGAACCTTTTTAAATTTCACAACATCCTTCCTATAGGAGGGAAACTAGAGTGCACACCATGTTCCAAAAGTGGCCTAATCAATGCCCTGTACAGCCGCAACATGACCTCTCAACTCCTATATTCAATACTCTGACCAATAAAGGTAAGCGTACCAAACACCTTCTTCACTGTCCTTCTTATATGCTTGCAATGGAAAGGAAAGTGATCAGATATAGGACAATGCATTTTGACAGCACAGCAGGAAGTAATTTTCTCTGTTATTCTGTGGTCACTCTTTGCTAAAGCAGTACAAAGACTCACATAATCCTTACCCTAAACTTTAGCAAAGTTTCCCCCTGCTTTAGCTATTCCCTGTGACAAAGGCCTCAATACTCACCAACCACAATCACTGAATAATCAATTTCAATGAACAATTATCTCCAGCATCTTTTGCTCATTATCTTAAAAACATCAACTAAATATCACCTTTTGCTGTTCTTATTCCTGTGATATAGTGACAGGTTTTTACATGAAACAAATGGAGATAGTGGAGGCATTATTCCATTCTTGTTATTGAAGACTGTGGTTTTAGACTCTCAATACATTTCCGGGAGCAATGCTTTGTATAGCTTGAAGCTGAAAGCAGAAACAGTCAGCTCCTCCTCCAGTTAAACAGCGGCTTATCTTTCCAGGACCAGCCTTGCGGCACTATACTCCTGCCTCTTGAGCTTATCTTGAGAATAGCTGCTTACATGCAGCCAGTTATGATGGCTCTAATTTGCTGACTGATAAGTTCATAAATGTGCAGCAACACTTACACAAGTCTGGCAACAAAAACAAAACAGTTACACAAGTACACGCTTATCGAGCAAAGCCCACTGACTCAGAACAGGAAACTCTGGTGTTGTCACATAATTCCCATTGATCAATTACCATGCTATTTTCATCCGTTTTTTCCCCAAAATATTTGTGTGTGAAAGGAATCCACTTACATTAATCAATTTTCTTTTTCAGTTGAAGATTTGCCACTGGTAGCTAATCGAGAATTGCATAATTTATACAAATCAAAAATGACATCCAGGATAATTTTTTAAAAACATTTCATTTAGATCTTGCTTTTCTGTTTCTCAGTAATTAATCATTTTTCAAATTCCAGAGGACACTTTCCATGACCATGGATATGCAAAAGGAATACAGTTGTACGGTTTCTATAGAAAATAAAGTTGTTTTGATGTAAAAAGTAACTTGATTTCTAAAACAGCAATGAGTTAATGTTGGTTCTTCCACTCACTTGACAAGTTGTGGTGGGTTTGGTTGCCTGGCGCTCAGGGTTCAGGGCAATTCCACAGTTGCTTGCTATGCTCCTGGTAATGCATCCTTCCACCAGTTTTCCAGAGGAAACTGGAAGGTATCTAGCCCAGCCGGCAGTGAGTCTCCCTCCTATCAGCTGAGAACACACTAAAAACGTTGCGTTTCACCAAAGGCTCATGGGTTTGTGTAGTAACGAGCTGCGTTGTACATGGGAGAAAGGGGCATGGTTCTGCGGAGCTGGTCAGTCTAGAGGGCAATATGATTAATGTCAGCTCCTGAACAAGTTCCACCTGCTCCTGTATAGCCAATGACTCCCAGCTCTGCTGTACTGCATTTCACAACTAAACAAACCTTCCAATATTGGGGGCTCTTGTGGTATCATCCATACCTCTGAGCAAGGAGATCCAGGTTCGAGTGCTACACAACCCAGAGCTGTGTTATAACAGCTCTGAAGAGATTGATTAGAAAATATCTACAGGGCATTAGTGAGGCCACAGGTCAAATGCCGAATGCAGTTTTGTGCACCACCCTTGGTAGGCTGTGCATGGTAAGTGATTCAGACACACAGTTGACTTAGTGATGCAGAATAAAGGTAAAAAAAATTGTTATGGCGCAGTTCAAAAAGTGATGCCTCAAGGCATCTCTCGGTATGCCAAAGTAATGCGTTTAATTTCTGGTTATTTGTGGTGCAGTGGTAGCATCAATACCTCTAAGTCAGGAGACCCGGGTTCAAGTCTCACATGCTCCAGGGTTATGTAATTTGAACCCTGACCACATGGATTATTGAAGATTCTCTAATTCCAGCCGAATGGAGAGAAAAACTACATAGAGGAAACAACTTAATGGGGAGAAGTAACCAACTAAAAAAATTCAAGGCAAATTTTGCAAAATGTACAGATTCTCTATGAGAAATTTATTCTCATTAATAATATCTTATAAAATATTTAATCACCATTCCCACATCGTAATATAATCAGTCAGGTATTTCCAAGATTGTTCATTTCCGTAAACCAAAATGGTCATTTTCACTTCCTAATTCAAATTCCAGAGATGAGGCTCCTTTACCTGTCTTCACTGAGGCCATTCAATATATACAATTAGGAACAGAAGTAGGCCATTCAGCCCATCAAGTCTGCTCCCCCAGTTAAAAAGGTCATTGTTGATCTAATGGTAGACTTGAATCAGTGTTCCCACCTACCCTTGATAAATCTTCATCCTCTTTCTTAACAACAATCTATTCACACCTGCCTTAACAAGATTCAAAGACTCAGGTGCCACTACCTTGTCAGGAAATTAATTCCAAAAACACTGTCTGAGAGAAATGCATTTGCCTTATCTCTGTTTAAAGTGAGTGGCCCCTAATTTCTAAGCAGTGGATGCTTACCTTCCACTGATATCATCCTGAACCAGATTAAAAGCTAACCCTGCCACTGCTCGATGCAAGCACAGATAGACTGTCCCAACTCTGAATCTGGTACAGAATTGGATTTACTGGAATGGTCTCAAAAACTGTCAGAGGGGTGACATTATAGAGGTTTATAAAATCATGAGGGGCATGGATAGGGTAAATAGACAAGATCTTTTTCCCCAGGGTAGGGGAATCCAAAACTAGTGGGTATAGGTTCAGGGTGAGAGGGGAAAGTTTTAAAAGAGACCTAAGGAGTAACTTTTTCACACAGAGGGTGGTACGTGTATGGAATGAGCTGCCAGAGGAAGTGGTGGAGGCTGGTACAATTGCAACATTTAAAAGGCATTTGGATGGGTAGATGAATAGGAAGAATTTGGAGGGATATAGGCCAAGTGTTGGCAAATGGATTAGGTTAGGATATCTGGTCAGCATGGATGAGTTGGACCAAAAGGGCTGTTTCTGTGCTGTACATCTCTATGACTCTGTGAGATACTTGGAATCACTGAGGACAGAACTGAACAATAATTGCTACAGCTAAAGTTCTGATGTTCAGGCAAAAAGAGACCTTTGTGTGGGCAATGGAGATAAAACCAGAGGGAAGCCAAAGATTTATTTGATGTGCAGCATTTATAGAATTGCATGGAATAAAAGCGCATTATCTGGTTTTGTTTTAAAATTTCAATACAGTAAATTATTCTTTCAAGGTCACTAATATAAAAAGGTCATCTATTTTGGCATGAATGGAAGCTGTATTTGATTGCCTTGGGAGGGTGTGGATGCTGAACAGTAAGAACGGCCTGAGGGAGAGGTATATAAATGGCAGGTCTGAGACCTAAAACAGTGCCCTCAAATTTGATCCAAAACTTCCAAAGTTTTTGTTTTATGGTCTGACACATATATCTTTCAATGGCTTAATTTCACACTTGCTACTCTCTGGCACATTCTTGGTCATTTTACCCACAGCCTCAAGCAGCAGGAAACCCAAATTATTTCTGAATATGTGTTTCTGTGAAAGGACTAAGGACTGCATTGTTTGGAAGCTGCTTGTTAATAGGTAATGGTACAATCCTCTTGGAACTCTGCAAAATCACGAAATGTAGATTTGCCAGACCGATAAACTTCACCACGAATGTAACAGTTCACATGAGACTTACCATTTTACTGCAATGTTCCTGTGATGTAAAATCCAGTTTACTCAGCAGAGGTTTACATACCTAATCACTCACACCATCCCTCCAGTTACTGAAATACTACTTTTTGGCAATTAAACTTTTTCATCAAGTTATAGAGCTGTACAGCACAGAAACAGACCCTTCAGTCCAATTCGTCCATGCTGATCAGATATCCTAAATTAATCTAGTCCCATTTCCAGGCACTTGGCCCATATCCCCCTAAACCCTTCCTGTAACAGATTCAGAGTAGGGCCAGTCTATCTGTGCTTGCATCCTACAATGGCAGGATTAGTTTTTACCCTGGTTCAGGATGACATTCACTGCTTAGAAATTAGGAGCCACACAGAGAGAAGGCAAAATCATTTCTCTCAAAGGGAGTCTTTGGAATTCATATGAAAGCTATAATTCAAAACCATTTTCTGGGTTTTAAAATCTATTTATACAACTGGAGTTTACAAACAAATTGCATTCAAACATACAATTCCTTAACAGATCTCTCAGACAATCAAAGATATTGAACATAATTGACTTTGTTTACATTTTAGGACTCATCTAGAAATGTTCAATTTTAATAATAACTTAACAAAAGCAACTGAGCTGGGTAAATCCAGGGAAAGGTCAGATGCTGCAAACATATTACAGCACAGTCACTGGGACTTGTGCATCAGGAGACAAGAACATAAGAGGGTGATATAGTTGTGCAGAGTTTGTCAATACCCAACAAGTGTTTTGAACTCAACAAGGTCAACTAGGAAGCGCTGATGGCTTGGGATCAATTAGGACAAGTCTCCACATGAAAGCAAAATGAGCTTCACTCACTCCTAATCAATAAAGCATGATGGGTCTGAGCTGCAGAATTCACCTGAGGGCAGTGCTGAGGCAGCAATGTGAGACCAGTCAGCTCAGATACAAACATGGACAGAAATAAATACCTGAAACTTATAGGTAGCACATCCTGCTGAGGCTGGTGGTGAGAGGATGCAAATATTTATGTGGAAAACAACCAGTTCTTTGTCTGGGGGCAGAGTTACGACTCACTACGTGCATGGTCATGCTTTGCCTCTCCAGAAGTACCCAGGAGAGAACAACAAAGGAAATAATAGGTTGACCCTGGAGAAATACTGTTCCCCTTTCCCACCACCTCAGCAAATAGCTTCTGTGCAAGAGGGTCATTGGACAAGGAGTTTGACCTGCCATCAATTAAGGCCCAAACTGGTCAATCAATGAGCAGATAAGGACCTCAAGCTACCAGCCGCCCAATTACCAGCCTTCACAGCACCCAAGAGCAATGGCTGCCTTCCCAACAGGGCCCCTCTGTTCTCTGGCCAACTTCTCTGCCTCAGGCTTGCTGCTGTGCTCCAAAGCTCAATGCAAGCTGGAAGAACAGCACCTCATTTTCTGCTCAGGAGCCTTGTGTCCCTCGGGATTCAATATCAAGGTCAATAATTTTAGGGCCTGAGCACCTTCTCTTGTGCCCTTACCCTATACTGCACACGGCAGAACTGAGGACTGCAGTTGCTGGAGATTAGAGTCAAGGTTAGAGTAGAGTTGGAAAAGCACAGCAGGTCAGGCAGCATCCGAGGAGCAGGAAAATTGACATTTTGGGCTAAAGCCCAGGAATGAAGGGCGTTTGCCCGAAATGTCAATTTTCCTGCTCCCTGGATGCTGCCTGACCTGCTGTGCTTTTCCAGCACCACTGTATACATGACCCAATACTGCACATACCAGGCTCTGTCATCAGATGGATGGCTATCACAAACAACCCATGGTCAGCCACGAATGGCCCAGTTAGCAGCTACTGCTTCTCCCAGGCTGACCTTTTCCCATTACTTCTCTCTCTCTCTCTCTCTCTCCCTCATCACTTGTGGTTTACTCCTTCACCCTCTCCCCACCCTATCTTCAACGTGCCTTCCAACATTTTCCTTGCTACAATCAGTTCGGAGGATGGGTCACTGGACCTGAAACATTAACTCTGCTTTCTCTCTTCACAGATGCTGCCAGACCTGCTGAGCTTTCCCAGCAATTTCTGTCTTTGTTTCTGTTTTCCGATACTCACAGTTCTTTGGGTTTTTTTGACTTTACTGATGCTTTGGGAGGAGAGAGCTGTGTTTGCCCCAGTCAGTAGTAAGGGTACAGAGTAGTAAGGGTATGGAATGCTTTGCCTGCAACAGTAGTAGATTCACCAACTTTGAGTACATTTAAGTTATCGTTGGATAGGTATATGGACATACATGGAATAGTGTAGGTTAGATGGGCTTCAGATTGGTATGACAGGGCGGCGCAACATTGAGGGCTGAAGGGCCTGTACTGTGCTGTAATGTTCTATGTTCTGGCGACAGTCAGAGACAGGGATGTGCTGGCAGGGTCTGATCACTGTAAACTACTGTCACCTGCATCCTGCAGCCCTGCAAGGTAAAAAACTTTTGACAAAATGTGCCTTTGTGTAGCAATACACAGAAAAAGTAAGGTATCCCTGTGAGCTCCCTTGCCTTGTATTTCGGAAGTTTTGGTTAGATTAGATTACTTACAGTGTGGAAACAGGCCCTTCAGCCCAACAAGTCCACACCGACCCACCGAAGCGCAACCCACCCAGACACATTCCCCTATACTTACCCTTTCACCTAACACTATGGGCAATTTAGCATGGCCAATTCACCTAACCTGCACATTTTTGGACTGTGGGAGGAAATCGGAGCACCCGGAGGAAACCCACGCAGACACGGGGAGAATGTGCAAAATCCACACAGTCAGTCAGTCAGTCAGTTCGCTGAGGTGGGAATTGAACCTGGGTGTCTGGCGCACTGAGGCAGCAGTGCTAACCACCGTGCCACCCACGGTTGTGAGAACATTGCCCCATTTTTTGAAACTTGAGCACATTCTCCAAGATAACTCTCTGCTACAGTGCTGAGGGTGTGCTATGTTGCTGTATTTGCAATAAGACACTAAATCAAAGCTCTGTGTATCCTCTCAGTGAATGTAACAGAGTCTATTGCATAAGGAAGAGTCTATTGCATAAGGAAGAGTCTATTGCATAAGGAAGAGTCTATTGCATAAGTCTACCTCGTATCCAAGTCAAAATCTCACAGTTAGCAGCACTGGGTCGTCACTATCTCACTGCTTATGGGTCGTCACTATCTCATTGCTCTATGAAGATGACTTTTCTGATGTTTGAATTACAACAGTGACTTGTCTTTAAAAGTATGTAATTATTTATTAAAATGCTTTGACGCACTGAGATCATGATAGCCATGACACTAATTCAGTTTTTCTTTCCAACAAAGTTCAATTCAAGCAATTAATTGCATGTGTTACTTTATGTAATAATTCAGAATAATACTGTTCCTTTCGAAGGCTTCAATACACTTTGAGAAAATGTATCACTTGGCTGTTCTCCTTATGTCCAAACAATTTTTGAATTTTCAGCAATTAGACATTGTTCTTAATGTGGTGAGAATGAGCTTCAATGTCAATACAGAGAGTGAAAAGAAATTAAATTATTCTGTCAGATTAAACTCAACTCTAATACTTGTGGCTTTGAAGCAGACATGTGTAAACAGGTTCAACCAAACTCGAACCTGCTTTAGCTGCCATGGGACATGCAGTAACACATGCTGCATGAAGCGCTTGGCCTTGGAACTTGAAATAACCTGATCCCAAGTTTACATGAATCAGTGCTCTTGTGTCTTCATACAGTCGGGGAATTGATGCACTGAGGCAAGATTCTCCACCTTAAATTGATTGGAATATGGCAGCCAGGCTAACTAAACTAATACTATACCCAATTCGTCAATGAAACTAAAATCATTGTTTAAAGTAATCCTTCCATTGCAATATCTCAAAGAGAATGGTATTAGCCAAACCCATGCTTTGAATTTGAAAAGCTTAGCGGAAACTGTACCAACTAGCAGAGCTAGTGTGGTATGGAACAGCTGAGTTGTTTTGAAAGGGGTGGGGGGGGGGGGGAAGACAGAGAGAGAGAGAGAGAGAGAGAGAGAGAGAGAGAGGCAAGGAGAGAGAGGAGGGAATGAGTGTGAAAGGGAGGGAAGGAGTGAATGAATGGGAGAGATGAGTGAGGAGAAAAAAAAAATCAAGATTTGAATTTTCTCCTCCCAGATGTGGTGAGAATCGTGGTAATAAAAGTGTAAATAGATGGAGAAAGTTTAAATAATTGGAATCTCAACATTGAAAAATCTTTTAGAATTTCCACTCAGCACTTAAATGACGATTTCTGAATCTGACCATTGACCAGCAATGACCTCATTTCCATCCTTGCATAATCCCCAACTGGCTAAATTGAAAAACCACTTCCAATTCTCCTCTTCTTTCATCAAACTCAGTGTGCGAATTCCAGGTGTGTAAATTCAAGCAGAGATCTAGCTCACAAAGTGCTTGTCTATCCGCCATCCAACTGTGTGTATCATAATGTGTCTCGTGCATACTCTGCAACCACCATCCTCCCCAAACCTTCATCAACCCAGCTCCTCACCACATCACCATGCCCACTCTCTGATAAACCCAGCTGTTTACTCTGAGCTCAGGGACACTGAGAACTTGCACGTTCAGGCCAGGTCACTTTGTGCACAAGGACACACAGTCAGCACAGGGATCTGCATAGGTCACATCTTAGCTTGCCCCTTCGCATCCAATGGCTTTGCCCTGCCTTGGAGGTTGCCAGCCTCTGTGCGGGACACAGGAGGCTTGTCATCACAAAGGGAGCATTGCACAGAATGGGGATGGGTTAGGTCACTGTTGGCACTGTGGTACATTAACATCAGACCAGCAGTGTCAGCCATGAGGCACAGTGGCACGGTGGTTAGCACTGCTGCCTCACAGCGCCAGAGACCTGGGTTCAATTCCCGACTCAGGCGACTGACTGTGTGGAGTTTGCACATTCTCTCCGTGTCTGCGTGGGTTTGCTCCGGGTGCTCCGGTTTCCTCCCACAGTCCAAAGATGTGCAGGTTAGGTGAATTGGTCATGCTAAATTGTCCATAGGTGTTAGGTAAAGGGGTAAATGTTGGGGAATGGGTGGGTTGTGGGTCGGTGTGGACTTGTTGGGCCGAAGGGCCTGTTTCCACACTGTAAGTAATCTAATCTAAGACTGAAAGACAAAGGAGTGCAATCCTTCGGGAGTTTAAGGAGGGGCACAGTCACGGGGGTGGGGTCTGACCACAGTCAGTCAAGGGGCTGATCCCACTCCAGGAGATGATAGCACTGAAGATTCAGGCACTTGGTAAAACCATGAGTTCAGGGATCTATGTCCTTGCTGTCCAGAATTTTGTTCACTGTCAGCCCTGCAAATGAAGTGCAATCAGTCCAGGAACTGCAGCTCAGTCAGACGTGATACTGTGGTGACACCACTCCAGGGAGTAGGGCAACTTCTCCTGCAGTGAGAGAAAGAGAGAGATTGAGTTTCGTGGAAACGGATGTTAGAGCAGCTCCTGGTGATGTGTGAACAGGTGAGGTGGTCAGGTGTCCCAGATACCACAGAATGCAGCAAGGGTGAGTAGTTTGGGAAGATGAGGTGGGCTAGAGTCATTGAGCAGACAAAATGCATAAAATAGAGAAAGTCTTAGGGAGAGGTGTGTGAAGTGACAGAGTTACAGTGAGTGATGACCATGTGAGTGTGAGGTAGCTGAGAGGAAAGAGTGGTGCTTACCCTTGAGGAAAGCAGCAGGCGATTGCTCTTACTCCTGCTGGGAATCTGTACTGACCTGGGCTCCAATGTGTGCCCATTCCGGTTTGGCCTAATGTCATGGTCCCCAGTCATTTGCAACCAGCCCTCCTCTCCCCCACCCAGAGGTCCTTCAAGTCCCTGTCGGTGAAGTGTACAGTGAGCTTTCCTTTCCTCTGAGCCATCTCCTCAGTGTGAATGATGGCGAACCACTGTTTGAGGAGCAGTTCCCAGTTGGCTGTGTCTGAAATGGTCCACAGGCAGGTTTCAAATCCAGTGAGGTGGAGGAGCTGGTGTTGGGCTGGGATGAACCAAGTCAAAAATCACACAACACCAGGTTATAGTCCAACAGGTTTAATTGGAAGCACTAGCTTTCAGAGCACCGTTCCTTCATCAGGTAACTAATGGGGCAGGATCATAGGACACAGAATTTATAGTAAAAGATCAAAATGTCATATAACTGATGTGATGTGTTGAACAAACTTAGATTGCTGTTAAGTCTTTAATTCCTTAGAATGGGGTGCAGGTTTCAACTTTTAATATGTAAATCTTGGAACTTCTTTCAAGTCACAGTCCTGAGATAGTTTAAGGTTTTATCAGTATAAAAAGGAAGGTGACATCTCAGCTCAGACAATACATTAAAGGTATCAGGTTAGAGTTTGTCTGTATCCTAACCTTGAGACAGACAGGTTTTATTTCCAAAGTATGAATTTATAAAATGTCACATGGACTGACTACCTACAGACTGTGTGCTTTTTGAATAAAATAGAATGCATCTAAAGTATAAATCTACAAATGAAAATTTTTCTGTGTGTGTGTGTGAGTGTGAGTGTGTGTGAGTGTGTATGAGAGAGAGAGAGAGAAAGAAATTCTATGCCCTATGATCCTGCCCCATAACTATCTGATGAAGGAGCTGCACTCCAAAAGTTGGTGCTTCCAAATAAACCTGTTGGACTATAACTTGGTGTCGTGTGATTTTAAACTTCGAATACAGTGCCTGAGCTGAGAATAGCCGACAGTCCCAGCAAGGGAAAATATTCCCAATTCCCCGAGCACAGTACCCAAAGCCCAGGTAACTCAATAATGAGGCTGACAGCAGACAATTACAATAGAAAAGGCACTCTAAGCCATGGCAGGCTAGGGGCTATGAATCTCACTTGAGAAAACACTAACAGAAAATGGAAAAACTCAGCCAATAGCAATAGTGCCTGAGCTTGTTCTGTATTATTCAACTGAGTCAGAAATCTAATCTCTGTCATGCTTTATGCTCCACCTGGGGAAGAACTGTGTGAGATGTGACAGCTCTTTACTTTCAAGTAATGGAAATTTATAGAAAGGTGAATGCTACCAAATAAGAGAAAGAAAAGCCAGGATAAGTGTACCTCAACATCATGAAAAGATGAATCAACTTTACATCTGTGAAGGATAAATTCATAATGCTTTATGCAGCAAACACTCAACTACTGGAGAGTGTTGTCTACATGAGAAGCCAGAGTAAATGATATGGTTAGATTCCTGAACAACAGAGAGAAAATGTGTTGAAGGACTTGTTTGATACAAAACTACATTGTGAATTGGTCATTTACAATGTCTTCAGTCAGCTCTCCAACTCTTTATTTAAGTGAAGTGTACCTCGAACTATTCAGCCAGCATTAGCACTGGAGCACAGCAAACTTCACACAAACTGAGCTGTGGCACAATGAATTCGGTATTGTGCAAAGTATGGAGAAAACGTTACATTTTTAGCAAATTCATAGGACACACAATGAATAGTACTGTATACATTTAAAACAACATAATAATAATGCTTTGTGAAACTATATGCTTCCTGTGTCACACTATATGCAAGAAAAGAGAGCTGTATGTTAACCACATGCTGGTCATGTACTAACTACTGCATTCATGAGACTGCTGTCATCTGGTAAAAGAACACCAAACTCCACTGCTGCAGCCATTCCACTGATGGATTGATAACTGAATACACTTTTTTTTTATTACTAATGCCTATGTTAGAAACCCCAAAATTAACTTCATCCATATTTGACAATTCAATTGTTCCTGTAGAAAAGTATATTTTTTATATAAGAAATGTCATTTATTGATAACAGGCTTTTTCTGTTATGTAATGCATCTGGTTGATTACCAAAATTGATGAAGTAATCAGGAGATGTTCCTTGTCAACGTCCAAACCTTTGATTGTTCTGGTCATGTCTGTGTGATGGGAATTGAACCTGATGCATTAGGTCATCTTTTTCCTAACAGCTGGAAAAGAAATGTGTTTGCTTTTCCAATTTGGACAGCAAAAACAGTTGCTTTAGTCTCTAAATGTAAGTTTTGTCCATGTGCGTTTTTTTCCTTTCTCCCTGCTATCTTCTCTTGGATTTTGAACAATTGCTGCATAATAGGCTAAGAAATAAGATAACAAATGCAGAATATTTAAATGAATCCATCATTAACATTGTAATTTCTTTTCTATCATGAAATGACTTAAGACTACAATACACGTAAAACCATTTGATCAAAGTCAGGCACCAGGTTATAGCCCAACAGGTTTATTTGATTTTTTTGGGGTAGTGATTTCTCTTAGAGCACAACACCCTATTTTGAAAAGGGAAAGGGAGTTCCCTCTCATGTGTATTGTATATGTATGTCATGTTTAAGAGAGTTCACCTCATAAAGATTGTGTGTGTGTGTGTGTGTGTATGCAATGTTCTGACTCAGCCTGACAGTTAGTCTGATGTAGGAGCAAGTGATGACTGCAGATGCTGGAGATCAGAGTCAGGAATGTGGTGCTGGAAAAACACAGCCGGTCAGGCAGCATCCGAGGAGCAGGAGAATTGACATTGCAGGCATAAGCTCTTCATCAGTTAGTCTGATGTAGATTAGCAACCTGCACACACAGGTATCAATCGCTGTAATCCCTACTTTGTAACTTCCAATGTGCTTCACTCTTTTCAGTAAACCAACCCCTGATGAATAATTGATTATTATCATGAACATGACAACATCAAGAATTATCCTCAATTGCCATGACTACCACTTTGGATGTTTATGGGATCTTGCTGTTCACAAATTAACTGCCATTACAACAATGGCTATACTTCAAAAAGTCCTTCATTTGTAGTTCTGCCACTTGGGAAGCCCTAAGACCATGACAGCATTGCAGCAATGCAAACTCTTTCCACGTCTCAGATACCACAAACTGTTTCTGAGGTTGGATTTCACTCCCCGAGGAGAGCAACAACTGTTTGCAGTTTTCAACAACGCATTGAGTTGTTAGAAATAACAAGTTAGTTGCAGCTGCAGGTGACACATGTCTGCTCCTGCTGAGGCTGGTTTGTAAAAAGCAGATGGCTGTCAGTGTTTCTAACAGCAGACTGCATTCACCCAACCCTGTGCTAATGACACTTACCTGACCTCACACACACACACACGCACACGCACACATACACAGAATAGAATCTGAAAATATTCCAGTTCCAGACAATTTAATGTGAAAGCAAACTGTCTGCACCTTCTCAGGGAGGCTAAATATGAATCACTGCAATTCCATCAGCATTTTTCACAATTTAGTGACTGTCATTTCTGACAAATGAATCTCTTGACTGTCCTTGGGATTTTGAAGTCCACATTCACAACATCGCACTTGAATAATCTCAAAATACTTTGACGCTTATTTAGATTATCCACACCATTAATCATTGAATTGAGATGGATTAATTGAATTTCATTCTTTTAGGATTGTCAAGTTTGATTGGTTATCTGGATGGAGCTTCCTTGGTGGGAAATGTTGTTGTTAAAGTTAATCCTGCAAGTTTCGGTCCAATGAAAATTTAGTTTATCGGTTAACCATCAGTCTTTCTTCCAGGAATCTAAAGATGTTTAAGCACAAAACCAGAAATTGCTGGAGAAACCCAGCAGGTCTGGCACCATCTGTGGAGAGAAACAGAGTTAGTGGTGCAGGTCCAATCACCAGAAAGATTCTGAAGAAGGGTCGTTGGATTCAAAACATTAACTCTGCCTTATTGTCACTGAGGCTGCCTGACCTGCTGAGTTTCCCCAGTGATTTGTGTATTTGTTTCAGATTTCCAGCATCCACAATTCTTTATTTTATCTGAAGTTCTTTGTTCAGTTAGCATAGGGAAAGACTTTCTCAGTTAACATGGGGAAAGACTCACTAAGTTAGCACTGGGAAAGTCTCTCTCAGCTTTATGTAACAAAGTTGTAAGTCAGGTCGCAAAGATTTTGTGATGATTTTGTTGAACACAGAAAAGATGATTCTGACCCAACTCCTCTGTCACCCTTGACATTCCAACCATTATTCAATTTTCTATTAGCTAAATAACTCCTTTTTATTGTTAAAAATCACACAACACCAAGTTATAGTCCAACAGGTTTAATTGGAAGCACACTAGCTTTCAGGATGAAGGAGCGTCGCTCCGAAAGCTAGTGCTTCCAATTAAGCTGTTGGACTATTACCTGGTGTTGTGTGATTTTTAACTTTGTACACCCCAATCCAACACCCAGCATCTCCAAATCCTTTTTATTGTAATATTGAAATCTAAACTTGAAGTAACCCAGCCGACACTGAGTATGACCATGGCTGGCCATCTATTTCTTCATTTGATAAATTATCATGATCAATAAGATTCCATATAATGTTTCCAATTGTTTAAAATGTCAATGCTGAATATTTCAGTTATTCCTCCACAGTAGTTATAGAAAGGTCAGTTACAACTTTAAGACAGAAACTCCTGAGAGGTGGTGTCGTTTATAATTGGGATGTTGTACCCAACAGTGAGTTATGTATACTGTCAACTCTGAAATAGCAAAGGTATTCTGTACCAAAGTTCCTCCTCTGGAAGTGCTATTCCATTCAGAGATACACTGAAAAGCAGATGGATTGAGATTTTTGAGCCAAAATGTGATAATTGGAGCATCAAGGAACATAATCAGTGTCTCAGCTAGAACTCTATCTATCCAAGAAACTGTGAGGAGCTGAACAGGGGGTGGTCTGTTCCATATTGGTGATTAATGCTCAACTATTCTGCAAATGTAAATTTCATCGCATTCAAAACAGGTTTCATAACAGAAGTGTGAATTTTGTAATGTTAAAAACAAGTTTCATAATCACAGTGTGAATTTCATAATCTGAGAAAACAGGTTTTTGTGATGGAAGTGTGAATCTTATACTCATCAGTGTTTTGCAATGCTAATTCTAGAAAAGAAACTCAATATCATAGCTGGTTAAAGTTTGCATAGAAAACTTTGGAGGTTCTGGGAACCCACACAGTTCAGATCGCAACATGATTAAATCAGTCCCAACATGAAGCTTGAGGCCTGAACAAACAAATTTCCTTTCTCTCACTTCCATCATTTATGTTTCTATGGAGAGAGAGTGGAATGAATTTTCAATGAGCTGAGGAACATTGCAACATAGTTGTTTCAAACATTCAATATCCGCATCACAAACCAACTGACTAGTCAGAGCAGAACTGGAGGCAGTGTAGTGCTTCCTCCACTCTGCCCAAAACATGTCTCCCCATTAACCTCCGAAAAGCACCATCTATATCTCTCACCCTTTCTCTTCATGAAACAAGCTGTCCAGAGGGCAAACACCAGAGGGAATTTAGTTCTGACTGCTCAAATTAATCACTTTGAGCTGCTTCCAAATGACATAATCTCATCCCATTATTGGATACAAACTCTGTCCAAATGAGAAACGCCAATTTCTGTCACTGTATAAGGAAATGGATGCAAAAAAGATTAATGTGAGTTAAGGTCAGTTTGGTCCACTCTGAAATGTCCCAGCTACAGCTGGACTAACTCACCTGGTTCCAAGTCCCACCTCCTCAGGGTACATTAGAGAATCTCAATGACAGCTACTGAGTGGAGGACTGGGCAGGTGGGAACTTAGGTTTGATCCCCTGCTGAGGCAAATTTGTCTACTCTAGTCCTGCTAGTATTAGGTAATATACCAAGGTATTAAAATAACTAATATAGAACATAGAACAGTACAGCACAGAACAGGCCCTTCAGCCCACGATGTTGTGCCGACCACTGATCCTCATGTATGTACCCTCAAATTTCTGTGACCATATGTATGTCCAGTAGTCTCTTAAATGTCCCCAATCACCCTGCCTCCACAACTGCTGCTGGCAACGCATTCCATGCTCTCACAACTCTCTGTGTAAAGAACCCGCCTCTGACATCCCCTCTATACTTTCCTCCAACCAGCTTAAAACTGTGACCCCTTGTGTTAGTCATTTCTGCCCTGGGAAATAGTCTCTGGCTATTGACTCTATCTATGCCTCTCATTATCTTGTATACCTCAATTAGGTCCCCTCTTCTCCTCCTTTTCTCCAATGAAAAAAGTCCGAGCTCAGTCAACCTCTCCTCATAAGATAAGCCCTCCAGTCCAGGCAGCATCCTGGTAAACCTCCTCTGAACCCGCTCCAAAGCATCCACATCTTTCTTATAATAGGGCAACCAGAACTGGACGCAGTATTCCAAGTGCGGTCTAACCAAAGTCTTATAGAGCTGCAACAAGCTCTCACGACTCTTAAACTCAATACCCCTGTTAATGAAAGCCAAAACACCATATGCTTTCTTTACAACCCTGTCCACTTGGGTGGCCATTTTAAGGGATCTATGTACCTGCACCCCAAGATCCCTCTGATTCTCCACACTGCCAAGAATCTTATCCTTAATCCTGTACTCAGCTTTCAAATTCGACCTTCCAAAATGCATCACCTCGCACTTATCCAGGTTGAACTCATCTGCCACCTCTCAGCCCATCTCTGCATCCTGTCAATATCCCGCTGCAGCCTACAACAGCCCTCTATACTATCAACGACACCTCCAACCTTTGTGTCATCTGCAAACATGCTGACCCATCCTTCAATCCCCTCGTCCAAGTCATTAATAAAAATTACAAACAATAGAGGTCCAAGGACAGAGCCCTGTGGAACACCACTCACCACAGACTTCCAGGCAGAATATTTTCCTTCTACTACCACTCGCTGTCTTCTGTTGGCCAGCCAATTCTGTATCCAGACAGCTAAGTTCCCCTGTATCCCATTCCTCCTAACCTTCTGAATGAGCCTACCAATGGGGAACCTTATCAAATGCCTTGCTGAAGTCCATATACACCACATCCACAGCTCAACCCTCATCAACTTTTCTAGTCACATCCTCAAAGAACTCGATAAGGTTTGTGAGGCATGACCTGCCCCTCACAAAGCCGTGTTGACTGCATTTAATCAAGCCATGCTCTTCCAGATGGTCATAAACCCTAACCCTCAGAATCCTTTCTAACACCTTGCAGACGACAGACATGAGACTTACTGGTCTGTAAGTGCCGGGGATTTCCCTATTTCCTTTCTTGAAGAGAGGAATTACATTTGCCTCTCTCCAGTCCTCAGGTACGACTCCAGTGGAGAGCGAGGATGAAAAATCTTCACAAGTGGCGAAGCAATTGCATTTCTCGTTTCCCAAAGCAGCCGAGGACAAATCTGGTCCAGACCTGGCGACTAGTCAATTTTAATGTTTGACAAAATTTTCAGCACATCAGCTTTCTCTATCTCTATCCATTTCAGCAAGCACACCTGCTCTTCAAAGGTTTCATTCACTACAAAGTTCGTTTCTTTCATAAAGACAGAAGCAAAAAACTCATTTAGGGCTTCCCCTACCTCCTCAGACTCCACATACAAATTCCCTATGCTATCCCTGATCGGGCCTACTCTTTCTTTGACCATTCTCTTACTCCTCATAAATATATTGTTACTGTAACTTAATAAAAGCCATCTTGTTAGCCTAGGCAAAAGCCAATCTGTTGAGAGTTATTAGTGATCCAGCCTCTATCATACACAACAGAACAGGCCCGAACAGGCACAAGGGGAGGACTGGAAGGAGCACTCTCCCCCAATGCCTGGTACCTGGGGCTGTTCATCGGTGTTAGAGCATGCAATACACGTTCTCTGCTTACCAGGAATTTTCTTCTTTTATTTCCTCTCAGAGTCATAGAGATGTACAGCAAGGAAACAGACCCTTCGGTCAAACTTGTCCATGCCAACCAGATATCCCAACCCAATCTAGTCCCACCTGCCAGCACCAGGCCCATATCCCTCCAAAGCCTTCCTATTCATATTCCCATCCAGATGCCTTTTAAATGTTGCAATTGTACTAGCATCCACCATTTCCTCTAGGCAGAGTGAGGACCGCAGATGCTGGAAACCAGAGTTTAGATCAGAGTGGTGCTGGAAAAGTGCAGCAGGTCAGGCAGCATCCGAAGATCGATGTTTCGGGTAAAAGCCCTTTATCAGGAATAAAGGCAGGGTGCCTGCAGAGTGGAGAGATAAATGAGAGGGGAGTGGGGTTGGGGAGAAAGTAGCAAAGAGTATAATAAGTGAATGGGGGTGGGGATGGAGGTGATAGGTCAGAGGGGAGGGTGGAGCAGATAGGTGGGAAGGGAGATTGGCAGGTAGGACAGGTCATGAAGGTGGTGCCGAGCTGAAAGTTGGAACTGGGGTGAGATGGGGGGGGGGGGGGGAGGGGGGAAAATGAGGAAACTGGTGAAGACTCAATATTCCAAAAGTGGCTTAACCATGTCCTGTACAGCTGCAACATGACATCCCAACTCCTGTATTCAATGCTCTGACCAATAAAGGAAAGCATACCAAATGCCTTCTTCACTATCCTATCTACCTGTGACTCTACTTTCAAGGAGATATGAACCTGCACTCCAAGGTCTCTTTGTTTAGCAACACTCCCTAGGACCTTACCATTAAGTGTATAAGCCCTGCTAAGATTTGCTTTCCCAAAATGCACACCTCACATTTATCTAAATTAAACTCCATCTGCCACTCCTCAGCCCATTGGCCCATCTGATCAAGATCCCGTTGTAATCTGAGGCCATCTTCTTCACTGTCCACTACACCTCCAATATTGAGGTCATCTGCAAACTTACTAACTGTACCTCTCATGCTCACATCCAAATCATTTATACGAATGACAAAAAGTAGTGGACCCAGTACCAATCCTTGTGGCACTCCACTGGTCACAAGCCTCCAGTCTGAAAAACAACCTTCCACCACCACCACCCTCTGTCTTCTACCTTTGAGACAGTTCTGTATCCAAATGGCTAGTGCTCCCTGTATTCCATGAGATCTAATCTTGCTAACCAGTCTCCTCTGGGGAACTTTGTCAAATGCCTTACTGAAGTCCATATAGATCATGTCTACCACTCTGCTCTCATCAATCCTCTTTGTTAGTTCTTCAAAAGACTCAATCAAGTTCGTGAGACATGAAGTCATGTTGACTATCCCTAATCAGTCCTCGCCTTTCCAAATACATGTATATCCTGTCCCTCAGGATTCCCTCCAACAACTTGCCCACCACTGAGGTCAGGCTCACTGGTCTATAGTTCCCTGGCTTGTCCTTGCTACCTTTCTTAAACAGTGGCACCACATTTGCCAACCTACAGTCTTCTGGCACCTCACCTGTGACTATCGATGATACAAATATCTCGGCAAGGGGCCCAGCAATCACTTCTCTAGCTTCCCAGAGTTCTAGGGTACACCTGATCAAGTCCTGGAGATTTATCCACTTTTAACCGTTTCAAGACATCTCGCACTTGCTCCTCTGTAATATGGACATTTTTTAAGATGTCACCATCTATTTCCCTATAGTCTATATCTTCCATGTCTTTTTCCACAGTAAACACTGATGCAAAATACTTATTTAGTATCTCCCCCATTTTCTGCGGCTCCACACAAAGGCCACCTTGCTGAGCTTTGAGGGGCCCTATTCGCTCCCTAGTTACCTTTTCGTATTTGTGAAAAAACCCTTGGATTTCATTTACTCTTTTTAATTTTGCTTTATTCTTTGCTTTTCCATAATCCCTGCCTCCTTTCAGTTCAGCACACTTTAGCTCATTTTTATTGAATTGCTGATTGTGAAGAAATGCTATTGTTTCTTGATTCTGTCAAATAGAGGCATAGAAATAGGGAGGAGTAGGCTACTCAGCGCTTCAAACCTTCACAGCTGACACTCTCTCAAAGCCATATCCTCACTTTCTCCCTCTACCCGATGCCTACAATTTCAAAAATGCATCAATCTCTTTCTCATATAGATTCAGTGACTCAGCCTCCACAGCCTTCTGTGGTAGAGAATTCCACAAGGTTCAATATCTTGTGCATGAAGAAGTGTTTCCTCATCTCAGTCCAACATGATCTACCCCATATCCTTGGAGTAGGTGGTGATGTTGGTGGAAGCCTGGGTGGGATGGTATTAGGTCAGCCCATATAACAGCAGCTGCTTGCTGTGCTGGAAGCTCAGGCTATGGTCAAGGTGCCTGAAGGAGTGGAATGTTCTGGCAGGAGTCACTGTAATCCAGATACCTGTGTTCCAATAGATGGCTAGGAATACTGAAGAACTGCCCTCCCAGAAACTCATTTGAAACCGCAAGTTTTCAGAGTCCCACACCTTCCTTGGGCAGCTAGCCGAGCTCTGAAAGCTTGTGGTTCAAATAAACCTGTTGGACTAGAACCCAGTGTTGTGTGGTTTGTGGTTTTGTCCAACCCCAGTCCAACACCAACACCTCCACATCATGGCTCCCAGAGACTGGCAACAGCTTCAAGCCGCACAAACGTACTTCCCTTTTTCATGATGACATCCTTCCACCGCTCTCACTCCATGAGTGCCCCTGCTAATGCCCATCTGTGACTGCTGCCAGGCTGGCTGACATGGTGCAGCCTTATACCAGCTGCTTGAGGTACAGGTAGTCTGCAAGTGCCTGGTTTGAAGGTCAGCAGCCACTTGGGGTAGGGCACTGCATTGGAGCTGGTAAAGGAAGCCAGGCTCAAAGGGAATGTACAAAGTTCATTTAACAAAGTACTAGAGAAACCCAACAGGTCTGGCAGGATCTGTGGAGGGAAACATAGTGTTAATGCGTTTAGTCCTGCGTTCAGTTCTGAAGAAGAGTCATTGCACTTAAAGCATTAACTCTGTTTCCTTTCCACAGATGCTGTCAGACCTGCTGAGTTTCTCCATCACTTTCTGCTTTTGCTTGTCACAGTTCTGTGTTTTATTAGAGAGTTTGTTTGCTTTTGCAAGCAATGCGACAGGAGTTCATTTTGGTTTGAAATGTTTGTTTGGTGGTGGTTTGTAATGCAGCATTGTGGCTGAGCATACACTGTGATGGTCACTAACGGAGGGAAGGAATGTTGTGGGGCTGGTTGTGAATGGGAATTAGAGTCACATTCCTGTCTCGCAGCTCGATGAGTTACTCACAGCAAGGCAGATAGACAGGGACTTTCTCTACCTCCTCAACTGGGGACTTGTCTAACATAATGCTTTTCAAAACACCCACCATCCCTTTTTTTATATTGACTTGCCCTAGAATATCAACATACCCCTCCCTAGACTCACCATCCACCATGTCTTCGTCCTGTGTCAATACTGAAGCAAAGTGTTCATTATGTGTCCCACCTACTTCAGGCATTAATTCCTTGCTTTATCCTTGAATGGACCTACCCTTTCCCTACCTACCCTCCTGTTCCTTATATAAGTAAAGAAAGTCATTGCATTTCCCTTCATCTTGCTTGCCAAAGACATTTCATTGCCCCTTTCTGCCCTCCTATTTCCTCAGTTCAGTTGTTTCCTCTATCCTTGTACTTGTCAAGGACTCATTGTATCTTCAGTTTCCTCAACCTTGCGTACTCATTTTTCTTTTTGACTGAACTCTCAATTTTTCCTGAATCTTGACATCCTTATCCTTCATTTTCATGGGAACATGCTGGTCCTGAACTCTAATCACCTGGCCTTGAAAAGATTCCCACATGCCAGATGTGAATTTACCCTCAAACAGCCCACACTAATTAACATTCCCCAGTCCCTAACTAATCTTGTGGTTAGCTTTTCCCCCAGTTTAGTACTTTCCCTTGACAACTACACTTATCCTCATCCATATGTAACCTAAAGCCTACAGAATTATGGTCACTGTTCCTTAAATGCTCCCTCACTAAAACTTCAATCATTTGGCTGGGTTCATTCCATAATACTGGGTCAAGTACACTTGGATTATATACATATTGTTTCAAATACCAGGTCCTGGATACTCCTAACAAATCCGTGACCACCCCCACCCCCCACCCTCCATTGAAGCCCCTGGCACTAAGAAAGTCCCAGTCAATATTGGGGAAGTTTAAATCACCCACCACATTTTCCCATAGTCTATCCATATATCTGTTCCTCTATCACCCACTGGCTGTTGGGTGGCCTGTAGGACAATCCACTCAAACTGATGACACCTTTCCTATTCCTGAGCTTTACCCATACAGCCTGGCTGGCTGAACACCCCAACATGTCTCTCTCTCTCAGTACAACTGTGTTATTCTCCCTCATCAGTAAAGCAGCTCCCCCACCTCTTTCATATCCCTCTCTATCTCACCGAAAACATCTAAATCCCAGCATATTATGCTGCCAGTCTTGTCCCTCTCTCACCCAAATCTCTACTGTAGCTACAGCTTCATAATTACACAGATTAATTCAAGCTCTAAGCTCATCTGATTTACCTGAGTACTTCTCCATTAAAACAAATATACCTCAGGCAACCAGTCCCACTCTGTTCAATAACTTCTCCCTGTCTGTTATTCCCTGTAGTCTTACTGGTCTTAGTCTCGGACTCTTTCTTGGTCATTTTACCTACAGCCCAGGGAATTGATCATGGAATCCCTACAGTGCAGACAGAGGTCATTTGGCCCACTGAATCCGCACTGACTCTCCGATGAACATCACGCCCAGATCCTGCTTACTCATCTTCCCAGTCTGACCCAACGTTTCTCTGCCTGTGTAGCCCTCCCTTCCTGGTGGTGTGAGCAGCTCGCTAACCGTGTTATCGACAATGTTCTCAGTCTCATGGACACTCCATATTGTGTCTCCCAGCAGCTCCACGTGCTCCATGCGGAAAATCAGAAGCTGTAGCTGAACACACTCCTGTGTAGGTGGTCACCATGGAGACTGGCAGTGTCCCTGATTTCCCACATATTACAGGAGGAGCATTCCACAGGCCTGGGTTCTCCTGGCATTTTGAATCTTATTGATTAAATCAACCTAATGATGGCCTGAATGTTTCATTGCATAAGCTCACAAGTTGACGGGTTTTTTTTAAATGGACTGGAACCCTTTTATTTCCAGTGTCAGGCAGAATCATTTGGCAAGGGATCTACATGTGACCAGTGACACTCTATGCCAAAGGGAAGTCTGAAGTTCTCAGAAATGCATATACTCCCTCAGTCTGCTTGTCTCTGACAAAGGAGAATCTAACGTTATTAGCTCTCTTTCAACACAGAGCCTCTGAAACCTCATTTACCAAATGCTGGAAGGACAACCTCCAGATGTTGCAAATATTCCCAACTCCAGTAAAAAGGAACCACCTATAGAAACGTTCATTATAAGGTACTGGGGAGCCCAGAGTGAAAGGGACTTTGTGTGAGTTAGATACTGACAGCGAATTTTATGGTGGGTGCAAAATGAATGGGCTGCCAAGAGATCATCCACCTGAAACCTCAATCTGGTCCCCAGAATGAAACCTGACCTGTTGAGTATTTCCTGCCTTTCTGTCAGATATTCAGCATCAACAGTATGTTTGGTGTGTTGAGCAAGGAGCTGAGATTACAATGACAATGGGTGGTGTTATGGCAGGGGAAGTCTCCATGATGCAGTAGACATGGGTTCAGAATTCATCTCAGGGTAAATTAAGACATCAACATCAACATTACAAACACATTCTGGATTAGTGGTGCTGGAAGAGCACAGCAGTTCAGGCAGCATCCAAGTAGCTTCGAAATCGACGTTTCGGGGGAAAGCCCTTCATCAGGAATAAAGGCAGTGAGCCTGAAGCGTGGAGAGATAAGCTAGAGGAGGGTGGGGGTGGGGAGAAAGTAGCATAGAGTACAATGGGTGAGTGGGGAAGGGGGTGAAGGTGATAGGTCAAGGAGGAGAGGTCTGATTCAGCTCTATTTAATTTTATTAAACATGACCTACTTCCACAAAGCAATAATAACTCTCTCTTTGTTTTATACTTTCCACTCATTCACTATTCATAATGAATCCCAGCAATTTTCCATGAGTGATATTAATTTACTCATCCAGACAGTAACTCTCTTACACTCAAACAGCCACACTATACCTTTTCTTGTTTGGGCGCCCAGAGTCTGTAATCAATGGAGTTTAGAAGATGAGGGGGAACCTAATTGAAACTTACAGAATACTGAATGGCCTAGACAGATGTTGCGAAGATGTTTCCATTGGTAGGAGAGACAAGGACCCGAGAGCACAGCCTTAGAACAGAGATAAGGAGAAATGTATTTAAGCAGAGAGTGGGGGGTTTATGGAATTCATTGCCACAGAAGGCTGTTAAGGCCAGGTCATTGAGTACATTTAATTCTGAGGTAGATAGGTTCTTGTTTTTCATAGTTTGCGAGATTTGTAGCTCGGGTGCTCGTTGTTGTGGTTCTGTTCGCCGAGCTGGGAATTTGTGATACAGACGTTTCGTCCCCTGTCTAGGTGACATCCTCAGTGCTTGGGAGCCTCCTGTGAAGTGCTTCTGTGATCTTTTCTCCGGCATTTATAGTGGTTTGTATCTGCCTGCTTCCGGTTGTCAGTTCCAGCTGTCCGCTGCAATGGCCGGTATATTGGGTCCAGATCGATGTGCTTATTGATTGAATCTGTGGATGAGTGTCATGCCTCTAGGAATTCCCTGGCTGTTCTCTGTTTGGCTTGTCCTAAAATAGTAGTGTTGTCCCAGTCGAATTCATGTTGCTTGTCATCTGCGTGTGTGGCTACTAAGGATAGCTGGTCGTGTTGTTTCGTGGCTAGTTGGTGTTCATGGATGCGGATCATTAGCTGTCTTCCTGTTTGTCCTATGTAATGTTTTGTGCAGTCCTTGTCTAAGGGAAAGACAACGGAACGAGGACATGCCGCAACCCAAAGGACTAGCCACACTACCATACATCAGGAGCATTTCTGAACTGACAGCCAGACTACTGCGACCACTAGGACTCATAACATCACACAAACCAACAACCACTCTCAGACAACAACTCATCAGAATGAAGGACCCGATACCCAACATGAGCAAAACCAATGTAGTGTACAAAATCTCACGCAAGGACTGCACAAAACACTACATAGGACAAACAGGAAGACAGCTAACGATCCGCATCCATGAACACCAACTAGCCACGAAACGACACGACCAGCTATCCTTAGTAGCCACACACGCAGATGACAAGCAACATGAATTCGACTGGGTCAACACTACCATTATAGGGCAAGCCAAACAGAGAACAGCCAGGGAATTCCGAGAGGCATGGCACTCATCCACAGATTCAATCAATAACCACATCAATCTGGACCCAATATACCGGCCACTGCAGCGGACAGCTGGAACTGACAACCGGAAGCGGCAGATTCAAACCACTACAAATGCCGGAGGAAAGATCACAGAAGCGCTTCACAGGAGGCTCCCAAGCATTGAGAATGTCACCTAGACAGGGGACGAAACGTCTGCAACACGGATTCCCAGCTCGGCGAACAGAACCACAACAGGTTCTTGATTGCCAAGGTGATGAAGGGTTGGGGGAAAAGGTGAGAGAATGATGTTGAGAAACTTATTGAATGGTAGGGCAGAATTGATGGGCTGAATGGCCTAATTTCTGCTCCTATGTCTTATGGTCTGATGGTCTTCGCATACATTTTTCCTCACGTGTCCAATTTGACAGCCTCTATTCTTTCACACCATATAAATCTCACATTCCCATTTAAGGCATTGACGATTCGGATTAACTTAGTTGCAAAACAGAATCCACAAACAGGAAAAACAGGAATAAAACCAGAGAATGTGAGAAAGATGGTTCCCTAAAATGCCCAATGAAGGAACAAAAACAGAAATTGCTGGAGAAACCCAGCAGGTCAGGCAACACCTTTGGAGAGAGAAACAGAGTTAACAGTTCAAGCCCAGTGATCTTTCTTCAGATCCAGATATACTGCCTGACCTGCTGGGTTTCTCCAGCAATTTCTGTTTTTGTTTCAGATTTCCATATCTGCATTTTTTTTGTTTGATTTAAGCAAGTTGAATACTGAGGCCGGAGTGGCACTGGGCTGTGCGTAGATGCTGCCAGGCCTGCTCAGTTTCTCTATTAATTTCCAGTTCTGTTTCAGATTTCCAGCATCCACATTTCTTTACTTTATTTTAGTGTTCCACTAAAGAAACCATTGTTGTCCAAATACTAACCAACTTGGTTGCTTTCCCAGTGTTGTTTGCTTTCATTACATTGTTCATGCAGACTTGACTACGTAGGACAAACAGGAAGACAGCTAACGAGCATAGAGTCACAGAGATGTACAGCACAGAAACAGACCCTTCGGTCCAACCCATCCATGCTGACCAGATATCCCAACCCAATCTAGTCCCACCTGCCAGCACCCGGCCCATATCCCCCTAAACCCTTCCTATTCATATTTTCATCCAGATGTTTTTTAATTTTATAATTGCAGCAGTTTCCACCACTTCCTCTAGTAGCTTGGAATGATTTGTCAGCTATAAAAATGTCACTACAGTTTGTGAGTTTTTATGAGTATAATTTATAAGTACACCCATTCTGACCCAATAATACTGTCCCTATGTTTAGATCAGAGTGGTGCTAGAAAAGCACAGCAGGTCAGGCAGCATCCAAGGAGCAGGAAAATCGACGTTTCGGGCAAAAGCCCTTCATCGGGAATAGAGCTCTATTCCTGATGAAGGGCTTTTTCCTGAAATGTCGATTTTCCTGGTCCTCGGATGCTGCCTGACCTGCTGTGCTTTTCCAGCACCTGCAGTCCTCACTTTTGCCTAATACTGTCCCTGTCTTGCCTATGGACACAATAAATGTACTTGTCTGAATTTGAAATATCTAAAAAACAATGTGTTCTTTTCTTCTCTGAATAAAAACACAATAGCACTAAAAAGTCAGCTCTCTCTCCCTCTGTCACGGACACTATAGACCAACACTGATCAAGAAATAATCCAGCAGCAATATTGAAAACAAGAAATGGTGGAGATCACAGGGGAAAACGAGGACTGCAGATGCTGGAGATCAGAGCTGAAAATGTGTTGCTGGAAAAGCGCAGCAGGTCAGGCAGCATCCAAGGAACTGGAGAATCGAAGTTTCGGGCATGAGCCCTTCTTCAGGAGATCACAGGGGATCAGGCAGCAATCCTGGACAGAGAGCAAGCTAATGTTGCAAGTCTGGATGACCTGCTGTGATCTCCAGCATTTGTTGCTTGCCATACAGATGCCAGCACCTTCTGGAGTTGCTCCAACAGCAACATTGCTTCCTCCACCCTTAAGTAATCTCCAAATGCCGAGAGCAAATCAACTCCTTAACCTTTTAATGGACGTGCTTCTCTGAGTCATGTCAACCAATCTGCATTCCTGCATGCTTCACATTAAGGATGGAGGACACAGGCTCAACTCAAACTTACATTTAATTTTGGGAGTGGACAGATATAGTCCAATGTGCATTCCTATATTCCGACATAGTACATAAAACTATTTCAGAAACATAGCAATTGTAGAAAGCGCTTTGTTTTTAATAGTCAGACAGTGCAGCAGGTTCATTAGCATACTCTTCTGCTTTCAGTTCAGCAGTGTGTACGTTGAAAGCAAACAACATGACAAAGCTGTCAGAGACGGTCATTTCTCTGGGCTTTGAGCCTTATCATGTCTCTCAGAAACATTCCAAAGTGTTTCAAATAAATAAACTATGATTGGCTAAAAACAGAACTTCAGCTGTACCAAATGTTGTTAACCTGGTGGTTAATCTTCACTTTATTCCTGGTTCCTGCAATCCGTGAGGTATTTATTAAATAAGTGTGTCAAAAGATTATGCTTTGAACATGCAAATGACTCAGCACAAGGGAAAGGTGCAATAAACGAAAAAGGATTAATCCAATCTATCACACAGGCATTTTTCTTGTTATCGCACTTTCATAAACCTCCCCTTGATTTCCCATCTGTTCTCCTCTTGTAGCCCATATCCACTCTAGTATTCAGCTCTTGAATAGCTCCACAACAACTTTCTTTTTTTCCAAAGCCATCATAGGCTCTACCTAATCCCCAGCTCTGTGGCCCATGTCCCTTTTACCATAGCCCTGTGTCCTCTTCACAGGATGTCTTAGCTCTAACTTTAAAGTCCTTGGTCCTTTTTTTAATTTGCTGCACATTTTTGCCACATTTCATCCGATTAACCAGCTCCAAATTGATAATCCATCAAGCACTTCGACTGTACCAAGTCTGTGCCCCTCCTGTATTCATCACTCCACCATCTACATTCAGCTTTCAGTCATAATGCTCATCAAACCTTGACAAAAACAAAATCATGCTGCCTCCCACTCTCAAATGCCTCTTAAAATGCACCTTTATAAAAATTCCTCTCATCTTTGGTTCTCACATCCTTCTGGATTACAAGAATAGTTCTAGGGATGGCAAATTTCAGTTACAAGAATAAATTGGAGAAATGGAGACTGTTTTCTGTGTAATGTGGAGACTGAGGGGATATCTAACTGAGGTTTTCAAAACGATGAGAGATCTCAACAGTAAAGAGAATGAAACCATTCCCATTCAGACAAGGACCAAGAGCTGAGGGAAGAGATTTAAAATGATTTGAGAAGAAGCAAACATGATGTGACTACAGTAAGTAATCTGGGTCTGGAAGGCACTGCCAGAAAGTGTGCTAGAGGAAATTTCAATTGAAATGTTCGAGATATCTTTGGGTGATTATTTAAATAGAACCAACAAGCAGAGCTTTGGAAAAAGGCAGCAATTTGGCACTATATCAGAAAGTGTGCAGACACAATAGGCCAAATGGCCTCCTTCTATATGATAACATTTCCATGATAATTTGTCCCTCACTGTTTTAAAGCATAGGGACTTCCTCCAACTGGATGGTAGCAACATAAACTGCCCATTTCAACCCTTCCTTTCACTAACACATCACTTTAACTTGGAGACTCAGTTAGTGGTCGTCCTGTTATATACGTCTGGATACGGACCCCCTCTCCTACATCCACAATGTCTCACATGCCTCAGGATTATGTAGTACTTACATTCCATTTCAATTGTCAGTCACGGAACATCACAACTCACACATCCATACAAACGTGCTGTCCTTTCTGACAGCCATGTCAAAACAAGGTTTGTAAGGGAACTTCTTTTAAAATGTCTGCTTGTTATTCTTGCTTGCAGCTGTACTTTAAAACCATTGCTCCTAATGTCATTTACATTCCCGTCGGACTTAAATCCTGTCCCAAGAGCAGGATTGGGCTAAACCATTGCTTTAGGCCAGTCGAAAGGAAACATGAGCTTTCTCTGACAACGCTACAACTTCAGGGCATACTAAGATGAACTGAGAACTCTGCACTTCTGTTAACAATTGTTTTTTAAAATAATAAATCCCCATTTGCAGCCACACTATCACAGCTATTAATGAATTACCAGATTACCATAAAATCCAGTGCAAATCAAGTACTTTGCTTTCTGTATGGATCTGTTACATATTTCAGCATAAATAATGTGCCAGATAGAAATGCAAAAGGAAGTATTTTGGCAGCATTAATTCACAATTACCACCCAGTCTCTAACACAAGTCCACACTTCAGTGACATGGACCATCACAACAGTATTCTCTAACTTGTTGTGGCTGAGTGAAGGGGGGATTCAGTAAAAGGACTCCTCATTTAAAAAGAGGGGAGTCAGTAACCCCTGTTCACTTGCTCATAACAATTATGTATCTTTGGGCAGTTAGTATCGTGTAACAATAAAATGGTTCTGTATTTTAAAATGCATGCTCTGCATCAAAGAATATTGGATCTTTGTTTTAAATCAATAGCATAAAAGTAGACAATGTTCCATCTTGTTCTTTGCTCTTGCTTTGTAAATGCAGAATATGATGGTGCAGTGGTTTGGAAAAGGTTCTTTTATCTCAGGACCTTGATTTAAATCAAAGATCAAAAATAGCCAAACATTTTCTCTGGTTCACTTACGTTACCCTCAGAGAAAGAAATAGATTATCAATATTCAGTTTCCTTCAACTGATTGTTTTACTTGACACCTTTCATTGATGAGAAAAATACTGACTGGAGGTGATTGATGTGGTCATCTGACCAACAGGAACTCAAATCTGTGCAAATTAACATTTTTAATAAAGAGACATAGAATGTAATGTTGCTGGTTAACTCATATTTGTATAAAAACATCGCACATTGAAAGATGAAGGATTGTCTACAATGATCCAGATTAATCAAATCAATTGGCCACACAAGTAGATAGGCTAGTAAGAAGGTGTATAGCATGCTTGCCTTCATTGAGTACAAGAGTCAGGATGTCATGTTGCAGCTTTTTAAGACTTTGGCTAGGCCACTCTTATAGTATTGTGTTCAGTTCTGGTCACCACATTACAGGAAGGATATGGAGGCTTTGGAGAAGGTGCAGAAGAGGTTTACCAGGATGCTGCCTGGATTGGAGGGTGAGGAGAGGCTAGAAAAACTAGGATTGTTTTTTTTTTCTGGAGCAGCAGAGGCTGAGGGGAGACTTGAGTGAAGTTAATAAAATTATGAGAGGCATATGGGGCTGACAGTCAGAATCTTTTTCCCGGAGTTGAAATGTCTAATACCAGAGGGAATGTATTTAAGCTAAGGAGGGGGAATGTTTAAAGGACATGTGAGGGGCAAGTTTTTAACACAGAGAGTGGTAGGAGTCTGGAATGTGCTGCCAGGGGTGGTGGTAGAGGCAGATACAATCGGGGAATTTAAGGGACTTTTAGATACACACAGATACGCAAGAAATGGAGGGATATGGACCAAGGGCAGGCAGAAGGGATTAGGTTTAATTTGGTGTCACGTTCAACACAACATCGTGTGCCAAAGGCCTGTCCCTGTGCTGTACTGTTTTGTGTTCTATGTTCTAATTATGTGGGACTGAATCATACCAGTTATTGGCAAAGGAACACTTTTTGCTTATTTCATGCAGTATTTTTGTTTGTGAGCCCAAGCAGTTTTTCTTGCACTTTATTCCCAAACTGACCTCATTAACTGTGTACCACTCCCCTGTGCTGATCTGTACTTTCCCTCTCACTGTAGGAGGAGATATTGACTCCTGCCGGAACCTCCCAGGATTCCTGGCACCAGCTCCAGCTTTAAAGCCCAGATGTGTACCCGGCCATGCACTGACAATCCACAGCTGCCCTGTATGGTTCATGGCTGAGTGCAGGGCTCAGGGTGGGTGTGGTAGCACTGACATTCACAGCCGCTCTGCTATTAGGGCTGTTCAAAGGGTGACAACTCTTGTATTTGTTCAGGTAGGTTATGGACTCCGACACTTCAAGTGATTCCAAGATGGTGGCTGCATCAACAAGGTGGGTCCAGTGGGGAGTGATAGAGCCAAGACTGTGGTGACTTTGACATTGGTGAGTCTGGTGCAGGCAGCAGCAGGGTGCAGGAACTGAGACGGTGGCATTGGCAGCAGTGAGGTATCAGTTACAGAGATGGTGGCACCATGATGATGGTCAGCCCAGCACAATTGGCATTGGTGAGCCAGGCTCAAGACTCATGGTGGCTGCAGTGAGGATGATCTGGACATTTTGTTTTCTTTAAATTTCAGTTCTTGTTTTTATTTCTAACTGTTGTATTCTAAGATGGCACTGGGGATTGGCCATTGAACATCAAACATTACACTACAGTACAGGCCCTTTGGCCCTCGATGTTGTGCCGACCTGTGGAACCAATCTGAAGCCCATCTAACTTACACTATTCCATTCTCATCCATATGCCTATATGCAATGACTATTTAAATGCCCTTAAAGTTGGTGAGTCCACTACTGTTGCAGACAGGGCATTCCATACCCCCAGTCCTCTCTGAGTAAAGAAACTACCTCTGACAGCTGTCCAAGATCTATCACCCCTCAATTTAAAGTTATGTTCTCTCATGCTGGCCATTAGTATCCAAGGAAAAAGGCTCTCCCTGTCCACCCCATCTAACCCTCTGATTATCTGAAATGTCTCAATTCAGTTGCCATTCAACCTTCTTTTCTCTGACGAAAACAGCCTCAAGTCCAGATGAGGTTTGCTCACTGAGCTGGAAGGTTCACTTTCAGATGTTTCATCACCATACTAGGTAACATCATCAGTGAGCCTCTGAATGAAGCACTGGTGGCAAGGCCCACTTCCTATTTATGTGTTTCGGTTTCCTTGGGTTCGTGGTGTCATTTCCTGTGGTGATGTCAATTTCTGTTCTTTTTCTCAGGGGGTGGTAAATGGGATCCAAGTCAATGTGTTTGTTGATAGAGGCTCAGTCCCTCAGCCTTTCCTCATAAGACCTTCCATCCACATGAGGCAACATCTTGGTAAATCTCCTCTGAACCCTTTCCAAAGCTTCCACATTCTTCCAATAATGCGGTGTCCAGAACTGTAAGCAATACTCCAAGTGTGGTCACACCAGAGTTTTGTAAGTTAAAGCATGATTTCATGGTTCCGAAACTCAATCCCTCTACCAATAAAAGCTAACACACTGTATGCCTTCTTAACAATCCTATCAACTGAGGTGGTAACTTTCAAGGATCTATGTACATGGACACCGAGATCTCTCTACTCATCTACACAACCAAGAATCTTACCATTAGTCCAGTAAACTGCATTCCTGTTACTCCTTCCAAAGTAAATCACCTCACACTTTTCCGCAATAAACTCCATTTGCCACCTCTCAGCCCAGCTCTGCAGCTTATCTAAGTCCCTCTGTAACCTACAACATCCTTGAGCACTGTCCACAACTCCACCGACCTTAGTGTCATCCACAAATTTACTAACCCATCCTTCTATGCCCTCATCCAGGTCATTTATAAAAATGACAAACAGCAGTGGACCCAAAACAGATCCTTGTGGTACCCCACTAGTAACTGAACTCCAGGATGAATATTTTCCATCAACCACCACCCTTTGCCTTCTTTCAGCTAGCCAATTTCTGATCCAAACCACTCAATCACCCTCAATATCATACCTCCATATTTTGTGCACTAGCCTACCATGGGGAAACTCATCAAACTCCTTACTGAAATCCATATAACCATATCAACCGCTTTACCTTCATCTACATGTTTGGTCACCTTCTCAAAGAACTCAATAAGGTTTGTGAGGCACGACCTACCCTTCACAAAACTGTATTGACTAACCCTAATCAACTTATTCCTTTCTAGACGCTTATAAATCCTCTCTCTTATAACCCTTTCCAACATGTGAGCCACAACCAAAGTAAGGCTCACTGGTCTATAATTACCAGGGTTGTCTCTACTCCCCTTCTTGAACAAGGGAACAACATTTGCTATCCTCCAGTCTTCTGGCACTATTCCTGCAGACGATGCAGACATAAAGCTCAAAGCCAAAGGCTTGGCAATCTCCCTGGGTTTCCAGAGAATCTGAGGATAAATCCCCATCTGGCCCAGGGGATTTGTCTTTTTTTTATAATTTCCAGAATTGCTAACACCTCCTGCTTACGCATCTGAATCCCATCCAGCCTCATAGCCTGTATCTCAGTATTCTCCTCGACTACATTGTCTTTTTCCAGTGTGAATACTGATGAACAGTATTCATTTAGCACTTCCCCTATCTCCCCTGACTCCACACACAATGTCTCACTACAATACTTGATTGATCCTTACTCTTGTCATTCTTTTATGCCTGATATACTGATAGAAAGCCTTCGGGTTTTCCTTGATCCTATTCACCAATGACTTCTCATGTCCCCTCCTGGCTCTTCTTAACTCTCTCTTTGGTCCTCCTGGCTAACTTGTAACTCTCAAGCACCCTAACTGAGCCTTCATCTCTCATCCTAACATAAGCCTTCTTCCTCTTTAAGAGAGATTCAACTTCCTTAGTAAACCACTGCTCCTGCACTTGACAACTTCCTCCCTGCCTAACCAGCACATACTTATCAAGAGCCCACAAGAGCTGGTCCTTGAATAAGCTCCAGGAGGACGGGTGGGGGACATTACCCAAGTAGTGTTTCGGGAGAGCAACCGCCCGAGTATAAAGCCTCACTTACCCAGCAGCCCCGTGCCTGCCCCTGCTCAGTGTGTGCTCCGCCTCTGCACGAGGTAATCTGTTATACCTTCCCATCAGGCCTCTGGCCCTCGCTGTCAGTCGTCCTACTCCAACCACTGCCGGAGAAAGGTGAAGCCACTCGGTATACGTTTCACTGCACTCCTGTACTCAGGTACATATGACAATAAAATCTAAGCCAAGATCATCTTCAAAATTAATTGCTTCTTTCATTTTGATCTAGTTAGTTATATTTTAATCAAAGTTAAAGTTGCCACCAAACTAAGAATAATTGCCGTGATTGGCTGAGTGGGGAATTATTAAGTCAATTTCTTTCTTTTCACCAGGTTGTCACTCTGCCACTATGGTTCAGCAATAAAAACGTCTGTATCCTAAAAATTTCATTCCTTTATCCAAGTTTCCAAGTGCAGGATTAGATTGAATTGAGTCAGTATGACTCAGGGGAAAATAACTTCAGAGTAGCAGGTGGTTCACTTCCTGTGGAATGAACTTCCTGAGAAAGTGGTGGATGCAGGTACAGTTACAATGTTTAAAAGATATTTGGATCAGAACGTGGAGTGAAAAAGTTTGGAGGGATATGGGTCAGGAGCAGGCAGGTGGGACTAGTTCATTAAGCTCAGTATGGACTGGTTGGACTGAAAGGTCTGTTTCTGTGCTGTTTGACTCTGACTCCAGGTACTTTGTGACCTTTAGATGCCTTGAATCACATTGACCAATTAATTGCCCATAAGCTTTACTGATTGATGTAATGTTGGAAGTAAATTTTCACACAGAAAGCTTTCACAAATAGCAATGTGATCACGACCAGCTAATCTGGTTATAATGATGACATTGGCTGAAAGTTTGCCAAGACACTGTGGATAAGCTCCTTACTCTTCCTTGGGATAGAACCATGGGATTTTTCATATCCAGGGTAGAAAAGGCATTTAGCATCTCATTGCATTGCATCACATCCTTAGAAGAGCTGATGAGCTACTGGAATTACTAGATAATTAACCCAGAAAATGTTCTGGGGATCCAGATTTGAATCCCACCATGACAGATGGTAGACTTTTAATCCAATTTAATCTTGAATTAAGAGTCTATGAAACCATTGCCAATTGTTAGAAAAACTCCATCTGGTTCACTGATGTACTTATGGAAGAATATCTGCCATCCTTACTTGGTCTGGCCTACAAATGACTCCAAACTGACAGCAATGTAATTAACTCTCAAGTGCCTTCTGGATAATTAGGAACAGGCAATAAATGCCAACTTAGCCAGTGGCACCCTCGTCCTATGAGCGAACATAATAAGAAAGACATCAGTGCAGTATTCTGTCACTAGACGGTGGTGTAGACTAAAAAGGAACATCTTCTCACCTTGTGTATTGTTAGCACATTTACCACTTTTCATAGATTTAACAAGCCTGTTAACCTTTATATTTCTGATAGTAAACTGTTGTCTTTCGTTAGAAGGGTGGGAATCATAGATATTAGTATGTTAATTATTGTCACATTGTACTAGAAAGATTGGGAATGAAAGATTTAGCAGACTTTGATGATGTAGTCTCATTTTATTTTTGCTCAAAACCTTGTGTGAAAGGTATGTGTACAATGTCAATGCCACCTGCCTGGAGTTAAGTTTCCCCCAAGTGAACAACTGGTAGTGATCTCACAGTTCATATGAGTTGTTAAAATCTTTGAAAAGGGAAAAGTCTGAAGCAATGTGCCATTAATGTAGCAGCTGCTTTTATTCATTGAGAAAATGACTGACGTTCTTGGGAAAGGATGACTAAAATGGCCATAAATGGAAGTCCAAAGGGGCTGAGCCATTTGTTTATCTTCCTATTCTATTTTTCACGACCTTCTCGATATAAATCCTGACATCAAACTTAAACAGGAATTCAAACAAAAAATAATCCTTCTTTTAGAAAGTCTCTGCTATGGTATTTTGGTGAGTTAATTGCTCCTGTGGTTTCTAAATTATATTTATTCTATCGCATCACATAGGAAAACAGCAATAATGAGGGATAAACAGCTCTTCGGTGATGTAAACCATTATCTGTGAGAAAGCAGGAGAAAGAGTTGGCAGAGTCAGTGGGACAATGCTGAACTATTCATTACACACCATTCAATTAAATTGCTCAGATTCTACATGCTCACCCAGGAACACATTCCTTCCTCTGACTCAGTCTTGAATATTTGGTGTTGACGTTTTGTTTGCCATAAGGAATTAAAGTCCTTGTCTTTGACAGAGAGTGGATATCTCTCGTGGACATACTTTAATTAGGATGTCACACTGTAGCTCTTCCAACCACAGGGGACCTTTGGGTGCTGGGGTGACCGGGGTGGGGGAATCACCCAATGGGAAACAATCAAAAACATTTTCACATAATAAAGAAATTAAAACATTGACAGTATGAGTCTTTTTCCCTCATGAAAACAATCCCTATACAAACATCCTTGATTCTGTTTTAATAAAAATGTCATTAGCATGGGCTTCTCCAAAAATGGGTAAATATCTACTTTCCACAATTGTTTTCGATTTTATGAATGTTAGGTCATCCTTCGAGGCTTATGATATCCACAGCACATTATATCAAGAAAATGTGCTTGATTTGTTCATATTTAAGCTTTGTTCATCAAACACAAGTATTGTGTATTTTCAGGTTTAGGCTTGAAATATGAATGCATCTAACTACTTTTAAATAAAATAGTACAGAGACTGCTATTTCAAATGAAGACGTGAATTTTTTCTATAATCATGCTTAACATTGTAATTTTAAAAACTTCCATTTTTTGATCAAATGATTAATGTTCAATGAGCCACAGAAAATACTGGGAGTTTTCCAGCACTGTGTGAACTGGTAACAATTTATCAATCCATTACATCTCCTTGTTTAGCATTTACCCTAGATCCCATTAACAGTTTTTTTACTACCTAGTTGACCTGTCTTTTGATGATGATGATGATGATTATTATTATTATTATTATAATAATATAAATTCATGGAACTGAAAGGATTCATGTTCTTGTTGCATTGGCTCCTCTCATTCTCCGGATCCCACATGTAGCCTGTGACTGGGGAAATGAGTTTTATTCTAACTTTCAGATGGCGCAGAAATATCTGTACCAGTTCCCAAAAATCCTAGTAATTATGCCTAGTTTGCATATAGTTGTTATCATACAATAAACCTACTTATTAATTAAGAAAAGGATCCCTTCTGTAGATACTCTAGTGTATCTCTTAATCACTAGATATACTCAAGCCAAAGCAAGGGAAAGGAGGATTAGTGGCTGATAGGTACCTCAACCAGCTCTTTCTTCGCACCCCATCCTGGGAGAAGTGGTAAATACCACAAGCTGCTAAGTTAGGTTTACTTGGGAAAGTATCATAATTTTGACAATTAAGTTACTCTAGCTTTCCTCCTGACAGCTTCAGCTGACTAAGCTGTGGAATAGCTGAGAAACAGAATTAAATTGTCTCAGGTTTAGCTGAAGTTCACAGGTAGCTTTTAACTTTTCCTGAATCTGATAAGCTTTTGGACTGATCATTATGAAAACACTGTTTCACTAAGGATGCTGTACAGGACATTGGTGAGGCCACTGTTAGAATATTGCATGCAATTGTGGTCTCCTTCCTATTGGAAAGATGTTGTGAAACTTGAAAGGGTTCAGAAAACTTTTACAAGGATGTTGCCAGGGTTGGAGGATCTGAGCTACAGGGAGAGGCTGAACAGACTGGGACTTGTTCCCTGGAGCGTCGGAGGCTGAGGGGTGACCTTATAGAGGTTTACAAAATTATGAGGGGCAAGGATAGGATAAATAGGCAAAATCTTTTTCCTGGGATTGGGGAGTCCAGAACTAGAGGGCATAGGTTTAGGGTGAGAGGGGAAAGATATAAAAGAGACCTAAGGGGCAACTTTTTCACACAGAGGGTTGTACGTGTATAGAATGAGCTGCCAGAGGATGTGGTGGAGGCTGGTACAATTGCAACATTTAAGAGGCATTTGGATGGGTGTATGAATAGGAAGGGTTTGGAGGGATATGGGCCGGGCGCTGGCAGGTGGGACTAGATTGGGTTGGGATATCTGTTTGACATAGACGGGTTGGACCGAAGGGTCTGTTTCCATGCTGTACATCTCTATGACTCTATGTATGTGTATCAAAAATGTTTGTATTGCGCAGCCCTGTATTCCATTGTAGATACCAACCTCTTAAATCTTAATTTATTGGGATGTCTTAAATGCTAACGACAGGATTCAAACATTGATAAGCTGGTGTTTTATTAGGAATAAAAGCACAAGCTTCAAAAGTACAAGCTTCTATCTTGATGTTTATGAACCTCCTGCGTATTTCAAACACTTCCTGTTTAGATTTCACATTTCCAGCATTTCCTCTCTTTATCTCAGCTTCATATTTTGATTCTTTTGAAACTGACATTTCTACAGTGCCTTTCAAATCCTTAAGATGTTACAAATCACTCCTCAACCAATGTATCACTGTTGAGTGCAATTACAATTAAATAGATTAACAAGACAGGTAATTGTACACATGGCAAAGAAACAAAGACAAAGACATATTCTATTGTCTTCGTGCTGCCAGTGGAATCTTCATGTGTCTGAACTCCTCAGTTTCACCTTGTCCTAAAACACTTAAGCTGGAAACATTCTTCATTTCTACTTTCAGTTCACTGTTAACTTTAGATTGTTCTCTTGTTTAACTATCCTGTTCTCATAAAACTGTGCATCCTTCAACTTAATATAAGCAATCCCATTGACATCCAATTCCTGAATGCATAATGACACTTCAATATACAATAAAAATTTTTAAACTTTGAGACCATTCGCGTTTGCTTACTTTGGCCTGGAGCCAGACATTTATTAACATCTTTATATTTAACAAGCGAAGAACTAATGTAGACTGATCCTAGGATCTCAGATTTCATGTAGACTTTATGATTCTGAAAGGATATTCCAGCTTCCAAATTGCTCCCTCAGCGCAATAGATTAATACAAGTTCATTACAAGATTATAATGGGCTTGCAATTATCAAACATAGTTTCTCATAGAATCCCTACAGTGCAGAAGCAGGCCATTCGGTCCATTGAGTCCACAACGTTCCTCTGAAGAGCATCCCTCGACCCACCCCCACATCCCTGTAACCCTGCATTTCCCATCGATAATCCAGCTAATATAGCATGGCCAAGCCACCCTAACCGGCACATCTTTGGATTGTGGGAGGAAACAAGAGCGCCCAGAGTAAATCCACGCAGACACAGGGGGAATATGCAAACTCCATGCCAACAGTCACCCGAGGTTGGGATTGAACCTGGGTCCCTGGTGATGAGAGTCACAGTGCTGCCCCAAATTATTGAATTCAATACCACGATCTGTCACGGTGGGATTCAAATTGGGGTCCCCAGAACATTATCTAAGCTTCTGGATTATTTGTCAATGGCAATACCACCAGAGCATTACTTGTCCCTGCTGCGTCAACATGAGCAACACAAGGTATGATCCATGAAGAACTTAGAAACCCCCTTTTAGCCTAATGGTAAGCCTTCTGACCGGGCTTGGCACATGCATATTATTGTATTGTTAATGGATATGAACTTTCCACGCCTCCTTATTGGAAAGATGGAGAGGTTTTGATCAGTAGGATGTGAAGCAATTCTTGCACATGGTAAAGAAATACTAAAACAGACACCAGGGCTACTTATTTTTGAATACTTCTCATTGAGATTCACTGATTGCCATGGTTTCAATCCCCTCAGGGCACAATGCAGGCCATCACTGACAAAACCTTCTTCAATCGAAAAGTCCTTCTCAGTTCTGATTTTCACTAGCTGGGTCACATCCTTGGCTCATTACATCTTGACCTGCTTTAGTCAAGGTTCAAGTCAATGACCTCAGAGTGGTTTATAGTGAAGAGTCCTCATCCTGGCATGATGTTACTTCAGTCCAGAATGAAAGTAACCAATATAATTTTAAATTTCTTTTTAAACCTTTCCTATAAAACAACTGAAACTTCTGTTTACAAAATGATTTATCTTCTTCTGTCATTTAATAAATAACAAAGCGAGCATCAGATGATGGTAAATAACTTTAGCTCCTGATGAGCATCGAGAACCTGAGAACCAGAGAATGGATATTCAGAAGTAAATAGCCATGCCCCGGTTATCAAATGGGCCACAGCTAAGCAGCATGATGTTTACTTTGAAGGTGTGAGGAGAAAATGGAGATGAACAAATGTTGTTTTAGAGCTGCTTGTCATTGAAGGTGAACCAGTCAGTTAATGGGGTCTCAACAGAGAAGCAGCACACTTTTAGTGATAATGCACAGCATTTATTTTAATGTAGCTTGCTGTTATATGATTGGGTCAGTAAAAGACATGAGAAAAACTCCAAAAACCTTTCTTATCAGATAATTATCTGAGAGAATGTGAAGATAGAAGCAGCAGGCCATTCAACCCATCAAGCCTGCTTTGCTGTTCAATACAGTCACTGGTGATCATCCAGTTCATTTCCTTTATTGTGTCTTCACCAAGTGTCATTGATAGATTTCTGCTCACCAATCTCCTCTTTAAACATACTCAGATGTTGAGCTTCCACAGCCCTCTCAGGTAGAGTATTCCAAAAGCTCACAACCCTCTGAGCAGAAGAACATTCTCCTCAAGTCAATTCTAAGTGGTTTCTCTTTCATTTTGAAATTGTCCCTCTCCCCCACCACAATTGATCAACCAGGGGAAACACCTTAAATAGAACAAAGAACTGTGGTTACTGGAAACTGGACACAAACATAGGAATTGCTGAAGAAACTCAGCAGGTCTGGCAGTGTCAGTGAAGAGAGAAACAGTTAATGTTTTGAGTAGTGTGTCCCTTCTTCAGAACAAGGGGAACCATCTCATCTGCATCTACTCAGCCCCCTTTAAGGGTTTTGTCATCTTCATTGTGATCACTCTTCATTCTTTTAAACTCTGAAGACGACAGACAGAATTCCCCCCACCAGGCCTCCCGCTATCATGATCAAGCTATAAACCCTCAGTTCAGTTACTGTATGGCTTTCTTAAGGAAGAGAGCTGCACACAATCCTCCGCACATAGTCTTTCCAAGTATCTATAGAAATGAAGCAAGACTTCATTGCTCTTGTACTTCAATCCTCTTGTGATAGAACATAGAACATAGAACAGTACAGCACAGAACAGGCCCTTCAGCCCACAATGTTGTGCTGACCACTGATCCTCATGTATGCACCCTCAAATTTCTGTGACCATATGCATGTCGAGGAGTCTCTTAAATGTCCCCAATGACCCTGCCTCCACAACTGCTGCTGGCAACGCATTCCATGCTCTCACAACTCTCTGTGTAAAGAACCTGCCTCTGACATCTCCTCTATACTTTCCTCCAACCAGCTTAAAACTATGACCCCTCATGTTAGTCATTTCTGCCCTGGGAAATAGTCTCTGACTATCGACTCTATCTATGCCTCTCATTACCTTCTATACCTCAATTAGGTCCCCTCTTCTCCTTCTGTTCTCCAATGAAAAACGTCCGAGCTCAGTCAACCTCTCCTTATAAGATAAGCCCTCCAGTCCAGGCAGCATCCTGGTAAACCTCCTCTGAACCCACTCCAAAGCATCCACATCTTTCTTATAATAGGGCGACCAGAACTGGACACTGTATTCCAAGTGCAGTCTAACCAAAGTTTTATAGAGCTGCAACAAGATCTCACAACTCTTAAACTCAATACCCCTGTTAAATGAAAGCCAAAACACCATATGCTTTCTTTACAACCCTGTCCACTTGGGTGGCCATTTTAAGGGTTCTATGTACCTGCACCCCAAGATCCCTCTGTTCCTCCACACTGCCAAGAATCCTATCCTTAATCCTCTACTCAGCTTTCAAATTCAACCTTTCAAAATGCATCACCTCACATTTATCCAGGTTGAACTCCATCTGCCACCTCTCAGCCCATCTCCGCATCCTGTCAATGTCCCGCTGCAGCCTACAACAGCCCTCTATTCTGTCAACGACACCTCCAACCTTTGTGTCATCTGCAAACTTGCTGACCCATCCTTCAATACTTAGCTGCATTGAACATCACTATGAATGAAAAACCATAGAATCTGGCAAAGATTAGTGGCAAGTCAGAGGATTGAGACAGTTTTAAAAGTCTACTAAAGATGACCAACAGAAATAAGGAAGGAGAAAATAAATTATGAGGGCAAATTAGGAAGTAACCTAAGTAGAGATGAACCTCGATCATCCAAAGATCAACTAACCGAATTTCGGATTATCCAAAGGAGATCTCAAGGTCCTAATAGAAACATTATGTCAAAGAGCTGATTTGACCCTGATTGCGTCTTTTGTTTACAGGTACAATGATTAAAAACAAACTCGGCTCACTGAAATGCTGCCAAGAACAGTCCTGAACAGTCCAGGCACCATTTCCAAATGGGTAACCTCCCGCGCGTTCTCTCTCTCTCTCCCCACACTTTCCCTGGGGTTTTACATAGGGGTGAACCCTAAACCCCCCCTTCCCCAGATAATGTCTCCAACATTGTCCTGTACAGGGCAGAGGTGGAGCTTGTCAAAAAGGAGCAGTATAAATGTGTGTGTGTGTGAGAGAGAGAGAAATATTTGGAGACTTACCCCACAAAGGCAGCAGCAGTCTTATTGTTGCTGTGCAGTCTGTCTGTCTTGGGGAGGAGGAGGGGGGGGGGGGGGGGGGGGGGGAGTCGGCTGGAGGACAGGGGCGCGGACAGGGGGTTGAGCAGGCAGGGGATGGGCTGGGGTGGGGCGGGGGGGGGTTTGTGTGGGGTGTGCTGAACGGGCAGCAGACTTCCCAGAAAACTCTGACGCCCAAGAGAAATCAACTAACTGAATAATTATCCAAACAAAATAGTGCTTGCCCATCTTATTCGGATTATCTAGGTTCCCTGTACAGCCAGTAAGAGCTGATTCAAATATTTGGAAAGAAGGGAGATACAACATAAGCTCCTTATAAAAAGAGGCTTGGAGAAATAATAATGGGGAACCAGGAAATGACAAAGGAGTGTGACAAATCTATTATGTTTTTGAAGAAGTAACAAGCACAGTATATAAAGGTAATCCCACAGATTTGAATTTCCAAAAGGCATTCAATAAGGCACCTACATAAGGTTACTTAATAAGATCAGGTCACAAGGTTTTGGGGGTAGTATAGTATAGAGGACTGGTTAGCAAAAAGAAGAGAGAGAGTTGGGTAAGGAGGCATTTGACAGGATGCCAAGTTGTAACTAGTGGAGTGCCACAGAGACTAGAGCTGAGGCCATAATGATTGCCAAGTTTGCAGATGACACAAAAATACATGATAAGGCATGTAGTGAAGACAACTCACATAGTCTGTAGAGGGACACAGAGAGTAGGCAAAAAACTTCAAACAAAAATGTGGGAAAATGTGAGAATATGCACTTTTGCAGGAAGATTAGAAGAGCTGATTCTTATTTAAATGGAGAAAGACGGTAGAAAGCAGCAACAGAGAGAGATTCGGGCATTCTCATGCATGAATCAGGGGCAGCAAGGTGGTTAGTACTACTGCCACACAGCGCCCTGGACCCGGGTTTGATTCCACCCTTGGGTGACCATCTGTGTGGAGTTTGCACATTCTCCCGGTGTCTGCATGGGTTTCTTCCAGATGCTCTGATTTCCTTCCATGGACCAAGGATTTTCAAGTTCTGTGGATTGGCCATGATAAATTGCCCATAGTATGGACTTGATGGGCTGAAAGGCCTGCTTTCACACTGTAGGATTTCTACAATCATAAAACTATGATCAATCATCATAAATCACAAAAAGTTGGTGGATAACAGACAGTTAGATACAGAGTGTCTAGGATTAGAGAAAATAAATTTTATGACTCTTTCAGGAGAGAGTTGAGAAAAAGTGTTTCTCTCAGAGGCTGGTGAGTATGGAAATCTGATGGTTGTTGAAGCTGGGTCATTATGTATATTCAAGGCTGAGGTACAAAGACTTTGAATCATTAAAGAATAAAGGTTCAAATCTGGTAGAAGCACACTTTTCCATGTTTATCTTAATTTCTATCTTCTTTTTCATCCAGTGAGTTCTGAATTTGCTGGCCTAATCTTTCCCTTTTTAGGAAATATATTCTAACTGCACACAAACTCTCTATTCTTTGAAGGTAACCCATTGTTCAGCTGCAGACTTTCACTCCAACCCTTCGCTCCAACCTTATCTGTCACAGCTTCATTCTGCATAATTGAAGTTAAAAATCACACAAAACCAGCTCATAGTCCAACAGGTTTATGTGGAAGTACAAGCTTTCGGAGTGCTGCTCCTTTGTCAGGTAGCCAGTGAAATAAGATCATAGGGCACAGAATTTATAGGAAAAGATCATAGTGTCATTCATTGATGCAATATATTGAACAAACCTAGATTGTTGTTAAGTCTTTCATCTTTTAGAATGGGTTGCAGATTTTGATGCATTAATATGTAAATCGCAGAACTTCTTTCAAGTCACATTCTCGAGATAACTTAAGAGTTCATAAAAAAAAGGTGACATCTTAGCTCAGATAATGCATGAAAGGTGTGAGGTTAGAGTCTGTGTGTATTCCAAACTTGAGTCAGAATGGTTCTATTTCCAAACTAGGAATTTATAAAATGTCACAAACTATAAAAAAAAAATTGATTGCCTACAGATTGTGTACTTTTTGAACAAAATAGAATGGATTTGCAAATATATTTCTGCAAATGCAAATTCACCCCATAGACTTATATATGAGTGTTCGGGTGTGTGTGTGTGGGTGCATGCATGTGAGGGAGACAGAGTGAGACAGTGTGTCGGGGGGACAGGGGGAGAGAGTGAGAGTGTGTGTATGTGGTGCATGTGTGTATGTGAGCTTGAAAGAGTGTATGCATGAGTGTAATTGAGAATACACCTGTGAGAAGGTGTATGCATGGATGTGGGTGTGTATCATATACCAGAGTCCTTGTATGTAATACCAGTAATTTAACACTTTTGTGACTTCAACTTTTAGATTATGACTGCACATAAGTTCTTCCTGCAGCTATCGTAAACACAAACTTCAATGTACTCAGCTTTAAATAACCTCCTCAGTGTCTTATTCCAAACATTTTGGTCTGTGACTAACACTGACTTTTCACTCTGTGGTAACCCAGTTCAGTATATATCATTCCCTTCTAAGGAGCACAATTCTACACCAGCATCTTATGAATATGAAAAAAGTTGTCAAAAAAAGTCATACAGCCATCATTTGAAATCTTCAACATCCATCTTTGGACTATGAAGTAACTGCATGGAGAACTGGGATCACATCACCAAGTCACCTTTTCTTTACTTGTGCACAGTACACTGGCTGTGGCCAGCCAACTTGGAGTCAGTCCTCTGAACTGAGGGGATTCTAATCTCCTGGTTATATTTTTTTTCTCTCAGATGAAAAAGGAAGGCAAGAGAACATTCCTCAGGTCAAGAGAACTTTTCCCGCAGCGTACTGGTTGTGGCTAGCCAGTCAGAATCAGTGTCCTGAACTGAGGAGACTCTGAAATCCTGATATACCTTTTTTTTGTTGTTTCTGTTATGTCACGCACGTCTGAAGGAAAATTATACAGAAATATTCCTGCTAGCAGTGCAAAATATTGTGTCCATAGTGTAGGCAATTTTCTCAAGCTTTCACTAGCCTTTAAATTCACTCCAAAACAGATCGTTTTTTTAGAATCCTTGCAGTGGTGAATCCTTCAGGCCAACAGGTTCACACTGACCTTCCAAGGAAATACTAACGCAAATCCATTCCCCTACCGTATTATTCTACATTGACTCCTGACTAATGCACCTAACATACACATCCCTGAACACAATGGGCAATTTACTATGACCAATTCACCTAACCTTCACACCTTTGGATTGTAGGAGGAAACAAGGACACCCGGAGAGGACCCACAAGGCATGAGGAGAAAATGCGGACTCCACACAGACGGTCGCCCGGGGCGAGAGTCGGACCTGTGTCCCTGATGCTTTGAGCCGGTAGTGCTAACCACTGAGCCACCGTGCCATGTTGTGCGCATCACGTACTGCAGGGGTACATTACCACGACTGGGGTTATTGTGGTTGCATGTCTGTTCCACAGGCCTACGGTGCCGGCGTCGGGTTCCTTTGTGCCCTCGCCCTCGCCCTCGAGTTTAAAGCCTTATCTACAGCCTAGTAAAATAACTGCAGAGACCAGGATCCCATCACCTAGCCACCTTTTCTATACTTGTGCACAGTACACTGGCTGTGGCCAGCCATCTTGGAGTCAGTCCTCTGAACTGAGTAGATTCTAATCTCCTGGTCAGTCAGGGCTTTCCTGATTGGGGTTGTTAACCTGAGCCAATCAAGGATCTCACAATCAACAAGATCCAGCTGGTTCCAATCTCTACAGACTATTTGTATTTGATTTTTTTAATGATCAGAACGACCATCTCTTCATGAACTTGCAAAATAAGAATTACTTACGGCAAAAGTCAGGTGTTCTCCAGTCAATACAGACCCCAGCATCTATACGTGCTTTGGCGTAGACTGCAACAGCATCACAGAAACACTCGCAATCCCCAGCTAGTTCACAGCCACATGCATTTCGGACATAGTTATCATAATAAGAAATTCTGTCGACCAATTTGTGACATGGCTCAAATAAAGGCTAACATGCCATAAATCTCCCTAATTGTCTGTTGTACCTGCACATTAGCCTTTAAGTTCCACTTACTGATGAAACCACCCAGGTCCCATGACAATAAAGCCAATTCTAATTCTAAGTGTCTTTGTATGTCCACATTTTCTAATCACTTAAAAAAAAACTCAATATTCTGAACATTCACTCCTCCTTCCAGAACGGATAACTTCATTTTTGGCCCATTCACTAAAGTCAGTCCAAATCTCCTTCAAGCCAAATTGCATCTTCCCGACAGTACACCTTCTGACCTGGTTTTATGTAATCTGTAAATTTGGAAAGATTACCTACGGTCACTATATTAAATTCATTGCTATCTATTGTGAATAGCTGAGACCCCAAATACTTATTTATGGAAGGTGGCATCAACAGAGCTATCAAGCAGCACCTGCTCAGCAATAACCTGCTCAGTGACACCCATTTTGGTTCCACCAGGGTCACTCAGCTCCTGACCTCATCGCAGCCTTGGTTCAAATATGGACAACAGAGCTGAATTCCAGAGGCGAGGGGAGAGTGACAGTCCTTGACATCAAGGCTGCATTTGAACAAGTCGGAGCAAGACTAGAGTTTAATGTGTATTGGGGGGAAAACTCTCTAGTGATTGGAGTCATACCTGACACATAGGAAAATGGTTGTGTTTGTTGGAGGTTAGTCATCTCAGCTCCAGGATATCTCTGCAGCAGGTCCTCAGGGTAGTGTCCTAGGCCCAATCACCTTCAGCTGCTTCAAAACCTTCCATCCATAATAAGATCAGAAGTGGGGATGTTTGCCGATGATTGCACAGCGTTCAGACGGGTTTGGGTGAAACGTGATAAGTAACATTCACTCCATACAAATGACAAGGAATGACCATCTCCCACGAGAGAGAATCTAACCATCACCCCTGGACAAATCAATGGTATCGCCATCACTGAAGCTCCCAATATCAACTTTGTGGATGGGTATCATTGACAAGAAATTGAAACACTAGCCACATAAATATAGTAGCAACAGCTCACAGGCTAGGAACATTGTGGTGAGTAACTCACCTCCTGACTCCCCAGAGCCTGTCGACTATCTACAACGTACAAGTCAGGGGTGTGATGGAATAGTCCTCACTTGTCTGGATGGGTGCAGCTCCAACAGCACTCAAGAAGGTAGTCACCATCCAGGACAAAGCAGCCATTTGATTGGTCCCACATTCACAAACATCCACCAATGCTCAGTAGCAGCAGCAGTGTGTGCTATCTACAAGAATGCACTGCAGGCGTTCACTAAGGCTCCTTTAGCAGCAATCTCCAAATTGATGACTACTTCCGTCTGGAAGGACGAGAACAGCAGATGCATGGATACACCACCCCCCTGCAAGTTCCCCTTCAATTTGCTCACCATCCTGACTTGGAAATATATCACATTCTTTCACTGCTCTCCCCAAGGGCATTGTGGATCAACTTGCAGCACATGGACAGCAGTGGCTCAAGATGGCAGCACACTACCACCATCTCAAGGGGCAATTAAGAACAGGCAGTAAGTGCAGAGGTGATCTTGCCTCATTAATGAATAAGAGAATTAGTTAATATTCGAGAGAAGAGGTGAGATCCAATAAAAGGCAGAAAATACAAGAACAATCATGGGACTGGCCATGTTAGATCATGTTGAAACTCAGGAAACTTCAAGATGAGAGGAACAATGGCTGGATAAGACTGGAATGTTGAGGTGGATGCACAGAGTAAGGAACCATTCAGACAGGGCTTCAGTGTTGGGTGTGGAAGCAAAGCAGATAGCTGAGAAGAGACCGTGCCTGGTCATCAGTCATGGAGTGAGTGAGAAATGAAACGTGGTGAGGGGAGTGTTCTAGCTGGGACTGTACAGAAGAAGAGGAAAAGGGCTAAGATCAGATTGGAAGATCCAGCTGGGAGAGAGGTGGACAGCAGGATTCAAAGATCCCAAGTGGAATGAGTCATAAAGTCACAGTCACACAGTTCTACAATACAATGAAAGGCCCTTCGGCCCATTGAGTCCACAGAGAAAAGGTGAGACATTATTTAACTGTCGGTTGGAATTCATCAAATATCTGAGAAGCCAATTGCTTAATAGATTAAGTGATCAATGCAGAAAGGTGGACCTAGAAAAGTCTCTACATTTTTCTGCATTGAGCTGCCAAATCTGTTGAGCATCTCCATTCTTTTCTGTTTTAATAGCGAACAGAATAGAATAGAATCAAATCGAATCAAATCAAATCCCGACAGTATGGAAACAGGTCATTTGACCCAACAAGTCCACACCCAGCCCCATTCCCCTACCCTATTACTCGACATTTCCCGTAAGTAATGCACCTAGCCTACACATTCCTGCACACTGTTTAAAGCTTCTTTATTCTGTCACTTTGGTGAGCAAGACTCCAGAAGTCATGCAGAAATCTTTCACATATCCAAGGGCTTCTCTCAATGCTGAGATTTGTTTATCAGTGGGTTTATGATCCTAATATCAATTTGGGGCTGACAAGAGATAGCTGCAATGATGGGGTTGGACAAATTTTATGATGGCTAACCCTGATGTCAGATTTTATGAGATGATTAATGATCAGGAGTAGGTCATTTGATCCATCGAGACTTTGGTCTTAAACTCCCTTTCATGCCGGTCTCCCTTTTCCTGAAGATTCTGCAGAAATTAAGCACTGCAGGGTGGGATCAGCTGCCTCTGGAGTATTTAAATAACTGCACAGAGGCCAATATCCCATCATCCATTATTTCCTTGTGCACAGTATGCTGGCTGTAGCCAGCCAGCTCAGAGTCAGCCCCTGAACTGAGGAGATTCCAAGTCCCCTGCTTATATCGTCAGTCAGGCCCAGGTTAATGACCCCATTCAGGGATCTTGTAGTAAATGAGAACCACCTGGTTCCAAATGCTACTGGGATGAATGTTAAAGTGTAGAATTTAGAGTTCCATGGTGAAAAACACATTCTAATATGAAACAGAAACTCTACCTTCATGTTTTAGTAATTTTAAATGGAACTGAAGAAAGGTGCTAATTGTGTAAGGATAAAATTTAAAGAAATGATATTAGGCTAACCCAAATATAAAAGGAAACCCCACCAGGTGCTGGAATGTGGGACCGTGCTAACATCACTGTTTTCAAAGTCTCAGTTCACCCTCATTTTGCATGTACTAGTAGTTCAAACATCCCCATTAACTTAAAATTTTGCAGTTTACCATGAGACTGAATGAGAATGGATATAGTGGCAATTAATTATTAGAGGTTACTAAGTGAAAGGAAATGGAATATTAACTTATTCTTAATGTGTTCTCAATCAAAATTGACTGTCGTCAAGTTTTTAAAAAAGTAGCAAATAGTCATAAGAGCTTGTGTGATAAAATTAGTCAATATATAAGTAGCTCATTTTAAAGAGAACACATTTCTCATTCAGATATTCGGTGTGTTTTCAGTGAGAACACAGAGCTGAGAAGGGAAATGCACAACTAGCTTGCTTGCTTGCTTTAGCCTTAGAAATTCTAGTCAGGTAATGCCTTGACCTATGACCTTTTTACTGTCAACACAAAATCCTTAGTTCTAACTCTATCAGGGTGTGTTAATAGAACTGGGGCCAAACCTTTATTATCTGTCCTTTCCCAACATCAAGTTCATGTCACAGGAGATTTTAATGAGTGGAAAACCTTACAGAAAATATTGAAATATCAAAGACTTGGTAAATTAATACTTATTTATGGATTTATACATGTGGATGTTATCAATTCATAATTAATGGTCCATATGATCAGAATTGCTGCTACTAGCCACATTCTGTGCCCTATTTGTTTGTAAAGACCAACCAGTTACCTTGAAGATATTTTTTTTTTGCCATTTGCTGATGTGTAGTTATTAGGGGTGAGGGCAGGTTCTCCTCATTGAGGATCATGGAGAGGAACAGATGTGACTTCAGAAGCTCTTACAAAGCTCTGCTTGTGCAGTCAGTTGACCTGTACTGACTGAGGCAAGTCTTGAATCAGTGACCACTTGTTACCTAAAAAACCCACGAGACCTTTATTTACATTAGTAATTTTCTCTGGTTGAGATTGACATTTACCCTGCTTTCATAACCATGTGCCAGCTTTACATTTTTTGTTCGAAAAACCAGTTCATGCATGCATTCATAAATTCTTCCTGGCTTTACTCGGAGCTATTCAGGCATTTAACAAAACAGACCAATCAAAATTGTCATTAAAAATCACCTTATAATGGGCCCATTTATAATCCTCTGCTATCCTTAATGTTACAAACACCAAAAATAGGTTTCATGTTAGATTTATGTTGCCCTCAGAGCAACCTAAAACTTGTTCGACAAATACATAAAGGAAATCTGAGAAATTCAACATGATTGGTAGTATCAATTATTCTGAGAACTGTGAGTTAATATACACCTAAACCATTTGGCATTGACATAAAATTGGCAGTACAACTGGAAATGAAAATAATTTGAGTGCATCCCCATAAATATTCCATACCAGAATTGGTCCTTTTATGGTTAATTACCATTGGATTGAATCAGTAATGAGCTACAAGAGGAAGGTCAACTCAAAGTCTTTTTCTCTCCACTGTATAAAGTACAGAATCAGAAATCCTATCCATTGGCTTCCCTTTCATTGCTCTCAGATCCACATAAAATCAATTCAGTGATAGCATTAATGTCCAATATTATCAATCACAGTTCTGAAACTGAGCTCAAAGCCTTATCTCTGTTTCTTTCTCCATAAATGCTGTCAGACCTGCTGAGTTTCTCCAGCATTCATTGTGTTTGTTTCAGATTTCCAGCATCTGCAGTATTGTGCTTTTACCAAGCTATTAACTGTGACAGAATAATATGAATGTATAAGGATATGACCAGTTAAAATATCAACACTCTTTCAATATAGAAGGACGAAATAGAAGGTATGATTTGCATAAACAATGGTTGAACAATCACAACTGTTTAATAAATCAGTTAATTCCACTTTCATTATCTGAAATCTCCTGTTTGCTTCCATTTCCATGAATAAATGTGCAAAATAAAAATGCAACTAAACAGAGTAGTAGGTAAACTGAAAAAAAAGATGTACAATGTCAAACTGCTTCTGAAGAAGAAAACTTGTTTGATCTTTTAGAATGAAGTTAAAAAAAAATCCTCCTCTGACTGAGTTGCTAATTTATACCCTGCTACTGCAGTCAGGTACAAACCAGAGGTTGGGGTCTTGTCAGGAGTTGAAGAGGAAAAAGCTGAGTTATATTTGTCATATAAAACACTTAGACCTGAAAGGATTAACTGACAATCACTTGATAAGCGTCACTCATCAGGATTTAACAGGCTGGGAGGAGTCAATATTGCAGTTCCAGCTCAGTCCAGGGCATTGCTCAGTTCTATACAGTGGAATTGTAATGTGTATTTACACCTACATTTAATGTTAGGTCCTACAAGGGAGTCCTCTGTAAGTAAGATGGATTGTAAATAGTTATTAAGTATAAGGTAATAAACCCATTCTCTTCATCAAAACTGAGCTTTCTTTTCTGCCAAAGACTATGTTTGTTGCCACTTGCTCTCAGTAAATTAGACTAATGGTAAGAAGAAGGATTTCTTACAGTGGATCTACCCAAAGCATCTCACATGGTACTGGTGGTCACCAGTCATCACAACAGTCATGGTCAACCCCCAGTTGCTGTGGTCTCCACAATCACGGTTTGTGGGAAGTGACTGATGGAAAGCTTGATCCTGTTTAAGAACCATCTGTCCCACATAGACATTGTGTGGTAACAGAAAGCAAATAGGAAGAGAACCTTCAGACTTAACCCTCAAAAATACTCTACAACATTAAAAAAAGCCCAATTGTAATATTTTAAAGGTGAACTATGAAAATGCCTCATTGTGTGGTGATTTATAGCAGCATCAGTTCGACTTAAAAGCTGTTTATGACGCAGACCATTTTTTAAAAATGAGGGATATTTAACTTTTCACCCTCTCTGTGTCATGATTAAAAATAGGTAAGTCTCTTGAAATCCCAAAATACAATTTTCCAAACAATGAGTTGCATTTTGTTGATAGTATTGCATTTTGTTAATTTCCTAAAGTTGCATGTTTATAACTCACTGCTGCTTCAATGGAGCAGGACAGTTAAGAAACTGACTCTCACCTGATATTCCTTAGTCCAGCTCCTTAGAAACAGTTATGTGAGAACTCAGACATTGTCGAGTGTCTTGGTGTCAGAGGGGGGAATCAGAGTGATAGCCAGCACAAATCATTTCTGCTCTCGTCTTCTCACAGTTAAAAGGGTGACAAGTAGAAGTTTAGAATTAGGTGGTCCAGTTGCTATATAAATGGGCAGATAATGTGTGCAAACCTAAAGTGAAGAGGATTAGTGAAAATGCATTGAACTTGGACAATTAACAACAACTTTCACAGAGCATTTTCAAAGCAAACATTCCCAGTGTTTGTTGTGACAAAAATAGGAATGGAGACACTGAAATGAATGTGAAAACAATGTATTAACATAGAACCACTAATGTCAAAAAGGTTGATCGACTCCTGTCAGGAATATAATCAGAAAAAGATGGACCGTGAGCTAAAGAAAGAAATTTTGGAAGCAGGGTCTGAGCTGAACTTCCATGTTGGTGCTGGGAAACAGAGACAAACTGAACTCTCCCCAGGGGAACGTCTATCGGATACATTGAGTAAAGTGTGAAGGAATTTACAAGTTCGAAGTCCTAATGTCCATACAAGAGGAACAAACACCATCAGCCTCAGATGTGTTGGTCCATTAATGAAAGGGGCCAAATGGACCAATCCATTTAGACTCATACCTTAAGGGTGCTGTCTTGTCAAAGGAGCGAGTGACGATCTGGTGTCTCTCCTCAGTGTCAGTCAATACCTTTGTGAGAGAGGATTGCAGGAATATGTTTTATGAATGTACCAATTGTGAGACTTCTGCCTGTGAATATTGTGTCTTTATGATTAGGTCTTTAATATTATTAATGAACGTGAATAAGGAATGAGCTGACAGCAAACTGCTTGCATCTTATTAATTACCAATTCACCTGAAGCCCTTGTTACTTCTTTTTTATCTTTATTGTGCAATAACTGAACAGAACTAAAAGCAATTATCAAATGTCTACTTCACAGACATCAAATGCATTAAATGAATAAATGTGGCCATTTGTTTTAAAATGTCACACCAACTGATCTGGGCTGGAATGTTTCAGGACATGTTATTTGGTGTTATGTTTGCAGCCAGAATGACATGCTCCAGCTGTTCGGAAAGCTTTTCAAAAGCTTTATCAATAAAATTGCAGAAATGCAAAATCTCTCAATTTCACTTTCCAAATATCTCAAAAACAAATCCTGTTGTTTAAACTGTGGACCAATGAATCATAGACCCACACCATGATTACAGAGTGAGCAGAACTTCCTGACTACAACATCAGGATGAACCTAATCGGTTCCAGAAAAAAATGAGCTATGATGAGAAATCTGGGAGGATTGCATGAGAATCAGGCCTACTGTAAACAAAAATGCTTTTATTGTTATTTCTTATAATTTTGTAGTTTTTGAAAATAATTTCAAAAAGTGCATTTTCATAAACCAATCAATCAATGTTGATATATTCTTAAAACTTGTGATAACTGCCAATTACCATATATTCCAGCTAAGTGACAAAATACTAATTCACGTCACAATTCCCCTTCAACTTGGTTCCAAACTCTGAAAATGCTAGCCATGGACGTGGTTTACATGAACCTGCCAATTGGGATTTCGAACAGCACCATGTAGGACTTGATGGCCTCCTCTCTTCAGATGACTTGCTAATCACTTGCACTTTAAGTAGTGAATCCCAGATTATTTACGCAAGTTTTCTTAAATTGTTTCAGGTGGTGATTGTCCAAACAATTAATCTTTCTCACAGCTTAGTGACAGTCCTGTTAAAGAGAAAGTTAAGTCTCTATGAAGCCCAATGGATGTTCTTGTTTATTTATGAAGTTGCTACAATTGCCTTTATTTCATGTTTGGTTACGCATGGCTCCAAAAATTGAAAGGCGTGAACATTAGTTTCTTAAGAAATTACGACAGCATAACAATGCCATGGCTGTGTCAATGGGATTTGGGTGGCACTGGGTTAAGCAGGGTCAAAGATTTGACAAGTTAAAGATAAAAGAAGCAGAAAGCCTGACACAATTATATGAAGCATTTCAAAAGTTATGACAAAGCGCATCTCCCAATTGAAGGTAAGGTATGTTCATGTTTTGCACAATGTGTGGACCACCAACAGTGGATGAAGAAATCACTTCTGCTGTGGATTTGTTTGGTATCAGTGCAGTTTGTGATAGTTAATGACCCAAGCATTCCTGTGTGATTGATATTCTGTTTAGTTTTATTTTAAAGTCATTATGCCTTTCAATAATTCTTTTGCAGCTCAGTCAGTCAGTCAATCTCAAAATAATTCACAGGTTTTATTTTGGGGTGGGGACACACAAACAATTCCTTCCATGTAGCTGCTGTTAGATTTCAACAGCAGAGACATTTATTTGTGATTGATGGAAGAGAAGAAAAGTAGAATGAAAGTTGTGTGGAGTTTGACCTCTGAGCTGCTGTCAAATAGAAGGGGAGCATCATTCTTCCCTGTCTGTACTTGGAGTCGAACAGAGATCTTGACAGTTGAAAGGACAGTTCTGTGACTGTCTGACAAGCTTCTTACTTCCCTGGGTTTCACAGTTGGGTTACTCAGTGCACTGTCCTTCTGCAGGGGTACAAGATATCAACACCTCGGTCATCTTACCCACAGGGGTTTGCTCCATTTTACCTTCTGTAAAACCATGGAGAATTTCCTCCTTTCGGAAACGGTGCTGAGATCCTGATGGGATTTTAAAGGGTGGGGGTGAGGAGTGTGGGAATCAGGTCAGGTGATTCAATGAAGGAAAAATACCCACGCTAAATCAATCCATCTGTATTTAATCAGTGTTTTTATTCAGCTGGAAGAAATCATGACAAGCCAGCGTGCTGTATGTCCAGTTGTCCAGAAAAATCACACAATTCTAACAAATTAAGTTGAGATAGAATGGTTGGCCACAAGTATTTTGAAAATTTTAATAACCTGCATTTATATAAATGATAGTTTATTTTATGTATGGATTTACCAAATGTGAGGTGTGCAGTTTGGTAATGCCAAACATTTATCAATATAATTAAATAAATCTTGTTTTTCTGATGATAAGCAATCTTGAACTCGGACATAAGGTATAACCCAAAAATATAAATGTCGAAGATACAATATTACAATAACAGTAAATTATTCAGGCACATTTCCTTCGCTTGCAGGATTGTTAAATTTATCCTTCCATTTGCAAATTATTATGTGTACCTCTCAGAGATTTACAATAAACGTAAGTGAATGGGGCTGTTGTGGTGCAGTGGTAGTGTGCCTACAGCTGGGTCTGGAGAACCTGGTTCAAGTGCCTTCTGCTGCAACGGTGTGTAATAACACTTCTGAACAGGTTGAATAGGAAAGTATCTCGAATGAATTTTTGTCTCGATCACCTTTGATGTCAAATGGATATTTTTACAGAACATCATCCTGAGAAACTGAACAGATGGATGAACGTTTATTAGAATAGACGTACAAAGTTTGTGGAAGGGTCAATGTTGAGGAACCTGGCAGTTACTTTTTGCTGTTTGCAATCCAGAACAAGAACAAAATAGAGACAGAAAATGAATGCAACCTCTTTACATAGCAAGGGTGAGGGGACAAGGTGGCTCAGTGGTTAGCACTACTGCCAGGGACCTGGGTTCGATTCCAGCCTCAGGTGGAGTTTGCACGTTCTCCCCGTGCGTGCGAGGGTATCCTCTGTGTGCTCCGGTTTCCTCTCACAATCCAAAGATGTGCAGGTTAGGTGAATTGGCTATGCTAATTTGTGTTCAGGGTTAAGTAAAGGGAGGAGGAATGGATCTGGCTGGATTACTCTTCGGAGGGTCAGTGTGGATTTGTTGGGCCAAAGGGACTTGTTGGATTGTAGGGATTCTATAAGACTACATGAAGGAGTTGAGGTAAATTGTCTTGATAGAGGAGGCTTTGTAAAAGAGAAGGGGCTCTCTGAGAAGAGGCTAATGGAGTGTCAGGATGTTCATGTGCAACAGAAACAATAGCATAGACCAGTTGGGCCAAATGGCCGTCACTCTATCATGTATTCTACATTATTATATTTTTGAATGCATTTATGATGTTGCCATACATGAGAAACAAAGCTTCTGTATCTCCACAACAAGTTCTCTAATGCACATCCATACAATCTCTCTCTGTCACACATGCAGACACACAGACACTAGATGATTGAATTGATATCATGTCTCAATCATCCAATGAGGGATGATTGTATAGAATTTTGTAAAACTGATAGCATTTAATATGTCAACATTGCTTGGATCTATGTCATGTGCATAACCCACAAAATAGATCTATGAACAGATAGCTGCAAGTCCTATAAGGAAGTTGTTCAACAGCTAGACACATAACTACAGTTGACATTTCTATCTCTGTTTCTCTGTCCAAAGATGCTGACCTATTGAGTTTCTCCAGCGTTCTCTGGGAGAATGGGAAATATCGACATGAGAATCTCCAATAGTAATTGCTGACAGAATGTAAGAGCATAGATTATGATAACGGAAAATAAAGTTCGTCTAAACAAGTGCATGTACTTGAGATTCTTTATATGTGAACAAATTTATTAATTATATTCAACTCGTAGCCTCAAGTTCATCATTGAGCTCTTTGTTCACATTTCACAATTCTCCAGTTTCTTCCCAAAATAGCACTGCAATTGAAACTCTTACAGTGGACCAGTGCTCCTTTCTACTGTACAATGTGCACAAATAACCCCAGATAGACATCCTTGAAAGGACCCCTCATTCCTGCTGTTTCAATCTTGGCTCAGCTGTCCTCAGTCCTGTTATACTTTATATATTATGTGTTAAAGCCTCGAGTAACTTAACTGCTGTAAATGCAAAACACTGAGCACGTGCTGTGCACACAGAAGTCTCTTTGAATGCAACTGGAAATGTTATTAATCTTTGAAACATAGGGATGTGAAGAGAGTAACCACAAGTATATGAAGTCCATCAATGAACTCGCTACTCTCTGTCACAGCTAGGTCACAACACTGTTGAAAGCCACGTTGTCTATGTCAGTTCATGGCTGGGAGATGAGGAGTTTGAACATTTTACGAATAGTTCAAAGCTGGGAGATATTTCTTCCTTTACTGTAAGATTATTGAAATTTTCCTTATTTATTATCAAATACCCTGTTCATTGCTACAATGAAACTTTTTTGGGAAATGTTACAAAAGGAACCTATCAGCGGAAAGCACACATTTCCCAACGAGGGGTTCCTTCACAGGAAATTGTCACAAAATTGTAATATACATGGAACGAGCCTATCCCTGTCTCAGGAATTCAGCAGCTTCTTCAAGTCTTACTTTTCCTTGAAAGCGAATACTTTTCTCCTTCCCCTTGTGTGATATCACATTCCACAGCGAGGGGTCAGTTGGATCATTCCATTACAAAATCTTTCCTGATAATGCACCAAAACTGACTGCAGTCGAGTATATGAAATTGAGAGACAGTGATCAGTGGAGTGCTTTTGGATTAGTAACACATTACTACCGAGGGACCTGATGACATGCTGTCAATGTTCAAAGGCTAATAATCCAGATCCTCCGGCTAATGGTCTGGGGACATGGGTTTGAACCCGAGCAGGCAGACAGTGATACTTGAACTCCATCAAAACAATCTGGAACTAAAAAGGTAGCCAGTGTTGAAAATGCCCATCTGGTTCACTAATGTAATTTAGGGACAGAAATCTGGTCTGGCCTCCACATGTCTCCAACCTTTTGTGACATGGATGATTCATGATTGCTCTCTGAAATGGTCCAGCGAGTCACTTCGTTCAAGGGGAATCTACAGATGGATAAGCATTGCTGGCCAGCCAGTGATGCTCACACCTCATGAACAGATAAAAAAAAATCTGATGAGATGTCACACACATGAAATATTGGACCCAATTGTTCAATCTGGGTTAGAATAATTTCTGATCCAGACAGACCAGAAACTCCTACTTACCTTCCAAGGAGCAAATCTTCACAGAACCTACACTCTCGAAACCTTTTACACCATGAGCTGCGGTCTTCCAGTAAGTAAACACAGCTTGTGGATCCCAAAACATCCTTGACAGCTAATGAGAGGTGTTAAGTGTGTAAGGTGAATAATTAACAGTAAAGCTAGATGTGAATGGGTAAGGTGACAGGTGAGTGAGAGGGATGAGGTGAATGGTGGTGTAATGTGGTGGCAGGTGAGTGTGAGTAAGGGATACCTCAGGTGTTGGGGGTAACAGGTGGGGGAAGGTCAGTGAGAGAGTTCAGAGGATCCAGTGAGGAGACAGAAGCATTCAGTTTCATAAATAGTAAGGATTAGAGCAAGTTTTAATTTCTCTAATGTTTCCTGAGGAACTATTAAGGTGAATGAGTTGGAAAACTGCAGTCTTCAAATAACGCTGAGATGAAGACATTTTTTGGTGATTGCCCAGTGGACTTTTTAAATTCCTGACCAATTGTCACGTGGACAATTCCAAAGGTCCTGCTGAAATGTCCTGCTGGTCTCTGACTATACGGAGACTGGGTGATCTGGGTCAGCGATGTTGCACACTAGGTATCAGGTGATGACCAGTTTATATTGCACATTGATGCACAACGTGCCACACACCATACAGAACATTGTGTAGTGTGTGGTACGTTGTTCAATGTGCCACACACTTTACCCTGCACACTGATGTACAACGTGCCACACACTAATCTGCACACTGATGCACAACGTACCACACACTATACTGTACACTGATGCACGTACCACACACTATACTGTACACTGATGCACAACATGCCACACACTTTATCCTGCACACTGATGCACAACGTACCACACACTATACTGCACACTGATTCTGGATTAGTGGTGCTGGAAGAGCACAGTTCAGGCAGCATCCAAGTAGCTTCGAAATTGACGTTTCGGGCAAAAGCACTGATGCACAACGTGCCACACACTTTACCCTGCACACTGATGCACAGTGTCATACACTTTACCCTGTACACTGATGCATGTGTCACACACTTTATACTGTACTCTGATGCACAAGGTACCACACACTATTCTGCACACTGATGCACATGCCACACACTTTACCCTGCACACTGATGCACAACATGTCACCCACTATTCTGCACACTGATGCACAATGTGCCACACACTTTACCATCACAGACACCAGAAGCAATTACACCATTTGTGGTTTACACTGGGAAGAGTTCCAGTAAAACCCCTTTGCACTGCCATTGGTTCTGACCTCTTCACCTGAAAGAACAGCAATACCTCACTAAAGGAGACAGCACGTCCAGCACTGCAGCACATCCTCAGGACAGATCTTGTGTTGAAGTCTCTGGAGTTCAATTACCAATACATTAATTACCACATAACTCAGAATCATGTTCCACTAATCAACAACTGGAAACCAGTCTTATCTTTAATTATTCATTCACATGGGATCACAGGTTAGGCTCGCATTTATTTCCCATCAGACATTACATTTGACAAGCTGACAGAGATGAACTGCTATAGTACACAGAGGGTGGATACACACACAGGGCTGTTAGGAAGTGAGCTCCAGCACTTTGACCACAGCTGAAATGGTGGAATAGTTCCAAGCCAGGATGATATGTGACGTGGAGGGATCATGAAGGTGATAGTGCTTCCATGTATCTGCTGCCCTTATCCATCTGGATATTAGAGGTCACAGGTTTGGAAGGTGCTTTCGAAGAATTCTTGCTGAGTAGCTGCAATTTGTCTTCTAAATAGTAGACACCACTATGATTGTGAGCCAGGGTGGAGGAAGTGAATGCTGAAGGTGGTGGATAAGCTGTCAGCCACTGGGCTGCTTTTTCCTTAATGGTGTTGAAATTCTTAAGTGCTTTTGAAATTGCACACAGTATTTATAGGGCTTGTCCAGTTGCATTTCTGATCAATGGTAACCCCCAGGACATTGATTGTGGAGGATTCTGTGATGGTAAGACCATTGAGTGTCAAGGGGCGTGGTCAGATTGTCTCTTATTGGTGATCGTCATAGCCTGGCATTTGTGTGGCATAATGTTACATGCCACTTGTCAGCACAAGTCTTGATATTGTCCAGATGTTGTAACATTTGAACATGGATTGCTTTAGTATCTGAGTCGTCGCAAATGTTGCTGATTATTGTGTAATGATCAGTCAACTTCCCCTCTGAGCTAATGATGGAGGGAAGGGCATTGCTAAAGTAGCTGAAGATAGTTTGGCCTAAGTAAATTATCCTGAGGAACTCCTACAGGGAGATGTCCTGGAGCTGAGATGATTGAGCTTCTATAATTACAATCACCTCCCTGTGTGTCACCAACAGAGAGATTTCTCCTGATTCCCAGTGAATCCAGGGTTGCTAGGATTCTTTGATACCACATTTGATTGAATGCAGCCTTCATGTCAAGGGCTGACACTCTCACCTCACTGCCAGGGGCAGTACAGTTTTGTCGGTGCTATGCCATTTCACTGCCAGAGAAGGTCATTGTCGAACTGCCAACATTTGTCAGGGTTGTACCATGGGATTTTCAAATGCTGCAATTGGCAGAGGAAAGTCGCTCCGGGAATGACGAGTGATAGGCTGAGGCGAGAACTGGGTGAGAGGAGAGCTGCAGGGATGGGAGATGGAGTTAATGAAGCGGGTTTGATCAGATACAGAGGGCGATCTCACCTCGGCCTCGTACCAAGACACCCTCCAAAAACCTTGAGAAAACAAACAGCCAAAGATGTAAGGTTCGACCCATTGTCAGTTTTTCACTTTTAACTCTGGGTTACGATATTTACTGGAAAAGTACAAGGTGAGGGATTGAAGAATGCAGAAGGTGAACCTTCACTCCTGATGACTTCAAATCAAATTGTTCACAGGTCGTGGACCAGAGATGTATAACGAAACCATTTTTATTTTGTGATAAACACATTTGCAGTTGTATTAATTAAATTAGATCATGTTACCATTCTAATGTACCAAGTATTTTGTCCAATGTGATAAATAACCAATGGCTGTCAGTAGAATTGATTATGCTGATTCATGGGAGTTTTTATGTTTACAATTATGCAAAGAAATTGTGAAAACTTCAAGTCTGAATCGACGAATACAATTCATGTACAATTTCTAGATTGCACCCTAAGGCACCAAATCTACAGATGCGTGTATGTTAAAAAAATTTACACATCGATACAAACACAACAGTGACACACAGCAGGGACACAATTATTTTAATGGTTTATATGCGCACTGCCTCAATGCTCGCTGCAAGCATTAGTCTCAGGAAAAAGGAAAATGACAGCCGTAAAAAGCAAGGAAGGGCTTTAGACCGAACAATAAGAACACAGAGGAGCAGAGCGGTATAGGATCTTTGAAGACAGAGAGAAAATGACAGTAATGAAAACCAATGACAACAGGAGAAAGTGTAAGGCTTACACTTACAAGAGAAAAGGTTGATAACAATTAAAAAGACACAAGGCAGACAGAGTTAGATGTTGCAAAATAATCAGATATTGGACCAGGAATCCTGAGAGAACCTCCACAGTTGGGCTACCCGGTGATTTATCGCATATTAATGCAACTTTTAACTGAATGCGACAATTATATTTCAGTCTATGAGCCACACCATAGGAAACCAATTATTCCATCTACTGTATATATTACAACTTAAGTACAATACATGAAAAAAAACCAATGGTTTGACTCCCTCCTGAGCTGTTTATATGGAGGCCACCATGCAAGCTAATCATTACTTTCAAAAACACCACAAGGACAAGGAAAATGATTTACAAAAATGATTAATTGTCGTGTAGTTTTCATCAATCTAATAGAGTCCTTCCAGTGTGATGGAGGTAATTTCAGAGCCTGTTAACCTCCTCTACCAAGAACTCCCAAGATAGAGAGAGGACCTTTACTGCTTGGCCTTTGTTCTGCTTGAATGGCCCAGCTTACACACTATATTAGATCTGACTGCGTTTAATAACTTGTATAAGGAACAGATGTTACCAATTAAAACAAAGGTCAACAATACAAAGTAATTAATAACCAATTAACCCTTTCAGGATTCAGGGGTTCTCCAGTGGGGTCCCGGCCAGTGGTTTCTCAAAAACACAAGTGGCTGTTTCAAGTATTTTCTCAATTTATGGTTAAAGCAACTTGATGGTCAGGGACAGAGCCGCAGGGATTTATAATTACACATAAAATACATGAAACACGCTCTGAATTTAATGTGAATCTGTGGACTATTTTAGTTTCACAATCCAAAGTGGGATGGGACAGTTTAAAGATGATTTTAGATTACTGGACTAAAGTGAACAGTATAGACAACAGCACCCCTGACTTGCTCTCAGAAATTACAATCCCCCAGTTTAACACATTTTGCCTTGCACCTTGCAAATCTGTGTGTAATCTCTCTGCTCTACTTTCACAAGATAGAATTTATAAAGAAGGGGAACAGCACTATGAGGCTAACAGCACTTCGATATTAATTTCAAGCAGGGTCACTGTTAGGTCACCCATTAGCAATCTCATACCAGGAAACTTGTGGAAAATCAAAAAGGATTTATTGAACATTTTTAAAGGAAGAGGTGAAAGAAACATTTTAGGAAATGCCATGTAAATTGGAAAACAGGTGATACAGTTCACAGTAACACAAATTCACAGGGAGACCCAACATTTGGGTGAGAGGACTATGCATCTTGCCAGTCAGTCAACACGTACAATCAAGAACTTACAACAAACCAAGACAGGAGTTGAGAAAAACTCCAAGTGGACATCTTTGGGAACCAAGCATGCTACATTCTCCATTGTTCAAATCACCAATTCTCTGATATGAGATAACATCATCTCATTTTTATCCAAATCAAATCACTGCTGACTGATTCCACTGTCCCTCTAAAAGGCCACTGCATAGACTGACCACTCACTCACTGAGCTCATGAGAGCTTCCCTTTTGTCATGGTCTGCCTGATCACATTGTGTTTTTCAAAGCAAATAAAAGATTGCTAATTATGTAAGCAAGCTGTCTGGGTGCCATGATGCCTGGATGTTCCTGCAATCTCGAGTGCGCCTGTAATTATTTATGATCACTATGTGGTCTTTACAGCGACAAAGGGCCCTGCAAATGATTACTGTCTCAGTCAGCACAGCAGCTCGAGCAAATTGGTCCAGAATCAATCCTGACCTACATTAGTCCCAGTGGCTAGCCTCAATCCAGTATTAATATCAGATCCAAGCATTATTTCCATATATCTTCAAAATAATGCTTAAGTATTGCATAATTTAGAACATATTTACATAAAAATCAATGTGTATATTTTAATAAATGCAAATATTTCAGTTGCTCTATTGTCTAAGAACATTGTCACTCAAAATTATTAATTCACAATTACTTTTGAGGGTTGAATTGATACAATTTGCATACTTTAAATTTGAATATGAAAGCAATGTAACTTTTTTAGATTAGATTCTATGCAGTGTGGAAACAGGCCCTTCGGCCCAACCAGTCTACACTGACCCTCCGAAGAGTAACCCACCCAGACTGCTTCCCTCTGACTAATTAACCTAACACTATGGGCAATTTAGCATGGCCAATTCACCTGGCCTGCCCATCTTTGGATTGTGGGAGGAAACTAGAGTACCCGAAGGAAACCCACACAGACACAGGGAGAATGTGCAAACTCCATACAGACAGCGACTCAAGGCCAGAATTGAACCTGGGAGCCTGGTGCTGTGAGGCATCAGTGCTAACCACTAAGCCACCGTGCCACCCCTTATGCCATGTTGTTTGAATGTTGGTTCAGCGGCTATGATGAAAAATTAAATCATTGCTCTTCTGTGTTTGTACATTGTACAAGTACTAACAATGAATGGCTGTAGATGAGGGATTGATCTGCTGAGAATTTTGATATTACAATATTTGCAAAAGAAAACCCAGTCAGTGATTAACGAGGTGCCTCTGTGCTCATGACCATTCAACAGATGCCCTCCATTCTCTGAGAGAAGGACACATTCTGTACACTAAGAGCTCCCACATGGTTTTATTGCTCTTTCACAGGGAGTTCTAGATATGTCACTTATCATGCATTGCCAACCACATCAGTGAAACCCCTGAAAGTGTTATTTTTTTAACAGCCGATATCCCATTGAGTAAGGCTGGAAGGAATAGTTTTGAATTGGCAGACGATTTCGCTGCTCGTTGGATGCTGCCTGAACTGCTGTGCTCTTCCAGCACCACTAATCCAGTATTTGGTTTTCAGCATCTGCAGTCATTGTTTTTACCTTGTTGATTTTGACACAAGATAATACTCTGGTCATTGTATGACCGCTGAATAGAGCCTTTTGTGCTGTGGACAGTGAATTTATTCACTTTGAGCAGGTTTTGCAATTGGTACCTGTGACCCAGAGCTTGAAAACCATCGTTGTCTGCAAGAAAAAGTGAAGATCTCGGCAGCCTGATGAACCAGACCGCACTCACCAACATCTGCAAGCCAACTAAATCCTCATGTTAGTAAAAAAAAACAGAATGGGGGCAGGCTGAACTTTGCAGAAAAGATCAAAAATGAAGCTTTAAAGAGTTTGCAGAGAGTTGAATTGAGAAATGTAGGAAACTTTGTTTCACACGAATTGCAATCAGAGCAATCTGAAAAGATGCTGATGCTCCCATTTTTTAAAAAAATTAGATTCGGCTGACTTTGGAGTTATATGACATGATTTCTATTAGTGTGGAGCCAAAGTCAATTCACATTGACACAAACTGGGCTATGTAATGGTTAGCAGGGGAACACAGAATAGAAATTGTACTCTAACTGACCAGATCACATTAAGAACCAGTACAGTTGTAAAACATCTGTGAAAATTTCTCAAAGTGCTAATGCTTAATCACCAGAACTATAGAATATAAAGTAAAGAGTAATTGTGTCATTCCAGTGAACTGATCATACCTCAGGTGAAGCACTATGTTCAGTTGTGTGCTCTCACATGAGTAAGGGTGTATTAGCCTTGGACAAAATCCAGTGACGAAACTGGGATAGAGATCGAGCTATGACAAGAGAGAAATGATAAACCTTGCACCGTATTTCTTGGAGTTAAGAAAAAAGAAGAATAAAGAAAACTTACAGCCCAGGAACAGGCCCTTTGGCCCTCCAAGCCTGAGCCGATCCAAATCTACTGTCTAAACCTGTCGCCCAATCCCTAACCATCTGTATCCCTCTGCTCCCCACCGACTCATACACCTGTCCAGACACATCTTAAATGAATCTACCGGGCCTGCCTCCACCACCTCTGCTGGCAACGCGTTCCAAATACCCCCCACCCTCTGTGTGAAGTACTTGCCACATGCATCCCCCTTAAACTTTCCACCTCTCACCTTGAAAGCGTGACCTCTCGTTACTGAATCCTTCACCCTGGGAAAAAGCTGGTCTCTATCCATCCTGTCTATACCCTTCATGATTTATAAACCTCAATCAGGTCCCCCCTCAATCTCCGTTATTCTAGTGAAAATAAACCTAACCTACTCAACCACTCTTCATAGCTAGCACCTTCCATACCAGGCAACATCCTCATAAACCTTCTCTGCACCCTCTTCAAAGCGTCCACATCTTTTTGGTAATGTGGCGCCCAGAACTGTACACAGTATTCTAAATGTGGCCGAGCCAATGTCTTGTACAATTTTAACATGACCTGCCAGCTCTTATACTCAATACCCCGTCCAATGAAGGCAAGCATACTATATGCCTTCTTGACCACTCTCTCCACGTGTGCAGCAACCTTCAGGGTACAATGGACCTACACTCCCAGATCTCTCTGCTCATCAATTTTTCCCAAGGCTCTTCAGTTTATTGTATAATTCGCTGGAGAATTAGTCTTGCCTACATGCAGCACCTCACATTTGTCTGGATTGAAATCCATCTGCCACTTCTCCGCCCAACTCTCTAGTCTATCTATATCCTCCTGTATCCTCTGACAGTCCCTTATGCTTTCTGCTACTCCACCAATCTTGGTGCCATCTGCAAACTTGCTGATCATACAACAGTGCCCTCTTCCAGATCATTTATGTGTATTACAAACAACAGTAGCCCCAACACTGATCCCTGTGGAACACCACTGGTCACCTTTCTCCATTTCGAGAAACTCCCTTCAACTACTACTGTCTCCTGTTGCTCAACCAGTTCTTTATCCACCTCACCAGAACACCCTGCACACTATGTGACTTCACCTTCTCCATTAGTCTACAATGGGGATCCTTATCAAACGCCTTACTAAAGTCCATGTATATGACATCAACAGCCCTTCCTTCATCTATCAATTTGGACACTTCCTCGAAGAACTCTATTAAGTTGGTAAGGCACGATCTCCCCCGCACAAAACCATGTTGCCTATCACTGATAAGCCCATTCTTTTCTAAATATAAATAGATCCTATCCCTCAGTACCCTCTCCAGCAACTTTCCCACCACTGACATCAGGCTCACTGGTCTGCAGTTACCTGGAATAGCCCTACTACCCTTCTTGTACAGGGGGACAACATAAGCAACCCTCCAGTCCTCTGGCACCTCACCTGTGTTTAAGGATGCCACAAAGATATCTGTCAGGGCCCCAGCTATTTCCTCTCTCACCTCCCTTAGCAACCTGGGATAGTTCTCATCCAGTCCTGGGGATTTGTCCACCTTAATAACCTCTAGCCTACCCAACACATCTTCCCTACTTATGTCAATGTGATCCAGACTAATCAAACTTCTATCTTTAATCTCAACATTCATCATGTTCCTCTCCTCAGTGAACGCTGATGCAAAGTAATCATTCAGAATCTCACCCATTCTCTCAGGTTCAACACACAGCCTTCCGTCATTATCTTTTAGTGGACCAATCCTTTCTCTCGTTTCCTGCATGCTTCTTATATAAGAATAAAGTGTGTTGGGATTCCCCTTAATTCTGCTTGCTAAAGCTATTTCATGACCCCTTTTAGCCCGCTTGATTCCTCATTTAAGACTAGTCCTACTCTTCCGATATTCCTTCAGGGCCCGTTCTGTTCTTAGCTGCCCAGGCCTTATGTACGCTTCCCTTTTCCTCTTGGCTAGTCGTAAAATTTCTGTCATCCACCGTCACAAATCTTGCCCTTCCTATCCTTTGCCTTCAATAGGACATGTCTATCCTGCACTATCTTTGAAAGCCTCCCACATCTCAAATATGGACTTCCCTTCAAATAGCTTTGTCCAATCCACATTTCCCAGCTCCTGCCTAAGTTTGATATAATTGGCCTTGGCTCTGGATTAGAGTGGTGCTGGAAAAGCACAGCAGTTCAGGTAGCATCTGAGGAGCAGGAAAATCGACGTTTCAGGCAAAAGCCCTTCATCAGGAATACAGGCAGAGAGCCTGAAGGGTGGAGAGATAAATGAGAGGGGGATGGGGGTGGGGAGAAAGTAGCATAGAGTACAATAGGTGAATGGCGTTGGGGATGAAGGGGAGAGGTCAGGGAGGAGAGTGGGGGAAGGGAGCAAAGAGTACAATGGGTGAATGGGGGTAGGATGAAGGTGATAGGTCAGAGAGGAGGGTGGAGTGGATAGGTGGAAAGGAAGATAGGCAGGTAGGACAGGTCATGGGGACAGTGCTGAGCTGGAAGTTTGGAACTGAGGTGAGGTGGGGGAAGGGGAAATGAGGAAACTGGTGAAGTCCACATTGATGCCCTGGGGTTGAAGTGTTCCGAGGCGGAAGATGAGGCGTTCTTCCTCCAGGCGTTGGGTGGTGAGGGAGCGGCAGTGAAGGAGGCCCAGAAGGTGTCAGAGAAGGTCTAGATAAATTTAAGGTTGGGGTGGAATGTCCAGGTAAATTTAAGGTCACCTCCCTCCCCTTCCTGGACCTCTCCATCTCCATTAATGACAACCGACTTGACACCGACATTTTTTACAAACCCACCGACTCCCACAGCTACCTGGATTACACCTCTTCCCACCTTACCTCCTGCAAAAATGCCATCCCGTCCTCCACCTCTGCCGTATCTGCTCCCAGGAGGACCAGTTCTACCACAGAACACACCAGATGGCCTCCTCCTTTAGAGACCACAATTTCCCTTCCCACGTGGTTAAAGATGCCCTCCAATGCATCTCGTCCACATCCCGCACCTCCGCCCTCAGACCCCATCCCTCCAACCGTAACAAGGACAGAACGCCCCTGGTGCTCACCTTCCACCCTACCAAACTTCGCATAAACCACATCATCCACCGACATTTCCGCCACCTCCAAACAGACCCCACCACCAGGGATATATTTCCCTCCCCACCCCTTTCCGCCTTCCGCAAAGACCGTTCCCTCCGTGACTACCTGGTCAGGTCCACACCCCCCTACAATCCACCCTCCCATCCTGGCACCTTCCCCCGCTACTGCAGGAATTGCAAAACCTGCACCCACACCTCCTCCCTCACCTCTATCCAAGGCCCTAAAGGACCCTTCCACATCCATCAAAGTTTTACCTGCACATCCACCAATATAATTTATTGTATCCGTTGCTCCCGATGCGGTCTCCTCTACATTGGGGAGACTGGACGCCTCTTAGCAGAGCGCTTTAGGGAACATCTCCGAGACACCCGCACCAATCAACCACACCGCCCCGTGGCCCAACATTTCAACTCCCCCTCCCACTCTGCCGAGGACATGGAGGTCCTGGGCCTCCTTCACCGCTGCTCCCTCACCACCAGATGCCTGGAGGAAGCACGCCTCATCTTCCGCCTCGGAACACTTCAACCCCAGGGCATCAATGTGGACTTCAACAGTTTCCTCATTTCCCCTTCCCCCACCTCACCCCAGTTCCAAACTTCCAGCTCAGCACTGTCCCCATGACCTGTCCTACCTGCCTATCTTCCTTTCCACCTATCCACTCCACCCACCTCTCTGACCTATCACCTTCATCTCCACCCCCATTCATGTCTTGTACTTTCTGCGACTTTCTCCCCACCCGCACCCCCCTCTCATTTATCTCTCCACCCTTCAGGCACTCTGCCCGTATTCCTGATGAAGGGCTTTTGCCCAAAACATCGATTTTCCTGCTCCTCGGATGCTGCCTGACCTGCTGTGCTTTTCTAGCACCACTCTAATCTAGACTCTGGTTTCCAGCATCTGCAGTCCTTACTTTGACATAATTGGCCCAGTTTAGTACTCTTCCCTTCGGACCACTCTCTTCTTTGTCTATGAGTATTTTAAAACTTACAGAATTGTGGTCACTGTTCCCAAAGAAATCCCCCACTGTAACCTCTATCACCTGTCCTAGCTCGTTCCCCAGTACCAGGTCCAATATGGCCCCTTCACTCATCAGACTATTGACATATTGCTCTAGAAAACTCTCCTGGACACTACTTACAAATTCTACCCCATCCAGGCCTAATATGTTAAGTGTATCCCAGTCAATGTTGGGAAAATTAAAGTCTCCCATCACCACCACCCTATTGCCTCTACATCTTTCCATAATCTGTTTACCTATTTGTCCTTCTACCTCATGCTCACTGTTGGGAGGCCTGTAATACAGCCCCAACAGTGTAACTGCACCCTTCTTATTTCTCAGCTCCACCCATAATGCCTCACTACCCAAGACCTCCACAGTGTGCTCCTTTAGCACAGCCGTGATATCGTCCTTGACCAGCAATGCAACTCCATCCCTCTTTTACTTCCCTCCCTGTCCTGTCTGAAGCGTCTGAGGTTAGGGGATGATCTGATTAAGAATTGATAGGTAGCACATAACCCATAGAAATCCAGAAAAGAACACATCATCTTCAAACGAAGAACAAGAATAAAAAGATTCACATAAAAGACTTTGATGATTGCACTGTCTAGAAGCACATTATTGTAGATTCAATACAGTTGTTCGAAGGAGAGACAGATATTGACAAATTAAACAGTAAGAGATAGGTTGAGACCAAAGTGGAACTATAATTAAAAGTGTTCAATATCTATTATTGGCAATAAAATGGCTTACTTCTTTTCTATATTTCTAAATCATTAAGCCTTATACCCTTACCAGATGTTTAATGTCCCTACGCTCACTTATCTACACACAAAATTAACGTAATAATTGAGCTGATGGAGTAAGCAAGCTATATCCCATCACCAAAATGCTGACTGGTATAGAACATAGAAAATAGAACGTAGAAAAGTACAGCACAGAACAGGCCCTTCGGCCTATGATGTGCCGAGGATTAATCCTAATCTAAAATAAAATAGTCCAACCTGTGTCCTCAATCTACCGCTATCCATGTGCATGTCCAGCAGTTGCTTAAATGTCCCTAATGACTCTGCTTCCACCACCACCACTGGCAACGCATTCCATGCATTCACAACTCTCTGCGTGAAGAGCCTTCCTCCTTATATCTTAAAACTATGACCCCTTGTGCCAGTCAATCCTGCCCTGGGGCTAAGTCTCTGGCTATTGACTCTTTCCGTGCCTCTCATTACCTTGTATATAGAAATTGAGTGCTGAATCTCTGTACAGATGAAGACAAAGCCATGTTAACCATGGGAAATTCTACCAATGACCAAGTACGTACTGAAATTAAAAAAGCTGAAAGAGTTCTCCTTCCGGCTGAGTCAAAAAGCTAGACTGGAACAAGGAGCGATGAGGCAAAAAATGTTTTCTTTCAGGTTTCTTGTGGTGTTCTCAGTACCTCCCAGTAAACACATGGCAGTAATCCACTCTCCTATACCTTGTTCACTTTTACAGTGTTTTCCCTGTTCAGGGACCAGTTGGAATTGGAATGTAATTGCTTTCGGGAATTGTGCAGTTTGATAGTGAAGGCGAGATCACAGAAGGACACTTTGCACTGTCACACCCTTACTTCAGGTGATTGAGCAGGAAAATGGAAGGACAGCACAAATATTGGCACACAACCAGAGACAGAAACTGCAAATTACTGTTAAGTAGTAGAAACGTAACTGGCTTCTAAAAATAAAATCCGCAAATATTAGTTTTGCACAATCACATGGAGTGTTTTTAACTTTGCATAGTCTTCAAAATTGAAAGACTCTGGACACAATTTGGATGTTGTCTCTTAGTCAAAAGGGACAATCCAAGTCGTACACAATATAAAGGGACTGCCCTGCATCGAGTACCTGACTGAGGTAGCCCCTGACATTTTACCTCGTTCAGCTGGATTCCAGAATTTTCTATTTGAATTCCAAATTTCCCACATTTGAGGTTTTACTTACTTTCTCACAAAGGGTGGCTCGGTGGTTAGCACTGCTGCCTCACAGCACCAGGGACCCAGGTTTGATTCCAGCCTCGGGACACTGTCTGCGTGCACATTCTCCCGGGTCTGCATGGGTTTCCTCCCACAGTCCAAAGATGTGCAGGTCAGGTGAATTGGCCGTGCTAAAGTGCTCATAGCGGTCAGAGATATGCGGGTTAGGTGCATTAGTCAGGGGAATGTAGAGTAATAGGGTAAGGGAATGGGTCTGGATGGGATACTTTTTGGAGGATCAGTGTGGACTTGTTGGACCAAATGGCCTGCTTCTACACTGTAGGGATTCTATATGAAAAAAAAGGTGCTTGGAATAAGTGGAAATTCATTGTTCCCTTCATTTTCTCCCATCTTCAGATTGTTTGAACTGGATTCCAGCAAAAAGAACACAACAGTCAGATTCTCAACATCAACCAGTGACGTTTCTGATCTGAGCATCCAGGGTTTGTGAAGGTCTGCTGTGGGTGATTTGCCCTCTGTGTGCCTCTCCATTCCTATTCTCTATGGTAAAGTGCCACTGAGCTCCGGCAGTGACTATATCATGGTCTGGATGGACTCTGTGCTATGACAGTGATGAGTACTTGTGTCTCTGAACCAAATATTATGGGCTCAAGCCCCACTCCAGAGCATTGAGCACAGGTTCGATGTTAACACTCCAATGCAAAACACTATTCATGTTGCAAACTCATTAAGGGTCCTCCAAACTACAACCTTGACCATCTAGAAGGACAAGGGCAGCAGGTACATGGAAACATCAACACCTGCAAATTCCCTCCTGAGCCCTTTCCTCATTAGGCAATCCCCTCAATTTCTTGACTTGGAAATATCACTATTCCTTCACTGCTGCTGGGTCAAAATCCTGGAACTCCCTCCTGAACCACTGTGTGGTTAGCCCTACACCCAGAGACCTGCAGAGGTTTGAGAAGGCAGCTCAGCAGCACCTTCTCCAGGGTAATTAGGGATGGGCAGTAAATGCTACACCAGCTAGCAAAGCCCATACCCTATAAATGAATAAAAATAAACTTCAAAAGTGCTGTCAGTCGGACTGTTTAATCAAAGTCCAGCCTGCATTCAAACTTGAACATAAATGATCTCAGCAACCCTTTCCAATATTTATTCCTCAAAACATCACGAAAATGCTGATGTTCTGGTCATTATTAGATAACCATTGATGGAATCTTGCTGTTTATGAATTGATGCTATGTCTCGGACAGTATCCTGTTGGTTTTATTAAACTGTAGGTCACTCTGAACTTGTGAAGAGCTCAAAGTAAAAGATATGGTTTGATTTCTCCCCTTTCCCAATATCGATACTGACTAGTTATTGGCTGATTGTCTGCAGTGACTCAGACTCTCATTTCCCATCTCCACACTGACATAGAGACAGCTTAGAGAATGGATCGCAGGTATAAGAATGAGTTTAATTTTTAAAAATATCTTCTTCGGTTCATAGACAGTCTGTTTTTTTAAGTCACTGACTCCGAGATTATACATTATGGAAAGTGCCCCTTCAGCCTATTTTGTGTCCAAACTGGTCATCCAGTGTCAATCTATCTAATCCCATTTTTTGCACCTATCCCTTCACCTTGGAGGCTATAGTGTTTGTGTTATTTTAGTTTTTACTAAGGATCCTTTTTGAGTTGTACAAAAACTTGGATACTTCTGGAACACACTTTAGTTCTAAAACAATGGCAATTAAATTTCTCTGCCCTGAGGTTCCATTAATTGTCAGATGTACAAAAAACTTTCAGAAAATGTTCACTGGGGTAACTGATACAAACATAGGTTCCTGAAAGGTTCAAATTATTGTTAAATTATCCCCATTACACTGAACTCTATCTAGGAGGAAACAAAATGGCTGTACTTGGCCTAATTTTATCTGATTCTATGTTTGGCTTCTCAAGGAAAGACAGATTGTTAATGTGTGACATTTCCATATTTCTCATAGGTTAGACAAGATGTTTAATCAAAGTCCTGCCTGCACTCTAACCCGAATATAAATGTTTTCTGTCAGCCAGATGCTATGTTCAACATAATATCTGGCTGACACCAATTGTTACAGTTAACCTGAGAATGTAATATTTTTAGTAAGTGTTGTGATTTACATATGAAAAAAGTGAAACTATCATGGTCATTCTAACAGATGAGAGATTTAACAAAACATTCAAGGCATTCTTCAATGTATAATTTCAGTTACATCACACTGTAAACTTTTGCTATAAATTCTGTGTCTTACAATTGTGTCCTCAGCACCACCTGATGAAGGAGCGTCACTCCGAAAGCTAGTGTGCTTCCAAATAAACCTGTTGGACTATAACCTGGTGTTGTGTGATTTTTAACTCAGTTTGATATGGCTGCAGCTTGGCTTATTAATGGATAATGGTGCACACATTAGCAATGTTGTTTGTTTATACATAACATGAATATAAGAAATAGGTGCAAGAGTAGGTTATTCTTTATGTTGAACAGGTTAATGATCAGGATCCCTGATTGATCAAATTCAGTTTGCAGATTCTTATCACTTTTGGAACTTCTCTCAGATTTTCTTTAGGATCATGAGTTGACCATTTGCCTCTCTGAACCTTTCTGGCTATTTAATAAGATCATGGCCGATCTGTGGACTAAGGCCATTTTCCCGCCTTTACTTCACATCCCTAAGCACCTTGGGTTAAGAAAACTCAAACAACCTTGGAATTAAAAATAAACAACTGATCTGGCATCAACTACCATTTGAAAAAGAGTTTCAAACTTCTGCCATGCTTTGTAGGTACAAATGTTTTCTAAATTCACACCTGAAAAACCTGGTTTTCTGTTTTAATGAGCAGTGGTATGATATTCCCTTATATTTCTCCACTCTTTAAGGCGACAGCTACTCATTTGATGAATATCTTTTCCAAAAGACAAAACCGACTGCTGTGAGCATCTGTCTTTACACACCAGCACCTGTCCTATGTTGCCATTACCACATAAACTTTTTAATGAATTGTAAGATTGGGAAAACCCCAAATGAGTATTAGCAGTCTGTAAATTTATTTGCAAATTGGCATTTATGGTGTCTGTTAAATAGCCTTTGAGTTACAATTTTAATGGGACACTGCACCTGGCTAGAAGCCAGACTGTTTAACAGTCAACAGAAACACCCATTCGCAAAGAACTTTACAGACTTATAATTGTTGCTTTATCATTCCAAAAAGTTTAAAACTTTAATGTAAGAATTTGTTCCACTCCAGTTACTTGTTTCCTGCTCAGAATGAATTGCCACCTTCAGTTAGCTGCCAATTCTCCCACCTTTCATACTTACAGACTGCAAAGCTCACCCAAGCATTGATAATTAATGCAGCTTAGTTTGAAATCATTAGAAGAAAATTTCCAAATTTCCATGATATGATGACCTCGCAATGTCCCAAAATGATTCCGAGTCACTGAATGCTGTTACATTCATCCTCGGCTGCTCTGGGAAGCGAGGAAGGAGGTTGCTAAGCCGCTGGTGAGGATCTTTGCCTCCTCACTCTCCACAGGAGTCGTACCAGAGGATTGGAAGGAGGCGAATGTTGTTCCTCTTTTCAAGGGTAATAGGGAAATCCCTGGCAATTACAGACCAGTCAGTCTTACGTCTGTGATCAGCAAAGTTTTGGAAAGAATTCTGAGGGATAGGATTTATGACTATTTGGCAAAGCATAGTGTGATTACAGGCAGACAGCATGGCTTTGTCATGCCTCACAAATCTTACTGAGTTCTTGGAGGAGGTGTCAAGACAGGTCGATGACGGTCGAACAGTAGATGTGGTGTATATGGATTTCAGCATGGCATTTGATAGGGTTCCCCCTGGTAGGCTCATTCATAAAGTCGGGAAGTATGGGATACAGGAAGTATGGGATACAGGGATATTTGGCTATCTGGATTCAGAATTGGCTGGCTGACAAAAGGCAGAGAGTGGTTGTAGATGGAAAGTACGCCGCCTGGAGGTCAGTGTTGAGTGGGGTCCCACAGAGTTCTGCTCGTGGCCCTCTGCTCTTTGTAGTTTTTATAAATGATTTGGAGGAGGTGGTTGAGGTATGGGTTAGTAAATTTGCAGATGACACAAAGGTTGGAGGTGTCATCAATAGTATAGAGGGCTACTGCAGGCTGCAGCATGACACAGACAGGATGCAGAGCTGGGCTGAGAAATGGCAGATGGAGTTCAACCTGGATAAATGCGAAGTGATGCATTTTGGAAGGTTGAACTCGAATGTTGAATATAGGAATAAAGACTGGATTCTTGGCAGTGTGGAGGAACAGCAGGATCTTGGTGTTCAAGTGCATAGATCCCTCAAAGTTGCCACCCAAGTGGATAGGGTTGTTAAGAAAGCATATGGTGTTTTGGCTTTCATTAACAGGGGGAATCGAGTTTAAGAGTCACGAGGTTTTGCTGCAGCTCTACAAGACCCTGGTGAGACCACACTTGGAATATTGTATCCAGTTCTGGTCACCCTACTATAGGAAAGATACAGAGGCTTTGGAGAGGGCGCAAAGAAGGTTTCCCAGGATGCTGCCTGGACTGGAGGGCTTGCCTTATAAAGAAAGATTGAATAAGCTCGGACTTTTCTCTCTGGAAAGAAGGAGGAAGAAGAGAGGAGACCTGATCGAGGTGTACAAAATAATGAGAGGAATAGATAGAGTCAATAGCCAGGGACTTTTCCCCAGGGCAGGATTGACTAGTGTGAGAAGTCATAGTTTGAAGATATTAGGAGGAAGGTATAAAGGAGATGTCAGAGGTAGGTTCTTTACACAGAGAGTTGTGAATGCATGGAATGTGTTCCCAGCGGTGGTGGTGGAAGCAGAGTCATTAGGGGACATTAAAGCGACTGCTGGACATGCACAGCATTATTATATTTTACATTAGGATTAAATCTCAGCACAACACCGTGGACCAAAGGCCTGTTCTGTGCTGTACTTTTCTATGTTCTATGTTTTATTTCAGATTGTTAGAAATGCAGCCATCAAAAAAATCCCAGACGTTGGAAAGGAGTTAAACAGCCAGAACTGAATTACCTTGTGTTACTTTACGGGATGAATGTTGACAAACACACTTGAATATAGTGAACATAAACCTCTTCGGAATAAGACTGGGGAAATACTAATGGGAAATCAGGAAACAGCAGAGGAATGGAATAAATACTTTATGCCAGCCTTCAGGGTACAAGACAGAATAGCATTGCAAAATTACTAAATAAATATTCAAGGGGTAAAAAGGAGGAGAGGAAATAAACATGAAATAACTGTCACTAGAGCAAATGTGCCAAAGAACTAACGGGGCTTCAGTCAATAAACTCCCTGGACCTGTTGGGATGAATCCTAGGATATTAAAAGTAGCTACAGATAGGATGGATGTACTGTAGTAATCTTCCAGGGATTGTTAGATTCTGGAAAAATCCCAGAGGATAGAAAAACTGCGAATATAAACATCTTTATTTGAAAAGGCAAGGAGAAAAACAAAACACAGGTAACTATAGGCGAGTTAGCACAATGTCTTTTATTTGGAAGATGTCATATTATAAAGGATGTTATGGCAGTGTATTTATAAAAACATACAATGACCAAACAGAGTCAGGATGGCTTGATGAAGGGGAAATCATGCCTGGCAAATTTACCAGAATTTGTTTGAGAAGATAATCATCAGGATCGATAAAGAGGCATTGGTGAATGTAACATATTTGAATATTCAGAAGTCATCTCGTTCAGCTACTTAATAAGACAACAGCCCATGCTGTTGGAGATGTTAGCATGGATGGGTCGAGTTGACTATAAATAGAAGACAGTTAGGAAAATGGGGACATTTTCAGGATGGCAACTTGTAACTGGTGGAGTGCCAGAGGGTTCAGTGATTAGCGAATACTTTGGATGAGGCAAGTGAATGTACTATCATGGGATTTGTGGATGACCCTAAAATAGGTGGAAAGGCAAGTGGTGAAGATTTCAAAAGAGAGTCTGCAGAGGGACAGAAATAGGTTAAATAATTTGGCAAAAGCATGACAGATAGAATATCATGTAGGAAAATGTAAGGTCATGTAGTTTGGCAGGAAGATTAAAAGGAGCAGAATATTATTGAAATGGAGAAAGATTTCAGAAAGATGCAACATCATGGGATTTGGGAGTCCTCATTCATAAATCACAAAAAAGCTACCATCCAAGTTCAACAGGTGGTAAGGAAAGGCAAGTTCAATATTGATCTTTATTACTAAAGGGAGTGGATTATAGAAGGAGGGGGGTTTGCTGAACTAATGAAGGCACTAGTCAAAACACAGCTGGAATACAATAAACAGTTTTGGGTCGCTTATCTAAGGAAAGAGATATTGGCATTGGGGACAGTCCAGAGAAGGTTCACTATGCTGATACCAGGTATGGAGGGACTATCTCATGAGGAGAAACTCAGTAGATTAGGCCTGTACTCACTGGAATTTAGAAGGACAAGATTCTTAGAGGATTTGTCGAAGCAGAGAGATTGTTTCCCATTGTGGGACAGTCTAGGATCAGAGGGCAGCATCTCAGAATAGGGGATCATCCATTTAGACCATAAGGAATAGGAACTGGCCATTCAGTCCCTTGAGACTGCTCTGCCATTCCATAGGACCATTGCTGATCTGACATTCCTCACAGCCAATTTCCTGCATTTTCTCTGTAATCCTTGATTCCTGGACTGATCAAGAATCTATCCATCTCAGCCTTAGATATACAGAAGGACTCTGCTGCCACAGCTCTCTGTGGTAAGGTGTTTCAGAGACTCTCAAACTTTAGAGAAGAAATTCCTCCTCATCGCAGCCTTAAATTGATGCCCATAATTCTGAGACTATGATCTCTAATGCTGGACTATCCCATGATGGGAAATATTCTCTCAATATTTACCTTGTCAAGTCCCTTAAGAATCCTCTAAGTTTCAATGAGATCACCTCTCATTCTTTTAAACTCCAGAGTAGAGTCCCAAACAGTTTAGCCTTTGCTCATAAGACAATCCATCCATCCCAGGGATTATCATAGTGACTCCTACGGTGAACATTTAAGATCAAGATGTGGATTTCTTCTCTCATGGGTAGAGAATCAGTGGAATTCACTTCCACAGCGGGCCTTTGGGGCTGAGTCACTAAGTATATTCAAGGCTGAGATGGACACATTTTTAAACAGCAGGAAATCAAGGATTATGGGGAAAAGGCTGAAAAGTGGAGCTGAGGATGATCAGATCAGTAATGATCTCAATGAAAGGTGGGGCAGACTCAATGGACTGAGTGGTCTCTTGCTGTTCTGACATTGTACGATCTTATGGTCTTTGTCCAGTGTCTTTGTATCTATCTGAACTGGTTGCTAGACCTTCAGTTTGATGCTTCACTGACAAGCTTTCACAACAAACAACGCTACCTGTCCACAGTATCTCCTGCGGGAACTGGGCAATTAACATAGCTGACTTCTATCATCAGAGAGGACAACTGAGCCAGTCAGACAACTGCAGTTTTACACATTACATGTAAAGCACAGTTAACCTTTACCCATTTATGAAATTACAGAAGAGTACGTTTATATGCTTACTCCACAGAACTAAAGACGAAGTCTGAAAAGTTCCTTTGTCAGCTTCTTGGGTAATGTCTTAAAATTGTTTGGCTTTCACCACTCCTCTCAGTTTCGTGGCTTTGGTTTGTGCTCATTCGAAATTATACCTGTATCAACCGGTGCTGAAGTGATTGTGAGATCAGGTGTTGGACTAATCAAGACTATCCATATCGAAAAAACGAAAGTGAACAAAGTTTATAAACTGTAAAACAGGGGAGACAGTGTCATGGATGGTAATAGTCATTGGACTAGGAATCCAGAGATCCAAGGTAGTGGGGACATTGGTTCAAATTTAAATTCAAATAATCAATCTGGAATAAAGTGTTAGGCTCACTAACAGTGACCATAAAGCAACTATGGTGAAAACAAACATATTTTTAGGAAAAGAAATCTGTCACTCTTATCTGGTCTGGCCTACATGTGACTCCAGCCCCCACTGCAATGCAATTGACTCTTAACTGCCCTCTGAAACTGCAACTGCTCTACTCAGGACCAGAAGAAACTACAGACAACTGAGCCCAGTCCATCACAGAAAACAGCCTTCCAACCATTGACTTCGTCAACACTTCTCAGTGTCTCAGGAAGGAGCCAACATCAAAGACCCCTCCCACCCCGGTTATAATCTCTTTCAACCTCTTCCATCAGGCAGAAGATACAAACGCTTAAACACATACCAACAGATTCACGAACAGTTTTTTTTCTCTATTGTTACTACACTTCTGAAAGGACCTCTCAAATTTTAAATTTACTGTTGATCTCACTCTTTACACCTTCTCTGCAGCTGTAACTTAATATTCCTCGCTGTAATACACTTTGTATGGTATGATCTGGCTGTACTGCCACAAAACAAAACTTATCACCGTATCTAGGTCCATGTGACAATTATAAATCAAATCAAATCAAATCAAATGGTCTAGCAAGCCATTCAGTTTAAAGACAATTAGCGATGGGCACATTCCATGAATTAATAAAATAGTTGGATGCAATTCAAGACAGTATCCCCAATCATAGATTACTTCCATTAGAACATTTCTGCTGAAAATCACAATAATCACTTAAAACTGCTGAATCCAACAAAGTAGCATCAAGCTGCACAATATTTACTTCTTATTCTTTCAAATATGCTCCTTGAGCTGTCCAGGAACAAAGATAATAACCTGATAGAGCTTTAGTTTCTCTCAATAAAGACTCAGAGTGAAAATGGGAATATTGGTTATTCTCTCTATCTAATATACCATTTTGTAAAGTCCTCAAAAAGTTTAATTTCCTCCTACTGCTTTATAAGAATTACCCTTAGTGGCAATCATTAAGTGATAATTGGCAGATATCCCCTTGTTTCTCCCACGAAAGTATGTTACCACATAGCAACCTGAAAACAGCAGGTTTATTTGGGATTTTGTTTATAGAATAACAAGTGTAAATTTTGTTGGGATGTTTTTACTCACCTCCATTTGGTATAACTTCAGAGATTTCACAGTTTTCATGAGATTCCAAAATTATAAGGAGCTTTTACAGACACAGGAGTAAAACTTTAACTCCGGCAAACTTCAGCAGCAGGATCGAGTCAACTTTTATGGATCACTCTTCAGATTTTAAAAAGAAATAACTTACAAAATAAAGCTGCATTAAATTACACATAATAATTGTGTTCTTTTAATTAAGCAGCAGAAAGAATGATTTGCTTTTCTGGTTAATGTGTTTGAAAGACTTCAGTCCTAAATCACCCTAGAGCAGTAAGACACATCAAAGCAAATCAACTCTCCTTCAGAAAGGGTAAGTAGAATAGTCCAATTGTACAGAGTTTTCCATCTGTTATCTATAAAACGTGGTTGCTTTAAAGTTTTCACACACATTATCCAACCAAATAGATCTATCACAATTAGATAGCGATCAGAGAATATATCGTCCTACTCTATTTAATTGATATCCTATTTGACAACTTTGAGTGCTCCTGCATACTGGGACATCCAGCTTTTTTGATTCCCCTTAGTTCCTCCATTCCCTGCCCTGAAGGTGGGAACATACATTGGGTATCTTTCTGCAACTTACCTGCACCATGCTTCCTATGATGCCCTGGCACATCGGTGCCAGTGGGCAATACAACCAAAGCCAACCATCACAATATTCAAAATTCCACACACTCCAGCCTTCCAACAGGAGCCGCCCGATGATTTATTCCTGTTGGGAGCCTGCTCCCTGGGATGTTCAACCCTGACCCAGCTCAGCTAAGTTCACCTTTCAGACCCAGGATCAACCCTGGGATCTTGCTAACCCACAGTCTCTGCCCAACACTCACATAGCTAATGGTGTATTTATCTGACCAGCAAAAGAAAGATGTGGATCCGCTGAAAGTTTAGTTTTGCCAGTCATAAATCTCCTTTCACCGAAGGACATCCTGGAATGATAGGATTTCAGCAAACTGCAGTCAAATAGTTCACATTTCTTTTCTCTGTATTAACATGACACCCACATGTAACAGGTACTTACTGTTATTCTGTAAAACTTAAAAGATTTCTTTTAAACAGGAAGAAATATATTTTCAATGATTAAACACAAAGTACAGGATGATGGATGTTTGCACAAAAATATTACTTTTTTTAAATAGAACAAGTGTTTACAAACACCTCTGTGCCATTCACTGTGCTGTAACCATATTCGACAATAATCAGATTGTATTCTGACAAATGGTATAATTAAGTCCCTTTCCGCTTGCAGATACACGACATAATCTGGTCTAGCCTGTTCTAGTCGGTGTTAATCGAGGCTGAGTCTAAACTAACCGGCAGAGCGATGGAAGACAGCGGATTACTGTAGTTACCTCTCCGGCGTGTAGCACAGGCTCAGGAACACGGCTGAAGAGGCGCTGTTTGACCGGGGGTGGCTTCAGCAGTCCCAGTGTCAGCTACAACTGCACATTGTCCAGGGGATAGATCAATGAAGGAGCAGGATAGCGGGAGCTGCCGCCAACCGGGACAGGAGCAAAACACACACACACACAAATCCCAGAGAGAGAGAGAGAGATTACTGCAGTCTAACTCCGGGAGATTGCAATCTGTTCGCTCGCAGTCTCGGCAAGAATGAATGAACACTCCCCTCCCTCTGGGCTGTCTCACTGCAGCCTCCTCACCCTCTACCGCATGGAGTTCACTCACTCTCTCACTAACACTCACGCAGTCTCATTCTCACTCACTCACTTTCTCACTCATTTATGCTTCCCCCTGTCTTTTTAGGAGGTACAGCTTTCTAATCGTGCAGAGTCTCAGGCAGTGTCACGTCCATAACTACAGAGCAGCAGTCACTGCCTGAGCAGTGGGAGAGGGTCCTGCTAATGGGGGTGGTCTGTTCTGATTGGAATCATAACCCCCCATCCCAGTGCACATCCCAAATTGAGCTGAAACTCAGAGCCAAGCCATTGGCGCGAGTTGAGTGTGAAAGGGAGGTCTGAATGTGAGCTGGTGAGTCTGAGAGTGGAGGGGGGGTGTGAGTGTATGAGAGGGATGTCTGAGCGTGGGGAGGCATCTGAATGTGAGCAGGCCACTCTGAGTGTTAGCAGGGGTGTCTGGGCGTGAGTGTGAGCAAGGGGCTCTGGAAATCATGGTCACATGGGTTCCGTTATAGAGCCACGCAAATTGAGTGCCACCTGATATCCTATAGAGCGGTCTCTCTTGGTTATTGCCCCCAAAGTCAGGGCAGGCCGTCTGAGCGCAATTAATCTTCTCCCATCCTCCTCAGTCCCGGACAGTTTATCACGGATCAGAAAAGTTGTATTCAAAAGATTCTCTTGTCAGGTAATCAGCAACTGATTTGGAGAACGCAGTTTTCAGATCTGAGATTGAGGCTGAGACTAACTGGGGACAGTGCCCTGATGGAAGAGAATGGGCTGGGGTCTTTCTGTGCAGATTCAGTGAGCAACAGGCACAGGCTTGCTCACCTGCAAGGCCCTCGGGCCCCATTCAATGTACCTCGCTGCAGCAATCATTTATGAACAAGTGTTAAAGATTATGTTTTTAACCAAACATTTGCGTGTGGGCAAAGTGCCCTTTCAGGTCACAATTTGATTTGATTTAATAAAATCATATCTTGAAAAAATGAAAGCATGATCATGGACCATGCACCTAAGAGAGACTCCTTCTATCAATTTCTCACTCTCTCTGACATCGAAAGATAAAGGGTCAAGCCCTTTACAGGAGGCAGTGGCCTAATGGAATTATCACTAGACTCTTAACCTAGAGACCTAGGTACTGCTGTGGGGACCTGGGTTTGAATCCCACCACATGAGATGGTGGAATTTGAATTCAATAAAAGCCTGGAATTCAGAGTCCAATGATAACCATGATTTTTTTTTCAATTGTCAGGGAAAACAGATCTGATTCATTAATGTCCTGTAAGGAAGGAAACTGCAGTCTAACTAAATGTGACTCCAGACCCAAAGCAATGTGATTGACTCTCAACTGTCCCCTGGACAATTAGGGATGGGCAGTAAATGCTTGTCCAGTCAGTGATTCCCACATTCCAAGAATGAATTTTAAAAAGGCCACAATGGGGGGGGGGGGGGGGGGGGATGGCATGTTGGCCCAGTGGTCAGCACTGCTGCCTCACAGTGCCAGGGACCCAGGTTCGATTCCAGCCTTGGGTCACTGTCTGTGAGGAGTTTGCACATTCTCCCTGGGTCTGTGCAGGTTTCCTCCTGCAATTCAAAGATATGCAGGTTTAGTGAATTGGCCAAGCTTACATTGCCCAGAGTGTGCAGGGATGTCTATGATTTGGAGATGCTGGTGTTGGACCTGGGGTGTACAAAGTTAAAAACCACACAACACCAGGTTATAGTCCAACAGGTTTAATCCAAAAGTTAGTGCTTCCAATTAAACCTTGATGTGGTGTATAACCAGGGATGTATAGGTTAGGTGCATTAGTTGGGGTTAATGTGGAGTAGTATGGGAATGGGTCTGGGTGGGTTACTCTTCGGAGGGTCAGTGTGGTCTTGTTGGGCCAAAGAGCTTGTTTCCACACTGTAGGGTCTCTGTGATAATACAATACATGGGAACACTACCACTTACTTGTTCCCCTCCAGGTGACTCACCCTCCTGATTTGGAAATATATCACTGTTGTCGTTGGGTCAAAATCCTGGAATTCCCTCCCTAACAGACTGAGGGTCTACCCACAGTATGTGGACTGGCAGCGGTTCAAGAAGGCAGCTTACCCCTATCTTCTTGACCGGCAATAAATGTTGCCAACCAGTGACACTCAAATCCCACAAATGGATAGAAAAGTCCCAAACCACCAGAGGGCTGCTTTGTCATTCGAGAAAGTGTTGACTGCTGGTGAGCTTAACCTGAGGGTCACCATGCCTCAGGTGAGGGCTGGGTTTGAGGAAGTTCAACTTCAATCAATGATAAAACCCAGCAGGGACATGGGAACACCAAATATGACAGTGCTGGAGAAACTGTAATGTATATTCATTTTGATAACATTTTAAATTCCTTCTTCTGCTATTGTAATGCAGGTGCTAAGCTAATTATTTTAAGTACCTGAAGGAACAGAGCAAAGAATCTAAACATATGAAAGTTTATTAATTTGTACCCTCGTGATTGACATTTCATTCTGTCTGTATTAATCATTGAGACTGTTTCTGACTGGATTAGTTTTCCAGCAAGTGCATGAAGTGTGTTTTGCATTTGTAAAATTATAGAGTCACAGAGGTGTACAGCACGGAAACAGACCATTCAGTCCAATATTCACACCTCCGAAAGCTTGTGATTTCAAATCAACCTGATGTCCTGTGACTTCTGACTTTATTCCTTAAATCATTATTGTAAATCGCTTCTGCATTCTTTCCAATGCATTCAAATCTCTTCAACAATGAGCGGGCGCAGTTGGAATTCACTGTGTGGAATGTATTTGCTAAATACCAACATTAGAATCCTACACGTTGTATTTCCTGTAATATTCAAACTGAAACGGTCTTATAAAGATTTGTTTCCGAATGTTATGAAGGAGCTATTTTGGGACTGCGGATCTGATCAGTGTAAAGAACCCGGGAGCTGGGGGTGGGGGAGAAACAGAGATTATCCCCACCACAGACAGCTCAGAGTTTAGGAAGTGGTCCAAACTCTCAATCTGAAACCGCGTGCGATTGTCAATAAAGGTCAGCTGTGAATGTTTGTCGGTGAGATCAGAACTAAAACGATATAGTCACATTTAGTTCAACGACTTTAAAAGCGTTCAAGTTAGAATTAAAAGGCAGATGTGAGCTGACAATTTAAATGTTATAAAGTTGCCAAGGGAGAGTTTGAATTAAAATGTGTTTAAACGGACAGAAGGGGGTGTTGATCCTGCCCTGTCAATGTATCAGAGCAACCTCAAACCCAGACCACATTGCAGAAGGGCGGCGAGTCCTAAATGTGATCTTTTCTTTCCATCCTGTGGGCTGTCCCGGGCATTCTCAGCTCCCTTGGTAACTTATTACTCATTTTTGCTTCACGCATCATTAGAGGAAAAGAAAGCTGCCTGGCCTCACGCCGATTGATGAGAGAGTCCTCACTGAGAATATTCACAGCCGGCTGATTGCAGAGGTACAACTCGCCCTCTTCTGGTCATCTCCACATTCTCCTTCTCAGTCCTTGTACTTAGCTGCACGTACCACACAACCTCAATGAATACAGGAGCAACTCAGCAGGTCTGGCAACATCTGTGGAGAGAAAGCAAAGTTAATGGCTTGAGCCAAAAACAGAAATAGCTGGAAAAGCTCAGCAGATTTGGCAGAATCTATAGACAGAAATCAGAGTTATTGCTGTTTTAAGGAGTTACTTGGTTCTAGGGAAGCTGACCTTTCCATAGAACCCGTTAACTCCTGAAAACAGAGCATTAACTCTGACTTCTACCCACAGATGCTGCCAGATCTGCTGAGCTTTTCCAGCAATTTCTGTTTTTGTTTCTGATTTACTGCAACCACAATTCTTTTAGTTTTTGTTTAATGTTTTGAGTACTGTATGACTGTTTCATCAGCTTCTAATGAAAAGTTACAAAGGACTCTAAACATTAACTGTTTCTCTCCCAACACATGTTGCCAGATCTGCTGAGTTTCTCCAGTATTCTCAGTGCTTGTTTCAGATTTCCAACATCTACAATATTCTGTCTTTATTTATGTTGTTATACACCTCTGGGGTAGGTGAGACTCAAGACACCACTTTCTGGCCCTGAGGCAGGGGCACTAAAACTGTACAAAAAGAGTGTTTTTGAATAAACTTATTTGTAGCCTGATCTGATGGCCAATCTACTTACCTATTCAAATTAATATAATGACTGTGATAGCACTCATCGATAATCTATGCTACAATAAAGTTAGCACGATCCAGAGTTTAGTGAGAGAGAGTACATTCCAATCCCACATAGCTATGTCTTCCTTCTGACACCTTCCTGCATAGATCACCACTGACAAAACAAAGCTTCCACTTATGAAACCAGGGAAAATATCAAACACTTCTCAGCCAATGTCGACAATCTAGACTCGTATTCATTGGAATTTAGGAGAATACATTATGTTTGATTAAACATATAAGATCCTGAAAGATTTTGGCAGTGGGGTGTGGAGAGAATGTTTCCCCTTGTCGGTGAATCTAAAACTAGGGGTCTCTGTTTAAACATGTGCAGTCAGTCATTTAAAATAGAGACGGAAGAGAGATCTTTTTGGAACTCTCTTCCTCAAAAGGCAGTGAGACATAAGTCTTTAAATATTTTAAGGACTCCGCTAGAATTCTTTGAGGAAGTAACAAGCAGGTTAGACCAAGGAGAGACGATGTTATCTATTTGGACTTCAAAAAGGTTTTGGGCAAGGTGCTACACAGGAGGCTACTGAGTGAGCTAAGGGCCCATGGTGGCAGAGGCAAGGTGCTAGCATGGATAGAGGCTTGGCTGTCTGGCAGAGAGCAGAGAGTGGGCATAAAAGGGTCCTTCTCAGGGTTGCAACTGGTGACAAGTGGTGTTCCACAAGGGTCAGTGCTGGGAACCACAAGTTTTCACTTTATACATTAATGATCTAAATGAAGGAACTGAGGGCAGTCTGGCTAAATTTGCAGATGATACAAAGATAGGTAGAGGGACAGGTAGTATTGAGGAGGCTGCAGAAGAATTTGACCACATCAGGAGAGTGGGCAAAGAAGTGGCAGATGGAATACAATGTGGGAAATTGTGAGGTCATGCACTTTAGCAGGAAGAATACAGCCATGGACTATTTTCTAAATGGGGAGAAAATTCAGAAGTTTAAAGTGCAAAGACAATTGGGAGATCTAGTCCAGGATTTTCTTAAGGTAAACTTGCAGGTTGAGTCAGTAGTTAGGAAGGCAAATACAATGATGGCATTTATTTTGAGAGGTCTTGAATATAAAAACAGGGATGTACTTCTGAAAGTACAAGGCTCTGGTCACATTTGGAGTATTGTGAGCAGTTTTGAGCCCCATACCTCAGCAAGAATGTATGGCCATGGAGCAGGTTCAGACAAGACTTATGAGAATGTTCCCAGGAATGAAAAGCTTAACATATGAGGAACATTAGAGGACTCTGCGTCTATACTCGATGGAGTTTAGAAGGATGAGGGGGCATCTAATTGAAACTTACAGAATACTGAGTGGCCTGGACAGAGTGGAAGTTGGGAAGATGTTCCCATTGGTGGGAGAGACTAGGACCCGAGGCTACAGCCTTAGGGTAAAGGGAAGGCTTTTTAGAATGGAGATAGGGAGAAACTTCTTCACCCAGAGAGTGGGGAATCGATGGAATTCATTCCCACAGAAGGCTGTGGAGGCCAGGTCAGTGAGTATATTTAAGACGGAGATTGATAGGTTCCTGATTGTCAAGGGGATCAAGGGTTACAGAGAGAAAGCGGGAGAACGGGGTTGAGAAATTTATCAGCTATGATTGAATGGCAGAGCAGACATGATGGGCTGAATGATCTAATTTTTGTTCCTACGTCTTATGGTCTAAAAGATAGACTCGTGAAAAAAAGGAATGAAAGGTTATGTGGGAGGTATAGGCAGGTTTGTGGAGTTATCAGATCAGCTGTGAATTTATTGAATGACAAAGCAGACTTGATGGCCTATTCCTTTTCCTCACTCTTTTTCCATGAATTCAACATTTCTTTCCCTCTCTTTATTTCTCTTTCTTTACCTAATTTGGTATTAAGTTGATCCACTCTAAATTACATTTCCTGCTCAGTCCTAACCCTGTTAATTTCACAATCCTTCAGTCAGATTATAGTGATCTCCCATTCCCCTGTCTGCTCAGTTCCTAGATTGCCTCACCTTGATGCTCTCAACTTGCATTTGCAACCAAAGTAATTACTCAAAGTAGACATGTCAGGCCAAGCCAAACTTGCAGCAGACACCATTACCCAAGCTGTGGCGGCAAGTCAAAGTGCAAAATATGTCATTAAAACTTAAGATATGCCAATGGTAATAAAACACATGCAACAACATTCCAGAAAAAAAATAAAATTGGGTAGAATTCAAAGCCCATCCGAAATGCTCTAGACTTGAAGGATCTATCATATAATCCCTAAAATGTGGAAACAGGCCATTTGGCCCAATAATTCCACACCAACCATTTGAAGAGCAACGCACCCCCATATATTTACCCCTGACTAGATTAGATTACTTACAGTGTGGAAACAGGCCCTTCGGCAGAACAAGTCCACACCGACCCGCCGAAGAGCAACCCACCCAGACCTGTTCCCCTACATTTAACCCTTCACCTAACATTACGGGCAATTTAGCATGGCCAATTCACCTAACCTGCACATCTTTAGATTGTGGGAGGACACTCAAGCACCCAGAGGAAACCCATGCAGACACTGGGAGAATATGCAAACTCCACTCAGCCAGTCGCCTGAGGCTGGAATCAAACCTGGGTCCCTGGTGCTGTGAGGTAGCAGTGCTAACCACTGAGCCACCATGCTGCCATATTTATTAGGCCATTTCAGACAGCAGTTAAAAGCCAACTCCATTCCTGTGGGACTGGAGTCGCATGTAGGCCAGACCAGGTAAGACTGGCTGATCTGATTTTCTAAAGGACATTAGTAACCTTGGTAAGAGTTTATGATAATTGCATGGCATATTCTACATGGTTACTAATACTAAGTTTTCAATTCTTGATTGTTAAAAAGAAAAATTGAATTAAACTCTACCAGCTATGCTGGTGGGATTAGGATTTCTATTCCCTGGAGAGCTAGTTTGGGAACTCTCAATAACTGAAGTTTTAATGACAGTATTACTATAGCACCATTTACCTCCTGAAAGGTGCATCAAACTGGAATGAAACAATGACCTAAGATTGTTGGTCTTGCTATCCTTCATAATTCTCCAGTATATCAAGTGAGCTATTGAAGGGAATCCAAAATACATACGCTTTTAGATTCATCCCACTGAAGGTTGAATGAAGGACTTGCAAATATGAAGCACCTTGCACTATCCCAGGACTTTTCTAAGCAATGAACTACTTTGAAAATGTTGTTACCATTGTTAAGAAATCAATTCACTCAGTTCCTGAAACTAAGCCACAGTCTTTTTTTTAACTGATGTTGATCATGGATAAGGATGAGCCGGGGCATGTTCCTAACTTTCATTTTTCTTGATTGCTAATTATCTCTGCAGCAACACTTAATCCATTGAAATGAAATCCTTTGTCAAATCATATTAAAACATGGAAAGTCTTTCAGAATATCCCTTTCAGATGAAATAATGAAAAATCTCTTCCAAAAGCCATTACCTCTCACATGTAAAAAAGCATGTTTGTATCTTTTCAATACAAATAAATTAAATCACTTAAAAATCATAAACATGAGATTTTGTGTCAGAACATGGTCTAAGGTTATATTTTTCATAAAACTATTTCACTGTTAAATCCATACACTGCACATTAATATAGGATGTGGTTGCTGATTTACTGTATCGTTTTTGAGTATATTTTGTGAGGATAGACTAGTGAGAAATCAAAGGGAAATAGCAGCTGTATGGATCAGGCCCCTCCCCAATATTCTGACCTGGATCTCTGAGGACTGAGACAATAAACCGAGGGGTATTGCTTTGTAAAATCTATTTATTTATTCATGTGAATCAGATGCAATCAATGGGGGAAATTTTATTTTTAGATTAGATTAGATTAGATTAGATTAGATTACTTACAGTGTGGAAACAGGCCCTTCGGCCCAACAAGTCCACACCGCCCCGCCGAAGCGTAACCCACCCATACCCCTACATCTACATCTACCCCTTACCTAACACTACGGGCAATTTAGCATGGCCAATTCACCTGAACTGCACATCTTTGGATTGTGGGAGGAAACCGGAGCACCCGGAGGAAACCCACGCAGACATGGGGAGAACGTGCAAACTCCACACAGTCAGTCGCCTGAGGCGGGAAATGAACCCGGGTCTCCGGCGCTGTGAGGCAGCAGTGCTAACCACTGTTTTGTTTCCTACTTGCAGTTACACTGCAAATGCACTTTTCCAATTGCTTTTGAATTTGAATCAATAGTAATTGATAAAAGTCTTCTCTCAGTATTTTTAGAACCAGAGAATCCTTACTGTATAGTCGGATGTTACTCAACCCATCAAGTCCATGATTCCTCTCTGCCAAGCAATCAATCAATCCCATTTCCCTCTTCTCTTGTAGCCCAGCAAGTTTACTTCCCTCCAGAGCCCATTAAATATCCTTTTGAAATCATTCACTGTCCCTGCTTCCACCACTCTCATTGGTAGCATGTTCCTGGTCATTCTCAGTGATTGCATAAAAGGTTTTATCTGAGAGTTTCCCTGCAGCTTGGGGATGTATTCTCTTGCCCAAAATCTTAAATATTTGTCCCCCAGACTTTGTGTCACAACCAATGGGAACACTCTTGCCTGTTTATCCAGTAATAAAAATACAGTAAACTGTATAATTTATTCTAATCTATAAAGTATGCAACCAAGACTTTCAAAACAATAGAATGGAATTAGGAACTGTGCACATGAAATGCATAGTTAAGGAGATAGATGAAGGTGCCAGGAACTGTTTGTTTGATGGAGCGACATTGTTACCTGGATCAGTGTTGAAAACTGAGATTGTTGGAGAATTGCCACAATCCCTTGAAATGTATCTGAGGGAACATAGAACATAGAACATAGAAGAATACAGCGCAGTACAGGCCCTTCAGCCCTCGATGTTGCGCCGATCAAAGCCCACCTAACCTACACTAACCCACTATCCTCCATATACCTATCCAATGCCCGCTTAAATACCCATAAAGAGGGAGAGTCCACTACTGCTACTGGCAGGGCATTCCATGAACTTACGACTCGCTGAGTGAAGAACCTACCCCTAACATCAGTCCTATATCTACCCCCCCTTAATTTAAAGCTATGCCCCCTTGTAATAGCTGACTCCATACGTGGAAAAAGGTTCTCACTGTCAACCCTATCTAACCCCCTAATCATCTTGTACACCTCTATCAAATCACCCCTAAACCTTCTTTTCTCCAATGAAAACAACCCCAAGTGCCTCAGCCTTTCCTCATAGGATTTTCCTACCATACCAGGCAACATCCTGGTAAACTTCCTCTGCACCCGTTCCAGTGCCTCCACATCCTTCCTATAGTATGGCGACCAAAACTGCACACAATATTCCAGATGCGGCCGCACCAGAGTCTTATACAACTGCAGCATGACCTCAGGACTCCGGAACTCAATTCCTCTACCAATAAAAGCCAGTACGCCATATGCCTTCTTCACTGCACTATTTACCTGGGTGGCAACTTTCAGAGATCTGCTGGTGAATACTCCAGATCTTTTCTTGAATTGACCACATCTTTGCATCTTTGTTCCAGTGGATTTTGTTGCTCGTGGGGGTTGGCCAGGGGGTGTTTGATGTTAAAATAGTATGCATCAGCCGGCTTTAGCTGTGGCTGCAGACATTTTCTAATAGTCCGTTGATGCTCCCTTTCAGTCTGTTATACACTTACCACGGTGGCCCAGTGGTTAACACTGCTCCCTCACAGTGCTAGGGACCCGTGTTCGATTCCAGCCTCGGGCGACTGCCTGTGTGGAGTTTGCACATTCTCCCCGTGTCTGTGTGGGTTTCCTCCCACTGTCCAAGGATATGCAGGTTAGGGTGGATTGGCCATGCTAAGTTGTCCACAGTGTTCAAGGATGTGTAGGTTAGATACGTTAGTCAGGGGTAAATGTAACAGAATAGGTCTGGGTGGGTTACTCTTTGGAGGGTCAGTGTGGGGCCAAGGTTTCAATGGGTGGTACGGTGGCAAAGTGGTTAGCACTGCTGCCTCACAGCACCAGAGACCCGGGTTCAATTCCCACCTCAGGCAACAGTCTGTGTGGAGTTTGCACATTCTCCCCGTGTCTGTGTGGGTTTCCTCCCACAGTCCAAAAATGTGCAGGTTAGGTGAATTGGCCATGCTAAATTGCCCATAGTGTTAGGTGAAGGGGTAAATGTAGGGGAATGGGCCTAGGTGGGTTGCTCTTCGGAGGGTCAGTGTGGGCTTGTTCCCACACGGTAAGTAATCTAAGATATCAGAAAGAGGAGGATGTAAAAAAAATGAAATGACCACAGCATGATGACCATTCAACCCACTGCCCCAATGTTTACTCTCTATAAGAACATCTCGGGTGTGTTCACTTGCTCACCTTATCTTTGAAGCTCTGCAAATCTTTTCACTTCTAATGATTAACCAGTTCTTTATTTCTTCGTATTCAGCTGTTCATGCAATACCATCTTAACAAATCGTTACAAATAAACTCACTTTTATTTTCCAAAGCCACCTTCAATTTTAGAAAGCGACCATGAATTAGGTAGTTTTAAAACTCTTACTATAACACAGCAAATTCTGACACGCCTTGCATTTTCCTTCAAACCATCCTCTCCTCTCTGGAGTCCAAACAATTTTGAGGGGGATGAAAGGTTCCCCTCGCTTAAGACGAGAGGATCCTCTGTGAAATTGTTAAGCAAGTCTCAACGATTTCCTCATGGGCATGAAGCCAACTGCTCAACTCCTCAGAGGCACTAATTGGCAATAAATTGGCAGCTACCCTTAGACTGCAGACTGGAAATTACTGTCAACCAAGTTATTATATGAATGCTAAAAGATAGCCATATCAAATTCCTCCTACTCTACTTTTTAATGGGGAGTTACCCAGTTAAAGTCAATGAGTTGAAGCTTCAATTAAAGCAGGAATTTTATACCAGCGTTATGTGTTCCTACAATAACAGTAGTGATCATTTCCACTCTCAGGGGCTGACTGGAATTCAGAAGTCACGATTATGCAGGAGGAGGTAGTTTTCTGAAATTTGAGATAAGATGCAGCCGATCTAAACACATTGAACCAGGACAGCAGTTGCCTTGGCAATGTTTGGGACTGGTCAGCAGTTCGTGCTTGAGATGGAAAGGTTTTACACCGACTTACACTGCTCCCTATTGCCTGATGGAAATGAACAAAAACATCTTTTACACATGTTGACAATGGGGTACAATGAATGGTTACAGGAATCGATCTAATAGGAATGTGAATGTTGGTGTTTGAGAATTTACTTCATTTTGGCAAATACTTCTTTCCAGATGGTAGCTCCCTGGAGATTTAAGTCCCATTCAAGAGTTTTGAGAACAAAGATCAATGTGCTGCTCTTTAGAAAAAATGCCCACTTCAGGCCATGTCTGCTCTCTCTGATGATTGTCAAAAGATTCATGGAACGATTTCAAAGAAGGATACCTGGAATTGGTTTGTCCCTTAATCAATATCATTACAACAGATTATCTGCTCAGGATCAGATTGTTCTTTGTGGCAGTGACATTAAAACAGTGATTGAACTCAGCGGCTACGCAAATGCAGATTGATCAGAATTCCAATGATCCTACTTACTTCTTAGATTTCTCTTTTCCAATGAGAAAGAAAACCCACCTGCTCAATCTTCCTGACAGCTACATCAGCTCCAGTTTGATCATTGCTTTGTAAATTGCTCTGCAGTACCGTTTTGTGAAGACAGTTCACTGTACCTTGGGTCAATACAAAACTGACACTGCTTCACTGATTTCTTAGTTTGTTCCCCAAGAAATAATTAATGAGCAGAATTTTATCGGATTCAGACTGACCGGGACAACCTGGCAGCATTGACACAAGGTCAAATGAATCCCATCTCAATGTTGGGAGCATCTTGTTGCATCACTTATAATTTTTGCTGAGTGGCAAGGCTGATTTCTTGCTAACCACGGCGACTTCTCAATTAACAAAGTTCCTGTAAGTTAAACAGCTTATCAATGTCACAACTTTCCTCATTAATATTCAGCTTCCTGTCTTACCAACAAATTAGATGTTGACAATTCTTGAGATGGCGGTCCGGGTGGGTACTGGAGACGTGGACCCCTGGCAGCGAGAAGTCACCATGTTGCTCAACACCTAACTATGTCTGAGGATACAGTTCATGGACACCTGCTGCCCAGACCCCTCATCTGCTGGTGTCCAGCATATGCCACCCCTCGTGACCATCATGCTACCTCTCTGATACACTTGGGGGCTCTTAGAAAGCAAGTTCAAGCGCTGGGACATGCACCCAGCTCACAGAAAGGCCTCAGCTCCATCTTAGAGCTGCTCATTTGCTCTCCCAGCGCCTCCCTGCCTGCTCACCAAATCACTACCTCACCTTGCATTGCCTTGCCTTGCCAGTTGGTACAGGCACACAAGTAGGCAGCTAATACAGATCCAATGGATTATCTTTGGTGGGGTGTTCTGAGGGAGTGAGTCAGCAGCACAGAGACCAGGGTGGGTTACTGATGTGGGAGGCTGCAGGGAATCAAGAGTGAGTGAGAGAAGATGTTGCAGGTAATAGTGAGAGTGGCAGAGCATGAGCCTTCATGACAGCAGAGAGAGAGAGTGTGTGAGGAATGCAGCATTTACCCTGACAGCGCGGCGAAGGTAATTAACCTTCTTACAAAACTGCTGGCAATTCCTCCACACTGTGAAGACAGGACTGACACCCATGGCAACTCCGACCAGGTTGCCAGTGGCATGGCCTCCTCTGCTGGTCCTACACAATGAATGCTCTTCTCCTCTACATTGGTCTCCTGATCAGGATTGCCAGATCCCTGCTGGAGAATTACAATGCTGACTAACACTTCTCTGACATAGAACATATAGAACATAGAACATTACAGCACAGTACAGGCCCTTCAGCCCTCAATGTTGCGCCGTCCTGTCATACTAATCTGAAGCCCATCTCATCTACACTATTCCATGTACGTTCATATGCTTGTCCAATGACTACTTCATGCACTTAAACTTGGAGAATCTACCACCATTGCAGGCAAAACATTCCATACCCTTACTACTCTCTGAGTAAAGAAACTACCTCTGACATCTGTCTTATACCTATCTCCCCTCACTTTAAAGTTGTGTCCCCTCGTGTTTGCCGTTCCCATACTTGGAAAAAGGGTCTCCCTGTCCACCCTATCTAACCCTCTGATTATCTTGTATGTCTCTATTAAGTCATCTCTCAACCTTCTTCTCTCTAACTAGAACAGCCTCAAGGCCCTCACCCTTTCCTCGTAAGACATTCCTTCCATACCAGACAACATCCTAGTAAATCTCCTCTGCACCCTTTCCAAAGCTTCCACAACCTTCTTATAATGCAGTGACCAGAACTGTACACAATACTCCAAGTGTGGCCGTACCAGAGCTTTGTACAGCTGCAGCATAACCTCCAGGTTCCGGAACTCAATCCCTCTATTAATAAAGGTCAAAACACTATGCCTTCTTAACAACCCTGTCAATCTGGGTGGTAACTTTCAGGGATCTGTGTACCTGGACACCGAGATCTCTCTGCTCATCTGCACTCCCAAGAATCTTACCATTAGCCCAGTACTTTGCATTCTGATTACTCTGTCCAAAGTGTATCACCTCGCACTTGTCCACATTAAACTCCATTTGCCACCTCTCAGCCCAGCTCTGCATCCTATCTATGTCTCTCTGCAACCTACTACATCCTTCATCACTCTCCACAACTCCACCAACCTTAGTATCGTCCGCAAATTTACTAACCCACCCTTCTAAGCCCTCATCAGGTCATTTATAAAAATGATGAACAGCAGTGGACCCAACACTGACCCTTGCGGTACACCACTAGCAACTGGACACCAAGATGAACATGTTCCGTCAACATGTTCTGTTTTCTTTCAGCAAGCCAATTACTGATCCAAACTGCTACATCTTCCACAATCCCATTCCTCCGCATTTTGTATAATAGCCTACTGTGGGGAACCTTATCAAATGCCTTGCTGAAATCCATATACACCACATCAACCAGTTTACTCTCATCTACCTGTTTGGTCACTTTGTCGAAAAACTCAATAAGATTTGCTAGGCATGACCTACCCTTCACAAAACTGTGTTGACTGTCCCTGATCAGATTATAATTTTCTAGATGGTTATAAATCCTATCTCTTTTAACCTTTTCCAACACTTTACCAACAACTGAAGTGAGACTCACTGGTCTGTTATTACCAGGGTTGTCTCTACTACCCTTTTTGAACAAGGGAACCACATTTGCTATCCTCCAGTCCTCAGGCACTATTCCTGTTGACAATGATGATTTCTAGATCAATGCCACAGGCTCGGCAATCTCTTCCCTTGCTTCCCAGAGGATCCTAGGATAGATCCCATCCAGCCCAGGGGATTTGTCTATTTTCACACTCTGCAGTATTTCTAATACCTCTTCCTTGTGAACCTCAATCTCTTCTAGTCTAGATGCAAGTATCTCTGTATCTTCCTCGCCAACATTTTCATTTTCTATAGTGAAGACTGTCGAAAAATATTTATTTAGTGCTTCCCCTATCTCCTCTGACTCCACACACAACTTCCCACTATTATCCTTGATTGGCCCTAATTTAACTCTCATCATCCTTTTATTCCTGACATACCTATGGAAAGCCTTAGGGTTAACCCTGATCCTATCCACCAACAACTTCTCATGTCTCCTCCTGGCTCTTCTGAGCTCTCTCTTTAGGTCTTTCCTGACTTTCTTCTAACCTTCAAGCACCCTGAGTTTTCACATTTTGTCCTAACATAAGCCTTCTTCTTCTTCTTGACCAGGGATTCCACTTCCTTAGTAAACCACAGCTCACACGTTGTATATCTTCCTCCCTGCCTGACAGGTACATACTCATCTAGGACACACAGGAGCTTTTCCTTGAACAAGCATCTTCACACTCAATGTCCGTCCCCAAGTAGGGCAGCTTTGGAATGGCAGAGGTCACCCAGGTGTACAGATGGAGTGGGGACCAGGCGTCTGGTGGTCATTCAGCAGACTCCAGTGAGGGACTAGTCCTTCCGGGAAAGGCATGTGGTAAAAAGGGACGATAACTGGACATGCTGGATGCCATGGGGAGAGGAAGGTGGTTAATGAGGCAATAAGGTGAGAGATCCAGCTGGGTCTCATGAAGAGAAACCTTCCAAAAAACCCAGTGCAACTTGCACTTGGCTGAAGGTAATGTTAAAATTCAGCCCAATACCTTCATACGTAATTATACTTAACCATTTCGACTGACTTGGGAAATATGGCATGATAATATTTTCTGAGGCTTTACCAGCTGAACTTTAGGATGTAGAAATGACAGCTTTTGAATTGTTTCTTTAAAAAGGTGTTCTCCTTTTGATCCAAACCAGAGAAGCACAAAAGTCAATAAACAAACATTTTATTTCTTTCAGCTCAACAGTAAATGCAACAATTTCAGAATAACCACATGAAGCCTGATTGCTCCCTATTCATTCTTACATGCTTTTCAATATAAAAATTACTAAAGAATAGATTGAAGTGTTGGGTGTGTATAAATTGTATTTTTTTATGCTGTAATAAAATAGTTTGTCTCCACTTCTCGATGTTTTCAACATTCTGACCATATTGAAAAACAAACAGTAATAAATGTATCATGTTGGTCAAATTAACAATCAACTTCCTCGCACTGCCTGAAGCAGAATGACTGCAGCTGAAATTAATGTAGCGGAAAGCCATTTTAACAAACCATTATATAGTTGAATTCATCAATTGTTCTTTTAATTTTCCTCATATTACAAGGTGTAACCTTACCATTTATTCTGAGTGTGCATTTCATCTCAATTCAGGACAGATTTTGCTCAAAGACCAGCACACAGTAACAATCTCAAAGAATAGTTCAACACTTGCAGAAATTCACCAGATGCTTGACTACACTTTGTTCCCATGTTTAAGGAGAATATGTTTGGTGACACATTGCAGTCTGTTACTTCTGGTATTTCAGTGAAGAGGACAGATTGAAAAGTTGGGATTTTTTTTATGGAGAGAAGAAGGTTTTATAAATCATGAGTGGGCTGGACAGAGTATTCCCCACAAAAAGGTTAAGAACTAAGAATGAAAATGGCACACTGCAGCATTTAAACTTTGCATTGAAGTTGTGGAATATTATTGGGGAGGATTAATGACAATGTAAATCTAATTAACGTTATATTAAATCTGGGGATGTCTGAGCATTTTTTTGACTTTTCTACCATTTTCCACTGAAAGGATTATATTTTTTCATTGAACAATTTTATTGCCATGTGTATCTTGCAGTGAGAAAATCAGTAAAATACAATGTTAAGCTTTTCAATTGTCACCATGATCCGGTGCCATTATACATTGTTTTAAGAATAAGAAAAAAAAAGAGATATCATTTAAGGTGCATCCAACAATCCTGAGCCAGCTCATCATCAATGACACGTGGACTGCCACCCCTCCTCCACTGCCTTACCACCTTCTACACCAGAACCAACCAATTTTGAATATGCCACTCTTCAGGCGCCATCTTTCACTATTGGTCTGCTTCTCTCCCACTACTGCCTCATCATCGCCTGCACTAAAGCCACCATCAGAGTCATGTCTCTCACCACTGGGCCCATCTCATCAATGTCAACGTGGTGCCCTTCCACCGCCATCACCAGACCCAACCAACGGCAAAGTCATTGATCATTAGGCACCAGCTTTCACTGCTGGGCCCAACTTACAATGATGTTTGTTGGGAATTAAAGATTATTTTGTCCAATTAAAGCAAGCAGACATGTTGATGTGTTGAAGCTTCTCCCCTTTCACCTTTGCTCCAATCAGAGACATATCACTAGTGTGAGTGGTATCATCCATTCCATCCAAGACGAGGAATTTCCATCAACAAAGTAGAAAGAATGATTCACTGAGAATAACAACAGGACTTGATTCAGAATGGACGTGGTGACAGTGGACCTGGACAGAAACAAGGAGGATTTCTTTGAAGGGGAATGGAAGAGTGAGCTTATGATTTCAATAAACAGTTGTAGGTGACATTGTTGCTAATGTGCAGCTAAACGTTAAAATCAATTTACACAGAATGAGGTCTTAGAAAGACCAATTCACCCCCTTTAGATTCAGAGAAGAATTCCATCCATGCATTCCAGGGAAACATCGCCTTGTTCCTCAATCATGTCTTTAGATTTTGTACATCTCCCATTCCAGCACTTTACTGGCATCAAGTTGTGATTATGTACTCAGTTTTAGGGCTGTATTAAATAAAATTATTTAATTGGCCTGTTCAGTTTGATAAAATACATGAGTGAGCCCTCCATTTCTGTTTGCAGCAGCAGGAAGTGCAGGAGTTTGGACCAGGGGCCTATCGGGAAAGGTGAGTCACGAGTTTAAACTTTTACATCTGACATTGGAGAGCAGAGGTTCCTGGGAAAAGAGGGACTTTTTCCCTCAGCTATATAAGTGAGTGTTTTTCCCAGTGCTAACTGAGAGAAACTTTTCCCATGCTAACATGGTTTCATCAAGGGCAGGTCGTGTCTCACAAACCCAGTTGAGTTTTTTGAGAAGGTGACCAACCATGTAGATGAGGGTAGGGCAGTTGACATGGCAGACATGGACTTCAGTAAAACCTTTGTAAAGTTTCCACATGGTAGGCTGTTGGAGAAAATGCAGAGGCATGGAATTGAGGGTGATTTAGCAGTTTGGATTAGAAACTAGCTTTCTGAAAGAAGGCAGCGAGTGGTGGTTGATGGAAAATTTTCAGTCTGGAGTCCAGTTACGAGTGGTGTGCCACCAAGGATCTGTTTTGAGACCACTGCTGTTTGTCATTTTTATAAATGACTTGGACGCAGGCATAGGTGGATGGGTTAGTAAGTTTGCAGATGACACTAAAGTCGGTGGAGTGGTGGACAGTAAAGTCGGTGGAGTGTGAAAGAATGTTACAGGTTGCAGGGGGACTTGGATAAACTGCAGAATTGGGCTGAGAGGTGGCAAATGGAATTCAATGCAGATAAATGTGAGGTGATTTACTTTGGGAAGAATAACAGGAAGGCAGAGTACTGGGTCAATGGAAAGATTCTTGGTAGTGTGGATGTGCAGAGGGATCTTGGAGTCCATGTACATCTATCCCTGAAAGTTGCACCCAGGTGGATAGTGCTGTTAAGAAGGCAATATGGTTAGATTGGCAGAGGGATTGAGTTACGGAGCCGTGATATCAAGCTGCAACTATACAAAACGCTAGTGCGGCCACACTTGGAATATTGTGTACAGTTCTGGTCACCCCATTACAGGAAGGATGTGGAAGTATTGGAAAAGGTGCAGAGGAGATTTACCAGGATGTTGCCTGGACTGGAGCAAAGGTCTTAAGAGGAAAGGCTGAGGGACCTGCATCTGTTCTCACTGGAGAGAAGAAGGCTAAGAGGGGTTTTGATAGAGACATACAAGATGATCAGAGGATTAGATAGGGTAGACAGTGAAAGTCTTTTTCCCAGGATGATGACATCTGCTTATATGAGGGGGCATAGCTGCAAATTGAGGGATGATAAATTTAAGATCAATGTCAGAGGCAGGTTCTTTACACAGAGAGTGGTAAGGATGTGGAATGCCCTATCTGCCAATATAGTTAATTCAGCCACATTAGGTGTATTTAAACAGTCCTTGGATAAGATTATGGATGATGCTGGGATAGTGTAACGGGACGAGCTGAGAATAGTTCACAGGTCGGTGCAACATTGAGGGCCGAAGGGCCTGTTCTGCGCTATATTGTTCTATGTTCTATTATCTCAGAGTACAACAGGACCTTCATCAGATGGGCTAATAAGCCAAGGAGTGGCAGATGGAATTTAATTTAGATAAATGTAAGGTGCTATATTTGGTAAGGCAAATCAGGGCAGGATCTATACACTTAGTGATCAGGTCCCGGGGAGTGTTGCTAAATAAAGGCATTTGGAACACTTGCTTTCATTGGTCATAACATTGAGTATAGGAGTTGGGAGGACATGTTGCGTCTGGACAAGACATTAATGAGCCAGTTTTGGAATATTGCATGCAATTCTGGTCACTGTTCAACAGAAAGGATGTTGTTAAACTTGAGAGGGTGCAGAAAAGATTTACAAGGATCTTGCTGAGACTGGAGGGTTTGAGCTATAGGGAGAGGCTGAATCAGCTGGGACATTTTTCTCTGGAGCATCGGAGGCTGAGGAGTGACCTTGTAGAGGTTTATAAAATCATGAGTGGCATGTATGGGGTAAACCAAGGTCTTTATCCTAGGGTAGGGGAGCCCAAAACTGGAGGGCATAGGTTTACGGTGAGAGGGGAATGATTTAAAAAGGACATGAGGGGTAACTTTTTCACACAGAGGGTGGTGCATGTATGGAATGAGCTGCCAGAGGAAGAGGTGGAGGCTGGTACAATTATAGCATTTAAAAGGCATCTGGATGGATATATGAATAGGAAGGCTTAGAGGGATGTGGGCCAAGTGCTCTCATTCCATGCCATATGACTCTATGACTGGTAGAACTTCAGAATCAATCAAAAGATTCCATAAACCACGTGGCAGTTTAAAACATACTGGGGAAATGATGGTATAGTAGTGGCTTTGTAATTGGGTTGGTAATCAGAGAGCCAGGTTAATGTTTTGTGGATATGGGCTCGAATCCCACCATGGCAGATGGTGAAATTCGAGCATAAATCTGGAATTTAAAAATCCTAGCCTAACTATAGTCACTATTCATTGTTGTAAAACCCATCTGGTTCACTCATTAATAGCTCCTTGATTCCAGATTTTTAAAAGAATTTTCAAATTTCGCCATCTGTCATGGTGGGGTTCAAGCCTGGGTCTCTGGATTAACATATTCAATGATAATACCATGAGGCCATCACTAAAGGGGCCTCCTCTTCCACGTGACTCCAGACCCACAATAATATGGCTGTCTCTTAACTGCCCTCTGAATAATTAATTCTGGGAAATAAATGTTGGCCTAGCCAGTGATGTCCATATCCCATAAATGTATGCTTTTAACAAATCCCTGTTTGAAGTGTCGGAAATGAGAGAATACTCAGCAAGTTTCCACAAACGAAATTGTGGGAATGGCAATCTGTCTTAGTAATACTGATGAGCAGATAACTATTGGTCAGGATGTGAGGGATAGTTCAGAATAGTCATGGAATATTTTATATCCATCAGAGAGTACAGTAACTCATTCTCAACCTGACACTTTTGACAGTGCCACATTCCCTCAGTACTGCACTGGAATGTCAGTCTAGATTTTGTGCTCACATTTTGTACATTTGACATTCATTAGAATAGTTGGAATAGTGGCTAGTTCCTCAGTTTAATATTTCTTATCGTCGTGAAATGAAGATGGTTAACACTGCAGCATGCACTCGTTACTGCTCCTGAACTGACCGTCTCAATCACGGCTCACCCAGGACTAGAGTTTGAAACTATAAACTTCTGACTAAAAGGTACAAATCCAGTTGAACCAGGCAGTCAACTGAGGGAACTTTCATCTGTATCTGCTTTATTACAATAATGGTGAGACTCCATGGAAGAGAAATATAAATAATATTTCCAAAAGATTACTTCTAAAGTACTTTCATTATTATTCTTAAATACAAGTTATTGAAGGCAGTCTCCATAACAAAGTCTTGTGATACAATTTAATGTTTCTGCCGAATAAAATGTAATATATACCATGTGCACAAACAGTTAAGCTAAATAAAATTAAATTGGAAACATTAATTTAATTCCATATCAGTTATGATTAGTCCATTAGTTGTGATTTGAATGTTTAAGTTTTGGTGAAAATTGGGATTAACAATAACTGGAAGAACATTTTACGGAATGAATTATATCGTGCCCCATCATTAGCTGCAAAAGCACAGTCTGCTGAAACAACATGATGTTTTCACCTCACCCATGAAATATTTATTTCTGATTTTGCCAGAACCAATTGTTGCTCTCAGTTGAGAAATTTTTGAATGTTTTAAATTCAATACCAAATGATAGAGGAATAAGAATGCCATTTGATTCCTAGTTTTATTGTTGTGTGTGCCCTTCATTTAGACAGGGGTGAGGTTCCCAGTCAATGATACACAGCAGCACTGCTGATAAGAGAGTCAGAATTGTAGCTTTAACAAGATAAAGCTGAAGGAAACATGTGATAAACCTTCAAATGAGATCAAGATAATCAGGATGGGGTCATGAAATTAATTGTGAAGCTGTCTAGTCCTTATGGGAATGGGGGAAATGATCAAGCAAAGCTATAATTGTGATGAATTATATTAGTCAATGAGGATGTTTTGTTGATTAGCAGGTCAAGGAAGACCTTCAGTGAAGTGAAAATGTTCATGGGATAATTTGACAGTGTCAGCGTGTGAGACCTAATTTAAGATAACGGAGAATGCCAGTCTTCTGCTGGATATAAGATGGAACGGTCTGGTGGAAAGTGGAGCTGGGAAAGAGTGATGTGGTTCTACAATAAATTATTACATTCTCTGCCACTGGGTAAAGGGTGTGGCACTGGAGAAAGCAAATGGCAAACATCATGAATTTCTGCTCTGGATGGCCCGTTCACCAAAATATGGAGATGAGGGAGATGGATTTTTGCAGATTGCGGCAGTAACCTGCAAAAGACAGTGCTCAATTTACATTAGGGCCTAGTACTGAATTTACAGTAGGGCCTAGTACTGAATTTACATTAGGGCCTGGTACTGAATTTACATTAAGGCCTAGTACTGAATTTACATTTGGACCTAGTACTGAATTTACATTAGGGCGTAGTACTGAAATTACATTAGGGCCTAGTACTGAATTTACATTAGGGCGTGGTACTTAATTTACATTAGGGCCTAGTACTGAATTTACATTAGGGCGTAGTACTGAAATTACATTAGGGTCTAGTACTGAATTTACATTAGGGCGTGGTACTTAATTTACATTAGGGCCTGGTACTGAAATTGCATTAGCGCCTGGTACTAAATTTACATTAGATCCGAGTACTGAATTTACATTAGGGCCTGGTACTGAAATTACATTTGGGCCTGGTACTGAATTCTTCCCACATCCTATTTCATCTGCAACTGAGATAGCCATCTTTGTACAGCGCGCAAAGAGGATCAATAACTTCTAACATCTGTCCTATGTCAAGTCTTGTCCCTCAAGGGATCCTGCTGCATTGAGCGGCTGTAAGAAAATGTATGTGTTCTCTTATCTTTGACAAGATGTTATCCTCCATCCTTACAACAGTTCATGGGATCTTTCCAGTCAGCTCCCTCGGGTATGTAGAACAATGTATCACCCAAATTCAGAACGTAACCCAGACCTCTCAGTGTTGTCTATAAAACTATTAGAACAAATATCATTCTCAATGTCTTGCACCCAATCCTTGTTTAAAACACCTTGAAAAATGTCAAAGCAGAATTCAATTCTGATCAATGGTGAGGCAGATGGAATCCTAAAGTCCAAGAAAGAGGGATGATGTAACAGAGCACCCATTTTAAATAAATGCTCCCAAGGATAACCATTCTGTGTTCCAGAGTGAGTCTTTGTTTTGTGCTAGACAGCTAGTTTGTAGGAAAGTTTGCAAAGTGACACAGAGATAAAAGTTGTTCTGAGCTTTGAATACTGCAATCTTTGATATATCTTCAAGGGATGATCTGCAGATTCTGGTTACACCCACTTGCTCTGCAACCAATTGGTGTTGGTTACAGGGAAAAAACAGAACTCTTGGCCAAACCAAGCATGCTTTTTATCAGCATTGTTATCTCCTGTGAATCATATTTCTCCAGCTCACAGGAAAGACATTACATGCAGTGCTATTCCTTGCGCCAATTCATTGTGGAAACAGGCATGTTTTAATGTATTTAAAAGCAACAATTTCATTTTGTAAAATACTTCTGAATGCTGAAGCTGTAATTTTCCATGCTGTTCTTGAGCACAAATAAAAACAACAAGCAAACAAATTACATTTTGCTAGGAATTATATATAGATGCATCGATGAAATGCAAGGTAACTTTAACTTTCTAAGAAGAAATTAATGAGTTGTATCAAAATTTGAAATAACAATTTTATATTTCCTTTAGGCATGATTATTAAGAAGTTTTTAATTTGTAGAATTGCTTTCAATTGCGACAAATTGAGACTATCAACTTGGAACTATGTTTTTCCTGTGACACCTAAACATGAGACCCTGTTTAGACAGAATCAACTGGGTACAGTGCTGCCCAGGAAGGAATGGTACTCAGAGAAGGTGGTTCATTCTAAATAAACTTGTTACACCCACTGTAGGATCATGTTTGTATTTCTTTTGTTTTCACTGATTGTGCAGCACTGTCATATGTAGAAGAATTTGACATTTTGTTGAAAATAAAACTCCAGTTAAAATAAAAGTTTATAAGATGCAAATTAAGTTTGTAGCATATGAATTGTTTATAGCCTAAAAGTTAATTCACTGGATGTAGGATCACTGGCTGGGCCAGCATTTATTGCCCGTCCCTCGTTGTCCCTTGAGAAGGTGGGGGTGAGTTGCCTTCTTGAACCACTGCGATCCATGTGCTATACGTAGACCCATAATACCCTTAAGGAGGGAATTCCAAGATTTTGATGCAGCGACACTGAAGGAACGATGAAATATTTTCAAATTAGAATGGTGAGTGGTTTGGATGGAAACTTGCATGTCATGGTGTTTCCATATATCTGCAGCACAGCGGCTCAGTGGTTAGCACTACTGCCTCACAGCACCAAGGACCTGGATTGAATCTCAGCCTCAGATGACTTGTCTGTGCGAAGTTTACACATTCACCCTGTGTTTGCGTGGTTTTTCTCCGGGTGCTCCGGTTTCCTTCCACAGCCCAAAGATGTGCAGATTTAGGTGGATTAATCATGCTAAATTGCCCATAGTGCAGACTGATTGGGTTAGCCACGGGAAATGCAGGCTTACAGGGATCGGGTAGAGAAGGTGGACCTGGGTGGACTGCCCTTTGGAGAGTCAGTGAAACTCAATGGGCCAAATGTCTTGTTTCCACATTGTTAGGGTTCTATGATGGAAGTGTCATGGATTTGTAAGGTGTTGTAAGGTGTTGTCTTTGATGAGCTTTGGTGAATTTCTGCAGTGCATATTGTAGATGCTGCATGCTACTGGGTGTCAGTGGTGAAGGCAGTGGATATGGTGCCAATCAAGTGGGCTGCTTTGTCCTGGCTGGTGTCAAGCTTGTTGAGTATTGTTTGAGATGTGCCCATCCAGGCAAGTGGAGAAAATCCCATCGCACCCTGACTTATGTCTTGAAGAATGTGAACAGGCTTTGGGGAGACAGGAAGTGAGTTATTCATTACAGGATTGATAGCCTCTGGCCTGCTGTTGTAGCCACTGTGTTTATGTGGCTGGTCCAGTTCAGTTTCTGGTCAATTGTAACCACCAGGATGTTAATAGTCGGGAATTCAATGATGGTAATGCCTTTGAATATCAGGAAATGATGATTAGAATGTCTCTTCTTGGAAATAGTCATTTTTTTTGCCAATTGTGGAAGTAAATGTACTTGCGACTTGTCAGCCCAATCCTGGATAGTGTCCAGGCATTGCTTCTTTTTGACATGAGCTGCGTCAGTATCTGAGAGATGATAATGGTGCTGAACATTGTGCAAGAATCAGCAAACATCCCCATTTCTGACCTTGTGATGGAGGGAAGGACATTAATGAAGCAACTGAGGATGGTTGTGCCAAGGACATTACCCTGAGGAGGTAAAGATTGCTTTTGTTAATCCATACCAGACGTGATCAACAGAAAGTGTTTGAAAGAATACATGATTATTCAAATACCAATAATGAGACAATGCCAAGATTGGGTTATAAATCCTTGCAAAGTTACAGAAGGTACCTGTGGAAGGGAGTGATTTAAGGTTCTAAAAACCAAGGGACCACAGGGAAAAAGAGCATCAGGGGATCATTTAGCTCCAAGAGCATGTTACACTGTTCAATGTGATTGTGGCAGATCTATATCGATGGAACTTTTCTGATTCTCCACATTCTCCACAACCACCTGAAGGAGCAGCGCTCCAAAAGCTAGTGCTTCCAAATAAACCTGTTGGACTATAACCAGGTGTTGTGTGCTTTTTAACTTTGGATGGTTCGTGCTTCCAAATAAACCTGTTGGACTATAACGTGGTGCTGTGCACTTTTAAAATTTCCTGTTATATATCTTTATCTCCTGATTTCTTTGGTATCTAGAATTCTATCCATCTTTGTCTTGAACATACTCAATGACTGGGTAAAAACAATGACTGCAGATGCTGGAAACCAGATTCTGGATTAGTGGTGCTGGAAGAGCACAGGGCTTTTGCCCAAAATGTCGATTTCGCTGCTTCTTGGATGCTGCCTGAACTGCTGTGCTCTTCCAGCTCCACTAATCCATACTCCATGACTAGGCTTCCAGAAAACTGCAAAGATTCACCATCTTCTGAGTAAAGACCACCCTCCTCATTACAGCCCTAAACGGCCTTCCCATTATTCTGACACTGGGTCTAGTTTTCCTTCAGCTGGGGAAACATCATTAACCCTTCTTAGAATTTTGCAAGTTTCAATGAGATCACCCCTCATTCTTCTAACGCTTAGAGAACACGGACTGTGCCTCATTGGTTTAAAAGTGGGCGACAATGTGACGAACCATATTCTCAGCACTGTGAGAAGACTGGGAGTTCAGGGTGACAGCAAGAGATTAAAGCTTGAACGATGACTATGGTACTGACAATATTTGACTTACAGAAATATTTTGCCAACTAGATCAGCTTCAAATAGTGCTTAGAAGTGTGTTAATGCACAAAATATTAGATAATGTTTTCACACTCATGTTTCATGAATAAGTGGTGCATGAATAGCAATATAATATTGGTTCTAAGATTACACATTGGCAGACTGATCCTATTGTAAAGCAATCGCATGTCCCCAAAGGCAAGTAATCCAGTAAAATAAATCCTTGTAAAGTTCCAGCTATAATTTTATCTCCATAGGCATCTTTTACAAAGATACAATATTGCAATTAGCAAATTAGCCAACAAGAAAAAGCTTCACCGTTACAAAGTTACAGAGTAGGATAAACTTTATTTCAATAGCGATGTATCAAGGTCACTGACTTGAATACATTACAACGGTGACAGGTGGAATGTGTTTTTAATTATTTATCCAACGAATGAGGATGTCGCTGGCTAGACCAGCATTTATTGCCCATCCCTAAATGCCTAAATGATAGTTAAGAGTCATCCACATTGCTATGAGTCTGGAATCACATATAATCTAGACCAGGTAAGGATGACAGATTTCCTTCCTGTAAGGGAGATTAACAAAACCAGATGGATTTTCCAACAATCAACAACTGTGTCATGATCATCAATTTTAATTCCAGATTTCGTATTGATTTCAAATTCCACCATCTGCAGGATTTGTACCTGGACCCCCAAAATATAACTTGAGATTCTGGATTAATGGTCTACTGATAATACCAGTTGGCCATTGCCTCCCCAATGTGCTGATAATCAAGTCCCTAATGGGAGGCAATGGCCAAATGGCATTATTGCTGGATTGCTTAATTCAGAAACCCAGCTAATGTTCTGGGGAACCTGGGTTCAAATCCCACCATGGCAGATAGTGAAATTGGAATTCAATACATATCTGGAATCAACAATCGAATGATGACCATGAATCTATTGTTGAGAAAAACCCATCTGACTCACGAATGTTCTTTAGGGAAGGAAACTGCCATCCTTACTGGTCTGGCCTACATATTACTCCAGACCCACAGCAATGTGGTTGACTCTTAACTGCCCCCTGGGCAGATAAGGATGGGCAATACATGCTGCCCTACCCAGCAATGCCCTCATCCTGTGAATAAATAAAGAAAAAAAAAACTACTCCTTCCGTCACACCATTTGTGCAAATATTGATTTATTTATTAAAATGATCAATTGCTTCTCTTTTGTGCTACCATCAAAATCAAAAATTCGCCATGTTTCTTTAATAATCTAATCTATTGTAACCTAATAACATAATCTATTGATTAGAAAGAGAATTGGGAAACTCTGGTTAATACTTGAGTAATGATCCAGAATTAAAACGTCAATCTGATACACAGACACATTCAGACAACAAAAATACAACAAGCCTCTGCAGAGATGTTGGGATTTTTTTAAAAGGCAAAAGAAAAAAATAACTCGTGAGCCACAGGTCATAGAGTCATAGAGATGTACAGCATGGAAACAGACCCTTCAGTCCAACCCGTCCACGCCGACCAGATATCCCAGCCCAATGTAGTCCCACCTGCCAGCACCCGGTCCATATCCCTCCAAACCCTTCCTATTCATATACACATCCAAATGCCTCTTAAATGTTGTAATTGTACCAACCTTCACCACATCCTCTGGCAGCTCATTCCATACACGTACCACCCTCTGCGTGAAAAAGTTGCCCCTTTGGTCTCTTTTATATTTTTCCCCTCTCACCCTAAACCTATGCCCTCTAGTTCTGGACTCCCTGATCCCAGGGAAAAGACTTTGTCTATTTATCCTATCCATGCCCCTCATAATTTTATAAACCTCTATAAGGTCACCCCTCAGCCTTCAATGCTCCAGAGAAAACAGCCCCAGCCTGTTCAGCCTTTCCCTGTGGCTCAGATCCTCAAACCCTGGCAAAATTCTTGTAGATCTTTTCTGAACCCTTTCAAGTTTCACAACATCTTTCCGATAGGAAGGAGACCAGAATTGCATGCAATATTCCAACAGTGGCCTAACCCATGTCCTGTACAGCCGCAACATGACCTCCCAACACCTGTACTCAATACTCTGATGAATTAAAACAAAGCATACCAAACGCCTTCTTCATTATCCTATCTACCTGCAACTCCACTTCCAAGGAGCTATGAACCTGCACTCCAAGGTCTCTTTGTTCAATAACACTCCCAAGGATTTTACCATTAAGTGTATAAGTCCTGCTAAGATTTGCTTTCCCAAAATGCAGTACCTCGCATTCATCTGAATTAAACACCACCTGCCACTTCTCAGCCCATTGGCCCATCTGGTCCAGGTCTGAGAACAAAGGGTAAAATATTAACTTATCGTATCCATCGAATTTCCTGTGCATGAAACTGAACTGCTGACATCTATAGAATGTTGCTACATGTCCTGTTCAAACTCCAGTCAACTTACATTGTTGAGAACTGTTCACAGTCTATTACTTCTGGTTTAACAAGACAGACAGAAATATTGGTATTTGGAAACTTTGTCATGTTCTAAAGGACAACTTCTAAGAAACAGGATTTCACGAGAGAGAGATTGCAGCCTCTGGGATATCATGCAGGTGGGACTGGTTTAGTTTGAGATTATGTTCAATGTGGTTTGGTTGGATCAAAGGGCCTGTTGATGTGCTGTATGACTCTATGACTCTCTTCAATGGTGACCGGATCTGTAAAACAAGTCTCTAAGTTCACAGTGGATAGGTAGACAACAATTAGCCTCTGGCTCTCAAAACTAGATTCTGCCAGTAATTAGAGCCCTCCTATCTCCTTGAACTTCGCTTCACAGATTCTCCAAAAGTCACTTAATTTCCAGTAAAAAAAACTTCTTTACAAGACTGTGGGGGGATCTTGTAGAAACATATAAAATTATGAAGGGAATAGATAAGATAAAAGCAGGGAGGTTGTTTCCACTGGCAGGGGAAACTAGAACTAGGGGGCATTGCCTCAAAGTAAGAGGGAGCAAGTTTCTGACTGAGCTGAGGAGGAACGTCTTCACTCAAAGGGTTGTGAATCTGTGAAATTCCCTGCCCAGTGAAACAGTTGAGGCTGCCTCGTTGAATGATTTTAAAGCAAAGGTAGAGAGAATTTTGAACAGTAAGGTGATTAAGGGATATGATGCGCAGGCAGGAAAGTGAAGCTGAGTCCATGAGAAGATCAGCCATAGTCTTCTTGAATGGTAGAGCCACTTGATATGCCAGATGGCCTCCTCCTGCTCCTAGGTCTTATGTTCTTACATTCTTAAAAAACAGCAAGAAGCTTAGGGTACACATTAAACTGCTGGCCTCAATTTACAAGAAATCAGCAGCACTTCTTAATCCACTGAGTTTCCAAGTCATTCAAAATCTTCTAGTACTTCTCAGATAGACCTTAAGTATAAAAATATGTTTCCAACAAAGGTAACAGTGAAGGTTATGTTACTATATTTTAATAAAAATAGGCCATAGAATTCAGTAAATGATTCATGTTTTACATTTTAAGTCCTCAAATCCTTAAAAAAAAATCACCGTAACAAATAGCTGTTGTTTGCTCTTTGGTTATTACATTGGCAGCACAATATAAACTGGAAAAACAACATTTGAGCCAAAATTTTGCTTCAGACAGCTTTTGCCAGCTTACAGTATGGAAATAAATCCTTGTGAAAGTGGGAGTATATATTCTAAATTGCAATAAACCACTGCACATGCTTTCTAAAGCTCTGTAAACACATATATTAAATAGGTAGTGAAATATATTTTGACATGACTAGACTAATAAAAGCCCTTTGTCTACACAGTTCAGATGCCAAGTGTAAATTTGAGTAATATAGCGACTGTGAATCACATTTTGCATTGTAAGTAATGAACTGCAAATACAACAGCCTTGTCTTTTGACATTTAAATGATCTCTGTGTAATCTTGCTGGTAACGGGCAATTGGATAATGGAATTGGAACTGCTGCCTTCAGCTGATTTTTCCAATCCCAAATTATAATGCTGGATGTCAACATATCTTTTCATTTTGAGAATTTTTAAACAATATTGTTTTAACAATGTGAGCAGTATGGCAGAATGTATTGTTCATTGCTAACTGCCCTGAGGAACTATGATGTGGGAACTTTGACTCCAATAACTAAATTAGATGGTTCAGAGTTAAAATGAAGGAGGTCAATTTTCTATTAAATTCCATCCTGCGATTTCAACACAGTCTGACTGAATCCTTTAACTGGGAGCCTCATACATCCACACACATTGGAGTCCTCACATGTACATGGGAACACCAACTGCATTTTACAAACTGACAGTGGCCCACAGTGCTGCCTGGTCAGTGAAAACTGGCCTATAGGAAGAAGAGATCCATTTAACTAAATAATTGGCCCTGATTTTCACCATGATAGAGAACATCTCTGTTGCTGCAAAAAATGCCAAAAGTTGGGAATTTCAGCCCTGTTCCCGAACCTCACATTTCTCATCTCAGGGACTGGTTCAGTGTTGGATGTAGTTCATGACTGTCTAAGTCCCGGAGGCAGCTAACCATTTCAAAGATCAGCTGGTTTCAATGAAATAGGATTTTGGAATCCCAGCTGACTGGAACCCATGTGTTTGGATGATACTGGGTAAAAACAAGTCTGTTCTCAGTGCCTGTCTTATGGGGAGTTGGTGGATCCACTTCGTAAAACAGAGGTCCCCCTTGAACATGGGGATTGGAGGACCTTTGTGGAGTTTGCTGACTTTGGGACTAATTACTATGGGGAGGATTGTGTGTAAATGGTTCATGGAGATATTTAACTTGTCAAGACCTGTTAATGAATATCAACTTGTCAATGGATGTCAAGGCCGGTTAAGAAGTGTATTATTAATGAGAGTGCTTTTCTCACCAGAGTGTAGCCTGCAATACAGAAATTTGCAGAAATTGTTTTTCTCCCATAAGCATGTTACTGGCATTCCTCAATGAGTTGGCATGAAGGGGGAAAGGGTGGTACTTGGAGGTTAAGGGGGAAAGGGTGGTACATAAAGGTGAAGGAGAACAGGTGGCACATGAAGGTGAAGGGGGAAAGGATGGTACATGATAGTTAAAGGGGAAAGGCTGGTACATGAAGGTGAAGGGGGAAGGGTGGAATATGAAGGTGAAGAGGGAAGGGTGGTACGTGTAATTTGGCATTAAATTGGCATAGGGGCACAACAGACCAAGGTAAGAGGTTTTACATTGTTCAGGTTTGCCTGCCTAATGCATGGCAAGTAGGTAGTAATGGGGGGCGGTGGTATTGTGAAAGGTGAAGCCCAAGGAATATTTTGCATATCTCCCCACTTGGAGAACTACACTTTTGTTTCTTTGACACATTTTGTGGACAAAGTGTTATGAAGTTGAAGGCGCATAGTGTACGTTTAAGGGAGAGTGGAGGCTGTTTTGTACTGAGAGCTTACAGTGTCATGTCATGTGACTGACTCGCAGTCTCAGAGTGTACCAGAAAATTGAAAATATGAAACATGTGGCTATGAAACAAATACCTGAGTTTTGGTTACTATGTTTTGAAAACAGTTAGAATTTAAACAATCAGTTTAAATTATGCCCCAAGATACTAAAACTGAATCGAATTTAATGTTTTGACAACATTGAACCAATGAGATGATCCGATATTTGGAGTACAAAGAAGCTGGCATTTTGAGAATTAGCCAGAGAGAGTAACTGCCATCAATAGACTGTCATTCAAAACATTCTCTATCAAAGGTACCTTTCTCATCTAAAACATCTTTGCAACAAAAGACTGAAGACGACCCGGGGAGATCCACAGCAAGATGTAGGAGGACACTGGAGATGACTGCTGCTGTAGGATTTTGAAAATTAAGTTGATGTAATTTTAGTAGGTGTGTTTATTGGAACAGTGTATTGTTGTAGAGTTGGAGGTAGATCGCAAATCTTTAAGAGAAAGAGGGCTTAGAGTTGTAAATAGTTGTTTAATGTTCACTTTAGAGTTAAAGAATGAATTGATAGTTTTCCTTTAAATAATGGAAATTGGGATTCTCTGTCACTCATACTTTAACAGATTATAAGGCGAGTTGAGCTTTTCTGGGTGTTTGGTTTAATTAGCAGAAGGGTTCACGGCTGTGTCATTACAAAAGTTAAAAATCACACAACACCAGGTTATAGTCCAACAGGTTTATTTGGAAGCACTAGCTTTTGGAGCGCTGCTCTTTCATCAGTAGTTGTGGAGCAGGATTATAAGGCACAGAATGTATAGTAAAAGCTCATAGATTTGCTCAATATATCACATTAGTTGTATGACACTATGATATTTTGCTATAAATTCTGTGTCTTATGATCCTGCCCCATTAGCTACCTGATGAAGGATCAGTGTTATGAAAGCTAATGGTTCCAAATAAACCTGTTGGACTGTAACCTGGTGTTGTGGGATTTTTAACTTTGTCTACCTCAGTCCAACACCGGCATCTCCACATCATGACTTTTTGTGGAAGTAATCCTTTGGGATTGTGAAAAGGTATATTTGTGTGTTAAACATGAGTCAAATGACAAAGTTTTGAAGGAATTGTATAAAATAAACTGCACATTTAAAAATAAATGAGTCCAACTATTTCAGAGTGTCCGTTCAGATGAAACTATTGCAGGATTTGTGCTGGATGATCAATTTTCCTCAATACCATTATCACAGCAAGGGGAAACTACAGATAGGCAACTCCAACAGCTTATTTAAAAGAAATGTTTGTTGGTATAAGGGATTGAGCATTGAGTAAACAGTCTGTGTATATAAAACATAGAGTAATTTTTTTCAGATTGGAATAGTCAGTTGAAGCAATTTCAATGCAATAGTTTTTTTTGTATCAATGAAAGGTTTTTCCTTTCAATAATGACTTTGGTAATGGATTGATAACTTGATTTCCTGTCAGGGCACCTCCTGGGTTATGTCCATTGCTGGATAACAGGTCTGTTGGCATGGAAAGGAAAGAGCAAGGTATAGTAAATAGGGGAGAGGATTGGCACTGAGCTGGCATAGGTGATGTAATGGGATTTTTGGGTCAATTTAGGTAGGAGGGGCTGTAATAGATGGATAGATTGACATGAGTTCTGTGGGTGATGGGTACAGGGGCATTGTTTGACAGGGCAGGGAGTGAGACCACCAAGGATATTTTACATTGAATTTGATTGTTAAACTTGAGCAGTGTACTGATGTTTCCAGGTAGGCCTTTCACTCCGGCCCCCTCAGGAAACATCAGACTCCCCACTCCACACTCACCCTGCTCCAGCCTGATCCCTGACATAGGAAAGGGTCATGGGGCTGTACATCTCTAATAGCCACAGAGACAGGATTCCCCTCAACTCAGTAAACATGACCAAGGAACAAATCATAGCCTAATGTCTGACTGTCCCTCTGGATTCCATAAGGGAAATTTGGCGAAATGTTGTTCTGCGTTCAGTCTCTCCCCTCATGAAAGACAGCTCCTCCCCTCTCCTCCTCCCACATCCCGGAGAGTCAGTGATTGGTATTTGGGTTGAATAACCTTCGATTAATGGCAACTCCCTGATGGCTTTGTATCACCTGGAGAGTTTGCGATGAAAAGTTCTCAATCATCCATCGTAACTTGCTGAAACATTGGTTGGAAAAATCGGAAAAATCGGAGTAGTCCTTTTGTACTGCCTCAAGAACAGAAGGCCCTTTTCTCTCATCTGCGGGGTGGGGAGGTGGAAGGGGGGAGCTGATGGGTGTTGGGGTGTTGTATGTTTGGTGGATTGATTAGCTCAGTTGGCTGGATGGTTGGTTTGTAATGCAGTGGGATACTAGTCAAGTGGGTTCAATTCCTGCACTAGCTGAGGTTACCACAAAGGAGTCTCCTTCTTACCCTCTCCTTTCACCCTAGCTGTGGTGACCCTCAGGTTAAACCAGTACAGGTTATGTTTGCCTCGAATGAGAGAGGGGGTCTTTACTTTGGGACATTATGGAGTTTTGCTGCAGTTTCCCTTGGGACACAATGTGCTGTTTTTATTTTGAAGGAAGTTATGGCTGAAGGCACGGCACAAATATTTTAGCATAAGTACAGATGTACAACATCCCCTGATTCAGTTTAAATACAAGTCCAAATGATCCTGAATTAGTTAGGAGCTGTGACATGACATCTCAGCATCACATGGGGTTGTGAAAGCAGGAGCTGAACAATTTTTCAAGATTTCAAACTAATTGATCTGTGATTGGGCAAATCAATTGAACATTCTTTATCTAACTTAGAACTGGAGAAATGTTATGCTGCAGAAAACAACCATTCAGTCCGTCAGGTCTGTGCTAGCCAAGAAAAATAGCTAGTCTTTCACTTTGATCCCACCTTCTAGCGCTTGGTCCATAGCCTTGCAGGATCCAGCTCCTTAGCTACAAAACCAGGCTCCTTTTTAATGAGCTGGGGGTTCTGCCTCCACCACCAAATCAGGCAAAAACTTCCAGCCACTTAACACCTCTGGGTCAAAATCAACGAGGTAAAAACAATAACTGCAGATGCTGAAAACCAAATACTGGATTAGTGGTGCTGGAAGAGCACAGCAGTTCAGGCAGCATCCAACGAGCAGCGAAATCGACGTTTCGGGCAAAAGCAACACTTTTCCTCTTGTTCACTCTAAACTTTCTACCAATCCCCTTAAATCTATGATCACAAATATTTGAAATATCCACTGGAAGAATCAGGTCTTTCCAATGTACTCCATTTGGTGCCTCATAATGTGGAATGCATCAATTAAGCCTTTCCTCAGCTTCTGCTGGTCCGAGGAAAATAATTCTAGTCTCTCAACTCGTTCCTCATAGCTGTGATTCTGAAACACTACCAACTTTCTTGTAGCTCTCCTCTGTACTGTCTCCTTCCTATGACATGGTGACCAGAAAGTATTCAAGATCCCGGGTTTGGCCTATCCAGCATTTCATACAGTTCCAGAATTATACCCTTGCCTTGTATTCTATACCTTGTCAATTGCAGGGAAGCATCCAATTTGCCCTCCTTACTGCATTATCTATTGGTCCTGTCACCTTCAAGGACTTGTAGATACACCCTCTGGGTCTCTTCACAGTCAGTGGAAAGAAATCCTGGGACCCCCATGCTGACCCCACCCCACTCCTCCTAAAAGTACAACAAACGTATCGAATAGACTGTAACAGCATCTGTTGATGAAATTGCGAGGATATCCGTTTTTGGCGAATACTTTGTATAGGTGTTCCTCTTCCTCTTTTTGTAGTTCTGGTGTGCTGCAGTGTGTTGTGGCCCTTTTGAACAGTGTCTTGATGCAATTTCGTTTGTGTGTGTTGGGGTGGTTGCTTTCATAGTTTAGGACTTGGTCTGTGTGTGTGGCTTTCCTGTAAACCTTTGTGGTGAATTCTCCGTTGGGTGTTCTCTGTACCATCACGTCTAGGAATGGGAGTTGGTTGTCCTTTTCTTCCTCTCTAGTGAATCGGATTCCTGTGAGTGTGGCGTTGATGATCTGGTGTGTGTTCTCTATTTCTGTGTTTTTAATTATTACAAAGATATCAGCCACATATCTGACCCAGAGTTTGGGTTGAAGTTGTGGTAAGACTGTTTGTTCTAACCTTTGCATTACTGCTTCTGCTATGAGTCCAGAGATCGGTGAGCCCATGGGTGTTCCGTTGATTTGTTCGTATGTATTCGGCAAAAATGGATATCCTCGCAATTTCATCAACAGATGCCTAAGGGAGAGACAATGGAACGAGGACATGCCGCAACCCAAAGGACTAGCCACACTACCATACATCAGGAGCATTTCTGCACTGACAGCCAGACTACTGCGACCACTAGGACTCATAACAGCACACAAACCAACAGCCACTCTCAGACAACAACTCACCAGGACAAAGGACCCGATACCCAGCATGAGCAAAACCAATGTAGTGTTCAAAATCTCATGCAAGGACTGCACAAAACACTACATCGGACAAACAGGAAGACAGTTAACGATCCGTATACACGAACACCAACTAGCCACGAAACGACACGACCAGCTATCCTTAGTAGGCACACACACAGACGACAAGCAACATGAATTCGACTGGGACAACACTACCATTATAGGGCAAGCCAAACAGAGAACAGCCAGGGAATTCCTCGAGGCATGGCACTCATCCACAGACTCTATCAACAAACACATCGACCTGGACCCAATATACCGGCCACTACAGCGGACAGCTCGAACTGACAACCAGAAGCGGCAGAGACAGGCCACTATAAATGCCGGAGGAAACAGCACAGAAGCGCTTCACAGGAGGCTCCCAAGCACTGAGGATGTCACCTAGACAAGGGACGAAACGTTTGCAAGACAAATTCCCAGCTCGGCAAACAGAACCACAACAAGTATAAAAGTGCTTTCAACTACACTCGTGTAAAATAGCCATGAGTGTAACTCAGTTACATTCCATTCTCTTTTGTGATATGAGATTTGATCGCAGACTACGCTGTTACCTAAGTGGTACTGATGCAGAAATATCAGGTCCTGATCTTTACATGAATCAGTTTTTAGCTCTCTGTTTAAAGTGCTGGCTACTATTTGAAAACTCCGCTGTTTAGGTTTGGAAATATATTGTCAAATACAATCCCAACTTTTCTAGGTTTTGCTCAGGTCACAGAACTGGTCTATTTATTACACCCCTGGGTTTTTTGATACTCTGAATATTTTGTTTTTGGTGTATGTCTCACCATTAATTACCTGTAGACACAATTCCCATTTCACTTACTGCCTGATCTGTCAATTTAAAACTTTGTACAATGCTAGCATGTTGCAAAGATAGAGACATAGACTGGTACCACGGGGCCTTATTAAAATATAACTTTTTAAGATGCTTGTTGACACAGTTCTGAGTTCTTTCTGCATTTATTCCCAACACCACGTAAAGTAAGTCTTACAAACACAAAAACATGAATATATGCTTCCGACTGAAATTAACCATTCTCCTGGGGAATGCACTCAGCTCATTCATTTATCAATGACACTGGTGTTTTCACATTATGCTAATAGGAGAAAATGCAATTAATTAGTTGGTGTATGTACATAAGCTGTTTTCCTTTTAATAACTAATAATGTGATAAGCCATGAACGAGGTAATGATTGGCACTAACTGAGCACATAATTTGGGTTTTGATCCTGCCTCTGAGTAACAGCTCATATTTTCTAATCAGTGGCAAAATTCAATGCTCACCACAAACCTCACAAAAGCTGTCCATAAAGATCTGGGAATTTCAGTGGACTGGATTTTCCCTTCCCTGACTTAGCTCGGATCTGGCACAATGTCGAGGGGATTCAGTGGCATCTCGTGATCATCAAGCCATCAAGCATAGTAAGTAGCCTATCACTGGAATTCTCACAGGCTGTACAGAGAGAGAGAGAGACAGAGGGGGAGAGAGAGAGGGAGAAGCTGGTTTTAATCTTAATGTCATACAATTGTGCACAAAATGAAATAAATATTGGGGATTATACATGGCATTAAGATGTAAGTTAAAATACACTAATATTTTTCAAATAATGATATCTAAAATTTATGGACTGTCGACTGAGTGAAGAAACTTGATATTTTTGAAATATAACGTTAGATTTTCAGCGTCAGAGAAGTTGCTCTCTGTAATGATGAGTGTTGCACCATTAAAACCCCGGTTTGATCTCATTCAACAGCATGGAATGTTTATCAAGGTCAGTGAAAGTAATGGTGTAAAAAGTGAAACCTAGTTCCAGTTAAGGTGACCATGACAATTATAACTAATTGTTATAAAAGTACAGCTGGTTCACTAATGCTCTCTAAAGAAGGAATCCTACCATCTGGAACTAGTCTGGCCGACATGGGACTCCAGATCCACTGCACTTTAATTAACTCTTAATTTCCTTCCTAAATGGCTCAGCCAAACTTTCAGTTCAATAGAAATTCGGGATCACAATAAAATGCTGACTTTGCCAAAGACAAAACTTCCCATGAAAGACAAAGTTTACATAAATTAATTTATCAATTTTTATTATACTTAGTCATTCACAGGATGTGGGTGTCAGTGACTGGACCCTAAATGATTGCCCGTCACCTCTTCCCCTTGAGAAAGTGGTGGCAAACAGCCTTTTTAACCATGACAGTCCATTTGCTGTAGATAGACCCACAATGTTGTAATGGAGAGAATTCCAGGATTTTGACCCCGTGACTTTAAAGGGAAGACAATATATTTCCAAGTCAACATGGTGAATGGCTTGGAAGAAAACATAGTTAAAAACCACACAACACCATTTTATAGTCCAACAGATTTATTTGGAAGCGCTAGCTTTTTGAGTGTTACTCCTTCATCAGCTGGTTGTGGAGCAGAATTTATAGCAAAACATCACAGTGGCATGCAACTGAAATAATATATTGAACAAACGTAGATTGCTATAAAATCCCTCATCTTTTGGAATGGATTGCAAGTTTCAGTTCATTAATATGTAAATCCCAGAATTTTTTTGTAAAGTCACAATTGCGAGATAACTTAAGGATTTATAAAAAAAAGTGACATCTCAGCTCAGACAAGGGAGTGAGGTTAGAGTCTGTCTATCCCAATCTTGAGTTGGACTGGTTCGATTTCCAAAGTAGGAATTTGTAAACTATTATATGGATTGATTTGAAAGGGTTCAGAAAAGATTTACAAGGATGTTGCCAGGGTTGGATAATTTGAGCTATAGGGAGAGGCTGAACAGGCTGATTCTCTTTTCCCTGGAGCGTCGGATCCTGAGGGGTGACCTTCTCGAGGTTTATAAAATCATAAGGGGCATGGATTGGATAAATAGACAAAGTCTTTTCCCTGGGGTTGGGAAGTCCAGAACTAGGGGATATAGGTTGAGGGTGAGAGGGGAAAGAAAAAGAAGAGACCTAAGGGGCAACTTTTTCACACAGAGGGTGCAACGTGTATGGAATGAGCTGCCAGAGGAAATGGTGGAGGCTGGTGCAATTGCAACATTTAAAATGCATTTGAATGGTTATATGAATAGGAAGGGTTTGGAGGGATATGGGCCGGGTGCTGGCAGGTGGGAGTAGATTGGGTTGGAATATGTGGTCGGCATGGACAGGTTGGACTGAAGGGTCTGTTTCCATGCTATACATGCCTATGACTATATGACTCTATGACTGCCTATAAGTTGTGTACTTTTTGAGCAAAATAGAATGTATCTGCAAATACAATTCTGCAAATGCAAATTCACTCTGTAGACTTATATGCACGTGTGCGTACATGTGAGGAAGAGAGCGAGAAAGTGTGCGAGAATGAGTGTGTGCGCATGAGAGAATGCACTCATGCGCACTCACACTCACATGCACACACTTACATACACACATGCATACTCCCTCTCTCTCTCCCTCACATGCACACACACATGTATGTAAGGCTATGGGGTGAATTTGCATTTGCAGAATTGTATTTGCAGATACATTCTATTTTTCCTCAAAAAACCCACAACCTATAGGCAGTCAATCCACGTAACATTTAATAAATTCCTACTTTAGAAATAGAACCAGTCTGATTCAAGATTAGGATACAGACAGACTCTAACCTCACTTCTTTAATATATTGCCTGAGCATAGATGTCACTTTTTTTTATAAAACCTTAAGTTATCTCAAGAATGTGACTTAAAAGAAGTTCTGAGATTTACATACTAATGAACCGAAACCTGCAACCCATTCAAAAAAATAAAAGACTTTATAGCAATCTACGTTTATTCAATATATTATTCAATTGCATGACACTGTGATGTTTTGCTATAAATTCTGTATCTTATGATCTTGCTCCACAACCAGCTGATGAAGAAGCAGGGATCCAAAAGCTAGTGCTTCCAAATAAACCTGTTGGACTGTAACCTGGTGTTGTGTGATTTTTAACTTTTCCCAGCCCAGTCCAACACCGGCATCTCCATATCATGGAAGAGAACATGCAGGTGGTGGAATTCCCCTGTATCTCCCTTGTCCTGGTAGCAAGTTTGAAAGGTGCTGCTGGAGGAAACTTGTTGAACTCTGTTGTATATCTTATAAGTACACACTTGTGCATACTGGCAATCAAGCTGGCTAGGAATGTAGCAAATTCTAGACCGCAAATCTTCAATATTGTTGTCAATATATTGTCAGGGCCTATAGTCATCGCAATATCTAGTACCTCCAGCTATTGTGTGGAGTGATTCAAACTTGCTGAAGACTGATATCTGTGATACTGGGGACCTCTGGAGGAAGCCAGGATGCATCATCCATTCAGTACTATTGGTAGTAAATGCTTCAGCCTTATCTTTTACAATGATGTGCTGTGCTCCACATCATTGAGGATGGGGATATTTGTGGAGCTTCCTCCTGCAGTGAGTTAGTTAATTATCTACCACAGTTCATGACTGGACTGCAGGCTTACATGTGATCCATTGGCCGACAGATTATTTAGTTCTGTTAATCAATTGCTGCTTATGCTATTTGGCTTGAGGTAATCCTGTGTTATAGCTTCACTAGGTTGATGCCTCAATTTTAGGTATGTTTTATGCTGCTCCTCACATACCCTCCTGTAAGTTTCATTGAACCAGGATTGATCCTCTTGCTTGATGGTAATAGTAGAGTGTGAGATATATTGGGTCATAGGTTTGTGTTAGAGTATGATTCTGCTGCTGTTGCTCTTAGCCAACACTGCCTTATCGAGCAACAGGCTTGAGTTGCAAGTCAGTTCGAAGTCTATCCCCATTTAATACAATGATAATGCTGCACAATATGATGGAGAGCAATAGATTCCTAGATGAGTTCGATATGTCAATCTTTGAAATATCAACATCCACCTTTAGTGAGAGGAGATGACCTGGTGGTATTATTGCTTGAATATTAACCCAAAGACCCAGATAATTCTCTGGGGCTATGGGTTTAAATCCCTGCCATGGCAGATGATGGAATTTGAATTCAATAAACACGTGGAATTAAGAGTGTAATGATGACCATGAATCCATTGTCTATTAGTGAGTTTTGAGAAGATTTATAGCTCAGGTTGAGGTTCTGGATGTAGGTTTGCTGGCTGAGCTGGAAGGTTCAATTCTCCGGATGAAGTATTGGTGGTATCGCCCGCTTTCTATTTACGTGTTTGGGTTTCCTTGGGTTCGCGATGTCATTTCCTGTGATAATGTCATTTCATTGACTTGGATCCCATTGACCACCCCCTGAGAAAAAGAACAGGAAATGACATCACCACAGGAAATGACATCACCAGCCCTAGAAAATCCAAACATGTAAATAAGAAGCAGGCTACACTACCAGTGCTTTATCTGGACACTCACTGAAGATGTTACCTAGAATGGTGATGAATCATCTGAAAACAAACCTTCCAGCTGAGCGATCAAACCCAAATCCATTGTCAATTGTCAAGAAAACCCATCTGGTTCATTAATGTCCTTTAGGGAAGGAAACTGCATCCTTACCCAGTCTGGCCTATATGTGACTCCAGACCCACAGCAATGTGGTTGACTGGTTTCATGTTGCAGCTGTACAAACCTCTGGTGCCACCACACCTGGAGTTTTGCATGCAGTTCTGGTCACTGCATTATAGGAAGGATGTAGAAGCTTTGGAAAGGGTTCAGAGGAGATTTACTAGGATGTTGCCCCTCAAGTCTGCTCTGTTATTCAATAGAATCATGACTGATTTAACATTGCTCACAATCACTTTCATCAGTTTTCACTATAATGCTTGATTCCTCTAATGATCAAGAATCTATTCACAAGGACTGCGCTCCCACAGGTCTCTCTGGCAAAGATTTCCAAAGACTCTCAACCCTGTGACAGAAGAATTTCCTCCTCATCTCAGTGTAAAATTGGTGCTCCTTTATTCTGAGATAATGGCCTCTGATGTTTCACTTTCCCATGAGGAGCAACATTGTCTCAGCATTTATTCTGTCAAGCCCGTAGGAATCCTATGATTTGATGAGATCATCTTTCATTCTTCTAAATTCCAGTCAGTAGTTTGGAGGTAAGGTCTTATGAGGAAAGGCTGAGGGACTTGAGGCTGTTTTCATTGGAGAGAAGAAAGTTGAGAGGTGACTTAATTGAAACATATAAGATAATCAGAGGGTTAGATAGGGTGGACATTGAGAGCCTTTTTCCTCGGATGGCGATGGCTAGCACAAGGGAACATAGCTTTAAATTGAGGGGTGATAGATACAGGACAGATGTCAGAGATAGTTCCTTTACTCAGTAGTAGGGGTGTGGAATGTATTGCCTGCAACAGTAGTAGACTCACCAACTGTACAGGCATTTAAACAGTCCCTGGATAGGCATATGGATGAGAATGGAATAGTGTCAGTTAGATGGGCTTTGGATTGATTCCAAATGTCAGCATAACATTGAGGGGCCGAAGGGCCTGTACTGCGCTGTAATGTTCTATGACTCTCCACTGCCTTATGGGCAATTAGGGATAGGCAATAAATGCCGGCCCAGTCAGTGACACCCTCATCTAGTGAATAAAAACAATTCTTGGTACTTCTTGCAAATTCACATCATGAATGCAAACCAAAAAGCTTCAACAAAATACGTCTCTTTCAGGAATACTCAAACCATACTTTCATAAAACCTGACTCACAAATATACTAACATCAAAGCAATACTATCGTCCAACACAAAAATAAACCACATCTCAAAATGTAATAGAGGGAAGAGATCTTGAAGGAGGGAGGTTTGACATTTCCTGAGGCCCCAGGGTCCTGATAGGCATGATGCTGCTGTATTGTTCCATTTTATTCTCTTCAGGAACTATGAGCATCATGGGCAGGCCCAGCATTTGTTACCCATTGTGAATTACTAAGTGACATGATCAGCCACTTCAGCAGAACGTTAATGACTTAACAGTGTTGTTGTTGGTCTGAAGTCATGAGTAGATCAGACTAGGAAAACAGATTTAGATTAGATTAGATTACTTACAGTGTGGAAACAGGCCCTTCGGCCCAACAAGTCCACACCGCCCCGCCGAAGCGCAACCCACCCATACCCCTACATCTACCCCTTACCTAACACTACAGGCAATTTAACATGGCCAATTCACCTGACCTGCACATCTTTGGACTGTGGGAGGAAACCGGAGCACCCGGAGGAAACCCACGCAGACACGGGGAGAACGTGCAAACTCCACACAGTCAGTCGCCTGAGGCGGGAATTGAACCCGAGTCTCTGGCGCTGTGAGGCAGCAGTGCTAACCACTGTGCCACCGTGCCGCCCATTTCTTTCCATAAAAGACATCAGTAAACCACCTCCAGATGATTGCTCCACTTTTCTAGATATTTTAAATTCACTAACTGCACTGAAGGTCCATGGTGGAGGTTGAACCCATTCCCCAGAGCATTAGTCTAGGAGTCTAAATCATAAGTCACAAACGTGCACTTTCTTCACACAGCTATTGAAATTTGACATTTACAATTGTGTTTATCTTTCTTTGTGGTCTTACTGTGCTGTTAACAGTTCTCAGGTTTGACCTTGATGGATACTGAAAGCAGAGAAGTTGTAAAGGAATCAGACTGCTGTCATATAAAGCTATCAGCTTCTGTGTGCCTTCTTGTACAGACAGAGTCAAACTGCCTGTAAGACCATAAAATAGAAACAGAAATAAGCCATTCAGCCCCTCAAGTCTGCTCTGATATTCAATAGAATCATGACTGATTTAACATTCCTCACAATCACTTTCTTCAGTTTTCACTATAATGCTTGATTCCTCTCAAGATCAAGAATCTATTCACAAGGACTGTGCTCCCACAGGTCTCTCTGGCAAAGATTTCCAAAGACTCTCAACCCTGTGACAGAAGAATTTCCTCCTCATCTCAGTGTAAAATTGGTGCTCCTTTATTCTGAGATAATGGCCTCTGATGTTTCACTTTCCCATGAGGAGCAACATTCTCTCAGCATTTATTCTGTCAAGCCCATAAGAATCCTATGATTTGATGAGATCATCTTTCATTCTTCTAAATTCCAGTCAGTAGAGTCTCAACCTCAGAAGACAATCCTTCAGTACCAGGGATCATCCTAATGAACCTTTTCTGAGCTGCCTCCAATGAAATGATATCTTTCCTTAAATAAGGGAACCAAAACTGCTCACAGTGCTCCAGATATCATATCCCCAGCACCTTGTACAGTTGCAGAAAGACTTCCCTCCTCTTATACTCTCACCTCCTTCAAATATGGTTCCTGTTGTTCCTGGGTGCTAGCTTTCTGTGGTTCATGTACAAGTACTCCCAAGTCCATTCTGAAGAAGGGTCACTCAACCCAAAACATTAATTCTGATTTCTCTCCACCGATGCTTCCAGACCTGCTGAGCTTTTCCAACAATCTCTGTTCTTGTTTCTGTTTTACAGCATCCACAATTCTTTCAGTTTTTGTAACCCTAAATCTCTTTGTGTTGTAGTTTTCTGCAGTTTTTCTCCATTTAAATAATTTCTGTTCTTCTATTCTCCCTTCCAAAATGAACAGCTTCACATGTTCCCACCTCATACTCTATCTTTTTGTCCACTCACATAATCTATCAAGATCTCTCCATCAATTGTTTGTATGCCTCTAATAATGCATCTTTAATCAAGTTTACTTCTAGCCTCACTTGGTTGTTCTTCACAAATAGCAACATCTTTAAAAATGTCCATATTATAGAGGAGGTGTTGGGCATCTTAAAATACAGAAAGGTGGATAAATCCCTTTGATCTGATAAGGTGCACATTGAACTCTGTGGGAGGCTGGGCCCCTTGCTGAGATATTTATATCATTGATAGTCACAGGTGAGGTGCCAGAGACTGAAGTTTTGCTAACGTGGTGCCACTATTTAAGAACAGTGGTAAGGAAAAGCCAGGAAACTAATGACCAGTGAGCCTGACCTCGGTGGTGGGCAAGTTATTGGAGGGAATCCTGAGGGACAGGATGTACATGTATTTGAAAAGGCAAGGACTGATTAGGAATAGTCAACATGGCTTTGTGCATGGGAAATCATGTCTCACAAACTTGATTAGTTATTTGAAGAATTTACAAAGAAGATTGATGAAGGCAGAGCAGTTGGTGTGATCTAAATGGACTTCAGTAAGGCATTCGACAAGGTTCCTTGGTTAGCAAGGTTAGATTAAATGGAATACAGGAAAAACTAGCCATTTGGATACAAACCTGGCTCAAAGGTAGAAGACAGAGGGTGGTGGTGGAGGGTTGTTTTTCAGACTGGAGGCCTGAGTACCACAAGGATCAGTGCTGGGTCCACTACATTTTGTAGTGGTAAAGGATTGTAGTAAATGATTTGGATGTGAACATAGGAAGTATAGTTAGTAAGTTTGCAGATGACACCAAAACTGAAGATGTAGTGGACAGTGAAGAAGGTTACTTCAGAATACAATGGGATCTTGACCAGATGGGCCAATGGACTGAGAAGTGGCAAATGGAGTTTAATTCAGATAAATGCGAGGTGCTGCATTTTGGAATGACAAATCAGAGCAGGTCTTATACTCTTAATGGTAAGGTCCTAGGGAGTGTTACTGAACAAAGAGACCTTGGAGTGTAGGTTCATAGCTCCTTGAATGTGGAGTCACAGGTAGATAGGATAGTGAAGAAGGCGGTTGATATGCTTTCCTTTGTTGGTCAGAGTATTGAATACTGGAGTTGGGAGGTCATGTTGCAGCTGTACAAGACTTAGTCAGGCCACTTTTGGAATATTGTATGCAATTCTGGTCTCCCTCCTATAGGAAGGATGTTGTGAAACTTGAAAGGGTTCAGAAAGGATTTACAAGGATGTTGCCAGGGTTGGACAGTTTGAGCTATAGGGAGAGGCTAAATAGGCTGGGGTTAATTTCCCTGGACCATCGAAGGCTGAGGGGTGACCTTATAGGGGCTTATAAAATCATGAAGGGCATGAGTAAGGTAAATATACAAAGTCTTTTCCCTGGGGTAGGGGAGTCCAAAACTAGAGGACATAGGTTTAAGGTGCGAGGGGAACAAGTAAAAAGGTACCTAAGAGGCAACATTTCCACGTAGACAGTGGTATGTGTATGGAATGAGCTGCAAGAGGAAGTGGGGAGGCTGGTACACTTACAACATTAAAAAGATGTCTGGATGGGTATATGAATAGGAAGGGTTTAGAGGGATATGGGCCAATTACTGACAAATGGGCATAGATTAATTTAGGATATCTGCTCAGCATGGATGAGTTGGACTGAAGGGTTTGTTTCCATGCTGTACATACCTATGATTCTATGACTCTAAGTGACAGAAAACACAGATCCAGATGTCATTGGGTTCCTTCATTATTCAGTGATATTTGGTTTGCTCTGTTTACAGATTTCTGCCGTGACATCTATCCCTTCAGTAAATGCTGTTTGCTCATAGATTTCAGAGTGTAAATCTTTCAGCCATAAGAGGAATTAAATATCTGATGGGATTTACTTTATAACTTTTAATCTAACATGAATAGAAATTGAATGAGTAATTTTCTTCTCACTAAGTGTTTTGTTCAAACTCAAATAGAATTTTCAGGTAGAATTTGAGCACACTCCTGCCAGCTAATTCTTCCATGGCGCCAATTTAAGTATCATTTTTATATCATAATTGAATATTCTGTCTGAAACTTATTGGGAACAATCATTGGAATGACCATCTGGATACTGAAGTAAAAATGTGTTCAATTCTCTTTGTGAGTATGACTCAAGCCAACATTATTAGACAATCCCCAAATTAATAGTAATTCAACAACAGACTTCAGTCACATTCTCTTTCCTTCCATCCAAAGGCAATGTCCTCAGGTCATGTTCAGGAATGAAATTCTTTGAGAAACATCACAGAGGACAACAGGACGCAAGTTCAAGGCTGTGAATGGGTAAGATGTCAGGAAATATTTCCTTACTGAAAGACTCAGCAACAGCCGGAATGGATTGCCAGGAAGTGAGGCCGAGGCCAGGATATTGAGAAGGGGCTCACTGCTGAAAGGGGAAGAAGGTCAGGTCAATAAGGTCACATGAGCTGAGGGCTATTCTTTGCTTGAATCTGTCTTATGTTCTTGTATGAATTTTTAAAAAGGACATTTCGACAGGGTTAACAATATTATCACAAATCTTCGACACAGAGGCAAGCACTTCCAACTGAAATTACTGCAAGATTGCTTTGCTTTGTTGATGTTTGTTTTTTGTACAGATTCCTGTGTAAAAGTCATCTATTACCTTTTGTTTTGCCTGCATTGATGTGGTCCAGAAACACAGAATCTGTTCCCACTGAAAAGAGGACAACTCAACCATCATCCTTCTCAAGTCTTCCATTACTTCTCTGTCTTCTCTTAGTTAGCCAATTCTCTATCCCTGCTAACATATTATTCCCAACATCAGGGGCTCGTGTCTTATTAAATAAGCTGAACACGTGATATCTTATCAAATGCCTTTTGTAAATCCGAATATATTGCATCGACTGGTTTCTCGTTTCTACCTTGCTTGTTACCTCCTCAAAGAATTTAATAAACTTGTCAGGCATATTTCACCTTCATGAAGCCATGCTGACCCTGTTTGATCATACTGTGTATTTCTAAATGCTCTGTTATTACCTCCTTCAAATAAAACCCTACTATTTTCCCAGTAATGGAAGAATCTGTGGGAAGAAAGCAGAGTTAGAGTTTCACATCCAGTGATGCTTCTTCAGAACAGAAGTAAACCCTGCTTTGTCTCAACAGACGCTAACAGACTCGCTGAGTTTCTCCAGCAATTTCAGAACCAGTTCATTCTTTGATTTCTTGTTCTTTGACACATTCTCTGTGGCTGTCTAGCTGGTACTGGTCCTTCCTTGATTGACCAATTCAACATCCAACCAGCTGCCAGTCCCTGAGCCTGGAGTGAACATACATTTACAGAATTATATTTGCAGATACATTTTATTTTGCTCAGAAAATGCACAATCTGCAGGCAGTCAATGCAAGCAGTCAATACATACAATATTTTGTAAATTCCACTTTGGAAATAGAACCAGTCTGACTCAAGATTGGGATACAGACAGACTCTAACTTTACACCTTTAATACATTGTCTGAGCTGAGATGTCACCTTTTGTGAGAAAACATTAAGCTATCTCGAGAATATGACTTCAAAAAAGTTCTGGGATTTTCATATTAATGAACTGAAACCTGCAACCTATTGTAAAAGGTGAAAGACTTAACAGCAATCTAGGTTTGTTCAATATATCATTTCAGTTGCATGACACTGAAAACTTTTGTGATAAGTTCTGTGTCTTATGGTCCTGCACCACAACCAGCTGATGAAGGAGCAGCGCTCTGAAAGCTAGTGCTTCCAAATAAACCTGTTGGACTACAACCTATAACCTGGTGTTGTGTGATTTTTAACTTTGTCCAACCCAGTCCAAAACTGGCTCCTCCAAATCATAGGCAACATGAGTCAATGTACATATATAGAATACAGTAGTCAGAGTCTTTTTATAAGATATCAGATGTGGTGTCTGAATATAGGTCACATGAATAAAGCATTTGTTTCTAAGATAAGTAGTCAGTACTTGAGGAGTCAGAGTCATAAAGCACAGAAACAGACCCATTGGTCCAACCAGTCCATGCTGACCAAGTCTCCAAAACTAAAATTGTCCCACATAGAATCATAGAGTTACAGAGTCATAGAGTCACAGAGTCATAGAGTCTGAAAGTCTTAGAGTCTGGGAGTCTTAGAGACTTAGAATCTGAGAGTCATAGGGTATTAGAGTCATAGAATCTTAGAATCATAGAGTATTAGAGTCATAGAGTCATAAAGTATTAGAGTCATAGGGTGTTAGAATCATTGAGTTATAGAGTCATGGAGTATTAGAGTCATAGAGTCACAGAGACATAGATTCATAGAGTTCTGGAGTCATAGAGACATAGAGCTATGGAGTTATAGAGTCATAAAATCAGAGTCTTACAATCATAGATTCATAGAGATATACAGCATGGATATAGACCCATCTGTCTAACTTGTCCACGCTGACCAGATATCCTAACCTAATCTAATCCCATTTGCCAGCACTTGGCCCAAATCTCTCTTAACCCTTGCTATTCATATACCCATCCAGATGACTTTTACATGCTGTAATTGTACCAGCCTCCACCACTTCATCTGGAAGCACATTCCATACAAGCACCACCCTCTGCATGAAGAAGTTGCCTCTTAGGTCCCTTTTAAATCTTTCCCCTTGTACCCTAAACCAATGTCATCTAGTTCTGGACTCCCCCATCTCAGGGAAAAGACCTTGTCTATGTACCCTATTCATGCCCCTCATGATTTGATAAGCATCCATAAGGTCACCCCTCAGCCTCCAATGCTCCAGGGAAAACTTGCCTGCATTTGGTCTAATCCCTCCAAACCTTTCCAATTCATGCACCTGGAGTTTGGTGGGGTGGAAGGGAAGGTCCAGGGGCCTTGTTGCATTGGGAGGGGTGGGGTTCAAGGGTGGAGATGTAAGAAGTGGTGGAGATGCACGTGAGGGCATCGGCGACCAAGCGGGAAAGATAATTGCGGTCTTTGAAGAAGGAGGCCATCTGGGATGTTCTAGGCTGGAATTGATCCTCCTCGGACCAGATATGGTGGAGGCAGAGGAATTGGGAATAAGGGATAGCATTTTTACAGGAGGCAAGGTGGCAGGAGGTGTAGTTCATGTAGCTGTGGGAGTCCATGGGTTTGTAGCAGATGTCCGTGTTGAATCGGTCGCTGGAAATGGAAATGGAGAGGTCCAGGAAGGGAAGGGAGATGTCCGAGATGGTCCAGGTGAACTTGAAGTCAGGGTGGAATGTGTTGGTGAAGTTGATAAACTGTTCAACCACCTCGTGGGAGCACAAGGTACTGCCAATACAGTCATCGATGTAGCGGAGCAACAGATGGGGGATGGTGCCAGTGGAGCTGCAGAAGATGGTTTGTTCCACATACCCAATGAAGAGGCAGGCACAGCTGGGGCCCATCAGGGTGTCCATGGCAACCCCTTTGGTCTGGAGGAAGTGGGAGGATTGGAAGGAGAATTTGTTGAGGGTGAGTACCAGTTCAGCCAGACGGACAAGGGTGTCAGTGGAAAGGTACTGTTTGGGACGGCATGAGAGGAAAAAATGGAAGACTTGGAGGCCTTCGTCATGGAGGATGGATATGTACAGGGACTGAATATCCGTGGTGAAGATGAGGCAGTGGGGGCTGGGGAATGAATAGTCATGGAGGAGGTGGAGGGTGTTGGTTGTGTCCCAAATGTAGGTGGGGAGACCCTGGACCATGGGGGATAGGACTGTGTTAAGGGATGCAGAGGTAAGCTTGGTGGGGCAGGAGCAGGCTGAGAAAATGGGTTGACCGGGGCAGTCAGGTTTGTGAGTTTTGATTCTGTTCCTTCGATGCTGCCTGACCTGCTGTGCTTTTCCAGCACCACATTCTCGACTTTGATTGCCAGCATCTGCAGTCCTCACTTTCTCCTATCCATGCACCTATCCAAATGGCTTTTAAATATTGTAACTGTACCTCATTTACCACTTCTTCTGGCAGTTCATTCCACATACAAACCAGCCTGTGTGTGAAAAAGGTGCCCCTCGGCTCCCTTTTAAATCTTTCTTCTCTGACCTTAATCTTATGTCTTCCCCCATCCTTGGGAAAAGACCTTTGCTGTTCAGCGTATCTCAACTACAGAACTCATTATTTGTATATAAGCTATAGTAATCAATAACTTGCTAATACCAGCATTTAACCCACAATCTCTACCACTTGGAAAGATAAGGGCAGCATATGGATTGGATCACCACCACCACCAAGTTCCCCTCCAAGTTATTCACCGTCCCACCTGAACATAAATCAGCTGTTCCTCCCTGGACCTCCCTCCATCCATCTCAAATGTCACCTCACTTGTATCTACACCAGATACACAGGAGATATTCGAGAAAGCAGCTTCATCATCTTCTCAAAGGCAAGTAGAATGGGCAGTAAGTGCTGGGCCAGGCAGCGAAGCCCCTAATCCATGAAAGTTCATCAGAGAGTTAAAGTGAAGACTCGGAATGGCAAGGGAGTCGGTGGAGGAGAGGTGACACCAAACGGCAGTAAGTTACGTTCCAGCAGCGATGGGGCAGCGAATGCGCTCAGGCCTGACCACCAGGCCCATGCTTTAATATGAAGGACTTTAATGCTGAACACTTGTTCTTTATTCCTTTATTTTTCTGCTTTTATATTCTATGTTTTGGTTTATTTTCTGTGTTTTAAGATGCTGCCAGAGAGTGGTGACACTATACAACACTTTTCACCATGCTTTGTAACAAATACATGTGACAATAAGTAAATAAATCAAATTAAAGGCATACTTGCCTTCATCGAGGGCATTAAGTATAAAAGTTGGCAAGTCATGTTGTAACCGTGTAAATCCTCGGCCACATTTGGAGCATCGTGTGTAGTTCTGGTCACCACACTCTATGAAGGATGTGGAAGTTTTGCACAGGGCGCAAAAGAGGTTTAACAGGATGTTACCTGGATTGGAGTGCATGAAATATAAGGAGAGGTTAGACAAACTTGGATTGTTTCTGCTTGATTGTCAGAGGCTGAGGGGTGACATGATAGAAATATATAAAACTATGACAGGCATGGATAGGGTGGAGAGTGGAGGTCTCTTTCCCAGGGTGAAAATATCAAATACTCAAGGGCATAGGTTTAAAATGAGAGGGGAAAGTTTAAAGGAGATATGTGAGGTAGGTTTTTTTACACTGAGGCATGTTTCCGTGCTACATCTCAATGACTCTATGGTAGAAGTACATACAGTAGCAATGTTTAAGAGACTTTCAGACAGACACATGAACAGCCAGTGAATAGAGGGATATAGACTATGCATAGATAATGTAGATAGCTGACAGCTTTTCCCCATAGCAGGGGAGTTCAGAACTAGAGGGCATAGGTTTAAGGCGCAAGAGGACAGATACACAAGGGTTGAGAGGGGCAATTTTGTTTCTCACAGAGGGTAGTGAGTGTCTGCAACAAGCTGCCAGAAGTAGTGGTGGAAGCGAGTACAATTTCATCATTTAAGTAACATTTAGGCAGGTGCAAGGATGGATAGGCATGGAGGGACCAAACACAGCAAACTAGGCTCATTAAAATTGTGAAACCTGGACAGCATGGGCAATTTGGGCCAAAGGGCCTGTTTCTGTGCTGTAGGCCTCCATGGCTCTATGTTCAGGCAGATGGGATGACTTTAGAATGGCATCAGAGTCAGCACAGGCATAATGGGCCGAAGGGCCTGTTCCTATGCTGTACTGTTCTGTGTTCTATATTTTGTGTACTTGGGGAATGAGCCACATTTTTAAAAAAACATTATCCAGTGGCTCTTGCTTTCTGGTTCTTGGCCGAAAACAGTATTGGGCCTTGCTGCAAATCCCATTACACATCCCAACAATCACTCCAGCCGCACACGTCGGGAGTGGGGGCGAGGCGGCTGCTTTACCAACAGCCAGGGTGAGTACTTCAGGGAAACAGAGGCTGCCAAAAAGAAACAAATACAAACTTTAAAAAAGAAAGAGAATGTATTAGCTAGGAATGGCATTATATACGGTTTCTAAATTTACCATCGAGTGAATTTAGAGAGATTGGACAAAGATCCAACAGCTATGATGTAAAAATCTGATTCATTTTATTTCCATCGTTTCAAACCAGACCACAGCTATAAAATGTTCTGGCTGGTGCTATTACAGGCCAAAAGTAATAAGAGAACTACAGAGCTGGACAGAAGTTTCATTTTAATGGCTAAATGCAAAGTTACAATTTCTGTACACTTGCTTTGAAAATGGAGGCCACTTTGTGTAAAATCAGTGAGGTTTTTCTCCCCCTTTTCCTTACTTGAACATTTTAAACAATTCAAAAAAAAAAGAAATGTGCAAAGAACTCAGTCTGTTATAAGCAATTGAAATGGTTGGTAGAATAAAGTCAAAACCCCTCACTCATGAAATCATAAAGTCATTACCACAATCCTACACAGTTTTTAATAAGATTCTAAGCTGAAAGTCAAAGGTCGAATGTCCAAAACAGTGCCCTGGTTGAACAGATTAAGTTTAGAACACTGCCTATTGTGTTTATATGAGATTACAAACACTTCACCTGCCACCAATGCTGCCAAGCTTGCTATTTTCTAAAAATGTCAGGTTTAATTAGGAGTCCAGTTGAAGTGGCTCTTTGAAATTGCTGTCTGGGAAGTTCTATAAGGTGAAAGCACGGCTGAGACAGATAGCTATTGAAGCGGTGACTAAACCATACCTGGAATAAATCTTCACAATTTTCTTTGCAGCTGTTTGAAACATGCCTTGTCATTTCTCATTAGGAGTGACAGCTCCTTCAAGTGTGAGCAGTGTTACTGATCAGCTGGATTAACAGTCAAATAAAAGTTTAAAAAAAACTGTGGATGTTGGCAATCTGTAAAAAAAAAGTGCTGGAGAAACTCAGCAGCTCTGGCAGAATTATGGAGAGACACAGAGTTAATGTTTCAAATCCAAAGACTTTTTCAGAAGTGAAAGAAGCTAGAAAATAGAGCAGCTAGCTGGATAAACAGGTTGCTTATTCTCCTGTATCAACATTTTTAAAACATTTTCTTTATTTACTTGAGGATAGATGTCACTGCCCATCCCTAGTTGCTCCTTGAGAAGGTGGGGGCGAGCTGCCTTCTTGAACTGCTGCAGTTCATGGGCTGTAGGTAGACCCACAATATCTCTCAGGGAGGGAGTTCCAGGATTTTGACCCAGTGACACTGAAGGAACGGTGCTACATTTCCAATTCGGGATGGTGTAATAATGTGGAGAATTCAGATCAGCCAGGATGGCAACTGAATGGTGGAACAAGCTCAAAGGGTCGAATGGCCTAATCTGGTTCCTTACTTGATTATAGTTCTGAAACACAGTTTATAAAATGTTTTTAAAAGTTTCAAAATTGTTACTAAGTTACAAGGTTACAAGGTGGCATCATGGTAATGTCACTGGATTGGAATCCAGAATCTCAGGCTGATGGTCTGGGCACATCAGTTGAATGATGAAATAAAATTCAATAAAATATGGAATTAAAACATTAGTTTCCTGACCATGTAACCATTATGGGTTGTTATAAAAGCCTATCTTGTTCAGTAATGAAGGAACAGCTATCATTCCAAATAAGAATAGCATGTAGCCAGAATCCATTACCAATTCCTAATTTCCCCATGAGGAGGCGCTAGTGAGCCTCCTGCTTGAATGGGCTAATGGTTTACTGGGCCATTTACAGGATGAGTTACATGTTCCTGTGGGTTTGGTGTTATTGAGTATGTCGAACTGGCTAAAGGCACGTTTCTATCACCAAAGGACATTAATAAAGCACATGTACTTTTATGTCAATCCAATCATCTTGCCCTTCTACACCCTCACCTCTTGATCATTTGCTCTTAGTTTGTCTGTGTAATGTGCCAAAATGCCTTGGGGATGTTTGAACCCAGGAATACGACAGTTACTGCTGTAAAAATTGAGTGGGGCTTTGCCTCTAGTGATGGCCATGCACTGTGAAAGTACACTTTGTGTTTCTCAGGAGGCCTGGTTTGGAATTCCAGGCTAGAAATGTCAAGGAATGCATGTGGAAATGGCAAAACAAAATGTTACAAAAATATGAATGAGAAACTTGGAAGTATCTGCACACAGCAGTCTTTCTTAGTGTCTTCTAGTTACGTGAAGAGTGTGGTCATAAATGGATTGTTAATCAGATTATAAAGCTGCTCACTGTGAAATCTGAGCATGCCCCTCATCAGTATATTTTCTTACATTTCTTATGAAAATGCACAAATTGATAACGGGTAACACAACATATCTAACATTTAAAATGCCAAGGCGCTGGCTACTGCTGCTTCCTTACTTTGGCTAACATTTGTACATGATATTCTTACTCATATGTTACTTGCAAATTACCAAGTTACAAGCTTAGGTTTTATATCATATTAGGACCCAACAATTGTTCATTTCATCTTCAGTTTTCTTTGAATATGTGAAATACTGAGAGATGTTGAGGTCAAAAGGCAGTATCATAATGCTAATTGAAAGGTGAAGTACTGTCCTTCAGCTTATATGAAGTTTAGTCATAAAGATGTACAACATGGAAACAAACCCTTTGGTCCAATTCATCCATGCCGACTAGATATCCTAACCTAATCTAGTTCCATTTGCTAGCACTTGGCCCATATCCCTCTAAAACGTTCCTACTCACATACCCATCCAGATGCCTTTTAAATGTTGTAATTGTACCAGCCTCCACCACTCCTGGCAGCTCATTCCATACATGCTTCTTTGATAAGAGAGAGGTGACCAAATTCAGGGATGTATTTGGGGCAGGTGTTGTATAATGTTGTATTGTGGTGGAAAATAAAAATGACAGTTAATTGGAAGTTCAAGATGAGGCTTTTGGATTCTCAAATTTTTTAACATAACAAGAATCTACTTCACTTTCGGTTCATTATCCAAGAGAGGTTCAGGCTGCTGCAGCTGCTAGTGAAGCAGTTCATCCTTTTATTGTGAAGAGTTACACTGACAATTCCTCGATGTAGGAACTTGCAAAGTGAAAGGTAAGGCATGATGGTCTTTTCTCTGAAGCAAACACTGAGCTTTTAAAGTGGGAGATAAGAGTAACTAAGATTTCACAGTCTCTCTTCCTGCATTTCCCTCTGCTTGTTCTCTAAGGTAATATTTTAGAAGAGACTTTTTTAAAAATTCTGATTCAATTCTTGTGAAATTGAACCCAGATAGAAAATCAATTCATATGAATTTTGAACATTAGTTTTCCACATCCTCTTAGGAAATACATAACTACAGAGTTAACAATCCGAGCACAAAACAGTCCATCTGTCTGCAAAGGGAACAGAAAATTCCCTGTCAAAACATCATCTTGAATTCAGAGTCTTGCATTCTCATTCTCTGCTTTCAGAATGAAAACAATGTTAAATGGTTTATTTGGGGAAAGAACCTTCCCTGTCCTAACCCTGTCCTAACTATTGCAAATGCTAAGTGTTCTTTTCTTGATACTCATCCTATAAACCAGCTCTCCATATCCTAGTGACATGTGAAGACCTGGTAATCCATTTCAGTAGAAACCATGTCACCTGTAAACAAGACAAACATGTTTTTTTACAATGAATCTGAAGATACATCTTAATAACATGACCTTATTCTACTCATTCTTGTTTCTACTCAACTTACACTCTGGGTGCATGGATGGTTATACAATGTTCTCTTGGATTGGCATTGCTGATTATTCCCATGAGCAAGGTGTCCTCTTCGATTACGTGCTTATCTTTATTTCCCAATATGGACATATACAATAGTGTGAGGAGAGGCTATCACACTAGAGGTCATCATTGTGCATACCAGATAGGGTGACTAATAATTGCTCTGTACTTTTCAGATTCTGTACCATTGACAGTGAAGATGAAAAGATCATTGCCAACGGTTCTGCAATTTCCTCTCTTGCTTCCCACATAATCCTAGAATATATCCCGTCAGGCCCGGGGGACTTGTCTATCCTCAAGTTGTTCAAAATGTCCAACACATCTTCCTTCCTAACAGGTATCTCTTCTAGCTTATCAGTCCGTTTCACACTCTCCTCTTCAACAATACGGTCCCTCTCGTTCGTAAATACTGAAGAGAAGTACTTGTTCAAGACCTCTCCTATCTCTTCCGACTCAATACACAGTCTCCCACCACTGTCCTTGATCGGACCTACCCTCGTTCTCGTCATTCTCAGGTTTCTCACATACGCATAGAATGCCTTGGGGTTATCCTTGATCCTATCCGCCAGGGATTTTTCATGCCCTCTTTTAGCTCTCCTAATCCCTTTCTTCAGGTCCCTTCTGGCTATCCTGTATCCCTCCACTGCTCTGTCTGAACCTTGTTTCCTCAACCTTATGTAAGCCTCCTTCTTCCTCTTTACTAGACATTCAACCTCCCTCGTCAACCAAGGCTCCCTCACACGACCATTTCTTTCCTGCCTGATCGGTACATACATATCAAGGACACGTCGTATCTGCTCCTTGAAAAAGTTCCACATTTCCACCACATCCTTCCCTGACAGCCTATGCTCCCAAAGTATGGTCCTCAAATCCTGTCTTACAGCATCGTAATTTCCCTTCCCCCAATTGTAAAAACTTCCTTGTTGTGCGCACCTATCTCTCTCCATAACCAAGGTGAAAGTCACAGAATTGTGGTCGCCATCACCAAAATGTTCACCCACGAACAAGCCCACCACTTGTCCCGGTTCATTACCGAGTACCAAATCCAATATGGCCTCCCCTCTGGTTGGACAATCTACATACTGCGTTAGAAAAGCTTCCTGGACACACTGCACAAACACCGCCCCATCCAATCTACTTGATCTAAAGAGCTTCCAATCAATATTTGGGAAGTTGAAGTCGCCCATGACTACGACCCTGTGGCTTCTGCACCTTTCCAAAATCTGTTTCCCAATCTGTTTCTCCACATCTCTGCTGCTATTGGGGGGCCTATAATAAACACCCAACAAGGTGACTGCACCTTTCCTATTTCTGACTTCAGCCCATACTACCTCCAGAGGCAGATCCCCCTCAAACTTCCTTTCTGCAGCCGTTATACCATTTCTAATTAGCAATGCCACCCCCCCCTCCTTTTTTACCACCCTCCCTAATCTTACTGAAACATCTGTAACCAGGAACCTCCAACAGCCATTCCTGTCCCTCATCTATCCATGTTTCTGTGATGGCCACAACATCGTAGTCCCAGGTACCGATCCACGCCTTAAGTTCACCCACCTTATTTCTGATACTCCTTGCGTTGAAGTATACAGACTTGAGCCCATCTCTGTGTCCGCAAGTATTCCCTGTCAGTGCTACCTTCTCCACAGCCTCCCTACATTCTTGGACATCCTGAAAAACAGCTAACCTACTTGCTGGACTACAAGTCCGGATCCCATCCCCCTGCCAAATTAGTAATACAATTTGTCAAAGCTGTTCGTCTTGCTGTCATCAAAACATTCACAAGAAGATTAATGTAAAGAGAAACAACATTGTATATGAAATGAAAAGAGAGTGCTGATTAGTTGGCAAATATACTCTGATTGGCAGAGCCCATGGAGAATGCATCAGGTCGATGAGTGAGAATTAACTGCCAACATACCGTGATCTTATCTGCATCCTCATGGTATTTCTCCTAAGGCAGGCTAATAAACATTTCAGTGAGTCAGCATCGATTGTAAAACATTAGACCGGTTTACTTTGCACAAATTACAGTTTTGGAGGAGAAGATCATTTTCAATGAACTGTATTCCAATTCCTGTTTCTTCTCAGAATACAGAAAATAAATATATCTGGTGATCAACTCAGTTAAGGGTAAAATGCTCATTAAAATTATGGAAGCTCATACTAGTATGTTCATTCTTATCATTGGTTGTGATAGAAATATTACCAACATTAATTAATTTATCTCTCATTGGATCAAATTGGATCAATATTAATGGTAGTTTTGAATTGGTTCTCCCATTTGAACAATTTTTTTTATTCATCTGTGGGGCTTGGGCATCACTGGCTGATAGGCCGGAGGGGAAAGGAAAGGTGGATAGGTGGAAAGGAAAATTGACAGGTGGGACAGGTCATGAGGATAGTGCTGAGCTGGAAGGTTGGACCTGGGGTAAGGTGGGGGAAGGGGAAATAAGGAAACTGATGAAGTCCACATTGATGCCCTGGGGTTGAAGCGTTCTGAGGTGGAAGATGAGGCATTCTTCCTCCAGGTGTCAGGTGGTGAGGGAGTGGTGGTGGAGGAGGCCCAGGACCTGCGTGTCCTCGGCAGAGTGGGAGGGGGAGTTGAAATGTTCGGCTACGGGGTGGTGTGGTTGATTGGTGCAGATGTCCCAGAGATGTTTTCTAAAGCGCTCTGCAATTAGGCATCCAGTCTCGCCAATGTAGATGAGACCACATTGGGAGTAACGGATACAGTAAATGACGTGTGGACATGCAGGTGAAACTTTGATGGATGCGGAAGGTTCCTTTGGGGCCTTAGACAGCTGTGAGGGGGGAGATGTGGATGCAGGTTTTGCAATTCCTGCAGTCCAACATCTGCAATGCTCACTTTCGCCTCTTATTGGTGATGGTGATTGCCTGGCATTTGTGTGGTGCGAATGTTACTTGCCACTTGTCAGCCCAAGCCTGGATATTGTCCAGACCCTTGCTGCATTTGAGCATGGGCTGTTTCAGTATCTTAGAAGTCCTGAATGATGCTGAACACTATGCAATCATCAGCAAACATCCCCACTCCTGACTTTATGACAGAGGGAAGGTCGTTGATGAAGCAGCTGAAGATGGCTGGGCCCAGGATACTACCCTGAGGAATTCCTGCAGAGATGTCCTGGAGCTGAGATGACTGACCTCCAACAACCACAAACATCTTCCTCTGTGTCAGGTATGACTCTAACCAGAGGAGTGATTGTCCCATGATACCATTGATTCCGCTTTTGCCAAGGCTCCTTGATGCCACACTCGGTTGAATGCAGCCTTGATGTCAAGGGCTGACACTCTCCCCTCCCCTTTGGAATTCAGTTGTTTTGTCCATGTTTGAACCAAGGCTGTAATGAGGTCAGGAGCTGGGTGAACCTGGCAGAACCCAAACTGGGTGTCGCTGAGCAGGTTATTGCTGAGAAGGTGCTGCTTGATAGCACTGTTGATGACACCTTCCATCACTTTACTGATGATTAAGAGTAGACTGATTGGGCAGTGATTGGTCAGGTTGAATTTGACAGGCTTTTTGTATATGGGACATACCTGAGCAATTTTCCACGTTGTTGGGTAGATGCCAGTGTTGTAACTGTACTGGAAAAGCTTAGCTAGGGAGCAGCTCTGGAGCACACATCTTCGGTACTATTATTGGAATGTTGTTAGGGCCCATTGTCTTTGCAGTATCCAGTGCCTCCAGCTGTTTCTTGATATCACATGGAGTGAATCAAATTGGCTGCTGTAATGCTGGAGTCGATGCCCTCCTACACTCTCCATTGAAGCAGGGTTGATCCCCTGGCGTGATGGTAATGGTTGAGTGGGGGATGTGCCAGGCCATGAGGTTACAGATTGTGCTGGAGTATAATTCTGCTGCTGCTGATAGCCCACAGCATCTCATGGATGCCCAGTCTTGAGTTGCTCGACTTGTTTAAAGTCTGTCCCATTTAACACGGCGATAGTGCCACACAACACGATGAAGGGTTTTCTTAATGTGAAGGTGGGACTTTGTCTCCACAAGGATAGTGCGGTGGTCACTCTTACTGATACTGTCATGGACAGATACTTCTGCAGCTGGCAGATTAGTAAGGATGAGGTCGAGTATGTTTTTCCCTCTTGTTGGTTCTCTCACCACCTGCTGCTGCCGCCCCAGTCTAGCAGCTGTGTCCTTTAGGACCTTGACCAGCTCAATCAGTAATGCTGCTGCTGAGCTACTCTTAGTGGTGGGCATTGGAATCCCCCACCCAGAGTATATTTTGCATCCGTGCCACTCTCAGTGCTTCCTCCAAGTGTTGCTCAACATGGAGGAGTACTGATTCATCAGCAGAAGAAAGACATTACATGGTGACCAACAAGAGTTTTCATTGCCCATGTTTAACCTGAAGCCATGGGACTTCATGGGGTCCGGAGTTGATGTCAAGGACTACCTGGGCAACTCCCTATTGACTGTATCCCACTGCGCCACCACCTCTGCTCGGTCTGTCCTGCCGGTGGGACAGGACATATCCAGGAATGGTAATGGTGATGTCTGAGGTGTTATCTGTAAGGTATGATTCCGTAGGAATGACTATGTCAGGCTGTTGCTTGACTAGGCTGTGACACAGCTCTCCCAATTTCAGCACAAGTCCCCAAATATTGGTGAGGAGGACTTTGCATGATTCCAACATGTATAACATAATGCCTCCATTAAATGTTGCATATTAAATGCTGCAACTAAATAACTGCTGCTGACACTCAGAAAGAAAAGTGTTTGAAACTTCTCCTTTTCACGAATGACTGCTGGGAGAAATTCTGGTGACTGTTTGTAACGTTAAATTGAAATATAAAGCTAGGCACAAAACAGTAGCCATCCCTGTTAACCAGGCAGAGGACAGGTTTAATTTCTTTTCATTTCCTGGTCTTGATCTTTTCTTCTAGCATTAACAAAGATTATTTTTTGCGACGTGAGAATGATTTGGAGCCATAAGCATAAAGCAGCTCCATGCTGTGTTTCTGATGCTGTACAGCACCTTTCAGATACACAATAAAATGATAAAATGAATACTGGGGAGCACAGTCACATTCAAACTGTTGTGTGATGTTTACAAATTTCATATTAAATCACAACAGTTCTGTACACAAAGGAAACTACACAGTTCCAATTGAACAAAGTGTCCTTAAACCAGAGTGCAGCTACCTGATCCATTTTAATATTGAAATCTAAGAGTTGGCTCTAATGCAATTACACTAAATCCCATCTAATCTCCTTGCCAATCATAGTGAAACTTCACCTTTCAGTACTCAGCTGTTAATTGTTAAACATTTGCACTGTACATCCAGCCAGATGATGACAGAGGCACTACAGATATCAATGTCAATAGCTTTTATGAGTAAGGGGTGGGTGATAAGCATTACAGGAAAGTGCTAAAGGATTATTTTAACAGAAATTACATGAAACAGCTTTAAGACACTGAATCATTCCTGAAAAATGATATGCTATTGATGAGCATAATAACAGGGTTTGAAAGAACTTAGACAAGGAGAAAAAGGCCGTGAGCAAAATATTTCAGATATTGGAAACTGATAAACAAAGAAAGAAACTAATGAAAGCACTCTGAAGTTTGGGAGAATGACTGCCCTGAGCTGAAACTCACTGACCTTCGAAACCTTGGCACCTTTTCCTGGATATTCTGGTAGATCATGTGATATCACTTTTGAGTAACAATTTTTTAGGATCTACTTTAAAATTACTTTGCACTTGTGTTTCATTAGGCGAGTAAATAGGATAATATTCCATATGAAAATAATATGGCCTTTCTTATTCACTCATGGGATGTGGGTGTTGCTGGCTGGTCCAACATTTATTGCCCATCATTAATTGCCCAGAGGGCAGCTCAGAATCAACCAATTTACTGTGGATCCAAATTCAGATGTAGGCCACATGTGTATCGAGCATTGATGACATATTTCCCTCCTTAAATGTCATGTGAACCAGATGGGTTTTTACAACAGTCCCAAAAAAACAGGGTGGCATAGTGGCTCAGTGGTTAGGGCTGCAGCTTCACAGCGGCATGGATCTGGGTTCGATTCCAGCCTCGGGCAACTGTCTATGTGGAGTTTCCCTCTGGGTGCTTCAGTCTCCTCCTACAGTCCAAAGATGCACAGGTTAGTTGGATTGGCCATGCCACATTGCCTATAGTGTGCAAGTTAGGTAGATTAGCCATGGGAAATGCAGGGTTCTTGGGTAAGGGTGTGAATCTTGGTGAACTGGTCTTTGGAATGTCAGTGTGGGCTGAATGGCCTTTCTTCAGACTGCAGGGATTCTATGATTTACTAAGTTCAAATTTCGCCATCTGATATGGTTGGAATTGAACATACATCTCCAGAATGTTTGGTCGCGTTCTAGATCCAGTTGCAATTTTCACCTTGTCTTTGCCACTTATTACATTCATATACATTTCTACAATCACTCCTAGATCCTTTCATCATTCATTCATTTTCCAGGACTGCGTAGTTTGAGCTTTTCAGACATTTCCTCAGGAACGCATTGCTTGTGATGATTCAATCCCATTTCTCTCTGATCACTTCCCAAGGCATTTTATTACTATTGAAGTGTTGTGATTGCAGAGTCTTCCAAATCTCCAACACTGGCCCAGGGCTTTTTGCTTTGCCTGAACTGAGCCAGTTGGGTGGATGGTCAGTTCTGTGGGAACAAGGGATGCCATCCTGGCCATGAGAGTCACATGACCCCAAGGGCTGCTGACCCAAAGAGTTGGCATTTCTGTCAACTCAGCAACCCCACCCATTGTGAAGAGAATACAAAATGGTCTTTGACTGGGGAGGACTAAATGCTGAAGTTAGGCACCAGAAGATGGAAAATGAAAGTAAATGACAGTGGGCATGTGACATTCTGCAATGCTGTTACAACACCTATTGCAGGCCAAAGTAGTAAGTGAAAATTTGGGAATAATTGATGAAGTATCAGAATGAGAAATTGTCCATTCCTGGTCTCTATGGATAAACACAAAGAAACTGTGGTAGTGGGTACAAGTCAATTTCTTTGAAATGGAGAAGAAAGAGGATTTTGTTTTGGTCAATAATTATAACAAATGGCTAAATGTTGAATCAATGTGCAATAATACAAGTACCAAAACTATTGTGGTCTTCAAGATGTTGGTTTGCAACTTATGGGTTGCTACAGGTTTTGATGTCAGACGATGACCAATTTACGTCAGAAGATTCTGAAGTATTTCTGAGTAAGAACGAAGTTAGATACATGCTAATCCCAATGGATCAGCCAGCATTGAAAAGTACTACAGAAGGAAGTGGACAGATTGTGAACAGGCCTTTTCAGAAAAACTTGCTGAACATCAAGCTTGGTATCAGATTCGAACCGGGCACGGTTGGCATTTATTGTCGATCCATAACTGTTCCAGAACTGAGTGGCTTGCTCAGCCATTTCAGCAATCAACCAGCTTACTAGGAGTCAGGAGTCACATGTAGGCCACATCAGGGGAGGAGGACAGAGGATATTAGTGAAACAAATTGGTTTTCACAATGAATTACAATGGTTGGCATTAGCCGAACTTTTCATTTCATAATTTTTCCTGAGTTCAAATTTCACTATCTGCTAGAATGGGATTTAAACCCATATCCCCAGAACATTAGACTGAAACTCGGGATTACTAGCTCAGAGACATTATCACAGCATGACCACCTCTGCTTCAGATATTGTTTTTTACTTTTTTTTATATTCATTTTTACGGGATGTGGATATTGCTGGCTGGGCCAGCATTATTTGCCCGTCCCTAGTTGCCCCTTGAGAAGGTGGGGGTGAGCTGCCTTCCTGAATCACTGCAGTCCATGTGCTGTAGGTAGACCCACAATGCCCTTAGGGAAGGAATTCCAGGATTTTGACGCAGTGACACTGAAGGAACGGTGACATATTTCCAAGTCAGGATGGGGAGGGGATCAGGGGGGTGGTTGCACGGAATGGTGTTCCTGTGTACCTGCTGCCCTTGTCCTTCTAGATGGAAGTGATCGTGGGTTTGGAAGGTACTGTCGGAGGATCTTTGGTGAGCTTCTGCAGTGCATCTTGTAGATGATACACACTGCTGCTACTAGACGTTAATGGTGGATGCTTGTGGATGTGGTGCCAATCCAGGGGTCTGCTTTGTCCTGGATGGTGTTGAGCTTCTTGAGTGTTGTTGAGGCTGCCCCCATCCAGGCAAGTGGGGAGTATTCCATCACGCTCCTGACTTGTGCCTTGCAGATGGTGGATAGACTACAAGTGTCAGGAGGTGAGTTACTTATTGCAGTATTCCCAGCCTCTGACCTGCTCTTGTAGCCACTGTGTTTACATGGTGAGTCCAGTTGAGCTTCTATCAATGATAACCCCCAGGATGTTGGTAGTAGGGAATTCAGTGATGGTAACACCATTGAATGTCAAGGGATTGTGGTTAGTTTGTCTCTTATTGATTATGGTAATAGGCTGGCATTTGTGTGGCACAAATTTTACTTGCCATTCATCAGTCCAAGCTAAAAATGTGTTGCTGGAAAAGCGTAGCAGGTCAGGCAGCATCCAAGGAGCAGGAGAATCGATGTTTCGGGCATGAGCCCTTCTTCAGGAATGAGGAAAGTGTGTCCAGCAGGCTAAGGTAAAAGATAGGGAGGAGGGACTTGGGGGAGGGGCGTTGGAAATGCGATAGGTGGAAGGAGGTCAAGGTGAGGGTGATAGGCCAGAGTGGGGTTGGGGGCGGAGAGGTCAGGAAGAAGATTGCAGGTTAGGAAGGTGGTGCTGAGTTTGAGGGATTTGACTGAGACAAGGTGGGGGGAGGGGAAATGAGGAAACTGGAGAAATCTGAGTTCATCCCTTGTGGTTGGAGGGTTCCTAGGCGGAAGATGAGGCGCTCTTCCTCCAACCGTCATGTTGCTATGGTCTGGCGATGGAGGAGACCAAGGACCTGCATGTCCTTGGTGGAGTGGGAGGGGGAGTTGAAGTATTGAGCCACAGGGTGGTTGGGTTGGTTGGTCCGGGTGTCCCAGAGGTGTTCTCTGAAACGTTCCGCAAGTAGGCAGTCTGTCTCCCCAATATAGAGGAGGCCACATTGGGTGCAGCGGATGCAATAAGTGATGTGTGTGGAGGTGCAGGTGAATTTGTGGCGGTATCGAAGTATCCCTTGGAGCCTTGGTGGGAAGAAAGGGGGGAGGTGTGGGCGCAAGTTTTGCATTTCTTGCGGTTGCAGGGGAAGGTGCCGGGAGTGGAGGTTGGGTTGGTGGGGGTATGGACCTGACCAGGGAGTCATGGAGGGAGTGGTCTTTTCAGAACGCTGATAGGGGAGGGGAGGGAAATATATCCTTGGTGGTGGGGTCCGTTTGGAGGTGGCGGAAATGACGACGGATGATACGATGTATATGGAGGTTGTTGGGATGGTAGGTAAGGACCAGTGGGGTTCTGTCCTGGTGGCGATTGGAGGGGTGGGGTTCAAGGGCGGAGGAGCGGGAAGTGGAGGAGATGCGGTGGAGAGCATCGTGACTACGTCTGAGGGGAAATTGCAGTCTTTGAAGAAGGAGGCCATCTGGGTTGTACGATATTGGAACAGGTCCTCCTGGGAGCAGATGTGGAGGAGACGAAGGAATTGGGAATATGGGATGGTGTTTTTACAGGGGGCAGGGTGGGAGGAGGCATAGTCTAGGTAACTGTGGGAGTCAGTCGGTTTATAGTAAATGTCCGTGTTGATTTGGTCGCCCGAGATAGAAATGGAAAGGTCTAGGAAGGGGAGGGAGGAGTCTGAGATGGTCCAGGTGAATTTGAGGTCGGGGTGGAAGGTGTTGGTAAAGTGGATGAACTGTTCAACCCCCTCATGGGAGCATGAGGCAGCGCCGATACAGTCATCGATGTAGCGGAGGAAAAGGTGGGGGGTGGTGCCAGTGTAGCTGTGAAGATGGACTGTTCCACATATCAGACGAAGAGGCAGTTATAGCTGGGGCCCATGCGAGTGCCCATGGCTACTCTTTTTGTTTGGAGGAAGTGGGAGAATTGGAAAGAGAAGTTGTTCAGGGTGAGGACCAGTTCAGTCAGTCGAAGGAGGGTGTCAGTGGAAGGGTACTGGTTGGGTCGGCGGGAAAGGAAAAAGCGGAGGGCTTTGAGGCCTTTGTGATGGGGGATGGAGGTGTATAGGGACTGGATGTCCATGGTGAAGATAAGGCGTTGGGGGCCGGGGAAGCGAAAATCATGGAGGAGGTTGAGGGCGTGGGTGGTGTCAATAGACAATAGACAATAGACAATAGATGCAGGAGTAGGCCATTCTGCCCTTCGAGCCTGCACCGCCATTCAATATGATCATGGCTGATCATTCCTAATCAGTATCCTGTTCCAGCCTTATCTCCATACCCCTTGACTCCACTATCTTTAAGAGCTCTATCCAATTCTTTCTTAAATGAATCCAGAGACTGGGCCTCCACTGCCCTCTGGGGCAGAGCATTCCACACAGCCACCACTCTCTGGGTGAAGTAGTTTCTCCTCATCTCTGTCCTAAATGGTCTACCCCGTATTTTTAAGTTGTGTCCTCTGGTTCGGCACTCCCCCATCAACGGAAATATGTTCCCTCCTGCCAGAGTGTCCAGTCCTTTCATAATCCTATACGTTTCAATCAGATCCCCTCTCAGTCTTCTAAACTCAAGGGTATACAAGCCCAATCGCTTCAGTCTTTCCGTGTAAGGCAATCCTGCCATTCCAGGAATTGACCTCGTGAACCTACGCTGCACTCCCTCAATAGCCAGAATGTCTTTCCTCAAATTTGGAGACCAGAACTGTACACAGTACTCCAGGTGTGGTCTCACCAGGGCCCTGTACAGCTGCAGAAGCACCTCTTTGCTTCTATACTCAATCCCTCTTGTTATGAAGGCCAGCATGCTATTAGCCTTCTTCACGACCTGCTGTACCTGCATGCTTGCCTTCATTGTCCTGAACGTAGGTGGGGAGTTCTTGGACTAAGGGGGACAGGACCGTATCGAGGTATGCAGAGATGAGTTCGGTGGGGCAGGAGCAGGCTGAGACAATGGGTCGGCCGGGGCAGTCAGGTTTGTGGATTTTGGGCAGGAGGTAGAAATGGGCGGTGCGGGGTTGTGGGACTATGAGGTTGGAGGCGGTGGATGGGAGATCCCCTGAGGAGATGAGGTTATGGATGGTCTGGGAGATGATGGTTTGCTGGTGGGAGGTGGGGTCATGGTCAAGGGGGCAGTAGGAGGAGGTGTCCGCGAGCTGGCGTTTAGCCTCAGCGGTGTAAAGGTCGGTGCCTCTGCGGTGTAAAGGTTTTATTCGTCAGTCCAAGCCTGATATTGTTCAGATCTTGTAATTGAACATGGATTGTTTCATTATCTGAGGAGCCACGAATGGTGCTGAAAATTATGCAATCATTGGTGAACATCCCCACTTCAGATCTTATGACGGTGGGGAAGGTCATTGATGAAGCAGCTGAAGATGGTTGGGCCTAGGGCACCACCCTGAGGGACTCCTACAGAGATGTCCTGGAGCTGAGATGACTGACCTCCAACAACCACAACTAGCTTCCCATGTTGATGTTGATTTGGTGAGGTTGCATTCTGGCAATCTTTGTACCTGTACTGTTTTACATTTTAATGGAAAAGTTGTGTTTTTTTAAAATGTGGAGTGTGTATATTATAATACAAGATCAGAATATTTTGTGACATTATTCTTGTTCTGCCATCTCTATTGGAGAAGTGTAAATAAAGTTAAAACAATGATGGCTGCTTGCTGTGTGTCTTCATGGTAGCCTGACTTGGTACAATACACATCCCAGATTTTAAGGCTCTAATTGTTATTATATTATACAATTGTTATTATATTAACAGCTTTTTTGTTAAATTCTCATTTATGTTGCTGTAAAGAACCACAAAATAAAATATCTTCCAAGTCTTCCAGAAATGTTTCTTCAGAAGCAGTTTCCTGAATAAACACTAATAATGTGTTGGCTCCCGTTAACAACTTGGATTGAGAAGATCATCGATGAATATGCTAAACATGCAAATGACAGAACAACTCTGAAGCAAAGCAGTTTGAGACCATTTTTTTCAAGATGCCTCGCTCCATATCGTCTGATATCAGATCAGATATTGCTTACAGATTCAGGAAGCATTCTTAAATGATAGTTTGCTATCATCTTCACAACAAAATTACAATTAATTTCTAAATGCATCCTTAAATGACCAGTTTGTATCAGTAAATCATGATAGCATAGCATGCTTCAGAAGCTGCTCCACAATTAGCTACTGATGCCTCTTCAGCTAGTGGATGTAAAATTCAGCTCGTTTCAGACTGGATACTGTTGTTTCCTTGAAAATCCAACACAGAATGCTGTTGATGCAGAACTGTACACAGCAATGCTGACATTGTCAGAAATCACATGACTCATGGTTATAGTCCAACAGGTTTATTTGAAATCATAAGCTTTCAGAGGGTAACCCCTTCCTCAAGTGATGAAGGAGCAGCGCTCCGAAAGCTTGTGCTTTCAAATGAACCTGTTGGACTATAACCTTGAGTCGTATGATTTCTGATTGTGTCCAACCCAGTCCAACACCGGCACTTCCACCCCCCCTTTCACCTCCATGCTGACACAGTACATCTCCTTTCACATGCAGTGGGCATGAATTGGTTCACAAGATGCAGGTGATTGACAGGACATGAACTCATTTCAGATTCGATACTTGGTCATCTGAAGGAAGTAATCCCATTGTCCCAGAGTTGTGACTGGATTTATAATCCGTTGTCTGGAGAGTTTTATGTTTCACTAGGTAATGTTTCACATTTTGATGTGCCTGATCTTTTTAAGTATACAAAGTTAAACTGAATACCTGACACCCAGTCAAATCAAGGACATCACAATTAAGAAGCTAAAAGTCAGGCTTGGATTTTTTTATTTGTTTGCTTTCCTCAGTAATATAGATTAGATTAGATTTACAGTGTGGAAACAGGCCCTTCGGCCCAACAAGTCCACACCGACCCGCCGAAGCGCAGCCCACCCATTCCCCTACATTTACCCCTTACCTAACACTATGGGCAATTTAGCATGGCCAATTCACCTGACCTGCACATCTTTGGACTGTGGGAGGAAACCGGAGCACCCGGAGGAAACCCACGCAGACACGGGGAGAACGTGCAAACTCCACACAGTCAGTCGCCTGAGGCAGGAACTGAACCCGGGTCTCTGACGCTATGAGGCAGCAGTGCTAACCACTGTGCCACCGTGCCGCCCCTATAGCTACTTGTCTGGTTTCTGTAAACCAAAGCCAATGACTTATCTTACTGTCAGCTGGAATAATGAGCTGGTGCATCTCTCACCATCCCGACCAGGCAATTCACCAACAGGACTCACACCTTTTTCAGAAGCATAGCTTTAAGTCCCTAATTCACAGCTTATGATGTGCGTTTGAGTTTCCTGTCTCGGTAATTGAGATAATGATGAAAATATAGACATTTCTATGCTGCAAAAACTTTATCTTGCCTCCAGAAGACCCAAAGTAATCAGGATTTGGAGATGCCGGTGTTGGACTGGGGTGTACAAAATCACACAACACCAGGTTATAGTCCGACAGGTTTAACTGGAAGCACTAGCTTTCAGAGCGTCGCTCCTTCATCAGGTGGTTGTGTCTTACAATTGTGTCCTCCACAGCCACCTGATGAAGGAGCGACGCTCTGAAAGCTAGTGCTTCCAGTTAAACCTGTTGGACTATAACCTGGTGTTGTATGATCTTTAACAAAGTAATCAGAGCAGAATTAGACCAGTCAGCCTGTCTAGTCTGCTCCACCATTCAATCATGGCTGATAGGTTTCTCAACCCCATTCTCCTGCCTTCTCCCCATAGCCACTGAACCCCTTACTCATCAAGAACCTATGTATCTCTGCCTTAAATACATTCAATGACTTAGGCTCTCCAGTCCTCTGCAGCAATGAGTTTCACAGTATCACACCACCCTCTGGCTGAAGAGATTCCTCATCTCAGTTCACTTAAATGCATGTCTCTTTATGATTTGGAGGTGCCAATGTTGGACTGGGGTATTGATCAACCACCTGATAAAGGAGCAGCTTAGACTTATCACCTGGTGTCGTGTGATTTTTAACTTTGTCTCTTTATGGGTTTTTTTTACAAAATGCTCGTAAAATAATTGCCTTTTTTGAAGGTCTGATTTTCCACCAATAATGATCTGTGCTGGAAATTTTAATGATTCCGTGCAAAATGTTGCCAATTTATAAAAGTATGTATTTTTGAAGATGGGGATCAGCATCCTGACATGTGGACTACAACTGTAATGTTGCCAGTTTTCGGTCCGTACCACTCATTATCAATAAGAGGAAAACGATGCCATCTGGAAACAAATCTTCAAACACGATTTCGGTAAACAGTGCTCATTAATGGGAACATGTAAATACTTGATAAGCTAACAAAAGAAATAGTAAGTCTTTGTAGCTGGAGGGCTTCTGCACATTGGCCTAATGAAACAGCATCAAACCTTTTGAATATCACTTTGAACCATTGGAGTAATTCATGGAATAATGCTGTTGGCAGCGAACTGTGCCTATCGGTGGCTAACGTCAAAAATGTTGGCATAACGGCCGTCATTTTGCAACTGTTAAAATTAATAGCTGGAAAACACATGCAACAGAAGCCCAAATCCCCTGTAGGCAACAGGAACTGGCATTGTTCACTAAGTGGGTACACAGACTTGGAACATTATTCCCACAATTACCTGTGGAGAACAAAACTCCAGAGCAGATTTTAGTTCAGTTGTTCATTCTTAAAATAGAAGTGTTGATTGTCCGACGAGATGTGGCATATTATTCCCATGTTAGCATATTAATACTTTCCATAAAATTTCTTTTGTCTCACAATCTTACTCAAGCTGTTAACCACTAAGGGAGTTACACTGCTTAAAATAAATAGGGCTACAGTCTGATCAAATTTATGATGTTTTATCGGAATGTGTGAATTGTTCTGATATTATAAACACATATTTCAATATTCAAAGTTACTAAAGGATTTTTTCTGTTGGGAGCGTAGAGGTAGTCATCTGTGTAAATTTTCACCAAACCAAAAGATCGATATTAATCCAATGACAATACAGACAATCTGCACAAGCACCTCACTATCTCATCACAAGAGACAGAAGTCAACTTATGGAACTCTATTTTGTAGGAAAGAAGAAAAGTATTTTAATAAGCCTAACCGTATATCTCCCACTTCAACACTGCATGTTACACAGTCATAGAGTCAGCTATTTTAGAAAGAGACCCTTTGGTACAACCATTCCATGCGAACCATAATCACAAACTAAACGAGTCCCACCTGCCTGTGCTTGGTCCATATCCCTCCAAACATTTCTTATTCAAGTATTTATCTAAATGACTTTTAAACATTGTAACTACCTGCATCCACCACATCCTCTGGAAGTTCATTTCACTCATGCTCTGTGTAAAAATACATTGCCCCTCAAGTAGTTTAGCTCTGTGATTTTTCTGGATGCTAACCGGTCTTAAAGCTATCACAAAAAAATATTTTCTGGGGTTCTTCGCTTCTCCAGATGATTTCAGATATGTTTCTTGATCTTCACTGCTGCCATGATTTTCTCAGCAGTGAACCCAGAGCTGCCACCTCTTTTGGTTATATGATTTGATATTAGATTACTTACAGTGTGGAAACAGGCCCTTCAGCCCAACAAGTCCACACTGACCCATTCCCCTACATTTACCCCTTCATCTAACACTACAGGCAATTTAGCATGGCCAATTCACCTGACCTGCACATCTTTGGATTGTGGGAGGAAACCCGGAGCACACCCACGCAGACACGAGGAGAATGTGCAAACTCCACACAGACAGTCACCCGAGGCCGGAATCGAACCCGGGTCTCTGGCGCTGTGAGGCAACAGTGCTAACCACTGTGCCACTGTGCCGCTCCCAGTAAGTTTGGGTTCAAGACAGAGGTTGAGGAGAAGGCAAAGCCAAGAGCTGTTTTCAGACTTAGACTTCAAAGTAACACGTTTATGATACGTTATACTGTTATGTCTATCTATCCTATTCCAATCTCTCTAATTCCTTCTGTGGGTGAAAGTTATGCCCAGCGAGGAAAAGCTCCATGACATCATCACAAGGCTGCTCCAGTACCCCAAAACCCCTAACACTCAACAGGAGGCTAAGGAAATTCAGCATGTCCTCAATGACTCTTACCTACTTGTATGGTTGTACCATAGAAAGCATCCTACCTGGAAACATCACAGCTTGGTACGTAACTGCTCTGCCAAAGACCGCAAGGAATTACACAGAGTTGTGGATACAATCCAGTCCACCACAAAACCAGCCTTCCTTCCATAAACTCCATCAACACTTCCCACTGCCTCAGGAAAACAGCAACAACATCAAAGACCCTCCCACCCCGGTTGGAACCTCCCACCCCGGTTGGACTCTCTTTCACCCACTTCCATCAGGTAGAAGATATAAAAGTTTGAAAACACGTACCAACAGATTCAAGAACAGCTTGTTCCCCACTATTATCAGATTTATGAATGGACCTCTCATATATTAGAGTTGATCTTTCTCTGTACTTTCTCTGTAGCTATAACACTATATTCTGCATTCTGTTCTATTATCCTGATGTACATATGTAAGGTATGATTTGTCTGGGTAGCAAGCAAAACAATACTTTTCACAGTATCTTGGTACATGTGACAGTAATAAATCAAATAACACAACAGGTGTAGTCCAGGACTAAGGCATCTGCCTGTTAGCCAGAGATAATTGGAGTATAGCTTGAGGAGTACCACTCTGAATAATGTATGTGCATAAACCGTTATGTCTATCTCACCCTGGAGCAGAAATTGATCTTGCGCTGTTGGCTGTAATCAGGAACACATACCAATTAGATAACCACTGGAGCAGACCAGCCCCTAATCAGGCTCAATTAAATAACACTGGCTCTCCATTTTGTGTTTTACAAAAAATATTAGTTTAAGCGCAGACTGCATTGCATACCAACATCCACAAAAGAAATTATTATTTCACGTACAGCATACATTTACTTTTTGTGGCAACACCATGATTTAGAAATATTCATTTTCACTTGTGTTAGAACATGTTTTTCTGTTCTCATTTCATCCGAGTCTAATTAGTGAAATAAAATGTCACTGGTGGAAGAAAATCTGACGATGGTTAAAACAGCAGAAAAACAGCGTTATTTTTAATGTTCAATTAATTTTTAAACAACTTGGTTTTTAATTTCATTTTTGTTTTATAGCAGCTTTAGTTTGCAGGCAATTTTCATAAACTTTGCATCTCTACTACCCAGCTTGTACCTAGAAATGAGCCAGTAACAGCATTGCAATCGTGAATGTAATCAGGACATTAATTTTTCTTTGTGTGGTTTCAATTTTCAGGTAAACCGATCGAGAGAGCCAAAGAAACCAGCAGGAACCACATTTAGAAGCTTAAATTGGTGTCTAATTACAGAGTTACAGCTTTTGGCACCAATTCCTTCTGTCTCTGTGCAGTAACCACAAATTCATGATCTGACCCACAAACAGTGGGTGGTAAAAGTCAGGAGGAGGCCACTACTGAAATATTTAATGGGATCCACAGAGTACTTGAAAAGTCTTAAAGCTCGTATGATATTGGGTTTTTTCAAACATTTTCAAAGTACTTGTGGTTACAGTAGAATGTGTTAAATTCTTTGTCAGCCTTGAGCAGTGGTGTTCTGGGTTGTTTTATCTTTAATCTTCCCTACGGTGCTGTGAGAACCTCCAACCACCTGGAGTGCAGCTCTTCAGACTTCGCCATCTCCTTCTCATGGGCAGCTAGGGAGGGGTGGTAAATGCCAGCTACGCCAGCTACGCCAACAAAACTCCAACCAGAGAAAAGTAGAAAGTAACTGTCTACTTCGTCCTCCCTGATAGACAACTCTGTGTTTTCAGAAGCATACAAACCACTTGATTTGGCTATCACCATAACTTAGAGAGTGACTGAACCAGAAAGCCATGGCTTCAGTTCCCACTTGAACTCATGACATATGGTCACACTCCACTGCAGTACTCAGCGTACCTGAGATCAGATAGTCATCTAAGGTTACTGACCAACAAGAACAATCCCATTTTGGAGAAGAACAGGAGATATCCCCACAATCACCCATCCACCAATATCACTGAAACAGACAAGCATTCTCATACTGTCAGGGAGAGCTTGCTGTTCACAAATTGGCTTCCACATTTTCTTATATCCCAGCAATATTGAGTACATTTGATAGGTATTTCAATTGACTCAAAGTTTACAGAATTCTTGAGACAATTTGTAGCTCGGGTTGTGGATAAAGTCATGGATTCATTCACTGAGCCGACATGCGTTTCTGCAAACATTTCATCGCCTCACTCGATGACATCATCAGCATTTCTTTGATAAGGTGCTGGTGGTCTGTCCCACCTGGTATTTATATGTTTCTGTTTGTTGGTACTTCCAGTCCTGTATATGGGGTCCAGGTCAACGTGTCTGTGGATGGAGTTCTGGTTGGAGTGCCAGGCTCTGAGGAATTCTCTGGAGTCTCTCTGTTTTGTCTGTGCTAGGATGGTTATTTCATCCCGACTTGATGTTGCTATAAGACATTCTTTCTTATACCTTCAAGGCTGAATTTTATTCTGGAATGCCATCCCTAATGGCATTGTGAGTCTACCTACAGTATACAAGCTGCAGCTCCCTTTCTAGGGCAAAGAGAGATGGGTAATCAATGTTGGCCCAGCCAGCAATGCCCACATCCCATGAGACAATGATACAAAAATATTGAAATCTGAAACCCACTGTCCTCTGAGCAGGACTAGCATGTTCATTGTCTCTCCAGTGAATTGCCCATGTTTCCATTTGACCCTGTCCTGTTTCCTTGGACATTTGGTGTGGCTCGCTCAAACTCAATATTGAAGGCAAGGTGCTAGTTTTTAAGAAAATGGGTGTGAATGATATTTCATCTCTGAATGTTAATTCATTGTGAGAGGAAGTAGTGAAGTCATCAGGCCAAACCAGAATGTGGGGAGATGGAGATGACATGTACTGGTGCTTAAGCCTGTGTTTGTGTCTCTAATCAAGACTTCTGCAATGGTGTGTTTAGTTTCTCAAGTAGGGGGAGAACGCATTAGCAATGCTCCTTCGCTTTCAGACATACAGCAGTATTTTTACCAGTTAGTTGTTTATGCCACAGTTCAGAATGTCAGGTAACTGAGTACAAGTGTTAGAATATTGTGTAAGTAGCAAGAGAATTGGAATGCTCAGGGGACAGAGATAAGTGTGGTTATGAGAAGAAATAAACCAGGCCTCAGAGCCTTTCGTAACCCCAGGGAACAGAAGTTTGTTTAACACTTGAACATTACTTGCTGCAGCACTTGGTATGTGTCAGTTGATAAGAAGTGAAAGAACTACAAACTAAAACATTTCCAAAATAAACAGATTAAATGTTACATGGCAAAACAGTCATGAAAAGAACTTTTACAATCCAACACACACCTTACAATATTGCTCCTGATTTGTTCAATGTTCGTAGGAGAATGTTTAGCATGTTGTACAACACTTCTTCATTTGTTTCAACTAAGGAACATATCTAATGATGTTAAACTAGCTCCTAGATGTTGGTCAATGTTACCTGAAGTAATGACTGGATTGTAATTTTGTGTTATTAATTGAAAGCTGTATTTTGTGTGAACAACACTAATTGCATGGATTATAATGACAAGAATATGCTGTTCCTAGCTGTTACTTTACTGATGCATGAAACAAATCCAAATTGACAGCAATGACTGATCATTGATGATTAAATTAAATTAAATTAAATTAATCAATGACTGATCAGTCCAGTGCCTGAAAGTTACAATGGATACTGAGGAAGGAATTAAAAGAACAAGTGAATTTCAGGAATTAAAAATATTTATGAATTCCATCAATTGAGTAGGTGCACCTGAGGATTTCTAGAGTAAAACGATGCAAGAAGGATAGACATCACAGAACCTGGGCCTGTTTCTGAACTGCATGTCACTCATATCTGTCTCATATTCTGATTGCTGTTTAAGCACTGTAATGAATGATCTCCAGACATTCAAAAAATGTGAGATGTCAGTTCTCAAAATGACAGAAGTTGGCCTGACATCAAAAACAGTGAATGGTGGAAATATTTCAAAAGGATGCTGTCAGCTGATCCCATTCATTTAACAAACTCAGACCTAAGTGGGTGGGTCTATAATTAAGATAGTAAGGAAAGGCTTGAGATAAGGCTGTCTGTCTCACCACCACCTCCCACACAGCTTCAGCAAAACAGGAGACCTCTCCTCACCATTTTGGCAGTTTGCGCAGCATTTTTTAACGAAGACACAATTTTCCTCTGGACTTTCATTGATTCCATTTGCCCCGTTTAACACAATACTAATACCATGCCACCTTTTCTGTCATCTATTGGTCAATCAGATTGCAGTGTTCCGGGATAACTTTATGCAAAACTGTAATTGGGTAAGAGTGAACCAGCTGCTGACTTTAACACATGCCCAAATTCCAGTGATGAAGCCGAAAGCAAACTGTTCATTCACTGTCACTCCCTTTCAAACTGTCTGACAATTGGAAATTCAGCTCCACTGAGTCAGAGATGATAGGTCTGCTTCAATTACACCTCAATGAGCTCTGCATTTCAGAGTGCATTCAATAAGAACATATCGTCACCAAGGCCTTACCCTCACTGTTAAAAATCACACAACACCAGGTTATAGTCCATCAGGTTTATTTGGAAGCACTAGTTTTCAGAGCACTGCTCCTTCATCAGGTAGTTAGTGGGGCAGGATCATCAGACACAGAATTTATAGTAAAAGATCACAGTGTCATGCAATGAAAATGATATATTGAACAAACCTAGATTGCTGTTAAGTCTTTCATCTTTTGGAATGGGTTGCAGGTTTCAGTTCATTAATATGCAAATCCCAGAACTTCTTTTCAGTCACACTCTCGAGATAACTTTTGGCTTTATTAAAAAAGGTGACATCTTAGCTCAGACAACTCTACTAGCTACCTGATGAAGGAGCAGCATTCTAAAAGCTTGTATTTCCAAATAAGCCTGTTGGACTATAACCTGGTGATGTGTGACTTTGAACGTTTTAGTGATGTTCATTGATAGAGAAGAATATAGGAAGATTATCTCGAACGGTGGCCTGGATGTTCAGAGGATTCACATTCTCTCACAGATTGCTATCCTGTTTCACATTTCAGACCATAGTATCCAATCAGCGCTCCTTCCATACTCCCATTCTGACATAAGAAATGGAAGCATAAAAAGGCTATTCATCCCCTCAAGCTTGTCCTGCTATCTCAACCCTGAACTTCTCTTTCACACCAGCTCTGCATAGCCCTCAAAATCGGATTCTTAAAAAGGAAAATCTCCTTGCCTCCCCTTTAAATGCACTCAGTGATCTAACATGGACAATGCTCAGGGTTGAAGGAGGAATTCCTTTGCATCATGCCGCCTTACTCTGTAACTATGTCCCTTGCCTGAAATTCCCCCACTAGTGGAAACATCTTCTCAATATCTCCATTGTCAAGCCCCCTCAGAATCTTATGTGTTTCCATTAGATCACCCCTTATTCTTCCAAACTCTACTGAATGAAGAATTAACCTGTTCAGTCATTCTTAATAAGTCAAATCTTTAATCCCAGGAATAAGACCATAAGACAGAGGAGTGGAAGTAAGGCCATTTGGCCCATCAAGTCCACTCCATTACTTAATCATGGCTGATGGGCATTTCAACTCCACTCACCTGCAATCTCCCCCGTATCCCTTAATTCCTTGTGAGATTAAGAATTTATCAATCTCTGCCTTGAAGACATTTAACATCTCGGCCTCCACTGAACTCCTTGGCAATGAATTCCACAGGCCCACCACTCTCTGGCTGAAGAAATGTCTTCTCATTTCCATTCTAAATTCACTCCCTCTAATTTTAAGGCTGTGCCCACAGGTCCTAGTCTCCCCGCCTAACAGAAACAACTTCCCAGTGTCCACCCTTTCTAAGGCATGCATTATCTTGTAAGTTTCTATTAGATCTCCCCTTAACCTTCTAAACTCTAATACACACAATCCCAGAATCCTCAGCTGTTCATTGTATGTTAGACCTACCATTCCAGGGATCATCCGTGTGAATCTCCACTGGACACGCTCCAGTGCCAGTATGTCCTTCATGAGGTGTGGGGTCCAAAATTGGGCACGATATTCTAAATGGAGCCTAACTACATCCCAAATAAAGCTTAACTATAAAGTCTCAGAAACACATCGCTGCTTTTATATTCCAACCCCCTTGAGATAAATAACAACATTACATTCACTTTCTTAATCACGGGCTTAATCTGCAAATCAACCTTTAGAGAATCCTGCACGAGCACTCCCAGATCCCTTTGTACTTTGGCTTTATGAATTTTCTCACCATTTAGAAAGTAGTCCATGCCTGTATTCTTTTATCCAAAGTGCAAGACCTCGCATTTGTTCGTGTTGAGTTTCATCAGCTATTTCTTGGACCCCTCTCCTAAACTATCTAAATCTTTCTTCAGGCTCCCCACCTCCTCAGAGCTACCTGTCTGTCCGCCAGTAGCTCACATCGAACACCATGAGCCCTCATCTTACTCAGCAGCCTCCTGTGAGGTACCTTATCAAAGGCCTTTTGGAAGTCTAGATGTATAACATCCACTGGGTTTCTCTGGTCTAACCCACTTGTTACCTCTTCAAAAGTTCTAATAGGTTTATCAGGCATGACCTCCCCTTACCACAACCATGCTGACTTGTTCTAATCTGACCCTGCACTTCCAAGAATTTAGAAATCTCATCCTTAACAATTTACCAATAACTGAGGTTAGGCTAATCGGCCTATAATTTTCCATCTTTTGCCTTGATCCTTTCTTGAACAAGGGGGTCACAACAATGATTTTCCAATCATCTGGGACTTTTCCTGACTCCAGTGACTTTTGAAAGATCACACCCAATACCTCCATTATTTCCTCAGCCATCTCTCTCAGAACTCTTGGGTGTAGCCCATTGGAGATTTATCAATTGTTAGACCTTTTAGCTTTTCTAGCACTTTCTCTTTTGTAATGGCTACCTTACTCAATTCTGCCCCCTGACTCTCCTTAATTGTTCCTATCCCCTCTAGTCCAGGAACTCCCCACATACGTTCGTCCTATCCCCCCTAGTCCAGGAACTCCCCACATACGTTCGAAACACCACACATGCCCTCCACCTCCTCCAAGACTTCCATTTTCCTGGCTCCCAACGCCTCATCCTCACCATGGATATCCAATCCCTCTACACCTCCATCCGCCATGACCAGGGCCTCCAAGCCCTCCGTTTTTTCCTCTCCCTTCCACCGACACTCTCATTCATTTGGCCGAACTGGTCCTCACCCTTAACAATTTCTCCTTCGAATCCTCCCATTTCCACCAGACCAAAGGGGTAGCCATTGGCACACGTATGGGCCCCAGCTATGCCTGTCTCTTTGTTGGCTATGTAGAACAGTTGATCTTCCGTAATTACACCGGCACCACTCCCCACCTCTTCCTCCACTACATTGATGACTGCATTGGCACCACCTCGTGCTCCTGCAAGGAGGTTGAGCAATTCATCAACTTCACCAACACATTCCACTCTGACCTTAAATTTACCTGGACCATCTCTGACACCTCCCTCCCCTTCCTGGACCTCTCCATCTCCATTAATGACGACCAACTTGACACCGACATTTTTTACAAACCCACTGACTCCCATAGCTACCTGGATTACACCTCTTCCCACCCTACCTCTTGCAAAAATGCCATCCCATATTCCCAATTCCTCCGCCTCCGCCGTATCTGCTCCCAGGAGGACCAGTTCCACCACAGAACACACCAGATGGCCTCCTTCTTTAGAGACCGCAATTTCCCTTCCCACGTGGTTAAAGATGCCCTCCAACGCATCTCGTCCACAACCCACACCTCTGCCCTCAGAGCCCACCCCTCCAACCGTAACAAGGACAGAACGCCCCTGGTGTTCACCTTCCACCTACCAACCTTCACATAAACCAAATCATCCACCGACATTTCCGCCACTTCCAAAAATACCCCACCACCAGGAATATATTTCCCTCCCCATCCCTTTCCGCCTTCCACAAAGACCGTTCCCTCCATGACTACCTGGTCAGGTCCACGCCCCCCTACAACCCACCCTCCCATCCTGGCACTATCCCCTGCCACCGCAGGAACTGTAAAACCTGCGCCCACACCTCCTCCCTCACCTCTATCCAAGGCCCTAAAGGAGCCTTCCACATCCATCAATGTTTTACCTGCACATCCACTAATATAATTTATTGTATCCGTTGCTCCCAATGCGGTCTCCTCTACACTGGGGAGACTTGGCAGAGCGCTTTAGGGAACATCTCCGGGATACCCGCACCAATCAGCCACACCGCCCTGTGGCCCAACATTTCAACTCCCCCTCCCTCTCTGCCGAGGACATGGAGGTCCTGGGCCTCCTTCACCGCTGCTCCCTCACCACCAGACGCCTGGAGGAAGAACGCCTCATCTTCCGCCTCGGAACACTTCAACCCCAGGGCATCAATGTGGACTTCAACAGTTTCCTCATTTCCTCTTCCCCCACCTCACCCTAGTTCTAAACTTCCAGCTCAGTAACTGTCCCCATGACTTGTCCAGACTTGTCCTACCTGCCTATCTCCTTTTCCACCTATCCACTTCACCCTCTCCTCCTTGACCTATCACCTTCATCCCCTCCCCCACTCACCCATTGTACTCTATGCTACTCTCTCCCCACCCCCACCCTCCTCTAGCTTATCTCTCCACGCCTCAGGCTCACTGCCTTTATTCCTGTTGAAGGGCTTTTGTCCGAAACATCAATTTCGCTGCTTCTTGGATGCTGCCTGAACTGTTGTGCTCTTCCAGCACCATTAATCCAGAATCTGGTTTCCAGCATCTGCAGTCATTGTTTTTATCTGGGTTATTAATCATGTCTTCCACTGTGAAGACTGACACAAAGTACTTATTAAGTTCTTCGGCTATTTCCTTATCTCCCATCACTAGCATTCCTGCATCAATTTGGAGCAGCCCAATATCTACTTTTGCATCTCATTTGTTTCTTGTGTATTGCAAGAACCGTTTCCTATCATTTCTAATATTACTGGCTAGCCTACCTTCATATTTGATCCTCTTCTTCGTTATTTCTCTCTTTGTTATCCTCTGCTTGTTTTTGTAGCCTTCCCAGTGATTTCCCAGTACTCTTGGCCACTTTGTAGGCTCTCTCTTTTTCTTTGATATATTTCCTGCCTTGCTTTGTCAGCCATGGCTGTCTAATTCCCCCCTCCCCCCCATTAATCTTTCTTTTCTTTGGAGTGAAGCTCTGTACTGTGTCCTCAATTACACCCAGAAACTCCTGCCATTGTTGCTCTACTGTCTTCCCCACTTGGCTCTGCTTCCAGTTGATTTTCGTCAGTTCCTCTCTCATGTCTCTGTAATTACCTTTATTTAACTGTAACACCATTATATCCAATTTTGCCTTGAGCTGAGTGGATGACGTTTGAACTTCCTCCAATGTGTATCTTTGTTCAAAAACTTGGACCAGAATCGTACACAATGCTCCAGGTTCAGTCTCACCAACACCTTGTAAGGAAGCTTCTCTATATTTAAATTCCAGCCCAAAAATAGCAAAGGCACTAAACCCCATTGACCTTCCGCTATACTTGCAGGCTAACCTCTGTGCTTCATGCTCACACATATCCAGTGTTATAGACCAAGCCAGACCCTATTCAAAACATTTTAAGAAGGTAGCCCAGAATCGAGCATTTCTAGTTGTTTTAAGCAGGTGTAAGGTGAATATTCCAGTAGTGATGTAGCTAGTCAAACCTCCCAGTTTTAAACAGAGTTTATTTACAGATTACCGAATGAAACAGGAACAAAAGAGAACAGAATACAGAATAACTTGTCTGAAAACCCAACTGACTCTATCATAACTTGATAATGCTGTTCCAATTTCCTGCAACATCCCTATAAACACACCCCTCTGCAAAAAGGTGAATTCAGCCCGGGTACTTACAGGAGAGATGTCAGAGAGAGAGGGTCAGCCCGGGATCATTTGCTGAAGCATGGACCATCTTTCCACTGCACCTGCTTCTCTGTCCCCAGCAGTTTCCAACTGCTAAAATACACAAAGAAAACAGAAAATTTACAGCCCAGGAACAGGCCCTTTGGCCCTCCAGGCCTGAGCCGATCCAAATCCAATGTCTAAATCTATCACCCAATCCCTAACCATCTGTATCCCTCTGCTCCCCATCTACTCATGCATCTGTCCAGACGAATCTTAAATGAATCTACCGGGCCTGCCTCTACCACCTCTGCTGGCAACGCGTTCCAGACACCCCCCACCCTCTGCGTAAAGTACTTGCCCCATGTATCCCCCTTAAACTTTCGACCTCTCACCTTGAAAGCGTGACCTCTCGTTATTGAATCTTTCACCCTGGGATAAACCTTATCTCTATCCACCCTGTATATACCCTTCGTGATTTTGTAAACCTCAATCAGGTCCCCCCCTCAATCTCCTTTTTTCTAATGAAAATAAACCTAACTACTCAACCTCTCTTCATAGCTAGCACCTTCCATACCAGGCAACATCCTCGTAAACCTTCCCTGCACCCTCTCCAAAGCGTCCACATTCTTTTGGTAATGTGGTGACCAGAACTGGACACAGTATTCTAAATGTGGCCGAACCAATGTCTTGTATAATGTTAACATGACTTGCCAGCTCTTATACTCAATACCCCGTCCAATGAAGGCAAGCATACTAAATGCCTTCTTGACCACTCTATCCACCTGTGCAGCAACCTTCAGGGTATAATTGACCTGAACTCCCAGATCTCTCTGCTCATCAACTTTTCCGTTTACTGTATAATTTCGTCTAGAATTAGACTTCTCAAAACGCATCACCTCACATTTGCCTGGATTGAACTCCATCTGCCACTTCTCCGCCCAACTCGCCTGTCAATCTATGTTCTCCTATAAAACTAAACAGAACCAGAAAAATCCCTGAACTTGGAGAACTGGCCACTCTCTTTTTATAGAACATAGAACATTAGAACATAGAACATTACAGTGCAGTACAGGCCCTTTGGCCCTCGATACCTGTCATACCAACCTGAAGCCCATCTAACCTACACTATTCCATGTACATCCATATGTTTGTCCAATGACTACTTAAATGCACTTAAACTTGGTGAATCTACTACTGTTGCAGGCAAGGCATTCCATACCCTTACTACTCTCTGAGTAAAGAAACTACCTCTGACATCTGTCCTATATCTATCACCCCTCAATTTAAAGCTACGTCCCCTCGTGCACGCCATCACCATACTTGGAAAAAGGCTCTCCTTGTCCACCCTATCTAACCCTCTGATTATCTTATTATCTTATATGTCTCTATTAATATTTTTATTATAAAACTGTTTGTAAAAAAGTTTTTTCCCTGATTGTTGCCTTGGGCAGTATTTGTTAGCCATTAGCAAAGAGATTTATCCCAGACATGTTGGAACCTCTGCCTTTTACAACCCCAAACAAACCCACACAAGCAGACAAAACATGTCCAGAAACTCTAGCCACTCGCCCCTACATCAAAGACATTTCGGAAATGACTGCCAGACTACTCAGACCCCTTGGCATTATGGTGTCCCACAAACCCACCAACACACTAAAACAGCAGCTAATGAACTTGAAAGACCCTATACAGGCAATGAGCAAAACTAACGTCATTTACAAAATACTGTGCAAGGACTGTAACAAACACTATATTGGAAAAACAGGCAGAAAACTAGTCACCAGGATACATGAACACCAACGAGCCACAAAAATACATGACCCTCTTTCATTCGTATCCTCACATATGGATGAGGAAGGACACCACTTTGACTGGGACAACACATCCATCTTAGGACAAGCCAAACAAACACATGCACGAGAATTCCTAGAAGTATGGCATTCCAACAGGAACTCTATCAACAAACACATTGAGTTAGACCCCATCTACTACTCCCTGAGAAAAGGAACAGGAAGTGACTCACCACAAGAAATAACATTACCACAGGAAATGACATCACCAACCCAAAGAAACTCAAACATATAAATAGAAAGCAGGAGTTTTCAGCATTGCTTCGCCTGAGGCCTACTAAAGATGTTATCTAGTAGGGTAACGAAATGTCTGAAAATGAACCTTCCAGCAAATCTACATTCAAAACCTCAACCTGAGCTACAAATCTTCTCAAAACTCACTTTTACAACCCCCTCTTGAAAAACACAAAGAACAACATTACCTTGTTAAAGGAACAGTACATCACACCAGGTCCCTCTGCAGTGCACTGTTTTGGATTCTCTCTCCATTTGTTAAACTTTTGCTGACTCAGTCAATCTATCTATTTCCCCTTGGAGATTGTATACATCCTCATCTTTATGTTCTCTCAACTATGTTTGTATCAGCAGCTCATGTAGATACTTCACAGTTTTCCCCTTCCTCAAATTCACTCAATATAACTGCGGACCTCAGACTGATTCATGTGCCACTGCACTAGTTCAACATGTCCAACCTGAAAAAGGCCCATTTATCCTGAGTCTGAACCTTCTGTCTGTTAACCAATCCTCAATCCTCATACTTTACTTGCAATACTGTGAACTCCTGTCTTGTGGAATAACCTTTAACCTGACATTTTATTAAATGCTTTCGAGAAATCCAAACACATGGCATCTACTGATTCCGATTCCCCTTTATCAACTTTGTTCTGTTATGTCCTCAAAGATCTCAAATTTGTTAAACATGTTTTTGCTTTCACTAAATCATGTTAACTGCATCAAGATTTTCGATATGTTGAACTATTTCTCCTTTAGTAACGGACTCTGGCAATTTCCAGTGACGGTGTCACTCGGGAGCAATGTTAACAGTGAACAATAATCCTGCCTAAACGGTTCACATTGTGACAGGTTCCACGCTGGTGCAGAACTACAGCCGGCCTCCTTTTACACATCTGTCAGTTGTCATTGTCCTTTAGAAGGCCAGAGTCACATACTGCCGCTGTGACAGCTGCTCTCCTTCAGTAAGTCCTTAATGACAACGTGAGATCAGGGTTACCCAAGAATGCTGGGGAGGTTGGGGTGGGGGGAGGGGGAGTGCTAGGATGTGGGTTGGTGGCAAAATGCCAGGTAAGTACAGGACCAAGTGGGACTCACCTTCATCCCCCTCCATCCACGCATCAATGAATTTAATACACGCCGTGATGTCGAACACTTCTTCCGCCACCTCCGCCTCCGAGCTTACTTTCACAATCAGGATTCCCGCCCACCTTCTGAGGGCCCCTTCGCCCACCTCCAATACACTGCATCCACCTGGACAACCCGCGCTGGTCTATTACCCGCTCTCAACCTCTTAATTTCCAACTGCCATCGGGATATTAACCGCCTCAAACAGTCTACCCCCCTCCCCCACTCTAACCTCTCACCCTCACAACGCGCAGCCCTCCAATCCCTCTGCTCCAATCCTGACCTCACCATCAAGCCAGCAGACAAAGGGGGCACAGTGGTAGTCTGGCGCATTGACCTCTACACCGCTGAAGCCAAACGCCAACTCAAGGACACCTCTTCCTACCACCCCCTTGACCATGATCCCACCCCCCATCACCAAACTATCATCTCTCAGACCATACAGAACTTCCCCTATCCCCTGTCTAACCTATATCCTGTCCTATCCCCCCTAGTCCAGGAGCTCCCCACATACATTCAAGACACCACCCACGCCCTCCACCCCCTCCAAGACTTCCATTTCCCCGGCCCCCAAGGCTTCATCTTCACCATGGATATCCAATCCCTCTACACCTCCATCCGCCATGACCAGGTACTCCAAGCCCTCCCATTCTTCCTCTCCCGATGTCCCCAACAGTACCCTTCCACTGACACTCTTATTGGTTAGGCCGAACTGGTCCTCACCCTTAACAATTTCTCCTTCAAATCCTCCCACTTCCTCCAGGCCAAAGAGGTAGCCATGGGCACCCGTATGGGCCCCAGCTATGCCTGTCTCTTTGTTGGCTACGTAGAACAGTCCATCTTCCGTAATTACACCAGCACCACTCCCCACCTCTTCCTCCGCTACATTGATGACTGCATTGGTGCCACCTCATGCTCCCGCGAGGAGGTTGAGCAATTTATCAACTTCACCAACACATTCCACCCTGACCTTAAATTTACCTGGACCATTTCTGACACCTCCCTTCCCTTCCTGGACCTCTCCATCTCCATTAATGACGACCGACTTGACACCGACATTTTTTACAAACCCACCGACTCCCACAGCTACCTGGATTACACCTCTTCCCACCCTACCTCTTGCAAAAATGCCATCCTGAATTCCCAATTCCTCCGCCTCCTCCGTATCTGCTCCCAGGAGGACCAGTTCCACCACAGAACACACCAGATGGCCTCCTTCTTTAGAGACAACAATTTCCCTTCCCACGTGGTTAAAGATGCCCTCCAATGCATCTCGTCCACATCCCGCACCTCCGCCCTCAGACCCCATCCCTCCAACCGTAACAAGGACAGAACGTCCCTGGTGCTCACCTTCCACCCTACCAACCTTCGCATAAACCAAATCATCAGCCGACATTTCCGCCACCTCCAAAAAGACCCCACCACCAGGGATATATTTCCCTCCCCACCCCTTTCTGCTTTCCACAAAGACCATTCCCTCCATGACTACCTGGTCAGGTCCACGCCCCTCTACAACCCACCCTCCCATCCTGGCACTTTCCCCTGCCACCGCAGGAACTGTAAAACCTGAGCCCACACCTCCTCCCTCACCTCTATCCAAGGCCCTAAAGGAGCCTTCCACATCCATCAAAGTTTCACCTGCACATCCACCAATATCATTTATTGTATCTATTGCTCCCGATGCGGTCTCCTCTACATTGGGGAGACTGGGCGCCGCCTAGCATAGCGCTTTAGGGAACATCTCCGGGACACCCGCACTAATCAACCACACCAACATTTCAACTCCCCCTCCCACTCTGCTGAGGACATGGAGGTCCTGGGCCTCCTTCACCGCTGCTCCCTCACCACCAGACGCCTGGAGGAAGAACGCCTCATCTTCCGCCTCGGAACACTTCAACCCCAGGTCATCAATGTGGACTTCAACAGTTTCCTCATTTCCCCTCCCCCCACCTCACCCCAGTTCCAAACTTCCAGCTCAGCATCATCCCCATGACTTGTCCTACCTGCCTATCTTCTTTTCCACCTATCCAATCCACCCTCCCCCCCGACCTATCACCTTCATCCCCTCCCCCACGCACCTATTGTACTCTATGCTACTTTCTCCCCACCCCCACCCTCCTCTCACTTATCTCTCCACCCTTCAGTCTCACTGCTTGTATTCCTGATGAAGGGCTTATGCCCGAAACGTCGATTTTACTGCTCCTCGGATGCTGCCTGACCTGCTGTGCTCTTCCAGCACCAGTAATCCAGAATCTGGTTTCCAGCATCTGCAGTCATTGTTTTTACCCGGATAGGGTGCCAAGCTGATAGAAGGTAGACTACCATGTGCCAAATGGGTAAGATTCCAGATATGGATGCTCAAAGATGCAAGGTAGCAACGGGACCCCACAAATGATAGGTGGGGATGGTTGGGAGATGACAAGCCTGGAGGGGCTCGGGGGCTGGTACCATTCTTGGAAGGAGTGGCCATGTTGGGGGGTGGGAGAGAGGTGTTGGAGTACCTGTGAGAGTGGGGTAGGGGGTGTTAACATTGTAACCTTGTCACTCAGGTGCACGGCTGCTACAAATATTGAATAAAGCTTCCTGCAGGACCTGGGAATGCTGACAGAAGCCAATGGGCTGCCCAATTGGGATTTAACTCTGACCGTGTTCCTGCCATTGACCACAATAAGGTGGCAACCACCTCTCCACTCAGTGAAAACAACAATGGCTGAAACCATTTAACCCAGAGCAGTGTTAGCAGCAAACATTAATGTGAACATAGAAATGTTGGAGTTACTCAGAACATCAGAAACACCGATGGAGGGAGAAATAACATGAACATTTCAGATCAATATATTTCATCAGAACTGGTACATGAAGGGAAAATGTGCAGCCTTGAACATTTTGTTTCCACTATGTCTTTGTTTGAGTACTTCATTACAAATTGATACAAGTTGCAGTTTCTGCAAACCATTGAACCCATTTTTGTTGAATCTTTTTAGTTATTCTCTTCCTCAAAGAAACGATTTGCCCTAAGTTGTCCACCCTCCGGATTGTCCACCCTCTGGATTGTCCACCCTCTGGATTGTCCACCCTCTGGATTGTCCACTCTCTGGATTGTCCACCCTCCGGATTGTCCACCCTCCGGATTGTCCACCCTCTGGATTGTCCACCCTCTGGATTGTCCACTCTCTGGATTATCAACCCAAGACAGTTATGGGGAGAAATTAGGAACAGGGGACTAAGTTGGTTGATCAGCCATGATCATATTGAGTGGCGGAGCAGGTTTGAAGGGCTGAATTGACTACTTCTGCTCTTATTCTCTATGTTTCTAAGATGGGATTCTGCAGAATTTCAAATGCAATGGCCGCTTGGAGTTTGCCCGGGAAATTTGAACCTCTAACAATTCTCCTGCTTCTAGGAACACTCCAAAAAGCTCCATAACTCAGAGTTAGAGTCAAAGATTTCAGACAGTTCCAACTTAGCCAACTGAATATTCTTGGGAGACAAATCCTGATTTTGATGCAACTGATCCACCAACTATCCCCAGTGACTCAAATACCCTCCTGACCTGACCCTCAAGCTGATTAACCCCACCACCTTACTGCCACCAACCCCCTCACATCTGGCTTGATAGCCTTCCACCATCCACCTACTGTCCAAACCCCAGCTCCCCTCCAAAAGGCCTGTTTGGACCCAACTTGGTAACTCCTCCCACCTGTGTCCAGTAAGTCTCCAGTCCTCTGACCCACTTACCCAACTATCACCCTCCTCACTTCACCAGCCTCACACATCTTTTACGCTACCTCTCTGCCACTATACTCCCATACTCATTGACTTCAGCCAACCTTCACTCATTCACCTTTTTACCCATTAATTAACAATCATGGTGGGACATGCAAACTTACTTTACAGCAGCTAGTTCCACAGAAAGCAATCATGACTTGTCTTAGCTTTGAATGTAAAGTACAACTCTTCAGCTCAATCTCATGGAGTCCCTACATTGTGGAAACAGGCTATTGACCCAACAGGTCCATACCGACCCTCCAAAGAGTAACCCACCCAGACCCATTCCCCTACATTTACCCCAACTAATGCACTTAACCTGCACACCCCTGACCATGATGGGTAATTTAGTCCTTGCCCTGCACACCTTTGGACTGTGGGAGAAAACCCATGCAGACACAGGGAGAATGTGCAAACTCCACACAGTCGCCCAAGGCAGGAATCGAACCCATGCCCCTGACACTGTGAAGCAGCTGTGCTAACCACTGAGCCACCGTGCTGCCTGTTTCTGAAGGAATCAGGATCAGAAGACTCAATCAGAAATGCAGAACAGTGCCAAGACACAAAAATATTGGAACAGAGCAGCAACCTGTTGATGACTCACATACAAACAAAAAGCAAAAAACAAGAATAGATCTCTCAGCTCCTCAATCCTGCCCTGCCATTCACTAAGATCTGATTTTAATTCTCAACTCTTCATTCATGCATCCCCCAATAATCTTTCATCTCCTTGATCATTATCCACAAAAACATAAATTGTTGGTGAAACTCAGCAGGTCTAGCGACATCTGTGAGAAGAAAACAGAGTTTACATTTCAAGTCCAGTGACTCTACGTCTTGTTTCTGTTTTTGTTTTAGAAAGATCACAAGCATCCACAGTTCTTTGTTGCATTGATTAAACTATCTACCTCTGCCTTAAAAAATATTGTAAAATTCTACATCGACTGCCTTATTGAGGAAGGGAATTCCAAAAACTCCCAACCCTCTGAGAGTAGAAAGTGTCTCCTCATCTTTGTCTTAAATGACCAGTCTCTGGATAATCCAAATCATCAATACCTTTCCAGTATTGTCTGGAATCTTACTCAAAAATACTCAAATTTATTATGCCAACATTATCTTCTACAATGACATCAGTATATTGAATGGACTAAGTATTTAGATAAAGTGAAACAAACTAGAATATTCTGAAGTCTTTGATCAGAATTCCAAAGAAAAGTCTCCTTTAAAACAGTAACTCATTACATTCCTCATGTTGAGATAGATACAACTGCAGTTCTAAATGTTTCTGGCTTTTTGGATGAATGCAGCTGGGAAATCCAAAAATCATTGCTGGAACAGCTATGGTTCTGGATTATGTATAATTGTAGATATTGTAAAAATCTGTAATAAAAATCTTCATACCATGTCCTAATTCCTCGGAGGTTATTTTCTATTGAAGGATGAGATTACAGGTGTAAAGTACCTCTCAAAACACATCTTTTTTTAATAAAAATAATTTTCATTGAAAATGTCTGCCTAAACTTTGCTTTAACTTCAATGAATTTGGATCCAGCCAAATCACTTCCTGTAGTTGTTCACTTCTAACATGGTGCAAACTGTCAGGAAGGAACTTTGGGGATCCTTGTGTCAGGCTGACAAGCTCGAAAACATTAAAATAACAACAAAATCCGACAGTTGGTGGAAATTTTAATAACAACAGAAAATACTGAAATACTCAGCAAGTTCGGCAGCATCTGTGGAGACAGAGTTAACGTTTCAGGTTGATGTCCTCCAAGGAGGTATTGTACATTCCTGTCTTCACAAAAGTCAAGACATCTGGAAAGAATTCTGTCAATTTCTGATTCAATGAAAATAAAAGTTTTGACTTTTTTAAGGAAATAAACAACAAACACAAAATATAATTTTAAATTTATTCTGAAAAAATGTATTTTTGACTTTTTTTCTAAGTTAAGAGCATTATTTTAAAAGTTGCAGATTTTTGCTCTGTTGCTTTAATACCACTAGGAAGTAAATTTATGTACATTCAGAAATCTGCTAAAATGGTTGCAAATTCTCACATCAACATGTACTGACCGCACTGTCCTTTGAGTCTGTTTATACTAGACAGCAGACTGACAAGAATTCTGGGCCATACGTAAAATGGCCAATAACATTCTGTGGGTTCATTACCCTAAATAATATCATCTGACCTTGCGTGCTGCCTCCTGCCAAGTATCCCTCAAACAGACCACTTTACGCATTATCGTGAATGTTTAAAAGATTATGTCCAAACCGGTAAATACAGGTTTACATCATAAAATTACTTTTAGACCTTTACACAAGCAGCTATAATTTTATTCAACATTTCTGTTGTGTTGCCAATGGAATTCAAGTGGATATCTTTATTTCATGGTAAACATTTCAAAGTAAGCAAGATGAAAATTGCATATTTAATGCTTGCATCTGAAAATAGCACCATATCATAGCATCATAGAATGGTTACAGAATAGAAGGAAGCCATTGTGCCTGCCTTGTCTGAGTGCTGTAGTGGAATCCAGACTGACAGCCTAATGTTCTCAGACATGGGTTCAAGCCCCATCATGGTAGACAGTGAAATTTGATCTCAATGAAATCTAGACTAAAGACTTTGACTAAAGGTGACCATGTAAGCATTGTCAAAAACACATCTGGTTCACTAATTTCCTTTTGGGAAGGAAATTTGCCTTCCTACCCAGCCTGGCATACATGTGACTCTAGATCCATAGTGATGTCATTGATTTGGGTAGCATGGTGGCTCAGTGGTTAACACTGCTACCTCACAGCACTAGGGATCTGGGTTCGATCCCAGCCTCGGATGACTGTCTATGTGGAGTTTGTGCATTCTCCCCGTACCTGCGTGGGTTTCCTCTGGGTACTCTGGTTTCTTCCCATAATCAGAGCTGAAAATGTGTTGCTGGAAAAGTGCAGCAGGTCAGGCAGCATCCAAGGAGCAGGACAATCGACGTTTCGGGCATGAGCCCTTCTTCAGGAAATCCATAATCCAAAGACTTGCAGGTCAGCGTGTAGTGGCCATGGGAAATTGTCCCATAGTGTGCAGGTTAGGGTGGAGTGGCCAAGGGAACTTGTCCCATAATGTCCAGGGATGTGCAGGTTAGGGTGCAGTGGCCATAGGAAATTGTCCCATAGTATGTAGGTTAGGGTGGAGTGGCCATGGGAAATTATCCCATAGCATGCAGGTTATGTTGGAGTGGTCATAGGAAATTGTCCCATAGTATGTAGGTTAGGGTGGAGTGGCCATGGGAAATGTGGGGTTATAGGGTGGGGGTGTACAGTGGGTCTGGATGGGATGCTTCAGAGGATTGGTGTGCACTTGGTGGGCTGAATGGCCTTCTTCCACACTGTAGGGATTCTGTGCATCTTCACTGCCCTCTGATAATTAAATGCTGGCAGAGCAGGTGATGTCCACAAGTTTTCAATGAACTTTAAAAAGCTGACTCTGTAGTAGCAACTTCACTGGTCCCACTCTCCTGGCTCACCATACAAATCTGCCTCCACCACATGCTCAGTGCATTTCAGATCCCAATCACTGCTATACGAAAATGAATCTCCATGTTCCTTTTATTTCTTTAGCGAATCATTTTAATCTTTTGTCAATGCATGAAATATGATATCTCAAACCTTTTCAGCTCTTGATACACTCTTAAAGTGACTGCAGAAACCACCGTTCAGGTTTCAGTAAAAGTAGACAAATATCAAGATAATTGACTTTGCCTTTATGGTACTGACAGAGGAGATGGGAGTTGGGGGGGGGGGGGGGGGGGGGGCGGGGCGAGGGGTGAGTGAGTGGGTGGGAGCTGTTAGTATTAGCCAGACATCTGGAACCCAAGAGAGTCTCCTTTCTGAAAACAGTGCCAGTGGGGTCTTTAGCATCCATCTTAACCAGAAATAAACATTTGAGCACCAAAGCATCAGGAAATATTATTTACCATTTTTTTCAAATAGATTAAGAAGTATCATAACTGAGTTGTTGGTTCTGCCACAATCTTTTGGCCCAGCGTTGAATTTCCTATTCACTGAGCCAAGCTAATACAGAAAACATTCAACTGGGGAAACAGCCAATCCAATAAGTCTGTTTTTCTTACAAATTTTTCACAATTGTGTCCAAATATAAACTCAATCCAAGTTAGTTAGCCTCCTGGTAAACATTTTGTAAAGTTTCTTGTTGATCTCTAAAAGTAATTGAATAAAACCCACAATTTATCCAATGGATCTTACAAACAGTTTAATCTAATACTGTCTGTTCTGCTCTGACATTTACAATTGAAAAGTGATGGAAGGTGTCATCAACATAGAAATATAAGATAGATGTTAACATGTGGTCAGATGTCAACACTATCCAGCAGCATCTGCTCAGCAATAACCTGCTCAGTGATGCCGTTTGGATTCCACCAGGGTTACTCAGCTCCTGACCTCATTTCAGCCTTGGGTCAAACATTGCCGAAAGAGCTGAATTTGAGAGGTGAGGTGATAGTGACAGCACTTAACATCAAGCCTGCATTCAACCGAGTGTGGCATCAAGGAACCCAAGCAAAACTGGAATTAATGATTATCAAGGGGCAAACTCTGTACTGGTTGGAATCATATGGGTGGCACAGTGGTTAGCACTGCTGCCTCACAGCACCAGGGACCTGGTTTCAATTCCCACCTCAGGCAACTGTCTGTGTGGAGTTTGCACATTCTCCCTGTGTCTGTGTGGGTTTCCTCTGGGTGCTCCGGTTTCCTCCCACAGTCCAAAAATGTGCAGGTTAGGTGAATTGGCCATGCTAAATTGCCTGTAGTGTTAGGTGTAGGGGAATGGGTCTGGGTGGGTTGCTGTTTGGAGGGTTGGTGTGGACTTGTGTGGGCCGAAGCACCTGTTTCCACACTGTAAATAATCTAATTTAATCAAATCTGATCTAATATCTGGCATAAACGAAAATGGTGATGGTGGTTGGAGGTCAGTTATCTCAGCTCCAGGACATCTCTGTAGGAGTTCCTCAGGATAGTGTCCTATGCCCAGCCATCTTCAGCCGCTCCATCAATGACCTTCCCACCATTATAAGATAAGTGCCACATGGTGGCTCAGTGGTTAGCACTGCTGCCTCACAGCGCCAGGGACCCAGGTTCGATTCCACCCTCTGGCAGCTGACTGTGTGGAGTTTGCACATTTTCCCCGTGTCTGCGTGGGTTTCCTCTGGGTGCTCCGGTTTCCTCCCACAGTCCAAAGATGTGCAGGTTAGGGTGGATTAGCCATATGAAATGCATGGTTATAAGGTTAGGGTAGGAGGGTGAGCCTGGGTGGGATGCTCTTTACAGGGTCGGTGTGGACTTGTTGGGCCAAATGACCTGTTTCCACACTGTCGGGATTGTATGAATGTTCAGCACCAGTCATGACTCCTCAGATACTGAAGCAGTCCATGTCCAAATCAAGGAAAGTCTTGGACAATCTCCAGGTTTCAAATGACAACTGGCAAATAACATTCACATGGCACAAATACCAGGAGACAATCTAACCACCATCTCTTTACATTTAATGGTATGACCACCACCTAATCCTCCACTATCAACATCCTGAGTTTTGCCAGTAATTTCTGTTTATACGTTTCAGATCTCCAGCATCTGCCGTTCTTTGTTTTCCGTTTTTGAAAGCATGGTCCTTGGTTAATTCAAGCAATGTTACTTCAACTAGCGATTTAGTCTATAATTAGACCACATTCAGATCCAAAAATAAAAAAGACACATTTATGATGGATTCACCCATTATCTGGTCCAACAATGAACCAAAACTGATTATGGTTTGTATTTCAATTTATCATTAATTTAATGGTTCATCAAACTATCCTTAGCAAACATTATTGGACCAAACTTTTAATAAAAACAAATTCTATGCTGGTTATACACACAAGTAAAATTTTACACTTGGATGAAAAATAATATTGCTAATTTAATAGTTTTTGATGGTATCAGTATGATCAGCATTATTCAACATAACATTATATGTTTCAACCCTTAAGTTGGCAAGAAATTTATTTTCTCTTTGTAACACATGAACAGCTAAGCTTCAAGACACAATACTTTCCCATCAACTTGTGTTTTTATTTATGATGGAATTTTAAATAACTTGCAACATAAATTTGAATGAATAAGAATTTGAATTGTGAGATATTTTTGCTGTACTTTTGTTTGTAATTCGCCCAAGAAAAGGGGAGCTGGTTGTTTCAATTACGTTAGCCTTTGCAGGTCACTTTTCACATTCACCAGATGCAGACGTACACTGAAATGGTTCATTAATAGAACTGTAATATTATACCAGGTCTCTGTGCACCATGGTGTGAACAATGCAGAGCACTGATGTGTTGCTGTACCTCAAAGAAGTAAATTAAACAGTGAGCTTGGGCCAACACAAATAAAACTTGAAAAATATACTCCCAGGAGTCCCTATTAATAACTGACTGTTAAATCTGGGTGCTTGTCTAATTCAGTTACATTATTCAGCTGGTTATGAGAAAATTGGTGACCTGAAATTTTATTTAATCAGGATGTGCTCCTATATACAAATAGGAGCAGAATAGCCGGCATATTCAATAGTTAAGAGATTACTGCACAAATTGTGCCTACAGCCCAGAATCCTTTTCTTTTTTTGTTCATTATATTGTGTTCTAAAAATATGCTGCTTAAATCTTAGGATGCCAATCGAGCACAGCGCCAGATTTAGACAACATTGAATGATGACTACGTTTAGATTTGGCATTGTCTTGGCATCCTTTGGGCATGAATGGTGTTGCTAGTTGTGTGCTGCTCTGAGAGACCTCTGTTCAAATCCTAGTACACTTTAATATTCTGAGGGCCATAAAATGAGCACCAGATTTCAAGAGATGGTGATGAGCATCTTTAGAAAGTAATTCTTGCTGTTATGTTCACCATAGTCTTACCAGACCATAGGGGCTGCTCTCTTATTAGAGAGAAGCAACTGGTGGTGATTTAACTTGAGGGCCACCAGTTCTCAGGTGAGGGAAGAGTTTGAGAAGGAGAGTCCTTCATGGTAACCTCAAACCGGTGATGGGAACTGAACCCACACTGTTGGCATCACCCTGCTCTGTAAACCAACAATCCAGCCAACTGAGCTAAACCAATTAAAAGTAAGCTTATGGTAAGATTTACAATGGCTCCTGGTGTAAAATGCTGCATTCAACAGCAGAATGGTCAATCTTCATCAACGCTTCAAGAATCTTCATGTCGAGAGAACATGGACTGCCCTATTGCAGGATGTGAAGAAAAGAAAAGCACCCTTCGAGATCCTTATCAAATTGGTGCTAATCTATAATGTGTATGGTATTGAGGAATTGTTTTAGTTATACACTGAAATTAACTACTTTATTATTGAATTAACTTAGTTTTGATTTTGTCAACATTTTAGTTTAATATTCACCTCTTTAGCTTGGGCCACCAGGGTTGATAACAGTGAAGAGATGGTATGTTCTTTATTTTTCCCTTCAAATCAAATTTTAAATTATTGCTTCAGGTATTGCCTTTTCTGTTTTTGTCTATTATCCTCCCCTCCCCTCATTTCTCCTGACCATGCTTCTAGGCTTTGATCCTCAGCTACTGACCAGCTCCATGTACATCAGTCATGTGTCTATTCCTCATTCATAAGGTTCAACTGCATAGTCAGAAATGGGAGAAGCTTGTGCGTTGTCCATGTTAATTGGCCTCACTCTACCTGAGAACACTGCAGTCCAGTGAACCGGGAGTGGAAATTTCAAAAGTCTATCTGTTGTCCATGCATGTCATAGCCCACGCTTCTAATTGATCCATATTCTTTGTATTTTTTGAAATATTATTTTACTTAAACATTGACTCAAAGGATATTTGAAAAAAAGCATTCCGTTATGCATGGATTTTTTTTGCAAGATGAATGAGCTTAAAATTAAATATTTTGTTCAGGAACTATGCCAGACTGACAATAGTTATCATGGAAAAATAAATGCAGTCCTTGAGAGAGCTGAGTAGATGCTGGTCTTTGCCATTAGCATGTTAAGCTGGAAGGTACAGAGAAAATTCTAGCTCTAAGCATCACACAACATTTCACACAATCCATCAGATTTTTCTGCCATTAACTAAATTCATTCATCTATGAAGATATATATGTTGCTCTCTGAGCAACATATCCCTGGAGGGATAGACCAAAATCTTCTCCAATGATTGAGAATCAAATTTGGGAGAGGAAGTGAAGTGTTCAGAATGATATTGACATCACACATTTGCTGGTCCAACCTTCAGCTGATCTGAATATTATAGCAAATGCACAAGGAAGGCCATCCTTCCAGAGGAGCCCCTGGCCTCTGTCATCTCCTTGTCGGTCTGGACAGGCCCTCCGCTGAAATAAGCAGAAACTCTGATTATGCTGTATTTTTTAAGAACTCTAATTTCCCAAAATCCAATCTGAAGTTTTGCTTGAACTGTTGGTTTGAGACAAATATGCTCTGTTTGTTATAATGCGACCTTAAATTTTTTCGCAAGGAATGCTGAGAGTCATTGCAAATCTTCTGGTTTACCATGTGAAGCATGCCTTGTGTTTTATGGGATATCTGACCCAGAGAGTTAGAAGACAGCAGGTGGGTTACATGAAGCAGTAAATGTGTTCGCAAGCATTTGGATGTTGTGAGGAACAGTATTTGGAAGCTCTTGGCTATAAGTTGCCCGAAGTACAGAGACTTTGAAATACCAGCAATATTTAGTGGTCATCTGGCTTCTAATAGTTTAAGTTTCCAGTTGAAATGTGAGCTGTTAATTATAATTAAAAGGCAATGTTGATCATTCATTTATTATAAAATCACTTTTGCAGAGTTGATGCAGATGGATTTTAAGTCATTTTCCATATTGTGCACACTTCTAGACCAATAATTTGAGCAAATCGACTGGGGGGACCACCAGGCATGGCAGGCTGTCCAGACATGGTTGATCCTTGAACTGCATGTGAAATGCAATTTCAAATTCCAGGGTGATTAAAGCTACAGTGTCAGCTTTCAAATGGACATTCTTGAAAATATTGCAACATGCAGAATTGATCAGGCAGTGAGATTGCTGACAGACCCACAAAGCAAATTTCTCTACCATGTCGAATTTGAATTTTTCAATAAGAATTGTAGTGTGGAAATGTTACACTCCTTCCAATCATTTGAGCAGCTTTGAGATGATTTAGTTTACTGCAAATATCATGTTCAAGGATGGAATTGTAGAATTCTTACAGAAAAAATTTATAGTATCATTTACTTGAAGCACAATAGAGTTTTAGCATGTTATCTTTATTAAAATATATCTACATTTAAAATATAATAATGGAAACAAAACCATGAAAATCTTAATTGAATAAGCAATGATTTCCTTCATGTATTAACTGTGGTGAGTTTGTGATCTTTCTTTCAATTTCACTATACCCAACACACAGAAACACATGCCCAGTCAAGTGTCAAGATCCAAAATGAGAATATCATTGGACATCAACAATAGCTGTCTCATAAAAAGCAGTGTCAAATCAATCTTTCACTTACCCCGGCATCAGTGTTTAGCAGGAAGTTAGGCAGGACATGAACCACCTCGAAGTAATTAGATATGTGAAGAATAATCATTTTAAAAGAGGCCACGTGGACTTATGGAAGCACAAAGGTTCCTTCTTCAGACGATGAAAGCATCTTTGTAATTCTGAGGGTCTGAATTTGGGATCTGCGGATATGCATGTCTCACCAAAAGGTATCACTTCCTAATTAATATTCGTTTAAAGGAGACATGAAGCTCTAAGAACATTAGAGTTATACTGGGTTATGACACGCATGCACTTGGTAAATTAACCTCCATCTGGTAAAACAAAACTCTTCAACAGTGAATAAAACCTCTTCTGTGCGTTCAAAGTGGAGCCATTTGTGGCAAGGCCATTTCAGGTCATTTCAACATGAGGTTGGAGTGTGTTCCCAGTTTGATTGTTGGTGCTGCCCTCCTCCCAGTTTCTTGCATTTAAATGGCAAGTTCATTATTTGTTTAATGATGCCAGATTTTTAAGTACTTCTTTCTTTCTTTCCTGTGCCTTGAATCTACTAACATTCAAAACGAATATCAAAGTGAACTATATTGCTGCGAGATTTCATTACAGGCAGTTCCAATTTAACATTTCAATAAAGTTTATCCTTCCTTCCTTATGCATGACTATCTCAAAATAGTTGGAATATCCACAAAGCTTCACAAGCACATTAAAGCCATTCAGTCCTTTGACTGCCTCGTCTGATCTGATTCACATTGTTAAATTTCTCCTTAAGTTGTTCAACCTTTATTTTTGGTTGCATGTTATTTTTGTATATTTTAGAATTTCTGGAAAGTGACTTGAGATGAAAAAGCTTCTGTTCTGAGTATTTTTGTATCTATTTTATCAGTGTTGTGGAAATGCACACAATTTTCAAACAGCTATCTACGTGATAAATAATGGACTGAAGTTTTCTAAAATTTGCTTGTTTTGGGGAGCTTCATGGAGGGTCACTGTCTGTGAGCCTTGGTGAATATGTTCCAGCAGTTTTACCCTGCTCACCTCTCATTAAGTATCCAGGAGAGAGTGAGGACTACAGGTACTGGAGATGTGAATCATAAAGTGTGGTGCTGGAAAAGCACAGCAGGTCAGGTAGCATCCGAGGAGCAGGACAATCAGTCTTTCGGGCATAAGTCCTTCAGGTTATCCCAAAAACGTTGACTTCCCTGCTTCTCAGATGTTGCCTGACCTGCTGTGCTTTTCCAGCACCACACTTTTTGACTCATTAAATATATTGTCTACCAGAACGACGCCATAGTTAGACTGTCTGGTGTTCAGCAACAATGACTGCAGATGCTGAAAACCAAATACTGGATTAGTGGTGCTGGAAGAGCACAGCAGTTCAGGCAGCATCCAACGAGCAGCGAAATCGACGTTTCGGGCAAAAGCCCTTCATCAGGAATACGCTATTCCTGATGAAGGGCTTTTGCCCGAAACGTCGATTTCGCTGCTCGTTGGATGCTGCCTGAACTGCTGTGCTCTTCCAGCACCACTAATCCAGTATTTGGTGTTCAGCAACAGTCAATCTCTCTCTGGCTGAGGCCTTACAGAGTTCACACCACAGGTACCCTGACGCACTTTATGTCAATGTGACCAGCAGCTTGGTCCAAAATCATCACCTGGCTCATTGGAACAAGAGGAGGCCATTCAGCCCCTTGAACCTGTTCTGCTATTCAATGAGATCATGCCTGATGTGCAGCCAACCTCTATCTGCCTGCTTTGAGCCCATGTCCCTGGATATCCTTGCAAAATAAAAAATTATCTATCTCAGATTTAAATTTAACAATTGAGTTAGCATTTGAGGAAGTGAGTTCCAAACTTGCCCGACTCTTTGTGTGTCAAAGTGCTTCCTAACACCGCTCCTTAATGGTCTGGCCCTAATTCTTAGATTCCAGAATCTTCAACCAGTGGAAATAGGTTATTTTTATCTACCCTGTCTTTTTCTGTTAATATCCTGAAAACCTCAATTAGATCACCCTTCAATCTTCTAATTTCTAGAGAATGAAGGTCTTATTTGTCTAATCTCTCCTCATAGCTTAACCCCTAAAAGCCCAAAGCCCGGTATTGTCCTTGTGAACTTGTGTTGAAGTCTCTCCATTCTATCCTTCCTAAAGTGCGAGCCCAGATCTACTACAGTACTCTATGTGGGGTCGAACTAGGGATTTATATAACTGCTGCATCATGTCTACATCCTTATATTCCAGCCCTTTAGATATGAAGGCCAGCACTCCATTAGCCTTCTTGACTACTGTCTGCACCTGTTCATGATATTTTAAAGAGCTATGCACCCAAACCCTCAAATGTTATTAGACATCCACAATGTTTAATATAATGCCTTTTAAAAAATATCTTGATTGATTATTTTTTGTGCTGAAATTGATTACCTCAGTGCAGTGTCTGTGGTCTGGAGAAATGCAAGATAATGTTGCTGGAAAGTTAATGAGGTTCTGTGATCTGCCAAGGTAAGTGCCACTACCTTCTCTCCGATACCTCACACTCTCTCTATCTTTGCCATAGTGCCCATCTCCCACCAAGACTCATGCTCTACCAGTCTCACTATTGTATCTCCCATCCATAGTTCTCTGCCACTCCATCCACCCAAACCACTCCTGCTCTCCATGCTCCCTGCTCACTCACTCGGATATCTCACCTCCTGTCCACACAGCCACTGACAAACCATGGCCCTCACTGTTCATCACTATCAAATATAACAAGCTGCCTTCTATTTGTATGTTCCAAAAGCTAAGAGAAGGCAAAACAATGATCCTGTGGGCATCCAAGTAAGCACAAAATGGCTGAACACTAAGAAAGCAAGCTAAGACCAAACTTAGGGTGGCACATTGGCTCAGTGGTTAGCACTGCTGTCTCACAGCAAAGGGACCCAGGTTCGATTCCAGCCTCGGGCAATTGTCTGTGTAGAGTTTGCACATTCTCCCCGTGTCTGTGTAGGTTTCCTCCAGGTGCTCCTCTCACAGTCCAAAGCTGTGCAGGTTAGGTGGAATGGTCATGCTAAATGGTCCAGGGATGGACAGGCTTTAGATTAGAGTGGTGCTGGAAAAGCACAGCAGGTCAGGCAGCATCTGAGGAGCAGGAAAATCGACGTTTTGGGTAAAAGCCCTTCAGAGTCAGAGTAAATGCAGGGTTACAAGGATGGAGTGTGTCTGGGTGAGATGGCCTCTATCTGTACTGTAGAGATTCTCCTCTATGATTCTAAGGGCACTGAGACACAGTGAGTTGTAAGTGTGTAAAGCAACCTGACAGCATGACAATGTAAGGTGCTGGTGAGCTCCAAAACATAGCATTGAATACTGAACTGTGTTAAATGTGAGTCCCAAATCTTCCCTGATGACACGATGAGGTTGACGCTCAGCTGATGCCAACCTCCAGGGATGGAGGATAGAGTCAATCACTGCCCATGCAGCATGTCCAGGGGTATTTGGGAATACTGGCCAAGGTGGATACCCAGACAAAGTGCTGGAGAGTTACTTCGGCTGCCAGCTTCCTGTTCAGAGATTCACACTGAGAATTGTCACTGTCTGACTTCTTTCCAGTCTGGGAAACTAAAATATCTCACATAGATGAGGTGAGATTGGGTATTAATGCACGCAAATAAGATCCAAGCTGTTCATTAGGAGAAAGTGAGGACTGCAGATGCTGGAAATCAGAGTCGAGAGTGTATTGCTGGAAAAGAACAGCAGGTCAGGCAGGTCAGGAGAGTCGATGTTTCGGGCATAAGCCCTTCATCAGGAACTTCATCAGCATTCCTAATGAAGGGCTTTTGCCTGAAATGTCGATTCTCCTGCTCCTCGGATGCTGCCTGACCTGCTGTGCTTTTCCAGCACCACTCTCCCAAGCTGTTCATTAGCAAGGTTCTCAATTGGCTATTCACACCTCGGAAGGAAAATCAGATTCCTTTCTCTCAACATCGAGAGTCTTACTTTTCCAGTTCTTGCCGTATTTCCCAGCTGACCCACGTATCATTCCTTACATTGTTTAGGGGTCGGGAAGATTCAGCTCAATGTTAATGTTAACAACAATTCATGTAACTACTTATTGAGAAACATCCCACATACATTAAAACAGTAAACAAAGTAATGACACATAACAGAGTCAAATTCTTGTCTGCTATAGTTTTGGGTTTTAAATGTAAGTTTTTCCTTATGTTCAATGTCACAGACCTCACCCATCGGTTTGTGAGCACAAGTCCATATAAACTGAAGATTATTTGCTGAGATCACCGTAACGATAACAAGCCCAGGGAGGGCAGAGATCCCTCTTGTAGTTGAATGTATCATGCAGTTTGTTGCAACTTCAGAAAAACAGATGATTCTGTGGCCTCCTCCTTCAATGAAATTGAATGACAATGAAAATATTGATACAATACAAGTCGAAGAATTGTGGATGCCAGAAATCTGAAACAACCAAAATCACTGGAGGAACTCAGCAGGTCTGGCAGCATCAATGGAGAGAAAACAGAATTAACATTTCAAGTCAGGTGACCCTTCACCAGAATATTATTGTTCTGTGCCCTTCTCATAATGGCGGCTGCAGGGACAGTGCTGTAAGCAAGTTGTTTATTGACCAATGTACATTATATGCAGTGCCATGTGACTTGTCCCCCAATTGCCAATATCTCAAACTATGGTAAACTGCAGCCTGCATCAGATCTCACTGGCTGTCCCTCATAGCTGTTGTAAACTATTTAATTCATTTTATGTTCAAGGCTCCTGACCTTCAAACTCCAAGAGGTGAGGATTAGCATGAAGAATGACAAACACTTTCAAACAGATCCTCACAGGAGGATCTTTCTTGCTGCCAACCTCAGCATCTTGTCTCTGGGAATAAAACTGCCTGGAATAGCATCACTAGCCAGTGACAATGTAGAAGTGCCTCACATAAAAATCATGGTCAAAACATCCTGCTTTCGTCCATAAGGTGCTCTGGGCACTCATTGCTCTGGTTTTTAAAAAGAATCATTTTTTTGTTCAAATTTCAGGTCAAAATACTTTGTAAATTGAAAGGCAGCAAGCATAAATGAGGAATGATTTAGAGATGTTTGTGTTAGACTGGGCTTACAAAGCTAAAAACGATGTTCTGTGATTTTTAACTAAATGAGGAATGTTTGACTAAAATAGTTTTTTTATATAAGAAATCCTTTTAAGTATTTCTTTATATATTTAAGGGTGTTAACTAAATGCAGCTTGGAGTAGTCTTTGAGCTCGGGGCGTGTCCCTGAGCTGAGGGCATGTCCCTGAGCTGGGGGGGTGTCCCTGAGCTGGGGGTTGTGTCCCTGGTCTGGGGATGTGTCTCTGAGTTGGGTGGTGTGTTCCTGAGCTGTGGGCATGTCCCTGAGCTGGGGATGTGTCTCTGAGCTGGGGGGGGGGGGGGGGAGTCCCTGAGCTGGGGGTTGTGTCCCTGAGCTGGGGGTGTGTCTCTGAGCTGGGGGTGTGTCTCTGAGCTGGGGGTTGTGTCCCTGGTCTGGGGATGTGTCTCTGAGTTGGGTGGTGTGTTCCTGAGCTGTGGGTGTGTTCCTGAGCTGTGGGCATGTCTCTGAGCTGGGGGTGTATCCCTGAGCTGTGGGCATGTCTCTGAGCTGGGGGTGTGTCTCTGAGCTGGGGGTGTGTCCCTGAGCTGTGGGCATGTCCCTGAGCTGTGAGCATGTCTCTGAGCTGGGGGTGTGTCTCTGAGCTGGGGGTGTGTCCCTGAGCTGTGGGCATGTCCCTGAGCTGTGGTCATGTCCCTGAGCTGGGGGCATGCCCCTGAGCTGGGGAGTGTGTCCCTGGTCTGGGGGTGTGTCCCTGAGTTGGGTGGTGTGTCCCTGAGCTGTGGGCATGTCCCTGAGCTGTGAGCATGTCCCTGAGCTGTGGGTGTGTCTCTGAGCTGGGGGTGTGTCCCTGAGCTGGGGATGTGTCTCTGGTCTGGGGGTGTGTCCCTGAGTTGGGTGGTGTGTTCCTGAGCTGGGCAGCGTGTCCCTGAGCTGGGGTTTCAGCTGGGGGGTTAGTGTCCCTGGTCTGGGGGTATGTCCCTGAGCTGGTGGGTGCGTCCCTGAGCTGGTGTTGGGTGTGTCTCTGAGCTGGGGGTGGGTGTGTCTCTGAGCACACAGTGACCTTGCTGCACCATTACAATAGGAGTTACTGGGGCAGACCGAGGGGCAGCATTGAAAGGTAGACTATTCTGTTAGTGGATTGGAGATGTGCCAAGAGGGTTCACAGAAACTGACACATGTCAGTGTCAGTCTCTGTGGATGTGGGGTGTGGATGGCTGGTTCCTACATGTGTTGGTGCCTGGCATCCAACTTGGAAGTTGTCTAGACCAAGTGATGATTGAATTCACCAGGTTCTGAGGAAGGGTCACCAGATCCGAAACATTAACTCTGATCTGTCTCCACCAATGCTGCCAGATCTGACCTACCAAAATTTCTGTTTTTGTTTCTGATTGACAGCATCCACAGTTCTTTCAGTTTTTATTTTGAATTCACCAGGCGTCTGTTCTGGTTTTCCTGCTGAGTTTCCTCATCTTTGAGCTTGTTTGCTAAGTTTGGTAAGATAAAAAGATGAGGTGAGATGGACCATCAACAAGACATTTACCAGGTAATAATCCCCTTTCGTTTTGATTCTTCATTGTCTAACAAGAACTCTTGCAAAAAGCATAAAAAGATGATGTTGAGATCAGACTCGTCCAACTTCTCATCTGCTTCTGCAACGCATCTCGCTGCAGCTCACATCAGTCAAACCTTAAAGTGACTCTGCCCAACATCTTTGTAAATTGTAAGAGTGTTCGGAAATAAAAGTGTAAAGTGCAAAGGGACTTGAGAGTCCTAGTCCAGGTTTCTCTTCAGGTAATCTTGCAGGTTGAGTAAGTAATTAAGAAGACAAATACAATGTGGTCATTCATCTCAAAAGGACTAGAATACAAAAGCAGTGAAGTACTTCTGAGGCTCTATAAAGCTCTGGTCAGACCACATTTAGAGTATTGTGAACAATTTTGAGCCCCATGCCTCAGGAAGGATGTATTGGCCCTGGAGAGGGTCCAGAGGAGGTTCATGAGAATTATCCCAGGAATTTCAGTTACATCACACCGTAATCTTTTGCCATAAATTCTGTGTCTTACGATCTTAGACTCCACAACCACCTGATGAAGGAGCAGCGCTCCAAACGCTAGTGCTTCCAATTAAACCTGTTGGACTATAACCTGGTGTTGTGGGATTTTTACTTTGTACACCCCAATTCAACATCACACCTCCAAATTATATCCCAAGAATGAAAGGTTTAACATATGAGGAATGCTTGAGGACTCTGGGTCTATGCTCGATGGAGTTTAGAAGGATGAGGGGTGATCTAATTGAAACTTACAGAATACTGAATGGCCTGGTCAGAGTGGATGTTGGGAAGATGTTTCCATTGGTAGGAGAGACTAGGACCCGAGGGCACAGCCTTAGAGTAAAAGGAGGACCTTTTAGAATGGAGGTAAAGAGAAATTCTTCAGCCAGAGAGCGGGGAATCTATGGAATTCACTGCCACAGAAGGCTGTAGAGGCCAGGTCATTCAGTATATTTAAGATGGAGATAGATAAATTCTTGATTGCCAAGGGGAGCAAAGGTCACAAGGAAAAAGTGGGAAAATGGGGTTGAAAAACCTATCAGCCATGATAGTATGGCAAAGCAGACCCGATGGGCTGAATGGCCGAATTTCTGCTCCTATATCTTATGGTCCTAGGGTCTTTGGTTAGTGCACAATATCATGGAATCTGAATTTACATTTGAAATTCTTCAAACTTTACTGCTGATATGTAATGAATTTGACTGATAGAAGTGATCAGTATGTGGCAAACATTGCAGACCTGATATGTATTTTTATATTTATTGAATAATCCTTTTGATGTTTAAATGAACAGAGATTCCACCACAGTTTATTTTGTGTAATGTTTCTGCTGCTTAATAATAGTCTTCTTCAGGAGTTAGTTAGTTGCTTTTTTTGTATTCTTTCTCAAGTTGCATAATTTGAACTTACTCAGTCAATTGCGAGTCACATTTAATTTAAACATCGTATTAGGCAACAGAGTGTAGTCAAGTTTAATTTTATAGCCTCTGGAGCCAGACAAATTTGTGCATGTGTGACTGAGAAAACGTTTTAAAGTTTTTTTTTGTCTTCACTGTTTTCAAATAGCCTAAGGATCAAAATAATTCCTGGTTGCTGCAAGAAAGTCTTTTGTTCTCTGTGTTTTAAAGTCGAATCCTTGCCCTGCTTTAATCCATTGTATATAAAAACTGCTTGCTGACTGACAGACGATAGTAAACCTTTATCCTCCATTAATTAGAAACATGCACATGGGTTTACTCAGGGAACAGCTTGTGAATGCAATGCAGCATTTAGGGTAACTGATCACTCCCAAGCCTCATGAGAAACACACTTACTGTTCTTAGATTTTGACAAAATGAATCAAAGCAGATTAACTATAGAAAACCATTTAAAAACAGTTTGTATGACAAATTTGCGAATGTTTCATTTATAAATTAAACCATAACTGCAGATTTCTGTTGCCATGCCAATACCTGTATGGTTAAGGTGGGAAAGCATGGAATCAGGGGACAAGTTGCAGAATGGTTAATAAACTGGTAACAGAAGAGAATCCAGAGAGAAAGACTGGCAAATGTTGGGAGGTGGTCTTCCATACAGATCAGGGCTGGGAACACATACACACCCAGTTGGAGTAATGACTGCTGAAGGGAATGACAAGCTGCCTGGCTTTCAGCCTGCACTAAAAGAGAAGGCAAGGCCCAAGCAGGACAGGGCAAACCACCAATGCAGTGAGCATCCTGGGCTGTGCAAGGTGAGTGAGTGTGAAGAGCACAGGGAGCAGCATTTAGCTGCAGCCTGGTCCACTCCTTGAGCTGAGACCCCATCCCTGAGCACAAATTGACAACACACACCAGCATGTAAATGCTGCACATTCAGGCATACTGGCAGCAGAATACCAACCCACAGCAGAATTCCACACTTGCCAGTGTGCTGCATCATTGAAGAATAGTGGTGTACTGTAAATGGATGGAAGGTGTGCAACTCAAGACTGGGCATCCATGAGGCACTGTGGGCCATCAACAGCAGCAGAACTGTACTCCAACACAATCTGTAACCTCATGGTCCAGCATCTCCCCCACTCAACCATTACCATCAAGCCAGGGGATCAACTAGAAGATAGTGAGGTGCAGATGCTGGAGATTAGAGTTGAGAGTGTGGTGCTGGAAAAGCACAGCAGGTCAGGCAGCATCCGAGGAGCAGGAGAATCAATGTTTCGGGGATAAGCCCTTCATTAGGAATGAGGCTTGTGGGCTGGGGGGCTGAGAGATAAATGAGAGGTGTCATGGGGTTGGCGGGGAAGGTAGTTGAGACTGCAATAGGTAGATATTACTAACTGAGCTGGATTTTTCCATCAATCAGCAATAGTTTCATAGTCACCATGAAACACTTAATGCCAGATTTTTATTGATTTCAAATTCTAACAGCTGCCATGGTGAGATTCGAACCTGAGATCCCAGAACATTACCTGGGTCTCTGGTCTCTGCATTGGATTAAGAGTCCGGTAATAGTGCCGCTAGGGCAGTGCCTCTCATCACCCAGTGAAGGAACCAACCAGATGGAAATTGACAGCGTCACCATGCTTCCTGTATACAGATATATCAAAGCCCCCGCTCATACTCTCTTCAAAAGGGTCGACAGTCACTAAGCAACAATCAGAGAAGGCTGTACCATTCCAGACATTACCAGTTGCTCTCAAAGGCCAACTGACAACACCCATGAGGTCACATGAACACTTCAATCTCCCTCCCACTTAGCCAAGGACATGCAGGTCCTGGGCCTTCTCCATCGCCAAACCTTTACCACCAGATGCCTGGAGGAAGAACACTTCATATTCTGCCTTGGGACCCTGCAACTGCACAGGATCAATGTGGATTTCACCAGTTTCCTCATATCCTCTCCCCCTACATTGTCCGAGTCCCAAGCTTCCAACTCTGCACCGCCGTCTTGACCTAACCATCACCTTTCCCATCTATCTGCTCCACCCTCCTCTCTGATGTATCACCATTAACCCCAACTCCATCTATCTCTGTCATTCTTGGCAACCTTCCCCCAAGACCCACACCCCCTCCCATTTATCTCTCAGCCCCCTGGCCCACAAGCTTCATTCCTGATGAAGGGCTTATGCCTGAAACATTGATTCTCCTGCTCTTCAGATTCAACCTGACCAGCTGTGATGTTCCAGCATCACACTCTCAAACCAGGGGAACAACCCTGATTCAATGGAGAGTGCAGGAAGACATACCAGGAGCAGCACCAGGCATATCTGAAGATGAGGTGTCAACCTGATGAAGCCACCAAACAGGACTACTTGTAAGCCAAATAGTATAAGCAGCAAGTGACATTGATCCCTTAATGAATGGATCAGATCTAAGCTCTGCAGTCCTGTCACATCCAGTTGTGAATGGTGGTGGACAATGAAAAGACTCACTAGAGGAGAAGGTACCACAAATATTCCCATCATCAATGATGGAAGAGCCCAACATAGCAGTGCAAAGGATAAGGCTGAAGTAGTTACAGCAATATTCAGCCAGAAGTGTTGAGTAGATGATCCATCTCGGCTTCCTCCAGTGATCGCCAGCATAATAGATATCAGGCTTCAGCCAATTCAATCCATTTCATGTGATTAGATTAGATTACTTACAGTGTGGAAACAGTCCCATCGGCCCAACAAGTCCACACCGCCCCGCCGAAGCGCAACTCACCCATACCCCTACATTTACCCCTTACCTAACACTACGGGCAATTTAGCATGGACAATTCACCTGACCTGCACATCTTTGGACTGTGGGAGGAAACTGGAGCACCCGGAGGAAACCCACACAGACACAGGGAGGACGTGCAAACTCCACACAGTTAGTCGCCTGAGGCGGGAATTGAACCCAGGTCTCTGGCGCTGTGAGGCAGCAGTGCTAACCACTGTGCCACCGTGCCGCCCATAATCGAGAGACAATTGGACTGGATGCTGCAAAGGCTATGGGGCCTGACAACATTTCAGCCATTGTACTGAAGGCTTGTGCTCTGGAACTTGCATCTTATTTAATGGGCCTTGGGATGAGACCCTTTATTGCGATGCTAATAGCCCCCTGAGGACAGTGTTAAAGCCAGAAGGAGCTCCTGGGGGGTGAGGGTTACATTTTCATGGTCTTCCTTTCTGATCAAAGGGTCCCTAAGGTATGCTCGCCCTCTCACCCTGACTCCAAGACTGTGTGTCCCAGCCCTTTCTCCCCAAGTCCAAAGCCTGCTGAGATATCCCCAACCAACCCTCTCCCTATCCAGGTCATCTTCACCCAGATCCATGGAGAAGCCCCCCCACCCGCTCCCAACAGTCCTGACCCTCCTTCATGGGGATTGGAGGCAGTGCTAGCAGTGGGCACCACTCCCAATGCCACAGTTGGATTCAGGAGCTGCTCGGCAATCAGAGTGGCTGGAATGGGATGTTTCCTCTCCAGCTGGTGGTGCCAGTCGTATCCTGAGACACACATGCTCTGCTGAGTGTGAACCAGTTATAGATTAAGCCCACTGCAGTTATGGATTAAGCGCACTGGTGAGTTTCTCTGTGACATTTCAGACCCTGCTACCTGTTAGTGAGGACCCTTGTGTCCAAAACAGTTGATCTTCCTCCCAATCCTTATGTAATGGCAGGATTGACCAAGGTGAAGATTGTAGTTCTAAACTAGTTCCACTCAGCCACTAATCTTGATTTTAATTTGTTTCATTTTGAGCATTGTGATTTTCAGCATTGCATTAAAATTTGCCAATGGAAATGAATCAGAGTTTGTCAACTAATACTTCTGTCAGCAGAGTGTAGATTCAATGGAACTATTTTGCTCTTGATTGAGAGTAAAACCATACTGGGAAAAACATGTGAAAGCCAGTGCTTCCAAATAAACCTGTTAGACTATAACCTGGTGAGGTGTGATTTTTAACTTAACTATATATTTAGTTTTGATCAATGAGATGCAATGCTTTGAAGGTTTGGACTTTAATTGAGAAACTGCAGAAATTGATTGCTTTTGAAATGGCTTTGTGTGTACAATAAAGGGTAAAATCCCTAAAATTCTGGCATCTCAGTTACCATTGGAAACAATATTCACAATGTTTTCAATTATCACACTACATCCTTTCAAAACACTTCATAGAGTGAGTTACTTCTGAAGTGCTGTAATTTTTATCTAAACAACTTCAATAGTCATTCTGTTGCTCCATTGTCCAACATAATCAGCTGTGGTTTAAAACAGATAACTATTGCATTGTGACCTTTTTGAGAGAAACGCCTGCCATTTTTTAGAAGAATTCAAACAGTTCAGTTGCTTTTGAATCTCATCATGACTGCACACTACATCGCGTTTATGTTTGCTATTTCCACATGTTAATTTCATTCTAACATTCACTATCTTCACACACAATGTTATTTCCTTTTCTTTACTCAGTTTACTAATCTCCTGAGCTGTATCTCATTCCAATGTTAATGAGTGCCTGTGGAGTTTTTATTTAAATTTTAAATGGTTCTCTTTGAACCTGGTGTCCCTTTTTCTTTACTTATTTATTTCTCCATCCCTCCCTCAAAGTATCTTTCTTCTGGAATTTGCTTTGGGCTTTGATCTTCGTCTTTCTGTGTCTTCAGGGTTTACCACGTTCTCTTTATATCCTGCAGGCTTTGTGTTGTGCTATTTGGGACTCCACTGTCTAAACTGTTGGTGTTTATTCCACATTGCAGACATTGTCATGCTTGACGTATCCTGGACACATCACAAATAAAACTGTGTCCCTTTTTTTAACCAGTGCTTTCAGCATGAGCCCAAGAATACCCAGGGACTGTGCTGTATTCAGAAAGACATGATGTGGAAGTGCCGAAACAAATCTGTTGAACAATAGAACCTAACAGCACAGGAACAGGCCATTCAGCCCTCCAAACCTGCACTGATCCAGATCCTCTATCTAAACCTGCCGCCTATTTCCTAAGGATCTGTATCCCTCTGCTCCCTGCCCATTCATGTATCTGTCTAGATACATCTTCATTGATGCTATCATTCCCGCTCCTACCATCTCTGAAGGCAGCGCATTCCAGGCACCCACCACCCTCTGCATGAAGAACTTTCCACGCATATCTCCCCTAAACCTTTTCCCTATCAATTGAACTCGTGACCCCTAGTAATTGAGTCCCCCACTCTGGGAAAGGTCTCCTGCTATCCACCCTGTCTACACCTCTCATGATTTGTAGGCCTCAATCAGGTCCCCCCTCAACCTCCTCCTTTCTAATGAAAATAATCCTAATCTACTCAACCTCCTGTCATAGCTAGCACCTTCCATACCAGGCAACATCCTGGTGAACCTCCTCTGCACCTTCTCCAAAGCATCCACAAATTTGGGCATGCATTTGGGAAAGCAAATCTTAGCAGGACTTATATACTTACTATAAGTTCCTAGGGAGTGTTGCTGAACAAAGAGACCTTGGAGTGCAGGTTCATAGCTCCTTGAAAGTGGAGTCACAAGTAGATAGGATAGTGAAGAAGGTGTTTGGTATGCTTTCCTTTATTGGTCAGAGCATTGGGTACAGGAATTGGGAGGTCATGTTGCGGCTATACAGGATATTCGTTAGGCCACTGTTGGAATATTGCGTGCAATTCTGGTCTCCTTCCTATTGGAAGGATGTTTTGGTTCAAAAAAGATTTATAAGGATGTTGCCAGGGTTGGAGGATTTGAGCTATAGGGAGAAGTTTAATAGGCTGGGGCTGTTTTCCCTGGAGTGTCGGAGGCTGAGGGGTAACTTTATAGAGGTTTATTAAATTATGGATAGGGTAAATAGACAAAGTCTCATCCCTGGGATGGGGCTATCCAGAACTAGAGGGGATAGGTTTAGGGTGAGAGGGGAAAGATATAAAAGGGACCTAAGGGGCAACTTTTTCATGCAGAGGGTGGTGCGTGTATGGAATGAGCTGCCAGAGGAAGTGGTGGAGGCTGGTACAATTACAACATTTAAAAGGCATCTGGATGGGTATATGAATAGGAAGGGTTTGGAGGGATATGGGCCAGGTGCTGACAGGTGGGACTAGATTGGGTTGGGATATCTGGTCGGCATGGACAGGTTGGACCGAAGGGTCTATTTCCGTGTTGTACACATCTATGACTCTGTGGTAATGTGACAAACAGAACTGGACCAAGTTTTTCAAATGTGTCCAAACCACCAAGTCTTACACAATTGTAACATAGCCCGTCCAATGAAGGAAGGCATGGAGTTCTGTGATTCTTAACTTCAGAAAGACAATTAGATTAACACCTTAGCTGCTGCCTGGCTGCTCAGACTGAATTCAAACTTCTTCAGAATCCACCTTATTAACACTACAAGATACCGGAATGGAATTGGACCATTTCACCCATCATGTCAACTCTGCAGTTCAATCATGGCTGGTATGTTTCTCCACCCCAATCTCTTGCCCTGGATCCCCTTACTAATCAAGAACCTTTCCAGGTCTGGCAGCACCTGTGAAGAAAAATCAAAGTTAAAACTTCAGGTCCAGTGACCCTTCTTCAGAACTGATTTACAGCATCCGCAGTTCTTTCAGCTTTTAAGAACCTTGCTATCTCTGACTTAAATGCACTCAATGTATTGATCTTCACAGCCCTCTGCGGCAATGGGTTCCATTGATTAACTACCCTCTGGCTGAATAGATTCCTCCTCATCTTCATTCTAAAGGCGTCTTCCCATCATTCTGAGGTTGTGCCCTAGCGTCCTAGTCTCTCCCACCAATAGAAACATCTTTTCCTCATCCACCCATTCAGGCCTTTTAGTATTTTGTAAGGTTCTGTCACATTCCCCCTCATCCTTCTAAGCTCCATCAAGGACAGACCCAGAGTTGTCAACCGCTTCTCACATGAGAAGCCTTTCATCCCCGGGATCATTCTTACAAACCTCCCCCGGACTCCCTCCATGCTTCCCTCAGTACATGGCCCAAAGCAGCTCACAATACTCCAAATGTAGCCTGACCAGAGTGTTATACAGTCTCAGCCATCCATTTTTATTCTTGTATTCTTGCCCTCTCAAAATAAATGCTAATGTTGCATTTCCCTTCCTAACTGCCAACTGCATGTTAACTTGAAGCGAATCCTTAACTAGGACTCAAGTGCCTTTGTGCTTCAGATTTCCAAAACTTCCCATCATTTAGAAAATAATCTACACCTCTGTTCTCCCTACAAAGTTCATAACTTCACACTTTCCCACGTTGCATTCCATCTGCCATTTCTTTGCCCACTCTCCTGGCCTGTCCAAGTCCTTCTGCGGCCTCCCTGCTCTCTCAGCAAAACCTATCCCTCTACCTATCTTTGTGTCTTCTGCAAACTTAGCAACAATGCCCTCAGTTTCTTTGTCCAGATCATTAAAGTATAACATGAATAATTGTGGTCCCAACACCGACCCCCTATAGAACTACTTGAATCACCAGCTGCCACCATGATAAAGAGCCCTTTATCCCCACTGTCTGCTTGCTACCAGTCAGTCAATCCTTTATCCATGCTAGTACCTTGCCCCTAACACTATGGATTCTTGGCTATTTCAGCAGCCTCCTGTGTGGCACCTTATTAAAGGTTTTCTGGAAATCCAAATGTATCACGTCCACTGGCTCTCCTTTGTCTAATCTGCATGTTACCTTCTCCAAAGAATTTTAACAGATTTGTCAAGCATGGTTTTCCCTTGACGAAGACGTGTGGACCCAGCCCTATTTTATCATGCACTTCCAAGCAGTATGCAATCTCATCCTTAATCTGGACTGTAAAATATTACCAGCTGAGGTCAGCCTATAGTTTCCATTTTCTTGCCTCCCATTCCTCCTTAAATAGTTACATTACATTAGCCATTTTCCAGTCCTCTAGGACAGTCCCTGACTGCATTGATTCCTGAAAGATCACCACCAACGCCTCTACAATCTCCTCATCTATCTCCTTCAGACCTCTGGGGTGTAGTCCATCTAGTGTGGGTGATTTATCCATCTTCAAACCTTTCAGCTTGCCCAGCACCTTCTCCTTAGTGATGGCCAATAGACTCATCGCTGCCTCCTGACTCTTGCTCTGGTAAGTCACTGGTGTCTCCCACCATGAAAACTTAAACAAAATATTGATTCAATTCCTCCACCATTTCTTTGTTACCCATTGCTATTTCTCCAGCCCCGTTTCCAGCGGTCCAATGTCCACTCTTGTTTCTCTCTTTGAGATACCTAAAAAAGTCTCTTGTAATCTTCTTTTATACAATGAGCGAGCTTACTCTGATATTTCATCTTCTTCACCCTTTTTTTTAAGTCTTCTTCTGCTGGTTTTTAAAGGCTTCCCAATCCTTTGGCTTCCCATTAATCTTCACCAGGTTGTATATTTTTTTCTTTTGCTTTTGTGTTGCCCCTGAATAACCCTTGCCAGCAATGATTGTGCCATCCAGTCCTGAGTATGTTACTTCTTCCTTGGGATGAATTTCTGCTGTGCCTCTTGAATTATGCCCAGAAACTCCTGCCATTGCTGCTCCACCACCTTCCCTGCTCGGCTCCCCTTCCAATCCATTCTGGACAGCTCCTCCCTCATGTCTTTGTAGTTATCTTTACTCAAATGTAACCTCATTACACCTGATTCCAGCATCTCCCTCTCAAACTGCAGGGTGAATTCTATCATAGTATGATCAGTATTAGTATAGTGCCCTCCTTCCCTTGAACTGGTGCCAAGGCCTCATGAATACAAACCCATTCCTTCCAGTCCAAGCTTTGAGCCACACATTTACTTTTTTAATCTTGTTGACCCTGTGCCAACTTGCTGGTGACTCAGGTAGTAATTCAGAGGTGTGGGTTTGAGTTCTCACACCAGCTGAGCTTACCATGAAGGACTCTCCTCCTCAACCTCTCCCCTTGCCTGAGGCAAGTTGACCCTCAGGTTAAACTACCACCAATTCATCTCTCTCTGAGGAGAGAGCAGCCCTACGGTCTGGTGAGACTGTGGTGATTTTATCTTTTACTGAGTTATTCACTATTTTTTGTAATCAACTCATGAATGCCACTGAATATTCCTTAAAATCTTTAAATCACTTCTAAATTGTACCAAAACATTCCAGACATAAAATACATATTGTCAACTTCTTCTACAAATACTCTCATCAACAGTGAAAAAAATCATTTTGATAATATGCCATGTGTGCAATTGAAAACTGAAAGTGCAGGTATGGGTGGACCAAAGCTATTAATTATACACGCTGAATATTGGGGAAAGAAGACAGGCCTTTAAAATAATTACATGACATCACACCATGCGATGTTGTGGTGTGAAGGTACCCAGCTCATCATCCACCACCCTATCTGTGTATTGGAGTCAGTGTGGTCACTCCATCCATCTGTGTCTAATAGGCAAAAGGAAGGACTGCAGCTGCTGGAAACCAGAGTTTAGATTAGAGTGGGGCTGGAAAAGCACAGCAAGTCAGGCAGCATCCGAGGAGCAGGAAAATCCCTTCATCAGGAATTTGCCTGAAACGTCAATTTCCCTGCTCCTTGGATGCTGCCTGACCTGCTGTGCTTTTCCAGCACCACACTCTTGACTCTAATCTCCAGCATCTGCAGTCCTCACTTTCTCCTTTGGTGTTATTTGCCAGTTGTAATGGCACAGTCAATGGGGTGGAATTATCTCCTTTGGTTATTTGCTTTTACTGGTTCAGGGGCAATGAGCTAATAGCAAACTCTTGGATTGTTAAAGAAACACCTACTGTGTCAATACAAATCCCCAATTCTACTTCACACTGGTCAGAATGATCATAACTGACTCAGAGTATCAGCATTCTTCGTATTTACAGATAAATCCATTCAGCAACTGCAGCTGACGAGAAACAGCATTTTTGTAGTTTTAACACAGCACAGGCTGCAGCAGATCAATTTGAAAAAATACATAGAACAAAAGGTAAAAATTACTGTACAAGAGCACAATAGTTTACACAGGAGTAGTACATGGGATTGTTTATTTGATGAGAGCTCTTTAACTTGTAAATCTTTCCATTTATGATTTACTCTGCCACATTTCACAGATTAGTCCCAGTTATCCTTAGTTAGTGTGATTTGTATTTTACTGCAAGTTGAACGTGCTATACATGAGCACATTTTCTTGAATGAACATAATGTAACCGAGCGAATGAAGCAGCACTGGTTTGGAGGTAAACACAGGGAGTGATGTTCCCCTCCCTGGGGGTGACAGGGGGAGATAACAGGGTGAGTTGGTCTTGGAGAGAAATCACCTTCTTCTTGCCATCTGATTATTGAGGTGCTGGGGAGATGCTCCATGAGAGACTTTTTCAAAGCATCAGCAATGGAAGAGCTTCTGTTGTTAATTAATGGCTCCTTCAGTGCCTCAACTCACCATCCCCCCAATCAGCTGCCTCCTCCATGGGCAACTCACCATCCCCCCAATCAGCTGCCTCCCCAATGGGCAACGCACCACCCCCCCAATCAGCTGCCTCCCCAATTGGCAACTCACCATCCCCCCAATCAGCTGCCTCCACAATGGGCAACTCACCATCCCCCCAATCAGCTGCCTCCCCAGTGGGCAACTCACCATCCCCCCAATCAGCTGCCTCCCCAATGGGCAACTCACCATCTCCCCAATGGGCAACTCACCATCCCCCCAATCAGCTGCTTCTCCATTGGGCAACTCACCATCCCCCCAATCAGCTGCCTCCCCATTGGGCAACTCACCATCCCCCCAATCAGCTGCCTCCCCATTGGGCAACTCACCATCCCCTCAATCAGCTGCCTCCCCATTGGGCAACTCACCATCCCCCCAATCAGCTGCCTTCCCATTGGGCAACTCACCATCCTACCAATCAGCTGCCTACCCAATGGACAAGAACATGTTCATATTCCCGACTGACAAACCAGGATGTGCTGCCTTTCGAGTTGTTGGGAGCAGCCATCTGCTGACAACAACCACCAATAACTCCATACCCCTCCCTCCCACCACACACACACTCTCACACTCTCACACACACACTCTCTCTCACACACACACACACACTCACTCTCACACTTTGTCTCACTATCACACTCACACAGACTCTCTCACACTGTCTCTATCTCTCTCATACACACAGACACTCACTCTCACACTCTGTCTCTCTCTCTCTCTCTCTCTCACGTGCACACACACACACTCACTCACCTCACACACTCACTCACCTCACACACTCACTCACCCTCACACACTCACTCACCCTCACACACTCACTCACCCTCACACACTCTGTCTCTCTCTGTCTTTCACACACACACCTTTGCAAGTCGCGCTAGAAAGAGCTTTGCCACCTATCATGGGAGCTGATAGACAGCTCAGGCATGGAGCTGCACAGTTGTCTCCTGCTGCTCATAGCCCAGTTGGACATCGAGTGAATAAGGCCACTGTCTGCCCATGTTAGTCACTCATTACAGACAGGAGCTGAAATAGTCTCATGTGACCTCATAGGTGCCATCAGTTGGCCTTTGAACCTGAGGACAGCTGGTAATGTCTGGAATGATACAGCCTTCTCTGATTGTTGCTTAGTGACTGTTGACCCTTTTGAAGAGAGTATGAGCGAGGGCTTTGATATATCTGTAAACAGGAAGCATGGTGATGCTGTCAATTTCCATCTGGTTGGTTCCTTCACTGGGTGATGGGAGGCACTGTCCCAGCGGCACTATTACTGGACTCATAATCCAGTGCAGAGACCAGAGACCCAGGTAATGTTCTGCGATCTCAGGTTCGAATCTCACCATGGCAGCTGATAGAATTTGAAATCAATAAAAATCTGGCATTAAATGTCTCATTGTGACCATGAAAACATTCCTGATTGATGGAAAAACTCAGCTCAGTCAGTAATGTCCTTTAGGGAAGGAAACTGCCATCCTTACCTGGTCTGTCCTACATGTTACTCCAGGAGAAAGTGAGGATTGCAGATGCTGGAGATCAGAGTCAAAAAACTGGAAAAGCACAGCCATTCAGGCAGCATCCGAGGAGCAGGAGAGTCGACGTGTTGAGCTTAAGTTCTTCATCAGGAATGTTTCGGGGCCTGAAGGGGGTTGGGATATAAATGGGAGAGGGTTGGGGCTAGGGGAAGGCTGCTAGGAATGCAATAGGTAAATGAAGGTGGGGGGCAATGGTGATAGGTTGGAGTGGAGGGTGAAGCGGGTAGGTGGGAAGGAAGATGGAAAGGTAGGACAGTTCAAGAGGGCGGTGCTGAGTTGGAGATTTGGATCTGCGATAAGGTGGAGGGAGGGGAGATGAGCAAACTGGTGAAATAAGCATTGCTGCCTTTGGGTTGGAGGATCTCAAGGTGGAAAATGAGATGTTCTTCCTCCAGGCATCAGGTGGCCAGAGTATAGTGGGGGAAGAGGCCCAGGACTTATTTGTCCTTGGTGCAGTGGGAGCGGGAGTTGAAGTGGGCAGCCACAGGGTGGTGGGGTTGTTTGGTCCGTGTGTCACAGAAATGTTCTCTGAAACGTTCCACAAGTTGGTGTCCTGTCTCCCCAGTGTAGAACACAGCACATCAAGAGTGGTTTGAGGAGTGAACCTAACAAAACCTAATTGCTAATCTTACTGATCCAAGACTGGGTTGTTTGTAATGTGTCCTGTTTAATAAAACAAACAGCAAGTATTGACGTTACAATACTTTCGAGGGACAATATGTAGTCCTCAGTGTTTAAATGTAGTAAAATGCTTATTCAACTAAACTGAGTAAATATAAGATAACAATTTTGTACAAAGCTGTAAAATAATTTCAATTTGGGGTAAGCCTGCTCTCCAGTTTAAGCGAGGATTGTTAAGAGATAACTGATTTAGAGGAGCTGGTGTTGGACTGGGGTGGACAACGTTTAAAAAAATCATACAAACCAGGTTATAGTCCAACAGGTTTATTTGGAAGCACTACTTTTCAGACCGCTGCTCCTTCATCAGGTGGTTGTGGAGCAGGGAAATAAAACGCAATTTATAGCAAAAGTTTACAGTGTAATGCAGCTGAAATATATTAAATAAACTTAGATTAAGTCTTTCATCTTTCAGAATGGAATTGCTAGTTTTATTTCATTAATATGTAAATCCCAGAACTCCTGTGAGTCACATTCTCAAGATAATTTCAGGTTTTCTAACAAAATGTGTCGTCTCAGCTCAGACAATGCATTAACGGTATGAGGTTAAAGTCTGTCTCTATCCCATCTTGAGTCAGACTGATTCTATTTCTAAAGTGGGACTTACAGAATCTTACACGGAGTGACTGTAGGTTATGCATTTTTTGAGCAAAATAAAGTATAATTCTGCAAATACAGATTCACCCCATAAACATGTGTGTGTGTGCGCATGCAGGAGAGACAGAGGGAGTGTGTGTATGTGAATGCGTACGTGTGGGTGTGAGTGCATGTGATAGAATGTGTGTTTGTGCGTGTGTGTAAACTTGGTCAAGTATGTGTGTGAGTGTGATGGGGTATAAGCCTGTGAGAGGGTGCGTGTGTGGGTGTGAGTATGGGGGGTGTATATGTGTGTGTATGAGAGAGGGAGCTTGTGTATAAGAGAGGGTCTGTGCTAGTGTGTGAGCATGTAAGTGTTTGTGTGTGTGTGTATGTAAGTGTGTGTGTGCATGTATGTGTGTGTGAGAGAGAGAGTGTATAGTGCAGTAGGGTTACCTACTGCAGTAGGGTTATAGTACAGTTGGGTGTGACATGAACCCAAGGTCCGGGTTGAGACCACCCTCATAGGTACATTTTATTTTGCTCAAAAAATCAGTGAGGTTAAGCCACAACACCTCCTCCACCATCATCCTTAGTACCAGTACCACAAAAGGTTGTGTTCTCAGTCACATATTTTAACTCTGATTTGTCCAGCGGCTGCAGTCCTCACTTTCTCTCCTTATACCCTCACAACTGTGTGGCCAAACTCTGCTGTAACTCCATTTACAAATTTGCTGATGATAGTGGATTGGATCTCAAACAACAAGTACTTACCCTGATGTACTTAAGTAAGGTCTGATTGGTCTGGTTAGCATGCAAACAGTACTTTTCACTCTATCTCGGTACTAAATCAAATCAAATCAAATCAAATGTTTATTGCCCTAATTACTCTTGAGAAGGTGGCAATGAACAATCTTCTTGAACTGCTGCAGTTCATCTGGTGAAAAGACAAAAAAAACTGCAGATGCTGGAATCCAAAGTAGACAGGCAGGAGGCTGGAAGAACACAGCAAGGCAGGCAGCATCAGGAGGTGGAGGAGTCAATGTTTCGGGTGTAACCGTTCTGCAGGACTGGGGGTGGGTATGGGGGGAGCTGCAGATAAAGAGGATGGTGAGGGCAGGGTGTTGAGGTGGGGTTGGGTGAAGACAGGTAGAGGGTACAACCTATAGAGGATAGGCCGATGGGTGGAATGAATCCAGTTGGTAGCTAGAAGGAATGGTCGATGGGATGAAGGGAAGGGAGGGGAAGGGGCTGGGAAAGGAGTCGCGAGATGGGAAGGAAGGTTATCTGAAATTGGAGAACTCAATGCTGAGTCCTCCAGGCTGTAGGTTGCCCAGGTGGAAGATGAGGTGTTGTTCCTCCAATTTGCCCTCTGACTTGCTGTGGCAATGGAGGAGGCCAAGGAGGGTCATGTCAGAAAGGGAGTGGGAAGGGGAATTAAAATGGGCGGTGACTGGGTGGTCAGGTCGGCCCCTGTGGACGTGGCTGTGATGCTCGGTGAACCATTCCATTAGTTTACATTTGGTTTCCTGATGTAGAGAAGACCACATTGAGGGCATCAGGATCACCAAACTGTAACCTCTCTAAGGTATCTTCCCTTCCAAGCGGAAAAGATGCAAAACCTGTTGGTCCACCCCCTCCCTCACCTCCATTCAGGGCACCAAATAGTACTTCCAGGTGAGATAGAGGTTCACCTGCCTCTCTTCCAACCTGGTTTACTGCAGCAGGTTTTCCAATGTGGTCTTCTTTACATCAGCGAGACCAAACGTAAATTTAGGGAACGTTCACCGAGCATCTCAGCTGGGCCTGCAGGGCCAATCGGACCTCCCAATCACTGCCCATTTTAGTTCCCTTTCCCACTCCCTTTCTGAATAACCATCCTTGGCCTCCTCCATTGCCACAGTGAGTCAGACTGCAAATTAGAGGAACAATACCTCATCTTCCACCTGGGCAGCCTACAGGCCTGAGGACCTAAATTTGAGTCCTCCAATTTCAAATACCCTCTCTTCTCGACCGCTGTCTCCCTTTCTAGCTCCTCTCCTTCCCTTCCACTGCTCTGGCCGACCCTTCCTTCCAGCTACCAACCCAATTCGTTCCTCCCATTGACCAACCAGGTCGTACCCTCTACCTGTGCTCACCTATCCCCACCTCACCACCCTGCCTCTTTGCTGACCCAAAATGCTCCCCAACAGCCCCCCCCCCCATTTATCTGGAGCTCCCCTTATACCCACCCCAATCCTGAAGAAGGGTTACATCTGAAACGCTGACTTCTTCACCTCCTGATGCTGCCTGGCTTGCTGTGTTCTTCCAGCCTCCTGTTCATCTGGTGTCAGTATAGCACAGTGAACTCACAGAGGGAGGTCCAGGATTTTGACCCAGTGACAGTGCAGGAATGGCAATATATTTCCAAGTCAGGATGGCGAGTGGCTTGGAGGGAACTTGCAGTTGGTGGTGTTCCCATGTATCTGCTTCCCCTGTCCTTCAAGATAATAGAACTGGTTTGATTGTTAACTCATTCATTTTAGAAGATAATATTTCTGTCCAAAATATTGAAAAAAGAATTTCATGCAATTGTAAAAACTGCTCACAATCATATATACTACAATGTTTAGGCATTAGTAATTTGTCAGATTAATTATGTATTACTAACACTTCAACATGTGGCTTAATGTCTGAGTGTAACTTTAACTCTTTTGAAGCCATTAAGTTGCTTTTTCAAATTATACTTCATTTTTAAAAGTAATGTTTCGCACTTGTTAAAATATTGTAGTAGCCAAAATCTCAGTAGTTTTAATGTATTCTCGTTTTATAATTAGGTATAGGAATGCTTTTAAAAGAAACTAGTTTATATTAACTCGGTGCAAATATTAGTACTGCTATAGAGTTACAAATGATTCTGAAATCAGAAACCTTCCAAAAGCTTTCTCTACAGAATGATGGTACATTTAACACGGAATTGGATAGGTGCTGAACAATTTGGAGATGATAAGAAATGTGACAGAATCACACGAGTAGACCCAGTGAGGCCTCTAGGTAAAAACAATGACTGCAGATGCTGGAAACCAGATTCTGGATTAGAGTAGTGCTGGAAAAGCACAGCAGTTCAGGCAGCATCCGAGGAGCAGGAAAATCGACGTTTCGGGCAAAAGGCCTTCAAGAAACATCGATGTTCCTGCTCCTGGGATGCTGTCTGAATGGCTGTGCTTTTCCAGCACCACTCTAATCCAGTGAAGCCTCTCTCAATGTCAGGAGCAATTCACTGCATCATTTCACTCAGTTCCAAGCGTCAAGGTGAGGTTTGTGTTCAGGACTGTCAAGCTGCTGACTAAACCAGTTAACAACCTTATTAACTGCACATCTCACCTTGCAAATATGCAGATTCCCATGTTGCCACTTCTGTCTCACCATCTCGCAAACAGAAAATCGAGAATTCTCGATATGGCAGTCCAAGTGGGTACTTGGTGGTTTCAGCTAGACCTGGCTGTGAGGAACCTCCACACTGCTCACAAAGCAACAGAATCTCAGAGCACCATCCCCAGGCACCAGCCGCGCACACTCCTCGTCATAGCCATTGCGACCGGATAATTGTCAAACCCTCAGGATCCTCATGGTACCCTGTCTGATCGATGTGCAGACTGACAGTGCAGGGTGCCCCAGCTCCTGGTATTAACAGGCTACCCCAGGAACTCTATGTTCAGGGACAGGTACCAGCTCACAGTTAAACCAGGCTGTACCTCAAGATTGCACCACAATTCTCTCAGTGCTCGCTCACTCACTCAGTGCCAAGATGAATGCTTGCAGTAGTCCCACCAGCTTTTGTGAGTCAATCACACGATCCTGGGCACACCATGTGCCAGCAGCTTACACATCAAACCCACTGCTGGGGCAGCAAGGAGGCAGCTGGGTCTCAGAGATTTACGGGAGGTGTCCTCACTGAGTACCATGGAGGAAGCTGTCTGTCAGAGTTCCAGCTGTAAGTCAAGGGTCAGGGGGTCTCTGGGTCAGGAGGGGCCAGGGTCAGGGGGGTCAGGGTCAGGGGGTCGTGGTCGGGGGGTCAGTGTCAGGAGGGGTCAGGGTCAGGGGAGTCAGGGTCGGGGGGGTCAGGGTCAGGGGGGGTCAGGGTCAGGGGGAGTCTGTGTCAGGAGGGTCACAGTCAGGGAGAGTCTGGGTCAGGAGGGGCCAGGGTCAGGGGGGGGGTCACAGTCAGTGGGGTCAGGGTGTGGCTCCACAGCAGCCAGTCCTGGGTTGGAGGGTCAGGGATAGGGTAGTCAGGCAGATGGACAGGCATCAGTTAGGGTCCCATCAGGCTGTTTGGTCAGGGAATGGGTCATAGAAAGTCTGCAATGTCTGTCCACAGACACAGAATGGAGAGGGGGAGTGAGGGGGATGGAATGGGATGGCTGCTATTGCAGGTGGAAGGGCTAGGAACCTGGTCATGGTGTTGGAGGCTGCGTGGTAAGATGGCATAGGGGCAGATAGGTAATTAAGTAAGTTTGATAAGATATTACCTCGGGCGACTGTCTGTGTGGAGTTTGCACATTCTCCCCGAGCCTGTGTGGGCTTCCTCAGGGTGCTCTGGTTTCTTCCAACACTCCAAAGATGTGCAGCTTAGGTGGATTGACCGTGCTAAATTGCCCATAGTGTTCAGGGATGGGGAGGTTGGGTGCATTAGTAGGGAATGGGTCTGGGTGTGTTACTCTTCAGAGGGTTGGTGTGGACTTGTTCGGTCAAATGGCCTGTTTCTACACTGTACGGGTCCTATTCTAGTGTGGGACATTTGGGTGGCATGGTGGCTCAGTGGTAGCACCACTGCCTCACAGCATCAGGGATCTAGATTCGAATCCAGCCTCAGGCAACTGTCTGTGTGGAGTTTGCACATTCTCCCTGGGTTTGCATGGGTTTCCTTCAGATGTTCCAGTTTCCTCCCACAGTCCAAAGATATGCAGGATAGGTGGGTTAGCCATGGGAAATGCAGGAATAGGGTAGGGGGTTTGTTCTGTGTGAGATCTCTCTCAGAGGTATAGTGTAGATTTGATGGATGTGAATCCCACCCTCTGCAGGGATTCTATGACTCTCTATGATACAGTAAGAAATCTTGCTCTACCCCCTGGAGAGGAACTCACTATGAAACTCAACAAAATTGACACTGAGTGAGGGGAAAAAAAAGTAGGGTTCAACTGCTAAAATTTTGTTTGCATTTTGGAACCAGAAGATTATTTGACAAGGTAGTCGCCCTAGTCTTGCTGTCTCACTACAGGGAGAGACCTCAGGCACTTTAACCTGAGGGTCACCATCCCTCACGCAAGGAAGAGATTGAAAAGGAAAGTCCTTCCTGGTAGCCTCAGACATTGCAGGAGTTGAACCCCTACTATGACTAACGCTCTGCATCACAAATCAATAGAGCTAACCAGCTGCCTGTTAAGCTAGCTTTGCAAATTATTATAATTTGGAGATGCCGGTGTTGGACTGGAGTGTACAAAGTTAAAAATCACACAACACCAGGTTATAGTCCAACAGGTTTAATTGGAAGCACACTAGCTTTCGGAGCGACGCTCCTTCATCAGGTGATTGTGGAGGGCTCGATCGTAACACAAAATTCTGTGTTACATCGAGCCCTCCACAATCACCTGATGAAGGAGCGTCGCTCCGAAAGCTAGTGTGCTTCCAATTAAACAAATTATTATATATTACTATATTTTATGCACCCAGAACCCTCAATTCCTGCAGTTCTTCTTCAATATGCAAATTGACAGATTAAATATTGAGGACAGTTATAGTTGAACAATTTGATATTTTCCTGCATCTGAATAAGTTTGAAGCTGTCCAAGGACACGAAGGTTGATCAACAGAAAGCTGGATTTGAGATTATTGAGAAATCGGTGCCTGAACTGAGATGTTTCATGACCAAGTTGATGGAGTAGCAATCAGTGCTCCCTGCTAGTTAAAAGTTCCTCACAATTAGTCACCTTAGACATTTTTCATGATTTTGTTCAGACACACTGTGATACAGTTCTAGAACAGCTGGGATTATGAACCAGGGTTTCTGGTTCTGAGCGAAGGACATTACCATTGCACCATAAGAACCCAATTAACATTTGCACCAATTAGCAAAGGGAGGTTAATGGTTCAGTCTTAGATATAGAACATAGAACATGGAAAAGTACAGCACAGAACAGGCCCTTCGGCCCATGATATTGTGCCGAGGATTATTCCTAATCTAAAATTAAATAACCTAACCTACACACCCCTCAACTCACTGCTATCCATGTGCATGTCCAGCAGTTGCTTAAGTGTCCCCAATGACTCTGCTTCCACCATCACCGCTGGCAACGCATTCCATGCATTCACAACTCTTTGCGTAAAGAACCTTCCTCTGACATCTCCTCTAACCTTCCTCCTAATATCTTAAAACTATGAACCCAAAAGAGAAAATGCTGGAAAATCTCAGCAGGTCGGGCAGCATCTGCAAGGAGAGAAAAGAGCTGATGTTTCAAGTCTAGCTGACCCTTTGTCAAATCCTGCCCTGGGGAAAAGTCTCTTCTTAAGTTCAATAATGGAATATATCATCAAAACTAGAACTGAACCAGCAAGGTTCAAGGAATGCTGTCTCCAGCTAGCTCTGAATCCAGGGTTTATGGCTAATTGAAGGTTCCTGTTCATCAGTGTGAAAGCAGACTTGCCCTTCTCTCTACACCCTCAGTGACCTCACATCAGGCACTAACTTGGCGATCGCCCTCAAAGAAGCTGGTGTGTGGCCCTTCTTCTGAGTCTGGGGTGAAGGAATATTGGAAGGAGAATTTTCTGGCCATTCTATGTATTGACAGCACAAATGTATGTGTGAAAACTTCCTTTGTTACATTTTCCAAATGGAATTGTGAGGATTTTGCGTTGACATTTTGAGCACTTAAGCTGAATATCGAAAAATTAAATATTATTTTTGGCTGCTGATCATTAATCAAGGGAACATGAATTCACTCTTAGACTGCACAATGTCATAATCAAAGCATGTCCAGGCAACTATTAACAAGGGTTTGAAGAAATATAACAATCTCTAGAATAATTAGACCAAATTCATACATCTTAGGGTTTTTATAGCTCCCCTAAGTGCAAGCTTTGTGTTTTTTCAGCATTATATTTGACCAATAAACATTCATAAATTACAATGCTTCATTGAGAAAAAGCCTCTTTCAATTATTCACCATGGCTCTTTTAGAAATCAAATAATTCATAAATGATTTATTGGTTTAGGTATTGATGCCGATGTTTAGATTTATTAGCTTATTCACTCATGGGACATGGGCATCACTGGCTGGGCCCAGCAATAATTGCCCGTCCCTAGGTCCCCCCCTTGAGAAGGTGGGGGTGAGCTGCCTCCTTGAACCATTGCAGTTGTGTGTAGATCAAAAATGCCTCTATAGGCAGAGTTCCAGGATTTTGACCCAACAACGCTGAAGGAACGTCGATTTATTTCCAAGTCAGGCTGCTCCACGGTTTGCAGGGGTGGTTAGATTTGTTTCAGATCCAGCATAAGTTAGAATTATAGTGTTAAGGGTTTAGATGGAGAGGAATTTGTTAAGTGTGTGCAAGACAATTTTCTGGTTCAGTATGTGGATGTAGCTACTAGAGAAGGTGTAAAACTTGACCTATTCTTGGAAAATAAGGCAGGGCAGGTGACTGAGGTGTCAGTGGGGGAGCACTTTGGGGCCAACAACCATAATTCTAATCGTTTCAAAATAGTGATAGAAAAGGGTAGACCAGATCTAACAGTTGAAGTTCTAAATTAGAGGAAGGCTAATTTTGACAGTATTAGGAAAACTTTCAAAAACTGATTGGCCGCAGATGTTCACAGGTAAAGGGATGGCTGAAAAATGGGAAGCCTTCAGAAATGAGATAATAAGAATCCAGAGAAAGTATATTCCTGTCAGGGTGAAAGGAAAGGCTGGTAGGTATAGGGAATGCTGGATGACTAAAGAAAGGGAGGTGAAAATGTGTTGCTGGAAAAGCGCAGCAGGTCAGGTAGCATCCAAGGAGCAGGAGAATCGACGTTTCGGGCATGAGCCCTTCTTCAGGAACAACTTCCTTGAATAAGCTCTCTTCCTCCCTCTACATTTCCTTAAAGAAATGGAGGGTTTGGTTAAGAAAAAGAAGGAAGCATATGTCAGGTATAGACAGGATAGATTGAGTGAATCCTTAGAAGAGTATAAAGGCAGTAGGAGTATACTTAAGAGGGAAATCAGGAGGGCAAAAAGGGACATGAGATAGCTTTGGCAAATAGAGTTAAGAAAAATCCAAAGGGTTTTTACAAATACATTAAGGACAAAAGCATAACAAGGGAGAGAATAGGGCCCCTCAAAGATCAGCAAAGCAGCCTTTGTGTGGAGCCACAGGAGATGAGAAGGTACTAAATGAGTATTTTGCATCAGTGTTTACTGTGGAAAAGAACATGGAAGATATAGACTGTAGGGAAACAGATGGTGACATCTTCCAAAATGTCCAGATTACAGAGGAGGAAGTGCTGGATGTCTTGAAACGCATAAAAATGTATAAATCCCGAGGAGCTGATCAGGTGTACCTGAGAACTCTGTGGGAAGCTCAGGAAGTGATTGCTGGGCCTCTTGCTGAGATAATTGTGTCATCAATAGTCACAGGTGAGGTGCTCGAACACTGGAGGTTGGCTAACATGGTGGTAAGGACAAGCCAGGAACTATAGACCAGTGAGCCTGACATCGGTGGTGGGCAAGTTGTTGGAGGGAATCCTGAGGGACAGGATGTACATGTATTTGGAAAGGCAAGGACTAATTAGGGATAGTCAACATGACTTTGTGTGTGGGAAATTATGTCTCACAAACTTGATTGAGTTTTTTGAAGAAGTAACAAAGAAGATTGATGAGGGCAGAGCGATAGACGTGATGTAAATGGACTTCAGTAAGGCGTTTGACAAAGTTCCCCATGGGAGACTGGTGAGCAAGGTTAGATCTCGTGGAATACAGGGAGAACTCACCATTTGGATACAAAACTGGCTCAAAAGGTAGAAGACAGAGGGTGGTGGTGGAGGGTTGTTTTTCAGACTGGAGGCCTGTGACCAGTGGAGTGCCACAAGGATCGGTGCTGGGTCCTCTACTTTTCATCATTTATGTAAATGATGTGGATGTGAGTTAAAGAGGTATAGTTAGTAAGTTTGCAGATGACACCAAAATTGAAGGTGTAGTGGACAACGAAGAAGATTACCTCAGATTACAATGGGATCTTGATCAGATGGGCCAATGGACTGAGAAGTGGCAGATGGAGTTTAATTTAGATTAATACAAAGTGCTGCGTTTTGGGAAAGCAAATCTTCGCAAGCCTTATACACTTAATGGTAAGGTCCTAGGGAGTGTTGCTGAACAAAGAGATCTTGGAGTGCAGGTTCATAGCTCTTTGAAAGTGGAGACGCAGGTAGATAGAATAGTGAAGAAGGCGTTTGGTATGCTTTCTTTTATTGATCAGAGTATTGAGTACAGGAGTTGGAAGGTCATGTTGCGGCTGTACAAGACATTGGTCAGGCCACTTTTAGAATATTGCATGCAATTCTGGTCTCCTTCCTATTAGAAGGATATTGTAAAACTTGAAAGGGTTCAGAAAAGATTTACAAGGATGTTGCCAGGGTTGGAGGATTTGAACTGTAGGGAGAGGCTGAATAGTCTGGGGTTGTTTTCTCTGGAACATCGAAGGCTGAGGAGTGACCTTATAGAGGATAGGATAAATAGGCAAAGTCTTTTCCCTGGGGTGGGGGAGTCCAGAACTAGAGGGCATCGGTTTGGGGTGAGAGGGGAAAGATATAAAAGAGATCGAAGGGGTAACTTTTTCACACAGAGGGTGGTACGTGTAAGGAATGAGCTGCCAGAGGCAGTGGTGGAGGCTGGTACAATTGCAACATTTAAAAGGCATTTGGATGGGTATATGAATAGGAAGGGTTTGGAAGGATATGTGCCGGGTGCTGGCAGGTGGGACTAGATTGGGTTGGAATATCTGGTCGGCATGGACGGGTAGGACTGAAGGGTCTGTTTCCATGCTGTACATCTCTATGACTCTATGTGTACCATGTACCATCTGCAGTTCTTTCCTTTATTCAAAGATTGAGAGTTCTAGATACAGTAGACGTGGAGAAGATGTTTCCACTGGTAGGAAAGACAACAACTTCAGGGGCACTGTTATGGTGTGGAGGTGCCATTGTTGGACTGGGGTGGACAAAGTTAAAAATCCCACAACACCAGGTTATAGCCCAACAGGTTTATTTGGAAGCACTAGCTTTGTCTGGTAGCTAATGGGGCAGGATCATAGTACACAGAATTTATAGTAAAAGATCAAAGCATCATACAACTGTTGCAATATATTGAACAAACCTAGATTGCCGTTAAGTCTTTCATCGTTTAGAATGGGTTGCAGGTTTTGATTCATTAATATATAAATCCCAAATTTCTTTCAAGTCACATTCCCGAGAATTTGTTTGTTCAATATATCGCATCAGTTGTATGATACTTTGATGTTTGTGTCCTATGATCCTGCCCCATTATCTACTTGATGAAGGAGCAGCACTCTGAATGCTAGTGCTTCCAAATAAACCTGTTGGACTATAACCTGGTGTTGTGGGATTATTAACTTAAATTATGTCACTATTTTAATGAAATGTATGAATGCACCAGACTGAATAATTAAGGAAAAGGTAAAATCCTATCATCCTACTGGACCTCAGGGCTGCTCTCTCATTCAAGAGAAATGATTGATGGTGTTTAACCTGAGGGTCACCACGCCTCTCAGTAAAACAATCCAGTTCATACAATCATACCATTCAGACTCACCTTCAGGCAGACTGCATATCGGGGATCACATTATCCCTTCATCTTCCTAAAATTTAAAGCTACATTCCCAAACCATTAACGTCTTCTATACCTTGTAATTGTGACAGGATAGGATTTTTATACAGTGCAAATCAGACTGTACTATGCACAAATCTGCTCATAGCCATGGCAATTATTTATGTAGAGAATTAGAAAATTATTTTTCTGAATTATTTTATTCATTTGTAATGTTTCTGTCAGTTTAATGCTGCGAGTTCAGACTGACATCATCAAAGTTGCTGCATTGATTTGGTTCGTGAGCATTATATACATAATATTATACAGCAAGATGTTACTGTCTTCTGAGTATTTGTCTTTGCTGGTATCAATCAGTAGCTGCTTTCATACTCTCAGAAGTTCATATTCTCACACACACAGAATTCTGCACATTTTAGACATCTAACACTTAATGAATGAAGGCTTTAAAGCAGAGCTTTTTGAATTGTTGATGTATTCCAGAAATCCAGGATCAAAGGTTAACTTGCCATGCATGATTTAGCATTCATTAAAATTAATGAACGAACAACTGTATGCAACACACTCATATTTCTGTCAAAATTCTCACTGTGGAACTGTCATGCAGTGAAGCTCTGAACTGGGACTATTGGTTGCAAACAAAATTTAGAGCTTCATGTCAACTGTTACTGTGAGCATAGTTTTGCAGTTTGATTCTGAGACTCACTGTACTTCTGGGAACTGTTCTCCTGGTTTACTTTTGTAGAATAGTTTTAAATCTGCAGCAGTCTAAAAGACCCCCATTCCTGTGCATCTATTGAGCTGAGATCTGAAAAGGCATTAAGCTGGGAGGAATCTCTTCAGTCTTGTGCATTAGGTCTAATACGTAAATTATCAAACCAGGACCCAGACAAACACCCGGCGACCATGGCAAGAACTGAGTGACATCACAGGTTCTAAAAAGAGACAGTGCAAGATAGCAGACAAAGACACATCCCTCCCAGATCATTTCAATACCTTCTATGCTCACTTTGAGCAGAATCTCGGCGGAGAGGTAACACCTATTCCAACAAGTACTGACGAACCTATCCCAACAGTCACTGCATCAGAGGTCCGATCAGTTTTCCTTCATGTGAATCCAAGGAAAGCGATGGGACCAGACGGAGTACCAGGCCGTGCACTCAGAGCATGTGCAGATGAACTGGCAGAGATCTTCTCAGACAACTTCAACCTCTCCCTGCAGCAGGCCACTGTCCCTGCCTGTTTCAAGAGGCCAATATCATCCCAGTACCTAAGAAGGCTCATGCAGCATGTCCCAATGATTACCGCCCAATGGCCCTAACTTCGGTGGTCATGCAGTGCTTTGAAAGGCTGGTCATGGCATTAATCAACTCCAGCCTCCCCCCTACTCTTCACCCACTCCAATTTTCCTATCGGTCCAACAGATCCACATCAGATGCCATATCACTTGCCCTTCACTCCTCCCTAGAACGTCTTGACACCAAGAGCAACTACATAAGAATCCAACTCATTGACTACAGTTCAGCCTTCAACACTATTATCCCCTCGAGACTGATTACTAAACTTAGTGATCTCGGACTAAACCCCACTCTCTGCAACTGGATCCTCAGTTTCCTGACCCACAGGCCACAATCAGTGAAGACTGGGGACAATATTTTATCATCACTAACACTCACCACTGGAGCTCCCAGGAGTGTGCACTCAGCCCCATACTGTACTCACTGTATACCTATGACTCTGTCACCAAATGCTAGACTAATGCCATTAACAAGTTTGCTGATGCCACCACCACAGTCAGTTGAATCTCAGATGGCGAAGAAACAGACTACAGACGGGAGATGGTAAACCTGGAAAAATGGTGCACTGGGAACAACCTAGCTCTCAATGACGGCAAAGCCAAGGAGCTCATTATTGACCCTCAGCGGGATGTTACTCATGCCTCCCTATACATTAACAACACAGAGGTGGAACGAGTGGAAAGTATCAAGCTCCTGTGAATGGCCATCCACAACAAGCTTTCTTGGACTCTTCATGTGGACACACTGGTTACAAAGACCCAACAATGTCTCTTCTTCCTCAGGCAGCTGAGGAAATTTGGCATGACGGCGAATACCCTTGCCAACTTTTATAGGTGCCCCATCGAGAGCATTCTGTCTGGATGTATCACTACCTGGTATGGCAACTGTACTATTCAAGATCGGAGATGGTTAAAGAAAGTGGCGAACTCAGCCCACAATCACAAAGGCCAACCTCCCATCTAAAGAATCCATCTACCAGACCATAATACCATAAGACCATAAGACATAGGAGTGGAAGTAAGGCCATTCGGCCCATTGAATCCACTCCGCCATTCAATCATGGCTGCTGGGCACTTCAACTCCACTTACCCACATTCTCCCTGTAGCCCTTAATTCCCCGAGACAATAAGAATCTATCAATCTCTGCCTTGAAGACATTTAGCGTCCCGGCCTCCACTGCACTCGGCGGCAATAAATTCCACAGGCCCACCACTCTCTGGCTGAAGAAATGTCTCCACATTTCTGTTCTGAATTTACCCCCTCTAATTCTAAGGCTGTGTCCACGGGTCCTAGTCTCCTCACCTAACGGAAACAATTTCCTAGCATCCACCCTTTCCAAGCCATGTATTATCTTGTATGTCTCTATTAAGTCTCCCCTTAATCTTTTAAACTCCAATGAATACAATCCCACGATCCTCAGCCGTTCCTCATATGTTAGACCTACCATTCCAGGGATCATCCGTGTAAATCTCCGCTGGACACGTTCCAGTGCCAGTATGTCCTTCCTGAGGTGTGGGGACCAAAACTGGACACAGTACTCCAAATGGGGCCTAACCAGAGTTTTATAAAGTCTCAGTAGCACAACGGTGCTTTTATATTCCAACCCTCTTGAGATAAATGACAACATCGCATTCGCTTTCTTAATCACAGACTCAACCTGCATGTTGACCTTTAGAGAATCCTCGACTAGCACTCCCAGATCCCTTTGTGCTTTGGCTTTACGAATTTTCTCACCATTTAGAAAGTAGTCCGTGCTTTTATTCTTTTTGCCAAAGTGCAAGACCTCGCATTTGTTCACGTTGAATACCATCAGCCATTTCCTGGACCACTCTCCCAAACTGTCTAGATCCTTCTGCAGCCTCCCCACTTCCTCAGTACTACCTGCCTATCCACCTATCTTCGTATCATCGGCAAACTTCGCGAGAATGCCCCCAGTCCCTTCATCCAGATCATTAATATATAATGCGAACAGCTGTGGCCCCAACACTGAACCCTGCGGGACACCGCTCGTCACCGGCTGCCATTCTGAAAAAGAACCTTTTATCCCAACTCTCTGCCTTCTGTCAGATAGCCAATCCTCAATCCATCCCAGTAGCTCACCTCGAACACCATGGGCCCTCATCTTGCTCAGCAGCCTCCCGTGTGGCACCTTTTCAAAGGCCTTTTGGAAGTCTAGATAGACCACATCCACTGGGTTTCCCTGGTCTAACCTGCTTGTCACCTCTTCAAAGAATACCAACAGGTTTGTCAGGCATGATCTCCCCTTAGTAAATCCATGTTGACTTGTTCTAATCAGACTCTGCTCTTCTAAGAATTTAGAAACCTCATCCTTAATGATGGATTCTCGAATTTTACCAACAACTGAGGTTAGGCTAATTGGCCTATAATTTTCCATCTTTTGTCTTGATCCTTTCTTGAACAATGGGGTTACAACCGCGATCTTCCAATCATCCGGGACCTTTCCTGACTCCAGTGACTCTTGAAAGATCTCAACCAACGCCTCCGCTATTTCCTCAGCCACCTCTCTCAGAACTCTAGGATGTATCACATCGGTGCCAGGAGATTTATCAATTTTAAGACCTTTTAGCTTTTCTAGCATTTTCTCTTTTGTAATGGCAACCATACTCAACTCAGCCCCGTGACACCCTTTAATTGTTGGGATATTACTCATGTCTTCCACTGTGAAGACTGACGTAAAGTACTTATTAAGTTCTCCAGCTATTTCCTTATCTCCCATCACTAGGCTTCCAGCATCAGTTTGAAGTGGCCCAATGTCTACTTTTGCCTGTCGTTTGTTTCTTATGTATTGAAAGAAACTTTTACTATCGTTTCTAATATTACTGGCTAGCCTACCTTCATATTTGATCCTCTCCTTCCTTATTACTCTCTTTGTTATCCTCTGTTTGGTTTTGTAGCCTTCCCAATCTTCCGATTTCCCACTGCTCTTGGCCACTTTATAGGATCTCTCTTTTTCTTTAATACATTTCCTGACTTCCTTTGTCAGCCATGGCTGTCTAATCCCTCCCCAGATAATCTTTCTTTTCTTGGGGATGAACCTCTGTATAGTGTCCTTAATTATACCCACAAACTCCTGCCATTTTTGCTCTACTGTCTTCCCCGCAAGCCTCTGCTTCCAGTCTATTTTTGTCAGTTCCTCTCTCATGCCCTCATAATTACCTTTATTTAACTGTAACACCATTACATCCGATTTTGCCTTCTCTCTTTCAAACTCCAGACTGAACTCTACCATATTATGATTGCTGCTTCCTAAGGGTTCCCTTACTTTAAGATCTTTTATAAAGTGTGGTTCATTGCAAAGCAATAAATAGCCTGCTCCCTTGTGGGCTCCATGACAAGCTGTTCCAAAAAGCCATCCTGTAAGCATTCCATGAATTCCCTTTCTTTGGATCCACTGGCGACATTATTTACCCAGTCCACCTGCATATTGAAGTCCCCCATGATCACTGTGACCTTGCCTTTCTGACATGCCTTCTCTGTCAAGGAAAGGCCACCACCATTCTCAAAGATCCATCCCACCCTGGCAATGTTTTTCTACAACCTCTACCATCAGGGAGAAGGTACAGAAGCCTGAACACATGCACCAGCCGGTTTCGCAACACTTTCTACCCTACTGTTGTTAGAATACTGAATGGGCTCACAAACTCTTCACATTCGCCTATACCTGTGTTTTTGTTTTGTTACTGTTTACTATTATTTACTTATCTACACTACTTAACTCTGTGATCTGCCTGTATTGCTCACAAGACAAAGCTTTTTACTGTGCCTCGGTACACGTGACAATAAATTCAATTCAATTCAGTTCTGACTGCCTGCTTTGCTATTTAAAGTGCATTCTGATTCAGATTAGAATGCAGGGCAAGGTTACAAAGCTCCTCTTCAGGATGTCATACAGAGCACAGGTGCTGCACTCTCTAAACTTGTGGTGCAGCTGTAATGTCCTTGCCTCTGATCCAGGTGTTTCGAGATTCAAGTCCTATCTCCTGCAGAGATATGTAATAACGTCCCTCAACAGGTTGATTCAGAATTTCGAATGGATTAAATCTGATTGTATAATATACTAATGAAAACATAGAATTTGTCATTGCCAGAAGTAATGTAATGTGAACTGATCTTGCTCTTTCATGGCCGGATGGAGCCAGGGTAAGCTTTTATCGAAATGAATTTTAATATTTTCCTTACAGCAGCGGACTTTGTAAATATGCTTCACCAGCACAATGAGACCAAAAATGTTGTGCTTTCAACGTCCTTGAGAAATATTGTTACACTCATGGACCTTAACATAGAATGTTACAGCGCAGTACAGGCCCTTCGGCCCTCGATGTTGTGTCAACCTGTGAAATTAATCTGATGCTCATCTATCCTATACCATTCCATTATTATCCATATGTATCTCCCATCTCCTTAATGTCAGAAGTCTATTGTTGCAGGCAGGCCGTTCCACACACGTACTACTCTCTGAGTAAATAACTGACCCAATATCTATCCTAAATCTATCACCCCTCAACTCATGAGAAGCTGGGAGAATTTGTGGCAAACACCAGAGATTTGATATGACCCAGGAGTTACCCAGGATGACACACTATTGAGAATTAGCCTGGCAGGACGGCAGAGTGAGGGGAGGAGCTGATGAGCAAAGAAAGATTGGAATCTTACTGGTCAGTGGCATGTTTATTGAAGGTGTAGCTCATCTCCCACAGCTGATGCAGTAGACATTTACACCATTAATCTCCCAAAGTTCAGGCATCAATCAGACTGGGGCAGAAGGATATAATGTCTGAAAATATAATTCTCTTAACACTTGCCTGGTTTGGTAACTTGCATTAGCATTTGAAGCTAACTTTTCAAATTTAGCTTGTGGTGTTGCAACAGTGCTATTAACAATGAACATATTGATGTTTTTACAAGAAATGTCTGTTATTGTACCAAAGGCTGGGTTAACATTCTTACTAAAATGGCAGGGAGTTCATTTTAAACAGACATCTCAATTTGTGTATTACAACAGTCACAAATGAATTTACAACTCCTCAAATGTCAGTGAACATGGTTTTATTGTATAATAGATTTTGTGCAAACCACTAAATTGCTTATTTTCTAATAAGCACTTAATTATAATTGCTGTATTTATACACCTACTTTTTGGATCGTGAAATTGTCTGTAAAATATCCGATAGAAAAGTACATGGATAGCAATCTGCTTCCAGACTCGTTGAGGTTGTGTTTAAAGTGTTCCAATTAAAGTAAATAATGGTTGAAGATGAGAACATTCAGGTGGCTAGACACCAGCTGGGATCCTTGGGACTAACATTATGTTACCTGCTGCATCTGCAGCCAGTGCAATGTCTCATTGTCAGTGTAACCATTCCTGCAGGCTCTGGGTCAATGTGGAGGTGGTGAAGGTCTCTCCCTGTTGTTAAACATCACACAGCACCAGGTTATAGTCCAACAGCTTAATTTAGAAGTACAAGCTTTCGGAGTGCTGCTCCTTCATCAGTAGCTAGACTCTAACCATATACCTTTAATGTATTGTCTGCTGAAATGTCACCTTTTTTTATAAAGCCAATAATTACCTCAAGAATGTGACTTGGAAGAAGTTCTGGGATTTTCATATTAATGAATCAAAACCTGTAACCCATTCTAAAAGATGAAATACTTCACAACAATCTAGGTTTGTTCAAGATATTGCATCAGTTGTATAACACTTTGAAATTCTGTGTCCTATGATCCTGCCCCACTAACTACCTGATGAAGGAGCAGCGCTCTGAAAGCTAGTGTTTCCAAATAAACCTGTTGGATGATAACCTGGTGTTGAGTGATTTTTAATTCTTTTTTGTGAGGCAGAGAACACAACAATAATGTCTGGAATAAGTCCTTCAGCTAATCCAGAATAGGATGACCAATTACAGTCCCTTTCAACCTTCTGACTCATTCCAACGAAGCCAAGCACAATATCTTTGGGCTGAATATTATCGTTGTTTTTGACTGAGTCTGACTTGTGTCAGTTTTTTGGAGGGATTTTCACGAGTGAGTTCTCTCACCCAATCCCGATCCTGTCTTATCGGGTACCATCTCCGGAGCAGATCCCCACTCAGCAGATATCCGTATCAACATTCCCAGCATTCCTGCAGCTGTGCCATCTTTAAAAGGCATTCCAAAGCTGACCCTCTCAATGAAGGATATTTTTGGAAAATGGGAAGATGGCACTCCAATTCTTGACAGGGATTTGAGATTCTGCTTGAGGGCTCGGTGTAACGGAGGGATGTCCTATTCTAGAGGACCAGCCGAGAGGCCATGCCAACTGATCCTGGCAGCCTGGTCCAAGGGCAGAGCCCTTGCCATGGTGAACAGGAAAGGCCAGTCATGTCATTAAAAAGGCCAATAGGCTTCTCCTCATGACAGGTGACATATCTCATTCTCCTCTCTGCTACCCCACATTCATAGAACAGTACAACACATGAACAGGCCCTTCAGCCCACTTACTCTATCTGTGTGAGTGCACCCGCTTCCCACCAAGGCAAATGGCCTACCGCTCTTTCTATAGTTCGCAATATTCCCTCTCCTTCTGTCTCACTAACCATAACACCTGACACCCAACAAAGCCTCTGCTCTGTCAACTTGCTCACTCTGAACAACTCACCACCTGCTGACCACTTCCATCAGGACTAACAGTGGTGCCTACTCAATTCCTCTCACTGAATTCTTCCCTTTCTCTCATTATAGGAGATGACAGTCCACAAGAGGGCAGAGGGAGCCCAAACAGGGAGAGGCACATTAGGCTTGTCATCCTAAGAGGGTAGGATTTTGCCCCTCACAGGAGAAGACCGGGAATGTTCCAATGGGGATACTGAGACATCTGATTGCTGCCAACCAAGTGAGACCCACTCTTTATTCCACCAGAACCTCACAGTAAGCTCGCTGTCAGTGTTAATCATTGCACACCACATCTAGCCACTGGCTGAGATGGTTTATCTGAGATACCCCCACAGGGTATCAATCATCTGTGCACAGAAATGACCAACTCTGCAAGAAGCCACTTCTGAGATCTCTGAGGACAAGATCACCGAATCACAGAGCAACCATCAGCAGGGTTGTTTCCCTGAGCCCCATCACTAGCCCAGATACTGGCACCTTCAACAACATGGAAGTCATTCAGAGCCAGTAGCCAGCTGAATCCTCCAGTAGCCACTCTGGTTTCCCTGTGCAGGTTTTATGATGCTGAGCTTGTTTGCTTTAAGATAGAAAGTTGAATATTAATGAGGGAAGGGTTAAGCTATTTACTAATAGAGAGAGAAGCTTCTGATGTCATGAACTCCTGATGAAGATCTTATGTCCAAAACGTTGGTTCTCCTGCTCCTCAGATGCTGCCTGTATTGCTGTGCTTTTCCAGCACCACACTCTGGAATCTGATCTCCAGCATCTGCAGTCCTCACTTTCTCCTCTCTGATGTATTGACCAGCCTTGCTGGGTTCCTAGGACAAAGTGAGGACTGCAGATGCTGGAGATCAGAGCTGAAAATGTGTTGCTGGAAAAGCGCAGCAGGTCAGGCAGCATCCAAGGAGCAGGAGAATCGACGATTCGGGCATGAGCGTGAAGAAGGGCTCATGCCCGAAACATCAATTCTTCTGCTCCTTGGATGCTGCCTGACCTGCTGTGTTTCTAACCAACTCTGCCACAAATCCCAATATAGCAGCCATCACTCAGATATCTATAAGATGCCACCCTGTGTGTTTGCTGTCGACAAACAAGTGTTTGATACATAATTGCCAGGCAGCGGTGTGAATGTATTTTGGGTCATGAACACATATTCTCCCAAACCTATCATCATAGAAAAGGAACACCCTTTCGAATGTTGGATCCTGTTGCACATGTTGCATATTCAAATCAATCTTACATTGTACCACATCACAAGCCTGTGCAGCTTACCTTTGTTGTATTTATGTGTCAATGAGCTTTAAGTCAAGAAATAACAAGGATCTAACAGTAATTGCCTGAACTACACTTTACACTTTTCTTTCTACAGGAGACATGAATTTCCAAGATTACCTCCTCAAAATTGGTCAAGGAATTTGGGGCCTTCCTCAATATAGGCTTTGATACAGAATTCTGTATCCTGTTCTGTTGTGTAGAGTAATTAATAGTATGACATTGTAATCTGAAGGACCATGTACACTGACAGCCTGATGCCTATCCTGTCGTCAGCCCCCCTAGGTAGAACATCATTCTGTAATTGTGTAGAATAAATGGTACTGCATTGATCCAAGATTTTTAAAAATAGTTTATTATCTCTTTGCTGATGTCAAACCTTTCAGCTACTTCCATGATGTTCACGTTGGGTTCCCTCTGTGCCAGATATTGCATTCCAGTTCTTAAAGGGTTGCCAACATTGGAACACCCTTTGCATACACTCTCAGGCAGCATGAGAAGTTTGATTTGTCCCTCTGATTCTCATCCAAAGACTCCTAGCTCTTGTCATTCAGTTTATTTTCCATTGACTACTTTCCCCAATGATAAAATTAGTTTAACCTTCCAATTTTTCCCAGGATCGTCATTTGGCAGCCTAGTTTATGGACTATATAGAACTGCTTACCATCATCTCAATGCTTTGAAAGTTATTACACTGCTTTTAGAGATATGACAGCGATGGCCTTCCAATCTGCCCCTCCCCACATTGTCTTAGCCCAGAGCAACAGACACAATTCATGCTGGGATTTGGCGAGGTTTGGAATGTGCTGATTCGGAAGATTCAGATTGTTGGACAAAGCTGAATTGAAATATCCTCCCCAAAGGAACTCCAGGATGGAAAGAAGCCCTTTGACTGAACTGTCTGAATTTGTTGTTATTTATTAAGGTATTCAATCAAGATGGCCAAAAACCTTAATGGAATAACTGCAGTTGTTTTGCACTTTAAAAAGATTTAATTTAATGTTCAGAGGAAATTCTTTCCACCAACACAAAACATTGACAAATGTCTCCAACATTGTCTCCATCTGGCTTTACTTAGAAAAGGCTATTTGGAAAAATTATCATTGGCATAAGAAACAAAATGGTTCATTTCTCAACTCGAAAACATTCTCATTTGTTTAACATACAGGGAATTAATTTAATGTTAAAATCATATTGGTTGGCTTAATTTTACAGATTTTAATAGATAAGACATAATTTACAGACAGTAATGAATGTAAATCTGAAAACCACACCCCAGGACTAAAGGCTTTAAAATAACGTGGAGCCAGGCATGAGACAGTTTGTTTGCCTCAAATTAATTTTCCATATCAGGTGACAGCTTGCTCTGGACTTTTCCAATGGTTTACTAAGTTTATCCAAACTGCAGGTGAAGTCAAACACAACAAGAGAATGGTGAACTGAATTTCCTGTTTGAATGATGAGGCTGTTTCCAGGGGATTCTGGTCAGTCACGGGTGTGTTTCAGAGTCTGGGTGACTGAGGGAGGTCTCAGCCATGCTTTTGTCTGCTTTTCTCAATCCAAAGGCTTCTGCTGAAAGTGGGCTTCACTGCAAAATATACCCCTCCCCTCCACAATCCACACCTCCTGACACCTTAATACTTGGGTTCACAGGGCAGTGCAACATCGAGGGCTGAAGGGCCTGTATGTTCTCTGTTTCATATGAAATAATACCACAGAGACTGGTATCCCGTCACCAAATCGCCCTTTATTTACACTTGGAGAGACCTTGACACGGATCCAGCTCCCTCGAGCCAGCTCGCATAGTAAACAGGATGTTTGACATTTCTGGTTTTATTCTTTGCCCCGCCCCCCCACCACACACATGCACAACTGCCTATCAGCAGTAGTGCTCATTTTTCCCTAGCATCCCCATGTCGTGTGTGCAGGTATCGGACACAGTGAGAAACAACAGGTGTGTAAATCTTTATTTCTATTCCACCATCAGGAACAAAGAAAACACCCAAGTGGCTACTGGCAAGCAGTGCCCTTCTCAGAGGGCAACACTGCATGATCAGTGAAGGGGAGGGTAGGGGTTAAATCAAAATAGAGATGGAGGGGGAAAATAATGTACTGCACTCCCTGTGGTGCCCATCTATCCCTGAAAAGCTCAAGGGGGTTAGTGGACACTGCTCATTCGCCAGGGACACGCGGGCTCAAAACATTCCTGTTCTTTTCCCCCTCACACAACCACCTAACTGCGGTAGTGCTTATTTATTCCCCCACACCCATGTTGTGGGTGTGGGTGCACAGCTGTGAGACACAGTGAAAGACACAAGGTGTACGAATCTTTATTCAGTTTCCACCACCAGGAAGATAGGAAACATCCGAGTGGCCAGTGACAAGCACTGCCCTTCACATCAAAGGGCAATGCTGTGGGATCAAACAGTGAAGGGGAGTGCAGGGATTAAATCAAAATGGGGTTGAAGGGGGAAACAATGCACTCCACTCCCTGCAGCGCCCACCTCTAACTGAACAACTCCAGGGTGTTGGTAGAGACCACATGGTCCTTCTCAAGAGACACCCAGGCTCTAACGTAACCCCGGAAGAGGGTCAGGCAGTCGGCCCTAACGACCCCCTCCACGGCCCGCTGCCTGGACCTGTTGATGGCCAGTTTGGCCAGGCCCAGGAGCAGACCCACGAGGAGGTCTTCAGACCGACCCTCCCTCCTCCGTACCAGGTGCCCGAAGATCAGGAGCGTGGGACTGAAGTGCAGCCAGAAACAGAGGAGGAGGTTTTTCAGAAAATCAAAGAGGGAGTGCAAACGCCCACACCCAATATATACATGGTCCACGGACTCCACCGCGCCCCCCAGCCGAACCATCAGATGAAGCAAACGGCCTGGCACTGGCTCCCTGACCCCCAAGATCTCTGGCTGAAAATGCTGAGCCAACAGGATAGCCACCCCGCCAGATCTGCGGGTGAGGTGACTCATGTAGACCCCCCCCCCTCCTCGCCACTCCAAGAGCCAGGTGGCTTCGTCTCCTGGGGTAGTGTGGGCTTCTTGCAGGAAGCACACCCCAATACTCCTGTCCCAAAGGACCGAGAGGGTCTGGAATCTGCGCTGTGACTCCCTGCTGCCGTCGATGTTGAGGCTGGCTATAATTGTCTCCATGTTGGAAGTGTTGTGCAACCACCACCAGTACAGTTAAAAACCTGTATACACATTTACTGGGAGGACGAGGGAGGGGCACAGAAGTCCCCAGGAAGTTCCTGACTCGCTTTCGGTCATTCGCGTCGAGCCCAGGTGCCTGGCGAGCAGCGTGGGCCGACCAGTAAACTCTTTCAAAGGAGCTCCAGCGGTCAAGCACCAGTCGGGCTCTATCCCGGCAACTCCGAGTTTCCTCGGCAAATTTCCGGAGTTCCTCAAGGGGGATGAGGGAGAGATCGGTGGGGGGCACGCGGGACTCAAATGTCACTGCAGACAGAGTCCGCGTCGTCCCCGGTGTCCGCCACCGATCCCAAACCCTCCTCCGGGAGGTCGCCCTCGGTCACTGACCCCTCCCCCACAGAGAGGATGGGGGCTGGTCTGGCGCCGCCGACTGGCCTCAAACCCGCGGTGACCCCACCCCCAGGGTCACCGGCGGTACCTTCCTCGGCACACCCCTTCCCGGAACGCCCCGAGTTCGGGTCATCGGGCGGCAGAGCCTCAGGGCCCCGCTCCTCTCCCGACACCGGGACACCCGGCTCCTCGGGGAAAAGGTCATCCCCCAGGGCCAAGGCCCCCAGAGAAACAGTCTGGGTCGGGGGGGGGGGGGAAAAGGAGCGAGGATAACACCTTCCTCCCCTCCAGCGCTCGACGACCCAGCAGAGAGTCCTCCCTCATTGTCCACACCGTGGCCCGTGTGGTAATTACAGTCCTCCCCAGGCGCTGGAGGAGGCAAGGCAGCAGGAAGCCCTGCTGTAGCCCTTGGGGGTTTTGGCAGGTCAAGAGGCACCATCAGCTCATCCCCTGAAGAGGAGCAGCGCTGCCGGCACACTGCTGGAGTATCTCTCTCCTCCAAGGACTAGCACCTCTTCCCCAGAGAGACACGGGGGAATTTATGGGCCTTCCTCTCCCCGCCTGCCTAAAGGCTGGGGGAAGACAGGGGGCGTGGCCAGGGTGGGGAGGGTCAGCCGTGTCACTTCCTGCCCTAACCATGGTTTATCAGGTGACGGCAGGCAGGCAGGGCAGGGCTAGGCAGGGGCCTAGTTCCCTCTCCAGGGCCCAGAGACACGGTTGCTGCAGGAGATAGGGCAGCGGTGGTTCCCCTTAGGTTAGTGCCAGGGTGAGGCTTGGGCTTGGGTGCCTGTGCCCTCAGGCCAGGTGTTGTAGCCCCAGGGGTTTCTCTATCAGGGTGGGGGTTGGATGTGGGGTCAGTGGGGCTAGAGTCAAGTACGGGTTTGGGGGTCAGGGTTCCCGCACCAGGGTGATGCTGGCACAGCTGCAGGGGCATTGTTTTAGATTAGATTAGATTAGATTAGATTAGATTACTTACAGTGTGGAAACAGGCCCTTCGGCCCAACAAGTCCACACAGCCGCCCACAGGGCAGGGCAGGTCAGGTCATGGGCTAGGTGTCGGGTAAGGGGATAGGGTGGTCTCCCTGTGGGCGGGCCTGACGTGTCGCGTCTTTTTGAGCACCTTCTGGCCGGACGCTCACCCCCCTCCCTGCCGGAGGCTGGAGGATTGGAAGCCTCCGGCGCCGGGGTTTGCAGTGTTGACTTTGGGGGAGTGGGTGTGGGTGCGGCAGCACCACCATCAGCCGTTGGCATGGGCTGGGCAGCCTTCTGGGTGGGGCAGTTTCTTCTTATGTGCCCCACCTCGTGGCACAGGTGGCACCGCACGCTGTCCGCCATCCAGAAGGCGTGGTAGGCCACGCCCTCATGGAGGAGGGTGAAAGAGCCCTTGGTGACCTCCTCCCGGGCCAGGCAAATAAACACCTGGTGTCGGAAGGAGTAGATGTGTCGGAGGGCGGGGTCCTTAAGACCGAGCAGGAGCAGTTGGATCCCTGACCGGATCTCCCCCAAAGTGTTGAGGTGGGGAAGAAGGTGCTTGCTGGCAATGAAGGGCGGGACGTTGGAGATCACGACCCTCTGGGCCGTGACCTCCAAAGGGTCGACAGGCAAATGTGTCCCGCCCACAGTGAGCCCCCTCTCCATGGCCAGGTGGACCGCCTGCTCGGTCCTAAGGAAAAAGCCAGCCTTCCTGTACATCCGGGCCTTTAGCAACAATGGCCAGTGGGCCGACCACACTAGCCATGGCCTTGCTGCAGGCCTCGATGGTCATATTGGGGTGGGGATAGGTATTTACCCCCCGGCGTTTGGTTAGGTGCCTGAAGGGGGTTTGGGTTGCGGCCGGGGTTGGGACAGCCGAGCCTAAGGCAGCGGCTACCCCGGCGTAGGTGCGGCTAGGCCCCGCGACCTTCGGGCTCGCCATACTCTGCTGCTGGACGTTGAGTTTGGCCTCCGGCAGCAGCAGCAGTGGTGGAGGTTGTGGGGAGAGTCCCAGGCAGTGACGATGGAGACCGGCCTCAGGTAACAACATTGGTGGAGGCAGGCCTCAGGCGAGTCCCAGGTGGGCCTCGGTCGCAGTGGTGGGGGGCAGACCTGTTGGGGAAGGTCCCCAAGTCAAATCCCAGGCAGCCCCCAAAATTGAATCCAAGGCAGCAGTAGTGGCAGAGGTTGTAGGGAGGGGCCCAAGGCAAGTCCCAGGCAGCGGTGGTGGAGGCAGGCCTCTGGCAAGTCCTGGGCAGTTCCTTGGTTACAGCAGTGGTGGGGGCAGGCCTGTTGGGGAGGGTCCCCAAGGCAAGTCCCAGGCAGCCCCAAAATGGAGTCCAAGGCAGCAGCAGTGGAGGTGGGCCTCAGGCAACAGCAGCCGTGGTGGAGGTCCTGGGGAGGGGCCCCAAGTCAAGTCCCAGGCAGCAGCAGTGAGGCAGGCCCCAAGCAGCAACAGGGGAGAGTCCTTGCACGTGTTCACACACAGAGTCACAGTCACACACTGATCCAATTTCTCCGGATAGACAAAACACCCGAGTGGCCAGTGACAAGCACTGCCCTTTTCATCAAAGGGCAATGCTGTGTGATCAAAACAGTAAAGGGGAGGGTAGGGACTAAATCAAAATATAGAGTTGGAGGGGGAAATAATGCACTCCACTCCCTGTGGTGCCCATCTATCCCTGAAAATCTCAAGGGTGTTGGTGGACACTGCTCATTCTCCAGGGACACCCGGGCTCAAAAACATTCCTGTTTATACCTGTCAGCCAGGTCTCCCTGACTGGGGATGTTAACCTCGTCCAATCAGGGAACTCATATTCTATGAGGTCCACACAGCTGACTATTTTATAGTCATGACATCCCTCCCCCTCTGAATCTGAGGACATGGGCCTGTTCTTTTATGTTGGAGCTCGTCCTGGGGCACTGGCAGCACTGCCTCTGATACGGGCGGTGTGTAATACACAGGAGCATCTCAGAAGAAATTCATTCTCTTCTTCAGGCAGTAAAGGCGTCGAGGTGGCAATATCAACCATGTCAATCTCAGCTTCCGAGGTATCTTCAATGCTTGGTGGAGAGAGAGAGAGAACCAACAGGTTCCAGAACAGTCCGAAAGGCAGTCAAGGAGTCGGGCACATTTTATTTCTGCACTGTTTGAGAGTTTGTAGCTTTCATATGGTCCATGTGCTTGTTCAGGACCATCGCACTGACCCGAACTTTACACATCACGGGACGTCCCATCGACCTGGCCTCTTCCCCATTCTGGAGCTATCCCTGTAGATGCATGAGGGTGGTCCTAGAATCAAATTGGAATTGAGGTACCATGGTATCTAGTGAAACTGTAGGCTGATTCTTTAAGCCTGCATTCAAAGTTTGACTACTCTTTCAACCAGACGATTGGATTATAGATGTTCAGAAAAGATTTACAAGGATGTTGCCAGGGTTGGAGGATCTGAGCTACAGGGAGAGGCTGAACAGGCTGGTGCTGTTTTCCCTGGAGCGTCAGAGGCTGAGGGGTGACCTTATCGAGGTTTACAAAATTATGAGGGACATGGATAGGATAAATAGACAAAGTCTTTTCCCTGGGGTGGGGGATTCCAGAACTGGAGGGCATAAGTTTAGGGTGAGGGGAAAACATATAAAAGTGACCTAAGGGGCAACCTTTTCACACAGAGGGTGGTACGTGTGTGGAATGAGCTGCCAGAGGATGTGGTGGAGGCTGGTACAATTGCAACATTTAAAAGGCATCTGGATGGCATATGAATATAAAGGGTTTGGTGGGATACTGGCTGGGTGCTGACAGGTGGGACTAGATTGAGTTGGGATATCTGGTCGACATGGACGGGTTCGATCAAAGGATCTGTTTCCATGCTGTACATCTCTATGATTCTATAACTGTCCTTTACATGACAAATGCTAATTGACTTTATGAAATACTCAAAATCCCCGAGCCTGACATCGGTGGTGGGCAGGTTATTGGAGGGATCCTGAGGGACAGGATGTACATGTATTTGGAAAGATTAGGACTGATTAGGGATAGTCAACATGGCTTGGTGCATGGGAAATCATGTCTCATGAACTTGATTGAGTCTTTTTAGAGAAGTAACAGAGGATTGATGAGGGCAGAGTGGTAGATGTGATCGATATGGACTTCAGTAAGGCGTTCGACAAGGTTCCCCATCGGAGTCTGGTTAGCAAGGTTAGATCTCATGGAATACAGGGAGAACTAGCCATTTGGATACAGAACTGGCTTGAAGGTAGAAGACAGAGGGTGGTGGTGGAGGTTTGTTTTTCAGACTGGAGGCCTGTGTCCAGTGGAGTGTCTAAGGATCGGTGCTGGGTCCTCTACATTGAATCATTTATTTTAATGATTTGTATGTGAGCATAAGAGATATAGTTAGTAAGTTTGCAGATACAGAAAATTGGAGGTGTAGTGGACAGCAAAGAGGGTTACCTCAGACTATAACAGGATCTTGACCAGATGGGCCAATGGGCTGAGAAGTGGCAGATGGAGTTTAATTCAGATAAATGTGAGGTGCTGCATTTTGGGAAAGCAAATCTTAGCAGGATTTATACACTTAATGGTAAAGTCTGAGGGAGTGTTGCTGAACAAAGAGACCTTGGAGTGCAGGTTCATAGCTCCTTGAAAGTGGAGTCACAAGTAGATAGGATAGTGAAGAAGGTGTTTGGTATGCTTTCCTTTATTGGTCAGACTATTGAGTACAGGAGTTGGGAGGTCATATTGGGGCTGTACAGGATGCTGTTTAGGCCACTGTTGGAATATTGCATGCAATTTTGTTGTCCTCCCTATTGGAAAGATGTTGTGAAACTTGAAAGGTTTCAGAAAAGATTTATAAGGATGTTGCCAGAGTTGGAGGATTGATCTATAGGGAGAGGTTGAAAATGCTGGGGCTGTTTTCTCTGGAACATCAAAGGCTGAGGGGTGACCTTTATAGAGGTTTATAAAATCATGAGGGGCACGGATAGGGTAAATAGACAAAGTATTTCCCTGAGGTGGGGGAGTCCAGAACTAGAGGGCATAGGTTTAGGCTGAGAGGGAAAAGATATAAAAGAGATCTTTAGGTGCAACGTTTTCATACAGAGGGTGGTGTGTATATGGAATGAGCTGCCAGAGAAAGTGGTGGAGGCTGATACAATTGCAATATTTAACAGGCTTCTGGACGGGTTTAGAGGGATATGAGCTGGGTGCAGACAGGTGGGACTAGATTAGTTTGGGATATCTGGTTGGCATGGACAATTTGGTCTGATGGGTCTGTTTCTGTGCTGTACATCTCTATGACTCTATGGTAAACAATGGCCTGTTATCTGTCACCGACAATTCTGGGAGTCCATGTATTTTAAAAGATGTGAGCAGCATCTCTATCATCATCCTGGTGTTTGATGAAGAACTCTGTGCATGTTCAGCCACTTTGCGTGGGTGTCCACAGCAACTAACAACATTGAGCTCATGAAAGGGCCCACACACTCGTTTTGTAACTGAGCACAAGATTTACCAGGTCATTGACACAAATGTGGGGGAGCTGCTGGCGGTAATTTTTGTCCTTGTTGACACTCTGGGCACAGCCCCAGCAACACAGCTATGTCTACATCCAATCCTGCCACCAGGCATAACTTCTCACCGACATCATCATTTTGGAAACCCCTGGATGATCCTGGTGGAGTTTAGCCAGTATCTGGCAGTGACTTTTGCTCAGGACAATCACTCATGCTCCCTGTAATAATACGCCCTCCACTACAGTGATCTAGTCTCTCTGGGTCCAAATAGGTTTCAATTCTGATTGTGATAGCTCTTTGGTTTCCTCCATCACCATCCGTTGGTTCAGTTTTACCGGGACCAGGAATTCATTTCACCTGATGAAGGAGCAGCGCTCTGAAAGCTTGTCATTTCAACTAAACCTGTTGGACTATAACCTGGTGTCATGTGACTTCTGACCTTGTCCATCCCAGTCCGACACCAGCACCTCCACATGACTGTTTAAAAGCCAATTAGATAAGTTCATGAATGAGGAATGTTTGCAGGGGTATGGGCTAAGCGCAGGCAGGGGAGACCAGTCTAGTTTGGGATTATGGTCAGCATGGACTGGTTGGACCGAAGGGTCAGTTTCTGTGCTGTATGACTCTGAGTCCATCCCACATTTGAATCAATGACGTGAGGAGAGGCAGAGGGGGAGAGATTGGCAAATATGGAAAACATGTTCTCGTTATTAATACTGAACAAAGTTTCCCTTTGAGAATTCTGAAAATGGATCATTTTTGTGAGATTTTGACTAGCTACTGGGTCAAATGACTCATCCCACTATCCAGATATAATATAGATACTGCCTGGGTGATCGGGGGTGGGAAGCTGCCAAATCTAATTGCCAGGCCATTAGGGCATTTTGGTTCAGACTCAAATTGATGCTGACTCCAGAAGCCATCCTGGGATTGTCTGTAATGTGATGAAATAAAATCCCCTGGGCAAACTCTTTTAGCATTTGGCTACTTGGGAAAACTCAACAGCTTTATGGTCACCAAGCTGAAAGCATTGCATCATTAAAAGCAGGCATAGAGTGGTTTATAGAGTGAATACGCAGTGACATATATCAGAACAGCAGACAGATTTTGATCTCCAGTTGGTGCAATGCATTTTGCTTGACTGTGAGTGTAGCACTTTGGAGCCAAACAATGAAAGTACTTAGTTCCACAAGAACTCTCGAGATAATTACTGAGATAAGGCTAGGTACCTCCTTGGCTCCATCAGTTTTCTGTTTACCGGCCGTGTCTCCATCATAAGCTGCACTCCTACAATCCAGATCCTGTGTAAGTTTAAACATGTAGAAATCCCTAATAATTTCAGAAATCTGGCATTGATTCATTTGTGATTATGGTGATCTGCCTGAAGCCAACTTATTTATCAATGGCTTGGAGGTTTAATGCTGCATTCAGTGACTCAATCTGACAAGTTCAACGTTGTCCTATTTCCCTTCATGATATTGTCGATGAATGAAAAAAGTCACTCTCCCCTTCACCGTCAGTTCCTATGTAGTTCCCAGCCTTTACGTTGTGGGAAGATCATTCACCATTCACCTTGAAATCCTTTTGTTATTACGTTCTATTTTTATTCGGACTTTATTGCAACTTACCAATTCTGAGGTTAGTTAAGAGTCAATCACTTTGCCGTAGGTCAGGGGTCACCTCTTGACCGGTCAACATGGGGAAGGCAGATTTCCAAAAAGGTGTTAATGAACCATTAATATTTTTACAACAATCCAGGAGAGCTGTCACAGGCACCATTACTGAGACAAATTTCAGTTTCTGATTTATGAATGGAATTTAAATTCCATCCGCTGTCATGGTGAAATTTGACTCCAGTCCAATGATATTATCATGAAACCAGCATTTTACTGCAAGAACTGGTTTCTCGAAATTCTATTAGAAGTCATTCCATTTATCTGCTGTTTACCTCCTTCAATTCCTCACCACTGTCCCCCATGACCTTTCCAACACTTCTCATTCCAGAGACCCACCTCCTACTTCCTCAATCTTATTTCCATTCAGGTTTGTTCAGAAACCAGGTCAAAAGTCCCATCACATCAGGTTATGGTCCGAAAAGCCCCTTCATCAGGTGATAGCTCTCTGAAAGCTTTGTGGTTTCAAATAAACTTCTTGGATTATCACCTGGTGTGGTGTGACTTGTGAACTTGTCCACCCTAGCCCAACACCGGCACTTCCACATTATGTTCAGAAACAGGATAGTTGAGCTGGGAAGCTCTCTCTTTCCCCAGGCCGAAAAGTTCAAACAATCCCCAAAACAGAAGGTGTAAATGCGATGATGATAAATCCAGACAGAGGCTCTGGGGTAAACAAGCAGCTATCATAACACATTTGGCATGCGGCTAAAGAAAATTCCATTGTCCTTCCGGTCACCTCTTTAAAAACAATTAATTCAGATATCTGCATCTCTTCAAACTCAAGTCCACAATAAACATTAACTTTGAAGCTTCCACAACTCCTTCCAGAATGTGGAGGAGCCGGTGTTGGACTGGGGTGGACCAAGTCAAAAAATCACACAACACCAGGTTATAGTCCAACAGGTTTATTTGGAAGTACAAGCTTTCAGAGCACTGCTCCTTCATCAGGTAGCTAATTTTGTGGTCATTTTCAGTGAATCAGTCTTGATGCTTCCTTGTCTTGTAGCTGATGGTTTCTTCAGAACACGAGAAGATGGTTGTCTTCAGTTCTTTCCAGATTTCCTTCACTCTTCAGAGATCTTCGTGAAGACGTTGTTGGGAGTTCACTAGCCTGCTTGGCTCATGAATCTGCTCAACATTTCTTCTGAACTGTTTCCTCAATTCCAGCTGCCTCTGATGGTCTTTGATAGATATTGAGGAATGGGTGAGCTGGTGATCTGTCCAGCAGTTGTCTGCACTGGTCATTGCTCTGGGAATGAGGACAGCCTCATTTTATGAAGTAAAGAGGAGAGTTCATCAAAACAGAAAAGGTGGAATTCCAAAAAAGGACAAGGGAATTCAAGAACCAACCGTGGACTGAGAAAACTGAGGAGCTGCAACTCCGTGCTGACAAGTACAATACCTTGGGCTTCTCCAGTGCTACTAAGACAATATACAGACTAACACCCACAACCTCAATAAGAATAGAGTAAGGATGGAACTTGTTTCAGAGACCGAGAAAACATCAGCCTCCAACTGGGAGAACACCACAAAGAACTCCTAGACTATGATACCATCATCAACAAGGACATGTTGAGGAAATCCCTGATCTCTCCATGAAGATAGAGTCATAGAGATGTACAGCATGGAAACAGACCCTTTGGTCCAACCTGTCCATGTCAACCAGATATCCCAACCCAATCTAGTCCCTCCTTCCAGCACCAGGTCCATATCCCTCCAAACCCTTCCTAATCATATAACCATCCAAATGCCTCTTAAATTGTACCAGCCTCCACCATATCCTCTGGCAGCTCATTCCATACACGTACCACACTCTGCATGAAGATATTGCCCCTTAGGTCTCTTATATCTTTCCCCTCTCACGCTAAACCTATGCCCTCTTGTTCTGGACTCCCCGACCCCAGGGAAAAGACTTTGTCTATTTACCCTATCCAAGTCCCTCATAATTTTCTAAACCTCGATAAGGTCACCCCTCAGCCTCCGACGCTCCAGGGAAAACAGCCCCAGCCTGTTCAGCCTCTCTCTGTAGCTCAGATCCTCCAATCCTGGCAACATCCTTGTAAATCTTTTCTGACCCCTTCCAAGTTTCACAACATCTTTCTAATAAGAAGGAGACCAGAATTACATGCAATATTCCAACAGTGGCCTAACCAATATCCTGTTCAGCCGCAACATGACCTCCCAACTCCTGTATTCAATACTCTGACCAATAAAGGAAAGCATACCAAACACCTTCTTCACTATCTTATCTACCTGCAACTCCACTTTCAAGGAGCTATGAACCTGCACTCCAAGGTCTCTTTGTTCAGCAACACTCCCTAGGACCTTATCATTAAGTGTATAAGTCCTGCTAAGATTTGCTTTCCCAAAATGCAGCACCTCGCATTTATCTGAATCAAACTCCATCTACCACTTCACAGCCAATTGGCCCATCTGGTCCAGATCCTGTTGTAATCTGAGGTAACCCTCTTCGCTTCCACTACACCTCCAATTTTGTTGTCATCTGCAAGCTTACTAACTGTACCTCTTATGCTCGCATCCAAATCATATATGTAAATGACAAAAAGTGGAGGACGCAGCACCAATCCTTGTGGCATTCCACTGGTCACAGGCCTCCAGTCTGAAAAGCAACCCTCCACCACCACCCCTCTGTCTTCTACCTTTCAGCCAGTTCTGTATCCAAATGGCTAGTTCTCCCTGCATTCCATGAGATCTAACCTTGCTAACCAGTCTCCCATGGGGAACCTTGTTGAATGCCTTACTGAAGTCCATGATCCTAGACTCTTGCCTAGTGTGGCAGAGAGTGAAGCCTCCAGTAGACATATGAAGAATGGAAAAGCTACAGGAGCAGATGGGATTCCAAAGGAGATTTTCAAACTTGTAGGAGCAGAGCTTACCCTCCATTTCCTTCAACTGTTGCTAAAAATGTGAGACAAAGAAGAAATCCCTGCCAACACCACTGACTTCAAAATGGTTAAGGTGACCATCTGACAGAGGTGTAAACATCTAAAGGTCTAGAGAAGGTAGACAAAGGAAGAACCATCCCAAAGCTGATGGTACAAGCATGAGGGAGACAGATTTAAGCATTTAGGCAAGAGATAGAGGAGAGATATGAGAAAGAATGTTGTAACCTAGTAAGTGTTTATGACCTGGATCCTGTAGCTGAGATAGGTTGTGGAAACAGAAACATTAATGATTTCAAAAGAAATTTCAATGGTTGCTTCAAAGAACTATATTTGCAAGGCTGTGGGGATAGAATGGGGCAATGGGAATCAGCATGGATTCTTCTTAGCCACATATGACTTGATGTTAAGGATGTATCTGAGGAAGGCAGCTCTCCAAGAATCATTTCGGGTACTGAGAGAGAAGAACTCATTAAGAAATATTCAAAGAATTCAACTTGGAAGCTTCCTGTAAAAAGAAATTGAAGCCTTGCATTTTGTAAGTTTGAGTAACATTCATTTTTGAAATATGATCATGTTGTTATAGTGTGTTAAAGTTTTCCTGAATTCCAGAAGGGACATTATTTCACTTTTTAATTGAAGATGTGATAACAAATGTGCCGAAATTATATCAGCATATGCATCAAATGCGGAGAGGGATTTTTACTCCATTTTTAAAATGTAGAAGTTTCTTCCTGCACCTCCTAACAGCTCATTAACAGACAGATGAATCATTTCTTCAGAAGGTTGCAACTTATTGTGATGATTAAGTTTGTTCAATATTATATCTTAACTAGGATGACTTTTGCTCTGATGTCAGAGTGAACACAAGAGGAGAGAAAGGGAAGATGTGAAGAACAGGAATTTTAAATCCAGATTTATTTTCACACCCTTTCACTCCTCCATCCCCCCCCCCTAACATTCCAGCCATACACCATTTCAGAAGATTAGACACAGAATGAACCAGACTGATCTCAAAACTCCATGACCTTGGTCTCAGCTTCACCCTCTGAAACTGGATCCTCAGCTTCCTGACCACAGACTGCAATCAGTGAAGATGGATAACTGCACCTCCTCCACAGTAACACTCAACACCGGAGGCCCCCCCCCCCCCCCCCCCCCACCAAGGATGCATTGTTAGCCCCCTACTGTACTCCCTATATGCCCAGGACTGTGTTTCCAAATTCTGAATGAACGCCATCTACAAGTTCACTAATGACACCACCATAGTAGGATGGATATCGAACAACGAGTCAGAATACAGTAAGGAGACAGAAGGCTTAGTGTTTTGCTGCAATGAGAATGACCTCTCTCTCAACATCACCAAAACTAAAGAACTGATCACTGAGTTCAGAAAGAAAGGAGGAGGACATGCCCCCATCTACACCAATGGAGCTGAGGTTGAGAGGGTGGACAGCAACAAGTTCCTCGGAGTGGCGATAACCTCCCGTCTGTTGTAGACTTGTCACATAGAGGCAACAATCAAGCAGGCACAACAACGCCTCTCCTTCCTCAGGGGCCTCAGGAAATTTGGCATGTCCACAGGACCCTCACCAATGTTTACAGATGCCCCATTGAGAGCATACTGTCCGGGGGCATTACAGCCTGGTATGGCAACTGCGCTGACCAGGACCATAAGAAACTACAGAAGGTGGTGTGCACAGCCCAGACCATCACAAAAGCCAACCTCCCATCCATGGACTCCACTTACATGGCTTGTTGCTGCAGAAAGGCTGCCAACATCATCAAAGACCCATCTCCCTAGTAATTCTCTCCTACAACCTCTTTGGTCAGATAGAAGACACAGAAGCTTGAACACACACCCCAACAGGTTCAGGAACAGCTTCTTCCCCGCTGTTATCAGACTGATGAATGGAATCTCTAATTTCAAATAATGCTGACCTTGTTAAAGTTGTTCTTGTCCAACATGTAACCTGTGCAGTTTAACCTGTATGCCTTACTCTGCCACCTTTCTTTCACCTTATGTTCTAAACATCTAAACACATGATCTGCCTGCACTGCTCACAAACAAAGCTTTTCACAATTTGGAGATGCCGGTGTTGGACTGGGGTGGACAAAGTTAAAAATCACACAACACCAGGTTATAGTCCAACAGGTTTATTGGAAGCACTAGCATTCAGAGCACTGCTTCTTCATCAGGTGGTTGTGGAGTATAAGACTGTAAGACACAGAATTTATAGGAAAAGTCCGCAGTATAATGTAACTGAAATTATATGTTGAAAATAGCCTGGATTGTTTAAGTCTCTCACCCATTAGAATGGTTATGTTGGTTTCAGTACTTTCATATGAACAAAGAAACAATCCAGGTCTTTTCAATATATAATTTCAATTACATCACACTGTAAAATTTTGCTATAAATTCTGTGTCCTACGATCTTGTACTCCACAACTACCTGATGAAGGAGCAGCGCTCTGAAAGCTTGTACTTCCAAATAAACCTGATGTTGTGTGATTTAAAGCTTATCACTGTACTTAGGTGCATGTGACAATAACTCAAATCAAAAGTCATGCTGGATTTTCATTTCTCTGTCCAAGGAATGCATTTGTTTAATTTTTAATCAATTCATTCTCAGGATGTGGGCCATTAATTGTGATACTCATCCCCAACTTCCCTGGAACATTAATCCACACCTCTGGGATTCTACTCCAATAACGTAACCATGTTGTTAATTAACTGAATACAACTGAAAGTTACAAATATAACCCATGAGAAATACGAACAAGACTAGGCCCTTCAGTCCCTGAAGCCTGCTCCATGAAGATCAAAAGGATCATTCCTCACATCTACTCTCCTCCCTTCCCTCACACTCCCCTCCCCCCTCCCCCATAACCTTTGATTCCCTCAAGAATCTAGCTCAACCTTAAATATGCACAAGGACTTGCCCCCACAGCTCTCTGTGGCAGGGAATCCCTAAGATTGAGAATTTTCTGAGAGAAGTTCCTCCTCATCTCTGTTTTCAATTGATACCCTTTTATTCTGAATGAGCGAATGAATGATTTATTGTCATGTGTTTTTTTTAACAGTAAAATACAATAAAACAGCGAAAGGCTTACATTTGTCGCCATAATCCAGTGCCATAGTTTAAGGTAGTTTTAAAATAAGAGAAAATGAAAGGATACAGCTTGAAGTGGAGTCCATCTATGTATGAGATCTGAGCTGGCTTCAAATCAGCACCATCTCATCATACCCAGCCACCAAGGGAGTCACCGATCCTCACGCACCATCAATCGCCACGGGGCAGGTTCACCAGAACTATTCTGAGGAAGGCTCACCGGATCTGTTAACTCTGATTTCTCTCCACAGATGCTGTCAGACCTGCTGAGCTTTTCCAGCAACTCCTGCTTATGTTAAAGATAAAATTGTCTGACAATGGTAAAATGTTTCAGTTTCATAATTATTGAGCACTATTGTGTGATTTCACCAGGATATCACTGATGAGTATTAAGACAACTTATTTTTACGAATCATTTGGAGATGCCGGATGAAGGAGCAGTGCTCTGAAAGCTAGTGCTTCAATTAAACCTGTTGGACAATAACCTGGTGTTGTGTGATTTTTAACATTTTTACGAAAGCTTTGTATGAACTCTATGTTTCCTCATGAGGATAAAGTGAACGGAGTGTTTATGCAATCAAGCATTTAGACTGTATCTGATGTCTGTAAATTTCTCTGTGCTGTTAATCTAACTAAATGCAATTAAATAATCTAACAAATTAAACAGCTCCCACTTTGGGTGGTGCTCCATAATCAATCTTTCTGTTGTCTATGTAAGAGAGAGGACTCACGCTGATTAATTTGTACTTTGTTTGCAATGTGCTTGAAATGGAAATAATGAGTCAGAGTAGGCAAAGTAACAATTGTTCAATTAATTCCCTCTGGGATAAGTCTTACTGCCAAGTAGCTCAATATTCTGTACATTCTGCAGGTGGCAAATAGTTCGAACAACAGGGTGGCAGCTTTTACGATCTCAATGTCATTTCACACCAATCCCCGTGTCAGCTGAATGGCATCACAGAGTGATCACAGGGATTTAAATCCGACCAGGGCTTCAAGCAGAATGGCATTATCAATTATCTACCATGTTGCTCTCTGGGGGAGCATGTGCCCTGAATAAATATCAGAGAACTGTGGGATTTGACCAACAAGAGCACGAGTGAGGGTTCAATTTAGTATGAGTAGAAAATCAAACTGAGTTGAAATTGAAACTTAATCAGTGTGGTCAGAAATGATATCTGAGGCTGATCAGACTAATAGGAGATCAATGATTAAAGCAATTTCTTTTCAGTTACATTTATGACAATAGGTATGGAAGCAGCAGTGGGAGGTTATTTGGAGTTTTGCAGAAAGTAAGACTTTGGTTTTCCTGGATCTCCTCTGAGAAACCTCCTTTCAATAGGTAGAATCTGATAAGAGGCTCAGTGGTGGTATTGTCACTGTCCCAGCAGTTCAGGGCTCCAAATTAATGTTCTGGCAAATGGGTTTGAATCCCACAATAACAGTGGTGATATTTGAATTTTCAAAAAACAGAAATAAAAAGCTAGCCCAACCATGATGATTATCATAAAAAGCCATCTGTTTCATCAATGTCCTTTAGAGAAGGACATCTGCCATCCATTTGGCCTACACATAACCACATTGCTGTGGGTCTAGAGTTGAGTCCTAACTGTCCTCTGGGTAATTAGGATTCAGTGATAAATGCTGCCTTGTTACTGAAGTCCATGTCTTATCTTATGAATAAAAGGCAAGTTAGGTGGGGAGGGAATGGTTTATAGATGGGGTGCTGGGGTTGAATTGCCATTATCTGATAGAAAATGGATGCAACCATAGATCTAACTTGGGGGGTTACATCCCAAGCTTGAAATACTCAATGTCCAAAGTCACTTTGATATTGGACAGTATTTAAGTTTCCTGGGTTAGGGCTCTTGAATAATGAATTGTGATAATGAAGCAGTCCAGGTCCAAAATGCAGCAAGACCTGGACAATATCCAGCTTTTGTCCAGGTTTGGTTTGACATGTGACAAGTAACATTCACGTCACTCAAGTACCAGGCAATGACCATCTCCAACAAGAGACGATCTAACCATTGCTCCTTGATATTCAATGATCATCATTGAATCTCCCACTACCAACATCCTGGAGTTACCATTGACCAGAAACTGACTAGCTATATAAATACAGTAGCTACAAGAGCAGGTCAGAGACTTGGAATCTTGCTGTAAGTAGCTCATGTCCTGTCTTCCCAAAGCCTGTTCACTATCCAGAAGGCACAAGTCAGGAGTGTGATGGAATACCCCCCACCTGCCTGGATGGGTGCAGCTCTCCAACAACAGCCAGGAAGCTCAGTGTTATCCAGGACAAAGCAGTCTACTTGATCAGCATCAATCCACTCCCTCCAGCACCAAAACTCAAAAGCAACAGTGTGTACCATCTGCAAGGTGCACTGCAGACATTTACTAAACAGCTTCCAAACCCACAACCACTACTATCCAGAAGGACAAGGGCAGAAGATAAATGGGAGTACCACATCCCCTGAAAGTTCCCCTCCAACAATTCCCCTTCCTGACTGCAAAATATATTGCTGTTCCTTCAGTGTCATTGTTCAAAATCCTGACATTCGCTCTCTAAAAGCATTCTGAGTCTATATATTCTGAAGGAACTCAAAAATTTGAAAAGACAGCTCAGCACACCCATTTAAGGGCAATTAGAGATGAATAAATGTGGACTTTGCCCGTGATGTTCATAAGCCAAGGGTGAATCATTAATAAAGCGACTTACATTTCTGCTGAGAGATTCTGTTGTGGGAGTCATACCGTAGGGAATAATTCTGGGGGTAGTTTGGTTTCAGTACCCCTCATCTTTTTCCCTCCCTTTCATATGCAAACACAACTAAGAAATCACAGCATGAGAGTAATGGAGCACATTTGGGAAAAGGGTGGGGTATAGCAATATGAGAAGGGTTCTTGCAACCTCAAGTATCTACAGAAAAGGAACTGAGACATGGCACTTGTAAATGCAACTTTACATGAAGCATGGAGATGAATATTACCACAGCCAGTAATAGGGGAGATTTGTAGAATATTACCACAGCCAGTAATAGGGGAGATTTGTAGAATATTACCACAACCAGTAATAGGAGAGATTTGTAGAATATTACCACAGCCAGTAATAGGGGAGATTTGTAGAATATTACCACAGCCAGCACTAGGAGAGATTTGTAGAATATTACCACAGCCAGTAATAGGAGAGATTTGTAGAATATTACCACAGCCACTAATAGGGGAGGTGTATAGAATATTACCACAGTCAGTAATAGGGGAGGGTGTAGAATATTACCACAGTCAGTAATATGGGAGGGTTGTAGAATATTACCACAGCCAGTAATAGGGAAGGTATGTAGAATATTACCACAGCCAGTAATAGGGGAGATTTGTAGAATATTACCACAGCCAGTAATGGGGGAGGTTTGTAGAATATAACCACAGCCAGTAATAGGGGAGGGTGTAGAATAATACCACAGTCAGTAATAGGGGAGGTTTGTAAATATTACCACAGTCAGTAATATGGGAGGTTTGTAGAATATTACCACAGCCAGTAAGAGGGGAGGTGTGTAGAATATTACCACAGTCAGTAATAGGGGAGGTTTGTAAATATTACCACAGTCAGTAATATGGGAGGGTTATAGAATATTACCACAGCCAGTAATAGGGGAGGTTTGTAAATATTACCACAGTCAGTAATATGGGAGGTTTGTAGAATATTACCACAGCCAGTAAGAGGGGAGGTGTGTAGAATATTACCACAGTCAGTAATAGGGGAGGGTGTAGAATATTACCACAGCCAGTAATAGGGGAGGGTGTAGAATAATACCACAGTCAGTAATATGGGAGGGTTGTAGAATATTACCACAGCCAGTAATATGGGTGGGTTGTAGAATATTACCACAGCCAGTAATAGGGGAGGGTTGTAGAGTATTACCACAGCCAGTAATAGGCGAAGTTTGTAGAATACTCCCACAGCCAGTAATACAGGAGGTTTGGAGAATATTACCACAGCCAGTAATACGGGAGAGTTGTGGAGTATTACCACAGCCAGTAATACGGGAGAGTTGTGGAGTATTACCACAGCCAGTAATAGGGGAGATTTGTAAATATTACCACAGTCAGTAATATGGGAGGGTTGTAGAATATTACCACAGCTAGTAAGAGGGGAGGTGTGTAGAATATTACCACAGTCAGTAATATGGGAGGGTTGTAGAATATTACCACAGACAGTAATATGGGTGGGTTGTAGAATATTACCACAGCCAGTAATGGGGGGGGGTTGTATAATATTACCACAGCCAGTAATAGGGGAGGGTTGTAGAGTATTACCACTGCCAGTAATAGGCGAAGTTTGTAGAATACTACCACAGCCAGTAATACAGGAGGTTTGTAGAATATTACCACAGCCAGTAATACGGGAGAGTTGTAGAGTATTACCACAGCCAGTAATAGGGGAGGTTTGTAGAATATTACCACAGTCAGTAATAGGGGAGATTTAGGCGTTCGACAAGGTTCCCCTGGGAGACTGATTAGCAAGGTTAGATCTCATGGAATACAAAGAGAGCTAGCCATTTGGATACAGAACTGGCTCAAAGGTAGAAGACAGAGGGTGTTGGTAGAGGGTTGTTTTTCAGACTGGAGGCCTCTAACCACTGGAGTACCACAAGGATCGGTTTAGGGGCCTTTACTTTTTGTCATTTACATAAATGATTTGGATGCGAGCATAAGAGGTATAGTTAGTAAGCTTGCAGATGACAACAAAATTGGAGGCGTAGTGGACAGCGAAGAGGGTTACCTCAGATTACAACAGGATCTGGACCAGATGGGCCAATGGGCTGAGAAGTGGCAGATGGAGTTTAATTCAGATAAATGTGAGGTGCTGCATTTTGTGACAGCAAATCTTATCAGGACTTATACACTTAATGGTAAGGTCCTAGGGAGTGTTGCTGAACAAAGAGACCTTGGAGTGCAGGTTCATAGCTCCTTGAAAGTGGAGTCGCAGGTGGATAGGATAGTGAAGAAGGTATTTGGTATGCTTTCTTTTATTGCTCAGAGTATTGAGCACAGGAGTTGGGAGGTCATGTTGCGGCTGTACAGGACATTGGTTTGGCCCCTGTTGGAATATTGCGTGCAATTCTGGTCTCCTCCCTATTGGAAAGATGTTGTGAAACTTGAAAGGATTCAGAAAAGGTTTACAAGGATGTTGCCAGGATTGGAGGATTTGAGCCATAGGGAGAGGCTGAACAGGCTGGGGCTGTATTCCCTGGAGTGCCGGAGGCCGAGGGGTGACCTTATACAGAGTTACAAAGTTATGAGGGTAAATAGGGTAAATAGGCAAAGTCTTTTCCCCGGGGTTGGGGAGTCCAGAACAAGAGGGCATTGGTTTAGGGTGAGAGGGGAAAGATATAAAAGAGACCTACGGGCAGCTTTTTCAGAGGGTTGTAAGTGTGAATGAGCTGCCAGAGGAAGTGGTGGAGGCTGGTACAATTGCAACATTTAAGAGGTATTTGGATGGGTATATGAATAGGAAGGGTTTGGAAGGATATGGGCCGGGTGCAGGCAGGTGGGACTAGATTGGGTTGGCATATCTGGTTGGCATGGACGGGTTGGACCGAAGGGTCTGTTTCCATGCTATACATCTCTATGACTCTACAACTCTAATATTACCACAGACATCAATAGGGGGCGTTTGTAGAATATAACCACAGCCAGTAATAGGGGAGGTTTGTAGAATACTACAATAGCCAGTAATAGGGGAGGGTGTAGAATATTACACAGCCAGTAATAGGGAAGGTTTGTAGAATATTACCACAGCCAGTAATAGGGGAGGGTGTAGAATATTACCACAGCCAGTAACAGGGTGGTTTGTAGAATATCACCACAGTTAATAATAGGAGAGGTTTGCAGAATATTACCACAGCCAGTAATAATGGAGGTTTGTAGAATATAACCACAGACAGCAATAAGGGAGGGTGTAGAGTTTTACCACAGCCAGTAATATTCTACACCCTTTCCAACACTGGCTGTGGTAATACGGAGGTTTGTAGAATATTACCACAGACCTCAATACAGGATGTTGTAGAATATTACCACAGACAGTGATAGGGGAGGGTGTAGAATATTACACAGCCAGTAACAGGGGAGGTTTGTAGAATATTACCACTGCCAGTAATAGGGAAAGTTTACAGAATATTATCACAATCAGTAATAAGGGAGGTTTGTAGAATATTACCACTGCCACTGATAGGGGATGTTTGTGGAATATTAACTCAAACTCAGCACCGCCTTCCTAACGTTCAATCTTCTTCCTGACCTCTCCGCCCCCACCCCACTCCGGCCTATCACCCTCACCTTGACCTCCCTCCACCTATCGCATTCCCAACGCCCCTCCCCCAAGTCCCTCCTCCCTACCTTTTATCTTAGCCTGCTGGACACACTTTCCTCATTCCTGAAGAAGGGCTGATGCCAAAAACGTCGATTCTCCTGCTCCTTGGATGCTGCCTGACCTGCTGCGCTTTTCCAGCAACACATTTTCAGCAGGAATATTACCACAGCCAGTAATAGGGGACGTTTGTTGAAACAATGTAATGATGGAAAATAGTTGCACCACATCATGACATCTTTTTACCATCTCCACCGAAGCCCACACAATCACCATTAACATGCTCAAAAGGATCAAAAGGTATGGGAGATGAAATAACTCCGAGGCTGGTATCCCATCACCAAGTCCCCCTTATTTATACATGGAGAGTCCCTGACTGTGGTCTGGCTTCCTAACAGCCAGTAGAAAGGTGTGGTGATGGAAAAGCACAGCAGGTCAGACAGCATCTGAGGAGAAGAGAGCTGATATTTCGTGCATAGGCCCTTCATGCAGCGCCATACTTTTCAAATCCAACTCTCCAGGATCTGCAATCCTCACTTTCTCTTTCTTCAAAGTCAGCTCTCAAAGTGAACAGAACCTCTGACATTCCTGTTTGTATCTGACAACCAGGGCTCCCTGATTGGACCAGATTAACAGCCCCAATCAGGGTCTCATATTCTATGAGGTCCACCTGACTGACCTCATTATAATCACCACAAGGGAGAAAGCAGGAACAGAACACCGAGCTGGATGATCAGCCATGCTCATCTTGAATGGTGAGGTAGGTTCAAAGGGCCAAATTGCCTACTCCTGCTCCTCTGTCCTATTATTCTAGGCTCCAATGAGTTGGTTATACCCATGGTTCCCTTCAGCTGAGCCAGGCTCTGTGAAAAGATGACTAAATCTCTTTATTCATCTGCTAACAGCAACATCAGGATTTCCCTTGGGATAAACAGGAGAGGAGCAGCTTGGATAAAAACTTGGCTGAATGAGAGCTTGGGTGAATAGTTGCTTAACTGTGTGTAGGAAGATGTACAGAGTGATAACTCAGAGACTGCTGTTCGGGGCTTGCAGCTTTCTGTAATAAATATTGATATTCTCAACTTGGCAGCATCAGTTGCAATTTGAGTATTTGTGGATAACTGGAAGTGTTGTGAAATGTGAATAAACTCCAGGAGGACAAAGACAGATTGGTGGAATTGGCAAATGTGCAGCAATGAATGAATGATTTACATATTGTCACATTCATTTTACAGTGAATAGCACCGTCAAACACAATGAGAATCTCCAACAGTGATCACAAACCAGCACCATCCCAAACAATCCAAGAGCACAAAGTACAAAAGGTATGACCCAAAGAGAGCCCTGTGCTGTGTGCCAGCTCACCAACAGTGCCTGCACCACCATCCCTGCGCTACCACCTCACCACTGCCTGTACTGGCCCCACCATCATTGAACTCACCTTGCTGTAGGTGCCTTTTCTTATGGTTGGGCCCACCCAGGACCCACACAGAATCCACATCCACCACCTCCACACACCACCACACCCCTTCCCACAACCAGGAGTCCCAGATCCACTGCTGCCTCAATGATGCCAGGAGCTGTGACATTGGGCATACCACGCTGCCGCTGCTGCAGCTCCCACCTTACCACTGCCCAGGGTCCCTGGCTCTGGACCCACTGCAACCAGGAATCCTTGGCTCTGCTGCCAGACCACACCACTGCCATCTCACCAAGGGAACCCAGAACAACAACCTGGAATTCAGAGTCTAATTATGACCATACCACTACTGTCAACAACCAAAACCATCAAGTGCATTGATGCTTTTTAAGAAAGGAAATCTGCTAACGAAACCCGGTCTGCCCGATACGTGACTCCACATTTAGCAATGCGGTTAACTCTTACAGCCCTGTGGGCAATTGGAGATAGATGAAAAATGCTGACCCAGCCAGTGATATCCACATCCCATGAATGAATTGTTAAAAGTCCTAGAAAATGAGTTTTTTTATTCATTCACAGAATGAGGGTATTGCTTTATTACCCAGAGGGTCACATGTAGGTCACACCAGGTAAGGATGGCAGTTTCCTTCCCTGAACAACATGGTATATACCCGCCCAACGATCTGCAATGGATTCATAGAACATAGACCATTACAGTGCAATACAGGCCCTTCGGCCCTCGATGTTGGGCCGACCTGTGAAACCAATCTGCAGTCATCTAACCGACACTATTCCATAATCATCCATATGTTTATCCAATGGCCATTGAAATGCTCTTAAATTTGATGAGTCTATCACTGTTGCAGGCAGGGCATTCCACACCCTTACTACTTTCTGAGTAAAGAAACTACCTCTGACAGCTGTCCTGTATGTAACACCCCTCAATTTAAAGCTATGTCCCCTCATGCTAGCCATCACCATCAGAGGAAAAAGGCCACCATATCTAATCCTCTGATCATCTTGTATGCCTCTATTAAGTCACCTCTCCACCTTCTTCTCTCTTGTGAAAACAGCCTCAAATCCCTTAGTCTTTCCTCATAAGACCTTCCCTCCAGACCAGGCAATGTCCTAGTAAATCTCCTCTGCACTTTTACAAAAGCTTCCACATCCTTCTGTAATGCGGTGACCAGAACTGTATGCTATACCCCAGGTGCGGCCGCACCAGAGTTTTGTACAGCTGCAGCATGACCCTGTGGCTCCAAAACATAGTGCCCCTCCCAATAAAAGCTAACACACCATATGCTTTCTTAACAACCCTATCAACCTGGGTGGCAACTTTCAGGGATCTATGGACATCGACATAGAGATCTCTCTGCTCATCTACACTGCCAAGAATCTTACATTAGCCCAGTATTCTGTATTCCTGTTGCTCCTTCCAAAGTGAATCACCTCACACTTTTCCACATTAAACTCTATTTGTCACCTCTCAGCCCAGCTCTGTAACTTATCTATGTCCATCTGTAACCTGCAACTATCCTTTCACACTGTTCAGAACTCCACTGGCCTTAGTGTCATCCACAAATTTATTAACCCCTCCTTCTATGCCCTTATCCAGGCCATTTATAAAAATTACAAACAGCAGTGGCCCCAAAAACAGATCCTTGCAGTACCCCACTAGCAACTGAACTCCAGGATGAACATTTCCCATCAATCACCATCCTCTGTCTTCTTTCAGCTAGCCAATTTCTGATCCAAACCGTTAAGTCACCCTCAATCCCATGCCTCCATATTTTCTGCAGTAGCCTACCATGGGGAACTTTATCAAACTCTTTAAAGAAATCCATATACACCACATCAACCACTTTATCCTCATCCATCTGTTTGGTCACCATCTTAAAGAACTCAATAAGGTTTGTGAGGCACGACCTACCCTTCACAAAACTGTGTTGACTGTCCCTAATCAGATTATTCCTCTCTAGATGATTATAAATCCTATCCCTTATAACCTTTTCCAACACTTTACCCATAACCAAAGTAAGGCTCACTGGCCTATAATTACCAGGGTTGTCTCTACTCTCCTTGATCAAGGAAACAGCATTTGCTATCCTCCAGTCTTCTGGCACAATTCCTATAAACAATGATGACATAAAGATCAAAGCCAAAGGTTTTCAAACGTGTCCCTGGCTTCCTAGAGAATCCAAGGATTAATCCCATTCAGCCCAGGGGACTTTTCTATTTTCACACTTTCCAGAATTGGTAACTCTTCCTCCTTATGAACATTATTCCTGTCTCGCCTAGTAACCTGTATTCTCCTCCACAACATGGTCTTTTTCCAGTATGAATACTGAAGAAGGAATTCATTTAGCACTCTTCTTATCTCCTCTGAATCCGCATACAACTTCCCACTACTGTCTTTGACTGGCCCTAATTTTACTCTAGCCATTCTTTTATTCCTGATATACCGATAGAAAGTTTTAGGGTTTTCCTTGATCCTATCTGCCAATGAATTCTCATGTCCCCTCCTGGCTCTTCTTAGCTCTCTCTTTAGGCCATTCCTGGCTAACTTGCAATTCTCAAGTGCCCGAACTGAGCCTTCACGTCTCATCTTTTCATTAGCATTGTTCTTCCTCTTGACAAGAGATACAACTTCCTCAGTAAACCATGGCTCTCTTGCTCGATCACTTCCTCCCAGTCTAACAAGGACATTCTTGTTAAGGCCATGCAGTAGCTGTTCCTTGAATAAGCTCCACATTTCAACTGTGCCCATCCCCTGCGGTTTCCTTCCCCATCCTATGCATCCTAAACCTTGCCTAATTGCATCATAATTGCCTTTTCCCCATCTATAATTCTTGCCTTGCCATGTATGCCCTTTCCATCACTAAAGTAAACGTAACCAAATTAGGGTCACTCTCACTAAAGTGCTCACCTACCTCTAAATCTAACACCTGGCCGGGTTCATTACCCAGTACCAAATCCCATGTGCCTCACCCCTTGTTGGCCTATCTACTTCTTGGCCTTTTGGCTCGGAATATGTGTAGTTCCTGAGGACCAGAGGAAGAGATTCTGCTTGAGTGCTGCAGGTTCGATGCTGCGGACGTGTGCTGGCTGGGGAGAAACCACGGGGATCGTGTTGCGAGTCGTCAGAGCTGCTGGAAACCATCACTAGATCATGATTGGACATTGGAGGATTGTTTGGTTGTGCTGGCCTGCTCTTGGTGGATCTTTATGCTGGCTTTGGCCTAACGCCAATTCAGGTACCAGCCAACCTCAGAGCTATGGCCTCAGCAGCCACTCGCAGCCCTGGCCAGGGCATTCGCAACACATTCAGGGTGACTGTGAAGAAAGTGGAGGAGCACACACCGGTCGATTGGACGGTGTTCGTGAAGAGGATTTTGCTGGAGTGCTGCAGGTTCAAAGCAGCGGACGTATACTGCCTACAGGATTTCCCTGGGGCAGGCTATTTTGACTTGACCTTCAGGAGCTTAAAGAATTGTGAGCAGCTCCTGAAGATCTTCAAGGAGAAGGAAGGGGAACCTCTGTTCTCCATCTTGTCGGTGGTCCCGTTGTGTGTGCTTCCTGCACAGAGGAGTCGGGTTGTAACAATCCAGATGTACAACCGTCATGTCCCAGCAGCGGATGTCCTGACCTTCCTGAGAAGATACGTCCAGGTCGAGGGAGAAAGCACCGATGTGGTCTATCCTTTTGGGATCTGGACCAGCAAACGACAGGTCAGGGTAACCCTGAGGGTCGATGCCAGTGGGAACATCCTCCACCCACCCTCCAGCTTTGCCATCGGAGGAAGCAGAGGTTACCTGACATACGCAGGACAGCTAAAAGTGTGCTGAGCCTGTGGGAGGTCAGGCCACATGGAGGCGGATTTGTCTGCCGAAACTGCAAGCAGGAAGGCCACCTGACCAAGGAATGTAAGGAGGACAAGGACTGTAATCTGTGTGAAGAGGCGGGCCACATGTACAAGGCCTGCCCAAGACTCGGGGCCACCACCTACGCACAGATGGCCGGAGGTGGCAACACAAACTGTGGGCAGCATTAGACCAGCAAGGTACCACAAACCAGCACAGGAATGGTGTCTGGAGGCACCCAGAAGGAAGGGCAGGCTGTAGCGGAGCAGGCGGCAGACAGCGGGGAGATGCAGCAGCCGATCCAAGCTCCTGCAAGACAGACGGAGGAAATGGAAGAGGAGGGAACAAAGGAGGCAGAGGATTGGATTACTGTCAAAAGCAGGAAGAGGAAACCTCATCAGGCCCCCAAAGCCACCCAGCAAAGGGGGAAGCAACACCTACACGACGAGGATACAGGCAGCTCTTCCGATGGTGAGGACGGGCGCAAGGAGGGTCGTCACCAGAGGAAGAGACAGAGCACCGCGGGGAAAAAGGAGGGCAGCACCACCCAAGAAGGAAAAGACGATCCCTCTGAGGGGATGGGTAAAGACCTCCCCCTACCCGGTGAGAACCAAGGGGTACCCACCGGCCCACAGCTCCAGGTAACTGGGAGCAGCGGTCCTGTGACAGCCCTGCTGTCAGATGGAGAACTGGATGGTGTGGACCCTGGGCCCGAGCCGAAGATACCAGAGTGGGGAAATGGCTCCAGCGTGGAGCCAGACAGCTACCTCAGCCCTGGGAGGGTCCAGCAGTTTGCCGTCACCACGGGGATGAACACAGCTACCCCAGAGGGGCAAGAGCAGCAGCAAATGGACACTGGTAACCTCGTAAACTGTTAAAATGGGGATAAGAATTGCCAGCATCAATGTGTGTAGCATCAAATCGGCCACGCGATGTGCTTCAATGATGGCCTTCCTGGCCAACGTTAAAGCCGACCTGTTTCTGCAGGAGTGTGGGATACCGCACCTCAGCAGCGACAGGAGATGGTCGAGCTTGTGGGCCCATGGGCCATCAGTTTGGTCAGGGGGCAACGATAGCAGTGCCTCCGGCCTGGGTATCCTGTTGTGAGGAGGCAACTTCACCATCTCCGAGGTTAAGGAAGTGGTGGGCGGGCACCTCCTCGTCGACGGCGTCATGTACAGGAATGCTCCCCTGAGACTGATTAATGTGTACATCTCAGTGGGTAAGAGTGAACGGTTAGCCGTCCTGCAGCAGCTTCCACTGTTGCTGGCTATGTCCAGGCTGGTCATTCTGGCCAGAGACGTCAACTGTATCATTGATGCAGATGGACGATCCGGCGGGGGGGGGGAGGGGGGCAGTAAACTGGACGCTACATCCAGAGCCCTGATGGACATGGTAAAAGATGCCAAGCTGCACGACGTCTTCAGCACCCCTGCAGATGGAGCGCAGTGTAGATACACCTGGTCACAGGCAGACGGGTCTATCCGCTCAAGGATGGATTACCTGTTTGTGACCCGAACACTCTCGGTCAGATCCACCGACATCAAGCCGGTGTTCTTCTCTGACCACTGCCTCCTGCTGGCCAACTGTCACCTACAGGACGAGCAGCGGGCTGGTAAGGGAATGTGGAAGCTGAACACAAAGCTGTTGACCCCGGGAAACATTGAGGAGCTCAAGAGGGACTACGAGGTTGGAGAACAGTGAAGCCCCTCTTTGAGTCTCCAGCGGACTGGTGGGAAACAGTAAAAGGGAACATCAAGAGGTTCTTCATCCTCAAAGGTGTTCAGGAAGTGAGAGAGAGGTGGGGAAAACTGTCCCAGCTCCAGGAAAGTATGCAGAACCTGCTCCTGCTGCAGATGATGGGGGTCGATGTCACGGAGGACCTCAAGGAGGTGAAGGGCCAGCAAGCCTCGCTCTTTGCCTCAGAGGCCTCCAAGATAATCTTCCGGTCCAGGGTCCGCTCAGTGGAGCAGGACGAGACGTGCTCACGTTTCTTCTTCCAGAAGGTGCACAAAGAGAGCTCCGTGCTCAGCAGCCTGAAGGAAGAAGACAGCTCGGTAACGTCATCTCAGGCTGACGTCATGAGGATCAGCAAATCCTTCTATGCCAGTCTGTATGACGCGAAGCTGACCGACAGCGCGGCCTCCCAGTCGTTCCTGTCCTCTATCACGGAGGTCCTAGATGACGGAACACGAGAGAGGCTGGACCAGCCGCTATCTCTGGACGAGCTGACCAAGGCCCTCGAGTCCTTCGGAAAGAATAAAACTCCCGGAAGCGACGGCTTACCGGTCGAGATTTATTCCGCTCTGTGGGACTTGATTGGCCAGGACCTGCTGGAGGTGTATGTCATTATGCTCCTGGCAGGTACCATGAGTGAATCCACAAGGAAAGGAATCATCACCCTCATCTACAAGCGGAAGGGGGAGAGGGAGGAAATCAGAAACTGGAGACCAATCTCACTGTTGAATGCGGATTACAAAATTCTGTCAAAGGTAATCGCCAACCATGTCAGGTCTGCTCTGGGGTCAGTGATTCACCCTGACCAAACCTGTGTTGTACCAGGCAGGGAGATCGTTGAGAGTCTCACACTCCTCAGGGATACGATCGCCTATGTGCAGGACAGAGGGTTGGACACCTGCCTGATCAGCCTGGACCAGGAGAAAGCCTTTGACAGGATATCACACAGGGATATGAGAGATGTTCTCTCCAAAATGGGCTTTGGGGAGGGAATCTGCAATTGGATCAGACTGCTCTACACCAACATTGTCAGTGCAGTCTCAATCAATGGGTGGGAATCAGATAGCTTCCCAGTCAGATCTGGAGTCAGGCAGGGCTGCCCTCTCTCTCCTGCCTTGTTTGTGTGCTGCATAGAGCCATTTGCCGAGTCCATCAGGAAGGATGCGAGCCTGAGAGGGGTGACTATTCCTGGCAGCGGGGCCCTGTAGTCAAGGCCTCCCTGTACATGGATGACGTCGCCGTTTTCTGCTCGGATCCGCTGTCCGTGCACAGACTCATGTGTATGTGTGACCAGTTCGAACGGGCCTCGGGGGGCCAAGGTAAACCGAGGCAAGAGCAAGGCCATGCTCTTTGGGAACTAGGCTGACCTATCCTTGATCCCCTTCACCATCAGGACTGACCACCTGAAAGTGCTGGGTATTTGGTTCGGGGGGCTGGGGCGTGCGCCAAGTCTTGAGAGGAGCGTATCAGCAAAGTGAGGCAGAAACTGGGCAGATGGAAGCTACGGTTGCTCTCCATCGCGGGAAAAAACTTGGTCATCAGGTGTGAGGCACTGTCATTGCTGTTATACGTGGCACAGGTCTGGCCTATTCCCAGAACCTGCGCCGCTGCAGTCACCCGGGCCATCTTCCAATTTATATGGAGATCAAAGATGGACCGGGTCCGAAGGGACTCGCTGTACAAAGATCTGGGCAACGGGGGAAAAAATACACCCAATGCCACCCTCACCCTGATGGCCACCTTTGTGTGTGGCTGCAGCAAGCTGTGCATGGATCCCCGGTATGCAAACCCCAAGTGTCACTACGTACTGAGGTTCTACCTGTCCCTGGTGTTGCGAAGAATGTAGTTGGATCGTTCCGTATCACTTGTCCTTCGTGGAGAAGTTTATGAAGAAAAACACCTTTGACCACAAGTGCATCAGGAAGTGGTCAGCACATAGTGCCCTTGAGACCCTTCGGGAAAAGGAGAGGGTGGATCCTACCGAGCAGTTCCCTGAGCAGACTGTCAAAGCCATTTGGCAGAATGCCTCATCGCCAGAACTTTCCAACAAGCACCAAGACATGGCTTGGCTGGTGGTGAGAAGGGCTCTGTCTGTGAGATCCTTTATGCAGGCCCAGACTCTCAGCCATACCGCACGCTGCCCTCGAAGTCACACACCTCCTTCTGGAATGTGCCTACGCAGAAGAAGTCTGGAGAGGAATGCAGTGGTGTTTGTCGAGGTTTACCCCAAGCAGCGCCGTGAAGCAGGACTCCGTGCTCTACAGCCTGTTCCCCGGGACGAACTCCAAGACGAACATCAACTGTGCCTGGAGGATCATCAACTTGATGAAGGACGCTCTCTGGACGGTCCGAAACCTGTTGATCTTCCAGCTGAGGGAGTTGACCACGACTGAGTGTTGCAGACTGGCACATTCGAGGGTCCAAGACTATGTGTTGAGGGACGCGCTGAAGCTTGGGGCAGCTGCCGCCAAGGCGTGGTGGGGAAAGACCACCGTGTAACATCTGCCTGCCTAAGAAGAACAGGGGGCCCGCGCAGTCATTTGAGCTCTGCTGACACCTCAGCTAAATATATGCAGATAGGATTGATAAACGTACAGACCTGTATATAAAAATGATAAATTCTGATCTCTGTTATGTAAACGTTTATGTATGTATGGCATGACCAACTGTAAAGACCATCAAATTATTTTATGAATAAAGTATATTTTTGAAATAAAAAAATCTATATACTGTGTCAGGAAATCCTCCTGCACACATTAGACAAAAAGCTGACCCATCTAAAGTACTCGAACTATAGCATTTCCAGTCAACATTTGGAAAGTTAAAGTCCCCCTAACAACTACCTGGTTACTCTCGCTCCTATCCAGAATCATCTTTGCTATCCTTTCCTCTACATCGCTGGAACTTTTCAGAGGCCTATAGAAAACTCCCAATAGGGTGACCTCTCCTTTCCTGTTTCTAACCTCAGCCCATACTACCTCAGTAGACGAGTCCTCATCAAACGTCCTTTCTGTCACCGTAATACTGACCTTGACTAACAATGCCACACCTCCCCAATGCCCTTTTACCATCTTCATGGTTCTTACTGAAACATCTAAATCCTGGAACCTGCAACAACCATTCCTGTCCCTGCTCTACCCATGTCTTCAAAACGGCCACAACATCGAAGTCCCAGGTCACAATCCTGCTGCAAGTTCACCACCTTATTTCAGATGCTCCTGGCGTTGAAGTAGACACACTTCAAACCACCTTCCTGCCTTCCGGTGCACTCTTGCAACCTTGAAACCTTACTTATGACCTCACTGTTCTCAACCTCCTGTACACTCGAGCAACAATTCAGGTTCCCATCCCCCTGCTGAATTAGTTTAAAGCCTCCCAAAGGGCATGAGCAAATTTACCCCCATCCCCCAGAAAATTGGTACTCCTCCAGTTCAGGTGAAGATTATTCTGTTTGTAGAGGTTCTACCAAAATAAGCCCCAATTATCCAGGTATCTGAATCCATCCCTCCTGCACCATCCTCTCTCCCTGTTCCTCGCCTCGCTAGTACGTGGCACAAGTAAGAAACCAGAGATAACAACTCTGTTTGTTCTAGCTCTAAGCTTCCACCCTAGCTCCCTAACTTTCTGCCTTAAATCTCCATCCTTTTTCCTACCTATGTCGTTGGTGCCAATGTGGACTACGACTTGGGGCTGCTCCCCCTCCCCCTCCCCCTCAAGGATCCTGAAATCACGATCTGAGACATCACGAACTCTGGCACCTGGGAGGCAACACACCAATCGTGAGCCTCTCTTGTGCCCACAGAACATGCTATCTGTTCCCCCTAACTATGGAGTCCCCAATGACTAATGGTCTACTCCTCTCCCCCCACTTCCCTACTGAGCAACAGGGACAGACTCTGTGCCAGAGACCTGTGCCCCATTGCTTACCACTGGTGTGTCGGCCCTTAACAGTCTCCAACACCATACACTTGTTGTTGAGGGAAATTGCCCACAGGATTCCTGCACTGCCTGCTGGTTCCTTTTCCATCTCTGACAATAACCCATCTGCCTTTTTCTTGTACCTGTGGTGTGACTACCTCCCTGTAACTCCTCTCAATAACCCCTCCGCTTCCTGAATGACCCAAAGTTCACCCATCTCCAGCTCCAGTTCCTTAACGTGGTTTGAAGAGCTGGAGTTGGGTGCACTTCCCACAGAGGAAGTCAGCAGGGACACGACCGGTGACCCTTACCTCCCACATTCTGCAGGAGGAACATTCAACTGCCCTAACCCCCATCCCCACTGTTCTGAATTCCCAAAGAGACAATTGGAAAAAAAATTTATAACCTCCTACCAAATTAGCGCACAGAACCGGATTTTAGTTAGAGGAGGAGGAGGACGGGTGGGAGACACTACTGAAGTGGTGTTTCGGGTAAAGCAACCACCTAAATATATTACCTCGCTTACCCAGCCGTCCTGTGTCCGCTCCTGCTCAGCGTGCGCTCTGCCTATTCACGAGGTAAGTTTTTAAAGGATTAATTTACCCTCCCAGCTGTACCCTGCTCCTCACTCTCACTGCACCCACCGCGGCTGAAAATGGAGGCTGCTGACCCTCAAGGTAAGACCATTAAGAGTCCAATGGTTATCAAAGTCCACCATCTGCTGTGACAGGATTTGAGCCCACATCCCCGGAATATTAAAGGGTCACAGGATTAACAACTCAGTTATAATAAAACTAGGCTAACACTCCCCCAACCCCCACCTTCAGATATATGTGGATGTAAACAAAATCCGAAAATCTACTTCTTTCAAAGACTGTCAGGTATAGAAGCATAGAAATCAGGGGCAAGAGGAGGCCATTCTGCCCTTCAAGCTCGCCCCACCATTCAATATGATCATGGCTGATCATCCAATCTCAGTATCCCATTCCCACCCTCTCCCCATGCCCCTTGACCCCTTCAACTGTAAAGGCAAGTCCAGCTCCCTGTTGAATATATCTAATGAACTGGCCCCAACAGCTTCCTGTGGGAGAGAATTCCGGGTGAAGACATTCTTCCTCATCTATGTCCTGAAAAGCTTACCCTTTACTCTTAGGCTGTGATATTGGGCACTTCCTCACTTTATTTCTGAATTTTCCCTTCTCTCCTTTTTAATCAGTAGTTATTGCAATGGATTATTATCTGCCATGAGATTTAAATCACAATGGAAGTGTTACTCTATCAAGTGGCCACACACTGGTTATCTTGGGACGCTGCTTTTTCCACCAGAATAATAGCATTACAAATAGTCACACAATGCAATTTAACTTCTGTGATGCTTATCGGCAAATAGTAACAACTTACCTTATCTAATTTAGCCTTGAATGCACTTCACAGGATTTTATTGGCTGCAGAACCCTTGCTTGGGCACAACAGCACAATTAATTTTTATGCCAAAATTTTTGCAATCTTAATAAGAAAATTAAGTAGTGAAACTGATAAAACAAATGAAATTTTAGTTGTGATTTGATAATCTTAATATGTTGCTATTAAGAGCTATTATTTGTGGACTGTTGGAATTATTTCAATTATAAAGGGAATTTTGTGTTTTAACACAGGATGAATATATTAGATTCTGAATTATGCTATTGGAAACTTATCTTTTAACATTGGTGGTATTGTTTCAAATTTAGCTTCAATACTTCAATTTTCTTTCCTGGCTAGTTCCCAACTGATAAAACATATAACTTTTATAATGTCTTTCAAGATTTATTTATTGTTGATGTTCAAAGAACATTACAGTGCTTCAGAAGAAAACCTTTGTTTCAGCCACTAAGTGGGCGGCACGGTGGCACAGTGGCAGAGACCCGGGTTCAATTCCCGCCTCAGGCGACTGTCTGTGTGGAGTTTGCACATTCTCCCCGTGTCTGCGTGGGTTTCCTCTGGGTGCTCCGGTTTCCTCCCTCAGTCCAAAAATATGCAGGTCAGGTGAATTGGCCATGCTAAATTGCCCATAGTGTTAGATGTAGGGGAATGTGTCTGGGTGGGTTGCGCTTCGGCGGGTAGGTGTGGACTTGTTGGGCCGAAGGTCCTGTTTCCACACTGTAAGTAATCTAAGGTTCTGATGGATAAATCTTAAGAACTGCCAACCCAGGTCTTGGTTAGATTAATTAAATCATGGAATAATTGGCAGTCCCTCATAGATAAGGATGACTCTCTCCCACTCTCAGGGTGGTAATTTGGTGCACTGACCTCTACACCACTGAAGCCAGACGCCAACTCGAGGACACTGCCCCCATCACTAAACTATCATCTCTCAGATCATACAGAACCTCATCACCTCAGGAGATGTCGCACCCACAGCTTCCAACCTCATAGTCCGGGAACCCCGCACTGCCCGGTTCTACCTCCTTCCCAAGATCCATAAGTCTGACCACCCTGGCCGACCCATTGTCTCAGCCTGCTCCTGCCCCACTGAACTCATCTCTACCTACCTCAACACTGTCCTATCCCCCCTAGTCCAGGAACTCCCCACATATGTTCGAGACACCACCCACGCCCTCCACCTCCTCCAAGACTTCCATTTCCCTGGCCCCCAATGCCTCATCTTCACCATGGATATCCAATCCCTCTACACCTCCATCTGCCATGACCATGGCCTCCAAGCCCTTCATTTCTTCCTCTCCCAATGTCCCCAAAGTACTCTTCCACTGACACTCTCATTTGATTGGCTGAATAAGCTCTTCAGCCACGTTCTCAAACCTCTGGGACACCCGGACCAACCAACCCAACAACCCCATAGCCCAACACTTCAACTCCCCCTCCCACTCCACCAAGGACATGCAGGTCCTTGCACTCCTCCATCGCCAGACCACGGCAACATGATGGTTGGAGGAAGAGCGCCTCATTTTCCGCCTGGGAACCCTCCAACCACAAGGGATGAACTCAGATTTCTCCAGTTTCCTCATTCCCCTCCCCCCACCTTGTCTCAGTCAAATCCCTCAAACTCAGCACCGCCTTCTTGACCTGCAATCTTCTTCCTGACCTCTCTGCCCCCACCCCACTCCAGCCTATCACCCTCACCTTGACCTCCCTCCACCTATCGCATTCCCAAAGCCCCTCTCCCAAGTCCTTCCTCCTTACCTTTTATCTTAGCCTGCTGGACACACTTTCCTCATTCCTGAAGAAGGGCTGATGCCCGAAACGTCGATTCTCCTGTTCCTTGGATGCTGCCTGACCTTGTGCGCTTTTCCAGCAACACATTTTCAGCTCTGTCCTATCCCCTCTAGTCCAGGAGCTCCCCACATACATTCAAGACACCACCCACGCCCTTCACCTCCTCCAAGACTTCTATTTCCCCGGCCCCCAAGGCCTCATCTTCACCATGGATATCCAATCCCTCTACACCTCCATCCACCATGACCAGGTACTCCAAGCCCTCCCATTCTTCCTCTCCCGATGTCCCCAACAGTACCCTTCCACCGACACTCTCATTCGTTTGGCTGAACTTGTCCTCATGCTTAACAATTTCTCCTTTGAATCCTCCCACTTCCTCCAGACCAAAGGGGTAGCCATAGGCACAGATATGGGCCCCAGCTATGCCTGTCTCTTTGTTGGCTACGTAGAATAGTCCATCTTCTGTAATTACACCGGCACCACTCCCCATCTCTTCCTCCGCTACATTGATGACTGCATTGGCGCCACCTCGTGCTCCCGCGAGGAGCTTGAGCAATTCATCAACTTCACCAACACATTCCACCCTGACCTTAAATTTACCTGGACCATTTCTGACACCTCCCTTCCCTTCCTGGACCTCTCCATCTCCATTAATGATGACCGACTTGACACTGACACTTTTTACAAACCCACCAACTCTCACAGCTACCTGGATTACATCTCTTCCCAACCTACCTCCAGCAAAAATGCCATCCCATATTTGCAATTCCTCCGCTTCCGCCAGATCTGCTTCCAGGAGGACCAGTTCCCCCGCAGGACACACTAGATGGCCTCCTTCTTTAGAGACTGCAATTTCCCTTCCCACGTGGTTAAAGATGCCCTCCAACGCATCTCGTCCACATCCTTCCCCTCTGCCGTCAAACCCCACCCCTCCAACCGTAACAAGGACAGAACACCCCTGGTGCTCACCTTCCACCCTTCCAACCTTCACATAAACCGTATCATCCGCCAACATTTCCGCCACCTCCAAAAAGACCCCACCACCAGGGATACATTTCCCTCCCCATCCCTTTCTGCCTTCTGCAAAGACCGTTCCCTCCATAACTACCTGGTCAGGTCCACACTCCCCAACAACCCACCGTCCCTTCCTGGCACCCTCCCCTGCCACCGCATGAATTGTAAAACCTGCGCCCATACCTCCTCCCTCAACTTCATCCAAGGCCCCAAAGGAGCCTTCCACATCCATCAAAGTTTCACCTGCACATCCACCAATGTCATTTATTGTATCTGTTGCTCCTGATGCGGTCTCCTCAACATTGGGGAGACTGGACGCCTCCTAGCAGAGCGCTTTAGGGAACATCTCCAGGACACCCGCACCAATCAATCAAACCGCCCCGTGGCCCAACATTTCAACTCCCCCTCCCACTCTGCCGAGGGCATGGAGGTCTTGGGCCTCCTTCACTGCTGCTCCAGCACCAACCGACGCCTGGAAGAAGAATGCCTCACCTTCCACTTCGGAACACTTCAACCCCAGGGCATCAATGTGGACTTCACCAGCTTCCTCATTTCCCCTTCCCCCACCTCACCCCAGTTCCAACCTTCCAGCTCAGCACTGTCCCCATGACTTGTCCTACCTGCCTATCTACTCCATCCTCCTCTCTGACCTATCACCTCCATCCCAACATCCATTCACCTATTGTACTCTATGCTACTTTCTCCCCACCCCCACCCCCCTCTCATTTATCCCTCCACCCTGCAGGCACCTTGCCTCTATTCCTGATGAAGGGCTTTTGCCCAAAATGTTGATTTTCCTGCTCCTTGAATGCTGGCTGACCTGCTGTGCTTTTCCAGCACCACTCTAATCTAGACTCTGGTTTCCAACATCTGTCGTCCTTGTTTTTACCCACTCTCAGGGTGAGTCCACAGATGGCTGCACAGACCATTGTGGCAAATTCAGGTTCCATTACGCTTGGGGCAGAAGGTGGCTGTGGGAAGGGCTAGGGAGCATTGGTGTGGCAGCACACTCCTTTCTCTGTTTTTGTCTGCCTTCCATTTACTCCTGACAACAAATCTTGAGATACCCAACTCCTTCTTCAAATTGTATGGTCTTGATCCAATGATTCCCAGATCAAAGAGTCATAGAGATGTATAGCATTGAAACAGACCCTTCGGTCCAACTTGTCCATGTCAACCAGATATCCAAAATTAATCTAGTCTCATTTGCAAGCACCTAGCCCATAACCTTCTCAACCCTCCCTATTCAGAAACACATCCAGATGCCTTTTAAATGTTGTAATTGTGCCAGTGTCCACCACTTCCTATGGCAGTTTAAATTAATTTTAATTCCACCATTAGCAGCAGTGGGATTTGAACTGCTAATCCTTTCCATTGTGAGTCCATAGGTATGATCACTTCATCATCCTCCGGCATGTTGGTGGGAATGCTGCATTCCACCAGTGAGACCTTGAGGCAAGGTTGTATTGTTGTTGCATAAGACCTTTACCAAACTCCTACCTCAACATGGGAACTGGAGTAGGCCTTCAGCCTTTCAAGAGCGTTCGGCCATTGTCTGAAATCATAACAGATGTGCTGCGTAACTCCATACACCTGTCTTTGGCCCATATCCCGAAATACCTTTGCTTAACAAAACATTATTTATTTAAGTAAAAGTGATCCGGCATCAACTGACAATTATGGAAGAGTGTTCCAAACTTTTCCCACCATTTGTGTGTAGAAGTGCTTGCTAACCTCTGTCTTTAACGGTCTGGCCCTAATTCTCAGACTATGCCCCTAGTTCTAGAATGTCTAAACTGTAGAATAACGTATCTTTATCTACCCTGTCTTTTCCTGTTAATGTCGTGGAGGTTTTGATCAGACGTGTGATGTGATCTGATATACGGATCATAAGCAGAATAAAGTTGACTGACAGAAGCTGAAGGCTTGAACAATTGAGATCAATCAAGGTATCAGGAAATTAAGTTATCAGAAAATGACAAAGAAGTTGATCTTTTTGGAAAAGAGAGCAGCTCAAGATAATCCAGTCATAAATTTTAACTTCAGGAAGAGGATTAATGAAGCTGATCTAGGCACTTTCTTCACAGTAGTAAAGATTAAACACAATGTGATCAGTTCAAACATTAGGAGAGTGATACCCAAAAGCAAAAATTGAACTTTTTAGGGGTTAAAGATGAAAGTGCTTTATTTTCAGAAACACATTAAAATCAACGATACTCTTGTGGTTCTTCATGCATTCAAACCAGTAACTGCTGTGTTGTATTCAGTGAAAATTATCAGAGGATAATGTATCTGTTGCATACTGTTTGCTGGCTACAGAACAATGGCTTTAGCTTTCTGGGTATTCATTACTGGTATTTGCAATTAGACAATATCTTCTGATTACCTAAAGGAGTAAATTATTGTGGAGAAACCTCTGGCATAAATATCAGAAATGTTAACATGAAAAGAGTAAGTTAAATCTCACTGTATTCATTACAGAAAGTTTAGATACAAGAGGAATAGATGCAGCATTCTGCCTGGAAGCTTTCTTAGTTCTACAGCATTCTATTTGTTACAAAATATTGTTTCCATAAAGGTTGAGGAGTCCATTTTCTTCCACCTCCTCCACAGCAACCCAACATTCATGTACATTAAATCTAAGCTATCAGATAAAGCCAATTATTTTTAGATCTAATTTACATCAACCTGTCACTTCAAGATGATTGCATCTGATGTTCTTAACCCAATTCAAACCTTTAAACTATTATAATGAAAAGTCATTGGACTCAAAACATTAACTCAGCTTTCTCTCTCTATAGATGCTGCCAGACTTGCTGCATTTCTCCAGCAATTTGTTTTTGTCTCAGATCTCCAGCATCCACAGTTCTTTGTTTTATTTAAACCATTTTCCTTTTTCACAATCAGGGCAGAATACACCAGTTGTCAGAGCTTAACTCTTCTCCTCATTGGTCCTTAATAAGAAAAATAATTACAGAACAAACAGTCTGGCACAATAATACATCCATCTTTGCTGAAACTAAATCACCCTGAAGTTTCACCAACTCTTGAAGGTCAGGTCTTTTGAATCTCACTGATAGTGACCATGGTGAACGTATCTTGAAAAATGTCCAGATTTCAAAGGAGGAAGTGCTGGATGTCTTGAAATGGTTAAAGGTGGATAAATGCCCAGGACCTGACCAGGTGTACCCTCGAACTCTGTGGGAAGCTAAAGAAGTGATTGCTGGGCCTCTTGCTGAGATATTTGTATCATCGATAGTCGCAGGTGAGGTGCCAGAAGACTGGAGGTTGGCTAACATGGTGCCACTGTTTAAGAAGGGCGTAAAGACAAGCCAGGGAACTATAGACCAGTGAACCTGACCTCGGTGGTGGGCAAGTTTTTGGAGGGAATCCTGAAGGACAGGATGTACATGTATTTGGAAAGGCAAGGACTGATCAAGGATAGTCAATGTAGCTCTGTGTGTGGGAAATCATGTCTCACAAACTTGAATGAGTTTTTGAAGAGGTAATAAAGAGGATTGATTAGGGCAGAGTGGTAGATGTAATCTATATGGAGTTCAGTAAGGCATTTGACAAGGTTCTCCATGGGAGACTGATTGGCATGGTTAGATGTCATGGAATATAGGGACAACTAGCCATTTGGATACAGAACTGGCTCAAAGGTAGAAGACAGAGGGTGGTGGTGGAGGGTTGCTTTTCAGACTGGAGGCCTGTGACCAGTGGAGTGCCACAAGGATTGGTGCTGGGTCCACTACTTTTCATCACTTGTATAAATGATTTGGATGTGAACATATAGTTAATAAGTTTGCAGAAGACACCAAAATTAGAGGTGAAATGGACAGCGAAGAGGGTTACCTTGGATTACAATGGGATCTAATCAGATGGGCCAATGGGCTGAGAAGTGGCAGATGGAGTTTAATTTAGATAAATGTGAGGTGCTGCATTTTGTGAAAGCAAATCTTAGCAGGACTTATACACTTAATGGTAAGTGTTGCTGAAAAAAGAGACCTTGGAGTGCAGGTTCTTAGCTCCTTGAAAGTAGAGTCACATTTAGATAGGATAGTGAAGAAGGTGTTTGGTATGCTTTCCTTTATTGGTCAGAGTATTGAGTACAGGAGTTGGGAGGTCATGTTGCAGCTGTATAGGACATTGGTTAGACCACTGTTGGAATATTGCGTGCAGTTCTGGTCTCCTTCCTATCAGAAGGATGTTATGAGACTTGAAAAGGTTCAGAAAATATTTATAAGGATGTTGCCAGGTTTGGAGGATTTGAGCTACAGGGAGAGGCTGAACAGGTGGGGCTGTTTTCCCTGGAGCGTTGGAGGCTGAGGTTTACAAAACCTTATAGAGGTTTACAAAATTATGAGGGGCTTGGATAGGGTAAATAAGCAAAGACTTTTCCCTGGGGTGGGGGAGTCCAGAACTAGAGGGCATAGGTTTAGGGTGAGAGAGAAAAGATATAAAAGGAACCTAAGGGGCAACTTTTTCACACAGAGGGTGGTACGTGTATGGAATGAGCTGCCAGAGGAAGTGGTGGAGGCTGGTATAATTGCAACATTTAAAAGGCATCTGGATGGGTATATGAATAGAAAGGGTATAGAGGGCTATGGGCCAAGTGCTGGCAAATGGGACTAGATTAGTTTGGGATATCTGGTTGGCATGGACGGGTTGGTCCGAAGGCTCTGTTTCCCTGCTGTACTTTTCTGTGACTCTGTGAGTGGTTTTGTGGAGAGAAGAAAGTGTGAATTCTCTCTGAAAATAAAAGCTCCAAATCAGTCTTACAAAATCAAACTAACACAAATGCTGGAAAAGTGAAATCAAAACAGATGTGGAAATGCTCAGTAGGTCATGCAGTATCTGTGAAGAGAGAAACAAAGTGAAGATTTGATCTTGAAGAGGTTTGTCTCGACAATGATGCCTCTTATCCTGCTGAGCATTTCCAACATTTTCTGTTTTGTTACGTTTATGACTAATTTCAGTTTTCAGAAATTCTTCTTATTGTGAATATTCCAACTTGGCTCAAGCTGCAAACTTGTTTCACCTTGACAATGTCTGAAGTTTGAACAGACCAAGCCTTATCTATGCAGATCCTCAACCTCTGGCAACACAAGCACATTCTTTCCTATTGACATCTGGTTTCACTTATACCTGTCACCGGTCACATCTCCCAAAAACTCCCATACCCCTAAGATGTTGATTCCTTGCTGACTATTATCTTCCCAAACTTCGATAGCCCCTGCTGTCTTGACAAATTAGTCACTATTCAGTAAAACCTGACAGTGAGCATTGGTGAACAATTTGGTTGGAGGGCAACAATTCTCTCAGCACATCTTTTGAAACAGATTCTTTGACTTGGCTGCTGTGCTGAATTGTTTACAAAACCTTTCTATTTATAGCCCTTTCTTTGCTATGATTGTACAGGTAAGCTAATACATGCTCTTGGCCCATATCTTTGGTTTAATTACAGTATTCTGCTGTTCATAGCTACCACCAGACATACTCCCTCTGGGCCTGTTCCTCCTAAATAAACACTGGCAGTTGTCAGGGTGTTAGTGTTGGCTGTTATTTCCAACTCCTGTATCTCCATCATTGCTAGACTGGAGACTGCACATTGATGAGCACAGGAGCAAAGATCATACAGTACTCTCTCAGCTCCAGCTCAGCTTTTCAAGTTACTTTGCACTTGGGGAAGATCCACATCTTGAGCAAAATCTTCAGGACTTGCCTTGATCATCATGCCAAGAATACAGCTCTTTGGTCACGGTCCCAATTTCTTCTTCAATGTCCAGCCAATCACCATGAGATGAAGCCAGCGCAGAATACTTCACCACAATCATCTCACATGAGCACGAATGAAATAAAACCATGGTCACATGATTCAAACTGATAATTACACTGGAAAAATTAAACATTATATTGTCTGTGTGTGAGCGTGTGTGCGTGAGCGTGTGCATGAGAGAGAGAATCTAGCTTATGCAAATAAATAGTCTACATTAGAAGCAGCATCATACATGCAAATTTCTCTCCCATTATTATGAAATAAACTACTGAGACATATTAATATCAGCGTGGTCTCATACCATTAAGAAAATCTACTCAAACCTATTTCCATTTCAATAAATCAATAAATATTCAATGAATAACAGGCTGCATACTGGCTGTATAACAAGCTAATTTGATTATCTAATTAAATCCCAGTTTCACGTAAGTGGCTGTCTTATCCAGTAACTCACAGGGAACAGTGCATTCCTGCAGTGTACTATTAGATTAACTATTGACAAACATTCTGGCCAATGCACCAAATTACGGAAGCTGAAAATAGCTGTCAGTTTCTGTGGGAGTTTTCTTGTCTTTAGTGAATAATGACTGGAACTGTAAAATGTTCCTTGTTTTCTGTATAATGCACTTAGAGTGACTGCAAGATTTTGAAATTACTAAGATATGGAATTTAAATGTAAAAAGTCATTGTTAGAAGTTTTGAAATATAAAAATGTTATAATGCATGTATTTGGACTGTGAAGTAGTTGCAATGCCAAACTTCTACTCCATGTTAGAAAAAGTACAACTTAGTGCCCCACACTTCAAAATGAAATTTTTGTAGTTAAGTTACATTGATCTTGATCCTTCCATATGGTGTCAAATAATCTACTTGCATGATTTTCTGGGGTTTGAATTAAATCAACTAGGAGAAAGTGAGGACTGTGTATCATTACTGTAGTTGTCACCATCCTGTAACTGGAGAAAGGGAGGACTGTGTATCATTACTGTAGTTGTCACCATCCTGTAACTGGAGAAAGGGAGGACTGCAGGTGCTGGAGATCAGGGCCAAGGGTGTGGTGCTGGAAAAGCACAACAGGTCTGGCAGCATCCAAGGGGCAGGAAAATCAATGTTTTGGGCATTAGCCCTTCATTAGAAATTGATGAAGGGCTTATACCCGAAGTGTCAATTCTCCTGCTCCTCAGATGCTGCCTGACCTGCTGGGCTTTTCCAGCAACACATTCATGACTTTGAATTAAATCCATTCATTAGACTCCACCTTGAGACGGTAAATTGTGGGTCCGATGCCACTCCAGGGTATGCAGTTTAATCAGATCCTTTGATGCTATACTGAGGAAGTGCTGTTGTATTTTTGCTGAAAGATTCAGCTTGAGGGTTTATATTGTGCAGATGGGAAAATTACATTAGATCCTAAGAAAGGATCGAAACCTTCTTAGATCTTGAGTTAATATTCCTCTCACAACCAGTACCACAAAAAGACATTAGTTGTTCACTTTTTAAATGAAAATAAAGTACTGTGGATGCTGGAGATATGAACTAAAAGCAGAACGTAATAGTGAAACTCAGCAGGTCTGGTAGCATCTGTGAAAAAAAGAAACAGTTAACATGTCAGGTCTGATCTGACATTTCGTTGGACTGTCCAGTTCCAGTGAAGAATCAGTCTGAGCCTGAAATATAACACTGTCTCTCCCTTCACAGATGATGCCAGACCCTGCTGAATCTTTCAGGATTCTCTGTTTACATTGTGTTCTTGATTTAGATTCTGATTGTGAGATCTCAATATGTGCAAAACATTATTCATGTTTGTCCAGAAACAATTGTACTTGCACTCCAGATGTGATTCCTATATCAAGCTCTGAGAAGCTTGAAATGTACCAGTGTGTTTCTAACAATTAATAGCTTTTCTGCCACCAGTTGCAATAATTAATTATCTCAAATCCCTCTGCTGAATGAGCGTGGCACATGCAGACAATAGGAAACAATAATTGGAATAATTGTTAAAAATGCACTTGCACATTTCAAACTATTCAGAGCTTGATATAGGAAACACATCTGGAGTGCAAGTAAAATTGTTTCTTACACACTTCCCAATAGCTAGTATATTCCAAAATTAGAAATTGCTCGAGAAACTCAGCAGATCTGGCAATATTTGTGAACAAAAAGCAGAGTTGACATTTTGGGTCCAGTGAATCTTCTTCAGATTTGGATCCATAAGACCATAAGACCATAAGACATAGGAGTGGAAGTAAGGCCATTCGGCCCATCGAGTCCACTCCGCCATTCAATCATGGCTGATGCGCATTTCAGCTCCACTTGCCAGCATTCTCCCCGTAGCCCTTAATTCCTCTAGACAACAAGAACCTATCAATCTCGGCCTTGAAGACATTTAGCGTCCCGGCTTCCACTGCACTCCGTGGCAATGAATTCCACAGGCCCACCACTCTCTGGCTGAAGAAATGTCTCCGCATTTCCGTTCTGAAATGACCCCCTCTAATTCTAAGGCTGTGTCCACGGGTCCTAGTCTCCTCGCCTAACAGAAACAATTTTCTAGCATCCACCTTTTCAAAGCCATGTATTATTTTGTACGTCTCTATTAGATCTCCCCTTAATCTTCTAAACTCCAACGAATACAATCCCAGTATCCTCAGCCGTTCCTCATATGCTAGACCTGTCATTCCAGGGATCATCCGTGTGAATCTCCGCTGGACACGTTCCAGTGCCAGTATGTCCTTCCTGAGGTGTGGGGACCAAAACTGGACACAGTACTCCAAATGGGGCCTAACCAGAGCTTTATAAAGTCTTAGTAGTACATCTCTGCTTTTATATTCCAACCCTCTTGAGATAAGAGACAACATTGCATTCGCTTTCTTAATCACAGACTCAACCTGCATGTTTACCTTTAGAGAATCCTCGACTAGCACTCCCAGATCCCTTTGTGCTTTGGCTTTATTAAGTTTCTCACCATTTAGAAAGTAGTCCATTCCTATATTCTTTTTGCCAAAGTGCAAGACCTCGCACTTGCTCACGTTAAATTCCATCAGCCATTTCCTGGACCACTCTCCCAACCTGTCTAGATCCTTCTGTAGCCTCCCCACTTCCTCAGTACTACCTGCCTGTCTACCTAACTTTGTATCATCGGCAAACTTCGCTAGAATGCCCCCGGTTCCCTCATCCAAATCATTAATATATAATGCGAACAGCTGTGGCCCCAGCACCGAACCCTGCGGGACACCGCTCGTCACCGGCTGCCATTCTGAAAAAGAACCTTTTATCCCAACTCTCTGCCTTCTGTTAGATAGCCAATCCTCAATCCATCCCAGCAGCTCACCTCGAACACCATGGGCCCTCACCTTGCTCAGCAGTCTCCCGTGTGGCACCTTATCAAAGGCCTTTTGAAAGTCCAGATAGACCACATCCACTGGGTTCCCCTGGTCTAACCTACTTGTTACCTCTTCAAAAAATTCCAACAGGTTTGTCAGGCATGACCTCCCTTTACTAAATCCATGTTGACTTGTTCTAATCAGACTCTGCTCTTCCAAGAATTTAGAAACCTCATCCTTAATGATGGATTCTAGAATTTTACCAACAACCGAGGTTAAGCTGATTGGCCTATAATTTTCCATCTTTTGCCTTGATCCTTTCTTGAACAAGGGGGTTACTACAGCCATCTTCCAATCGTCCGGGACCTTTCCTGACTCCAGTGACTCTTGAAAGATCTCAACCAATGCCTCTGCTATTTCCTCAGCAACCTCTCTCAGAACTCTAGGGTGTATCCCATCGGGGCCAGGAGATTTATCAATTTTAAGACTTTTTAACTTTTCTAGCACTATCTCTTTCGTAATGGCAACCATACTCAACTCAGCCCCGTGACACCCTTTAATTTTTGGGATATTACTCCTGTCTTCCACTGTGAAAACTGACGCAAAGTACTTGTTAAGTTCTCCTGCTATTTCCTTATCTCCCATCACTAGGCTCCCTGCATCAGTTTGAAGTGGCCCAATGTCTACTTTTGCCTGTCGTTTGTTTCTTATGTACTGAAAGAAACTTTTACTATTATTTCTAATATTACTGGCTAGCCTACCTTCATATTTGATCCTCTCATTTCTTATTACACTCTTTGTTATCCTCTGTTGGCTTTTGTATCCTTCCCAATCTTCTGATTTCCCACTGTTCTTAGCCACTTTATAGGATCTCTCTTTTTCTTTAATACATTTCCTGACTTCCTTTGTCAGCCAAGGTTGTCTAATCCCTCCCCGGTTAATCTTTCTTTTCTTGGGAATGAACCTCTGTACAGTGTCCTCAATTATACCTACAAACTCCTGCCATTTTTGCTCTAGTGTCTTCCCGGTTAGCCTCTGCTTCCAGTCTATTTTAGTCAGTTCCTCTCTCATGCCCTCATAATTACCTTTATTCAACTGTAACACCATTACATCAGATTTCGCCTTCTCCCTTTCAAACTCCAGACTGAACTCTACCATATTATGGTCGCTACTTCCTAAGGGTTCCCTTACTTTAAGATCTTTTATAGAGTCTGGTTCATTGCAAAGCACTAGGTCCAGAATAGCCTGCTCTCTTGTGGGCTCCATGACTAGCTGTTCCAAAAAGCCATCCTGTAAGCATTCCATGAATTCCCTTTCTTTAGATCCACTAGCAACATTATTTACCCAGTCCACCTGCATATTGAAGTCACCCATGATCAATGTAACCTTGCCTTTCTGACATGCCTTCTCTATTTCCCGGTACATGTTGCGTCCCTGGTCCTGACCACTGTTAGGAGGTCTGTACACAACTCCAATTATGGTTTTTTTGCCTTTGTGGTTCCTCAATTCCACCCACACAGACTCCACATCATCCGACGCTATGTCATTCAATACCATAGATTTAATTTTGTTCTTAACTAACAAGGCAACTCCACCCCCTCTGCCCACCTCTCTGTCTTTTCGATAAGTCGAAAAACCATGGAGGTTTAACTGCCAGTCCTGACCCCCCTGTAACCAAGTCTCTGTGATGCCTACTACATCATAATCATTCACTATTATCTGTGCCATTAATTCATCGGCTTTGTTATGAATGCTACGAGCATTCAGGTAAAGTGCCTTAATGCTAACTTCCTTATTAGAGATGTTGTAAGTCATATGTCCTAAGTTATCCTTGCTTTTTTCTGCATTCTCAGTCTGCCTCAATTTTAAATCCGCCTGGAAACATGCTATCCTGCTGCTTATCTTTCCATTTACCTCCATACTCCCTGTTGCTTTCACTTTCCCTTCCCCCCAACTCAGAAGTTTAAAGTCCTACTGACCACCCTATTTATCCTCTTCGCCAGAACATTGGTACCTGATCGGTTCAGGTGGAGACCGTCCCAACGGTACAGATCCCCCCTGTTCCAAAACTGATGCCAGTGCCCCATGAAGTGGAATCCCTCTTTCCCACACCAATCCCTTAGCCACGTGTTTACTTGCCTAATTTTCTTGTCCCTATGCCAATTGGCACGTGGCTCGGGCAGTAATCCGGAGATTATGACCCTTGAGGACCTGTGCTTCAATTTCCTGCCTAGTGCTTCGTAATGCCCAAACAGGTCCTCCACCCTAGACTTGCCTATGTTGTTGGTACCAACGTGGACCACAACAACTGGATCCTCCCCCTCCCGCTCCAATATCCTTTCAAGCCGGTCAGAGATGTCTCGCACCCTGGCACCGGGCAGGCAACACACCATGCGAGACTCCCGATCCGGCTTGCAAAGGATACTATCTGTCCCCCTAATTATAGAATCCCCTATAACCACTACCTGTCTATTAGCTCCCCCCTCTTGAATGGCCTTCTGCACCATGGTGCCTTGGTCAGTTGGCTCATCCTGTCCAGAGCCCTTTTCCTCATCCGAACAGGGAGCAAGAATCTCGTACCTGTTGGACAAGGTCAAGGGCTGAGGCTCCTCCACTCCTGAACTCTGGGTCCCCCTACCTGCCTCACTTACAGTCACACTCTTTTGTGCCTGATCACTAGCTGAGTGGGAATTAATTAATCTCCCAGGTGTGACTGCCTCCTGAAACAAAGCGTCCAGGTAACTCTCCCCCTCCCGGATATGCCGCAGTGTTTGAAGCTCAGATTCCAGATCATCAACTCTGATCCGGAGTTCTTCCAGCAACCAACACTTGCTGCAGATGTGGTCACTGCCGTTCACAATCCAATCAGAAAATAACCTGTTCTGACCTGCCTGACCTGCTGAACTTTTCCAGTTCCTGTACTTGTTTCAGATTTCCAGCATCCACACTTCTTGGGTTTTTAGCCAGAACTGTTCACTACTTTCCACATAAAATCAGAGGCTATTGCAAATGCTCAACAGGTCAAATACAGGTTGTGACAAAAGAAACAGATTTCACATTTCAGGTTCCCTTTCATCAGAAATGTAAGATAGTAGAGGTCTAATAGACATTACAGAAATAGACCATGAGGTGACAAAGGGGAAATGTTGATGAGAAGACACAGTGGGATGGAGGTGAGATTAAATGATAAACAATGATAGAGCAAATTGAAAGGAAGGAACAAATACACAACAGACCCAAAAGATGAAGTGAGAGGCAGTGTAATTGGTTGCAGCAGAATGCAGTGATGGTAAGAAAGTACAGACCATCCAATAACTTAGAGAGGACTCCAACGACCGAGGGATGTGGTGGAAGAAAGTCAGTTAGAATCCAATTTCCAACCTTATAGTTGAAGAAACACAAAGAGCAGATTGCTTCAGCGATGAACCACAAAGCGTGCTTAACCGAGAAGGTGAACAATGGTTAATGGTTTAAGGGTCAGTCAACTTCTTCAGAGATGTTACAGAACACTTTTGGAACAGATGGGACTTACAGTCATGGAGTCATAGAAATGTACAGCATGGAAACAGACACTTCGGTCCAATCCGTCCATGCCGACCAGATAGCCCCACCCAATCTAGACCTGCCTTCCAGCACCCAGCCCTTATTCCTCCAAACCCTTCCTATACATATACCCATCCAAATGTCTCTTAAATGTTGCAATTGTACCAGCCTCCACCACTTCCTCTGGCAGCTCATTCCATACACATACCACCGTCTGTGTGAAAAAGTTGCCCCTTAGGTCTCTTTTATATCTTTCCCCTCTCAACCTAAACCTATGCCCTCTAGTTCTGGACTCCCCGACCCCAGGGAAAAGACTTTGCCTATTTACCCTATTCATGCCCCTCATAATTTTGTAAACTTATATAAGTTCACCCCTCAGCCTCCAACGCTCCAGGGAAAACAGCCCCAGCCTATTCAGCCTCTCCCTGTAGCTCAAATCCTCTAACCCTGGCAACATCCTTGTAAATCTTTTCTGAACCCTTTCAAGTTTCACAGCATCTTTCCAAAAGGAAGAAGACCAGAATTGCACGCAATATTCCAACAGTGGCCTAACCAATGTCCTGTACAGCCGCAATATGACCTCCAAACTCCTGTACCCAATACTCTGACCAATAAAGGAAAGCATACCAAATGCCTTCTTCACTATCTTATCTACCTGTGACTCCACTTTCAAGGAGCTATGAACCTGCACCACGGTCTCTTTGTTCAGCAACACTCCCCAGGACCTTATCATTAAGTGTATAAGTCCTGCTAAGATTTGCTTTCCCAAAATGCAGCACCTCGCATTTATCTGAATTAAACTCCATCTGCCATTTCTCAGCCCATTGGCCCATCTGGTCCAGATTCTGTTGTAATCTGAGGTAACCCTCTTTGCTGTCCAATACACCACCAATTTTGGCGTCATCTGCAAACTTACTAACTGTACCTCTTATGTTCGCATCCAAATCATTTATGTAAGTGACAAAAAGTAGAGGACCCAGCACTGATCCTTGTGGCACTCCACTGGTCACAGGCCAGTGGAACTGGGGCCTCCCAGCTCAAAGATAGGGAAACAGCCACTGCACCACATGATCATTACTGGTGACAGTCTACCTCACTGGAGTAGTGTGCTGCAACTCAAGCCCCACAACTTCCAGAGTTACACCTAACATGAAGATTTAGTGAAACGGCCATAATCCAGATTTGCCTCTGACTGACTGCTAGCCAGAATAAAGCAAATCAGAGTTACATTCGTAAGAATAAAAATAGCTCTATTTATTATAATAGTCTTGTTTATCTTAGGACTATTTATTATAATAGTATAAAGGTAAACAAGATCAGGAAAGGGACAGGATGTCTCATTTCTGTATCTTCAACTTTAACCCTTTTAAAACTTACACACACATACACACACACAAAATAAACAGAGTGAACACAAATATTCTGAATCGAAGGGAAAAATTCAGAGGAAGACACAATCACTTCCATCTAAAAGGACAAGGGAAGCAGATACATGGGAAACCACCCCTTGCAAGTTCCCCTCCGAGCCGCTCACCATCCTGATTAGGAATTAAATCCCCGTCTCTTCACTGTCACTGAGTCAAAATCCTAGAATTCCCTCCCTTAAGGGCATTGTGGGTCAACCCACAGCACACAACTGCAGCAGTTCAAGAAGGCAGCTCACCCCCACCTTCTCAAGGACCAACTAGGGACAAGCAATGAATATTGGTCCAGCATTAAAAATGATTTTTTAAAAACATCTATATGCAATTACTAGATTTGAAGCTTAATTTGCTCCTGAAAAACATTTATTTTCTATGGAGGCTTTTTTTCAAAAATGCTGTTGAACTCTTACACGGTCAGCACCACACAATCTGACAAAACAGAAGAAATACCAATGCACAAGCCAGCAGTAGGTATAATAAATTTATTTTGTCAACCTCTGTGAGTACCTGGTTAAGTTAGTTAGCTGAAGAGCAGGTCTATGATGCAAAGTAACACCAACTACATGAGTTCAATTCTAGCAATGGCTGAAGTTGAAGAATTCTCCTTCTCATCCTCTTCCCCCTGCCTGAGGTGTTGTGACCCTCAGGTTAACCCACCAACAGTTATGTCTCTCTCTAATGAGACAGCAGCCTTATGGTCTGGTAAGGCTGTGGCAATTTTCTGAGCATCACTCCTTCATGGGCATTATTCATTGAATTGATGCTGTCTAAACAGAGACTTGTGTTCAGGTGTCAAAGAAACTGTACTTCCATGATGATTAGGTTGGTTTGTACCAACTGAAAGCAACTAGAGTCGTAGAGTTTCCAGCACAGGAACAGACTGTTTGGTCCAACTCATCCTTCTTCACTATCCTATCCACCTGCGACTCTACTTTCAAGAAACTATGAACCTGCACTCCGAGGTCTCTTTGTTTAGCAACCCTCCCCAGGACCTTACCATTAAGTAATAATGCTATAAGTCCTGCTGCTCTGATTTGCTTTCCCAAAATGCAGCACCTCACATTTATCTAAATTAAACTCCCTCTGCCAATCCTCTGCCCATTGGCCCATCTGATCAAGATCCCGTTGTACTCTGAGGTAACCTTCTTAGCTGTCCATTACACCTCCAATTTTGGTGTCATCTGCAAACTTAGTAACCATTCCTCCTATGTTCACAATTTTACAATTGTACAAATTAAAAACATCTTAATAATCATGTCTGACCAGCATACAGACCGCTCGTTGGATTTCGAGTGTGTGGGGCTGGAAAATCACAGCAGGTCAGGCAGCATCTGAGGAACAGGAGAATCGATATTTTGGGCAAGAGCCCTTGACTTGTCAAACCAGTTCTGGAGCTAGTGAAATCCTGGCCGGCAGGATCCATTTCTGCTCTTCAGGACTGTTTTGAGTGCACTAACTGGCACGTGTTCAGGGAGGCAGCAACCGATGGCGATCCCATCAATTTCGAGGAGTACACAGCATCGGTGATTTGCTAGATTAGTAAGTGTATTGATGACATCACTGTGTCCAAGACCATCACTTCTCACCCCAACCAAAAACTATGGATGATTGCAAAGGTGGGTGCGCTGCTCAGGACCTGTGATTCCACCTTCAGAGCAGATGACAAGGCGGTCCTAACAACAGCAATGGCCAACCTGACCCGGGGCCATCAAAGAGGTAAAGTGTGCACACGCACAGAGAGAACACACAGCCACTTTCAGGACAGCGGCGATACGTGGAGCATGTGGAAGGACATCCAGGCCATCACCAACCCCAGAACTGTGCTGATGATGCCTCCCTCCTGGATGAGTTGAGCAACTTTTATGCAAGATTTCAGGCATAAATTACCTGGCAACGAGAAAGTCCAGCCCCCACCCGGAGATTGTGAAGAGCACCAAATTTTTTGGCGTCCACCTTACAGAGAATCTCACCTGGTCCTTCAACACAGCTCCATAGCCAAGAAAGCCCAGCAGTGTCTCTACTTCCTGCGCAGACTGAGGAAAGCCCACCTCCCAACCCCCATCCTCACCACAATCTACAGAGGGTTCATTGAGAGTACTTTGAGCTGCTGCTTCACTGTGCACTGTTGTGGATCAGAAGGCCCTCCAACGGATAGTGAGGATGGCTGAGAGGATCATCGGGATCTCTCTCCCCTCCATTACAGACATTTACACCACACACTGCGTCCGAACGTTTAAGAGAATTGTGGGAGACCCCACACACCCCTCACTCAAACTCTTCTCCCTCCTGCCATCTGGCAGAAGATACCAGAGCATTCGGTCTCTCACGACCAGACTGTGCAACAGTTTCTTCCCCCAAACCATCAGGCTCCATAACACTGAACAATCAGACTCTTTCCCATCTAAAATTCTTTGCATGACTTCGAATTGCTGCTAGAACAATTTCTGTTATTTATCATTCTTCTATTACACTGGAACTTGCATGTTTTGTACTTCTTTTGTACTTTGTGCTTTCCTGTGTGTGATGGTAGAGATTGTGCTGTCTGTGTATCACCTTGGTCCTGGAGGAACACTGTCTCATTTTCACTCTATCAGTTGTATATGGTAGAAATGACAAATAAAAGATTCTGTTCTCTTTACTGAAGGAAATATAAAAATGTTGTTTCATATTTTGATGCAATCCACTAACTTCCTCTAGAAAGTTACAATTCTACATTTTGCCCTGCCTAAATGTCCAGCATTCCCGACGCCTGCATCATCATCAAGTGGCCAGTATGCACCCAGATAAAGCCCGCCAGTTCAGACCTGCCCTGAGGGGTTCCTGAGGGGTACCCAGGACATTGCAGACAAGAGGAAGTTGTTGCCAGTTTTGTTGGCAAGGTGCCATTCTCACATTCCAATCTGTACCATCAGCACCCTTTCTCCCCCAGCACGGGACCCCCCAACTATAACATAAATCCTACCCTCCACCCCACCCCCACCTTATTTCAGCTCTGATGAGGAGTCATCTAGACTCCAAACATTAGCTTGCTCTCTTTCTCTCTGTCTCTTTCTCTCTCTCCCTCTCTCACTTCCCCCATGGATGCTGACCCTCCCACTGTGATTTCCAGCACCTTTTGTTTTCAGTGTAGGAGGTCCTGTCTGATGGGGTGGTACAGAGGGGGACATTCTCTATCCCAGGAGGTTCTGTCTGCTGGGTGGTACAAAGGGGGATATCCTCTATCCGAAGAGGTCCTGTCTGATGAGGTGGTACAGACGGGGATATCCTGTATCTCAGGAGGTTCTGTCTGATGGGGTGATATATAGGGGGATATTCTCTATCCCAGGAGGTATTGTCTGACGTGGTGATATAAAGGGGGACATCCTCTATCCCAGAAGGTCCTGTCTGATGGGGTGGTATAGAGGGGGACATCCTCTATCCCAGGAGGTCCTGTCTGATGGGGTGGTATAGAGGGGGACATCCTCTATCCCAGGAGGTTCTGTCTGCTGGGTGGTACAAAGGGGGATATCCTCTATCCGAAGAGGTCCTGTCTGATGAGGTGGTATAGAGGGGGACATCCTCTATCCCAGGAGGTCCTGTCTGATGGGGTGGTATAGAGGGGGACATCCTCTATCCCAGGAGGTCCTGTCTGATGGGGTGGTATAGAGGGGGACATCCTCTATCCCAGGAGGTCCTGTCTGATGGGGTGGTACAGAGGGGGACATCCTCTATCCCAGGAGGTCCTGTCTGATGGGGTGGTATAGAGGGGGACATCCTCTATCCCAGGAGGACCAGCTGATGAGGCCATGATCTCTGACCATACCCAGTTTGGTTTGAGGTCAGTGCAGTTGCAGTGTCTGGAGGAATGCCCCAGCACTGTAAGGAAAAGGTCAATGACCTTCTCCTCTCTGCCCGGGTAAGTGCCACCACCTTCTCCCTGGTATCTCACTCTCTCTCTCTCTCTGACACTGTTCCCCTAGGCTCATACTGCCATTCTCACTGCTGTCAGCAACATCTTCCCCATTCACTGACACCCTGTTCACATGCAATCATCCTCAGTAAAGGGCATCTCACTGCTGACACCTGGAATCTCATCTTGACACCTGGAACTTTGTTTGAAATATAACAAATTGCTTCCGATGTCAATTCAAATCTCTCAGATTTCCCATCATGGCCAAGGTCATTGAGATCCCCATAAGAATCTGCCTATAGTCATTGATATTGTGAATGAACTAGAAACCCATGTTGTCTGCTGTCTATTTGAATTTGATAAATAACAAATAGAAGGAAAATATCAATGTTGAAATAAATACTGCCCACTCTGTCTCCTCAGTACAATAGGCTGCAGCTTTTGTTGTTACTGTTTAGATTATATGAGATATATCCAGAAAGTATTTTTAAAAATATTCTTCCAGTCTGCCGGGTAGATTGTAAGTTTGATTAATCAGCTTTAAAATCAGTATTAGTTGGTGATCTCCAGACTCAGTAAGTGCACCTCTGTGGATTAATCAGCACAGCAGCCTGTAAATGCTGCAGAAATATGTGGGGTCTTGGACATTGTAATAAGTAAAACGTGTCCTAATGTACTATTAAGATCAATAGAGATATTTTCCAATCTGATTTGGGTCATGGGAATATTGTTTTCATGAAGTGCTTTTTCTGTTCTTCCACATCATTGACTTGAGTGAAACTAACCCAACTGCTAAAACAAACCTATTGTTCTTATTTTTTTTAAATTAAGTTTCTTTTTTAAATTGAGTAGACACAAACTCTTTAACAAAGTTGGCACAAAGTTCTTGAAGAGAAGCTGTTTTATCATTCATAGAGTGAGATGCTAAAAAATGTTCAAAACATCTGAAAATGCGAATTGATAATATCTCTCCAATTAAAGGTAATTGTACTGTGTGGTTCAAATGTTGCCAAGGGCAGATTCTGACCTCTTATCCCTTACATTAAAAATTATCCATTCAAATCTCTCTACAGCAGCTTGGCATTTCCTCATTCAGCTTGAAAAATCATTTTACATTTCTCTTTGTGTGCTCACACAAGAAATGAACTAATATACAATTTTAATCAGCGGAATTAAAGGCATCTAATTATGTCCTTTACAAAAATATCGAAGTCAGAGAAGGTTAGGTACAAATTTTGCTTTAAATTTCCCCAAAGGCCTTTTACACTTATCAGATGAAATGATTTGAGAAAATTACTCAAAAATATGCGAACATGGGTCAAATAAAAGTAACTGGTTGCGCTCTGAGCATGTGGGTGTCCCATTTGATTTAGTTGAAAGGGTGTTTTTCTGAAGACAGTCAGATTCATTTTCAGGAGGTATTTAACCTGTGGTACCAAATTGTCAGTACTTAGAGAAAATAGTAAGGACATTGTCAAAACCTACTGGTACAGTGCTTCATTTTAAATTTGTGCTTTCAGAGTTATAGGTCAAGGATTGGGATCACTCCATTAAGCAGTGAACTCAGAAAAATGGCCCAGAGACATCTTTGGAGTGGAACTGTAACAGCAGTTAATGATTATGCTATCAGAAACAGATTATACCCGTTTAATTCTATTCCTTGATTTGTGCTTTAAGATAGCTTAATTTACGTAAAAGGTAGCAGGCTAGTGAAAAATGCTACTGTAGCAATACATTTCACTTATAATTAATAATGTATGATATGGACTGAAGGGGAGAAACCAGACATGGAAATCCCCCGAAAAGAAGAACAATATTGCTGCAAAATCATTCAAGAATGAACCTGAATAGTAATGTTATCAAGCACTGAACTTGACTTGATAGCGTAACTGCAAATGTACCCATGGAAAATTGATCTGAGATGAGGGGTTGGGACTATACCAAAGACAAGTGACGAACCTCCATCTCTCTTGTGTATCCAGCAGCATTTCTGGTTCAACTCCTAATAATTCATTCTGCATTTGAACTTCTAGAAACAATTTAGGCTGGTCCCATCATATGAGAACAGGTCATGTAGATAAAGGAAACAGCAGTACTTGTATGTTGAGATTGATTTGATCTTACTGATACTTACTGGTGAGATGCAGTTACTGAAATGCCTTCATTTGTGAATCAATAAAGGGCCTACTATTTTTTTAATATCTCATAACCTTTATGGATGTCCCAATGAACCTGATATCCAATGAAATAATCATGTTCCCATAAAGACAAAGAGGGAGTTCAAGAGAAACAAACCCTGGGAGTCACAGGATCTGATCCATCTTCTCTGCTTTAGCTCAATAAGGATGACCCAGGAAAATCAGCCAACAATTTGTTGGAGTCAGAAGGACACACAATGATTCTGTTCCACTCCCATCTCATTGAAAGGAAGAGAATACAGCACATACTTTCAGCAAAGATAGAATCTATTTCAAAGCTTTAAAATATAATTATTTGCAAATGCAAGCAACTGCTGAGTTAATGAGATGGTTTAATTTAATTAAGTCTGTTACAACTGTGATGGGAGGAGTCCCCTGAAGTCCCACTATTTCACTGGTTACATCATCACTAAATTTGCTGATTTTATACGAACTGGACAATTTTTTTTGTGTTTATATCCAACACAGTACAAAAATGTGCAGGTTAGGTAGATTGGCCATGCTAAATTGCCCATAGGGTCTGCAGATGTGTAGGTTAGATTGATTAGGCATGGGAAAAGTGGGGGTTATACAGATACAGTAGGAGGTGAGTCTGGGTGGGATGTTCTTCAGAGTCAGTGTGGACTTGTTGGGCCAAATGGCCTGTTTCCACACTGTAGGCATTCTATGATTCTATGAAAAGCAACACCAATCAAATTCAAAATAATTAATTCATCAAAGTAATTTATTCTTTAATCAAATAGCAAGCATTTGTTAGCCTTTAAGCTATATTACTGGAATTAGAACTACATTTCTTTAATTTCAGTCACAGACACACTCACACAACATTGAAGAAGACAGCTCTCTGTGCATTCAAGTGATATAGGGTCCACCAGAAGCCCAGGAGAAGCAGCAAGATCCCATGGAGGATAAGGAACACCCAGCTCAGGCAGTGGTTGTAACTGCAGGGACCCCTGCCCCCATGGTGGGGGGGGGTGGTGGTGGCAATGTATGGGGGCCACAGGATTTCACCATTAAACCCCTTCCCTGGGAAACATTGAGGAAACTGTGCCAACTGCTGGAGCGGGTCTTGAAGACTGTGGGAGTGGGAGGCCATCCTTTACCCTGGGGCTCTGAAGGTAAGAGCCACTCTGATCTTGGTTCTGACTGGCTCTCTCCAGTTGTGTGTGTTCTCTCAGTCACCCTCCCACAGATGCAGCAGGACAGTGGCTGATGCCATCTGAGTAAGATCACAGCAAATCACATTGTTCTCCCAGCACAAGGTCATGGCTGCAGCCAAGCCGGTCAGATTCAGAAACACTATCACTGTTGGCAACGGGCTGTTCCACCATAAAACACTCCGAAAAGGTAGAAAGAAATTCATGGCAGAAATTTTAAAAACTTGGAAGGCACATTTTGAACCCCAAGTGAATGTTATTGTGAACATGTTCAATATCAGGGACAAGGTGAAAAAGAATCAATTATCAATTTGCAATCTCATTAACTCAGTTCACAGTTACTTTTCTTCATTCATTGGCAGGATGTGGCCATCACTGGCTAAGCAGCTCAGACCTTTGTTCTCTGCTGCTGAGGAACCCAGGCTGTTCAAGTGAAGCAACAATACAGATACATAAAAACACAGGAAATAGGAGGAGGAGGAGGTCATTCAGCTCTTTCAACCTGCTCTGTTATTTATTATGATCATGGCTGATCATCCAACTCAATAGCCTGTTCCTGCTTTCTCCCCAATATCCTTGATTCCTTTAGCTCAAAGTGCAATATTCAACTCCTTCCAGAAATCATACAATATTTAGGCATTGACTGCTTTACTTGGTAGCAAATTCCACAGGCTCACCACTCTCTGGGTGAGGACGTTATTCCTCCTCTCAATCCTAAATGCTTTATCTCATATCCTTAGAATGTGACCCCTGGTTCTGTCCTCCCCACCATTGGAAAAATCCTTCCTGCATCCATCCGGTCTCGTCCTGTCAGAATCTTATAGGTTTTTATGAGATACCCTCTCATTCTTTTCTACTCCAATGAATATAGTCCCAACTGATTCAAGCTATCCTTGCATTTTAGTCCTGCCATCCCAGGAACTGATCCGGTAAACCTTTGCATCACTCCCCCTCTGGCAAGAACACCCTTCTTCAGATAAGGAGACCAAAACTGCACACAATATTCCAGGTGTAGTCTCACCAAGTTCTGTATAATTGCAGTGGACATCCCTGCTCTTGTACTTGGATCCTCTCGCTATGAAAGCCCAGCATATGGTTTGCCTTCTTTACTGCCTGCTGCACCTACATACTTATCCTCAGTGATTGAAGACCAAGGACACCCAGGTCTCATTGCACATTCCCTTCTCTCAGTTTATTGCTGTTGAGATAATAACCTGCCTTGCTATTTTCGCTGCTAAAGTTGATAACCTTATCTTTATCCATATTATATTACAACTGCCAAGGATTTACCCCCTCAGTCAGATTGTTCAAATTAGACTACAACATCTCTTTATCTTCCTCACACCCAGCTGTGTGTCATCTGCCAGTATTATGTTTGCCTCCTTGTCCCAACCCTGAATAATGTGAATAGCTGGGGTCCTAGCCCTGATCCCTTCAGTGCTCCATTCGTCACCACCTGCCACTCGGACAAAAACCTGTTCATTCCTATCCTATCATTCCTGTCTGCCAATCAGTTTTCTACCTATCTGAATACACAACACTAAATTTCTCACCGAAGACTTTGGAGAAAACCTTCTGGAAGTCAAAATAAACCATATCCTCATCATCAACTTGACCACTTACATCAAAGAATTCCACCATATTTTCATTTCAGAAATCCATGCCCACTCTCCAATCCTCAAACTGTTTTCCAAGTATTCCACGATTAATTCTTTTATCGTGGACTTTAGCAACAAGTCTCAACAGAAGGGCAAACAGAAAGGTAAAGGTTGAAGGACTAGTTGCAAATGTTGTGGAGGTCATCACATAAGAACATATGCTCATTGAAGGGAAAACAATGTTTTAACAGCAAGACACTAACCCATTTCACAAGCCAATAAAGACGGTAGAGATTATTACTGATGGGGTGGGGGGTGGGGTTGGTGGGATAGAGTCATAGAGTCATACAGCATGGAAACAGACCCTTCGGTCCAACCCATCCATGCCGACCAGTTATCCCAACCCAATCTAGTCCCACCTGCCAGCATCTGGCCCATATCCCTCCAAACCCTTCCTATTCATATACCCATCCAAATGTCTCTTAAATGTTGCAATTGTACCAGTCTCCACCACATCCTCTGGCAGTTCATTCCATACACGTACCACCCTCTGCATGAAAATGTTGCCCTTATGTCCTCTTTTATATCTTTCCCCTCTCACCCTAAACCTATGCCCTCTAGTTCTGGACTCCCTGACCCCAGGGAAAAGACTTTGCCTATTTACCCTATCCAAGTCCCTCATAATTTTGTAAACCTCTATAAGGTCACCCCTCAGCCTCCGATGCTCCAGGGAAAACAGCCCCAGTCTGTTCAGCCTCTCCCTGTAGTTCAGATCCTCCAACCCTAGCAACATGTTTTTAAATCTTTTCTGAACCCTTTCAAGATCTACACCATCTTTCCGATAGGAGGGAGACCAAAACTGCACACAATATTCCAATAGTGGCCTAACCAATGTCCTGTACAACCGCAACATGACCTCCCAACTCCTGTACTCAATACTCTGACCAATAAGGGAAAGCATACCAGATGCCTTCTTCACTATCCTATCTACCTGTGACTCCACTTTCAAGGAGCTATGAACCTGCACTCCAAGGTCTCTTTGTTCAGCAACACTCCCTAGGACCTTACCATTAAGTGTATAAGTCCTGCTAAGATTTGCTTTCCCAAAGTGCAGCACCTCACATTTATCTGAATTAATCTCCATCTGCCATTTCTCAGCCCATTGGCCCATCTGGTCCAGATCCTGTTGTAATCTGATGGTTTAATTTACACTGTGGAGTAAACTGCCATACATAGAATTGTACAGGATGGAAACAAACCTTTCAGACCAACTTTCCTGCACCAATCAGACATCCTAATCTGACCTAGTACCATTTGCTACCATTTGGCCCATATCCCTCCAAACCCTTCGTATTCATTTACCTATCCAGACACCTTTTAAATGTTGTAATTTTACCAGCCTCCACCACTGCCTCTGTGTGAAAACGTTGCCCTTCAGTTCCTTTTAAAAACTTTCCCTTCTCACCTTAAATCTATGCTCTCTAGTTCTGAACTCCCTTATCCTGGGGAAAATACCTTGTTTATTCACCCTAGCCATGCCCCTCATGATTTTGTAAACCTCTATAAGGTCACCCCTCAGCCTCCAACTCTCCAGGGTAAAAATAACAAGTCTGTTCAGCCTCTCCCTATAACTCCAGCTCTCCAACCCCAGCAACATCCTTGTCAGTCTTTTCTGCACCCTCCCATCTGTAACAACATGCTCTCTCTCGAAGAGCAACCAGAATTGTGTGCAATATTCTAAAAGTGGCCTTACCAATGTCATGTATAGCTACATCATGACATCCCAAGTGAGATACTCAAATGTTCTGACCAATGACAGCAAGCATGCCAAATCTAATGGAAAAAAATGGATTGTAACAATGACAGCAGAATGGGAGCATCAATGGAACACCAAAGAGAGAATAGTGGGATAGGCTGGAGAGATTGCATGGCCTCCTCCTGTTCCCATTTTTTAGGTTCTTACATTTTTATTAATTGGCCTGGTTAGAGCTGTAATTACACACCTCTGGAATAGGTGGGACTTGAACCAATGTCTGCCTGGTCAAAGGATTCTACCCCTCTGCCACAAGAAATCAATATTTCTTAGATATTTGTATTGCTAGTCTACATGGCTTACAGCTGATGTCAATATCTTTTAGCTGCTTTTTCAGCTCTCTAACTGTCTCTGTTTTTTTAAATGTGTTAATGAGTACACAGAGCAATGGGTACACATCAAGTGAGCTGTGTGACCAGAGGGAGTTCAACAGGCACTTAAAGGACCACACTTACGCATTTGGTATTTATGGAAGCAATATTTTTCTTCCCTTGTGAAAGTCAGAAGTCCTAACATGTCTGTATCATGATTTGAATATTTTCTATTTTAATTCGTATTTTAACAAAAGTATTTTAACTGTACTTCAGCAATTCTTATTCATAATTGTAGTTCATCAATCATTTAGTTTTTGTTATCAATTGATGTCTGATTAAGAGAGAGAAATCATTCTTGTGCTTATCCTTTCAATATTTTAACAGTTATCCACTCCCACTGACCAGATTTCTAATTGAGTCATGTAACCATGACTGATCCAAAATAGAATTTAAATAAGTAACAAATAATGTTGAGAGTAACGTCTAAATAGCAATTAATTAAAATGAATTGGTTAAGTGGCGAACATATTTTGTTCAATTTTTCTGCAAGTACAGCTTTCATTAAAGGGGCCTTTGGGTATATTGGTAGTGTCTACCTCTGAGCCAGAAAGCCCGGGTTCAAACCCAACCTGCTCCAGGGGTGTGTCAAAACATCTCCAAATTGGTTGATTGGAAAACATCTACAACTTCCATCTAAATTCGTTATCCCAGATGTTGTTAAAAATATTGCACAGTTTAATATTTGAGGAAGCTCAATGGGGCAGTTTGTAGAGCTGTGTTTTTATAGAGAAACAGGGCAGAAATATTGCTTCCAAGCACTCTTTTGATGCAATGGCAGTATCCTGACCTCTGAGACAGGAAGCTTGGTTCAAGTTTCACTCCAAAGGTGTCACCTAACAGGAACAGCACTGTGGCTAAGTGGTTAGCACTGTTGCCTCGCAGCGCCAAGGACTTGGGTTTGATCCCAGCCTTGGGGGATTATGTGGAGTTTGTATGTTCTCCCAGGATCTGTGTGGGTCTCCTCCCACAGTCCAAAGATGTGCAGGTTGAGTGGATTGGCCATGCTAAATTGCCCATAGTGTCCAGGGATATACTGGCTAGGTGGCTTAGCATGGGAAATGTGGAATGATAAGGATGGGTTGGAATACTTTTCAGAGAGTTGGTGTGGACTTGATAGACTGAATGACCTGCTTCCACACTGTTGGGATTCCATGGTCTCTGAACAGTCTGTTTAGAAAATATCTATAAAATTTAAGAAAGTTTAATTAATACATTTGCCTAATTAAATAAGATATGAAATAATCTATTTAAATAGGTCATTGCATATGGTTATTACATAGAAGTAGAGAAAATAAGTTTCTCCCTAAAGTGGCAATGGGAATTCACTGAAACTCCGCACAACAGTCCAGACTTTAGAAAGACATTGAAGGGCATCATAGTCTACATCGAGACTAACATTACCTCTGGGAAAACAAAGCAAACTGTTTCCAGGTGTTCTTTTGCCTCATTTACTCAAACACCAGCTGACTTTAAGAACTGGCCTCTGTGTTGATGTAATATGGTCTCCTGCTCATTGTGGTTTTTCTGGGGGCTCCTCCCACTAAGCACAGCCTGAGCTGTGTCTCTCATAACTTTGTCATGTGACAATGGCTGCCCATCACGTGAGTATCTCTGATACTCTTCTGAAGCCAAAACCTGACTGAATAATTCAAACAAAGAACAGTACAGCACAGGACCAGGCCCTTCAGCCCACCAAGACTGCATTGACACACAATGCCTTTCTAAACAAAAAACCTTTTGCCTCTATGCTGTCCGTATCCCTCTATTCCAGCACATTCACATATCCGTTAAGCTGTCTCTTAAATGTTGCTATTGTACCTGTCTCCAACACCTCTTCTGGCATGCATTCCAGCCATTTACCACCCTCTGTGTAAAAGAACTTGCCTCTCACATCTCCTTCAAACCTTATCCCTTTTAACTTAGACCTATGTTCCCTAGCTATTGATTTTTCTACCCCAGGAAAAAGACTTTGACAATCTATCCATGCCTCTCATAACTTTGTAAACTTCTATCAGGTCAGCCCTCATTCTCTGAAGTTCAAGTGAAAACAAACCAAATTTGTCCAATCCCTCCTCATAACTAATACTTCCCAAACCAGGCAACATCCCAGTAAACCATTTCTGTCCCTCTCCATAACCTCCACATCCTTCTGATAGTGTGGCAATCAGAACTGTATGCAATATTCCAAATGTGGCCTAACGGAAGTTCAAGGTAGCTGCACAGTCTTCTGGCAGACCAAAAGGTGTCTAGCTTTCACAACCAAAATGGGCAGGAGGCTAATTAAATCAATGAATTCAGGTCTTACCCTTGTTCTGATGCCATGTTTGCAATTTACAAGCAACCCTCTTGGTACCAGAGAAATGCATTTGTACAAATTGTGCTCGCTTTCTCGCCCTCGTCCTGTGATGTCTACTTCTGCTGTAATTTGTTTCCATGTTGCTTTGTGTTAGCTGTAAAACATGATGTCAGAAGGAGAAGACTGAGATTGAGTGAATTTTCAGAGCTGTAAAGAGCCAGCTAATACAAAATAAAAATAAGGAAGGATTAAATCTGCAGTCTACGGCATAAAAGTGCTGGGTGAGTCAGAGTGGCTGTGAATTTTCCATTTGCTGCAGCTGTAGAATGGAAGCCATTATGGCACACAGTTGAAATTTGTTTGAACCCTGGTGATAAGTCTGTGAAATGGCTGCAGAATTTAACAAGAAGCCAGAACAAATACGACAAACAACTCTGTTATCACTACTGGGGAAAGATTGCTACAAGCTGTATTTACACTCTAATGATCTGAAGAAGGATCTGAAGAAGGGACACCGGACCTGAAACATTAACTGATTTCTCTTCACAGATTCTGCCAGAACTGCTGAGCTTTTCCAACAATTTCTGTTTCTGTTGCCAGAAGCTTCCCCTGACTTTACACACAGTCCCTCTAAGACTGACCCATGTGAGTATCACTGTGATAGAGGAGGTAATGAGAGAGGCAGTCACCAAAACATCCTTCTTCAGGTCTTGAGGCTCATTGTCCTCTGATAAAAGCTCCTGTTTTATGGGATGGCATGGTGGCTCAGTGGTTAGCACTGCTGCCTCACAGCACGAGGGTTCCAGGTTTGATTCCAACCTTGGGCAACTGTCTGTGTGGAGGTTGCACATTCTCCCCATATGTGCGTGAGTTTCCTCCCGCAGTCCAGAGATGTGCAGGTTAGGTGGATTGGCCATGCTAAATTGCCCATAGTGTTAGGTACATTAGTCTAGGGGAATGGGTCTGGGTGGGTTGCTCTTCAGAGAGTTGGTGTGGACTTGTTGGGCCAAATGGCCTGTTTCTATACTGAGGGAATCTAATCTATTATTTGCAAGCTTGGAATCTAATGTGAGCAGAATGGGTTTAGATTTCTATTTCGATATTATATGCATTAAGAAGGGAAGTACTTTGTTCAATTTTTGAGTTCTGTGATTGGTGTGGAGTGTCTAGGAATGTTTTTACATGCATTCAAATTTGTTTTTGTTTTCAAAAAAACACCCTTGATAAGAATGCTTCAGCATTTTAGAAAAACAAGGGTAGAAGAAATTTTATTATTCTATCACCTAGCAACAAGTTAATCTATGGCATTGGAATATAGAGACAGAAACACATTATTTTGGAAGGAAAGAACCATGCAGAAGGTTAGTGAGTGTGCCAGTTTCTATCAGAGAGAACCGATCAAGAGCAGCAAAGGGGCTATTAGCGTAGCCATCTCACAGCAGTTTACTGAAAAGATGCTCTACACGGTTTAATGTCAGAAAGGGAAAGCACCAGAAACAAAGGGCTGTCAAAGAGGAGTTTAAGGAACATTTGTTAAGAGATAACATGGAAGCGCAGTATTTACAAGCAGGAGTAAACTGTTCAGCCTTTTGAGCCAGCTTCACCATTCAATATGAAAATGGCTGATTATCCAAGTCATGCCTCTGTTCCTGCTTTCTCTGCACACTCTTTCATCCCTTCAGCCCTAAGAACTATATTGACATATTGCTCAATATATCATTTCAGTTGCATGATTCTGTAACCATTTGCTACAAATTTTGTGTCTTATGGTCCTGCTCCACAGCTATCTGATGAAGGAGCAGTGCTCTGAAAGCTAGTGCTTCCAAATAAACTGGTTGGACTATAATCTTGTGTTGTGTGATTTTTACTACATCTTTCTTGAAAGCCTTCAATGTTTAGACTTCACACACTTTCTGTGGCAGTGAATTTCACTGGCTCACCACTCTCTGGGTGAACAAATTCCTTCCTTCTCAGTGATAAAACACCTACTCCTTATCTTTAAATGGTGACTCCTGGTTCTAGACTTCCCATTCATCAAGAACATGACTCCTGCATTTACCCAGTGTAATCCTGTTAGATTTTTATGGATTCACCTGTCATTCTTCTCACCTTCCGTGAACATCGTTCTAACCAATCCAGTCTCTCCGCAGGTGTCAGTCCTGCCAAGCTAGAAATCAGTCGGTAAACCATTTTAGCATTCCTTCAACAATCAGAAAATCCTTCCTCAGGTAAGGAGACCAAACCTGTGCATCATGCTCCAGAAGTGATATTGCCCTTGCCTTGGAAAGTTGCAGCAAGGTAACCCTGTTCCTGAACATGAATAAGTGAACTATGTTAGCCACTTGTTTTAAGGTACTCATGAATAGATTTTAATTAAAGAAGATTATGTGGAGGGAATGAAAATATTTGTTGGAAAGAGTGTAGCCATGTGGAATGGAATGACCCTTCGCTGAGATTTGAGAACCTGAAAGTTCTAGCTGAGAGTCAAAGGGTTGAACCTTTATTTCGGATATTTGTGATAAGACCATTTCAAATAGTTCTTACAGAATGCAGATTATGGTTTTTTTCTTCTTTTGTATATCATAAGGCTTTTTTTTAAAGTTGGAGAAAGTGAGGACTGCAGATGCTGGAGATCAGAGCTGAAAATGTGTTGCTGGAAAAGCGCAGCAGGTCAGGCAGCATCCAAGGAGCAGGAGAATCGACGTTTCGGGCAAAAGCCCTTCTTCAGGAATGCCCGAAACGTCGATTCTCCTGCTCCTTGGATGCTGCCTGACCTGCTGCGCTTTTCCAGCAACACATTTTTTTTTAAAAAGTTAAAAGCCTTTGATGATTATGTTCAGTGATTGACCATCACAGTAACCCAACCGCAAATATAAAAATTATGGTAAGGTTTCAACTCTGGAGTGTGATTTGCCCAATACCACCATCAGCTGATCCTAACAGTCATCAGGAGGAGAGTTGTGACTGTGGTAGCCATTTTGCTTCAAGATGTGGCCGAAGAGTTGTCTATTTCTGGTGTTGCCTGTTGTGTCAGTTCAGGTCGGGAGCAGGAAGAAACATGCCAAAATGCAGCACATTTTGTGAATGGAGTGCAGTTTTCCATATGCCTCATGTGTGCCCATATGCTTTGGAGGAATTTAATTTCTTACACCTGGCTCCTTCAGCCTTGCTGCTAGCAATCCTGTTTGCCAGTGGTACCCTTCTCCTTAGCAATGGTCAGAATTATGGGAATCCAGCGTATGGTGCAGGAAAAGCACAGCAGGTCAGGCAGCATCGGTGCAGCAGGAGAATCAACGGATTGGGCATAACTGTTTTTGCCCAAAACGTCAGCTCTTCTGCTCCTCAGATGCTGCCTGACCTGCTGTGCTTTTCCTGCACCACACACTCTCGACTCTAATCTCCAGCATCTGCAGTCCTCACTTTCACCGAGAATCATGGGATTGGCTCTCCTCCACCAGCTTTGGTCCCCTCCCTCTCTCTCACTTCTCCTGACTGACAAAGTGAAAATGTCGGTCCAACCAGCATGCCAAATGACCCTTTGTCGGCTTCCCAATGTATACACTGACCAATCCAGGTCCATTCTCTATCTTGAACAAATCTATCCCACAGTTTGGCATCAAGTGCCCTATGGTTCTAAGGTTGACCACATATTCATTCAGCTGGCCTTTCTCTTTACTCACTCTAATCCATTGATTGACAGTCTCAGGAAATCCTCATCTGCAGTAGCACCATGTAGCCTGGGGGGCTGACAGAAGAATGTCATTGACCCACTTTGTGTACAGGAACCAGGATCTTGGATGGATCCCATAATTATTCACTTCCCCCCCCCCACACCCCCCCCTCACACACACACACACCCCCCCCCACCCCCCCTCACACACACACCCCCCCTCACCCCCACCCCCCCACACACACACCCCCTCACACACCCCCCCACACCCCCCCTCACACACACACCCCCCCCTCACACACACACACCCCCCCTCACCCCCCCACACCCCCACTTTGTGTACAGGAACCAGGATCTTGGATGGATCCCATAATTATTCACTTCCCCCACAATCTCTGTTCAGGTTGCTTCTGCCATGCAAGAGAGGCTTGTGTTGTTTGTATAGAATCCCTATGGTGCAGGTAGAGGCCATTCAGTCCATTATGTCTGCACTGATCTCCCAAATAGCATCCAATCTAAGACCCACACTATCCCTGCATTACCATGGCCAATCCACCTGGTGCACATCTATGGACTGTGGGAGGAAACCGGAGCACCCGGAGTAAACCCACACAGACACGGGGAGAATGTGCAAACTCCACACAGACAGTCGCCTGAGGGTGGAATCAAACCCAGGTCCTTGGCACTGTGAAGCAGCAGTGCTAACCACTGAGCCACTGTGCAGGCCTCTTTCATTGAAGAGAATTCCAGCAAGCTAGCGGGGGAAACATGCAACAAGAAAATGCTAAATCTTGGGACCTCTCAATGCCTCACCTTAGACCTTTAACAGAGATGATAGCCATGGGACGAACTCAGGACGTGACTGAACCATGGGAGTGAGGATGCGGGATAGGAAATGATAGAGACTTTGGAAGAGCTGCCTGTTGGAGCTGGAAGATTTAGAGCCGTAAAGGAGGATGTAAACTTGGTTTTCAGATAATCTCCTTCCAGGTGTTCAACTTTTGTTTCCTCGCTGATCTACTCTCTGACCAGAGCTGGACCCTGGTCACTTTCTGATAATGCCACTCTCTTCTTTCAAATCCATGTTGCAATGACCTGACAGTGGTTTAGCTACAGTTAACTGTTCCACCATGTGATCACAGCTACCCTGTCATATAACCATTCCAGCCTGGGCACAGCAGCTCTCCACATGCATGATATCCACATATTGTGTTGATTAAACACAGTGAATCTGAGCATCGCTGTTCTTTTAAAAATTTGTTTTGACGAAATATTTTCTCCATCCAGCATTGAACTGAACACAAACACAAATGCGAAAGGTCTTAATCATTCCTATCACAAAGTGAAACCATTGGCTTCTCCCTGGAGATGATTGAGAGCATTGAAGTCAAAGGTGAACTTTGCAACTCGGGATCAGCTTTAATTGAATTGAACTGAATCTGTTTTATTGTCACATGTACATTCCCGGCTTTGTTAATGGGGCACAGAGTACAGGACCAAGGAGGTGGTGCTGAACCTGTAGAAGACGCTAATTAAACTTAGCTGGAGTAATGTATTCATTTGTGGGCGCTAAGGATGTGAATGCATTGGAAAGAGTGCAGAGTGATTTACTTTAATGGTTCCAGGGATGAGAAAACATTCAGGAAGATGCCATCTGAGCATCGCTGGTCTTTTAAAAATTTCTTTGACAAAATATTTTCTCCATCCAGCATTAAACTTAACACAAACACCTGTCCTGCCACTTTCAATGATCTGTGCATGTACACACCCAGTTCCCTCTGCTCCTGCACTCCTTTAACTTTGAAGGAATCACTTCATAGGTGTCCGAATATGGGTGGCACAGTGGCTCACAGCACCAGGGACCTTGGGTTCGATTTCAGCCTTGGGCAATTGTCTGTGTGGAGTTTATTCATTCTCCCTGTGTCTGTGTGGGTTTCCTCCGGGTGCTCCGGTTTCCTCCCACAGTCCAAAGATGTGCAAGTTATGTGAATGAGCCATGCTAAATTGCCCATAGTTTCAGGGATGTGTAAATTAGGTGTATTAGTCAGGAGTAAATATAGGGTAGGGGGAATGGGTCTGGGTGGGTTACTCTTGGGAGAGTTGGTCTGGCCTTGTTGGGCTGAAGGGCATGTTTCCACCTGTGGGGATTCTATGATCTTAACTGATCAATACAGGACCTGATAACAAGTCTTAAAATGATTGCCACCTTTGTCAGAAAGAAATGAGAAGACATTTGTAAGAGACAAAAAAAGGATAACATACGACTTTGAAACAGTGAATCTACCTTGTCCCTTGAGCAGCATTAGCAAGAGGCACCACAAACCTGCTAGCCTTTGAGACAGACAATTGTTTTCCACACAAAATACAAATCGGGTGTGTCCCAGTTGGAACAATGAATCTGAGATCATTTATCTCACACGAGAGAGCAGGCTGCAGCCAACAATCCTGGGACTGAAGTTCAGGAGTGAGCAAATGGCACGACTGTGGTAATAGGAACAATGATAAAGTCATTTATTGTGGCTGCTGGAATGTGATGGATATCTGCTTTGTTGCCTCACACACACAGAACATAGCTCCTTTCTGAGTTATGAGTGTAGGGATGGGGCCAAAAAAGTTTGGAAATTGACCAGCAAACACCGTCCTTAAATAATGTGTTCTGTCTTTATCATCTATTATGCTGAAAGCTATCTAATATCTGCAGCTATTAGGAAACTTTAGTTGGAATGTTCCACATATTGTTTAAGCTGTTTGATATGGAACTGTGTGTAAGTACATAACCTGAGGAAAAATTAGCTGCAGTTCTGTCTCTGTTTTTCTTGAATCACACTTTCCAGCCCCTTTTTAATTATATTTGGCAGAGCTTTACAAGAGTCATTTGTGGATAACAGCGATATATTACATCTTTCTGAATGTTTCCATTTATTATCTGTATTTCCTTTACAAAAACTAAATCAAGATATGGCTAAAACAAAGTTCTTCACCAGGTCAGTTGTCAGTTGAAATGTTGTTAGTTACAAAACTAGCTCAGCTGTCTGATTTGTTAAATTCATTATTTTCAAACACCCACTCTAAAGGCTTTACTTTTCAGGTAAACATCAAATTAGAATATTGGACTAAACCTTCTTGAAATATGATTTGAAGATGCCAGTGTTGAACTGGGGTGTACAAAGTTAAAAATCACACAACACCAGGTTATAGTTCAACAGGTTGGACTATAACCTGATGTTGTGTGATTTTTAACTTCACTGAAATAGAAAACTTTAAACATACACATTGCACGATCACCCCAACATCCCATTAAATTTCACAAAGGCAATCCAGACAGTTGGACAGTGTGGAGGAGTTAGTGGAGACAACAAAACTCCCAATCAATGGAGTGAGAGACATATGGAAAAATGTAACTGGATTTTGAGAGAGAGTTAAACCAAGCACAGCTAACCAAGGAAGTTAAGGAGAGGATGAAGTTGGAAGGAAAAGCATGTAAGAAGGCGTGATGTGATAACCTTGAAGACTGAGATAAATTCAGAATCCAGCAAGGGAGGATTGAGAAGATAATAAAGAGAGCAAAATAGGCGACAAGGGTAAGTGAGCAAACAACATAAAAACTGACAATAAGAAAATACATCAAAAGGAAGAGAGCAAAGTGAACATAGGCCCCTTAGAAAATGAATCTGTGGTGATAGTTATAGGAACAAGGAAATGGCAGTGGAGTTAAACAGATACTTTGCAGTAATCCTTACAGTGGAAAATACTTTGAACATCCCATTAATACTAAAGAATAGGGGGAGGTGTTAAATGCCATCACCATCACTAAAGAAGTAGTATCAGACAAATTAATGGAGCTAAAGGCAGATAAGTCCCCTGTTCCTGATGGCTTGCATCCTAGAATCCTAAAAGAAAGAGCTACAAAGGTAGTGGATGCATTGGCAGTAGCTTGGATTCTGGAGATGTATTCAAGGTTAAATTGAATTTAATTTGTTGTCACTTGTACCAAGGCACAGTGAAAAGCTTTGTCTTGTGAGGTATTGACCTTCCTACTCAAAAAGGAAGGCAGGCAAAAAGCAGGTAACTATAGACCATAAACTTACTATCTACTGCTGGAAAAATAGTGGAATCCATTATTAACGATCACATTAAGCAACACATTTGAAAAATCATAAACAAACCAAGCAGTGTCTGCATGGTTTCATGAAAACCAAAATATGTCTGACAAAATTCTTAGAGATTGGATAGAGGGGAACCAGTATATGTGTTAGATTTGACTAGAAGAGGGTGTTTGTGGGGATAAGGGGTTCTTTTTCAGGTTAGCGACCCATAGCCATTGTGGTTCCACAGGGTCAGTACTGGGAACACAACTGTTCACAATGACTTGCAGGAAGGAAGTGAATGTGCTGTAACCAAATTTGAACATGACACTAAAATAGGTGAAAAGGCAGGTTGTGAGATGGAATCAAGAAGTTCAGTAATGTCCTTCAGGGAAGGAAATCTGCTATTCTCACCTGCTCTGGCCTACATGTGACTCCTGAGCCACAATCGAAAAGTGTGGCGCTGGAAAAGCACAGTGGGTCAGGCAGCATCTGAGGAATAGGGCGTGAGCCAGAAACATTGAATCACCTGTTCCTTAGATGCTGCTTGATCTGTGCTTTTCCAGCACCACACTTTTTAACTCTAACTTTCCAGCATAACAGCATAACAGTCCTCACTTTCTCCTATTCCAGAGCGACAACAATATGGTTAACTCTTAACCACCTCTCTGAATTAATAGTTTAATGGACAGACCACCAGGCATTGACCTAGGCACCAGAAAAGACAACAGCAGAAACAGCCCTGGCGCTCCTACTTCACCCAGAGAGTGGTGGCTGTGTGGAATGCTCTGCCCCAGAGGGCAGTGGAGGCCCAGTCTCTGGATTCATTTAAGAAAGAATTGGATAGAGCTCCTAAAGATAGTGGAGTCAAGGGTTATGGAGATAAGGCTGGAACAGGATACTGATTAGGAATGATCAGCCATGATCATATTGAATGGCGGTGCAGGCTCGAAGGGCTGAATGGCCTACTCCTGCATCTATTGTCTATTGTCTATTGTCTTTTGTCTATTGTCTATAGTTGTTGTTTATGTGTGTGTGTGTATGTACGCGTGTGTGCATACATGTGTGTGTGTGCGCGTACATGTGTGTGTGCGTACATGTGTGTGCGTACGTGGTGTGTGTGTGTGTGTGTGTGTATATGTGTGTGTGTGTGTGTTTGTCTTTGCTGTTTTTGTGTTTTGTTATTTGTGTGCACATCCATGAGAGCCAGAGTAAGGCCTTTCCACTCTCCCACTGCCATGCCACTGCTGGTAATTTTGTTAAAAATGTCTTTGCTTCTACTAAACAACCTGAAGAGCACAGAGTTCTGTGTCCCAGATGGACGTCAACAAAAGCCATCGCATCCCTCTCCAGTTCTTCTTTGAAAAGATGCATTCCTCAAGAAAATGGAGCTTTCTTGATGGTCAATTCGAAAGCTTCTAGCTCATCAATAATCTTTGATGGGCAGCAAACAATCTGTCTATAGCTAACCTTTAACATTACACAGAAATGTTCATAGCAGCATAGAATTTACAGTACAGAAGGAGGCCATTCAACGCATTACTTCTCAACTGGTTTCTGAACGATCTTTTCCACCTTTGCTCAAACACTTGTTGTTTATAGACCCACAATTTTCTAATCGAGCCATAAGTATGTTATCAGCCTGCATGTGCATTCGCTGTAAAATAATAACTTGAGGAACTCCATTTGTCATTGGAGTGTGTTCACACTATAACGCTCATGAATTATCGGGTTAGCACTTCCAATTAGTGAGGACCATGGATGAATGCTTCACATAATCATGTTTAATTTCAGTGTGTACCATGCTTACACAAGTATTGAATATTTAAAATAAAGAAAAACTTGACAGGATTGTATTGAGAGTGTTGAGTATTAACATGTGCTGTTGCCAGTTAGAATGCTTTCTCTTGTATGTAGTCTTTGACATGTAAAATTAGGGTCACATTGCACTGTCAATCCTAGATGGAGGTTATTAGAGATAATCTTGCTAAAATACATATTTGCAATGACGTAATTAGGGGATTGTAGCATTAATGTTTTTCACTCAGCCTTATAGGAGCACAAACATTAGTATTCGTTCGGATTTGTGTAAGACTTGATTAAAACCAGCCTTATGAACTGGATTGTTATAACAGGCATCTTAACAGCTTCCCATTCTAAAATGAAACAGCTACCATTTTAAGACAGATACCAATGATTAATTTTTTGATGTGACATCTCCTTCAAGTGGAATGGTTTTCATTAGCAGACTCACTGATGAAGTGAGTCTTTTTTCACACCTCATGTTCAGTGCAGAAGTGAAACCTGCCATTTTGCAGACATTCCCCAATGCTGGCTATTCCACAGAGTTCAGAGCTTGTTTACTTTATCATGAGGGATTCACACACCACTGATGGAGTGAAGTTACACAGAGAATATTCGCAAGATTCAACTTGATTTCTTGCCCTTATTTATTTATAAAAATCCTCATTTTTGATTGGACTTCGTACTTTCAATAAAAGTTTTCAAAGGCATTGATTGAGGTTCAATCTTAACTAATATTTACATGTTTCTTTCTTACAGAGGCATCTGTTATATATTTCCAGAATTTTCATCAATTAATGTGCCACTTTAAGTTTATGTTAATGCACAACACTTATCTCCATAACCACAATAACAGAATCCAACCTCTAAACCGCGACAGAATGTGCCTTTGCAGATTCCTGGGCTTGAGAAGTGGAACAGACCAAGCAATTGGCAAAGCCTCAACATACTAGTGTAAAGGGGATCAAGGGCAGACTGATGGGGAGCTGGTGCTTGTTGGCACCAGGAGTTTTGGTGACTTTGCCAAGGTGTTGAGATTGAGGGGTGCTGGTTGCAGTTATAATAACAGGGTGTAGGGAACGTGAAGGGCATTTTGCTGCTCCTCAGATTCTGCCTGAACTGCTGTGCTCTTCCAGCACCACTTCCAAAATCTGGTTTCCAGCATCTGCAGTCATTGTTTTTACCAACGTGAGAGCAAGAGTAAAGCCTTTCCACTGCCATGCCAGCGCTGGTAACTTTGTTAAAAAAAAGTGTTTGCTTCCACTAAATAAAAACCAAAAGGACTGCAGATGCTGTAAATCAGAAACAAAAACAGAAGTTGATGGAAAAGCTCAGTAAGTTCTGAGGAAGGGTCACTGGATCCGAAACTTTAACTCTGATTTCTCTTCACAGATGCTGTCAGCCCTGCTGAGCTTTTCCAGCAACTTTTGCTCATGCATTTGCTTCTACTCTTAATATGGAACAAAAACTGAGAGGAGAGTGTCTTTCCCCAACAGTCCAGACACAGTGACTTTCCTCTCGATCAGTCAGGTTGTCAGCTTGTAAACCACTCCAGACTTCTGCTGTATCTGTTTAGCTGATCAATCAATTCAGCATTGTCAAGATGTCATTTTACAGATGAGATGCTAAATCGAGACCTCTTTTCACTCCTGCAGTATATTTATAAACTCTCCACCACTGTTTGTATCCTTCTTGTGCATGAGTTAAAAATGTGTCCCTTCCATCACTGGTCATTTGTGAGATGTTGGTGTGTATAAGTCGTCCATGATATTAATTCACATAATAGGACCAGGACTCCAAAACCATTTATTGTTTGGGAAGTTTCTTCAGATGTCCTGGGAATGTGAAAGTTTATATAAAATCAAGATCTTTTCATCTCTCTGAATTACAATACATCGAGAATTACAGGACGGTGGGGGTCAAAAGGTGTGGCGCCTTTCTTGATGAAAGGATTATGCCCAAAACGTTGACTCTCCTGCTCCTCAGATACTGCCTGACCGGCTGTGCTTTTCCAGCGCCACACTTTTTGACTCTGATCTCCAGCATCTGCAGTCCTCACTTTCTCCAATTACAGGATGGTGACAACTACAGCAAGGGTAAAGTTAAAAATCACACAACACCAGATAATAGTCCAACAGGTTTAATTGGAAGCACACTAGCTTTCCACAACTACCTGATGAAGGAGCAGCGCTCCGAAAGCTAGTGCTTCCAATTAAACCTGTTGGACTATAATCTGGTGTGTGTGATTTTTAATTTTGTACACCTCAGTCTAACACCGGCATCTGCAAATCATGACAGCAAGGATAGGCAGTGCTTTCACAGATTCATTTCTGACGACTATTCAAGTGTATTGATCAATTTAACAGAAATTGAGTTGAGGATTATCAGGTCAGCTACAAACCCATTGAATGATGGAGCAGACTCAATGGGCTGAATGGCCTACTTTTGCTTCTATATCTTATGATTTTATGGCCTTTATCAATTTGACAAAGTTTGAAAATAATTAACAAAACTCTTTAGTGAATTTACTTTTCTAAACTAATTGGTAATGTAGAGGACAGTGAACAGCATATTCAGTCGGGAATTTCTGACTTATAAACTGAGGCCAATGACTGAACTGTTCACAGATATCACCAAATCCCTCAAGGCTGCTGCTCCGAACTCACTTCAGCATTTATCATTTCCAATGGCATAATGAAAGTTATTAAATTAGACAGGAACAATGTGTTGAAGTGTCTGTTTGTGAGGTTGACCTTTATATTAATGCCAAAGTAATGTACCAAGAATACACTGCATCTGACATTAAAATTTAAATTATTATTGTTTCCTTATTATTGATGAAATTGCATGAAAAGGTTATTATCCATGCAAGATGAAAACAAAGTTATATGTCTTCAGTAGGTATTACTTTCAAATGTATAATTTTGGGAGCATTTTGACAAGTCACACAAGCACTTGCTGTCTAAAACTGGAATTAAGTTCAAGTTCTGAGGAGAAAGAATAAACCTTAAGCACATGTCAAACATCATGTTAAAAAATCCCAAATTATTTCTATCTTTCAGTAACTAATGCAATTTTAAATAATTAATAATTACCAAACTAGTATGAGCCAGTACATAGAGTTTGTAGCAATGAATCTTTACGACATAAAGCTCAGAGTGCTTCCAGTCCTGAAGTAACTGTCCCATTGGAAGCAAGGAAAACAGAATTTCTGTGGACTGATGTGGATGGCTTAAATATTGTGTATAATTTCCTTAAAATTAAAAAAGAATCAATATAATATTAAAAGTGAAAAGTATATACAAATGTGTACATTTTATACAAAGCAAGATAATCTCAAGAAACTGTACAAAACAACCTTTTCTTTACTATTTGTAGATTGTTGACTTTTTACTTCAGTAGCTGAATTGCTGTTTTCATGACGATTAAACAAAACCAATTTATATGTTAATGAGGTTTAGCAACTTTCTTTCAACAGGTTCAAAGTTACGTTGGTCCCTTGACTATTTCTCAAACCAGCCATGGTAAAAGCAGCAATTTTCCCTCAAACTCCAATCATCTAATGCTTGGGTGAATAGAGTCTTTGTCATACTTGTTTCTCTTTTGCGTTCCTGTCTCCTGTTCCACAAGTCACTTGTTAAAAGCTTGAGGTGGTAAAAATGAAATAAGTGGTGTAAATTTAAAGTTAGCAGAGTTCAAGTCTTACCCACGGACATCCGATAAAGGTTAACTCTTACTGACACCTGCTAGAGCCTTCAATATGCTCATAATTTCAGACCAGTCTCCCTGGGACTGAGGGCACAGTTCACAGCTGCTACAAATCCAGCAAATGTCAGCAATCAGAGGCAGATGGAGATCCACCTGTGACATGAGCAATAGCCCATGGAGACCACATTTTATAGTTTCCTTCTCTTCCTCCTCTCAGTTTAACACCAGTGTTTATGCTGAATCAGCTCCAATGTTGGACGCAATGACTTTGGCCTCTTTATTCTGCTTGGTATAATAAGTCATGTATTATGCTTTCAAATGACTTTCTATGGTGTAAAAATTGTGCTGATTTGAACACGTTCAGAATGATCGAGTGTATATGCGCACACTAATTATAACATTTAAATGTCGTTAGGACTAATGGAGTAACTCAGGATTAAACATTTATTAGTTAATTAACAAATGCAAAATCTCTAAAGCCAAAGAGTTCCCTCCTCATTTTCTGAGGTTCATGTGACCAGTGCTCAGACACTGATTGGTAATGTGAAGCATAATTGGTATATAATGAGGACCCAGAAATGGAGCTTGGCAGCACAGGGGTCTTGGTTTCTCCTGCAGCCATTTAGTATGGATCACTCTTGCTGTGAGAGCTCATAGCTGGTCAGTCAGCAGGTGCGGTTTTATCACAGGGAACTTGCTGATCACTTTCTCTGTATCTGACACCCATTCAGAACGTTTCCTTCATATGGTGTGTGGAAATGGACAGTGGGCAAGAGATGGATGGAGCAGGTTAACATTGTGTGATACTTGGGAATGGATGGTTTTAATTACCTTGTAGGTTTTCATCCATTGTTTACTTTGCTGTTAATGATAAGAAGCCATTTTCTTCTTTTTACAGCTTATGCACCCATTTACATCTTTTTTTCTTTTTCTCCAACATTAATAGCCCTTTGTCTTTTAGACTGGACCTCTGTCTCTGTCAGAATTATATTTAAAAAAAGAACATTTTCCCAAAACCTTTCAGTTCTGAAGAAAAGTCACAAAGGACTTGAAACACTAAATCTGACTTTCTCTCTACAACTGTTACCAGATCTGCTGAATTTCTCCAGCACTTTTTATGTTTGTTTCACATTTTCAGCATCTGCAATGTTTTGCCTTTATTGTTATGTGGGTTTTCATCAGTCAGTATCCACAGCTTGAAATAGCCAAGTGTACTCTACAATGTTTAGAGGGCAGATAAATAATTGATATCAATTCAGCAAGCATTTTTCAATCCAGTAGTAAGTTCATAAGATATAGGAGCACAATTAGGCCATTCAGCCCATCAAAGTCTGCTCTGCAATTCGATCATGGCTGCTATGCTCCTCACCCCCATTTTCCTGCCTTTTCTCAATAACCCTCCAACCCATTACCAATTAAAAATCTGTCTAACTCCTCCCTAAATTTACCCACTGTCCCAGCACCCACCGCATCAGAGAATCCCACAGATTCAGAGAATTCCCACAGATTCAGAGGATCCCGCAGATTCAGAGTATTCCCTCAGATTCAGAGAATTCCCACAGATTCACAACCCTTTTGGAGAAGTTGTTTCTCCTCAACTCTGTTTTAAATTTGCTCGCCCTTATTCTGAGACCATGACTTCTTGTCCCAGAGTGCCCCACAAGAGGAAGCATCTGCTCCACGTCTATTTTATCCATATCTTTTATCACCTTGAACACCTCAATTTGAGCTCCCCTCATTCTCCAGAGAGTATAGGCCTAAACTGTTCAGTCTCTCTTCATACAACAAGCCCCTCATCTCTGGGATCAACCTGGTGAATCTCCTCTGAACTGCGTTAAATGCCACTACATCTTTCCTTAAATAAGGGGACCAAAACTGTGCACAATACTCCAGGTGCTGTCTGATCAATACCTTGTATAGTTGCAATAATACTTCTTTACCTTAATATTTAGCTATAAAAGCCAACATTCCATTCTCTCTCTTTATTATCTGCGATACCTGCATGTTAGTCTTCTGTGACTCATAATCAAGTACACCCAGATCCCTCTGCACTGGAGCACCCTGAAGTCTCTCCCCATTAAGGTAATAGGTCATCATCACAGTTTTTTTGATCCAAGTGCATGACTTTCCACTTATCCACATTAAACTCCACATTTTGGCCCACTCTCCTAACCTATCTATATCCATTTGTAAGGTTTTTATTTCCTCATTGCAATTTATTGTCCTGCCTATTTTCATGTCAGCTGCAAATTTGGCTCTAGAGCCTTCAATCCCTGAGGCTAAGTCATTAATGTAGATTGAAAATAGCTGGAGCTCAAAGCCTGAACCCTGTGGCACCCCATAAGTTACATCCTGCCATCCAGAAAAACACCCATTTATCGCGACTCTCTGTCTTCTGTCCATCAGCCAGTCACCCAACCAGGTTAATAAATTATCCTTAATCTGATATGATCCAACTTTGTTAATTAACCTTTTGTCTGACACCTTAACAAACGCCTTTCAGAAGTCCAGATAAATGACATCTACAGGATCCCCATTATCCACTTTGTTTGCTACTGCTTCGAAAGATTCTAGCAAATTAGTCAAACACAATTTTCCCTTCATAGAACTATGCTGACTCTGATGGATAGCACTTCGACTTTCCAAATGTCCTGATATTACTTCCTTGATAATTGATTCTAACACTTTCCCAACAACAGATATTAAATTAACCTCACATATTGCCTGACTCCCTTTTTGAAGGAAGCTGCTATATTAGACATTTTCCAATCCACTGGAATCTTTCCCATGTCCAGGGAATTTTGGAATATTGTAACCAATGGATCTACTATCTCTGCTGCCACTTCCTTAAATACCCTAGGATGTAGGCCATCAGACCCGGGGGATTCTCTGTCCTCAATTCTAATAGTTTATTTAGTATCTTTACCCTATTGATGTTGATTGTTTTAAGTTCTACCCTATCTATTGCCTCTAACTTCCTCATTCCAACAGATACTATTGTCCTCCACCGTGAAAACTGAGGCAAAGTATAGATTCAGCATCTCTGCCATCTCAGTGTTCCCCACTAGTAACTCTCCAGTTTCATCATCCAAGGGACCAACATTCACATTTGTGACTCATTCCCCTTTTATCAGCCTATAGAAGCTTTTGCTATCCTTTTTGAGATTTTGTGATAGTTTTCTTTTGTAATTTACCTTAGGTATTTTAATCAATTTTTTAGTATCCCTATGTTTATATTTGAAAGTTTCCCAGTCTTCCAGCCTGCCACTGACCTTTGCAATATGGTATACTTTAGATTTGACTTTATATTGTCCTTGGCCTCCTTGTTTAGCCATCGGGTGCATGGGGTGTTTTTTCATTCCCCCCAACACCCCCACCTTCCCATCTTTTTTTCTCACTGGGATATATTTTAGTTGTGAGGAATTGAGTAGCTCCTTAACCATCTGTCACTGCTCATCCACTGTCTTACCATTTAGCCATCCTGCCCAATCTAATGTGCCAAATCTGTCTTTGCATCAATATAATTCCCTTTGTTTAATTCCAGAACAGTACTGTGATAAAGTGAAACTCAGATTTCAGAGTATATCATCTACAAGATGCACTGCAAATATTCATCAAATCTTCTTAGATGCTACTTTCCAAACCATTGACCACTTCCATCTAGAAGGACAAGGGCAGCAAATACATGGGAACACCACCCCCTGCAAGTTCCCCTCCAAGTCATTCACCATCCTGACTTGGAAATATAGCACCATTCCTTCACTGATGCTGAGTCAAAATCCCAATCTAACAGCATTGTAGGTCAACCCACAGCAGATGGACTACAGCGGTTCAAGAAGGCAGCTCACCCCCACCTTCTCAAGGGGCAACTATGACTAAAGGCAGCACAGTGGCTCAGTGGTTAGCACTGCTGCCTCACAGCACCAGGGACCCAGGTTTGATTCCAGCATCGAGTGACTGTGTGGGTTTACTCCCAGTCCAAAGGTGTGTGGGTTAGATGGATTGGCCATAGGAAATTACGCATGGTGTCCGGGGATGTGCAGGAAGGTGCATTAGCCTTGGGGATGGGTCTGGGTGGGATGCTCTTTGGAGGGTAGGTGTGGACCTGTTGTGTTGAATGGTCTATTTCTACACTGTGGGGATTCTAAAACAAAATATGGCAATAGTGCTGGGTCAACTATCAGCACCCTCATCCCATGACTTAATAAAGAAAATATCACCTCAATGCCATATCAGCATTAAACTTTCTTTTATCCACTAACTAATTTTGAACAACAAAAATATTGAGTTAAGCTGTTCCAAATCATGAGTAAACTTCCATTGTGTTCCTCAGATGTTTGAATTCAAATCAGATCGCATTAGATTAAGATTGTTTACTGATTGACTGAATATGGACTGAATCTAATCTCAGAGAAACGTGCATTTGCAAATTAATGTATCAGTATTGTGTTAAGGTTAAAAACACACAACACCAGCTAATAGTTCAACAGGTTTATTTGGAATTACAAACTTTTGGAGCACTGCTCTATGTGAATCTGTTGGACTATAACCTGATGTTGTAAGCTTTTTAACTTTGTCCACCCCAGTCCAACACAGGCACCTCCAAATCAGTATTGTGTTGGCATGGTATCTCTCTGAATAAAAACAAGCTATTTTCTCACAATTCAGTTTCCCTCAGAACATCAGCGTGTTAATGTGACAATGACAATCTGTTTCCAGCCTCTGTCAATTTCACCACAGTCCTAGCAATAGGAACTCCAGTGAAAAGGTTGGTGAGAGTGATATCTTTTTTAATGTCAGTCTCACTGTGTCCACCTCCACTTTAGTATCAAAGAATGAGATCATAACCTTGCTTTAAATTGTTATCCGATGTGGCAGAGCAGCAATTCTCAATGAACATAAATCGGTCTTTCCTGCTGAGGGAAATGCTCACTGAAGGTTTTTCATGTGTCCCGGTATCTAGCTGTACCTGATGGGTTTTCCTGTGACTGTGCTCCATCGTGAGTGTCTCTGTCAGCCAAGCATCTTAAACTGTTCTTTGATCAGAATCCTTCAGCAGGTTGTCCAAACAGAGCAGCAAATCCTAGCGCACCACTTGTGGCAATATACTTCAGACGCTATTATTAATGCATTCCTCTCCAGAAAACCGTGGTCTTTTCACATTTGCTATAAATGCTATAGCAAAAAAGCTATAAATACATTTATTGTAACCTTGACACGCATTGTGTTGAATTTTTAAACATGTCATGGGTCTATCTGTCACCTGGAAGTGCTGATTTACCTCCCTAGTGAGCTTCCATGAGTAATGTGGTGCCTTCACAGAAACATCTCTCATAAAGAAAGAAATTTCCTCTCTGGCACATGTTCTTTCCATTTTGTGCTACTGTACACTTAGAAAAATGGCTACTTGCTAAAAAAATATTATGTCTAAGGAATATTTGACAGGTTTGAAGACAAATAGGTTTCCTCGTGAATGCCTGCTGACCTCTACTGTGGTTCCAATTTCTCTGTTTTACCTCGAAATCTTTATGTGTGACACTTAACCGAAGCAGTTATTTGTTTATTTGTCAATCTCTCAGTGCAAACACTTTCAGTTATTGTCTATTGAGGGCTGTTTATGTGTTTCAGTTCCAGCAAGGGCAAGACTTAATTTTGTTAAAATTTACTCATGAGATGTGGGCATCTCTGGTCGAGGCCAGCATTTATTGCCCATCCCTAATTGCCTGGAGGACAGTTAAGGGTCAACCCTATTGCTGTGGGTGTGGAGTCACATGTAGGCCAGACCAGGTAAGGATGGCAGATTTCCTTCCTGAAAGGATATTAGTGTTTTTCCAAAAAATTGACAATGGTCATCATTAGACTCTTAATTCCAGATTCTTTAATGAATTCAAATTTATTTGTCTACCATGGCAGGATTTGAACACAAGTCCCCAGAACATTACCTGAGTTTCTGGATTAATAGTCTAGTGATAATATCACTATGCCATTGCCACCCTGAATGAAATGTAGTGTTTATTCTTTCTACAAAGATCAACCTTTTGCTAATTCCAAGATCAAAACAATACATATTTGCTAGCACTTTATTGCACTATGATCAGCAGTAGAAACTTGATGAGGAAGAAGGGGGAAAACGGGGCATGACATGTAAAGGGACCACAGCAATGACCGAAAGAAGATGGCTACTCTGAGATAAGTTGCCCTATATTCATCCAAATGTTTTTTCAGTTTCTTTTAACTAATACATTTGAAATCTGTCATTTTTCTAAAGATTGTTTGTCAGGATAGATATGTCAGGCTGATGGGAGAAGCCACCAAATCTTACGGAGAATAATGGGTTAAGTTCAGAATGTCAGAGTCACATGATTAAATAATGAAGGCTGAAAGAGGGTGGAAGCTCAGACCTCATGTGATGGGGAACTGTGTGGACCCGCTGTAAGTAAAGAGTTCTTGCAGATAACAGACTACTTTTGGGAAACTCAACATATGTTGAGTTGCATAAGGTAATGGTTCTGAAGAAGTTAATGTCGAGGATGATTAGTTCCATCCAACCTGATGATCTCACACAATCTTTGGATGCAGAAGTAGCCAATCAGTGACAAAGTCCTGATGGAGACCGATGTGACACTCCCACCTCGTGATTATGTTTAACTAGTTCATATTAGAGACAGAGAATATGAGGCCCATCATACACCTATTCTAAACTAATCCAATTTTCCAGCATTTGACCCATAGCTTTTATGTTATGACATTGCCAGTGCTCATCTAAAAAATTCAAAAATGTTTCGAGGATTTCCGCCTCCAACATCCTTTTCTGCAGTGATTTCCACCTCTCACACTCTGGGCAAATATTGTTTTTTTTCCAAATCCACTTTAAACCTCCTGCTCCTCCGATAATTGTATCTCTTAATATAGATTCTGGGTAGAATGGAGAATTGGAAGCAGTGAACTGCTTCAACCATAAATCATGAGTGATTGATAACTGGAAGGTATTGATGCAATCACTTACTCTCTGTCTGAGATAACTCATAACTTCCTATATATTAACTCATTTAACACAGGAGTCAGATATCTGCAAATTTATTAGCAACTAACTCTGTACACCAATATGACATCTCAGGGTTACCTACCAGTGTGGATTATATGTTTAGTTTGATAACCATTCCATTACATACATGTTTGACTGGCTGGTTAACCAACTGGCTAACAGGCAAGCTGTTTGACAACAAACTAACCAATGACTGTACAGAGTAAGATGGAAACCTTGTCATACTAGGGCATCACATACATGTCTTCTAATTCTCTTACTGTCTAGTACCTTTCTGAATTCTGTGCAACAGTACGATAGGTCAGACCTGCAGGCTGTGCTGATACCTGAAAATACAACATGGACCAGATCACAAACACACAACAAATAATTCAGACGCAGAAAATTTGGTTTGTGGACAACTGAAGTATATGAACAGTTGACAGTTTGACGGTGCTGCATTAAATGGGCGTGAAGAGGATTACTACTGCAGGGCACAGTCCACAGGAAACAGCAGGGCCACAAGAGGTGGGATAAGATGCCAACATTACCAGAGAACAGATGCAAAACAAAAGGAAGCTGGCAGCATGATAATAGCCAACAGAACCTGTGTATGTAACCCTTCCTCATCTGCATTTAACATTCGGCATTGCCAATCCACCACAAAACTTCATCCAAACCTCCATCACAGGCCTGCCCTGTACTTTCGAGAGTGTGTCCAATGTGTCTCTGAAATACAAATACAAATGAGGAAGTGCATTTGGTCTGGTTTTGCGTTCCTGAGTATATTTGAGTTAAAGTGGCAGAGAGGTAATCTGATGGTCAGACTGTGGAAAGGACAAAGAAAAACACACAAGGCAGATGCACTGGCAGCTTGGAAGGATGATGTGGAGCTGCCACTGCTGAATGGGCTGGGCACGGACAGAGGTCATACAGCACCAGGTTCAGAGCAGGGCTTCAAAAGCTTGTGATTTAAAATAAACCTGTTGGACTATAACCTGGTGTTGTATGTCTTCTGACATTATAAAATATGTTTGAAAGACGCATCATTTATTATCATCAATTGATCAGATTTTAACAATTTCTATTCCAGCTCTTTCTTCTATTGATTTTCAACAATTGTCTCTTTCCTGAAATAAGTTGCTGCTAAACATGATCCCAACTCACATTTCTTCCCTTTTCCTCTTCTCACACACAGTGAGGCAGATCAGACAGATGTTGGTATCTGTTTCCATCACTAACTTTTTCCTGAAACTGCCAGTGAGCCTGTGTCTAAATGCTGGAGCTTTGAGGAGTGGCACTCTTTGAGTGCTATGACTGTCCAGGAGACTCTATACTCCTAGTGCCATACACAGCTGTATTGGGCATGTTCACAGGTCAGTAATCACACCATTTGCCCACACCGTGGATGCACCTTCAATGGCCAGGATATCCCAGAGTGGGAATTAAACACTGAGCATCTGCCTTTGAGAGGTTTCAATGGGTGTTTCATCAAATCCTATGTTGCTAAAGGAGGAAGTTGATCTTCAGCAGAGGAGGGCAATGGGAGGTCAAGGTCAAGGTTGAAGGTTCAGGGCCAAAGACATCCATTACTTACCCCAGGCAGGGTGTCTCCTGTGAGTCATTGACTGACTTTAATCACAAGCTGTGAATGCAACTGCACCACAAAAACAATTTTAATCAGACATCACTAGAGGCAGCAAGAAATGCACAAACTCAAGCACTTTCTTGCTGTGTTGCATGGCTATTCATTATCATTAACTAGTCCTTACATCGAGGGGAACATTCACAAGAGTCACATGTCTCCAGTGTGTGTCTTCCTCTGACTGCATCTGATTCTCGACCCTCAGATGTCCCATGATGCTGTAGGATCCAGACAGTGGATTTATTTCCCAGTTCTTACCAGCTTCCCCATCACTCTCCCCCCAGTCTCTCTCCCCCTTCACTGAGGGGTTTGTACTCAAAATGTGATGTAGCTCAATGGACAAGTTGCGGCCATCCTGACTGGTTGGTAGCAGGTTCCTCCCAGTCACTAGCGACAATACTACTAGGGGTTGGCGATCCAGAATGTCCATGAAGTGTTTGTCCTGTCTGGAAGCTGACCATTTGAGATTTGGGAAAACAGGATCTGGTGTGGGGGATGTTTCCTGGCTGTTCATGCTACGTGGAGAAAGTGAGGACTGCAGATGCTGGAGATCAGAGCTGAAAATGTGTTGCTGGAAAAGCGCAGCAGGTCAGGCAGCATCCAAGGAGCAGGAGAATCGACGTTTCAGGCATAAGCCATTCTTCATGCTACGTCCAAATCTTTGAAAAAAAGGCAAAATATTGCAAATGCTGGAAATCTGAAACAAGCACAGACAGTGTTTGAGAAACTCAGCAGGTCTGGCAGCATCTGTAGTGAAAAAGACAGAGGTAATGTTTCAAATCCAGTATGATTCTTCTTTAGAACTGTGTTCTCCATGTTTCTGCCAAGCTATCAAAGTTGGTTTTCAGCAGTTCTGTTTTGAGACTTGTGGACCAAGCAGAATGACATGAGCCTTTGTTTGATAAAAAGTTCTGACGAAGGGTCACCGGAACCGAACCATTAACTCTGATTTCTCTTCATCGATGCTGCCAGGCCTGCTGAGCTTTTCCAGTAACTTCTGTTTTTGTTTAGTATTTGTTTGATGATCTTTCCAATGAATCCGATAGACTCAGTAGAGGCGTTGCTGAAGGAGTTTCATCCAGGTTCCAATGTATCAATAATATACAGTTCAGGTCTCACTGCAGTACAGGACAGAAACAGGCCCTTCAGCCCATCATGAAGCTACTTTATACTTCAGACCTTCTGTTGACTTGAGGAGGTCGTTGTTGTTAAATGCTTATTGCCATAGTTTGTAAGAGTCCAAGCCATCACTGAGTCCTGATGAAGGGCTTACACCCCGAAGTGTCAATTTTCCTGCTCCTCGGATGCTGCCTGACTTGCTGTGCTTTTCCAGCGCCACACTCTCAACTCTGATGTCCAGCATTTGCAGTCCTCACTTTCTCCAAGAATCAAGCCAGTTCAGTTGATTCAGTCTTAGACCTTCTCATCAATTGTGGCCTTTTTAGAGATGTGACTGCCAAAGGGCAGAAAGTGTCCAACATATTCCAGAGTGTCTTCTTCAATATCGATGAGAGTTGCAATGTTCCTCTGACAAGGTTTATGTTGTCAAATGAATTTTGTTTTGACAACGTTCAGAGAGAGGTCAAGTCTTTTGTTTGCAGATTTGAAGAGGTTGAGAGAGGCTTGAAAATCTGGTCCAGAGTTTGCAATGACACTGCAGTCATCTGCAAACTATCGATCCAAGCTCAGCTGGACAGGCATTACAGTAACATGGAAGTATTTCAAAGTAATTAACATTTGTAGCACCATGACATGGGTGTTAAAATTACTCAACATTGACATGCATCAAATATGTTTGACTGCCTTGAATGTTGTGGTATGAAATTAATGAAAAAAATAGTAAAATTTTATCTCAGACTTGAGGACCAAGTTGATTCAATGTACATCAACAATCAGGCCAGCAACAAAATTCCCACACTGCATCCACAATCAATAATCCTCAAGTACTAAAAGATAGGATAGACAGCTGCCCAATGTGGAGAAACACAGGAAACAGTGAGGGTCAATCGACACACAACGGGCATTTCATTAAATCTTATTTTGCTGAAGGAGGACGTTGACCTGCAGCAGAGGAGGGCAATGGGAGGTCAAGGTCAAGTTTCAGGGCCAATGGGATCCATTACTAACCCCAGACAGTGTCTCCTATCATTTAGAGATTGTCTTTACTCACAGGAAAAAGCAAGTTGTGAATGTGTCATCAAGGGAAATTTAATTGTGTCTTACGACCTGAACATTGAGCTGAGCAGGAAAAAAGGCCCTTTGCTCTCCATTCTCTCACTATGGAGTCCTTGCAGGAAATCACAGGTAAATTGAAAGGGTCCATTGAATTTCTGTTCATCATTAGTTGCTGACATCCTACCAATGAATATATTAAAGTTAGTGCCAACTTACAGCAGTGAGAGAGAGTCTTTGAAAAAATGCAGCAACCACATGATCTTTGAAATACCTGGCCAATATTTCATGGCATTCATGTACAGCAAATGCTACAATTCACTAAACATCCTAAGTAATGATGTATGAGACATGAAGGATTCCAAGGTGTTTCAAAGAGTGCACGACAAGACAATGGAGAACGATTTGCTACAAACTGTATCCACTGAATATTGTCAAAACTTAATGTCACACAAAACCAGGTTACAGTCCAACAGGTTGATGCAAAATCACAAGCTTTTGGAGCGCTGCTCCTTCGAATGTTGGACTATAATCTGGTGTGATATTCCACTATCTCCACATCATGACCACGGAACATTGATAGAGATACAGGAACAGTAACAGGATCAATATGATAAGAGCTGAGATGAATGATTATGATAAGGAAGAGCCAACGTACTCAACAAACACCACAAGAAGCAAAATGAACTTTGTCCGGCTTTGATTGAATAATTTGTTTTCAATTTTGTGTAGCATATCAAGTTAGTTTTTAAATCAGTCGTCCTTTCTTTGGGTAGGGAGGTGGAGCTGAGAGTCAATCCTGTTGACACTAAGGTTATATTCAGCCAGGTGTGACATTAAGGAGTTCATGTAAAACCAGAGTCAGCGAACATCAGGGGTCAGTCCTGACACAGAGGAAGATGGTTGTGTTTGTTGGAGGTCAGTTATCTCAGCTCCAGGACATCTCTATAGGAGTTCCTCAGGGGAGTGTCCTGGGCCCAACCATCTTCAGCTGCTTCATCAATGACCTTCCCTCCATCATAAGGTCAGAAGTGGGGATGTTTGTCGACGATTGCACAATGTTCAGCACCATTCACGGCTTCTTAGATGCTGAATGACCAAATACTGAAAGACTTGGAAATATTATATTTTGGGCTGACAAATGGCAATTAACATTTATGTCATACAAGTCCTCGGCAATGACCATTTTCAATAATAGAGAATCCTATCATTGCCCCATTACATTGGTTAACATTACACTCACTAAATCTGAACATAGATACTGTGGTCCTTTGGAAGGAGCAACAGGAATAAAGAGTGCTGGGCTAATGGTAAGATTCTTGGTCATGTAGATGAGCAGAGAGATTTCAGTGTCCATGTACATAGATCCCTGAAAGTTGCCACCCAGGTTGACCAGGTTGTTAAGAAGGCATACGGTGTGTAAGCTTTTATTGGTGGAGGGATTGAGTTTTGGAGCCATGAGGTCATGCTGCAGATTTACAAAACTCTGGTGCAGCTATACCTGGAGTATTGTGTACAGTCCTGGTCACCGCATTATAGGAAGGATGTGGAAGCTTTGAAAAGGGTTCAGAGGAGATTTAACAGGATGTTGCCTGGTATGGAGGGAAGGTCTTATGAGGAAAGGCTGAGGGACTTGAGGCTATTTTTGTTAGACAGAGGAAGGTTGAGAAGTAACTTAATTGAGACATATAAGATAATCAAAGGGTTAGATAGGGTGGACAGTGAGAGCCCTTTTTCCTTGGATGGCGATGGCGAGCATGAGGGGGCATAGCTTTAAATTGAGGGGTGATTGATATTGGACAGATGTCAGAGGTAGTTTCTTTACTCAGAGAGTAGTAAGGGTATGAAACACATTGTCTGCAACAGTAGTAGACTCGCCAACTTTAAGGGCATTTAAATGGTCATTGGATAAACATACGGATGAAAACAGAATAGTGTAGGATAGATAAGCTTCAGATTGGTTCACTGGTCAGTGCAACATTGAGGGCCAAAGGACCTGTACTGCACTGAAATGTTCTATGCGCTATATTCTATGTTCTAAGAGTGGGGCAGAGGCTAGGAATATGGCAGTCAGTAACTCCCCTCCTGACTCCCCAAAACCTGTCCACCATCTACAAGGCACAAGTCGGGAGCGTGATGGAATAGTCCCCACTTGCCTGGATGAGTGCAGCTCCAACAAAGCACAAGAAGCTTGAAACCATACAGGACAAAGTAATTGCTTGACTGGCACCATATCCACAAGCATCCACTCCCTCCACCAATATGCTCAACAGTAGCAACATGTTTTATGTACAAGAGACACTGTAGTTCTTCACAAGGATTCTTAGGTGGCAGCTCACCACCATCTTCTCAAGGGCAATCAGGGATGAGCAATAAATGTTGAGTAATAAATGCCCACTTCCAATGAATGAATAAAAAAAGTCCTCAAAGATGATCTCATCTAAAGAGCAAGAACCAGCTATTCGTTTCAATTTGAAGTCTCAGTTGTCCTTTGAAGAACACAATGTTCAGCAGTTGATTGTAGGGAAGGTCCTCTCTGCTTATAAATTTGCCATGTCCTGCTCTCCCAATAGTCACTGGTCTATTCAAGGACTGCTCCTTAAAAATAATCATGAAAGTTCTGAATTGCTCATTTATTATTTGATATAGTCCTTGTTCAGGGATATTCAAGCTGCAAATGTGTTATCAGGGAACATGAGGTTGATATCACAACATCAGCAATGGGTATGGTGCCTGTGAAATGCAATTCCTGGTCTGACTGTCTCCCTCATTAGTATGCAGTATTCAACGGTAGAAATCCTTTGCTGCATAACACTGGCCAATTCTTCTTCAAACTCTGACAGTGTTACAACTCTTTGTCCTGCTGAAGGATCACCATTTCAGAGATCGCTTTATAAACTCCCAAATACAAAGCATGCCTCCTTCTCCACGCATTAGCTTTGACCTCACTCAAACCTCCTGATGTCTTCTTCAATTCAACTGTGAAGGAGATTACTTCAGACTACAATGAGATCTTGATCAGATGGGCCAATGGGCTAAGGACTAGCAGATGGAGTTTAATTTAGATAAATGTGAGGAGCTGCATTTTGAAAAGGCTAAGCAGAGCAAGATTTATACAGTCAATGGTAAGACCCAGGGGAGTGTTGCTAAACAAACAGACCTCGGGGTACACGTGCATAGTTCATTGCAAGTAAAGTTGCAGTTAGACAGGGTGGTGAAGAAGGCATTAGGATGTTGAGTTGAGTCTGTAGAGGACATTAGTGAGGCCACTTTTAGATTCCTGCATAGAATTCTGGTTGGCCTTCTATAGGAAGGGTGTTGTTAAACTTAAGAGGGTGCAGAAAAGATTTACAAGGATGTTGGAGGTACTGAAGGGTTTGAGTTGAAGGAGAGACTGGATAGGCTGGGGTTTTTTCCCTGGAACATCAGAGGCTGAGATGACCTTACACAGGTTTATAAAATCATGGTGGGCGTGGATAAAGTGAATAGCCAAGGTCTTTTTCCCAGGGTAAGGGAGTCCAAAACTAGAGGGCATAGGTTTAAGGTTGGACCAAAGAGTCTGTTTCTGTGCTGTATGACTCTGACTCTATAACTCACAAAATCCACCCGAATCCTGACCTTTGGTGACTGAAATGGTGATAATGATGTTCGTGCAATGCTGAGGCATGCTGCAGGAATTGTTGTTCCTGAATTTTGTTCTAACAACAGGAATAATCAGGTGCATAATCGAATTAATCTGAACAGTCAATTCTGGACATTATATCCATTCAGACACTTTGTGGGACAGCCTGTGGTATCACAGCCTTTGATTTACACTCAGCCCAAGGCAGAGACAACTACACAATTAGAATTCCACAACCCCAGGGAAATATTATTCTCCATTTCACCAACATTGCCAGCTTCTTTTCAATTGAAGGCCTCCAAAGTACCATTTTGAAAGAAGAAGAAGTGTTTGGATGTGTTGAACACTCTGTACCATTGACATTCTGTCAACTCCAGGAAATGCCCAGCTGTGTGAAGAGAACAGGACTGTGTTTGTAGTTAATATGCATATATTAAAAACATAAAGTGTTGGAAATACTCCGAATGTAGCATCTGAAGAGAGAAGGAAATAGAACGAATAAGAGCCAGGGTTGGAGGATTTGAGCTATAAAGAGACACTGAACAGGCTGGGGCTGTTTTCCCTGGAGCATCAGAGGCTGAGGGGTGACTTTATAGAGGTTTACAAAATTATGAGGGGCAACTCGTGACAATGCTGTGGCTTTAAGAAGTTATTTTGTCCTGGTTTCCTGTTGGAGAGAGATTGACTGGGAAGTGCTGAGCAGTCTGTGGTAATGTAAACAACTTGGGTGGTCTTGGGTTTTGCTTTAAGTTGGAACATTAGAAGCAGCCTGGATGGGTGTGGCCAGTTCTCACAGACCAGGATTGCTAGCGTCTAGTTTTTTAGCCTTAGCAGTTGCTGTTGGAGTCTGCAGTAAGGGTCTCCTGGCTGCTCATCTTTCGAGTTTTCATGCGTTTTTTTTTCTCTCTCAGCTGTCAAGTTGCACGTGAGAAAATCTGATTTCTAAATTTGCCTTTTTTGCCAAGGGATGTGTTTATGGGATGTTACTATATCAAAATAGTTAATCAGTTACATTAAACTTTTTTGTATTATATTGTATTAAGTTTTCCAATAGAGTTAAGTTATTCAAAGTTTTTTTGTTGTTTTTTAAATACAGTGTCTGGACGAGTTGTGTTTTGCTTAACACTGAGTGGTTTGACAAATTGAATTGCATGTGGAGCACAGCACTTTACCTTTGTCTTCAAAATCAGAGAAAGTTCAAGTCAAGGTTACTTTCTGTAAACATTTGGAAGGGGTCTGGGCTGGTCCATAACAATCTTCATCCAATATTATGAGGTATTCTAGCTGTCCTTCACAATTTGAGCTGATGAACTTCATTTCACAGTGTAGCAGTAAACACTGAGTGCCAGGATTGTTGGGATAAAATCAATGTCTTTAACATGCTGTGTGTGGTTTCTTGTTGCAGTTATTTTGTGCTGCTATTTTTTTCATGTAACTCATCAGTTTATGAGTGAAAATGAGCAACTTGATTTTAGTATTCAAGCACTTCTCATTAATCATATCTGTCTACTTGGTTCCTGTTTATTGCCAAAATGTTACAATTTCAAGTACACTGTTTAGTTCACAATTACTCTTGTTGGAGCAGGAGCCAGAGTTGGACTTTGTACTAGTGTTGCAAGAGCATCCTGATGTGTTCACTCTGTCTTTTTCCAGATGGAATTTTAAGCACAAGGACTTAAGGATACTGCAGCAACTAAACACTGCATTGAAAATGAAACCAAGAGACTTCAAGTCGGATCATTTCCACCATCTTTATTAACTCACTTCCTCCCCTTGGAAGGAGAAAAGGTGTTAATCTCACATTTTCACACATAGAAGACAAGCAGCTGCAGCACCCAGGGAGATCTGAATTCCAACCTGCTGAAATTTAAATGCTTGGCAGAATTGACAATGGAGAGCTTAATGTTTAGCTTAACATTCGAAATGAAAATTTGGAGCAGAATCAAACTTTTAATTAGTTATTTAGCCGGAAATGGTGATAATTTTTTTGTGTGTGTGAGAGATTGAATTGTCAGCTGCTGAGTTTATACAACTGAATAAATTATGTTTCATACCAAATCACCACAGCACACTGCTCATCAAATCGAGTCATTCGGCATGAAAGTTCACAAAGTGCTGCACAGGCTGGTACCCCCCCAAGGTTGTGTACATATAAAACACTATATTTAAATAAGGCCCAAGATTGTATCACAGTTCCTGGCAGCAGTATATCACAGCATTTATGCAGTGTCGGAGAACAAGCATTGAAAGCAACAGCTATAGTACAAGCTTGTAAGTCTCAAGGATATTTATATCAGGAGTCTGCCTCTCAAATGTTTACATTAATCCTTGCTGCCATTAACAGCTGAAGCATTAAGCATGAGTTTTCGGCTAGAGTTAGTTCATGCGATACTGTCAGGTTTCAGATTAGTCACATTGGCAAAGGTATTTGTTCTGAAGAAGACTCAAATTGGACTCAAAATATTAATAATGTTTCTCTCTTCACAGCTGCTGGCAGACCTGCTGAGTTTCTCTAGTCCTTTTTGTGCTTGTTTCTGATTTCCAGCATCCACAATATTTTGTTTTTTTATTTCTGTGCTTCATAACGAAAAGAAATGTATTACTTTACAAAGTGTGCAGCAGTGTGGAAAGTTCAGGGCTAAGGTAAGAAAGGAAATTAAAAAAGCAAATCAAAGATAGGTAGATGTTGCTTAACAAAATTAAGGAAAATCCAAAGATGTTTTGTCAGTACATTAACAGCTAGAGGTTAATTAAGGAAGTAATTGGGTCTATCAGTGACGTGCAAAGCGACTTGTTTATGAATGTAGAAGATGTGACTTGGATTCATAATGAATACTTTGTCTTCATTGTCTTCTCTGAGTGAAGGAGTGTGAAATATTGGATACAATGAGCATAAAGCAGGAGGATGAGACCTAAAGACTTTCTTGAAGGTGGATAAATCTTTAGGGCAAAGCGAATAAATTGAATCTAATAAAGGAGAACTGGGAGAAAATAGTAGATTTGCTGAGGATCATTTTCCATTCCTCACTCAATCGATGTGAAGTAGCAGAGGACAGGAGGCTTGTGAATATTATCCCTTTGTTTAAAAAGGATGAATAGTAAGAGGCCATTTGATCTGACCCCAGTGATGGTAGATTAGTAGAATCAATTCTGAGAGATAAGATAAACTATTCTTTGGAAAGGCATGGATTAATCAGGTCTAATCAGTATGTCAGTCTCTAATTTTCAACAATTCCACTGAATTCTTACAAGCAACAGAATAGATGCTAACTCAACCTGGAGTCTCATAAAATCAGGAATAACCTTCACAGGATCACAATTTCATTATCGTTATCCCCATTGTGTTGTGAACTTTGAGTTAATGCTTTTGAAATGGACACAAACAATTCAATGGCTGCTGCAAATCATGTGACCTTTGGCACTTGGCTGCAGAATCCTATGTCTCTTCATTAAATCTGGACATTCTCAGGCACCCAGAGAATTCACACATACCTTTCTTTAAGGATGGTCCAGCACAAAAGGGTTACAATCAGAAGGTTTATTGGATAACAGCAATAAGTACAACCACACATGATCAAGCATAATTAATTGGACAATGTTCCCTCTTCTGCTCTCTCTCAAAGCTGATGTAGGACTCCCTGACTCTAGGGCACAGACTGTATGTAACTTCAGGAGAATAAATGGAGCCAACATTAATTCTTTCATAACACGATGCAGCATCTCTCTTCATGTTATTCTCTCCCATTGTACAATCATGTATGTAACAGTATTACATGATGTTATCACTAGCTGATTTTCCCGCAGTCTCTGACTGCCCTACGAGAGGCGAACAGGATATTATACAGTTCTCTCAGGATGTATTCTGTTTGGAAATGGAGGGATGAGGACTGTTGAGCCTGGTTCTCATCTGTGGATCATTTCTCTGCTGGAGGATTTTTTTTGTCTGTTAGATTTCCTTTGCAGAAGCTGATGGTCTTTCTTGATGTTTTCACCCCTTACCACATCTCTCGGACCTTCTTCCATCTCCTGATCTTCCATCCTGGAAGACAGCTGCTCAGTGGCTTTTCATTTGCTCGTGGCCTGGGTCAACATTTATTCTCCTCATTGTCCCTTGAGAATGTGGTGATGAGCTGCCCTCTTGACTCGCTGCAGTCCATGTGCTGTGGGTTGATCCACAATGCCCCAAGGGAGCGACTGCCAGGATTTTGACCCAGCAACACTGAATGAACAGTGATATATTTCCATGTCAGGATGGGGAGTGGCTTGATGAGGACTATGCAGGTAGTTGTGTTCCCATGTACCTGCTGTCTTTATCCTTCCAATTCAAAGTGTTTGTGGGTTTGATTAGATTAGATTAGATTACTTACAGTGTGGAAACAGGCCCTTCGGCCCAACAAGTCCACACCGCCCTGCCGAAGCGCAACCCACCCATACCCCTACATCTACTCCTTACCTAACACTACGGGCAATTTAGCATGGCCAATTCACCTGACCTGCACATCTTTGGAGTGTGGGAGGAAACCGGAACACCCGGAGGAAACCCACGCAGACACGGGGAGAACGTGCAAACTCCACACAGTCAGTCGCCTGAGGCGGGAATTGAACCCGGGTCTCTGGCGCTGTGAGGCAGCAGTGCTAACCACTGTGCCACCGTGCCGCCCATTTCCTAGCATTTCTGTGGTATGAATGTTACATATCACTTGTCAGTCCAAGCATGTATTTTTTTCCAGATATTGTTGCATTTGAAATGGACTGCTCCAATTTCTTGAATCTTCTTGATCTTGTTCTGAATATATGGATGTTGGTCTGGCTCCCATAGAGTTATATGCAGCTTATCTCCTCAGAGCTGTTGATCAGGCCGGACATCAGTCACTGATTGTGGTCATCTAATGGTGAAGGAGATTTTGTCACAGTCTCAAACACCACTGAACAATTGATGCTCACTCAGCGCTATCTCAATCATTAGCCATTATCTTACACAACATGCCTTGTTACCTTTCAAGTTAACTATCTCCAATGATCTTTGGACCAGTCTCCCATTTTGTACATCCCCATGAACTGAAGTCATGCAAAACTCTGCTGCATGGGTCTGAACTCGCACTGAGACCGTAGACCATAAGACATAGAAGCAGAAATTAGGCCATGCGGCCCATCGAGTCCACTCCACCATTCAATCATGGCTGATATGTTTCTCGACCCCATTCTCCCACTCTCTCCCCGTAACCATTGATCCCCTTGATACTCAAGGGCCTGTCTGTCTCAGTTTTAAATATACTCCATGACCCAGCCTCCACAGCCTTCTGTGGCAATGAATTCCATCGATTGCCCACTCTCTGATTAAATATGTTTCTCCTCCTTATCTCCATTCTAAAAGGCTTTCCCTTTACTCTTCTATTTACTGACTTCCATTCGGCCCATTATCTCTGCCATCCACAAACTGTATTGGTCCCAAAACCTGATATTAACATTCTCATCTCAATATTCTCAGTAGACCCTCTCTAGCCCACCTCGATAATCTCCTTCTCAATATTAAAATTCTTACCTCAAAACTCTCCAGCAGCAGGAGGTGTGGGACCATCGAGCAGAAGGATGTCGGAGAGGTCACAAAGTACATATTTGGACAGTTGCTTTACTCGAAGTTAAAAATCACACAACACCAAATTATAGTCCAACAGGTTAATTGGGAAGCACTAGCTTTCGGAGTGTTGCTCCTTCACCAGGTGGTGGTGGAGGACACAATTATAAGGTACAGAATTTATAGCAAAAAATTACAGTGTGATGTAACTGAAATTATACTTGAAACATTACTCAGGTAGTGTCTCCCACCCATCCTCCTCCTCTAAACAAAAAAAAAAGTTCTGTGCATCGGTTGGTAAGGTGACAAATGTTTGACTTCGTGTTTCATTTTTCTCAGCTGTCGTTTTGGGAATTTAGAGTAATGGGGATGGAGGTTAGGGAAGTTGAATGTTCCTCCTGCAGAATGTGGAAGGTAAGGGTCACCGCTGGTGACCTGCTGACCGTAACTGGGGGAAGTGCACCCAACTTCAGCTCCTCGAGAACCACATTAGGGAACTGGAGCTGAACTTCAGATCACTCTGGAGGCAGAGGGGGTTATTGAGTAAAGTTACAGGGAGTAGTTACACCGCAACCACATGAAGAAGGTAGATGGGATGGATTACCGTCAGGGGTGGGAAAGGGAACTGGCAGGTAGCACAGGGATCCCCTGTGGCTGTTCCCCTCAACAACAAGTGTACCATTTTGTATATTGTTGGTGGGAGGGACTTACCAGGGATAAGCCATGGGGCACAGGTCTCTGGCGCAGAGTCTGTCTCTGTTGCTCAGAAGAGAAGGGGGAAGAGGAGCAGAGCTTTAGTCATTGGAGATTCCATAGTTAGGGGGACAGATAGGAGGTTTTGTGGAAATGAGAGACTCATAATTCATTTGTTGACTTCCAGGTGCCAGGGATCGTGATGTCTCTGATCGTGTTTTCAGGATCCTTGAGGGGGAGGGGGAACAGCCCCAAGTCGTAATCCACATAGGCACAATGACATAGGTAGGAGGAAAAATGGGGATCTAAGGCAGAAATCCAGGGAGCTAGGGTGGAATCTTTGAGCGAGAACAAACAGAGTTGTTATCTCTGGTTTGTTGCCCATGCCACATGCTAGTGAAGCGCAGAACAAGGAGAGAGAGGAGTTGAACACGTGGTTGCAGGGATGGTGCAGGAGGGAGGGTTTTGGATTCTTGGATAATTGGGGCTCTTTCTATGGTAGGTGTGACCTCTACAAACATGATGGTGTTCATCTAAACCAGAGGGGTACCAATATCCTGGGCTTGGGGGTTGGGGGGGTGAGGGGGGGGTAAACTTGTTAATGCTCTTTGGGGGGGGATTTAAATAATGCAGGAGGGGGATGGGAACCTGAATTGTAGTTCCAGTGTACAGGAAGTTGAGGGTAGTGAAGTCAGGGATAGGTTTACAAGGTCACAAGAGGTCACCAGCAACCAGGATGCTGGTTTGAAATGTGCATACTTCAACGCCAGGAGCACTTTGGCAGTAGTGACCATAATTCAATTATGTTTACAATAGCAATGGGCAGGGATAGGTATATGCTGCAGGGAAAGAGGTATAACTGGAGGAAAGGCAATTATGATGTGATTAGGCAAGATTTAAGATGCATAGGAGGGGGAAGGAAACTGCAGGGGATGGACGCAGTTGAAATGTGGAGCTTATTCAAGGAACAGCTATTACAGGTCCTTGATCAGTATGTACCTATCAGGCAGGGAGGTAGTTGTCAAGAAAGGGAGACATGGTTTACTAAAGAAGTTGAAGCTCTTGTCAAGAGGAAGAAGGAGGCTTATGTGAGCATGAGGCATGAAGACTCAGTTAGGGGGCTTGAGAACTATAAATTAGCCAGAAAAGATCTAAAGCGAGGACTAAGAAGAGCCAGGATGGGACATGAGAAGTTGTTGGTGGATAGGATCAAGGAAAAACCTAAGGCATTCTATAGGCATAACAGGAATAAAAGAATGACCAGAGTAAGATTAGGGCCAATCAAAGATGGTAGTGGAAAGTTGAGCACAGAATCTAAGGACATAGGGGAAGCACTTAATGAATACTTTTCATCAGAATTCACATTGGAAAAGGACAATGTTAGTGAGAATACAGAGATACAGGCCACAAGATTAGATGGGATTGAGGTTGACAAAGAGAAGGTTTTAGCAATTCTAGTAGGTCTGAAAATAGATAAGACCCCTGGGTCGGATGGGATTTATCCTCAGATTCTCTGGGAAGCCAGGGAGAAGATTACAGAGCTTTAGGCTTTGATCTTTATGTCGTCATTATCGACATGAGTAGCGCCAGAAGACTGGAGGATAGCAAATGTTATCCCCTTGTTTATGCCGGGGAGTCGGGACAACTCAGAGAGTAGTAGGGGTGTGGAACAGCCTGCCTGCAACAGTAGTTGACTGTGCTGTAACATTCTATGTTCTATGTTCTATCTACTCTTTATAGCCCCTCTCCAGCCCATCTTGATAATCTTCTCCTCAATATTAAAATTCTCACCTCAATAATCTCCATCGCCCCTCCACATCACCCCCTTCCATCACCCTCCTCCATCACCCCCTCCCCATCACCCCCTCCCCATCGCCCCTCCCCATCGCCCCTCCCCATCGCCCCTCCCCATCGCCCCCTTCCATCACCCCTCTCCATCGCCCCTCTCCATCGCCCCTCCCCATCACCCCTCCCCATCACCCCTCTCCATCGCCCCTCTCCATCGCCCCTCCCCATCACCCCTCTCCATCGCCCCTCCCCATTGCCCCTCCCCATCACCCCTCTACATCGCCCCTCCCCATTGCCCCTCCCCATCACCCCTCTACATCGCCCCTCCCCATCGCCCCTCCCCATCACCCCTCTCCATCGCCCCTCCCCATTGCCCCTCCCCATCACCCCTCTACATCGCCCCTCCCCATCGCCCCTCCCCATCGCCCCTCTCCATCACCCCTCCCCATCACCCCCTTCCATCACCCCTCCCCATCACCCCTCTATCACCCTCCTCCATCACCCCCTCCCCATTGCCCCTCCCCATCACCCCTCTCCATCGTCCCTCTACATCGTCCCTCTACATCAACCCCTCTCCATCGCCCCTCTCCATCACCCCCTTCCATCACCCCTCCCCATCGCCCCTCCCCATCGCCCCTCCCCATCGCCCCTCTCTATCGCCCCTCTCCATCGCCCCTCCCCATCGCCCCTCTCCATCGCCCCTCCCCATCGCCCCTCTCTATCGCCCCTCTACATCGCCCCTCCCCATCGCCCCTCTCCATCGCCCCTCCCCATCGCCCCTCCCCATCGTCCCTCTCCATCGCCCCTCCCCATCGCCCCTCCCCATCGCCCCTCCCCATCGCCCCTCCCCATCACCCCTCCCCATCACCCCTCCCCATCACCCCTCCCCATCGCCCCTCCCCATCGCCCCTCTCCATCGCCCCTCCCCATCGCCCCTCCCCATCGCCCCTCCCCATCACCCCTCCCCATCACCCCTCCCCATCGCCCCTCTCCATCGCCCCTCCCCATCACCCCTCCCCATCGCCCCTCTCCATCACCCCTCCCCATCACCCCTCTCCATTGCCCCTCTCCAGCCCATCTCGATAAGTTCCTCCTGGTGGAGGATCTTGCTCTGTTATAACAGAAGCCTCTTGGAAGTCACCATATTTCATTGATTATTGGCTGCACTGACAGTTGCAAAAGGCCCATTGGTGAGAATTCCTCACTTCAATCTTCCCCTTTAAGATGGTCTTTTTAACTTACCTCTTTCAGTAAGTTTTGATCATTCCCTTGAGGATCCCAGATGTGGTTTGTTGCGACATTTTGTTGATTATGTTTCCTGTGATTCATTCCACGTAGGCACTATAATCAGTAGCTGGGATTGTTACACTGCATTCAGTTTCATTATGGAATTTCATTATGTCCATTGGTTCCAATTTTCACGTATTGAAAACATACTGGTACTGCAATTACTGGAATTCCTGAAACAGCAACATTACTGATTTATAGTTTTTTCTCTTAATTCTTTTGTGACATGTGGGTGCCATTGGAAAGCCCAGCATGTTTTGGTTATCGATAATGAACTTAGGGAACTGACTGGCTTCCAAGGCCGTTCACAGGGCAGTTTAGAATCAACCATGCTGTGGGTCTGGAGTCATATGTCGACCAGACCAGGTGATAACACCAGATTTCCTTCCCTGGGTGTTTACATGGTCACCATCACTGAGACTGAGATTTTGAGATTTGAACTTAAATTCCTCCAGGGATCCTGATGAGATTTAATCCCATGTGTCCAAGGCTTCACTCTGGATTATTAACCCATTGACACAATTACTTCATGAGCATTTCCCTCCCAAATCTGACAAAAACACAAATAAGCCTGAGTTGATAATGTCAATGTGATAAAAGGTGGTGTCTCATCAGTAGTAAGCTCTAACATACTGACTGTGTTTAACAGTATCATGGATCTTTATCCCACTCCAGAAATTGGTATTCTCAAAAGATGAGAACAAAGCTGATATTTTTACTCATTAAGAACGTGTTCAGATCTTTTTAATAATGAATTCATTCAGCATTTTGCAGCTGCACATTCCCAGCAGGAAGTGATTACTCAACCTCCAGGTCAAAGCTGCCATTAATCGGATTAATGATGGGGAAGATTTTCATTTGTCAATAAAGTGAGACAAGTAAATAGAAAGAGGAGCCTCTTGCCCAGAGTATGCTGTGGGGGATCAAGAGGGCAGCACGACTGAGAGAATGGAGAGTGTTTGAATTGAAATACAATCAGGTCCAAATGTCCATCCAAGTTGATACGGTCAGGTACACACACTGGCGGCACGATGTTAACTTCACTTTATTACAAACCTCATGTTAAATACGCAGCCACATTACAAACATAAAAAATGGTGTAGGAAGTGACTTATAAAAACCAATACCATATTCCTATCTACCACCTATCTACCGCCTTTTATTTCTCAGCCTACAAGAATCTCTCCACCTCTGCCTGAAAATATTCAGTGCCGCGCTCCCTCTGCCACCTGAGACAGAGAGCTCTAAAGTCTCATAACTCTCAGAAAAATGTCACCTCATTGATATTAAGGAAGTGGATGTTTTGGAAATCCTGGGAAGCATCAAGATGGATAAGGGCCGGACCATATGTGGCCAAGGTTACTACGGGAAGCGAGGAATGAGATTGCCGTGCCTCTGGTGATAATCTTTGCATCCTCACTCTCCATGGGAATTGTACCGGATGATTGGAGGGAGGCAAATGTTGTTCCTCTGTTCAAGAAAGGGAATAGGGAAATCCCTGGGAATTACAGACCAGTCAGTCTTACGTCTGTGGTAAGAAAGGATTCTGAGAGATCGGACTTACGATTTTTTAAAAAAACATAGTTTGATTAGAGATAGTCAGCATGGCTTTGTGAGGGGCGGGTCATGCCTCACAAGCCTTATTGAGTTCTTTCAGGATTAGATTAGATTCCCTACAAGTCCACATCATCCCTCCAAGGAGTAACTCACCCAGACCCATTCCCTTACTCTATATTTACCCCTGACTAACTCCATGTGCAATTTAGCATGGCCAATTAACCTATGGACATCTATGGACTGTGGGAAGAAACCGGAGCACCCAGAGGAAACCCATACAGACACGGGGAGAATGTGCAAACTCCACACAGACAGTTGCCCAAGGCTGGAATTGAACCTGGGTCCCTAGTGCTGTGAGTCAGCAGTGCTAACTGCTGAGCCACTCTGAATAAGCCTTTCAGAAGGCTCATTCAGAAAGTTAGGAGGTATGGGATTCAGGGAACTTTGGCTGTCTAGATACAGAATTGGCTGGTCAAAAGAAGACAGAGAGTGAAAGTGGATAGAAAGTAGTCTGCCTGGAGGTCAGTGACCAGTGGTGTCCAACAGGGCTCTCTGTTCTTGGGATCTCTGCTCTTTGTTGTTTTTATAAATGACTTGGATGAGGAAGTGAAAGGGTGGGTTAGTAAGTTTGCCAATGACACAAAGGTCAGTGATGTTGTAGATAGTGTCGAGGGCTGTTGCAGGCTACAACAAGACATTGACAGGATGCAGAGCTGGGCTGAGAAGTGGCAGATGGAATTCAACCTGGATAAATGCGAAGTGATTCATTTTGGAAGGTCGAATTTGAATGCTGAATACAGGGTTAAAGACAGGATTCTTGGCAGAGTGGAGGAACAGTGGGATCTTGCATAGAGCCCTCAAAGTTGCCACCGAGGTTGATAAGATTGTTAAGAAGGTGTATGGTGTTTTTGCTTTCATTAGCAGGAGGGTTGAGTTTAAGAGCTGCGAGGTTTTGCTGCAGCTTTCTAAAACCCTGGTGAGATCACACTTGGAGTAGTGTGTCCAGTTCTGGTCCCCTCATTACAGGAAGGATGTAGCTGCATTAGAGAGGGTGCAGAGGAGATTTACCAGGATGCTGCCTGGATTGGAAAGGCTTGTCTTATGAAGAGAGGTTGAGTGAGCTAAGGCTTTTCACACTGGAGAGAAGAAGGAAGAGAGGTGACTTGATAGAGGTGGACAAGGTAATGAGAGGCAAAGATACAGTAGATAGCCAGAGACCTTTCCCCAGGGCAGAAATGGCTGTCACAAGAAAGGTGTAGGGGAGATGTCAGAGGTAGGTTCTTTATGCAGAGTGGTGGGTGTGTGGAGGGCATTGCCAGCGGAGGAAGTAGATTCAGAGACATGAGGGACCTTTAAGTGATTCTCGAATCAGCACATGGACGGCAGTAAATTGAGGGGTGCGTGGCTTAGGTTGATCTTAGATTAAGATAAATGCTCGGCACAACATCATGGGCCGAAGGGCCTGTACGTTGCTGGTCTGTTCTATGTTAAATGGTTTATGTTCATTGTTGTATTTTGACTGGGGTGAGTGTTGCAGAGCTGTTAGAGCACATCTACAGACAGAGAGATACAGCTATGTACAGAGCTGTGAGCTGCCCCTAAACAAACAGAAGACCAGTGAAATAAGGCACAGTGAAAAGACTGGCTCAGAGAAAGTAGCTGCATCATTTCCCCTCACCCCTCTGCTTCAAATGATGGCGCATATGAAGTGAAATTGGAATTATTCTCTATGGAAATGACAGAAAGCTGAAGTAGTAACAGATTTGTTAAACAAGCAACGACATTTACAAATCACTACACTTTTACCACCATTAAGAAGAATGTTTCAGAATGTATTCTATCGTAAACCTCGCTGAAGAGAAAAAAGACAGCAATTTTAAAAGCTTTGCCGGCAGTGATTGGAAACCTCAAGTGAACATTACTGTAAATGGAATGTACTTAACATCAAGGACCAAAGTGATCAATATGTAACTTCATTAACACATCTTGCAGAATCCTGTACATATGCACACTTAAAGAATGATTATATTAAACTCAGGATTGAGATTCTGCACTGAGAGCATATCTACTGAGGGAAGATAAATTTATAATTGACAAAAGAGAGCGATTGCCATGTGCAGATGTGTAAACCTTATAAGTCAAGAGCAGGAGTACGTTCATGACAGAACAAACCAGGTCTTGCATTAAACTGGTGAATCCACCAGGCACCGGGGCAGAACAGTCACAGGTAAAGGGAAAGATGCAAAAACAGGAAGACGTTATGGAAAGGAGCAGTAAGCATGTACAGCCTGGGGAAAACAATGTGTTCCCCTTATGAAACAGAGTCATTACACACAGAGGTGTACGGCGAAAAGGAAGCGTAAACACAGGTACAATGGCCAGTAGAGCAATAACAGCTGAAGATTCTCACAAATCCCTTGACACTGTGCTGGTTGAGTCAGGTGACAGGATAAGACATGGTTGATGACTGTTGGAGTGAGTACAGCAGAGGGAGAGGGTAAACTGTCAGATTGACACCAGTGTATTGGAACATCATGTCCTTCACTGAACTGTGTGAAGTGCCTCAACATCGCAGTCCAAACATGATCCCCTCCAAAGGTAATGTTAAGGTTTTGTGATGTCCCTACACTGATGCTAAGAGGACAGATTACTCTGTCACGCAGTAACATGAACAAGGATCTAGTGTTCCACCAGTCCAGCAGCAGAAATCAAATGGCAACAAGAAATGACATGGGAATGATGCTCTCTGGGAAAAAAAAACATCAACCAGAGTGACTGACAACAACATGTACCATCAAACCATAAAGAAGCCAGCAGGATTTAGGGATGGTGTGTGTACTGCATACACTGAGTCTGACTGGAATAACAAACTGTCAATACAGTATTGTGGCATTTAATAAATCATGTAACTCAAATTGTACATTTTCTTCATGTTTCTGTTTAATAAAAATGGGGCACGTGTGAGTTGAAATGCAAAGTTATAATGTCCATCCTCGTGTGTCATAGTCAGGTGACATCTATCAGGAGGTGAACTGCAGGCAAGCTTCTTAAATTCACTTCAGTAAAGGTCTCAGGTTGAACATGGCTGTGTATTATACACTCGAGAGTGAGTGAGATTGGGGGGAATGCAGGGAGTTATATAATGCCCAGATATAGATTTAACACGAGAGAGTTAGCTGCCTGAGCATCGCAGAGAAGTCAGCACAGGACTCACCAGGAGGTTCCTCACTGTCATGGAATACCTGTGCCACCAGACCTGCAAGAGACATCACACTATCAAGATTGTTCAGAGCAACACTCATCCCCAGTGGCCTCCTGGCAATTTTCAAAGCAATTACTACCTGGGCAAAGTCTCTCTCCAGCCTAGCATCTTCTAGTGTTCACTTCAAACTACTGATTTCAATGCTAAAACTTCTTATCATAATGAACTCCTAACTCACAGAACATCACTCATTAATTTTTCAGACTTTAAACTTGCTTGAAAATCTCCTGTTGTAGTGAAGGTCTCACACTGTACACTCTGTGTGTGAGGAGCTACAGGACACACACAGCATTCTACATATTCACCACTAGATGGTGATATTCTCCTAAATGTTAACCAACAATCCTGTTGTTATGTTCAAAATATATGTTGCGATCATTCTGCACAAAGTTATTATGGATTTGTGTCGCCAAACATCATTCTCCAAAGTCTTTGGTGGGAAAGTAAAAGCCAGCCTTTATCTATAAAACCATGTAAACCCAAGAGTGCTACACAGTCTGAAATCATAGAATCCCCACAGTGTGGAAACAGGCCCTTCAAAGGGCATAAGGAGCAGAAGGGAATGTGAAGGTGAGACCACCATTAAGTCAGTCATGATCTGTGTGAAGAGTGAAGCAGGTCTGAGGGGCTGAATGCCCTACTTCTGCTCTCCATTCTCCTCTTCATCTGTCTTTCTCCACACCTGCAAACTTTGCCCATCTTGTTGATATTCCCACAGTACTTGCTTTCTTCCTTGCCATTATGGAGTATACAGGGAACCTCAATTAACCAGCATTATCTGAATTTCAGATTATCCGGACAAGATCGCAAGGTCCTGATGCTTGCTTAAACTGTGATATCCGGCATTCGATTATCCAAACATTTGATTATCCGAACGAAATACTTCCTGCCCATGTTGTTCAGATAATCGAGGTTCCTCTGCATTCCAGATGGTATTCTTGAAGTTGCTAATAGTCAGGGTACCTTTATAGGAGATGAAAAGAAGGGTGTCATGAGCTTTCGGGTTCCTGCGCTGTGAAGTTTGGTAAATGACAGATGCTGGGTTTTCTGTCCCTCATTCCACTCTAAGGTGTGCTCAGAATGGAGCTAGACAACTTAACTAGCAACATGTAAAAGCTTCCAACGTAGACCAATGGCAGGTGGATACAAGTGGACCAGGTTCCTGGTCAACACTGTGATGCAAAGCAAGTAATTTCACAGTAACAAAGTTGCAACAACATTGGGATAGGTACATGAATAGAAAAGGGTTTGGAGGGATATGGGCCAGGAGCAGGCAGCTGCAATTAGTTTAGGTTGGGATTATGGTCAGTGGAATGGTTGGACCGAAGGGTCTGTTTCCTGCTGTCTGACTATGATTCTAAGTCACCATTCACAACTTCTGACTGTAGTGTGTGTAAAAGTCTATGTTGCCACATTAATGTAGGCTCCTTGTTTGCCTCAGTTACCCAAAATTAAAAGATTCTAAAAGTCTATACACCAACGTATCCATGCTGTAAAGACTTTTAGGATTTTTTCGTGGTCTGGGTCAGATTAGTCAGGGCGGTGAATTTAGGATCTCTCTCTCTCTTTGTGATGGAGAGGCTTGGATCATCCATCAAGCAGAGAAATGATTCTATCCCACTGGCAGAAGCAGGTCATAGAATCACTGACGTGGCTTAAATGATTTTGTTTCTGATTAAATAAAATGCCAGCAATTGCAAATTTTAAGGAACTGATTTGTTGGCTAAAGGACACCAAGAGGCACATCAGCAAAGGGGACAGCTTGTTTAATAAAACCATCCCCATCAAACTCTGCACTCAGTGACTAATGGACAGTGAACATGATTTGGTACCTCCAGGTACCGCACATTTCAAGATATATTACCTCGAGCTGATTGCCAGTGATATTAAAATATAAATGCTTCATTTGCTTGCACAGCTTTTCTCTGTTACATTAACAAAGTTGACAATGTATTTAATGGTTACTACCTTAGTGAAAATGATCGAGGGGAAGGGGCTATGAATACTTCAAACATTGTCACACTGCTATCACTGCAGTCATTTGCAAGGAGCTGTGCATTTTTATGGTGGGTGGCACGGTGGCACAGTGGTTAGCACTGCTGCCTCACAGTGCCAGAGATCTGGGTTCAATTCCCGCCTCAGGCGACTCTCTGTGGAGTTTGCACATTCTCCCCGTGTCTGTGTGGGTTTCCTCCTGGTGCTCTGGTTTCCTCCCACACTCCAAAGATGTGCAGGTTAGGTGAATTGGCCATGCTAAATTGCCCGTAGTGTTAGGTAAGGGATAGATGTAGGGGTCTGGGTGGGTTGCGCTTCAGCGGGTGTGGTGTGGACTTGTTGGGCCGAAGGGCCTGTTTCCACACTGTAAGTAATCTACTCTAATCTCTCAGAATTTACCTCAACAGATAAAATATCTATTTGTGAAAAATTCTTGTGCAGTTAGTATGAACCAAACCAATTTTCTTGTTGTTTTAGGGTAGCACTAGTGAGACAAATAATCAAGATTGTGCACTTTTGTTTTAGTGATTATGAGGCACTATATTTGTAATGGTCTCCTTGGTGCAAAATAAATAAAATATTAAGATTCAGCAATAATTGTATAAGTAAGCAATAAATGCAAGAACCTGGAATGAATAGAGGTTTGAATGTCTCCCGGGTGCTGAATAAACAAGCATTTAATCAGCAACAAATGTCTTTTACTGATTGCACATTTGGGGCAAATTCAGACAAATCATGGGCCCCACCAGGAGAAAGACAAGCCAAAGCCTTTTTACATATAATCAGTGACCTGTGAAAACTGAGCAAAAGCTGACAAACAAATTGATGCATAGCGCTCTGAGTTTGCAGTAAGTGTTTAGCTATTGGTTAATTCACTTTGCTCAAAAGAAATGACCGAGTGTGAGGGTGCAATGCATTTTCTGCTTATTCATTCTGTCAAGGGCTATTGGAGTCCTTTGTCCATTTTCGGACCCCAATTACAGTGAGGTTCCTGAATGAACTGGGTGAGCGGTCAGTGCCTCGGTTTCAGGGACACGCTAAAACTGGCAGTGTGTTTATCAAACAAGAATAAAACCATGTGCAGAATGGTGGCTCTGTGGTTGGTACTGCTGCCTCACAGCACCAGGCAGCAGGCACCAGGCACCAGGCACCAGGCACCAGGTACATGAGAACCTTCAATGCCACCTTTAAGTTCGACTCCAAGCCACTCACCATCCTGCCTTGGAAATATACCCCCATTCCTTCACTGTCACTGGGTCAAAACCCGGAATTTCCTCTCTCAGGGCATTGTAGGTCAACCCACAGCACATTGACTGCAGCAGTTCAAGAAGGTAGCTCACTCCTACCTTCTCAAGGGGCAATTAAGTACAGGCAATAAACGCTGGCCAAACCAGTGATGCCTACGACCCATGAGTGAATGAAAAAGGCAGCGGAGCTGCTTACATCACATTTTAGACCATAAACCTCATGTAACAGTCCAGATAGTAACGGTCCATACCTTCAATGTTGCAGTTGCAGCTCAACAGATATTTACTCATGCAGACAATAAAAAAAAGGTGGGCACTTCTTTACAAATGAAGAATGTATTTACAATGAATTGTTACCAGGGCCACTAATGTACCCTTTTTGCTGAGGTTTCAAGGAATCTGTGCTTTGTGCAGCACAATGCGTCTCAACATCCCGATGGAAACTGCACATTGTGTCCATTAACTCACTGGCATTGAACTTATGACCACAAGGGGGTGCACTTTAGCTGTAGCTGAATAACCTAAATTATACATCAATTCTTTTTGCTGTATTTGGCACCGAGATGAAAGGACATTTATCAAATATATTGCAGAGTAAATTTTCTCACATTCCAGAAAAAGGCATTTGTTGATGAAACCTGCAGTCTAAACAAGAATGAGTATTGTGCTTTGGAGCAACAATAAAATGTTTATTCTGAGGATGGGAGAGGAGGGAAGCGACGTTTTGTTCAGAACAGATGAAATACTATTCTCAGTCCTCTGTGCAGCTGGTTTGATGGCACAGCAGAAATGCTGATTTTGAGGTTAATCAAGCATATGAACAAGAGAAAAAGGGTCTTTTGGTCCATCAAATCCATTCTGTTATTCAGTAAGATCCTGGACAAACTACAAAATCAACTCATTGTTTTTTTCTGCAAATTTTCCCTGTCTCTTGATTTTTGAGTCTATCAATCTCAGTCCTGGAGTCACTCTGTATAGGTTAAGGGTCGATCTGATCAAAGTCTTCAAGACGTTAACAGGAATAGACGGGGTGGATATACAGAAATGATTTTTGCTGGCTGTGGAACAAGGGGCATTGTGTGAGAATCAGGGCTGGACACGAGAGGAGAGGTGTTTGTCCCAGCAGGCCTGCTCGGTCACTCAATAGGATCACGGCTGACTGAACATTCCTCACATCCACTTTCTTACCCTTTACCCAAAACACTTGATTCCCTGACTGATCAAGAATCGCTCCCTCTCAACCTTAAACATACACAAGGACTTTTCCCCCACAGCTCTCTGTGGCAAGGAGTTCCAAAGACTCCCAACCCTATTTGGATTGGTCTGTAGGAGTGGTCAGGTGTTTGGATAGTTGGGGGGTATTTTGGGGCCAGGCATGTGGACAAGTGGCGAAGGTTAGTTGAGTGGTCGGAGTGTGGAGTTTTACTTGTAGAGTTTGATCAGGTTTTAAGCCGTCTAACATTGATAACTATCAAGGTAATTTCCATGCATCTGTTCTGAGTCTTTGACTCTGGCTTGGCTTTGGAGGCTTCTGTGCTGTAGCAGAATGTCTGACTGGAAGTTTAAATTTCCTGGGAAATTCCCAACCCAATCCACACATTGCGATCAAGGTGGGAGAGGTTTGGAACTCTCTAACACAAATGGCAGTGGAGGCTGGATCAGTTGTTAATTTTAAATCTAAGAGATTTTGATGTCATCGAATGGTGGAACAGGCTTGAGGGGCTGAATGGCCTCCTCCTATTCCTATGTTTGTAAGATCCCACAGAAATCAATGGAAATGATACAATAATCTGTTCTAGATATCAGACTGAGAAGAGAAATACTAGACACAGCATCAGGAAATGCCCTGTTTTTCTTCAGATGATCCCATGAGATCCTTTACAACTCCCGAAGGCACAGATGAAGCCCTGCTCTGAACATTCCTCACATTCACTTTCTTACCCTTTACCCAAAACACTTGATTCCCTGACTGATCAAGAATCGCTCCCTCTCAACCTTAAACATACACAAGGCCTTCTGGCAGTGCAGCCTGCCTCAGTACTGCACCAGACTGACAGCTTGAATTAGGTGGTCTTTTAGAGATAAGCTTGAACTCAGGGCCATCTTTGTTAGAGACAAGGGTACCTTACACTGAGTGAAGATTGAAACCATCATAATGTGCATTTCTGAATCCTAAAACTGAACTCTGATTTACTCATGGGATTGGTTTCTGAATTAATTGAACACTTTTGCAATTCTTTTGCAATAAAGGGGTTGTGTGTAGTGCATCTCACTCCAGTCTCTAAAAGGGTATTACTGGATACAATGAAAGATGCTTATGGATTGCGAGAAAGTAAGAAATCTCCACTTTCAAGATGATTGAACATATCGTCTACTCGTTCCTGTAGGTTACAACTTTCTTTGAGGAAATGTGTGTGAAATGGAACCCATTTGTGCTCTAGCTCCCTAAAATAATGAGGTCGGAATTATTGATGTGGAAAATGGGATGTACAGAAAGGTGGACCACAAATAGGAGAAGGGTCAGGAATCCTTATTAGCAGAATACAAACTTTCTACAACAGTGGAAAATGTTGCAGAATTTTATTCCAAAGAACTAAACTGTGTCTAACAGCAGCTACAGATGAGCAGAGAATGTTACATAACAATGTGTGGAAAGCTTGAAGTTTATCCAGCTCCTGAACCTCCCACGGTTAACAGACAATGTACAACTTGTCGTGTCACCAACTTTTCTCCAATATTTCATTTCTCAACAGAGTTGAATGAACACAGGTCAAACTTTTGAGAAGTAATGTGGGTGAAATTGAGTTGGGTTCTATCTGACTTGAAATGAAATGAAATATGAATCTGTCCCTCATCCATAAAGGTTGTCGGGTGAGGATTCCTCATATCAGTCAAACACTGCAGTCTCTGGCACGACACTTTAATTTAACAGATTGTGGATAATGGTTCACCCCAGGCTACCATTCTGATTGCTGTTACCATGTAGTGAGCTGAACGTTTGCAATTCTATACATTCAGCTCATTTCAATAATTATCCAAATGCAAACTTGAGGACTCTGAGGATAACAAAATGGGAAATTCACAAAACTAGGTCATGAGCCACAATATAGGGAGAGCCTGACTGCTTCACCATTTGTCAAGATTGGAGTGGTACTAGAAAAGTACAGCAGGTCAGGCAGCATCCGAGGAGCAGGAAAATCAACGTTTCAGGCAAAAGCCCTTCATCAGGTCTCTTTTGCCCGAAACATCGATTTTCCTGCTCCTCAGATGCTGCCTGACCTGCTGAGCTTTTCCAGCACTACTAGACTCTGATCTCCAGCATCTGCAGTACCTACTTTCACCTGCTTCATCATTTGAACATTTCTGAGGTGTGCGATTAGCCGTGTGTGCTGGGTATTTTTATAACATATTAGGTTTCTGGTTCACTGTGGCATGAGGCATATTGTCTTGGGAAACCTAAATATGTACAAAAAGCCATATGTGTTGTGGTGGTGCCTGCATCAAATCTGCAAGTATACAATCCAGCTTAATATTATTGAGTAAGGAACTCTGCTAACAACAGGAAGAAGAACAAGGAAGAGTATTGCCCAGGTCACTCCCATCCATTTTCACAAAGGTTCCAACTTTCATTATCTCCAATGTTGCTGTCATTATAAACCAGTCCTTACAAATAACAAAACTGACCCTTAGAGATGTTTTTTTGCTGCTGGTGTGAAGCTACATGAAACATGACAATATGTAGAGAAGCAGAGAGTGGCACCATATCACCCTGATGTCTGAATGCATTCCCTGGTTACAGAGACATCATTGAAAACATTATAGCCAATGCTGGAAATCCAAAATAAAATACTGGAGAAATTCAACAGTCCAGGCAGCATCTGTGGAGAGAGAAACAGAGTTAGCATTTTAAAAAAAAACTCTTCTATCAAACATACTAGAATTGCTTCATGCGTTAGTTTAATGACAACTACAACATGTTAAACTATCACGTGAGACATTTAAAGCATTTCAAGTGAGCCGCAAAATTAAATCTACAACACTGTGGATGGGCAAGTTCAGACAGGAAAAAGTCCGGAAGGTTATAATAATGTCTTTCTGCTCCTTCACTGATGCTACATTATATTTCATTAATTTTCATCCTCAGGCACTAAGTATTTTATCTCAAATTAAAACAGAATCTGCTGGAGAACCTCAGCAAGTCTGGCAGCATGTGGAGAGAGAGAAACAAGATTTAAAGTTTTAAGTCTGGTGTTACTTAATAAAAATCTGATCAAAATATTAACTCTGTTTCTCGCCCCATAGATACCGCCAGGCCTGTTCAGTTTCTCCAGCATTTTATGTTTTAGTTTCAGATCTCCAGCATCTGCAAGTCTTTGTTTTATATTTATATTTTGTCCAATGCATTACAGTGGCAATGGATAAACACTCCTTCTTCAGCTGTGTATAGAAGTTGTCATTACCCACTGGGATAGCACTGCTTGTATTCTTCTGCCTATCTTCTGTTGCTGACTTAGATTTCCATGCAGCCAAAAATATGCCTTAAGAGCTCCAACTCACACTGTGTTGAAACTCTCCTCTCCTTGTTGAGATCTCTGCCCAGAGGCACCTCCGCTGTGAGTAGGCAAGGAAGCAGCTCCCAAAACCAATGCAGAGAGGATCAAATCCTGTGATATTCACATCAATCTGTTCTGCACTGGCTACCCAGGCTACCAGGTAAAAACAATGACTGCAGATGATGGAAACCAAATTCTGGATTAGTGGTGCTGGAAGAGCACAGCAGTTCAGGCAGCATCCAACGAGCAGCGAAAGCCCTTCATCAGGAATAAAGGGCTTTTGCCCGAAACGTCGATTTCGCTGCTCGTTGGATGCTGCCTGAACTACTGTGCTCTTCCAGCACCAGTAATCCAGAATTCGCTACCCAGGCTACCACCCTACCCAAAGAGTCCAGGTTGCTTGGCAATATGCATTTGAAGATGCATGTTATAGCCCTGAGCAATGAAAAATGATTGTCAAAGCTGCAATTTCTTTCCATTTCACCTCTGAACAGAAATCCCTCCCACTCTTACTCCCTACCATTGGTGTGTGTTACAGGGATCCTCAGCCTGTTTGACCACATTATAGACACACTTTCCTCGGCCAACAAGTTCTGGAATGGGACTTGATTTTGATCTTCTAACTCAGAGACAGGGCCGCTGCCCATTGAAGCACAGAACAGTCATATTTGCCTACACTTATGTAAAATGTGCTGGAAGAGTATTCTAATTATGAAAGGTAGAGAAAAAACTCAAAAGGACTGTGGATGCTGTAAATCCAAAACACAAACAGAAATCGCTGAAAACGTTCAGCAGGTCTCTTAGCATCTGTGGAGAGAAATTAAAACTAACATTTCAGGTCGAGTGACCAATCCTCAGAATATTTTGCTTCTGATGAAAGGTAGGAAGATGGAATCTCCTGTACCATTTCAAACAGGATTGCTGAATTAGCATCAAGGTCATCATATTTTAATAAATATCTTTTGGGCCAAAGTTAAATTTTCCTGCTACATATTAGAATTTTGCTTCAGGCTGTAGTTTTCACTTGCCAATGTAGTTTTGTGCAAGCAAAACAAATTAAAATGAATGCAAGACCAAAGTCCAGAGTGATAGAACAAACTGAATTTTGAGATGCTGAGAAACTGAGCTGGGAATTTCACAGAAAGTTTTTCATTATTTGAATTATTAACTCAGAGATTGGAAGAATCTACTTGACTGACTACTGTTGTTCAATGTAAATCTTATATTTTTCTCAAAACAAACCCTTGTTACTCTTAAATATCCTGAAATTGGAGTTTTTCCCTCCAATAAATCAACATCATGCATTGGTAGATTGGGTTTGAACCATTATTTCTTTTTAAATTTAGAACTATCAGTAAAAAGGATAGCTTCCAAAAGGTTTAAACACTGAGATTGAGGGAGAAAAGATAGTGAACAGAAGGTTACAGGCATAAACAGAGTTGGCAGAATAAGAGAGAACTTACACATCCAGAGTTACTGCCTTAAGACTCTAAAGGTAGTTCACGAGGGAGGAATACAAAATATGTTCAGTGATTCTATTATGAAAAACTATGATGTAGAGGCGCCAGTGTCGGATTGGGATGGACAAAGTCAGAAGTTACACCACACCAAATTGTAGTCTGACAGATCTATTTGAAATCACAAGCTTTTGGAGTGGGGACTCTTCATGTGGACACATTGGTTACAAAGGCCCAACAATGTCTCTTCTTCCTCAGGCAGCTGAGGAAATTTGACATGATGGTGAATACCCTTGCCAACTTTTATAGGTGCGCCATCGAGAACATTCTGTCTGGATGTATCACTACCTGGTATGGCAACTGTACCATTCAAGATCGGAGATGGTTACAGAGAGTGGTGAACTCGGCCCAGACAATCACAAAGGCCAACCTCCCATCTATAGAATCCATCTACCAGGAAAGGCCACCACCATTCTCAAAGATCCATGCCACCCTGGCAATGTTTTTTCTACAACCTCTACCATCAGGGAGAAGGTACAGAAGCCTGAACACATGCACCAGCCGGTTTTGAAACAGTTTCTACCCTACTGTTGTTAGAATATTGAATGGACTCACAAACTCTTAGCATTTACTTGTACCTGTGTTTTGGTTTGTGCTGCTGTTTACCTATTATTTACTTATCTCTGCTACTTAACTCTGTAATCTGCCTGTATTGCTCGCAAGTCAAAGCTTTTCACTGTGTCTCGGTACAGGTGACAATAAATTCAATTCAAATTCAAATTCAAATTAAAATTAAAATTCAAAGTGCTTCACCTGACAAAGGACCAGCGCTCCAAAAGATTGTGATTTCAAATAAACCTGTTGGATTATAGCCTGGTGTCATGTGACTTCTGACTATAATGAAAGAATGATTAGTACCTGCTGAATTTATCACTGACAGTTTGAATTACTGGATTGCTTCTTCAGACATGATCGAGTAGGTGGAGATGATTATGAAATTGGAAGAGAAATCACAAGAGCCTGTGGTTTATGCATCAAACAGTAATGTGGAAGAATGGGTACTCTTCAAGGGAAATTTTAGGAGCAAGCTAACATAATTTGGAAAAGAATTTCCAGAAATTTCTAGCACTATAAACTGAATCCATGAGAGCTTATTCAGTTAATGTGTTACTCAATGCATGATGCGTCCATATTGCTAGCAATTGTGTTTATCTATACTGAAAAGGCACATTTGTCTGAGCCTGTAGATAATTAAAATATTTGGGAAAGCTTTAACCCAGAAAGTAACAGTATGGAATGTTTATAAAGAAATCGTCTGAGTGCAGCAAAGAAGATATTAAATGAAGTTGCCATTTATTTACATGAAGCGCAGCATCACTAGGAATAAAATGGATCAGTTAAAATTGATTGTAAAAGGGGAGTTCACTAGTACTAAAAGGATTCATAAAATCTGACTGAATAAAATTTGAAGTCAGACAGCAGAGGTTTCTGGGAAAGGAGGGACTTGTTATTTTTATTTCCGTCCTGCTATATAGGTCAGTGTTTTCTCAACCCGAGACCCTATCTTTGTAGAACTTCCCACCCAACCATCTCCTCTAACCTTAAAGACCAGGGACACATCAGGTAAGCATCTCTTTTTCACTTTGTGACTATTGGGACTGGCAGGGATGGCAGTGCAGGGAGAACAATGTTCCTTCTGCATGATGTCAGAGGTCAGGGACGCCATTAGTGTCCCAATCAGGTACATCTGCAGGAAGTGCACCCAACTCTCGCTCCTCCAAGTCCGTGTTAGGGAACTGGAGTGGGAGCTGGATGAACTTCGGATCATTTGGGAGGCAGAGGCTGTGATAGATAAGAGTTACAGAAAAGTAGTTACTCCTAGGCATGAAGAAAGCTGGGTGACTGTTCGAAAGGGGAGAAAGCAGTCAGTGGAGGGATCCCTGTGGTTGTTCCCCTGAAAAACATGTATACGTTTTGGATACTGTTGAGGGGTACGACTTACCAGGGGCCAGCAGTGGGGCCCAGGTCTCTGGCACAGAGCCTGTTCATGTTGCACCAAAGGGAAGGAGGGAAAGGAGGAGAGTGTTAGTCATTGGGGACTCAATAGAGGCTCAGATAGAAGGTTTATTGGGAACGAACAAGACTCACGGTTGGTGTGTTGCCTCCCAGGTGCCAGGGTCCGTGATGTCTCGGATCGTGTCTTTGGGGTCCTGAAGGGAGAGGGTGACCAGCCTCAAGTCGTTGTCCATGTAGGTACCAACGACATAGGTAGAAAGAGGGATAGGGATGTAAGGCAGGATTTCAGGGAGCTAGGGTGGAAGCTGAGAGCTAGAACAAACAGTTGTTATCTCCGGTTTGTTACCAGTGCCACGTGATAGCAAGGCAAGGAATAGGGAGAGATATCAGCTGAACACGTGGCTGCAGGGATGGTGCAGGAGGGAGGGCTTCAGGTTTTTGGATAATTGGGGCTCATTCTGGGGAAGGTGGGATTTGTACAAACAGGACGGTCTTCACTTAAACCAGAGGGGTACTAATGTCCTGGGTGGGAAATTTGCTGGTGCTATTCGGGTGGGTTTAAACTAGTTCAGCAGGGGAATGGGAACCGCAGTGCACAGGAGGATGAGAGTATGAAGGATAGGGACAAGATTTCAGGGTCACAGGAATGTGCTAGCAGACAGCGAAGTGGTTTGAAGTGTGTTTACTTCAACACCAGAAATATCTGAAATAAGGTAGGTGAGCTTGCAGCATGGATAGGTACCTGGGACTTCGATGTTGTGGCCATTTCGGAGACATGGATAGAGTAGGGTGAGGGATGGATGTTGCAGGTTCCAGGGTTTAGACCTTTCATTAAGAACAGGCAAGGTGGCAAAAGAATGGGAGGCATGGCCTTGTTAGTGAAGGATGGTATAACAGTGGCTGAGAGAACTATTGATGAGGACTCGTCTACTGAGGTAGTGTGGGCTGAGGTTAGAAACAGGAGAGGAAAGGTCACACTGCTTGGAGTTTTTTATAGGCCTCCACAGAGTTCCAGGGAGGTGGAAGAGAGGATTAGCAAAATTATTCTGGGTAGGAGTGAAAGGAACAGAATGGTCATTATGGGGGACTTTAACTTCCCCAACATTGACTGGATATGTGATAACTCTAGTACGTGATGGATCACTTTTTGCCCAATGTGTACAGGAGGATTTCCTGACACAGTATGTCGAAGGGCTGACAAGAGGAGAGGCCACACTGGATCTGGTGCTTGGTAATGAACCAGGCCAGGTGCTTGATTTAGTGACAGGTGAGCATTTTGGAAAGAGTGACCATAATTCAGTTGCGTTTAGTTTAGTGATGGAAAGGGATAGGTACATACCACAGATCAAGAGTTATCGATGGATCAAAGGCAATTATAATGCGATTAAGCAAGAATTAGGATGCATGGAATGGGGTCGCAAAATGCAGGGGATACAGACAATGGAAATGTGGAGTTGGTTTAAGGAACAGATATTGCGTGTCCTTGATAGGTATGTCCCTGTCAGGCAGGGAGGAAGGGATAAGGTAAGGGAACCGTGGTTTACAACAGAAATTGCATCTCTTGTTACGAAGAAGAAGGAGGCTTATGTGTTGATGAGGCAAGATGGTACAGATGAGGCGATGGAGAGTTACAGATCAGCAAGAAAGGATTTAAAGAGAGAGTTAAGAAGAGCAAAGAGAGGACACGAGCAGTCTTTAGAATAAAGGAGAACCCTAAAGCTTTCTATAGGTATGTGAGGAATAAAAGGATGACTAGGGTAGGAATAGGGGTACTGGATTAGTGGTGCCGGAAGAGCACAGCAGTTCAGGCAGCATCCAATGAGCAGCGAAATCGGCATTTCGGGCAAAAGCCCTTCCTTCCTGATGAAGGGCTTTTGCCCGAAACGTCGATTTCGCTGCTCGTTGGATGCTGCCTGAACTGCTGTGCTCTTCCAGCACCACTAATCCAGTATTTGCTTTCCAGCATCTGCAGTCATTGTTTTTACCTAGGAATAGGGCTAATCAAAGACAGAAGTGGGAAGTTAAGTGTGGACCCTGTGGAGATCGGAGAGGTGCTAAACGAACATTTCTCATCGGTTTTCACTCAGGAAAATGAGAATAATGTTGAGGAGAAGAATGAGGGTACGAGATATTAGAATAGAAAGGATCAAGGTTAGTTACAAAGAGGTGTTATCAATTCAAAGTTTGTGAGAAGATTTGTAGCTCTGGTGCTCATTCTTGTGGTTCTGTTCACCGGCATTTGTAGTGGTTTGTACCTGCTGCTTCCGGTTGTCAGTTCGAGCTGTCCGCTGCAGTGGCCGGTATAATTGGGTCCAGGTCGATGTGTTTGTTGATTGAATCTGTGGAGGAGTGCCATGCCTCTAGGAATTCCCTGGCTGTTCTCGGTTTGGCTTGTCCTAGAACATAGAACATAGAAGAATACAGCGCAGTACAGACCCTTCGGCCCTCGATGTTGCGCCGATCAAAGCCCACCTAACCTACACTAACCCACTATCCTCCATATACCTATCCAATGCCCGCTTAAATACCCATAAAGAGGGAGAGTCCACTACTGCTACTGGCAGGGCATTCCATGAACTTACGACTCGCTGAGTGAAGAACCTACCCCTAACATCAGTCCTATATCTACCCCCCCTTAATTTAAAGCTATGCCCCCTTGTCATAGCTGACTCCATACGTGGAAAAAGGTTCTCACTGTCAACCCTATCTAACCTCCTAATCATCTTGTACACCTCTATCAAATCACCCCTAAACCTTCTTTTCTCCAATGAAAACAACCCCAAGTGCCTCAGCCTTTCCTCATAGGATCTTCCTACCATACCAGGCAACATCCTGGTAAACTTCCTCTGCACCCGTTACAGTGCCTCCACATCCTTCCTATAGTATGGCGACCAAAACTGCACACAATATTCCAGATGCGGCCGCACCAGAGTCTTATACAACTGCAGCATGACCTCAGGACTCCGGAACTCAATTCCTCTACCAATAAAAGCCAGTACGCCATATGCCTTCTTCACTGCACTATTTACCTGGGTGGCAACTTTCAGAGATCTGTGTACATGGACACCAAGATCCCTCTGCTCTTCCACACTACCAAGTAGTCTACCATTAGCCCAGTAATCCATCTTTTTATTACTCTTACCAAAGTGAATCACTTCACACTTAGCTACATTGAACTCCATTTGCCACCTTTCTGCTCAGCTCTGCAGCTTCTCTATATCCCGCTGTAACCTGCCATATCCTTCCTCACTGTCAACAACTCCACCGACTTTCGTATCATCCGCAAACTTGCTCACCCAACCTTCTAACCCTTCCTCCAGGTCATTTATAAAAATGACGAACAGCAATGGTCCCAAAACAGATCCTTGCGGAACACCGCTAGTGACGGCACTCCAAGATGAACCTTTGCCATCAACTACTACCCTCTGTCTTCTTCCAGCCAGCCAATTCCTAATCCAAACCTCCAACTCATCCTCAATGCCATATCTCTGTATTTTCTGCAGTAGCCTACCATGGGGGACCTTATCAAACGCCTTACTAAAATCCATATATACCACATCTACCGCTTTCCCCTCATCTACCTCCTTAGTCACCTTCTCAAAGAATTCAATAAGGTTTGTGAGGCACGACCTGCCCTTCACAAAACCATGCTGACTATCCTTGATCACATTATTCCTATCCAAATGTTCATAAATCCTATCCCTTACAATTCTCTCTAAGACTTTGCCCACAACAGAAGTGAGACTCACTGGCCTATAGTTACTAGGATTATCCCTACTCCCCTTCTTGAACAAGGGAACCACGTTTGCTAGCCTCCAGTCCTCTGGCACTACTCCTGTCGACAAAGAGGACACAAAAATCAAGGCCAATGGCTCTGCAATCTCCTCCCTTGCTTCCCAGAGAAGCCTAGGATAAATGCCATCAGGCCCAGGGGACTTATCTATTTTCACCCTTGCCAGAATTTCCAACACCTCTTCTCTACATATCTCAAAGCCATCCATTCTACTTATTCGTGCCCCAGTATTCATATCGACAACAATGTCCTGTTCCTGAGTGAATACTGACAAAAAGTATTCATTCAGCGCCTCCCCAATCTCTTCAGCCTCCACATGCAACTTCCCATTACTATCCTTGATTGTTCCTATTCCTTCCCTAGTCATTCTTTTATTCCTAACATACCTATAGAAAGCCTTAGGGTTTTCCCTAATCCTACCCACTAAGGACCTTTCATGTCCCCTCCTTGCTGCTCTTAGCTCTCTCTTCAGGTCCTTCCGGGCTACCTTATAACTCTCAATCGCCCCTATTGAACCTTCACGCCTCATCTTTACAAAGGCCGCCCTCTTCCATTTAACAAGGGATTCCAACTCCTTATTAAACCACGGCTCCCTCACACGACCCTTTCCTCCCTGCCTGATAGGTACGTACTTATCAAGGACACTCAATAGTTGCTCCTTGAACAAGTTCCACATATCAATTACGCTCTTGCCTTGGAATCTACTTTTCCAATCCACACATCCTAAATCATGCCTCAACGCATCATAATTTCCCTGCCCCCAGCTTTAACTCTTGCCCTGTAGTACACACTTATCCCTCTCCATCACTAGAGTAAAAATCACCGAATTGTGGTCACTGTCCCCAAAGTGCTCACCTACCTCTAGTTCTAATACCTGGCCTGGTTCGTTACCCAGAACCAAATCCAGTATGGCCTCACCTCTTGTTGGCTTATCTACATATTGTGTCAGGAAACTCTCCTGCACACATTGCACAAACACTGACCCATCTAACGAACTTGAGCTATAGCTTTCCCAATCAATATCAGGAAAGTTAAAGTCTCCCATAACAATCACCCTATTACTGTCACTCTTCTCCTGAATCATCTTCGCAATCCTTTCTTCAACGATTCTAGGACTATTAGGAGGCCTGTAAAAGACTCCTAACAGGGTGACCTCACCTCTCCTATTCCTAACCTCAACCCAAACTACCTCAGATGACAAATCTTCGTCCATCTTCCTTTCCACCGCTGTAATACTATCTTTGACAAGCAAAGCCACACCCCCCCCTCTTTTGCCCCCACCTCTGACCCTACTAAAACATTTAAACCCTGGAACCTGCAACAGCCAATCCTGTCCCTGATCTAGCCACGTCTCCGTAATAGCCACAACATCGAAGTCCCAGGTACCAACCCACGCTGCGAGTTCACCTACCTTATTTCGTATACTTCTGGCATTAAAGTATACACACTTCAAGCCACTCTTCTGTTTACAGGCACCCTCCTTTAAGATTGATGCCATATTCCTAACCTCCCTACACTCCAGGTCCTGCACCCTAAAGCTACAGTCTGGGTTCCCATGCCCCTGCAGAGTTAGTTTAAACCCCCCCCAAGAGCACTAGCAAACCTCCCTCCTATACTATAATAGTAGCGTTATAGGACAGCTGGAACTGACAACCGGAAGCAGCAGGTACAAACCACTGCGAATGCCAGAGGAAAGATCACAGAAGCGCTTCACAGGAGGCTCCCAAGCACTGAGAATGTCACCTAGACAGGGGACAAAACGTCTGCAACACAAATTCCCAGCTCGACGAACAGAACCACAACAGGTGTTACCAATTCTAGAAGGAGTGAAAGTAGACAATTGCCCTGAACTGGATGGGATTTATCTGAGGATCTCTGGGAAGCTAGGAAGGAGATAGCAGAGCCTTCGGCTTTGATATTTGAGTCGTCATTGTCTACAGGTTTGGTACCAGAGGACTGGAGGATTGCAAATGTTGTGTCCTTGTTCAAGAAGGGCAGTAGTGATGACCCAGGTAATTATAGACCAGTGAGCCTTACTTCTGTTGTAGGAAAGGTTTTGGAAAATATTATAAGAGATAATATTTATAATCATCTAGCAAGCAAAAATTTGATTTTGGATAGTCAACATGCTTCTGTCAAGGGCAGGTTGTGTCTCACAAACCTCATTGAGTTTTTTGAGAAGGTGACCAAGCATGTAGATGAGGGTAGGGCAGTTGACATGGTATACAAGGACTTGAGTAAAGCCTTTGATAAGGTTCCACATGGTAGGCTGTTGGAGAAAATACAAAGGCATGGGATTGAGAGTGATTTAGCAGTTTGGATTAGAAACTGGCTTTCTGAAAGAAGGCAGCGAGTGGTGGTTGATGGAACATGTTCAGCCTGGAGTCCGGTTACTAGTGGTGTGCCACAAGGATCTGTTTTGGGACCACTGCTGTTTGTCATTTTTATAAATGACTTAGACGCAGGCATAGGTGGATGGATTAGTAAATTTGCAGATGACACTAAAGTCGGTGGAGTAGTGGACAGTGTGGAAGAATGTTACAGGTTGCAGGGGGACTTGGATAAACTGCAGAATTGGGCTGTGAGGTGGCAAATGGAGTTTAATGCAGCTAAATGTGAGATGATGCACTTTGGAAGGAACTACAGGAAGGCAGAATACTGGGTCGATGGAAAGAGTCTTGGTAGTGTGGGTGTGCAGAGGGATCTTAGAGTCCATATACATAGATCTCTGAAAGTTGCCACCCAGGTGGATAGTGCTGTTAAGAAGGCATACGGTGTATTAGGTTTCATTGGTGGAGGGATTGAGTTCCAGAGCTGTGATGTCATGCTGCAACTGTACAAAACGCTGGTGTGGTCACACTTGGAATATTGTGTACAGTTCTGGACCCCATATTTCAGGAAAGATGTGGAAGAATTGGAAAAGGTGCAGAGGAGATTTACCAGGATGTTGCTTGGTCTGGAGGGAAGGTCTTATGAGGAAAGGCTGAGAGACTTGAACCTGTTCTCATTGGCAAGAAGAAGGCTAAGAGGGGTATTGATAGAGACATACAAGATGATCAGAGGATTGATAGGGTAGACAATGAAAGTCATTTTCCTAGGGTGATGACATCAGCTTGTATGAGGGGGCATAACTACAAACTGAGGGGTGATAGATTTAAGACAGGTTCTTTATGCAGAGAGTGGTAAGGGTGTGGAATGCCCTACCTGCTAATGTAGTCAACTCAGCCACATTAGGGAGATTTAAACAATCCTTAGACAAGCACATGGATGATGATGAGATAGTGTAGGGGGATGAGCTGAGAATAGTTCACAGATCGATGTAACATCAAGGGCCGAAGGGCCTTTTCTGCGCTGGATTGTTCTATGTTCTATGAGAATGATTGTTCAGAAACGAGTCTGTAGCTATAGGCTTCTCAGAAGGACAAAGGAGGAAAGATCAGAGATCAGATAAAACTATTTATCAAAGTGAGGGTGGGGATTAAATGTTGTTGGGAGAAGGAAAAGAAACGTGAACAGAATCTCTTCAAGTTGGCAGAATGATCGCAAGAGGAAAACTGAGGTAGTAAGGTTATGATACAAGCCCAAAACAAAAGTAGGAGAGATTAACATAATTGGGGAGATATTAAAATGATGAATGTGCAAAGATTGTGTTGTAACCTTGGAGGATTTTAGTCTTCCTAAAATAAAGTGGAAGACAGGGTAAGGTTAATCCATATTTACGAACAAATTTATTTCACAAATATTTCTTAAACAGCTGAAAAGGAATACACAAAATCTAAAGTAACTTGCTCCTAAGTCATGGAGAATGTGAAAAATTAACTTTTAACGGAACTCATTTCAGTTCTTCACTTTAAGGTTGAACTAAGGATAGCACAGTTAATAAAACCCATTAAATGTTAGATAGCAGGAAAATAGGCTTTGAAGACACAAATAAACAAAGGTATTAAAAAAACAATTACATGGGATGAACTATTTAAGAAAAGTGAGGAAGTGGTGGATGTGGGTACAGTTACAATGTTTAAAAGACATTCGGATGGATCCATGAATAGGAAAGGTTTGGAGGGATATGGGCCAGGAGCAGGCAGGTGGGGCTAGTTTAGTTTGGAGTGATGTTTGGCATGGACTGGTTAGTTCCAAGGATCTGTTTCTGTGCGGTATGACTCTAAATGAATGGAAGGAATACATAAAGTTTTAGAAAAGATTTGCATATATCTGTCTCATTTCCTTAAACTCTTTTATAGCAGTTTCTCTCACAGATGAATACACTTTCTGAAGTTTGTAAGTTCTTAACATGAAGATTCTCATTCCTTTCTTATTTGTTTTTGCATACATTTATGGGCTTCTACTTTAGCAAAAGTATTCTTTCATTTTTGAACTTTACCATCACTGCTTTTAAGATTTAAACAACAGTAAGATACCGTGGATGTTGGAAGTGGTCAGCAGAACTGGTCACACATTTGGAGAGAGGAACAGGGTCAGGTCAGGACACTGAAAATAACTTAACTTCAGTTTACAGTATCACTGTCTGAATAAACCTATCAGCTGGGTGAAAGTGGGTACTGCAGATGCTGGAGATTAGAGTCAAGATTAGAGTGGTGCTGGAAAAGCACAGCAGGTCAGGCAGCATCTGAGGAGCAGGAAAGTCGCTGGAGGTCTTGATGAAGGGCTTTTGCCTGAAAATTCGATTTTCCTGCTCCTTGGATGCTGCTTGACGTGCTGAGCTTTTCTAAACCTATCACTTGGCCAAGGTTTTCAGGACACAGAGATTTTCAAATATTAACACGAAAGAAGTATCAGAAAAAGCACAAAAACAAATGAGAGAATGCCTTTAATGAGTTTGTAATGAAATATGCATTTCAATAATAAGATAAATCTGTTATTTGGAAATTATGAATAAGTCATTGTTTACATTTTATTCAATACAATATTTGGGTCGCACACAGAGACAAATGGATTTACAGCATGGTCAATTCACTGGGGCAGACCTTCTGACAGAAAACACATCAAGGGAACGAATGGTGAATCGAGCACATTTATCAAAATTCTAAAGGCAGCATGGAAGAACTTGTGATTAGATCTGTCTGTATATGTAAATAAAGCTGCCTGCCATAATTTAGAATACAAAGTGCTGGAAACAGAGGGTCAATTTGTCATTATCTGAAAAGGTCAGTTAAGATTCGAGTGGATTTTATTTCTCACAGAACTGGAAATGGAAAGCAGCCTTTAATATCTGTTCAGAACATCGCAAGAGTGAGAGATGAAGGGATAGAAGAGGATCTGAGAACAATAGCTAAATGTCACAATCAATTATACAAGGTAGCATTCACTTTGCATTCTGAGATACACTAAAGCTGGCAGTAACCACAATAAAGGCCATTCTCTAAGACCTCTGAGCCAGAGCAAACCCTGTGTCTGGAAACTGGGTAAAAATAGCAAATGTGAATAATAGACAGTACTGGAAGAAACTAATTTGATTATCATCTTCTGTAATGTCAACTTTAAAATGTTATGTAATACATTTTTATCTTAGAACACAGGAACAGGACCTTCAGCCCACCAATGCTACACCAATCATGATGTCATTCTAAACGAATTACCCATCGGCTTGCACGTGGTCCTTAGCCCCCGATTCTGTTATGCACCAGATCGGACTCCGTCAAAATATTTTAAGGCAGGAGCCTCTAACTATTTCTTATTTGAAAGGCAAATGTAAAGTGGCTCTTCTGGATGCGATGTGATTGGTCAAACTACTTAACATTAAGCAAAACACAATTTATTTAAACTCTATGGTTGTATTTTAACCAAAGACTGCATTAAAAATAAACCCCAAAGCCTCCCAAGCTCTTCAAGTGTCTTCAGTACCCAGCTCAGTACCTCTCGTTCAGTCTCTCTTAAAACCAGTTCAAAATAACCTCTTAAAACTACAGCATCGTCACAATTCTCTGTCTGTTCATGTGTCTATCTAAATACCTCTTCAACATTGTAATCTTATCTGCTTCTATAACCTCCCCTGGCAGCATGTTTCAGGTAGCCACTACTCACTTGCACATCTCCTTTAAACTTTCCCCTCTCACCTTAAACCTATGCCTCCTAGTATTTGACATTGCCACCCTAGGAAAAAGACTTTAGCTATCCACCCTATCCATCCCTCTCATAACTTTAGACACTTCTATCAGGTAGCCCCTCAGCCTTTGGCAGTGGAGCGAAAACAATCCAATTTTTGTCAAACATCTCCTTATAGTTAATCCCCTCTAATCCAGGCAACATTCTAGCAACCAAATAAAAACCAAAAGAAATGTGGATGCTGTAAATCAGGAACAAAAACAGAAATTGCTGGAAAACCTCAGCAGGTCTGGCAGCATCTGTGGAGAGAAATCAGAGTTAATGTTTCAGGATCAGTGACCCTTCTTCAGAAACAAGGGAATGTGATGGGAATTATGAAGAATTCCTTTCGCATTCTCTTGTTTCTGAAGAAGGGTCACTGAGCCTTAAATATTAACTCTGATTTCTCTCTTCAGTTACGCCAGACCTGCTAAGCTTTCCCAGCAATTTCTGTTTGTGTTTTACAATATTGCATCAGCTACACAGCACAATCTGTTTCTCTCTTCAACCTGGTTTCAGCTAATGACCCTAATGCTGTTTGTTTCCTCTCTTTGCTGGTTTTACTTCAGATGTTCAGCATTTCCAACATTTTTCTTTTATCTTGTATTACTGTACTGTGCTTTCGATCTCTTTGCTTGACTTCTGTAGGCGATAGTAACTGAATGGTTATACTACTACACTAGGAATCCAGCAATCTACACTAGGGATTTGGGAATATGAATACAAATTCCATCGCTACAGGTGGTAAGTTTAAACGTAGTTCAGAAATTAATCAGCAATAAACAGATTGCACCGTCAGTCGTGGGTATGAGTGGAATTGAATGGGGTGGTTGGAAAACCAATCAGATGCCGGACTGGCTGTGACAACTCTTTCCTGGGACCATAGACCTGGGAGTGGGTGGGAAAGGAGTCTGGCCCATAGAAAGTTGCCAGCCAATCAGGCGCTGATTAGTGCTGATCAGAAGTGAATCAGAGACCAGTGAGAAGTCAGTTATTTCTAGTTAAAAGGAGAAAGTGAGGACTGCAGATGCTGGAGATCAGAGCTGAAAATGTGTTGCTGGAAAAGCGCAGCAGGTCAGGCAGCATCCAAGGAGCAGGAGAATCGACGTTTCGGGCATGAGCCCAAGGGTTTTTCCAGCAACACATTTTCAGCTATTGCTAGTTAAAGCCAAACAGAGACCACATAGTGGTAGTTGACCCAATCAGAAGGCAGTCAATGGTCAATCAGAAGCCAATCAGTCAAAGTTAAAAATCATACAACACCACGTTATACAGTAGTCCAACTGGTTTATTTGAAGTTATTGGAGCTCTGCTCCTTTATCAGGTAGCTAGTGAGGCAGGATCATAGGACACAGAATTAGCATTGACACCCCCACATCGTGGACAGTCTGACACAGCAGGTTAGAGCCAATCAGAAGCCAGTCAGGGGTCAATCAAAAGAAGAAAGTGAGTACTGCAGATGCTGGAGATCAGAGTGGAGAGTGTGGTGCTGGAAAAGCACAGCAGGTCAGGCAGCTTCCGAGGAACATTCAAAACGTGATCTCTTCATCGGGAATGAAGGGGTAGCCCAAAGGGACTGAGAGATAAATGGGCGGTGGGGCTGAGAGGAAGGTAGCTGGAGGGGGTGAAGGTAATAGGTCAGAGAGAAGGGTGAACCAGATAGGTGGGAAGGAAGAAGGACGGGTATGACAGGTCAAGAGAGCCGTAAAGTGTGGTGCTACATTGGGGAGACAGGACGCCAACTTGTGGAACGTTCCAGGGAACATCTTTGGGATACAAGCACTAAACCCCCACTCAAAGGCCTCCATTGGCTGTGGGACAAAATGCTCACTGCCCTGTGGCCAAACACTTGAACTCCCCCTCCCACTCCACCAAGGACATGCAAGTCCTGGGTCTCCTTCACCGCCAAACTCTAGCCACCCGACACCTGGAGGGAGAATGCCTCATCTTCCACTTTGGGACCCTCCAACCATATGGGATCAATGTTGATTTCACCAGTTTCCTCATTTCCTCTCCCCCTACTTTATCCAAGATCCAACCTACCACCCTCTCGAACTGTCCTACCTATCCGTCTTCCTTCCCACCTATCTGCTCCACCCTCCTTTTCAACCTATCACTATCACCATCATCCCCCCACCTCCAAGGATGGGGTCTTAAGGGGCATTAAAACCCCATTCTAATAGCATTCCCAGCTATCTCACTCCCACTCCCACTCCCACCTCAGCACCCTTGTGCTACCCCCATTCCTGATGAAGAGCTTATGCTCAAAATATCAATTCTCCTGCTCCTCAGAAGCTGCCCAACCTGCTGAGTTTTTCCACTTTTTGACTCTGATCTCCAGCATCTGCAGTGCTCACTATCTCCTAGTTCAAGAGGTCCAATCAGAGGCCAGTCAGGGATTAATCAGAACCAATCAGAGGTCAGTCAGTTATCAATCAGCAGTCCCCATTCTCCACCATCCTGCCACATTAAACATTTCTACTGCCACCAAACTCATCACAGGGGAGAGCATTAAATCATGGAAACATAGAAACAAGGAGCAGGACTTTATACCTGATCCACAATTCAATCTGATCATGGCCAATCCTCCATCTCAATGCCATTTTCCTGCTTTCACTCCAAACCCCTTGATGCCTTTAAAATCAAAAAATGTATCAATCTCTTCCTTGTTTTTATGTTCAGTGACTTGACGTCCACAGCCTTCCGTGGAGGGGACTTCCCCAGGTTCAGTACCCTCTGAGTGAGGAAATGTCTCCTCACATCAGTCCTAAATGGTCTACCCTGCATCCTGTGACTGTGTCCCATGGTTCTCGCCTCCCCCACCCAGGGGAAACATTCTTGTTACAACTCGTCCATCCAGCCCTGTTAGAATTTTAAATGTTTCAATCAGATACTCTCTCATCCATCTAAACTTCTGTGAAAACAGATAAACTTTCACCAATGAAGTTGTGGAATTGTTTCATCGACTTCCATCTGGTTCACCTGACTGTTGATTTGAAGGATCCACTCTCTCCGCTACAGTTGCTGAATATTTCCAGCATTTGCCGTGTTTATTCCTAGTTCAATTCCGAAGTTCAAGTTGGGCATCCCTTCTTGGTCTGTTTGTGACTGCAGCCCCTCAGCAATGTAGTTAACTCTGACCTGCCCTCTGTAATAGCCCAGTAAACCACACAGTTGTACCCAAAACGCTGGTTCAGCATCACCTTCACAATAGCAAATTGCAAATAGGCATATCTTTGACTGCAGCTCTCACATGAAGACAGACAGGAAAATTAACATTATTTGTATTGTGATTAAGGATCCATGTAATTGTTTACAGTTAGTAAAAACTGATTTTTTAAAAAGTCTGATGATGTGTATTTAAAGGATCTTGTCATGTTTAATTCATGAACTGGCACACTGTTGGAATTTTACAAGTGATGCCAACCTTTTGAACTTGGTTTTCTAAGTGTGAAAGCAAAAAACAAGAACATGTTTTCAGATTCATAGTTCCTCTCCACAGTGAGGAAAGGTCACATTAACTGGTTCAGTGTCAGGCATCACAGTCTTGCTATAAACCACCTGAATACTGAAGATAACGAGCACTTTGATTTGGAAGGCTCGATTCAAAGCACAGTTAGAGCCCAGTGATGTGCTGAAAAAAAATCGCAGATTCCCATTCAAATATTAGATGATGATAACATTTGGAAAAGTGATGTTTTATTCATAATATGTCACAATAAAAATCATAACTTAAGGTTGTGGAGGAACAGTGAAATTATTAACATTTGAAATTTATATCTAGAAACAGTTTATATATGGAAATAGTTTATATCTGGAAATAGTTTGGCCACTATTAAATGGAGGATTGCATTGTTTGTAAAATTGCAAATTTTCACAAAGGAAATATCTGAGTACATATTCTGTCACTGCACTTAAAATAAACGATGCTTTTTTTGTGTCTCTTCTTAGAACAAAGCTGTCTTGTTTGCGGAACAGAAAAAAAACCTATCCAAAGCCTAATGAGGTTTAACATAATGCAAATCTTCATTTCAATGTGTTCAGTTGCATTAACATTTCCCTCACAGGCAGTAAATGGCAGGCACTGCTTCCTTTCTGAACCATCAGGAGTTTTAAGTAATGTGTCCATATGGTCCTAATTACTGTGTTCGACTCCACCTCTATCATTACCAAAACTATCCCAGCTGAACCTCATTTAACTAAACCCTCTCTGCAATATTTTAATGTTTGCCTCATTTGCAGGAGCCACTCAGTGAGTATAAACTTTAATTCCCCGAGCTCTATTGCACAAAAAAAGCGATCACTGTGTTTTGAGACTCCTTGTGTCATTGAAACACACAGGATAGAAGTTAGCTGTAAGTAATATTTGAAAACATAATCCATAAATGTTTAGTTTCTTGATGGACTTCAGTTCTGCTGGCTATAAACACAGTTCCCCTTTTCATTTGTTGTTACCTTTTTCAATTAGTTTTCAATTGTTCTCAATCAACATCTGAAATTAAATTAAGGACATTAACACCTCATTATAATATTAACATTTGAAAACATACTTTCCCAAGGTCCCGTACTTCCCGCGGGAGCTTGTGCCCCACAACCTGAGCCCCCTCCGGAATTTTAATTTTGTCCCTTTTAAGGATGTAAAAAGGCGGGCCCTGTATCGACTGCTGCTGCACACCGTCCACCTCTTCTCCCTCATCCACCGTCCAGACACGCCTTGGCGTGCCCATTTGCCACCGGGCGGTGGGGATCCCCAGTGGAGGGCTCTCTACGCGGGAGTCCTCCCCCTTTCTCTCGGGGATCTGGGGTGGAGGGTGCTGCACGCAGCAGTCCCCTGCAACTGCAGATTGCGGTGGTTCATGGACTCCCAGCCCAACTGCTTGTTCTGTGGCGCTGTGGAGTCCGTGGACCATGTATATATTGGGTGTGGGCGTTTGCACTCCCTTTTTGATTTTCTGAAAAACCTCCTCCTCTGCTTTTGGTTGCACTTCAGTCCCATGCTCCTGATCTTCGGGCACCCAGTACGGAGGAGGGAGGGCAGGTCCGAAGACCTCCTCGTGGGTCTGCTCCTGGGCCTGGCCAAACTGGCCATCAACAGGTCCAGGCAGCGGGCCGTGGAGGGGGTCGTTAGGGCCGACTGCCTGCCCCTCTTCCGGGGTTACGTTAGAGCCCGGGTGTCCTTGGAGAAGGAGCACGCGGTGTCCACCAACACCCTGGAGTTGTTCAGGGAGAGGTGGGCGCCGCAGGGAGTGGACTGCATTATTTCCCCCTCCAACTCTATTTTGATTTAGTCCCTACCCTCCCCTTCACTGTTTTGATCACACAGCATTGCCCTTTGATGTGAAGGGCAGTGCTTGTCACTGGTCACTCGGGTGTTTTCCTATCTTCCTGGTGGTGGAAATTGAATAAAGATTCGTGCACTTTGTGTCTCTCACTGTGTCTCACACCTACACACACACACACCATGGGTGCTGGGGAAAAAATAAGCACTACCGCAGTTAGGCGGTAGTGTGGGGGGTTTAAAAAAAAGGACAGGAGTGTCAGATATTCTGCTCACTCTGTGAGCTGGCTCTGAGGAGTTGGATCAGTATCAGGGACACTCCATGTGTAAATAAAAGGGTGACTTGGTGACGAGGTACTGGCCCCTGTGAAGTTATTTCAATATTATCACTCTTGCTTTCTTTATTTCTCCTTAAAATGTACTTTTATCCAAGCTTTGGGCTATCTTCACTCACATTGCTTTTTAAAAAAAATTAAAACATACTTTTGTAAATTGTTGATCTTTTGTTTCCATCGAGTGCATATCCAAACTTATTGATGTTCACAAGGGCGTTATAAACATCCTGTGTCATGATGTTATGGCATCTCCATTATGAGAAAAAGGGTATTGGGGGTTTCTATTGATTGTTCCATGGACTATAGCCACTCTGATGGTGGACCCTTCTGCCCTATCCTTTTGGTTTCTTTTCTGGAAAAGGAGCAGATGCATCGTAGCCCGAAGATGCCGCTCGATTCCCTGCATCACCCCTTGACCAAATCCGTTTGGTTTACAGTTGGGAATCGCTCTCGAAAGTCAGATCTGAAAACACATCATGAGTAACAGTTGATTATTTCCCATATAGACACAAATCCACAATCATCAAACTGGAAAGCTCGACTCCCCACTGAATTGTTCTGAGATTACGTACATCAACAGAATAGTTCACTCAAGTCCTATTGCTCTTGAGCTATTCTATTTACAGAGATCCATAGATCGTATGAAAGAAAGTTGACCTGAACGTTTTAGGAATTTCAATCAGATGAAATACTCTGTCTCCTAACTTTAATCGCCTTTATGGTGTGGCTTGTTTAGTTGATAGTGGCTAATGATCTGTTATTGCAATGTCCTGAAATCTACAGTAGTCATGATTTGGAGATGCTGGTGTTGGACTGGGGTGTGCAAAGTTAAAAATCACACAACAACTGGTTATAGTCCAAAAGGTTTAATTGGAAGCACTAGCTTTCAGAGTGACGCTTCTTCATCACCTGATGATGGAGTGTCACTCCGAAAGCTAGTGTGCTTCCAATTAAACCTGTTGGACTATAACCTGGTGTTGTGTGATTTTTAACTGAAATCTACATGCATAAATGAAATACATAAACCAGGAACAAATTTGAAAACATCACAAGAGAACACAGTTGGCTTGCATTAAATGCAACATACTTAATTTTCAATTTTTCAAGGAGCTTATTGGAAAAGACAGTGCATTTCTCAGCCAATCAAAAGGCAGTATCTTACAGGAGTCTGAATGATATGGGCTATGATGAGACTGTGTCAGAGTCAGGTGATAACATGGCAACATCCACCTCAATGTCAAGACCATCTTGTGATGTTGTTATGCTTTTCACAAATGGCATGACAAGCTTCTCATTGGGCAGAGGGGAGTTGCTATTTGAAGAGGATTAACACAGATAAAACATCTTGTTTAGAGCACAATTTTCCTCTTAATATTCAGTCTCGCATCTTAGCCAGACTCACCAAACAAGTTTGGCTGGTTCAGCTTGCCTTGTGCTGCAAATCAGCTCCACGTCAGACACTGGACAATAACATCTCAGGGCAACAACTACACACACAGCCCTCATCGAGATCCATCTGCCAAGTAATCACAACCTTCGCATCACCTCACTGCTGCACTGGAGGGCCACATAGTGAGCACAGGTCTGCATTACAGGCTGGGAGAAACTAAGGACAGCAGATGCTGGAGATCAGCGTCAAGAGTGTGGCACTGGAAAAGCACAGCAGGTCAGGCAGCATCCGAAGAGCAGGAGAGTCAACACTTGGGGCATAAGGCCTTCATCAGGAATGTGGGAGATGGTGGGAAGGGGTCTGACAGATAAGTAGGAGGGGGGTGCTTGGGATTCGGGGTGAAGGTAGCTGGGAAGGCAATAGGTAGAGCATTAGAGCTGCATTAGAGCTGCATTGGAGCTGCATTAGAGCTGCATTGACAATTTTCACAGCAGCAGGGACACTGTGTGCACAAGGACCAGCCTCCAGCTCCCATCCTGGGGCTGCTCACATTGTGCTCTTTGCCCTCTCTCACTGAGTGCCTCCTTGCAGTATCCAGGCTCTGCCCTTGCCTTGCTCTGTCTGTTTGTATATTGATGCCTCCACCATGTGGAGGTGCTCTTCATGGCTGCAGTGGGACAGGGCCATCCCTGAACACTATAACAAGATGTCAACCTAACACCCACAGCATGAGGCAGCTGTCCCCACGGCAAACATCCCACCTTCAATCGGATGGCTATGTTGGAAACTGGTAGGGGTTATTCCTCAGTCCAGTGAAGGGGGAGGGGCTGTTGGTCAAGGAGTCTTGATATTGATAGACATGGACACAGTCTGGACACAATCCGGGTGGTCAGGAGATCTGTCTGCCCACAGTCCAGGAGCACTCAGTCCTTTAGGCCAGCGGCATCACCTGAGGGAATGGCCTTTCGAGTGGAAGAACAAGGTAAAGGGTGACATGGAGGCTCTGGGGGAAATGGGAGCGTGGTTACTCTGGTGTCCTGGCAGAACCCAGTACTGACTGTGCCACACCACCAGCTGTAATCCCTGGCCTCATTCACCCCTCTTCAGATGTGAGAAGCAGCTGGAAATGGCTCAGATACCATGCACAGTGGGCAGAGTCAGTGCCAGTTTGATTGGCAAAACTGCAGGGCCAAGATTTGGTGGTGGCTGAGATAGTGAAAGGGCAAACATGTGAAGCAGCTGTCAGTAAAGCATGGCAACATTTAGTCTGTGATTCTTTCAACAGCCACTGACAGTGCAGAAAGATAGAGGCTTCAGGGTCAGGTTCTGATCATGGCTGATTTGCATCACGCCATTGGTGCTTGCAAATTAAACACAGGTATCTCAATATTGTGGAAATGAGCAGCAATGACATTACAATATTGTGGGGGTGAACAGCAATGACATTACAATATTGTGCAAGTGAACAGCAATGACATTACAATATTGTGGAAGTGAACAGCATTGAAATTACAATATTGTGGAGGTGAGCATTCATGTCATGACAAAATGCAAATGCTGACTGAAGCTAGACCATTATCTCGCAAAAATTATTTATCCATCATACGACAAGATAACTCTTCAAGCTTCTACAAACTGAAGAACTGAGGCTGCTATAAATCTGAAACAAAAACAGAAACTACAGGGGAAACCCAACAGCTCTGGCAGCATCTGTAGACATAAAAATAGACTTAGCTTTTCGAGTCCTGAAGGGTTGGTGTTCTGAAGGAAGGTCATTGGATGTAAACATTAACTCTGCTTTCTCTCCATGGATGTTACCTGACCTGCTGAACTGCTTAGCCAAAGTCTGTTTTTGTTTTATTTGGCTTCATGTTGCATAACCCTCCAAAGAACTTGATACAACTCAGCCTTCATCAAAACAACGTGCCTGAAGCTTTTAATACGACCAAGGTGCAGTGTGATAAAGTTGAGTTACACAGTGTAAGGATTCTGATAGCCTGTGTATAAATTGTGTGCAAGGTTCATTAAAATCCATATAAACACTTCAATTAGAAGCTGAACCTAATAGAAAGTTGTTTATTATATGTGGACAAGACTTATGGAAACATATTGTTATGTTTTTTTACCTCAGAGATATATTGACATGACACAACCATTTCTTGTCTGAACAGAAACCTTGTATTCAATGTTTTGAAAATGTGTGCTCTCATGTTTGTTTTCATTTTATTTTCTGTTTCCCAGTCACCTCCAGACTTAACAGCACAGAGAACAGCTAATTGACACACATCATCAAACACCAACAACATTGAATACTATGGTTTTACGGAGAAAGTGAGGACTGCAGATGCTGGAGATCAGAGCTGAAAATGTGTTGCTGGAAAAGCGCAGCAGGTCAGGCAGCATCCAAGGAACAGGAGAATCGACGTTTCGGGCATAAGCCCTTCTTCAGGGCTTATGCTCGAAACATCGATGCTCCTGTTCCTTGGATGCTGCCTGACCTGCTGCGCTTTTCCAGCAACACATTTTCAGCTCTACTATGGTTTTACCCTAATCAGACTAAAAGAACTCATTATACATTAAGCTGTCATAAACAGCAAATATCTGTACATTGGATTATTGCTTAGAGATCTGGTGTCATTTTTTTTCTTCGATATAGAAAGAATCTTTGAGAGCAATCAATTTAACCTCTTTATAAGGCAACTTACTGGAATCAATTCCAAGAGGATATAAACTGTCACTTGAAAAGGTACAGAGTAATCGGAGAAAGTCAGTATGGAGTTGTTAAAGAGAATCATGTCTAACACACGTGATGAAATGTTTGAGGAGAAAGGAAGGAGTGTTGATAAGGGCAGTGCAGTTGATATGGTTCATTGGATTTAGCAAGGACCATTATGAAATTGGTTAAAAAAGATTGCTTAAAAAAATATAAATGGTCATCAGATCCCAGGGAGTGTACCGAGCTGGATACAAAAGAAATTGACTAATTGATGAGAAAATAAAGGGTAATTGTTGGTTATTTGGTTTGTAAATGCAAGGCTGTATCCAGTATGTTGAACTTTGTGAAGATACTAGAATGAGCTGCAGGGAGATGTTGAACAGGTTGGGGCTGTTTTCCCTGGATCGTCAGAGGCTGAGGGGTGACCTTATAGAAGTTTAGAAAATCATGAGGGGCATGGATAGGATAAATAGATTAAGTCTTTTCCCCAAGGTAGGACAATCCAAAACTGGAGGGCATAGGTTTAAGGTGAGAGAGGAAAGATTTAAAAGGGACCTAAGAGGCAATGTTTTTATGCAGAGGGTGATACGTGTATGAAATGAGCCACCAGAGGAAGTGCTGCTGGCTGGTACAATTACAACATCTGGATGGGTATATGAATAGGAAGGGTTCAGAGGGATATGGGCCAAAGGCTGGCAAATGGGACTAGATTTTCTAAGAATATCTAGTCAGCATGGACAAGTTGGACCGAAAGGTCTGTTTCCGTATTGTAAATCTCTATGACTGTATGACTCTACAATAAGGATATTGTGCTAATTGATGGGAGAATGAGGAAGGCTATACTTACTGGGAATAGTTATTTTATTAATTACCTTCGGGTTGATATGGAGTCTAAGTTATGGTTTTGGAAAGTAAGGGTTGCCTCCACAATTTGGGCACATTTCTGAGGCCATGCATCTGACAGCTCTGGTGAAACATACACTGTTTAATAACCCCACATTGCTTTGTCCCAAAATATTTTACAGAGGCACTTACTGTACTATCATGTTTCAATGGGCTGTTCTAATATTTGCCATTCCAGAGACAATGATCTACCTGCTTATGGACCACTGTTACATCTGTCTTGTGAAACACAGAGAGAGGAAGTTAATGTTGAACTCTAAAATCCCTCAACAAGGAGAGAAAAAGTGAAACAAATGGTAAATTTCCACCATTATCTTGTCCTCAACACCAGTTGTTGTGGTTTGTGCCTGTGTTTTGTTGAGATGGCACATCCCACATATATACAAATAGTTCACATTTTTGGAAAGATTGCGACTGAAGACTGAAAGCTGTTAGTAAAAAAGAAAACAAGAGGAAATATACAGGTCCAAATATTTGAGCTTGGCTCCCCAAATAGATGCAAAGGATAATTATCCTGACCACACAAATAGTAATTTGAATATTTTTGCATCATAGTTTCTTGCTGGCAACAAATGAAGCCATCCACTGATAAACAGTATAATTTTGTCTGATGGAATAATTTAATAGCCATAGCTGAATCAGCTGTATCTCTCTTTGCGAGTGAGGTTTACTGAGGTTTACTCTGAGGACATTTGGTGAGTTTTTGCAGTACACCTTGCAGATAGTACACACTCGCTGCTACTGAGTGTCAGTGGGGGAGGGAGTGGATGTTTGTGGATGCGGTGCCAATCAAGCGGGCTGCTTTGTCCTGGTTGGTGTCAGGCCTCTTGAGCATTAGTGGAGCTGCACCCATCCTGGCAAGTGGGGAGCATTCCATTACACTCCTGACTTGTGCCTTGTAGATGGTGTGACAGGTTTTGGGGAGTCAGGAAGTGAATTACTCATTGCAGGACTCCTAGCCTCTGACATGCTCTTGCAGCCAGTGTATTTGTATGGCGAATCCCATTCAGCTTCTCATCAATGATAGCATCCAGGATGCTGATAGTAGAGAATTCAGCACTGGAAATGTGATTGAATGTCAAGGGCCAATGGTATATTCTCTCCCACTGGAGATGGTCATTGTCTGGTACTTATGTGGTGCGAATGGTTTTTGCTGCTTATCAGCCCAAGCGTTGATATGATCCAGATCATGTTGGCCACATGTCATGACAGATATCCTATGATCCTGCCCATTAGGTACCTAACAAACGAGCAGTGCTCTGAAAGCTTGTACTTCCAAATAAACCTGTTGGACTATAATCTGGTGTTGTGTGATTTTTAACTTTGCCCACCCCAGTCCAACACCGGCATCTCCACATCATGTTGCATTTGAATATGGAGGACTTCAGTATCTGAGGAGTCGCAAATGATGCTGAACATTGTGCAAACATCAGCAAACATCCTCACTTCTGACATTGATGAAGTAACTGAAGATGGTTGGGCCCAGGACACTACCCTGAGGAACTCCTGCAGAGATGTTCTGCAGCTGAGATACTGACTCCCAACAACCACAAACATTATCCTCTGTGTCAGGCATGATTCCAACCGGTGGAGAGTTTTCCCCTTGATACACATTGATTCCAGTTTTGCCAGGGCTCCTTGATGCCACACTCGATCAAATATAGCCTTGATGTTAAGGGCTGTCACTCTCCCTCCCTCTGGAATTCAACTCTTTTGTCCATCTTTGAATTAAGGCTGTAACAAGGTTAGGAGCTGAATGGCCCTGAAGGAACCCAAACTGGGTGTCACTGAGCAGGTTATTGCTGAGCAGGTGGTGTTTGTTCGCACTGTTAATGACAACTTCCATCACTTTAAATGTGGAATAAAGAATCCTCACAGTGTGGAAGCAGTTCATTTCACCCATTGAGTCCAATCCAACCCTCCAAAGAGCATCCCATCCAGGCCCCTTTACTGATGATTGAAGGAGGCTGATAGGGTGGTATTTGGCTGGGTTGGACTTGTCCTGCTTTTTGCGTATGGAACATACCTGAGCAATTCTTCACATTGTCAGGTAGATGCCAGTGTTGTAACTGGTCTGATGAGCTTGGCTAGGGGAGCATAAGTTCTGGAGTACAATGAAGTTATGGCCTATGAACTTTGTAGTATCCAGTGCCTCCAACTGTTTCTTGATATCATGTGAAATGAAACAAATTTGATGAAGACATCTGGGATCTGTGATGCTGGGAACCACTGGAAGAAGCTGAAATGGATCATTCCTTCAGCACTTCGTCGAATAATGAGTTTCATCCTCATTTTCACAAAATATTTGACCTTGAAGCATTTCAGCTTAAAAGATATTTTGCCAATTCATTTTTCCCAATTATAAAACATGATATTTTGTCTAAAATTGACACTCTTTCCTTGCCATAAAGCATTGTTCCTTAATAATAGCCTGGAGGTCATATTAATTAGTTGCTATTCACACAGTACTTTTACAGTAAACAGTCCGTTACAGTTAATATCGTTTTAGACTCATTAGCATGCAAATTAATACTACATTTTAAAGTTGTGAAATCTTCATATAAATATGCACAACGTACTAATTTAAAATTAAATTTCATGGGAATCTTTCTGATAATTCATCAATGACTTATGCCAAGTATTTTATACAAATGAATTACTTTATTTTTATAAGTGGGAACTACTCAGGTCACATCAACTGGATCAGGGCTTAAATCGAAAGAAAACATTTCTTGTGCGTGACAAAGCGAAGTTATCTAACGATTCTGCATTCACACTGCACAGATCAACACTTCAACTCCAAACAACTAGCTGCCAGCATCGAAACAGCTTTGAATAAAGACCAGCCTCAAAACAGGACTGAACGAAATGCACAGAGTTCTGATCCTCTGACTTAGAAACTGTTTGTTCTTTGAGAAATTCAGGACTGCATCAGTGTTCTGAAATACTTCTTTTGTCTCAAGTGTGTGAACAAGATTCTGAAAGACAACAAGGTTATTTAGTGATCAAGATTTCCCAACTTCATTAGCTATCTACTTGGAAACCAATGGCTTTGAAGGTTTATGTTCGAGTTGTGTTGACGATTGTATGGGTCAATACAAATGCAGGAGCAATCAGAAACAGGCGAGCCAACAATGTCACTATCTGGCCAGTGTTAGCTGATGCCACCTTTAGCTGGAGAAACAGCAGGGACACTACATTTAGAATTATCAGTCCTGGAAGAGGAAAGGAGAAATATCAAGTGGAAATGACACAGTGAGTTCTGTTGGCAAGTTCGTTTGGTGCAGAGGCAAGTGTTTTGTCAATGGATGATTCTGAAAGGGTTAAAGATCGAGACTGCATTCAGTTCCAACCAATCTAGAGTCATAGAGTATAGAGATGGTGGGCGGCACGGTGGCACAGTGGTTAGCACTGCTGCCTCACAGTGCCAGAGACCCGGGTTCAATTCCCGCCTCAGGCGACTGACTGTGTGGAGTTTGTACATTCTCCCCATGTCTGCGTGGGTTTCCTCCGGGTGCTCTGGTTTCCTCCCACAGTCCAAAAATGTGCAGGTCAGGTGAATTGGCCATGCTAAATTGCCTGTAGTGTTAGGTGCAGGGGTAAATGTAGGGGAATAATCTGGATGGGTGCGCTTCGGCGGGTCGGTGTGGACTTGTTGGGCCGAAGGGCCTGTTTCCACACTGTAAGTAATCTAATCTAATCAGATTCACAGCCTGGAAACAGACTTCTCAGTCCAACTCATCCATACTGACCAGGTATGCTAAGTTAATCTAGTCCCATTTGCCAGCATTTGGTCCACATCCCTCTATGCCCTTCCTATTCATGTATCCATCCAGATGCCTTTTCAATGTTTAATTGTACCAGCCTCCACCACTTACTCTGGCAGTTATGATTAGATTATAGGGAATTGAGTGAGGAAAAGGCAAAATATTTTAGATCACCAACTATTACCACTCTCAGTTACCACATCGATATTACCGATGTAGCTTGTGCCTGATTGCTGTTATGTAATACAGTACATCTTGTTTAAGATGACAGCATTTTCCTCTTATGACTCTCAACCATTTTAAACCAAGGACAATCATATCTGCTATAATGCTGTAGTTCCGTTCTCGTGTAATCCTGTGTTATAAGAAAATCATGTAATAACAGGGGCAGCACAGTAGCACTGTTGCCTCACAGCGCCAGGGACCCAAGTTCGATTCCAGGCTTGGGCAACTGTCTGTGTGGAGTTTGTACGTTCTCCCTGTGTCTGTGTGAATTTCCTCCAAGTGCTGTGGTTACCTCCCACAATCCAAAGACGTGCAGGTTAGAGTGAATTGGCCATACCAAATGGCCGATTGTGGTCAAGGATGTGTATGTTAGATGTGTTAGTCAGGGGTAAATTCAGGATAATAAGTAGGGGAATGGATCTGGGTGGAATACCTTTTGGAGGATTGGTGTGGACTTGTTGGCCTGAAGGGCCTGTTTCACACTGTAGGAATTCTATAAAATAAATTTACCGTTTAAACTAATGGGGCTGGAATCGTGTTATAACTAATACACCCTTTAAAGGTTCACACTTTAGAAAGAGTGTCCCCAATTCATCAACCATGTTACAGTGAATTCACTTTAACAAAATGCGTGTTATAGCAGAATGACTTGTGGGACCTTAGAAACAAAAGCAGAAATAGCTACAAGAACTCAACAGGTCTGGCAGCATCCATAGAAAGAGAAAACAGAGTTGGTGTTTCAGGTCCAATGACCCTTCTTCAGGCCATAGAACCAGCCAAGGGAAGATGGTGCTGGTACCAAACCAACTCAACCATAAGCTGGTTACAATTCCAGCAGCACAAACCAACCCAACCACAAGTTGGCCCAGGAGATATACTAACCCCCTTGCCTCCAATTAAATGGTGCAGGAGAAGGTTCATTGGGTCTTCCATGACGTATCAGTGGTTTAAGACTGACATGGTTATTTAATGGCACTTGGAGGCCCCAGCTCACACTAGCATGAATACCCACCTTCCTTGAAAGCAGGGGAGTGGCTTGTTTCCCAATTGGGTAACCGCTGCCCTGTCTAATGGACTGGGGATGGGAAAGGCAATGATTTGACCCTAACATTGGGTCTGTCAGAGCCATGACTGAGGGTCAAGAGAGAATCCCAGTGAAGCCAATGCTCTCCTGTGACCCCCACCACACAAGAAGCAAACAAAAAGATCGAATTTTTCACCATCAGATCCCTTGAAAGGTAAACCTTGATCAATGGCCTTTAGCACCCTGAGGTTGCTGTCCTCTGAATGGCCAACAGCTTCTGGCAAGCTGAAATGTCACTGGTGAGGCCTGTGATAGGCTGAAAACCTCATCGGTCATCTTATTGGTTGATTGGCATGTGGCCTGCTGAGCTTTCTTAGCGCTAGGGTCAGTGAGTTCATCAACACCAAATCCACGCATCCCCACCCATCATGTCAACACATGTCACTGTGTGGGTTAGATATCCCAACTCTTCATATTTTTCAGAGTTTTCTAAATATGTCGATGTTAAAAAACATTAGTGCATTCCAATGTGGTAATTTTACTGTTCTGTTGAATTTGTGTAATCCCATTTGGATCTAACCCTGGCACCAGGATCCTCATCCCACTTTCCTGAGTTTCACTGAGTTAGTTAATGGGCAGATAGATATAATTTCTATACACAGGGGCTCTAAGTTCAAACTGCCCCTACCTATGAGAATGAGATAAAAGTGATGTTAAAATGATCGATACTAAACAAAAAAAAACAAAAGAACTGCATATGCTGGAAATTAGAAACAAAAACAGAAATTATGGAGGAACTCAGCAGGTCTGACAGCATCAGTGGAGAGAGAAACAGAGTTAGTGCTTCAGCCCAGTTACCCTTCCTCAGAACATTCTGTTTTTGTTAAAATGTTCGTTAACTCACTAATCTGCTCTCTCTGTGGTTGGTCCCATTTTAACCAAGTTCTTTTGAGCAAGAAAGCAGGAAAATTTGGGAATAAAGGCTGTCCTTTCCAAGTATTCCATGTATAAAATAGAAAGGGGGATCCCATTTTAAGTATGTAGGGGAGTCATCATCAACACCTGATCCACATTATTAATAATGAGCTTTGGGCGGGAAGCTGTTAGAGAGAGTGTGAGCATTCCCATCTGTCTCCCTCACTCCCATTTCACCCCATCCTCCAGACGAGATCATAGACTGATTCCCCTCACCTCACCTTGATCCTCCCAACTTTCAATTCCATTTCCCTTTCTGATCATATTCAGCCCATTCCCTCCCAATCACCATTCTGGGATCTCCACCAGGAAACTGCAGGAACACAATCTTAGACTCCTGTCTCATGTCCCAGGCTCTCAGTCAGGCTGGCTGTATGACAGGGCACTGTGGCTGATCATTCCAATGAGACTCTATCGTCATGGTCAGCACAGCTTCCGTCAACACCCTGCCTTGCCAGGAATTCCGCAGTCACTCCCACACCAGCCTTGCATGCTCCTGCTTCATTCATGTGGTCCCCTTCCCCCTCTCTCCATCTCTGAGCTGTGGCTCCCTGACTATGACTTCCTTCACTCCTTCCTGTCTGCCTAGTCTACTCCCTCAGCTCCAATTCTCCTACATTTCTCACTACCCTCCCTCTGTCTTCTCTCACTCACTGTGATTCCTAAGCCCCAGGTCATGTGTCTGCTCCTGCACCCACCTTGACACCCAATCCTTCCCTACACTGCCCACCCTCTCTCCCTAACCCTTCTGATTTCTCTCAGCCCTTTTCTCTACACCCCACACCCTCCCAAAATATTAATATTGAGTCCTCTTATTCCGAATTTGTAAAAGTCAGTAATCTAATCTAATCTAATCTAATCTAATCTAAATGAATTGTGAAAATGTCTTTGGGAAACTTGGTTGGCATCTGTGAGTTGGGCTGAAGGGTCTTTTTCTATGCTGTATGACTCTATAATACTAAACTGAAAATGTTGCAAAACTGCCGATCAACACAATGTAACCAAACACTATTACTAATGCAACAACGTAAAAAGACCAGTGATATAAAGAAAATTGCAAATAATGTTGTTTTAATAAGCTAATAGTACCTGCAACATACTAAAAAAGAATTATTTCAAATCTAAATAAAAATCCTGAAATCAGCAAAATTGAGCCAACGACTGAAAACATTAATGGTTCGCTCAGCAAAACTGCTCCCTTTCATCTTGCCCTTTTCGAGAACTCTGTTTGGATGTTATAAAATGCTGTGAGGGGGAATTTAATAAAGGCCAGACTGTGTGAGCAGGTCTCTGAGGGTGGCCCTGTTTCTTCCTGTTTTCCTTTTTGTTTATCTTTTCTGGGAATTTATTATAAGTGCTTGAACTGCCTGAGGTGATGGCCTAGTGGTATTATCACTGGACTATTATTCCAGTAAACCCAGGAAATGTTCCAGGAACCAGTGTTCAAATCCCAACATGATAGGTGGGGGAAGTTGAATTCAATAAAAACAATCTGGAATGTGGAGTTGAACAGCAACCATCACCCTGTTGTTGACAAAAAACTCATCTGGTTCCATGCTGGAAGGAAATTGGCAACGTTTACCTGGTCTGGCCTACAATGCGGCATGCAGCTTACTCCTAACTGCCCTCTGGGCAATTAGGGACGGACAATAAAAATGCTGGCCTAGCCAGTGACACCCTCACCTATGAATGAATAGAAAGAAAGTCACTTTGAAGCTTTCCTGCGGGTTCTGCTGCACTAAATTGTAGCACTTTGTTTGACATGACCATAGAAATGGATAAGCAGCAAGACCCCTCAGGCCCTCTAAGCCTGCTCAAGCTGATCTGATTTTTCCGTATTCACAGTGACTCCCAATTACCCTTCACCTCTGTCATCAGAAATGAACTGTTATGTGGAAAATTAACAAAGAAATTTCAAGCCACTCAAAACCTAATCCACAATTATTATCTCTCCTTGATTTGCATCCACCCTCCCCTTGCTGGTGGGCACATTAATAGGCAGATTTCTGAGGGAGAGTATAAATCATCTGTTATAAAGGTAGCGATTAATCAGGAACTGTCAGCAGGGATTGTTTGATGGAAGGTTGTGTCCAGAGAACTTGTGTCCAGAGTTCTTTTGAGGAAGTAATAAGGAGGGTTGAGGAGATTCGCACATTTGAAGGATATATTTGATCTATCCATGTGATACATTCGTCTTTGTGAAGGTTTTGATGAGGCCCCACATGGCAGCCTGATCAGAAAGATACAAACTCATCAGATCCAGGGAAAGTGACAAACTGGATCCAAATTTAACAGAAAATTAATTGTCAGTGGGTGTTTTTGAGATTGGGGTTTCTCACGTTCCCTGATTTTCCTGAAATAGATAAATGCTTTAGATTACATGGTGGGGAATATTATTAAAAGGCTTGTAGATAATAAGAACATTTTGTGTTCAACAGTGAGGAAGAAAGCTGTGACATTAATGGGTTGGTCAGGTGGCCAGCAAAATGGCCAATGGAGTTCAGTCTGGAGGGGTACAGACACCTTACAACCTCGGGTCAAACATAGACAAAACAGCTGAATTTCAGAGGTGAGGTGAGAGGGACAGTCGATGGCCTCAAGCAAGATGGAGTCAATGGGTATCAAGGGACAGACTCTCCATTGGTTGGTGTCACTCCTGGAGTACAAAGGAAGACCGTTGCGGTTGTTGGAGTCATCAAGTGTGGTGCTAGAAAGCACAACCGGTCAGGTAGCATCTGAAGAGCAGGAGAGTCGACATTTCAGGCATAAGCCCTTCCGTTGACTCTGCTGCTCCTTGGCTGCTGCCTGACCTGCAATGCTTTCCCAACACCACACTTTTTGACTCTGATCTCCAGCGTTTGCAGTCCTCATGTTCACCTTGTGGTTGGTGGAGGTCAATCACCTCAGCTCCAAGACATTTCTGCAGGAGTTCCTCAGGATAGTGTTCTAGGCCTAACCATCTTCAGCTGCTTCATCGCTGACCTTCCCTCCATTATCCAAACCAGGTGGTTTTCTTTTACCAAACTCAATGCACTTCTTGTTCACCGTCACTGAGACTGGTTTTATAATCCATATTTATTCACTAATTCAAAGTCCAACCTGCTCTTCGGGTTGGATGTGAACCCGTATCATCACAGCATTAGCCTGGGCCACTGGATCATCTGTCAGTGACATTAGTGGTACTGGTGAGGAAATGTTAAACATATATCAGGGGTTTTGTTCACCACAGAATGATAACCGGCATTACATAGGTACAATGGGTCCATCTTTCTTTAGATAAATGGCCCAAAACTGTTCATAGCATTTCATTTGTTTCATCAGTGACCTTCTCTCTATTATAGGGTCAGAAATGGGGATGTTCACGCAATGTTCAGCTCCATTCATGACCCATCAAATACTGAAGCAGTCTGTGTCCAAATGCAACAAGGTCAGGACAATATCCAGGCTTGGGCTGACAAGTGGCAAGTAACATTCACGTCACACAAATGCCAGGCTGTGACTATCTACAATTAGAGACAATCTAATCATGGCCCTTGACATTCCGTGGCAGTACTTCAGTTCCTATCAGTCGACTGATTGCAATCTCATTGGAGTCTAGATTGATTTCAACAGTGTGTCCTGCAGAGAAATGTGGAATCAGTGATAGCAATGTCTGCATGTCCATTTTTAACTGTTCATGGGGCTCCAGGATTTCCTGTGACCTACAGGGGTAATGGCAATGAATACTGACAACTTCACTGGCATTACCACTGGGAAATCTGGGCCATTTCCTATTCGTAACTTCCCTTTCTCAGTTCACATTGATCTGAACATGGAATTAATTTCTTTTGTCTGATAGATTGCTTCACATTATCTTATAGACAAGCAACTTTGGGAAATATGGAAAAACTGTCAATGCAACAACCATTGAAGTGTATTCTTTAGTAACTTAGAACACAGAACGTTACAGTGAGTACAGGCCCTTCGGCCCTCAATGTTGCGCTGACCTGTGAAATTAATCTGATGCCCATCTAACCTACATTGTTCTATTATTGTCCATATGCATGTCCAATGCCCATTTAAATGTCCTTAACGTCGGCGAGTCTACCACTGTTGCAGGCAGGCTGTTCCACTACCCTCTGAGTGAAGAAACTACCCTTAATATCTGCCCTTAATCTATCATCTCTCCATTTAAAGCTATGTCCCGTTGTGTTAGCTTTCACCATCTTAGCTAACCATCTGATTATCTTATACGTCTTGACTGAGTCACGTCTCAACCTTCTCCTCTGTAACGAAAAAAGCCTCAGTTCCTTCAGACTTTCCTCATAAGAACTTCCTTCCTTACCAGGCAACATCCTAGTAAATCTCCTCTGAATCTTTTCCAAAGCTTCCACATCCTTCCTATATTGCAGCGACTAGAACTACACGCATTACGTCAGGTGCGGCCTTACCAATGTCTTGTAAAGCTGAAGCATGACCTTGTGGCTGTGAAACTCAATCCCCCTACCAATAAACATCAACACACCATATGCATTCATAACAACCTGATCAACCTGGGTGGCAACCTTCAGGGATTTATGTATCTGTTCATCAACACTGCCAAGAATCTTCCCATTAGCCCAGTACTCTGCATTCCTGTTAGTTCTTCCGAAGTGAATCACTTCACACATTTCCGCATTAAACTTCATTTGCCACCTCTAAGCCCAGCTCTGCATCTTATCTATGCCCCTCTATAACCCAGACCATCCTTTGGCACGATCCACAAGTCTGCATAGCTTAATGTCATCCACAAATTTACTAACCCATCCTTCTACATACACCTCCGGACCATTTATAAAAATGACACACAGCAGTGGCCCCAAAACGGATCTTTGCTGCACACTGGTAACTGAGCTTCAGGTTGAACATTTCCCATCAACCACCACCCTCTGGCTTCTTTCAGCTAGCCAATTTCTGATACAATCTCCTTTAATCCTGAAATTCCATATTTTGTGCAATAGCCTACAGTGTGGAACCTTATCAAATGCATTACAGAATGCATATGCACCACATAAACCGCTTTACCTTCATCCACCTGTTTGGTCACCTTCTCAAAGAACTCAATAAGGTTAGTGAGGCACGACCTACCCTTCACAAAACTGTGTTGACTGTCCCTAATCAAATTATTCCTTTCCAGATGATTATAAATCCTATCTCTTCTAATCTTTTCCAACACCTTACCCACAACCGAAGTAAGGCTCACTGGCCTATAATTACCAGGGTTGTCCCAACTCCTCTTCCTAAACAAGGGAACAACATTTGCTATCCTCCAGTCTTCCGGTACTACTCCTGTCGATAATAATGACTAAAGGTCAAAGCCAAAGTCTCTACAAATTCCTCCCTGGCTTCCTAGAGAATCCGAGGTTAAATCCCATCTGACCCAGGGGTCTTATCTATTTTCAGATCTTCTAAAATTGCTAAAACCTTCTCTTTGTCAACCTCAATCCCATCTAATCTTGTGGCCTGTATCTCCTTATTCTCACTAACATTGCCCTTTTCCAATGTGAATACTGATGAAAAGTATTCATGAAGTGCTTCCCCTATGTCCTTATATTCCTCACTCAACTTTCCACTACTATCTTTGATTGGCCCTAATCTTACTCGAGTCGTTCTTTTATTCCTGATATTTCGCTAGAAGGCCTTAGGGTTTTCCTTGATCCTATCCACCAACAACTTCTCATGTCCCCTCCTGGCTCTTCTCATCCCTCCCTTTAGGTCTTTTCTGGCTAACTTATAGCTCTAAGCCCCCTAAATCAGCCTTCATGCCTCATCCTCACAAAAGCCTTCTTCTTCCTCTTGACAAGAATTTCAGTAATGTGTTCACTTTACCAATATGTTGAATATGTATTTGCTTTTATGAAGTAGAAAATCTTGCATAAGAGCATAAGACATAGAAGTGGATGTAAGACCATTCGGCCCATCAAATTCACTCCACCATTTAATCATGCCTGATGGGTCCTTGTCTCTCCGCCTAACAGAAACAACTTCCCAGCATCCACCCTTTCTAAGCCATGCATTATCTTGTAAGTTTCTATTAGATCTCCCCTCAACTTTCTAAACTCTAATGAATACAATCCCAGGATCGTCAGCCATTCATTGTATGTTAGGCCTACCATTCCAGAGATCATCCGTGTGAATCTCCGCTGGACACGCCCCAGTGCCAGTATGTCCTTCTTGGGGTGTGGGGCCCAAAACAGTATTCTAAATGGGGCCTAACTAGAGCTTTATAAAGTCTCAGAAGCACATTGCTGCTTTTATATTCCAACCCTCTTGAAATAAATGACAATATTGCATTTGCTTTCTTAACCATGGACTCGACCTGCAAGTCAACCTTTAGAGAATCCTGGACTAGCACTCCCAGATCCCTTTGTACTTTGGCTTTATGAATTTTCTCACTGTTTAGCAAACAGTCCATGCCTGTGTTCTTTTTTCCAAAGTGCAAGACCTTGCACTTGCTCCTCACATTTACATCATCCCATTCAAAATACAAATTCTGCCTTTGTATCGGCAAGGAAACACATTTGATTTTCTTACAATAAATCTTAAAAAGCTGAATAGGAAATGGTTTAATGGAGATAGATAATAGTTCTGAATAAAGGTCACTGAACCCGAAATGTTAACTCTGATTTGTAGCTCGGGTGCTCGTTGTTGTGGTTCTGTTCACTGAGCTGGGAATTTGTGTTGCAGACGTTTCGTCCCCTGTCTAGGTGACATCCTCAGTGCTTGGGAGCCTCCTGTGAAGCGCTTCTGTGATCTTTCCTCCGGCATTTATAGTGGCCTGTCTCTGCCGCTTCCGGTTGTCAGTTCCAGCTGTCCGCTGCAGTGGTCGGTATATTGGGTCCAGGTCGATATGTTTGTTGATAGAATCTGTGGATGAGTGCCATGCCTCTAGGAATTCCCTGGCTGTTCTCTGTTTGGCTTGTCCTATAATAGTAGTGTTGTCCCAGTTGAACTCATGTTGCTTGTCATCTGAGTGTGTGGCTACAAAGGATAGCTGGTCATGTCATTTTGTGGCTATCATGACCAGCTATCCTTAGTAGTCACACACGCAGATGACCAGCAACATGAGTTCAACTGGGACAACACTACTATTATAGGACAAGCCAAACAGAGAACAGCCAGGGAATTCCTAGAGGCATGGCACTCATCCACAGATTCAATCAATAAGCACATCGACCTGGACCCAATATACCGACCACTGCAATGGACAGCTGGAACTGACAACCGAAAGCGGCAGAGACAAACCACTACAAATGCCGGAGGAAAGATCACAGAAGCGCTTCACAGGAGGCTCCCAAGCACTGAGGATATCACCTAGACAGGGGATGAAGCGTCTGCAACACAAATTCCCAGCTCGGCAAACAGAACCACAACAATAACTCTGATTTCTCTCCATAGATGCTACCATATCTGCTGAGTTTTTCCAGCAACTTTTGTTTTTGTTTCTGATTTACAGCATCTACAGTTCTTTTAATTTTAATAAATACAGGAACACTCCCTGCATTTTCCGCTACTGTCTGTTTATGGATACATGGACAAAGATGCTGTATCATTCAATGATACTTGGCCTTGACACCTGAACAATACACAGCCCAAACCGAAAGATTGGGGTGAAGTGAAACTTTGTAGATTTCAACAACTTGATCATGATAATCACATTTTTGGTCAATTTGTCTTCGAAAACAGAGTCATAGAGTTATACAGCATGGAAACAGACCCTTCGATCCAACCAGTCTATGCTGTCTACATTCTCAAAACAGAGCATAGTAGGTCAGTGGGTAGCTCTGCTGCCTCACAGCACCGGGACCCTGCTTTGATTCCAGCCTTGAGAGACTGTGTGTGTGGAGTTTGTACATTCTCTCCATGTCTGCTTGGGTTTCCTCCAGGTGCTTTGGTTTCTTCTCCAGTCCAAAAATGTGCAGGTTAAGTGAATTGGCCATGCTACATTCCCATAGTGTTTAGGGATGTGTAGGTTAGGTGCATTGGCCATGCTACATTCCCATAGTGTTTAGGGATGTGTAGGTTAGGTGCATTGGCCATGCTACATTCCCATAGTGTTTAGGGATGTGTAGGTTAGGTGCATTGGCCATGCTACATTCCCATAGTGTTTAGGGATGTGTAGGTTAGGTGCATTAGTCATTGGGAAATGTAGAGTAATAGGGTAGGGGAATGGGTCTGGGTAGGATACTTTTCAGAGGGTCAGTGTGGACTTGTTGGGCCAAATATCCTGTTTCCACACTGTATGGATTCTAAGAAACTAGTCCTGTATCCCTCCAAATTTTTCCTCTTTATGTATTTATCCAAATGCATTTTAAATGTTGTAACTATACCTGTATTCATCACTTCCTGTGACAGTTCATTTCACATTCCAACCACTCTCTGTGTAAAAATGTTGCCCCTCATGTCACTTTTAAATCTTTCTCCTCTCACCTTAAAAATGTGCCCTCTAGTTTTGAACTCCTTCACCTTAGACAAAAGACCCTTGTCATACACCTTAACTGTGCCCATCATAATTTTATAAACCTCAGAAAGGTCACCCCAAACCCAGTACGCTCCAGTGAAAAATGTCCCAGTCTCTCCAGCCTTTCTTTATAACTCAAACCTTTTGTTCCCAGCAACATCCTGCTCAATCTTTTCTGAACCCTCTCCAGCTAAATAATATCCTTCCCATTATAGGACAATCAGAACTGGACACAGTACTCCAGAAAAGGCCTCACCAACGTCCTGTACAACTTCAACATGACGTCCCCCCAACTCCTGTACTCAAACATCTGAGTAATAAAGGCAACTGTACTAAACACCTTCTTAACCAACTGCCTACCTATGACACAAACTTCAATGAATTATGTACCTGGACTCCTAGGTCTGTCTGTTCCACAACATTATCCAAGGCCCTACCATTAATTGTATAAGTCCTGTCCTGATTTGTTTTGCCAAAATTGCAACACCTCACATTTATCCAAATTAAAGTCAATCTGCCACTCCTCAGCACATTGATCAAATTGATCAAGATGACTTTGTAAAAATTAGATAACCTTCTTCATAGTCCACTATATCACCGATTTTGGTGTCATCCATACATATCCATACTAACCATGCCTCCTAAATTCCCATCCAAATCATTTGTAGAAAGGCCCAACAACAGTGAAGCCAGCACCAATCCCTGTGGAACACCTCTGGTCACAGACCTCCAGTCCAAAAAACAACCCTCCACCATCACCCTCTGCCTCCTACCATCAAGCCAATTTTGTATCCAGTTGGCAACCACTCTCTAAATCCTATGTGATCTAACTTCACCAATGGGTTTACCATGCAGAACCTTGTCAAAGGCTTTACTAAAGTCCATGTGAACAATGTCTACTGCTCTGCCCTCACCAATTTTTTTGGTTACTTCCTCAAAAAACTCAAGTTTGTGAGACACGATTTCCCTGTGACAAAGCCATGCTGCCTCTCCCTAATCAGTCCTTGCCTCTCCAAATGTATGTAAATCCTATCGTTCTGAATCACCTTCATCAACATATCCATCACCAATGTCAGACTCGCTGATCTATAGTTCTGAGACTTCTCCTTACAGTCTTTCTTAAATAAAGATAATGTTAGCCGACTCCAGTCCTCTGGCACCTCACCCATAGTTATAGATGTTACAAATATCTCTGCTAGGGGTCCTGCAATTTCTGACCCAACTTTCCACGAAGTGCTGGGATATATTTGATCAGGTCCTGGAGATTTATCTACCATGATGTTTTCCACTATCTTGGAAACCTGCAGCAAAATGATCATTGAGAATTTGGAAAAGGTCCACAGATAGCAACAAAGATTATTCTCATGATAATTCTCAAGAAGAGACAGCATGTGATTTTATTCATGAAAGGAGTAAGAGGAACAAGTTGATATAAGGGATCAGATAGTCCATTTGTGCAGTTAATGCAATGTCACTGAGTACGACAAATGTCTTCTAATTGTTTCAACGTTCCACTGATCACAGAATTGTAATGGTGTAGGAGGAGGCTATTCAGCCCATTGTGCCTGTGCTGGTTCTATTCCCTCGTGCCAATCTCCAGCCCTTTCCCCATATCCCTAACCATCATTTTGTTCCAAGTAATCATCCAATGCCCCTCTTCAAAGTCTTAATTTGAACCTGCCTTCTCTACATTTCCAGGAAATGAATTCCACAGCCTAAATATGCACTGGGCTTCCCTTTATTGGCCAGGGTATTGAGTACAGGAGGTGGGAGGTCAAGTTGCAGCTGTACAGGGCATTGGTTAGGCCACTTTTGGAATATTGCATGCAATTCTGGTCTCCTTCCTAACGGAAGGATGTTGTGAAACTTGAAAGGGTTCAGAAAGGAGTTACAAGGATGTTGCCAGGGTGGGAGGATTTGAGCTACAGGGAGAGGTTGAATAGGCTGGGGCTGTTTTCCCTGGAGCATCGGAGGCTGAGGGGTGACCTTATAGAGGTTTATAAAATCATGAGGGGCATGGATAGGATAAATAGACAAGGTCTTTTTCCTGGGGTTGGGGAGTCCAGAACTAGAGGGCATAGGTATAGGCTGAGAGGGGAAAGATATAAAAGGGACGTAAGGAGCAACCTTTTTATGTAGAGGGTGGTGCATGTGTGGAATTGGCTACCAGAGGAAGTGGTGGAGGCTGGTACAATTGCAAAATTTAACAGGAATTTGAATGGGTATATGCATAGGAAGGGTTTGGAGGGATATGGGCTGGGTGCTGGCAGGTGGGACTAGATTAGTTTGGGATATCTGGGTTGGCATGGATGAGTTGGACCGAAGGGTTTGTTTCCATGCTGTACATCTCTCTGACTCTAAGTCTTTTTCTCAAATCATTTGCACATCACTTTAAGTCTGTGTCCTCTCACTCTTGATTTGTAGGAGCCGGTGTTGGCCTTGGAGGGGGGACAAAGTTAAAAATCACACAACACCAGGTTGAATCTGTTGGACTATAACCTGGTGTTGTGGGATTTTTTTAACTTTGTCCCTCTCAATCTTGCATCTTTTATGAGTGGAAACAGCTCCACCCTCTCTATTCTGTCCAGCCCGCTCATGATTTGGAAAACATCAGTCACATCTCCTCACAAGTATATTCTTCTCTTCAGGAGAACTATCCAAAAGTCTTCAATCTATCCTCATCCCAGGAACCATTTCAGAAAATTACTTCTGCATTATGTCTAACTCATTTTCATCTTCCCAATAACATGACACTGCCAAATATACACAATATTTCAGATGAGATCTTGCAAATGCATGAAACATTAATTATGCAGGAGGATGTATGGCAATAGAATCTTAGAGAAAGATATTACTAATTAGATCAATCTCCAGACTTGCATATTCACGGTCAAATTACCCACAGAGACTGCATTCCAAACAGTGAACTGTTAGCACAGAGCTCAGTGATGATCTGAGGACAGGGCAAGTGTAATATAAATGTAAGTTATTTTAATAATTTTTCTTCAAGCCTATCTGAAACATTAATACATCGGTGGAAGGGAGCTTTTTCCCTTCTTGTATAATAAAGGCAAAATACTGCAGATGCTGGAAATAAAATCAGAAAATGTTGGAAATACTGAGCGGGTCTGGCAGGGTCTATGGAGAGAGACAGAGCAAGAGAGACGGTTGAAGTTTTGAGTCAATCATGTTTTCTTTTCAGAACTAAGACATTTTCCCTTAAATTTTCAGCTTTTTAAAATAAAATGCACAATACTGTTATCAAGAAATGGAAATTAATAACTTAATTAATGATAATAGAAAACATTAGTCTGAAATATCATATTCAGATTGTCATATAATATTTCTTAAAACAAAAATTAATGCCTTTAATGCGGCAACATGGATGGGATCTGTCTTAATTTATGGAGAAGGAAAATATTTATGTCTTCTTGTACGTAAATGTATGTCCCTGATTTGTGTAGCCTAACAGGAGACGGCATTAAGGTCCACACAATCTAAATATGTCATTTAGGCATTTGTGGGGAAAAGGCAGAATAGATTATGATATTGTAGAGATGACCATTTTTACAAATACATTAAGGACAAGAGGGTAACCAGGGAGAGATTAGAGTCCGTCAAAGATCAGCAAGGCAGCCTTTGTGTAGAGCTGCAGGAAATGGGGAAAATACCAAATGATTATTTTGCATCAGTATTTACTGTGGAGAAGGACATGGAAGATACACCATGTTGGAAATAAATGGTGACAGCTTGAAAGAGGAGGAAGTGCTGGATGTCTTGAAACACATAAAAGTGGATAAATCCCCAGGACCTGATCAGCTGTACGCTAGAACTCTGTGGGAAGCTAGAGAAGTGATTGCTGGGCCCCTTGCTGAGATATTTGGATCATCGATAGTCACAGGTGAGGTGCCAGAAGACTGGAGGTTGGCAAACGTGGTGCCACTGTTTAAGAAGGGCAGTAAGGCCAAGCCAGGGAACTATAGACCGGTGAGCCTGACATCGGTGGTGGGCAAGTTGTTGGAGGGAATCCTGAGGGACAGGATGAACATGTATTTGGAAAGGCAAGGACTGATTAGGATTAGTCAACATGGCCTTACGTGTGGGAAATCATATCTCACAAACTTGATTTGAGTTTTTTTTGAAAAAGTAACAAAGAGGATTGATGAGGGCAGAGCAGTGGATGTGATCTACAGAGGAACCTCAATTATCTGAATATCAATTATCTGAATATTGGATTATCCGAAGAAGATTTCAAGGTCCCGCATCAGAGGTAAGTGTACTGTATTTCATTTACCTGTACTGAAGAAGATTTGAAAACGCTGGCAAAAAACAAAGAAACACAAGCAGCTCAAGCATCAGCGACTGGATATTTTTAGTTAAGGGTTTTCTCAGCCCTTTGTGAAAGTTAGTATTTTACAGTATTCCCGACATGTTACCAGGATCTTCATTTAAAATAAAACGCCGAAAATGTAAACACATCCATGAGGCGGGCCTTCCATCTTTCTATCACGAGACTGAGTTCCCGGAAACGGATACTGTAAATGGTCTTGTGATCATAGAAGTGGTTCGGGACCTTGTTTAACGCTGGGATTTCAGGGGCAGGGTTTAGTTCTTCTCATGTTAACCTGGAACTTGCCGACTGCAAAGATTAGTTTTTTTAAACGGCAGACTCATTAAAATTATAGATTTAAACAAGTTCTCCGGTAGAGCACAACGTTAGATCAATATGGCTTCCTCTGTTCAAGCTAAAATCAATTATCCGAATAATCAATTATCTGGACGAAATAGTGCTCGCCTATCTTGTTCAGATAATTGAGGTTTCTCTGTACTGTATATGGACTTCAGTCAGCTGGTTTGACAAGGTTCCCCATGGGAGACTAGTTAGCAAGGTTAGATCTCATAGAATATGGGGAGAACTAGCCATTTGGATACAGAACTGGTTCAAAGGTAGAAGACAGAGGGTGGTGCTGGAGGGTTGTTTTTCAGACTGGAGGCCTGTGACCAGTGGAGTGCCACAAGGATCGGTGCTGGGTCATTTATATAAGTGATTTGGACATGAACATAGGAGTTATAGCTAGTAAGTTTGCAGATGACACCAAAATTGGAGGTGTAGTAGACAGTGAAGAAGGTTACCTCAAATTACAATGAGATCTTGATCAGATGGGCAATGGGCTGAGGAGTGGCAGATGGAGTTTAGTTTAGATAAATATGAGGTGCTGCATTTTGGGAAAGCAAATCTTAGCAGGACTTATACACTTAATCACAATGTCCTAGGGAGTGTTGCTGAACAAAGAGACCTTGGAGTGCAGGTTCACAGCTCCCTGAAAGTTGAGTCACAGGTAGTTAGGATAGTGAAGAAGGCATTTGGTGTGCTTTCCTTTATTGGTCAGAGCATTGAGTACAGGAGTTGGGAGGTCATGTTGTGGCTGTACAGGATGATGGTTAGGCCACTTTTGGATTATTGTGTGCAATTCTGGTCTCCTTCCTTTCGGAAGGATGTTATGAAACTTGAAAGGGTTCAGAAAGGATTTACAAGGATGTTGCCAGGGTTGGAGTATTTGAGCTATAGGGAGAGGCTGAACAGGCTGGGGCTGTTTTCCCTGAAGCGTCGGAGGCTGAGGGGTGACCTTATAGAGATTTATAAAATCAGAAGGGGCATGGATAGGGTAAATAGACAAAGTCTTTTCCCTGGGGTGGGGGAGACCAGAACTAAAGGGCATAGTTTTATGCTGAGAGGGGAAAGATATAAAAGAGACTTAAGGGGCAACATGTGCACGCAGAGGGTGGTGCGTGTATGCAATGAGTTGCCAGAGGAAGTGGTGGAGGCTGGTACAATTACAACTATTGAAAGATGTCTGGATAGGTATGGGAATAGAAGAGTTCAGAGGGATATGGACCAAATGCTGGCAAATAGGACTAGATTAGGTTAGGATATCTGGTCAGCATGGACAGGTTGGGTTGAAGGGTCTGTTTCCATGCTATACATCTCTATGACTCTGTGTGAAGGTGTTGGTGTTGGACAGGGATAGACAAAGTCAGAAGTCAGATGACACCAGTTTATAAAGCACCCGATGAAGGAGCAGTATTCTGAAAGCTTGTAATTTCAAATAAATATGTTGGACTACAACCTGGTGTCACATGACTTCTGATGCTGTTGTGTAACGATCTATACTCTGCTCCTCATGGACTGAGTAACAGTACCTATCTTACTCATACAAAGTTGTACCTGCTTGTTATCATGCAATAAACCACATCTGACTTCTCATTAAATCTGAGTAGTGGTTTTCCCTGTAACCCCAGTATAACCTGATAACAAACTACTCTAACCACAAGCTGCTAGCAGATGACATCGTAACCTATTCAACACTTAACTCAGTCAAAAAGAGGACAAGTGAACATTCTGTGTAGAAGGTCAATTATTCCTTTGAAGAATGTTCTCTAATATTGACACCAAACTGCAATATTTTTTTAAATGCACATTTTGCAACATTAAGAATACCAAAGTTTAAAGAATTTCAGGCTCAAATTGAGATTCTACAATGCTTTACATCGGGAGTTGTACCAGAAGTTAGCCATACTAAAACACTAATGAAGGATTCAGATCAAATTCAACCACATAGGGAGGTTTTACTAAATTCACGTGTTTGTAGTCCCTTGAGGAGACTCAAAATATTGAGCTCTTTTGGATGCAAAGGCCTTAACATGTCTCTTAAAAGTGTTTGAATAACATTTTAACTTATTAAGACTGTTAGTAAATGTAACTAGCAAATGGTTGTACATGATTTTTGTAAATCATTTTCAATTGTTTAAAAATTAGTTACTCACACATAATAGAGCAGGAACTCTATTTGAAAATGCTTATATTTTGAAATAACTTTGTTTTCGTGTGTATTAATCAGACTGCACTAACTTACCGCACTTAAATAGATAAATTGCTAAAATATAGCTCAGGGTAGAATCTGCATGAAAAGCTAAAATGTAAATTTTCCTTCACCTCTTTCCCTTCACAAAAAGCACTGAGTGCACCATGCACCATGTGTTATAGATATCCGAAGGCAAAGTTTTAGAAGGTACATGATTTAACGTGTGCAATAGCTGTAACACACGGTGAAATTTTCATTCATGCATAGAATATATCACATTCATAATGCATCAATCATTTATAATTTTGCATTTTATAATTCCTTTTCCTCACCTATTCCATAAACATAAAAGATGATTCACCTGCAATATGTTGCAAGTATTTTTAGTTCGAGTACAATTTGGTGTCACACAGTTTGCTACTAAACTGTTCTATATAATGTACTTGTGCCAATCATGACTGAGGAGCTCTCTGACATTTTCAGTACTTTATTGTGCAGGTGGTCATTAATGCCAACTACGTTATATTTTGTTTACAAGTGTCCTAGTGAGCACACGAGGTACAGTGGTCGTGTTGCTATCTCTGAGTCAGGAATCATGGGTTCAAGTGCCACTTGCTTCCAGAGTTGTGTAGAAAATATCTAAGTGTCTTAATTTTCAAATTGTAGTTTATTATGGCACTTTCACGGATATAATTGAGCTCTAATTTTGTTTATCACGTCTTTGATTGCTGTTGTCAGATCAGAATGATGCATCATTTAGGGTTCTGACAAAAGTCATCCACCGGCAAAGTTATGTCTACCTTGCTCTCCCAGCAGTGTGTCTGAGTCTGTTGAATCTCTTTACTTGTCGTATCAAATGAGTTTAGTGAACAGCTAGGATATCACATGATCACTTAATGCAGAGGCACGGTCGCTCAGTGGTAGGCACTGCTGTCTCATATCACCAGGGACATAGGTTCGATTCCAGCCTCAGGCAACTGTCTGTATGGAGTTTGCATGTTCTCCCTATGTTTACATAGGTTTCCACTGGGTGCTCCGGTTTCCTTCCATAGTTCAAAGATATACAGGTTAGGTGGATTGACCATGCTAAATTGCCCGTAGTGTCCAGGGATATGCAGACTGGGTGGATTAGCCATGGGCAATGTGGGGTTATGGGAATGGGGTGGGTCTGGGTAGGACCCTCTTTGGAAGGTCAGTGCAGATTCAATGGATCCATTGCTAAATAAATACTGCAAGAACTGCAGATATAAATCAGAGACAGAAATAGAAATTGCTGGAAAAGCTCAGCAGGTTTGGTATCATCCATGGAGAGAAATCAGAATTAGTGTTTTGGGTCAGGTGAGGAAGGGTCACTGGACCCAAAACATTAACTCTGATTTCTCTCCACAGATATTGCCAGACTCACTGAGCTTTTCCAGCAATTTCAATTTTTGTCAATGGGCCCATTGGCCTCATTCCCAACTGTAGGAATTCTATGACTTGGTCGAAATCCCCCTCAAAGCTATTTCAGAACATAGAACATGGAACGTTAGACTGCAGTACAGGCCCTTTGGCCCTTGATGTTGCACTGACCTGTGGAACCAATCTGAAGCCCATCTAATCTACACTATTCCACTCTCATCCATATGCCTATCCAATGACCATTTAAATGCTCTTAACATTGGCGAGTTGGCTACTGTTGCACACAGGGCATTCTACACCCCCACTACTCTGAGTAATGAAACTACCTCTGACCTCTGTCCTATATTTATCACCCCTCAATTTAAAGGTGTGTGCCCTTGTGCTACCCATAACCATCTGAGGAAAAAGGCTCTCCCTGTCCACCCTATCTAACCCTCTGATTACCTTATATGTCTTAGTTAAGTCGCCTCGCAACCTTCTTCCTTTTAATAAAATCAGCCTCAAGTCCCTCAGCCTTTCCTCATAAGACCTTCCCTCCATATCAGGCAACGTCCTAGTAAATCTCCTCTGAACCCTTTCCAGACCTTCCACATCCTTCTATAATGTGGTGACCAGAACTGTACACAATACTCCAAGTGCGATTGCACCAGAGTTTTGTACAGCTGTAGCATGACCTCATGGTTCCGAAACTCAATCCTCTACCAATAAAAGCTAACACACTGTATGCCTTCTTAACCTTATCAATTCGGGTGGCAACTTTCAAGGATCTGTGCACATGAACACCGAGATCTCTCTGCTCATCTACATTGCCAAGAATCTTACCATTAGCCCAGTACTCTGCATTCCTGTTACTCTTTCCAAAGTGAATCACCTCACACTTTTCTGCATTAAATGCCATTTGCCACCTCTCAGCCCAGCTCTGTAGCTTATCTATGTCCCTCTGAAACCTACAACATCCTTCGGTACTATCCACAACTCCACCAACTTTAGTGTCATTTGCAAATTTACTAACCCATCCTTCTATGCCCTCCTTCAGGTCATTTATAAAAATGACAAACAATAGTGACCCAGAACAGATCCTTGTGGTACACCACTAGCAACTGAACTCCAGGATGAATATTTCCCATCAACTACCACCCTCTGTCTTCTTCCAGCTAGTCAATTTCTGATCCAAACCACTCAACCACCCTCAATCCCATGCCTCAGTATTTTGTGCAATAGCCTACCATGGAGAGCCTTCCCAAATGCCTTACTGAAATCCATATATACCACATCAATCACTTTACCCTTATCCACCTGTTTGGTCACCTTTTAGCATGATGAACGTAGCAATAGGAAGAATGTAGCATAGTAGATTAAGCATTCTGCTCAGTCGAGTTGTCTGTTCAGTCATGAGCTAATTGAACTGCAGAGCAGGTTCAAGAAGGGGAATGACATCATTTTGTTCCTATCATTGGTTAGAAAATCTAACCAATCTGTTTGGAGATGTTATGAACATCTCTGGAGCAGGTGGGAATCCAACCCAGGTCTTCTGGCTCAGAAATATTGGACACTACCACTGTCCCTGAAGGGCCCTTACATCCTATTACCAAGTCAGAATTAACATGACATCAGCAGCTCTCCGAAAGCTTGTGATTTCAAATAAACCTGTTGGATTATTACCCGGTGTTATGTGACTTCTGACTTGGTCTGAGTCAGTCCAACACTGGCTCCTCCACATCATCCTATCATCAAAGGAACACGTTTTAGTTGCTTTTGCTCTCCAGGGTGCAGAAGCAAATGGCAAACCATAGGTTTTCAAACAATATCCAGGCATGTGTTTACAGGTAGATGGTAATCACATATTGAAAGGTGAAAAGTGAAACCTGTACAAAAGCAATTCCATAAAATCGATTGGATGAGAGAATTAGTCACAATTTTCATTGACTGTAGGCTCCAAATGCATCAATGGCCACAAAACTACTGAGAAGAAAAAGAAGCATCTTGGTCGTACCACAGTGTTTTAATTTTTCTGATGTATTAACCCTGAAATGCTCTGTAAAAGCAATTTTTTTTTGCAGGATTTGCAGAAATGAGCACATTTCTTCAGGTGAGGTCAGACCTGTGGAATGCAAAGAGAATATAAGTGGTTTCATCTCTGCAGTTTCCCAGCACTGTTGAATGATGTGACTCAGTTCTATGAAAATGATGAATGGGGTCACATCTCACTCTGTTCTCTGTATTGTTTCATAGAACATAGAACATAGAACAATACAGCACAGAACAGGCCCTTCGGCCCACGATGTTGTGCCGAACTTCTATCCTAGATTAAGCACCCATCCATGTACCTATCTAAATGCCGCTTAAAGGTCACCAATGAATCTGACTCTACCACTCCCACGGGCAGCGCATTCCATGCCCCCACCACTCTCTGGGTGAAGAACCCACCCCTGACATCTCCCCTATACCTTCCACCCTTCACCTTAAATTTATGTCCCCTTGTAACACTCTGTTGTACCCGGGGAAAAAGTTTCTGACTGTCTACTCTATCTATTCCTCTGATCATCTTATAAACCTCTATCAAGTCACCCCTCATCCTTCGCCGTTCCAACGAGAAAAGGCAGAGAACTCTCAACCTATCCTCGTACGACCTACTCTCCATTCCAGGCAACATCCTGGTAAATCTTCTCTGCACCCTCTCCAAAGCTTCCACATCTTTCCTAAAGTGAGGCGACCAGAACTGCACACAGTACTCCAAATGTGGCCTAACCAAAGTCCTGTACAGCTGCAACATCACCTCACGACTCTTGAATTCAATCCCTCTGCTAATGAACGATAATACTCCATAGGCCTTCTTACAAACTCTATCCACCTGAGTGGCAACCTTCAAAGATCTATGTACATAGACCCCAAGATCCCTCTGTTCCTCCACCTGACCAAGAACCCTACCATTAACCCTGTATTCCGCATTCTTATTTGTTCTTCCAAAATGGACAACTTCACACTTGGCAGGGTTGAACTCCATCTGCCACTCCTCAGCCCAGCTCTGCATCATATCTAAGTCCCTCTGCAGCCGACAACAGCCCTCCTCACTGTCCACAACTCCACCTATCTTCGTATCATCTGCAAATTTACTAACCCACCCTTCGACTCCCTCATCTAAGTCATTAATAAAAATTACAAACAGCAGAGGACCCAGAACTGATCCCTGCGGAACTCCACTTGTAACTGGACTCCATGCTGAATATTTACCATCTACTACCACTCTCTGACTTCGACCGGTTAGCCAGTTTTCTATCCAATTGGCCAAATTTCCCTCTATCCCATGCCTCCTGACTTTCCGCATAAGCCTACCATGGGGAACCTTATCAAATGCCTTACTAAAATCCATGTACACTACATCCACTGCTCTACCCTCATCCACATGCTTGGTCACCTCCTCGAAGAATTCAATAAGACTTGTAAGGCAAGACCTACCCTTCACAAATCCGTGCTGGCTGTCCCTAATCAAGCAGTGCCGTTCCAGATACTCGTAAATCCTATCCCTCAGTACCCTTTCCATTACTTTGCCTACCACAGAAGTAAGACTAACTGGCCTGTAATTCCCGGGGTTATCCCTATTCCCTTTTTTGAACAGGGGCACAACATTCGCTACTCTCCAGTCCCCTGGTACCACCCCCGTTGCCAGTGAAGACGAGAAGATCATTGCCAACGGTACTGCAATTTCCTCTCTTGCTTCCCACATAATCCTAGGATATATCCCGTCAGGCCCGGGGGACTTGTCTATCCTCAAGTTGTTCAAAATGTCCAACACATCTTCCTTCCTAACAGATATCTCTTCTAGCTTATCAGTCCGTTTCACACTCTCCTCTTCAACAATACACTCCCTCTCGTTCGTAAATACTGAAGAGAAGTACTTGTTCAAGACCTCTCCTATCTCTTCCGACTCAATACACAGTCTCCCACCACTGTCCTTGATCGGACCTACCCTCGTTCTTGTCATTCTCAGGTTTCTCACATACGCATAGAATGCCTTGGGGTTATCCTTGATCCTATCCGCCAGGGATTTTTCATGCCCTCTCTTAGCTCTCCTAATCCCTTTCTTCAGGTCCCTTCTGGCTATCCTGTATCCCTCCACTGCTCTGTCTGAACCTTGTTTCCTCAACCTTATGTAAGCCTCCTTCTTCCTCTTTACTAGACATTCAACCTCCCTCGTCAACCAAGGCTCCCTCACACGACCATTTCTTTCCTGCCTGATCGGTACATACATCAGTAGCAATACATCCATATAATGCATGTTTACATCAGAACAAGAGTCAATGTCCCTACTTAATCTTCTGTACTGCAAAGGATACAAACCTTATTTGTATAACCTCTCCTCATTACTCAACCCACTGAGACCTCCTTTCATTCTGATCAATCTGTGCTGCTTTTCCTCCCTAATCAATACTGCTGCCTGACTTGTGATTGCCCAGAATTGAATGTTGTCATTCTAAATAGGATCTAAGTCAGTATTTTATGTAACTAAGCTTTTGCTCTTTTGAATTCCAACCCCTTGAGCTGAGGCTAACATTACACTAGAATCAAACAATCCCTACAGTGCAAAAAGCAGCCATTCAGCCCACTAAGTCTGCCCCGAGCGTACAAAGAGGATCTCACCCAGAACCCTATCTTCAGCATGGCCAAACCACCCTAACCTGCACATCTTTCAACTGTGGGAAGAAACCAGAGCACCCCAAGGAAACTCACCCAGACAGTTACCTGAGGATGGTACTGAACCCGGGCCCCTGTGCTGACCACTGAGGCACCGAGGTACCCCACGTTTTTAACGAGTCTTTGAGTCTATCAACCAGGCTTCTGCACTGAAATCCTAAACTTTTCTGCCATGGTTCCCAATTTCTCTCCATTAGAACAGGATAAGGCCATTCAGCCCATCAAGCCTCATCTCAGACCTAAGTGACATGTCACTTATTTTTAAATTGTGTCCCTTCACTCTCAGTATTTTGTAAACATCAATGCGACTACATCATATTCGAGAAAATACATGAACAGAAATTGCTGGAGAAACTCAGCAGGTGGCTGCTGCTGTGGAGAGAAACATTTTGAGTTCGGTGACACTTCTTCAGAAACTGTCTAAATCATTGAAACAGGAGCTTTAGGCTTGCATGGAGTCAGGCATTTACAGAGAAGCAGAATAAGCCTCACATAGGCCTGATTCTGCTGTATGAGGTCTGGATGGTATAGAATTTGTAAGAAGCATCCAGGAGAGTTTTCTAGAGCAGTATGTCAATAGTCTGATCAGGGAAAGGGCCATATTGGACCTGGTACTGGGGAATGAGCCAGGACAGGTGATAGACGTTGCAGTGGGCGATTTCTTTGGGAACAGTGACCACAATTCTGTAAGTTTTAGAACACTTAAGATGAGAGTGGTCCTAAGGGAAGAGTACTAAACTGGGCCAAGGCCAATTATATCAAAATTAGACAGGAGCTGGGAAACGTGGATTGGACACAGCTATTTGAAGGGAAGTCCACATTTGAGATGTGGGAAGCTTTCACAGATAGGTTAACGGCAGTGCAGGGTAGGCATGGCCCGTTGAAAGCAAAGGATAGGAAGGGCAAGATTCATGAACCATAGGTGACAGGAGAAATTGTATGACTAGCCAAGAGGAAAAGGGAAGTGTACATAAGGCCTGGGCAGCTAAGAACAGAATGGGCCCAGGAAGAATATCGGAAGAGTAGGACAAGTCTTAAACGAGGAATCAAGCGGGCTAAAAGGGGTCATGAAATGGCTTTAGCAAGCAGAATTAAGGAGAATCCCAAAGCATTTTATTCTTATATAAGAAGCAAGCGGGTAACTAGAGAAAGGATTGGTCCACTAAAGGATTATGAAGGAAGGCTGTGTACTGAACCTAAGAGAATGGGTGAGATTCTGAATGATTACTTTGCATCAGTGTTCACTGAGGAGAGGGACATGATGAATGTTGAGATTAGAGATACAAGTTTGATTAGTCTGGATCATGTAGACATAAGGAGGGAAGATGTGTTGGGTAGGCTAGAGGTTATTAGGGTGGACAAATCCCCAGGACTGGTTGAGATCTATCGCAGGTTGCTGAGGGAGGTGAGAGAGAAAATAGCTGGGGCCCTGACAGATATCTTTGTTAGCATCCTTAAACACAAGTGAGGTGCCAGAGGACTGGAGGGTTGCTTATGTTGTCCCCCTGTACAAGAAGGTAGGAGGGATATTCCAGGTAACTATAGACCAGTGAGCCTGACGTCGGTGGTGGGAAAGTTGCCGAAGAAGATTCTGAGGGATAGGATCTATTTATATTTAGTAAAGAATGGGCTTATCAGTGATAGAAAACATGGTTTTGTGCGGGGGAGATCATGTCTTACCAACTTAATAGAGTTCTTTGAGGAAGTGACCAAGTTGATGGTTGAAGGAAGGGCTGTTAATGTCATGTACATGGACTTTAGTAAGGCTAAAGATAAGGTTCCCCATTGTAGACTAGTGGAGAAAGTGAAGTCACATGGTGTGCAGGGTGTTCTAGTGAGGTGGATAAAGAACTGGTCGAGCAACAGGAGACAGACAGTAGTAGTTGAAGGGAGTTTCTCGAAATGGAGAAAGGTGACCAGTGGTGTTCCACAGGGGTCAGTGTTGGGGCTACTGTTGTTTGTAATATACATAAATGATCTGGAAGAGGGCACTGTTGTATGATCAGCAAGTTTGCAGATGGCACGAAGATTAGTGGAGTAGCAGAAAGCATAAGGGACTGTCAGAGAATACAGGAGGATATAGATAGACTGGAGAGTTGGGCGGAAAAGTGGTAGATGGATTTCAGTCCAGACAAATGTGAGGTGATGCATTTAGGCAAGACTAACCTCGAGCGAATTATAGAATGAACGGAAGAGCCTTGGGAAAAGTTGATGAGCAGAGAGATCTGGGAGTGCAGGTCCATTGTACCCTGAAGGTTGCTGCACAGGTGGATAGAGTGGTCAAGAAGGCATATAGTATTCTTGTCTTCATTGGACGGGGTATTGAGTATAAGAGCTGGCAGGTTATGTTAAAATTGTACAAGACATTGGTTTGGCTACATCTAGAATACTGTGTACAGTTCTGGTCTCCACATTACCAAAAGGATGTGGACACTTTGGAGAGGGTGCAGAGAAGGTTTATGAGGATGTTGCCTGGTATGGAAGGTACTAGCTGTAAAGAGAGGTTGAGTAGGTTAGGATTGTTTTCATGAGAAAAAATGGAGATTGAGGGGGGACCTGATTGAGGTTTACAAAATCATGAAGGGTATAGACAGGGTGGATAGAGATAAGCTTTGTCCCAGGGTGAAGGATTCAGTAACGAGAGGTTACATTTTCAAGGTGAGAGGTGAAAAGTTTAAAGGGGATACACGCGGTAAGTGCTTCACACAGAGGGTGGTGGGTGTCTGGAACGCGTTGCCAGCAGAGGTGGTAGAGGCAGGCACGGTAGATTCATTTAAGATGCAGCTGGACAGATGCATGAGTAGGTGGGGAACAGAGGGATACAGATGCTCAGGAATTGGGTCACAGGGTTAGGCAGTGGATTTGGATTGGCCCAGGCTAGGAGGGCCGAAGGGCTCTACATTTTCTTTGTGTCATAGACTTGAGGAGCAACACCTTGTTTTCCACTTGACAGCCTTGAGGTCTCAACATTGAATACAGTAACTCCATTATGTCTGTTCTCCATTTATCTTACTTTCTCTCCCTCCGCCCGACCACACCCATGTCATATTTGTATCTGAATGAAAACCAAAAGAACCACAGGTGTTGTAAGTCAGAGACAGAAACTCGAAATTGTCGGAAAAGTTCAGCAGGTCTGGCAGCATCTGTGGAGAGAAATCAAAGTTAATGTTTCACATCAAGTGACCAAAGGGTCTGAGTTTCTGAGGAAGGGTCAAGCAAGCCAAAATGTTAACTCTGATTTCTTTCCACAGACGCTGCTGAGCTTTTCCAGCAGTTTCTGTTTTTGTCTCCTATTTGTATCTTGTTTAATTTGTACTTCATAGAAAAGGCCAATTCTCTCCCTTTCACACTTTTGTTTATACCCATTGTACACCTCCTTTCATTTCTCCACCATTAACAGCACCTTTGTCTTTTACACTGGGCCTCCTCCTCTGTCAAAAAGATTTTAAAAAACATATTTTTCAACAACTTTTAGTTCTGAAGAAGAGTCATATCAGGCTTGAAGTATTAACTATATTTTTCTCCTCCTCGACGCTGCCAGACCCACTGACTTTCTCCAGCATTCTTGGTGCTTGATGCAAACAGTCTTCTCTTGAACATGAGAATGGAAGTTCCTGATGAGAATGAAATGGTTCCTGATGAAGGCCTTTTGTCTGAAACGTTGATTTTCCTGCTCCTGGGATGCTGCCTGACCTGCTGTGCTTTTCCAGCACCACACTGATCAAAACATGACAATGGAAGTTCAATGTGGACAGGGGAAGTAATGTCGAGTGTAAGTTCTGGCCAATCATAACTCAAGTTCAAAGTCACATGACACCAGGTTACAGTCCAACAGATTTTAAAATCACAAGCTTTCAGAGCAATGCTCTTTTGTCCATCCCAGTCCAACACCTCCATATCATGACAATCATATCTCAAGTTCCCATTCAAGTGACTGCAAACTAGTGCTGAAACTGTGCATCTGCAGCATAGAGAACCTGATCCATACAGGTATCCTAGATTCATAACATTTGCTCAGGCCAGTAGGGTCACCTGCACCTTAGGGTGAAGTAGGTTGCAAATTAAATCTAACACTAAAATTGTGCCAGAAAATCAGGCAAGTATTTTGTATTATGTGTTGGAATCATATCCATGTATCATATTACAACTTATCATCTAACATTTAGAGAAGACAGTGGTGTGGTGGTGATAATATTGGACAGGTAATCCAGAGGCATGGGTTGTTCCAGGAAATTCAAAGAACTGCAGAAATGCTGGAAATTGCTGGAAAAACTCAAGAACTGAAAAACTGAAGAAGAGTCACTGGACCTAAAGCATTAACGTTGCTTTCTCTCCACAAATGCTGCCAGATTTGCTGAGTTTTTCCAGTAATTTCTGTTTTTGCTAATGTTCCAGCAGCACCACAGCAGCTGGTCGAAGTTGAATTCAGAGAGTCAGATGTCAACAGCACAGAGAAAGGCCCTTTGACCCATCAAGCCTATACTGGTCAAAAATAAACACCTAACTACTCTCATCCCATTTCCCAGCCCGTGGCCCATAGCTTTGCATACCTTGGCATTACAGATGTGTATCGCAATATGTCTTAAATGTTATGTTATAATTCAATTAGTAAAAGTGAAATTGAAAGCTAATCTCAGTCGTGGGGCCATGAAGCTGCCATGAACTTTAACGAGAGTCTAACTGGTTCACCCACGTCTTTCAGAGGAGGAAATCTGCTGTCCTTACCTGGTCTGACCCACATGTGACTCCAGACCCACAGAGATATACTTGACCATCACACCTACTGATTGTACCCATGCTCAGAGGAGCAGTTTCCAGCAGGGATATGGTAATCATTTACGTTACCGTGCCTGCTGACACTGAGCTAACCCAGCCCTGATAGACTCACCACACTGATTACACATGTCGGCAGGTCACTGAATGAAATATTGACTGGGTTGAGGTATAAATGCTTAATACTTACAATAGATGAAAATTCATTGAAAATCAGAGCCTAGAAACAAATGCATAAATTGCCATGTTTTCCTGTCCCGAGGAGAGAGATGCTCAGAATTGAAGGAATTATGTCGACTGAAATGTACTGGGATACTGAGAGAGTATAGACAGCCTGGTCTAGAAACTGAAATTAACAACAACTTAATGACCAGATATAGTTATCGACAGATATAATAAGTTTAATAATACTGTTAACAAAATTGTTTGATTTTAAGTATCGGCAGAAAGACCTACAAGTTGATTTTCTGGTTGAATACTAACCACAGTTCATGGTAATTAATAGAAGATGACAATGGACTGCATTATCAATCCCACTAGAGGGAGGAAACAGTGAATGGGAAACATTGATTTCACACTATTGACCAGTCGGCCTGTTCCTCAGAGCCATCCCACATGCAGCAAATAGAAAATTGATCCATTTAAATGCCTATTATTGGACTGGATTTTCCAGTCAGTCTCCAAGTGCCTGTAGAGGACCTCTTTTGGTGTAATGGTAGTGTCCCTACACCTGAGCGAGGAGGGCTGTATCAAGTCCCATCCCTTCCATATGTGTGTAATAACACCTCTGAAAAGGGTGATTCAAAAATATCTCCAAGTGCCTGCAGATGGTGGGGTTAAGTACACCGACCTGAAGGTAATATGCCAGCCACACCCTGGGGGGAGGGTGTCAATACAATATTCAGGCAGAGGAGTCCCCACCCTCCTGCCTCCCTGCTCCCATGTGCATGGATCCAGTGACAGTGTGCAATGTCGAGGGGAGGCTCTTTACAGTGGAGAGCTGGATGTGAAGGCTGTTTTTGACTTGTCATGTGACCAAGTGGGAAAGAGTGTTGCCCGTTTGACAGAAATCACAGTTAAGTGACTGCCTCACACAAAGTGTTGAAGCCAGACGCCCTTTTGTCCCTGAGGATAGGGTTGAGAAGCACACAGAGTAAGCTCTCCACAATGTTTCACATTTATAAATGGACCAGACACCTGTCCCTCCAATGGTTTTCTCTTGTTGCTAATGTTTATGAAAAGGTTAGCAGTCATCCTGGGTCAGGGGAGGGGGAATGTGAAGATTTGGTTAAATTTGAAATCTTTCACCTAATGTCAATGTGAAGATACATGTTGGTGAGTATTTGTTTCCTTGATTTTTAATATCTATTCCTTTAACAGTGGGGTTTATGAGACTGGGCAAGGAATAAAAACAGCTGTGGCTGTCAGGATATTATTGAAGATGTGAATCTTTAATTGTACTGCTCACATGGTCCAGTATTGGCAGCTCTTGCAATGCTGTTAGTGATTTATTGACAATGTTTTACTTCAGGGTGTGTCCTTCACTGGGAAAGAAGGAGAAAGTCCTTTTCTCAGTATCCTCTCTGTGGTATGCCTTTCCACAAGGCTGTGATTCAGAGTTCTATTCCTCACAGTGTAGAGATGATGATCCTTGTCTCTTCTGATAGTCAGGATATTCCAATCACTTAATCTGCACTATCAACACTCTTCGCCCCCCCCAGCACTCCAATCTCCCTCCCATCCCCCACCCTACTACTGCATAATGCTGCTCCCTCCACACTTCACTTCAGCTCTGATGAATAGTCATCTAGACTCGAAACGTTAGCTTGCTCTCTCTCCATGGATGCTGCCTGACCTGCTGGGATTGCCAGCATTTTTCTTTCAGTCTGTGTCCTGTAGTGGTTTACTGATGAGTAATTGGTGTCTGACTATGGTAGGTATTTGTAAATTCTACTTTATACTATTACACATAATAATTTTCTCTGTGAGTGCCTCTCTCACGAGTGCAGACTACTGCATCTTTCCTTCATCGTCTCTTGCATGTGACTACTGACAGTACTCCTACATCATGGTATCCATCACTATCTCATTAACATATCCATTCTCAATATTACCATCTGTGCATGTGGGTTGTTGCACATTAATGTTGTAAATAGTTCTGAAAGGGTTAATACAGTGGAGTGTCACAAACACCACCCAATACAGTGATATAATAAGGATTGGTGGGGCAGAACAGCTTAGCACCTTGAAGGATTCGGACCTAACATTTGATTCTCCTCAAATGTGTCTGTAATAAGGGGAGGGGGCATGGTAACGCACAGTGCCAAGGACCTGGTGCAACTCCAGCCTCAGGTCATGTCTGCGTGGGTTTCCTCCAGGTGCTCCAGTTTCCTCCCACAGTCCAAAGATGAGCAGGTTAGGGTGAATTAGCCATGGGAAGTTGTCCTGTGATTCCACAAATCAAATCAAATCAAATCAAATCAAAAGGCAGGTGAGGTGGATTAGTCATGGTAAATGTGGGATGGGATGGGATGGTCTTTGGAGGGTCAATGGATATTTGATGGGCTGAATAGCTTCTTTCCACCCTCTAGGGATTCTATTCAATGATTCTAATGTTTATCACAGCAATGTAACTTGTTGTTAATGTACAATGAACTACATTGTTAACTCGAAGGGACACTTCAAATTGGACCAGGAAATAGTTGTCCTCTCCCACACCAGACAGAATAGGGCCCTATCCTTTTCTGCACTTAAAGGGAATGGTACAGGAACTATGATCAGGATCAGCAGCATACTGTGCAGAAGGCTGCTGTGGTCTGACAACAGTTAAAACAATATTTCTGCAGAAACCATGGAGCACATTGTGAATTTTACAAAGGTCGATGATTTGCATGATTGTAGCTGGGAGAAAATGAGGCACCAGCCAATGAAGAATTGAACGTCATTTTGACAAGAAAAAGGAAAATCAGCTCCAGAGAGTTGGCTGCAATTGCGGGAAAATGAAATTCTTTGCAATTTCAACTAAAATCAATAACATTGTTCAATATTCCTCAAAGTTCTCAGAGAATTCTACAATGAAAGCTCAGATTCTGCTGTAATAAGATTCCTTCTCAAATAATGCAGGTATGCAGGTCAAGTTACGATTAAAACCAATTATCACAATAAAAGAAAGTCCAGTAGTTCAAGAACATTTTATCAGAGCTGTCACAACAATCCCAAAGTGGTCTTTATGTTATGCACATGGGTGCAACTTTGCACTCTGCAATGAGATGAGTGAACACTCAGTAGTGATTTTCTCTGGAGTTATTTGAGGGGATGATAATAGACATAACACCTGGGACACCTCTGTTTTTCCCCATAGAACACCATGATGGTTCATCCAAATGGATAGATACAGCTTTCGGTTATCACAGCCAGCTTTAACAATGTGACATTTCTGAAATACTGATTTGATTCATCAACATTTCTTAAGTCCTTGACAGCAAAGTGGATCTTAAATCCACACTTCTCCAATTCAGTAATAGTACTGTCACCAACATGGTCAAGTTGATATTTGATATAAAGATTAACAGTCACTAAAGAATTACAACAAGAGTAATAAAAATGAAAGAGCTACTAGTCGTGAGCAGAATTTGCCTTTTTCTGGGTAACTAAGCTCTCTACTTAGTTTTTAACTTCTGGATGTCCTGGAGATTGTACAGAGGAAACATGAATTTGCAGTAGGAGGCCATTCAGCCCTTCAAGCCTATTCCACCATTCAACCAGATCATGGCTTATTTTCTGCCTCCATACCATTTCTCACACTATCCCTATATCCCTTAATCTTTTGAATATTGTTTGGAATACATACGTATATGAGGACGATGAGAAACTGGAACATGGGACTTTCTGGGTTGAAGAGGCTTTACCATGTCTTTTCCTGGAAACAAAAAGCCTAAAGGTCAAATAGAGTCGTGCCTTTTTTACTGTTCACTGAAAAAGCAAATAGGAGAAAGAGTGGCAGAAAGACTCAGAAAAAAAGGTTTCTTAAATGAGATGAGAAGTGGATTTATGACCCTTAATGGTTGGACAAACAGACTTATAAAAATCCTAGAATCTTTGTAGTTTGTTGCCTAGCAACAGATTTTGGATTAAAATTGCCGTGTGTTTTCATGGTCCTCTACACTGTAGTAGTTACACATGCTGACAGACAAAAGCTGCTTTCTCTCTCAGTTAGTAAGAGACTCAGGAAGAAGAGTCATACGGAACTCAAAACATTAGCTGCGTGTTTCTCTCTCTCTCTACAGGCACTGCCAGATCACCTGAGTTTCTCCAGCACATTCCACTTGAGCAGGAAGCTGAGACACTGAGTATGTTCAGGAGAGGAATTGATAAATGTTCAGGTATTAAAGGCTTCAGAGGGAATGGAGACAAAGCAGGAACATGACCCTGAGATAAAGGATCAGCCATGACCATATCAAACGAAGAAGCAAGCTTGAAGGGCCGAATGGTCCACTCTTGCTCCAGATTTCTGTTTCTGACGTCAGGCTCTTGACCCACACATTTGTTTATCCTTTTCACCTTATGTTTTTAAAACCTTAATAACCCTGCAGAACTGTGTGGTTTAGTCTTGTTGTGCATGAATGTGTTTGGGATTAAGAGGATACAGTTTAATTTGAATAGTAGCTTCAGAGTTAATCAGCTTTGCCACTTGTCTCAAGAATTATGTTGAATTTTTAATATACGAGTTATTTTTGAGTTTATTGAAGCAACTTGTTGATGGTCCCCTGTGTTCCAGCAGTAATAAAGAGAAAGGAATTGGCTTTTTGGTGATTGAAGGAAATATTTATGCTTTGGTTCCAGTTCATAGAGGATGCAATCTCTAGCATAGTCCTCCCATCAGAGCTGTAAGAATAACGAGAAATCTTTCAACCTCAATCCTGAACTCACCCAATGACTGAACCTCCACAGCTCTCAAGGGCAAAAGAACTTTTTTCTGTGCTGTATGACTCAAGATTACAGGCCCAGACTCCTCAATCTTCTCTCTCAAGATTATCCTATTCTTTGTGGGATCTGTCTGGTGACGTTTATTGCACTCCCTCCAGGGCAAACATAAACTTACTTCATCAGGAGAACCAAAAGTGTCCTATTCTTACAGGCATAGAATGTTGACAGTCCAGAAAGAGGCCATTCCACTCATGTGACTCTATGGTTCCTGAAAGAGTGACCTGGCTGGTCCCACTCTCCAGCTCTATTCCTGTAACCAGGCAAAAGTGAGGACTGCAAATGCTGGAAACCAGAGTCTAGATTAGAGTGGTGCTGGAAAAACACAGCAGGTCAGGCAGCATCCGAGGAGCAGGAAAATCGACGTTTTGGGCAAAAGTACTTCATCAGGCACAGTGGTTAGCACTGCTGCCTCACAGCGCTATAGACCCGGGTTCAATTCCCGCCTCAGGCGACTGACTGTGTGGAGTTTGCACATTCTCCCCGTGTCTGCGTGGGTTTCCTCCAGGTGCTCTGGTTTCCTCCCACAGTCCAAAGATGTGCAGGTCAGGTGAATTGGCTATGCTAAATTGCCCGTAGTGTTAGGTAAGGGGTAGATGTATGGGAGGGTTGCGTTTTGGCGGGGCGGTGTGGACTTGTTGGGCCGAAGGGCCTGTTTCCACACTGTAAGTAATCTAATCTAATCTAATCTAATCTATCTAATCAGGAATGATGAAAGACTTTTGCCCAAAATGTTGATTTTCTTGCTCCTTGGATGCTGCCTGACCTGCTGTGCTTTTCCAGCACACTCTAATCTAGACTCCTATTCCTGTAACCCTCTAGCTTCATCCCTTTCAAATACATGATGGTGTGATATTACCTGCCCTGACATCCCCGGCTTCCCCTCTCCCCACGGTCACTGCCACAGATGTTAGACTGGCTTCTTGAGGGTGAACCCATGGAGAGTGACCGGCCTGGATGGTGTCATTGGCCGTGCACTCAGATCCTGCGTGGACCAACTGGTGAGAGTAGTCACTGACACCTTTAACCTCTCCTTACCGTAATATGAGGTTCCCACCTGCTTCAAGAAAACCGCGATCATCCCAGTGCCAAAGAAAAATTAGGCAATGTGCCTTAGTGGCATCCATCATTATGAAGTGCTTTGAGAAGAGAGTAAGGACAACAATCTCTCCCTCAATGTCAGCAAAATGAAGGAGCTAGTCATTAACTTCAGGAAGTGGAGTGGATGCCACACCCCTGTCTGTATCAGTGGGGCTGAGGTGGAGTTGGTCGAGAGGGTCAGGTTCCTGGGAGTGATGATCACCCACAATCTGTCCTGGCTGACCCACATTGACGTGACGGTCAAGCCGGCACAACAACATCTCTGCTTCCTCAGGAGGCTAAGGAAATTCAGCATGTCCACAATGACTCTTACCTATTTGTATAGATGTACCATAGAAAGCATTCTATTTGTTGCATCACAGCTTGTTATGTAACTGCTCTGACCAAGACCACAACAAATGACAGAGAGTCATGAACACAGCCCAGTCCATCATGAAAACAGCCTTCCACACACTGACTCCATCTACACTTCACACTGCCTCGGGAAAGCAGCCAACATCATCAAAGACCCTTCCCGCCTCAGTTATACTCTCTTCCACCCACTTCCATCGGAAAGAAGATATAAAAGTTTGAAAACATGTATCAACAATTTCTTCCTCATTGTTATCAGATTTATGAATGGACCTCTCATATATTAGAGTTGATCTTTCTCTGCACCTTCTTTGTAGCTGGAACACTACACAGAGGAACCTCGTTGATCCAAATGCCACAGTTGGGAGCATGTTGTTCAGATAATTAAATGTTCAGATAACACAGTTTATCATGCATCAGGACCTTGTGATCTTGCTGAATAATCCAAAATTCGGATAATCGAATGCCGGATAATTGAGGTTCCTTTGTATTCTGCATTCTGCATTCTATTACCTTGATGTAGGTGTGATATTGGGTAGCATGTAAAACAATACTTTTCACTGTATCTTGGTACATGTGACAATAATAAACCAAATTAAATCAAATATATATACAAATACAAAACTGAAAGAACTGCAGATGCGAGAAATAAGAATTAATGACAAAAGTTGCTGAAAATCTCAATAGATCTGTCTGCATCTGTGGAGAGAAATCAGAGAAACATTTCAGGTCCAGACCTGAGTTCTGAAGAAGGGTCACTGAGCCTGAAACATTAACTCAGATTTCTCTCCACAGATACTGCCGAACCTGCTGAGATTTTCCAGCAACTTCTGCAAATATATATCCAGCCTTATTTTGAGACCTTATATAGAATCTTCCCCCACCACTCTCCCAGGCAATGCATTCCAAATCCTAATAATTCTCTGAGTAAAGAAGTTTCACCTTATTCCACGCCTAGCTCTCTTGCTGAAATTATGATCCCAGGTCACTTAAAACCCTGAAGAACGTATAATAATGAGACTGTTAGATGCTTTCCGTTTTGTGTATATGCATGTGAAATGGATTTATTTCTGGAGAAGGATGAACTAAGAGATTCTAACTTGTTGGCAGTGGGGCTGACTATATAATTTTACCACAGACAGCCCCCAAGTCAGTCAGTGTTGACCCACTGCCCAAACCAGGATTAAGGGTGGGCTCTCACACTGGCAACTGAGGTAGAAAGGCCCTGAGACTTCAGGCACCTCCAGTCAGGTGAATCAATCATCAGGGAGGTGGGTGGGCAAGGACAGAAATCGTGGATTCCTGACCTTACCCCACACCACTCCCCCCATCCTCAATCCCCAACTCAAGTGCAGTTGGCTCCAGTGAGTGGGACCTGATGTACCCCAATCCTATCCCAAGTGAGAGGGAAACCTCTGAGACAATCACTGGACTCAGGGGAGATACATAAATCCCCTCAGCCCTCTCTCTGAACTCAGCACACCAAAGCTCCAATGCTGCTAGCCCTAATTAATGCCCCCTATTTGGAGCATTCCTCATGCACAGGACACCTTCCCACCTCTGGGGGGCAGCTGTCAATCCATATACTCCCCCAACATTAAAAACCTCCCTCTTCCCCTCTGTTTGTGCCACCTAGGACTGGTTACGATTCTGCTGTGTTAGTCCGTGCTGTTTTGCTGACAAAGTAAGCAACAATGACAAACATTTTCACATGGAGCATGGTCAGAGTCTGAGAGCATGGTGGTGGCCAATTCAATCAAGTCTCACGAAAGGAAGTTGGATAGTTATTAGGCAAGGAACAAGGTGCAGGCTGAAGGGGGAAAGACAGGAGAATGGCATCTGGCATAGACCCGTTGGACCAATTGGCCTCCACCTGGAATATAACTATTCAGTGACTCCTTGAACTGATACTCACATGGACATAGTCACACAGTTAGCCAAGGTTAAAACTCTATCTCGATAGATTTAAAACTGACCACAGTTTTTTTAGGTACCTGGATTATTTGACAACTGTGAGCATGTATAAGACATACAGATTTCAGACCTAAAGCTCTCCTGAGTTTGTTTGCAATTATTTCTGATATCTCAGGAGCATTCATTCGGATGCCACAGCCACAGGCAAACACAAAAAGCATTGTTAGGAGCTTTGGGTAGAAGATTCATTTTCTTTTCATCGGTCTAATTGAGGCAGTTATACATCTTAACTGCATCTGAAAAGAGTGGATCAGCAGGGCTGCTGATAATGTGGGGGTGGACAAAAATGCAAGAGGCACAAAATGCTTTTCCATACCATAACTGGAAGCTGGAAAGATTTTTAACAATTAACCGCTGGAGAATGTTTGTGTTCTAAAGTAAATTCTTCTTCAAGCATGCACAATAACCAAAACAAAAATTATAGCATCAATGAAAGAGAAAAGAAAGCACTTTAGGAAGTGAACAACCAGTGGAAGATGTTTCAGTAAATTCGACCCTACATTTCACATATAAATCTTCTTGCAATGCACAGGACATTGACACGCTAGTTTGCTGCATATTTTAAGAGATTCCTGAAGGGGATTTCACAATACATTTTTCAGCACAGACATGTTTGAAATTCAGGATCATCATCTTCATTATTGTAGAACTAGCAGTAGCTTCCATTTGGTTCACGTTCAGAACATAACACATAATAATTAAGGTTTAAATTTTCTACCAAGTGAACGAGACAGATTGCATGAACAACAGAATCATATGTGCTTATTCTGACATTGAGGAGAGTTCAGACAAGTCCCAGTCAATTAAATCAGGTTTGATTTTCAGCAAGATATTGCTGACAGTGTTGCTCTCTCTCTCTCTCTCTCTCTTTCTTCTCTCACTCATTTATGCAGACTGCTGAGTGAGAAATTATCAAAATTTGATGAATAGACAGTAAGCATTGATTGGCCAAGCTCATCATCAATTTAGGCAAATTGTTTTTGATCAATTTTAATAACAAGATCTCCAAAATATCAACCTGTAATTGCCTGGGCAAAATCACTCACATTAAAAATGCATGACACAAAGAATAAAAGAATTGTCAAAAACAGTTTGATGTTTTAACCATGATGCCTTTAAACTTCATCACCATAACAAATAGAGGGAGCTATGTGGTGAATGTTTTAATATTCACCCTCCTTTCCCAAACTGTGTGGAGAAATAGCAAGTAATAATAAAGAACAAAGAAAATTACAGCTCAGGAATAGGCCCTTTGGCCCTCCAAACCTGCACCGATCCAGACCCTCTATAAACCTGTCACCTGTTTTCTAAGGATCTGTATTCCTCTGCTCCCTGCCCATTCATGTATCTATCAGATACATCTTCAATGACACTATCATTCCCCGCCCTTACCACCTCCACTAGCAGTGCATTCCAGGCCCCCACCACCCTCTGCATGGAGAACTTTCCACGCATATCTCCCCTAAACCTTTCTCCTCTCACTTTGAACTCGCGACCCCTAGTAACTGAGTCCCCCACTCTGGGAAAAAGCTCCTTGCTATCCACCCTGTCTACACCTCTCATGATTTTGTAGACCTCAATCAGGTCCCCTCTCAATTTCTGTCTTTTTAATGAAAATAATCCTAATCGACTCAACCTCTCCTCATAGCCAGCTCCCTCCATACCAGACAACATCCTGGTGAACCTCCTCTACACCCTCTCTAAAGCATCCACATCCTTTTGGTAATATGGCGACCAGAACTGTATGTTGTATTCCAAATGTGGCAGAACTGAAATCTTTTACAACTGTAACATGACTTGCCAACTCTTGTACTCAATACCCTGTCTGATGAAGGAAAGCATGCCATGTGCCTTCTTGACCACTCTATCGACCTGCGTTGCCACCTTCAGGGAACAATGGACCTGAACACCCAGATCTCTCTGTACGTCAATTTTATCCAAGACTTTTCCATTTACCATATGGTTCACTCTTGAATTGGACCTTCCAAAATGCATCACCTCGCATTTGTCCGGATTGAACTCCATCTGCCATTTCTCTGCCCAACTCTCCAATCTATTTTTGTTCTGCTGTATTCTCTGACAGTCCCCTTCATTAAGTGCTACTCCCGCCAATCTTAGTGTCATCTGCAAACTTGCTAATGGTGCAACCTACACCTTCCTCCAAATCATTTATGTATATCACAAACAACAGTGGTCCCAGCACCGATCCCTGTGGGACACCATTGGTCACAGTTCTCCATTTTGAGAAACTCCTTTCCACTACTACTCTCTGTCTCCTGTTGCCCAGCCAGTTCTCTGTCCATCTAGCTGGAACACCCTGGACCCCATGCAACTTCACTTTCTCCATCAGCCTACCATGGGCAACCTTATCAAATGCATTATTAAAGTTTAAATCCTCCCCAATAGCATTAGCAAAAGCCCAACCGTTGCTTCCCCATATCAATTCTATGATAGCAAGAAATAATTTTACAACTGAAGCTCACAGGTATAATATTGCAAAGACAAAGTACAAAAGGAAAAGGCAAGTGGGCTATTCACAGCTCCAAGCAGAGACCATGCAGGGAGTTGTTTCTGCTGACTGCCTGCCTCTCCTTCCCAGCTGTGTCTGTCCTTGGCGACGGAGCACACGGTATTTATTGATGCTCTTGCTGTCTTCAGTGAGCAGTGGACACTGCTGGAGATACAGTGTTTTATCTCTCCCTCCAACTCCATTCTGATTTAGCCTCCTCCCCCTCTCCCTACCACCGCTTCACCCTCTGATAGTTACCATTGCCCTTAACAGGTCAGTAAATATCTGATTGGCAATGTAGGGGATTTACTGGTGGTGATTAACAGCTAAAACCAGAGTCACGATGATTCGATGATTGGAAATAAATGTTTTCAGATGTGTATAAGAGCAATCCTGGATATAAGAATAAAAAGGAAAAGGAACATCTGGACCAGTACTTAAAAGGTCAGGGTGTAGAAAGCTATGGACCAAGTGCAGGTAAAGAGATTGGTGTAGTCTGGTCTTTGATGGTAGCCTGAAGAGTCTCTGTCTGTGCTGTATGACTGTAAAACTGGGTATGTGTGGAATACAAGCAAAGTCCTGAGAATGCTGGAAATCTGAAATAAAAACAGAAAATGCAGGAGAAATAAGGAAAGGATTCTGTCTCTGACAGGAGACCCGACTGCTCCTATGGGATACTGTGATATTCCTGTCCCTTTAACTGAGTAACTCTCACGCTTCACTCCACTGTCACTCTCAAAGTAGCTGCACCCTCAGTGACAGTCAGTGTACACCATTTCTAACCCTTGACCATGACATACTCTCTCTTTCTCTCTCTCTCTCTCTCACTCTCTCGTGTCTCGGATGTACTAACAGGATGTCCATAATGTCAGCGGAGACAACGCCCATTGTGCCAGAAACTGCTTCCACATCCTCTAAGGAAGATCCTCCTGACCTTTCTGATGAAGATCCAGCAAGAGTCCGTCCTGCATTCTCCCATCAGCCGAGACACTGGCCCCATGGCAGGCCAAGACACCAACTCACCTCCTCCAGATGTAGTCACAGCTATTTTCTTCCCCATTTTGTCCTTTCGATTGATGGTAGGTGACAGTGAGTTCTCCTTGGCCATTGGTTTCCAGTCTCCACCTCAACATGACATTCAGCCCCAAACACCGGAGATCTCCCTCCTGATAGATCCCACTCCCTATGAACCCACAGGCTTCACATTGTCCCAGCTCCCCACCCAAACCATCTACAGGAACCTTCCCAGAGGGCCCTGGTGTGTGAGGTGACTGTGCAAGGACTGGCCATACTGTTTTCCCTGAAAGCTTGGGTACTCCTGACCCTGAACAAACCCCCACCCCCATAATTACCCCTTTCCCATCATGCTTTATTGTTCTCTCCTTACAAATATAGTTACCCTTCAGCATTATAATTCCCCTTCCCTCCTTCAATAGCTTGCAGCCCCGAATCCCATGAATATACATTCCTAATCTCCTTCTCACGGCAGGGTCCTGCCCCTTTATTTCCCCATTTGCCCTTCCCCTAGTTTTTGTGGATAGACATGGCCAACTGACCAAGACCCAACTCTTTGAGGGACATAACTGGGAAGCCCTGAATAAAAAGTGACCAGACCACTGACTGAAGCCGGTGCCTCTCCCTGACTGCCTGAGCTTTCCCACTCTAGACTGGTCACTATTGACACACAGGACAGACTGCCCAGACCAGAGAGGCACAGACCCCATTGACCACACTCCCTGTCCGAACACTTCAACATGCCCAATCCCCTGGCGTGGTGTCAGAGGCTGCCCTTGCCTTACTGTGCCAGGACCCACTGACTGTCAGATGCCTGCATGGATATGGGTGAGAGCTATTCCCCTAAGACTGTACATACCATGTGTTTGTCACGTAAATGCTGCTGCTATATGATCCAGATTTGAGATTGACATAACAGAATACTGTACAGACTGAGGACTGTGGCCTAGCAAAGTAGGCTGCCTGGTTTGTATGGTGACGCTAATAAGGTGTGGAAGGTGGGGTAAGGAAGTTCTAAGCTGTCTGGCTTTAAATATTCTGGAGTTAATATTCAAGAGACCAAGGGAGCAGTCCCGAGAAGGAGCTGGGTCCAATCAGTGAGCAGAGTGCCTGTCCCTGTGTGCACAGTGTCCTTGCAGCAGCCTTCCAATGCTGGTGGTCAGTGTACCCTGCAGTACAGGTCTGTAATTCCCAAACATCCCACAAGTGGATAGGACAGGGTGTCATGAGGATCCTAAAGAGTTGGCAATTATCAGATTCCGATAATATCTGATGCCAAGGGTGGACATGTAGCTGATTTCCATGGAGTGTGCCCTGAGCTGTTGTTTGGTGCTGAGTGATACAGAGATTCCTCACAGCCAGCGGGCAGCTGAAATCTGCTCAGACAGCCATGTTAAGAATTCGCAACATCTCGTTTGCTCACAGAACATTGTAGGACAGGAGGGTGCATGTTAACAATGTGGTCGCTATCATCCAATAATTCCCTCAACAGGCACCATACCTCTGCCCAGTGAGAGTCTCATCCTGATGCCAGGGGCTTGCTTGAAAGATGCAGTGAGCTATTCCTGACATCGGGATAAGCCTCACAGACGTTCTACGTGATACTGCCACGGCCCACATCAGACAGGGTAATATGACACAGTTTTTGTTCTGACCCACTCTGTCACAAAGCAAACATCTTTAAGGTAATATTTTGCAGGTGGATTGCCTTTGCTGCTACCTCATCAGGAAAAAAATTAAATATGGACTATTCCACCTTTAAATCATGAGGACAAAGAACATTGGAACAAGATTGCTTCAGTTCCAGTGAGCTCTGAACTGAAGAATGAATGTTTGTCTGGCATTAACTCTGACAGAAAACTGATTATTATATTTGGGCAGGCATAATTCTTCTTTCTTATTTTCATTTTAGGTGTCAACTGGCAAATTGCCTTTTCCCCAGATAATTATTTATACAGTGAAAGTAATCACTGAATTAGCAGATAGCTTTTTTAGCACTTAAAAAACGAGACAAATCTCCCTTGGATTTCTGCATGCGTTAGCATTAACATCTCCACATGACTATATCCTCAATATAGAATATGTAGCTTCCCATTGTGTAATAATATCAAACGTTCACTCTCTTAACCCTTGTGTGTGATTGGCTTTTCATGTCACTAGAGCAACAGGATAGCATAATCCTCCAAACAGAGCCAGCATTCCCATAGCTTTGTGAATCCATGAACAAACGTGTTAGAATTTAAATGTAAATCCATTTGAAGTTTCAATTATTTGACAGAACTAAATGAATATAATTTAAATTAATCAGCTGTCCTTTCCTTCCAGAAGAATGTCCCATTACAGTTCAGATCCACAAATAGAGAAAATAAAACTTCCTGATGTCTAAATATTTGCAAATCTGGCACAGAGGAAGATGGTTGTGGTTGCTGGAGGTCAGTCAACACAGCTCCTGGACATCTCTGCAGGAGTTCCTCAGGATAGTTCCTCAGGCCCAACCATCTTCAGTTACTTCATCAATGACCTTCCATCCATCATAAGGTCAGAAGTGAGGATGTTCACCGATGATTACACAATATTCAGTACCATTTGTGACTCCTCAGATACTAAAACATTCTCTACTAATAGCCAACAAGATCTGGACAATATCTAGGCTTGGGCTGACAAGTGGCAAGTAACGTTTGCGCCACACAAATGCCAGGCTATGACCATCACCAATAAGAGACAATCTAACCACCACCTCTTCACATTGAGGTGGTTTACCGTTGGCCATAAATAGTATTGGATTTACTGTGTATGCACAGTGGTTACAAGAGCAGGTCAGAGGTTAGGAATCCTGCAGGAAGTAACTAACCCCGTGACTCCCCAGCACCTGCCCACCATCTACAAGGCACAAGTCAGGAGTCAGGAATACTCTCCATTCTCCATTGGGTGCAGCTCCAGTAACATTCAAGAAGCTTGACACCATCCACGAAAAAGCAGCCTCTGCTTGATTGGCATCACATCCAGAAACCTCCACTCCCTTCACCACTGACACTCAGTGCAATAATTCACCAAGGCTGTTTAGACAGCACCTTCCAAACCGACAGCCACTTCCATCTGGAAGGACAAGAGCAGCAGATACATAGGAACACGATCACCTGCATGTTCCCCTCAAAGCCACTCCTCATCCTGACTTGGAAATATATCGCTATTTCTTCAATGTCACTGGGTCAAAATTCTGGAATTCCCTCCGTATTGGCAGAGATTCAAGAAGGCAGCTCACCACCACCTTCCCAAAGACAACCAGAGATAGGCAATAAACGTTGGTCAGCCAGTGATGTCCATGTCCCATGTCCACACTCCACAAGTGAATAAAAACTATTTGTTCCTGCCTGGCAAAGAGGGACTTTGCCCAGTAATCTGATACATTGGAACCACAGCTTTCTGCTCCTTACCAGCACCACAGACAACTGCAGTGGGATAATGAGATGGAAGACAGTCTGCGTGAGGTCTTCTTTGTTTCTTCACATGCTCAGTTTGCTCCCTGAAGTAGAAGGGCCTTCAGAGTGATAGTAAGCTGAGCACTACACTCATCCGTTAAAAGCACTAATGAACCATGATTATTTGCCAGGCTTGCTGAGGAAGAGATCTTCTGGAACCCTACAGACTCAGGCTTCAGCTCCATGTGGTCTGATGTCTCTTTGAAATAGTCCTTTCGCACATGCTCAGTAGCTATGCTTCATGTAAAGTTACCTTTTACTCCACAAGAGATGGCAGTGACTACTACATGGCCCTTATAGAATGAGAATGAATCATAGCAACCATTTAGCATCTCCAGCTTTCCCTCAGTTGTCCCAAGACCTATCTGCCTCAGATAAGACCTTGAGGGGGACATTTATTCAAATCTTCCTGTCATTTCTCCTTCCTTTGAGGTTCCCTACCCAACTTACTTTGTTGTAGCAGAATCCTCACAACAGAACCACCAAGAGCCTCTTGTTTTGCTCTGGTGAAGACTCCACAATGGGATGACCGGTTGCACTGTGCAAACTGAACAAGCCCCAGTGAACAGAAATGGTTTTGGTTGAGACAGATGTAAGGCAGCAGGTTGAGGTCACAGCTCTCCAGGATCCCAAGCTGGTGAAGACACATGTTTTCCATTCCCCATATTTTTTGAAGATGATTGGTGACAATTTAACAATGCATTGACCAATAGTGTAGCATGATATTGGACACAGAGCCTTGATATCATCGGTGGATCCTCTGTGCTATTGCTTTTAAGGGTTTGGGAGATTGGAACAAGGCACACATTATACAAAGAAGAACTCCTCTTCAGAATCTCTAATAAAACTAACTGATCTGCTAGTGGTTGATTAAGATGAAGAGTTTAATTAAGAGAACTTTGTCACTGGTTCTCTGAGACAGTGAAAGGAAGGTTGAGGTCCTATAAACCTTCATTACACAGATACATGTTGATTTCAACAGTTTTTGTAACATTTTGATGATCTGATTGATACTAAAATAAATTCAATTTTGCTCTGTGCAGTAATTCTAAAGTTGCTTGAATAATATAAATTATTTCAAGATATTAGTAACATATGAAGTACCATTATTCTTAACAACAAAACAAAATTCTCATCAATCAAGCCCAGACAATGTCAGTGAGGATTTCTCAGCAGCAGAACTTTCTCAGGTAAGTACGGCATATTAAGATCTTTTGAAGTTTATCATTTCCATTTAGAACTGGTATTTAATTCCCCTGCCTGTTGGGATGGTGACTAGACCCTAAATTTCCAAGTGATTGATGAGACATATACACAATGGAGCTACATTGGAGACTTTGCAACAACATAAAATTCTAACAGAACTGGACAAGGTAAACACACAAGAAAGATGTTCCAAATAACCAGTGAGTCCAAACCAGAGGTCACAGTGTAAGGGTTTGGGATAGGCCATTTCAGACTGAGATGAGGAGAAACGTCTTCACCCAGAGAGTGGGGAGCCTGGGGAATTCTCTGCCATAGAACGTGGTTGAGGCCAAAACATTGAATGTTTTCAAAAAGGATGGAGATAAAAATCTTAGGGTAAGGGAACCAAAGGGTACTGGGAGAAAGAGGGAAAAGGGGGGCTGAGTTGCATGATCAGCCATGAGCAAAAGATGTGGACACTTTGGAGAGGGTGCAGAGAAGGTTTATGAGGATGTTGCCTGGTATGGAAGGTGCTAGCTATGAAGAGAGGTTGAGCAGGTTAGCATTGTTTTCATTAGACAAAAGGAGATAGAGGGGGGATTTGATTGAGGTCTACAAAATCATGAAGAGTATAGACAGGGTAGATAGAGATAAGTTTTTTCCCAGGGTGAGGGATTCAATAATGAGAGGTCATGCTTTCAAGGTGAGAGGTGAAAAGTTTAAGGGGGTACATGCAGCAACTACTTCACACAGAGGGTAGTAGGTGCCTGGAACGCGTTGCCAGCAGAGGTGGTAGAGGCAGGCATGGTAGATTCATTTAAGGTGCATCAGGACAGATGCATGAGTAGGTGGGGAGCAGAGGGATACAGATGTTTAGGAATTGGGCGACAGGTTTAGACAGTACATTTGGATCGGCTCAGGCTTGGAGGGCTGAAGGGCCTGTTCCTGGGCTGTAAATTTTCTTTGTTCTTTGTTCATATTGAATGACAGGGCAGGCTCCTGCTTCTACTGTCCATATTTCCAATGAATACTCCAGTTTTCCACCCAGTTACTTCCAGTTCTCGGTTCATTTGGAAATAGGAAAGGATGTAAGATGTGGCTATGAAGCAAAGTCTTTCAAAGGTACGACAGAGTCAAGTAATCAATATATCATTAATTCTAATTTCCATCATCTATGCTGTACAATCCACAAGACAATGGAACAAGGTTAACTAATTGCAGCAGATCAGGATTGCTGCCAATTACCTCGAGTGCTGTTATATCGAGACTCATACCTTTGCTCTTTTGATAATTATTTTTGTTGCATTTTACTGGAGGCTCTGGGCTTTATATAGAAGACTCCCCTGAGAATTCTCTTGGAATTTATCTCAAATCAAAGGAAGCACGGGAATGTTTTTTTCCCTTTGTGAATTTCCCACAATGATTTATTTAGTGGAAGAAGAAAAGGCATCCAAGTAATCATCAGAATATCTACACTCCACAATCTCCACAATGTACTATTCCACAAACTATTCCTGGAGTTGTTTGAGTTGTTACGGAGCTGATGATGTTATGTGTTGTAGAGAAAGCAGGGCTAGCCAAGGTTGGTTTTAGTTACTGTTCTCATTGCTGTCAAGTACTGAGTATGTACAAGATGTACTGCAGAATTTCACCAAAGATCCTCAGACAGCACCTTCCAAACACATGACCACTTCCATCTAGAAGGACAAGGGCAACAGGTACATGGGAACACCACCAGCTTCAAGTTCCCACCTAAGTCACTCACTATCCTGACCTGGAAATAGATCAACCGTTCTGTCAGTGTCACTGGATTAAATCCTGGAATTCCCTCTCTAAGGGTATTGTGGGTCTACCTACAGCACATGGACTGCAGCGATTCAAAAAGACAGCTCACCCCCACCTTTTCAAGGGGCAACTAGGGACGGGTAATAAATGCTGACCCAGCCAGTGAGGCCCACATCCTGCAAATGAATAAGAAAACTTCAGGTGTTCTTCTAGAGTATGTTCATGCCCTCTTTCCTTCCTCACAGCTTTATCTCGAGAGTTCCTTCTCCAAAGTGGGCTGTACCAATAGCTAATGAGTCTCCCCAGATCTCCAGGTGGATCACAGGTAGCCCCACTTGTAGGAGAGGGGTCTAATCTAGTCAGTGATCTGGCATGAGCTGAGACCAGCTTGGTGCCATGGTTGGAGGTGGCACTGAATCTGAGTATCCTGGCTCCAAGCTGGAAATGCAATTGTGATTATGGAGCCAAAGGGCACGACCACCTGCATACCAGAAACTCTGCTTGGCATCAAGAATAATCTAATCTGTACTTGGGGAGACATCAGGAGCTCACAGCACACCATCCCCCACCCACAACATTGTGACTCAGGGAGTGGAGTAAAGAGACCTCATTGTAAAATATATAACAGAGATTACAAAGCCATTTCACTTCTGTCCCTGTGAGAGAGCACAGTCCCATGGTGAGATGGTCGATTGAGATAGCCAGTCCTTTCATTGGTTACCATCTTCCAGGCCTGAGGTGTTGGAGCCAGGTGGTGGGAGGTGAACACAATGAGGCAGATTAGGACCATTGGCCCTGATTCCATTCTGGGGCTGAGGGGACAGATCTAAGCTCAGTTCTCTAACCCTACCCCAAACTGAGGACCTTAAATTGTTGAGTCCCACTGGCTCAGGTCTCACCTAGCCTGGGCGTCAGCAGGAAAGAGTCACGGTGTATCACCAGATGGCTCTCTCTACACTGACCTGTGCACGATTGAGGGCCTGGACCAAGGGCAGGAGTTTGCAACCTAAGACCAACTCGTGTTCTGGTCTTCTCTCCACCCCTCTCTCTGAGACCCTGAATCCCAGAAACAGAAACCCTTCCCTCTCCCAAACAGCACTTCCCTTCCCCAGCATGGATCACACATCCTGGGAATCTGGGGTCACAGATGCCCCAAGGCAGACCTGCTCTCTCAACATGGCTGAGCTGGAGCTGCTGGCCTCTGATTGGATGGCAGCTCCCAATGGCTGGATATCATGCTTCAGGAGGAATATCATCAGGAATATCATCCTGATGTGGAAAGCTTGCTGTCAGCCAATCAGCTGCCTGAATGCTGGTAGATCCAACAGGTTTCTCTAACTCATTTAGCCAGGCTTTTCTCAATTGAAAATTCTCCCACTTTAACTGGGAAATTCTAGATTCTGGACTGGTCATCAGCAATAGGTCCATCGCTTAATGCCCCCTTGTCCTTATGAGCTTGCAACACTGAACAATGGAACAGCCACACCCATTTGTGGTCAAAAATTGCAAAGATTCCTAACTCCTAGTGTGAAGAAATCCCTACTCATTTCAGTTTTAAAAATCCAGCCCCTTATAAGAGCTGATTTAGGCCATTCAGCCCTTTGAGTCTGCTCTGCTATCCGATGAAGTCACTGTTGATCTGATAACCCTCAACTCTAATTTCCTGCTTTTCCCCCACAACCATTCATTCCCTACCGATGAAAAATCGATTGATCTATCTCAGCCTTGAACATACTCATCGCGGTTGTGTACCTGTGCTCTACATTTTCCAGACAAATGAAACAATCCCTCAGTGCGTTCCATCTAATTATTCCAAACACCAAAGAGTTTTGGCCCAAACTGATTCTCAAATGCGAAGCAAACACAAAGCAGTCAGCACTTTAATGAACAAAACTTAAGGAACACCCTATTATTTCCCAAAAACCCAAATAATCACCTTCATTTTTCTGTAAGACTCATCAAACTATGGCTTTAACTGTTCTTGTTACATTACATTAATCAATGTTACCATAAGATTTCCATTGTATTTCTCTTCATAGTGTGGATTAAGTGATGAAGTGAGAATGATTAATTCTTCACAGTTTACTAGTCTTAATTAAACTTCTGATTGCATAAAACTGAACTCAGTATACAATAATGCCAATCTTTGAACTAATTTGCTGAGTTTGGGTGCCTGAATTTTGTAGTTCTGTAATGAAAATATAAAAGAATCATCTCACGATCATGGGATGTATTGAATTCAGTCAACATAACAAATTTAAATTGTCACATTTTGAATGTAGACTTTTAGGAATAAAGACAGGGCTCACAGCGTAAGAACATAGCAATTAAGATGTATAATTACATCGACAATGAAATGCACATATCACTCACTGGTGTTTGACTTCTCACAGAAGTATAAAACAAGTGATTCATGGACAAAACAAAACCTCATTGTTCCATAAAGTTAATATTTCATTTCAGTAAAAATATATTGCAGGTGTATTTTCAATATTGATGTTGGTTTGACAGTAAACTGAAACAATCATGCTTCATTTGTGTAAATTGTGCCAAAATCTGCAAGTTTGCAGCCTTGGTAAAGTTATGAAAATGGTATTCTGTGTCTTAAGGAGGATGCAGGCTCCAAACTGCCACAGATGATCTTACTGTAGACTGAGTTTGACAATCAAAAAGATTTAGGCACTTTTTCTGGAACGTTTGAAGCTAGGAATTTATAATTACAGTGTATGATCTGCCATGTCACAGTCACATGACTTCTGATCTAGTTACTTTTATGTAAACATTAACCGTAATCTGGCCACATGGCACATGGTGTCAGGAGGATGTAGCTGAAAATATATGCATGTTTTAGAGCTTTAAGAATCAGAAAGAAAGAATTAGAATAGCAGCCTGCAACCTTGAGCTATTGGATGAGTCAGAATGGCTGTGATTGTTCCAGTCCCTAGTGCCATGAATATGAAAGAGGTTATGAGATAGATTTAGAATTTCTTCTGTTCTCAATGGCAACATTATAGGATAGCCACTGAATTAAACAAAAAAAATCTAAACAGACAAGAGTAGCAATTCTGTCATTAGTGCTGTGGAAAGAGTGCTACAATCTGTATTGTCAATTTCACTGAAGAGCAGAAAGGCCAGATTGGGGAAATTTTGAATGCTTTGTAGATATATTTTGACACAAGACTATTTGTGTGTGGTATGTGCTCAACATTGTAGTTCAGGGACAGAAGACAAATATCGATCAGTATGTGACAGTACAGAGATGGCTAGCTGAATCCTATGATTTTGAACAACAGAAAGATGATCTATCTGAACAACTTTTTAAAAGAATAATAGATCCTGCCACAACAGCATATCTATTGAGCAAGCGGAAACATACTCTCAAGAAAACTACCAAGATATTGCAAAGTTCTGAGTTTGTTGATAATCAGCTAAAGAATATTGAGGGAGATTACATGATGCTTTGCATTATGCTGAGAGATTTCCAGGCCTAACAAGATCTAAATAAGAAGAAAATAGAAATATTTGCATAAAGGCCAGCAGAAAGATCAAAGCCAGACTACACAAGGTAAATATTGCAGAGAACACCATACAAAAGAAAAGTAAGCATGTCCATCAAGGGGAAAGCCATGATCTAGCTGCAAGAAGCAAAATCTTTTGAGCCTAACTGTTTAGCCATAAAGAAACAAAGCAAGCCAAAGGATCGAAAACAAAGATCTGGAGATGCTGTAAATCTGAAACAAAAACAGGAACTGCAGGAGAAACTCAGCAGGTCTTGCAGCACCAGTAGAGAAAAAATAGAGTTAATGTTTCAAGTCCAGTGACCTTTCTCCAGAATTGGTCAATGAAGGTAATAGACAGAGCTGCTGCAGAGTTATCAGGTGTTAATGTTGATGAATCATAGTGCACTATAGAACTGTCACTAGGTCTGAAGGTGACAAATGGTTTGTGACTATTACAGTGCTAACTATAGAAGGAGAGCAGCAAATTGAAACCACCACAAAAAAAAGAATATCTTGTTTATTTTAGCATAAAGGTGCCCTGATCTGAACTAACCTGCCATGTGCAGATGTAAAATTCTGTCTTTATTGAACATCAGTGAAAGTGTATAAACATCAAATGCATATGTGACATCCTACATCCTGACATTATACCATCATTAATCAAACTCTTGCTTGGTTACAATTCTCTGCCCGTTTTGAAAACTGGCCAAAGGTTAATCCTGAAATAACAAAGCTGTAATTATGGGCACTGAAATTTGTTGCCAATGTAGTTTATTGCTCAGTATTCCAATGTTTGAGGATGACATCATGGGAAGTTTACACAAACTGAAAACTCCAAAGAAAAATATTGAGCTTGAAATTAACTTCCATGAGATACTGTACAGATTCTTCATTGAGAATCAATGAGATGAATTTTCAACCTGATCCATATTGTAGGAGGTACAATATTCTACTTACTTCTTGTCAATAATAGTTAATCCACCTGAGTTACTGTAACCTATATGTAATTATTGTAATAAATTACATTATGCTCTCTAAGCTGAGACTACTTTTCTTTTGATTTATTCATATGTAGGACCTGGGCTGAGAACTTGGAATGGTCCACATTCCTGCAGCAAGACTGAGTGAGACCTTTTGCTGGAGAAGATATTAGAACCAGGGGCGAGCAGCATCTAAAAATGAAATTGAGGTCCTCAAAACTCAGTTGGAATTTGACTTTCCATTTTGGGTTTGTACCGGAAGTACTGGGCATGGTGCTCAATCACTGTGTGCTGGTAGCCCAGTGTAAGAGGATTCTAAAGGGAAGACTCTCTCGTCTCCCTTTCAGGGGGAGTGTGTGGGATGTAGACAAGCAGATCTGCCACTTGAGGTTTCACGCAATGAGTATGGGTCACCACTGCTCTGGCACTCCCCCACCCCAACCTCCTCCTTTGGCCCAGACACTGCTCAGGTTAGCTGTTAGTGCAGTGGCCTGGAGGCTAGCTATCCTGGTGCTTTCCATCTCCGTCCACTGCCGGAGTCCTCAACAACATTCAGGGCCAGTCTGAATATCACAGTGGGAACTACAGAGCAGCTGGACAGTGGGTCCCATTCCAGCCATCAGGACGAGACTTCGGGCAGGGTGGAAATTGGCCCCAATCATTTGTTTTAAAATGAGTGTGGACTGTCTGAAACAAAATACAGGACAAAGGCAGCAAAGCTGAAAACGTGAGGAGATCTGCTGGCATGACTGTGGGAGGTGCTAACGGAATTCACCCCGGAATGTCTCCGAAACACCTGGAATAATTTAATCATGGGGCAGACAATCAGAGAAAAGTTTAGCCCTGAGTACATTGGTCAAGATCTGTGATCACACAGATCCCATTCTTCACTGACCTGTCAGAAGGTAAAGGAAATGGTAACCCCAAAAATCAAAAAGTAGCCCTTCAAAAAATCGCCACTGGAACTCACAAAACACATAAAGGTGTCCCACGGCCAGCACAGATGTAGACTGGAATCCTGGCGTATTTAGTCTTTTCTGTAAGCACAACTGGGTTATAAAATTAGATCAGAGAGGAAGAAAAACCCTTTTTCCAAAGAAAAAAAACATTTTAAAGCAGTAAATTGGGTGTGTCATCGCTTCACACTATCTGAATGTGTTGTTTTTTCGGATAATGGTTGGTACTCCTCAATGAATTTGGAGATTCCAGGAGTTTACAAACCATGTAACAGAGACAGCAATGACCAACTATGCCTCCTCTGTCACTTTTGATGATTAACTTGAAATAAGATGATATCTGCAGACTGTAATAAATTCATAATTGAAGAAAAGTGTTTTGCTCTGATATGATCAGCTGTGATTCAAATATAAATATCCACCAATCAACCCATCCATCAAGGGGAAACCCCCCCCATCAACCACATAGTTAGATTTGACTAATGTTGTGCTTTAACTTTCCAAAGTACTTTCCTGTCAGTTTAAATTGAAATTCTGATATTTAGTTGACGTAATTCTTTGTTACTTTGCACGAAAATCAACTTTTAATAACATGGTGTAAGCACAACTTCCAAACCGACCCGGGTTCAATTCCTGCCTCGGGCGACTGACTGTGCGGAGTTTGCACGTTCTCCCCGTGTCTGCGTGGGTTTCCTCCGGGTGCTCCGCTTTCCCCCCACAGTCCAAAGATGTGCAGGTCAGGTGAATTGGCCATGCTAAATTGCCCGTAGTGTTAGGTAAGGGGTAGATGTAGGGGTATGGGTGGGTTACGCTTCGGCGGGGCGGTGTGGACTTGTTGGGCTGAAGGGCCTGTTTCCACACTGTAAGTAATCTAATCTAATCTAATCTAATCTAATCTAAACCTTGAACTATTACTCGGGAGTTTACTTTAGCTCAATAGACAACCTAACTGAATGTGGAGTGAATCATCACAGATCTTCAGTGTAAGGCTCTCCATTAACTCCCATCAAATGAGGATATTTTGTCATCAGTTTTACTTGTCTATATGTTTTTTAATATGCATAATCATGTAATCTTAAAGTACTTTTCAACCAATCACAAATACAGTTTATTTTTTTCCCTTCATACTGCCTGACACTGGGGAATGTGATAGCTGCCAGTGCTGGAATCTGGTTTGGGAAGTACTGGCTTTAAACTGTAATCGTGCTCACACAGCCTCTGGTGAATAAAATGAGCCCACGTGACAGGATGTGAAGAGACAACAGAAACTGGACTGTATTTAGCAGACCGTTAGATAAAAAAACTGTAACAGGTTTCGCACCTTTAGCTCAAAGCACTTCACTGTCCTCAAAGTATTTCTGAAGTGTAGTTACTGTCACAGTAAGGATAAGTACAGAAGTCAATTCAATTGAAACAAATCAAGAAATAGTCAAATAATCTGTCAGGCAGTATTAGGTTAAATGTTGGCTAACGTAACTCCCTATTCTTCTTTGAAAAATTCTCTTGGACCTTTTCAATCTACCCAAGAGGATAGATGGGATCTTGATTAAACATGAAGAAATCTGGTACCTCTGGCAGTGCAGCATTCCTTCAGTTCTGCACACTTGGATCAACTCAGACTTTTCTGAGGCAAAAGTGCCACCACTGAGTCATTTCTGACAGTATTACCACAATTTCTGAGGACAGGGGAATAACTCTGTTACTTGTCTGTATCTCATGGAGAATAGTCCCCTCAGAATGCCGATCTCTCTCTATTTAGTACAGTTGTGTTAATTACTAAAATTAAATGACTGAAATACGTAAATTTGGAAATTCTTTGGTTTAATGCATTAGCCTGTAACAAAGGACTCATTCCTGATGAAGGGCTTATGCCTGAAACATCGAGTCTCCTGCTCCTCGGATGACCTGCTGTGTGTTTCCAGCGCCACACTTTTCGACTGTAACAGAGGACAGTAAAACACATTGATGATAATAACCATCAACGGTGGAAAATGTACTGGAATTGTTTCACCTTATTGGAGTAATGCACTGAAAATCAAGCCCTGCTGGACTAAGCATCAAGACAAAGGTTAAAGACTGTCCAAGCCAACAGAATAAGGACCACATTTCTGGACTTAACAAGATTTATTATTTATTGTCTTCAAAATTTAATCTATTTTTCTAATCAACAGGTTCAGAGATGTTATTACACAACAATGTTATTATACTTGAACCTGGGCCACCTGGTCTAAGGGTAGGGACACAACCACCTTGCCATAAAAGGGCCCCAAAAACTCCCATTTATTCCAAATAAATAGTTTCTAACCACAGGTAGATGGGGCTATGAGCTGTTGGTATATCAACGAGATAAAGCAATAATTTCCTTTGGAAACCTCCCATTCAGACAGACACAGAGAGTCAAAAAACATCGCTGTTACTGGTGAAGGGAAAGGAAAGCATGGTTTGACAGATCAATAGCACCAGTCCTCAGGATTCAATGGGGAGTCCTTTTGCTTCCCAAGTCCTTCAGTTTTTTTTTCCCTTTATGTTCCCTCACTTCTTCACAGGAGGTCCAGAGCCAGTAGCTCATGAATTATAAAGACTCTGACAATTCAGTTAAAATCAACTAGGCAGAAGTGAGGACTGCAGATGCTGGAAACCAGAGTTTAGATTAGAGTGGTGCTGGAAAAGCACAGAAGGTCAGGCAGCATCTGAGGAGCAGGAAAATCGACGTTTCGGGCAAAAGCCCTTCATCAGGAATAGAGGCAGGGAGCCTCCAGGGTGGAGAGATAAGTTGGGTGGGGGGTGGTGGAGGGTGGGGTTTGGGAGAAGGTAGGAAAGAGTACAATGGGTGAATGAGGGTGGGGATGGAGGTGATAGGTCAGAGAGGAGGGTGGAGCGGATAGGTGGGAAGGGAGATTGACAGGTAGGACAGGTCATGAGGATGGTGCTGAGCTGGAAGGTTGGAACTGGGGTACAGTGGGGGAGGGAAATGAGGAAACTGGTGAAGTCCAAATTGATGTCCTGGGGTTGAAGTGTTCCAAGGCGGAAGATGAGGCATTCTTCCTCCAAGCGTCGGGTGTTGAGGGAGCGGTGGTTGAGGAGGCCCAGGACCTGCATGCCCTTGGCAGAGTGGGAGTTGAAATGTTGGTGTGGGTGTCCCGAGGGGCAACAGGTTGCAGCAAATGGTGGGTTAAAATAATTTGGCTTCCTTCAGGCTTCAGGGATTTTCCTTTAGCAGAGTGAAATACACCTTCTGCCCTTTCAGCAGCCCAAAGGCTTCTGCCAGTATCATTCACATCCACAAGCTGTTCAGCTACTCAGGAGCCAATCCGATAGTTAATGTAAGGGTGATGACCTTTGGCATGCTCAACTGATCGCACTTCCACCAACCAATCAGCAACCTGTCACTGGCTGAATCTCACTTTGTGAACAGACACTGAATGGGGCCAAATACAAACATCTTCCCCTCAATGTTTGAACAGAGCAGCAATGTCAACATGACATACAATGAGATTCAGCAATATGCCTTTGAAAAGTGCAGCAATTCCTTTCACGGTTCTTGATTTTAATAACAATCCTTTTCCTATTTCAGTCCACAAACCAAAATACGGAAAAGTAAAAATGCGCAGTTTAATAGATTCTTACTAAAGGAAGAGAATAGAACTTGCAGAAATGAGAAACATAATGAAGAATAATCAGCATGAATTACAAAAGGAACATCTTATCATTATATAACCTCAACCTTACAAACTCTCTGCTGTTTTACACTTACCTAAATGGAGAGAAATGTCTGAGTGCTTTAGTGCAGACACTACACAACACCAGGTTATTGTCCAACAGGTTTAATTGGAAGCATTAGCACTTCTGTTCAAAAGGGCCACAACACACTGCAATACACCAGAACTGCAAAAAGAGGAAGAAGAACACCTATACAATGTATTCGCCAAAAACAGATACGCCCGCAATTTCATCAACAGATGCTTAAGGGAAAGACAATGGAACGAGGACATGCCACAACCCAAAGGACTAGCCACACTACCATGCATCAAGAGCATTTCCCAACTGACAGCCAGACTACTACGACCACTAGGATTTATAACAGCACACAAACCAACAGCCACTCTCAGACAACTCACTAGAACGAAGGACCCGATACTCAACATGAGCAAAATCAATGTGGTGTACAAAATCCCATGCAAGGACTGTACAAAACACTACATAGGACAAACAGGAAGACAACTAACGATCCACATCCATGAACACCAACTAGCCACGAAACGACACGACCAGCTATCCTTAGTAGCTACACACACAGATGACAAGCAACATGAATTCCACTGGGACAACACTACTATTATAGGACAAGCCAAACAGAGAACAGCCAAGGAATTCCTAGAGGCATGGCCCTCATCCACAGATTCAATCAATAAGCACATCGACCTGGACCCAATATACCGACCACTGCAGCGGACAGCTGGAACTGACAACCGGAAGCGGGCAGATTCAAACCACTACAAATGCCGGAGGAAAGATCACAGAAGCGCTTCACAGGAGGCTCCCAAGCACTGAGGATGTCACCTAGACAGGGGACGAAACGTCTGCAACACAAATTCCCAGCTCGGCGAACAGAACCACAACAGAGAGGATGTTTCCTTGTATGGGGCAGTCTTGAGTGAGAGATCATCATTTTCCAATAATGGGAACAGATTTAAAACAGAGATAATGAGAAAGAGGTGTGAATCTGTGGAGATTATTACACTGGAGAGTGGTCGCTGCTGGGACACTGAGTCATTTTAAAGAGGAGATAGACTGGTTTTTATTTAGTAATGGGCAGAAGGTTGTGGAGAGACAGCAGGAAAGTAAAGGTGAAGCTGAGATAACATCTGCCATGATCATATTGAATGGTAGAGCAGGCTCAAGGGGCTGAATGGCCTCCTCCTGTTCCTGGTTCTTATGTTCTCATGTTTTTATAAACTCAAACTCTGTCTCTACTATTTTGTAATCTCAAACTCGAAAACTCATTCCAAAGTTTTATGTAGGATTTGAGAGTTCAGGGTTAGGGTTAGGGTTATAACACAGCAGAATTAGAGAGTTCAATCATAAAACTTTGGAATGAGTTTTCGAGTTTGAGATTACAAAATAGTAGAGACAGAGTTTGAGTTTATAAAAACATGAGAACATAAGAACCAGGAACAGGAGGAGGCCATTCAGCCCCTTGAGCCTTCTCCACCATTCAATATGATCATGGCTGATGTTATCTCAGCTTCAAATCTGCAAACTTTTAGGAATAACAGGAATATTTGTATAAACGATTTCCATGATAAACTGTGAGATAGTATTTCAAAGTAGCTAAGTATAATGGAATCAAAGAAAATGTCACAGCTGTACTTTTGCCCAATCTCATTTCAGCTTTTCAACTGAAACTAATTCATGCATCCCATTTCCCTGCTCAGTACCTTTATCATTTTAATGTTCTTCCAATTGCAATTCTATTTTAATTTATGTTATGATCTTGAATATCCAATGAAGAATCTTGAGCAGTATGCGCCTCTCCCCATTGGATGGTGAGATATTTCCTCATTGAAACAGATTCTGAGCTGGTTGGGCTGAGGAGATGTTAAAAGCATGTTTCCTTTATGGCAGAATCTGGAACTAAGACCATCATTTCAGTCCAAGACTCACCCACTTAAGACTCAGATGGGAAGGCATTTCCTGTCTCAGATGGTCATGGATAAGGCCAGAAGACAAGAAGACGTAGGAGCAGAAAGAGGTAATTCAACACTTTTTACCTACCCTGCCATTCAATACCATCATGGTTGATCTGATAATATTCAACTCCACTTTTGTGCTTTTTTCCTGGATTCCTTGGTTCTTTTGCTGATTAAAAGTCTGTCTATCTCAGCTTTGAATATTCTGAAAGCCCCAATATTGACAGGGTTCTGCAGTTAAGAATTCCACAGATTCATTGCCCCCTTGGAGAAAGAAAGATCTACTTTTTATTGAGCTCAATGGGTGACCCCTAACTCTGAAATTATTCCCTACAGTCCCAAACTTTCCCACAAGGAGTAACAATCGCTCCATATCAACCCTGTCAAACCCCTTAAGAATCTTCTCTGTTTAATCAAAGTCTCTTCTCATTCTTCTAAATTCCAAAAGGTGCAGACCCAACTTGGAGACATACAGCATGGAAACAGACCCTTCTATCCAACTTATCTATGTGCCCAAACTAAACTAGTCTCACCCTTCTGCATTTGATTCATATCCTTCCAAACCTTTCCTATTCATGTACTTATTCAAATGTCCTTTAAATGTTGTATCTGTACCTGCAGCCACCACTTCCTCTGGCAGTTCATTCCACATATGAACCACTTTTTGTGCAAAAAAGTTTCCCCTCATGTACTTTTTAAATCTTTCTCCTCACACCTTAAAAGTATGCCCCCTAATTTTGAATTCCCTCACCCTGGGGAAAAGACCCTAGCTGTTCACCTTATCTATGCCCCTCATGATTTTATAAACCTCAATAAGGTCACCCTCAACCTCTTACACTCCAGTGAAAAAAATCTGAGTCTCTCCAACCTACGGGTATAACTCAAACCTTCCATTCCTGGCAACACCCTGGTAAATCTTTTCTGAACCCTCTTCAATTTAACAATATCCTTCCTTTGGAAGAGCAACCAGAATGGCCCACCAGAAGAGGCCTCACTATCATCCTGTACAACCTCAATATAATGTCCCAACTTATCAAGAATGGCTAAACAGGTTAGGCCTTTATTCATTCTTGTGTAGAAGAATGAGCGGTAATCTTATTGAAACAGACAAGATTCTGAGAGGTCTTTACAGGGTTGCAGTTGTGAAAATATGTCCACTTATGGGAGAATCTCAAACTCAGAAGCATCATTCCAGATTTAAGTGGACATTAAAGCTGAGAGAAGACAATTCTTCTCCCAGAGGAATGAATATCTGGAATTCTGTACCATGGAGAGTTGTGGAAGCTAGACCACTGACAGTATTTAAAGAGGTAGGTTGATGGAGTTTTGAAATATTGAGGAGTTAAGGGCTATAAAGCAGATTTAACCTTACCACATTGTTAACATTGACTGCAGTTCTCTGCATGCAGTGCTCCAAAAGTCACCTAACCAATGTCTTGTACAGCCACAACATGACCTCCCAACTCCTGTACTCAATACTCTGACCAATAAAGTTCATACCAAACACCTTCTTCACTATCCTGTCTACCTGTGACTTCACTTTCAAGGAGCTATGAACCTGCACTCCAACGTCTCTTTGTTCAGCAACACTCCCTAGGACCTTACCATTAAGTGTATAAGTCCTGCTAAGATTTGTCTTCCCAAAATACAGCACCTCACATTTATCTAAATTACACTCCATCTGCCACTCCTTGATCCATTGGCCCATTTGATCAAGATCTCGTTGTACTCTGAGGTAATCTTTTTTGCTGTCCACTAAACCCACAATTTTGGTGTCATCCACAAACTTACTAACTATAGCCCCTATGTTTATATCCAAATCATTTATATAAATGACAAAAAAACAGTAGACCCAGCACCGATCGCCGTGGCACACCACTGGTCACCAGCCTCCAATCTGAAAAGCAACGATCTACCATCACTGTCTGTCTTCTACCTTTGTGTCAAGATTAGAGTGGTGCTGGAAAAGCACAGCAGGTCAGGCAGATTATGAGGAGAAGAAGAATTGACATTTCAGGCAAAAGCGTTTATCAGGAATTCCCGAAATGTTGATTCTCCTTTTCCTTGGATGCTGCCTGACCTGCTGTGCCTTTCCAACACCACTCTAATCTTGACTCTAATCTCCAGCAGCTGCAATACCCACTTCTGCCTAGTTGACTTCTACTTTTGAACCAGTTCTGTATCCAATGGCTAGTTCTCCCTGTACTCCATGTGATCTATACTTACTAACTAGTCTACCGTGAAGAATCTTGTTGAACGTCTTACTGAAGTCCATGTAGATCACATCCACTGCTCTGCCCTCATTAATTCTCTTCATTACTTCCTCAAAAAACTCAATCACGTTAGTGAAACATGATTTCCCACGCACAAAGCTATTTTGACTATCCCTCATCAGTCCTTCCCTTTCCAAATATGTGTAAGTCCTGTCCCTCAGGATTCCCTCCAACAACTTGCCCATCACTGATGTCAGGCTCCCTGGTCTATAGTTCCCTGCCTTTTCTTTACCACATTTCTTAAATAGTGGCAGTTCGTTCGCCAAGCTCCAGTCTTCCGGCACCTCATCTGTGGCTATTGATGATACAAATCCTATAATCTTCTGCTTCCTTTATTTGACGTGGCTCTGCATCTGATTTTGGTAAACATCAATATTTTTCCTTTCATGCTTATTAGTAAATTATCTACATGGATGGAAATCAAAACAGATTTCATCCGCATAGATTCCTGGGTGTACTGTTACTGGGATCTCATCAATTTAAACAGAAACTATTTTCCTCATTTTTTTGCTTTCTGTTCCCTAAATGTTTCCTATCAATGTGGCGTTGGTTTATACAACACCAACTGCCCTAATTTTCAGAACATGTACCCAACAGAATAGTTTATCAAATCTCTTTTGAAAATCCAGACCTAAAACCAGTCAGGCTTCCTTGATCTATACACTCGGATATCTTCAAAAAATGCAATTAGTCAAGAGTGGCTGGGCTTTATAAATTCTTGCTGATTGTTACTGATAAGTCATGGCTCTCTCTGTTCACAAATACATTTCATTATTCTGAACTTTACAAATTTACCTTAACCAAGATAAAAATGACTGGCTTATAATTTCCAAGCTTATCACTTTTCCTTTTCTTGAACAGTGCATGTGTGTAACAACTATTCTCTCTCCAAATGTAGTTTTCAAAGGTTTTGCAAAGTTATGATTAATGTTCTTGCTCACTCATCAACCTTCCTTAATATTTCAGAATATGTGCAATCTGGAACTGGTGACATTTCTATCTTTAGTTTCATTCTTCTCATTTAATACGGTGCCTTTCATTACTTATCTGCAGTAGTAACTGCTTCACAACTTCTTCAGACACTCCGTCAATTCCACTTTTATATTTCTCCGTAAAAATTCAGCCTAAACATTTGTTAAGTAACTGAATAATTTTCTTCTTCTCACCTATAAGATAACTTATTTTGTCTCCAAATTTTCATAACTGGCTTGCGATTAATTTATAAATTATGTGCACGTGAATCATGAATATGCTTCTTTATGTTGACAGTCTTTTTTTATACAAACACAGAAATTGATGGAAAAACTCAGCAGCTCGGGTAACATCTGTGGAAAGAGAAACAGAGCTAACATTTCGAGCTCTGTTCAGAGATGTGTTCAGTTCTGACAAAAAGTCACTGGACTCAAAATATTAATAATGTCCCCATGTCCCAATGAGCAATAGTCAACCTGCCTGTTTCAAAATTTAAACAAAGCCAGGAAGTTAACTGGCAATCATCAGTGGTGGGTGTATTCTCAAATGGATTGCCTCAACTAATCAGAGTTCACTTGCCAACCATTCAACACTATTCTCTCATGCAATATAAATATTGGTTTTCCCCTCAAACTGGACTTTCTTGTGAATTATCTTGATAAGTGCAAAGCAAAATGTTTCATCAAAATGTATCTTTTTTTCAGCAGTATTCAAGTTCTGTATAATGAATGAACATTCTGAACTGTTAAACAAGAAACACAATTGCTGATTCCTTTCTTTCTAAAGAACCTTTCTTTTAGCAGTGTGCCGTAACAAGTTTTATGCAAGTTAGCAAAAACAAAATTACATTATAAAATGGCAAGAGAATTTCATAATTACAAATTGGAACTGTCATGTCATAGATAACAACAACAGAAGCCTAATTGACCATTCTGATCAGAACTGAATAAAGGAAAGATAAGTACATTGTTCTTGTACATTCTAATAAATACACTCTTAATCAAAAAATAAATAAATATCATACGCTGATTTTCTAGGATTCTTAATAAATGCTTTGCCCTAGGTATAATTTGATGACAATAACAGGAACAGACCACAATATTCTCCTGCTATGAACAAACTGATGTCAAAGCAATTTTCAGAAATTAGTAGAGAGAACAATATTATGATCCATAATCATCAAGTTTTCATCTTTCATAATGGCAAGAGACCAATTTCATTGCTCACAATAATGAAAACTGGATAATAGCTGACCATCCAACACGATTGATGGAAGGTTTGTGTTCACATGAGTGTAAAGATAAGCACAAAGTATCAGTGATCTCAAACTCTCAGCATTGCAAGGTCATACACGACATGTAATATCATCATTTCATTTCTTCTCTCTCTCTCTCTCTCTCTCTCTCTGATAAGTGTAGGTCAATTTTCAAACACGTCGCTGTCAATACACTATAGCTGGTTCAGTTCCCACCACCTGTTAATGTGTTGTCTGCCACACTTACAGACAACATTTTAAATGATCCCATACCAGGAAGTCAAAACAAGCAATCAGCTTTTGGTTGCAATTATTACAATTTACTGCTTCAGTGAGCAGGAATGAGATAGTTAATACTCACTTACAAATGTAATCTTTGCCAGCAATGGGAATGAAGGAGTAGTCTGCAGGAATTCTGTGGTCAGCATCTGCTTCCCCTGTAGTTGAGATAGCTCCCAATGCCAATATGTGGAGAATGCATTGACAGATCAATTTGCTTAAACAGGCCAACAAGTACTTTGTATGTTGCTGGATGAATAAGGATTTTATATTTTCAGAACATGGATTATGTATCACTTAAACATTTTTAAAATATATTTTGTGGGTTTTTTTGTTCACAGATTAGGGGCATCACTGACAAAGAGAGGTGGTGGCATATTGATGTTGTCATGGGATCAGTAATCCTGAGATCTGGGGAGGGTGTCAGTCAGTTCAGTTGGCTGGATGGCTGATTTGTGATGCCGAGTGTCACCAACAGCATAGGCTCAATTCTCACACAGGCTGAGGTTGCTATGGGGATCCTTTCCTCTGAACCTCACCCATCGCCTGAGGCACCAGGACACTCAAGTTAAATTCACCACTAGCTGTCTCATGCAATGGAAGAGGATGAACTTATAAGTAATATCAGTATGGACAGGATGAGCTTCTTTCAATATATAAATAGGAAGAGAGAGGTCAAAGTAAACCTTGGTCCATTGAGAAAGAGGTTGGGGAAATACTGGTGAAACCAGGAAATAACAGTGGAGCTGAGTACTTTGTTTCGGTCTTTACAATAGAAGACACTAATGGTGTTTCAAAGAAAAAGCTAAACAATCAACGTTCAAATTGGGAAGAATAAGTAAATCAATAGTTATCACTCAAGGAAAAAGTACTAGGGAAACCAATGGGGTTAAAAGCTAATATGCTCTCGAGACACGATGGGCTGTATCCTAAAGTATGAAATGAAGTAACGCAAAAACAGGAGATGCACAGGTAGTAATCTTCCAAGATTAGAGTTTGGAAAGTCCTGGAGAATTGGAAAACTGTGAATGTTACACCCTTATTTAGAAAGGGAAGGAGACAATAAAAGGGGTAACTACAGGTCAGCTAGCTTATGGTCTGTAATTGGAAAAATGTCAGAATGTATTATAAAGGCTGTAATAGCTGAGCATTTAGAAATGCATAATATAGTCAGGCCAAGTCAGAGTGGCTTCATGAAGAGGAAATCATGCCTAATCAATTTACTAGAATTCTTTGAGGAGGTAACAAACAAGTTTGATAAAGGAGAATTTGTTCATTTAACCTAATTGGATTTCCAAAAGACATTTGATACTGTATCACATGTTAGACTACTTATTAAGTTAAGAGCCCTTGGCATGGGAGGTGGTACATGCAATGGATAGCTGATTGGCTAGCCGATAGAGAAGAGAATTGGAATAAGGAGGGCCTTTTCATGAAGAAAATACATGGGTTGAGGGTCACAGGATCAATGCTGAGGTCACAATTATTTACATTATACTTGAAGGACTTTATCTGGATAATGGAAGTGAATGTTACCAGAGCCATGTTTGTGGGTGACAGACAAGAAGATGGGAAGGCAAGTGATGACAATGACACAGCATCAAAACAAGATTATAGACAGGCTAAACAAATCAGGAAAAAACTTGGCAGAGGTTAGCACTACAGCCTCACAGCGTTAGGGACCGGGTTTGATTCCAGCCTCAGGCGATCGTCTGTGTGGAGTTTGCACATTCTCCCCGTGTCTGTGTGGGTTTCCTCTGGATGCTCCGGTTTCCTCCCACAGTCCAAAGATGTGCAGATTAGGGTGGATTGGCCATGTTAAATTACCCATAGTGGATGTGTAGGTTAGGTGCATTAGTCAGGGGGAAATGTAGAGTAATAGATTAGAGGAAAGAGTCTGGGTGGGATACTCTTCGGAGGGTCAGTGTGGACTTGTTGGGCCAAATGGCCTGTTACCACACTGTAAGAAACAGGGCATTTACAAACATTCTATGTTTGTATGGTTCTAAGATGGAATATAAGGTGGGAAGATATGAAGTTATGCACTTTGGCAGGAATAAGATAAACATTATTCAAATAATGGAGAAAACCACAGCATGGAAGGATTTGGGAGTCCTTGTGCGTTACTGACAACATGCTAGCATCCTAGTTCAGCAGGGAATAAGGAAGGCAAATGGAATGTTTTTATTTCAAAGGGAATGGAATATAAAAACAAAGAAGTCTCACTAAAACTATACAAGGCACAGTCAGTTCACAGCTCAAATACTGTGAACTGTTTAGATCCCCTTGTCTAAGTAACAATATATTGGCATTGATGGCAGTGAGACAATGTTACCTAGGTTGATCCCAGGTATGGAAGGATTATCGAATGAGGAGTGGTTGAGTCAGTTGGACCTGTACTCAGGTGTTTCAAAGAATGAGAGATGGTCTTATTGATACACACATGATTCTTGAAGGATTTGACAGAGTAGTTGCAGAGAAGGTGTACACCTTATGGGACAGTCCAGGACCAGATGGTCTAATCTCAGTGTGAGTGGCTCCCAAGTTATGTCAGAGATGAGGAGCAATTTTGTCTCTCAGAGGAAAAGGCAGGAAAGTAGAGTTGAGGATGATTAGGTCAGCCAGAACTCGTTGAATGGTTGAGCAGACTTGATGGACTGAATGGCCTACATCTGCTCCCAGGAATAAGACCTTGAGGAATCATATTGGACTGAAAGCATTCACTCTGCTTCTTGTGCCACAGATGCTGCCAGACCTGCTGAGCTTCTCCAGCACTCTCTGTTTTTAATATTGTGATGGTATTGTGCCTTTAGGAGATATATTCAGTCCCATTTCTCTTGTAGAGGGAGTTGCCACAATGGTACCTGAATGTGTCTCTCAGACAGGCAGTTGGTAAACAGCTTTTGAATTTTCCCTGGGTATGTTTTTTTAAAACAAGACAAACGAATCATGAGTGGATGGGGTTGAGGCCCACATGGACCCAGGAAGGTTTTTGGTTTTGCCTTCAGGTCTACAGGCTGTTGAAGCTAAAAGCTTGAGTTCTCTGCTGTTAGAGTCTCAGACAATGAGATTTCTTCCTAAAAATCAAAAATGCACAGATTGTTTCTTTCTTCTGGATTGGAGAAAGACTGCATGTGACAACCAGAATTGTTGAATTACATTTTTGCCAAAGGTTGAGTTTATGGGGTGCAGACTATGTTGGAACAATGGATGACTTATGGTTAAGTAGCATTAGTTTGTTAAGTATTTTAATAGAGCTAAAGTTATGCCAATTGTGTTTTGTATTTTAACTGTGTTGGAAGTATAACATGTGTTTAACTAAAGCCTGGTGGTGAACCAATTGAATCACATCTGGAACACAACACATTACAATTGCTTTTAAATAAATATAACAGTTTAAGTATAGGCTATCTCCTTAATATATCTTGGAGGGCCCTGGTCTGGTCCTTGGTTTGACAAACAGAATCTGAGGGCAAAGCAAAAACAGTGGGTGCTGAGAATGCACTAGCCAGGCGTGTGGTGGGAACTCAACTAACTCATAAAGAAGAACCAGACAAACACCTGAAGGGAAACTATTCAGATGAAACTGTGCTAAAAAGAATGAGGATCAGTTATCAGAAAGCCAGTAGGGTAACAGAAGGTGAAATGATCTCTTCCTGTGCTCTGTCCAGTCGATGCAAACATCACCTGTTCAAATTCCATGTGAAACTTATCTAAAAGTTATTCTTGCTATTTAAAAAAAGAATCTTTATTGTCGTAATTTTTCAAATCCTATTCTATCCCATTGCCTCACATCAGCTCTGATGAAGAGTCATCTGGACTCAAAACGTTAGCTTGCTCTCTCTCCATGGATGCTGCCTGACCTGCTGTGATCTCCAGCATTTTTTGTTTTCAATCCTATTCCCTGCTTATTCCTGGAAATGTTAGGTTCTGTGCTGTTCTGTCAAACCAAATCTTTTTAAATGTTAATTATGACTCCTAATGTTTAGTGGTGTGGGCGATTTCCTGTGAATTCATTTCAGCAAAAAGATCATTTTGTTCACGTAATTATTCATGTAATTATTCATGTATATATACATAGTTCAGGATCAATTGCATTGATTCCAAATAATGTATTAATCCCAGCAACCCAGAGACTGACATCAGGAAGCAAAGTCTGGTCTAAATATACCAGGAACACTGCAAAATTTATAAAACTTTGAGTTCAATTAATTGGAATCGTCCAACATGTTTCAGCACAATTGTTATTTTCAGTTCACTAATTCAAAGCCCTGATTATTGCATTATGTCCAGAATAGAATCTTGAATTGCCATTAATGTAATTGACGAACCTGAATGCGTGAGCTGAGGCTACTGTCAACACGGGAAGTCTTCGCAAAATCATCACAAATTTCAAAAATATTGCAGTTTGCATCCTAATAAGCATCTGTAAGGATTGCTTGTTATATTTCCCGTACATGCAATATATGCAAGGTCAGCATCTTTGAAATCATCTATTTACCATCTACTCAAATCTGAGCCCCAGAATGAACTCCAAATCTAAACCTTGACATATTTTAACTTCCACTGGAAAAACAAGCTTCCACACTCATCCAATACCATGATAAGGTCTTGGAGAATTGCTTGGACTGACATCATTTAACATGAGCGATGTCTGGTATCAACAAATGAAAGAGAGTGCTATATGAGAATTGTTGTTCACTTGACTGCATCTGCAAGTGAGGTTACAGAGACCAACACTCGTCCATCACCAACACAGATTGCCATGATCTCAGTGAACTAGTCTGTGTTGCTGATCAGACAATTTCCTAGTTTCTGCAATAAATCATTTGACAATGACATTTCCACATGTCTGGATATGATTGGATTGCAATTTTTGTTTTTTGCTCCCCTCTTGTAGATATATCCAAAGATTACAAAAATGTCAGTTTCGATCAGTTATTACTTGCAGAATCAGTTCTGGTTAGCCCACTTTTGGAATATTGCGTGCAATTCTGGTCTCCTTCCTATCAGAAATACGTTGTGAAACTTGAAAGGGTTCATAAAAGATTTACAAGGATGTTGCCAGTGTTGGAGGATTTGAGCTACAGGGAGAGGCTGAACAGGCTGGGTCTGTTTTCCCCGGAGCGTCGGAGGCTGAGGGGTGACCTTATAGAGGTTTATAAAATCATGAGGGGCTTGGATAGGATAAATAGACAAGGTCTTTTCCAGGCGGTGGAGGAGTCCAGAACTAGAGGGAACAGGTTTAGGGTGAGAGGAGAAAGATATAAAAGAGAGCTAAGGAGCAACTTTTTCATACAGAGGGTGGTGCATGTATGGAATGAGCTGCCAGGGGAAATGGCTGAGGCTGGTACAATTACAGCATTTAAAAGGCATCTGGATGGGCGTATGATTAAGAAGGGTTTAGGGGATATGGGCTGGATGCTGGCAAGTGGGACTAGATTAGATTGGGATATCTGGTTGGCATGAACGAGTTGGACTGAAGCACCTCTTTCCAGCTGTACATCTCTATGACTCTATGACTGTAAACTGAAATCTCAAGTTGATTTTCATTCAAGGTTTCATTGCTCCTACTTTACGGGAAATGAGCAAACAATTTCCATTAGATACAGCAGGATAAAGATATTACTTTCAATCCATGAGGTACAAAATGAGTCTTTTTTTTTGTAAAAAGAAGTGAATGATCAATTCCAGAAAAGAACTATAACAATAGTTGGTGAAAAAGGTATAATAAAACAGAAATTGCTGGACAAACTCAGTAAGTCTGACAGCATCTTTGGAGGGAGAAACAGAGTCAACATTTTCATGTTCAGTATAACTCTTTTTTAGAATTGAATAGAGATGGATTTTCTACTTTAATCAAGTAGATCAAATGGAACAGGGAAAGGTCAGGTGAAGGTTAGAGGGCAAGCAAAGTGAGAGACACCAATGTCCCAAAACAAAGTCAGACAAAGTGATAATATTTGTAGAGAAGAGAAACAGGTCCAAAGTAGAGTTTTAAAAATTTGTTCATGGGATGCGTACATCGCTGGCTAAGATAGTATTTATTGCCCATCCCAAATGCCCAGAGGACAGTTAAGAGCCAACCACATTGCTCTGGGTCTGAACTCATATGTAGGCCAGACCAGGTAAGGATTGCAGATTTCTTTCCCCAGCTCCTCATTTTCCTCCCATGCCACCTTCCCATGGAATCACAGTATGGGTAGCACTTGCCCCTCAACCTCCTCTCTGTCAAAGGTTTTACGCTGCTTTCAGGTGAAACAGCAATTTGATTGTATTTCTTACACATGGGTCTACTGTTATTTTTAGAGGTTAGATTCCCTACAGTGTGGAAACAGGCCCTTCAATCCAACCAGTCCACACCAACCCTCCGAAGAGTAACCCACCCAGACCCATTTCCCTCTGACTAATGCACCTAACACTACGGGCAATTTAGCATGGCCAATTCACCTGGCCTGCACATCTTTGGATTGTGGGAGGCAACCAGAGCACCCGGAGAAAACCCACGCAGACACGGGGAGAATGTGCAAACTTCACACAGACAGTCGCCTGAAGCTGGAATCGAACCTGAGACCCTGGTGCTGTGAGGCAGCAGTGCTAACCACTGAGCCACCGTGCCACTGGTGCTCACAGCGTAATTGGGCAGACCAAACGGAGCCTGGTTTGTGGAACACCTCCACTCAGACCACAGGCATGATTTTGACTATCCAATTACTACACCGTCTTGCTTTCATTTTTATGTTTACATTTCCACTGCGGCATTCCAGTGAAACCAAACGCAAACTGGGGCAATAACATCTCATTTATTTGTTTGGGCTTTTTGTAGCGTCAGAACTCACAAGTTAGTTCAATAGCTTCAGAGATTGACCACTGCCCTCCATTTTGTTTTGTTACTTTCTCTTACCAACTCACTTCCCTACCAAACCCGACCGAGTGTGTCTTGATTTTTTTTGGTTTTGCTCTCAGTTCAGCTGACCTATATTCTGCCATTTACACATCCTATTGACACCCGTCCTGGTCATCTCTACAACCATTATCACAAACACTGTCTTTGTCCTTAGATCTGCAAATCCTATGACCTCTAAACTCTCTTGTTTCCCAACCTTCCTCTTGTCTTTCCTTAAACAGCAGTAGATCTTTCCTTTGCTTTTCGGTTGAAGGGTGAGGTGACTTCAGTCAGGATTCATGTTCAAAACCCTTTTCCAATCTCCTTCAAATCCTCTTTCACATTTTAAGTGATGCAGAAGCATTTAACCTTTGATACAGATAATGTTTATTGTGGGTTGCTGCCCAAGCTATTCATCAACAGCAATACTACTGGGATGTAAGATATTGTACATTAGACAGTGACGTGGTTTAAAAAATGGAGAAAATAGTGATGTTTATGCTGCTTTCTCCTGATCAGTCTGTTATTTTTAGTCTTACTGCATGAGCTGGAAAGCCAGTTGGCCCAGACAAATGCTATTTTCAAGACCAGCTTACATTTTAAAGGTTAATTGAAAGTTAATCAGAGGAAGTAAAATTCACGCACAGCAGTGGTCATTTATTTAATTGAAAATGGTGTTGAAAAGCAAAATACTTGACAATATTAATTTAGTTTGTTATTATAATTTCAAGTCTTCAATGTTCAAGATGACTTTTCTGAAATTGTCAGTGAAAGTGGCTGAGTAATACAAAGCTTTTTCAAATTACCGTTTTCCAGTTGTACGCAGATGATGCATATCCCAAACAGCACAGTATTGAAATATGCATTAGTACCAGACAGATGATTAATCACACACAATGAGCACTTAGACAAATAATATTGGACACCACAGAAGAAATTTGGGGCTTTATGTTTCAATCAACTCATTTATTAAATGTTGCCCTCGTGAATATTACACTTCATCCTTTAAGCAACAGCCTCTATAATAATTGTGTTTGAATGGGAAACCATCTGACAGGTTATGTTGGAGCAGGTGCTAAGGTAACTGAACATGAATATCAGCTGAACACCTGAACATGAAAGATATGCAATTTAACATAATGCCACAGTTCCTTCTCGTAACAATCAATCAGAAAGCAAATCAATGTCAAAGCTGTGGTGCTTTGTCAAACACAGTCCGGATGCCTTCACATTAAAGGAGATGCAGAAGTACCTGGAAATTGCAAATTGTCAGTAAGATTAGAACAAAAACACAGTTTGAAACTGTAAACAAACCTTTGTTTGGAAATTTCCAAAATTGCTAATAAGCATTATTTAACAAATGTCAATTGATACATCAAGCTGAGAGAGGGAGTTAAGCAATATGTGCTAAAAAAAAACCAGAGCCCAATTACTGGTATTTTTACAAAATCACACAGTTTATTTACAAATAGTATTTCTGTTCTTTTATTTAATTTATGCAAAATGATGAACTCTACATTGTAAATTTGGAAAATACTCTACTTACTTTTATTCAGCTTTACTAATGCTTCGGAGCACTTTATTTAAACATGGATGTGGGTTTCACTGGCTGGGATAGCATTTATTGCCCGTCCCTAGTTGCCTCTTGAGAAGGTGGGGGTGAGCTGCCTTTTGAACTGCTGCAGTCCATGTGCTGTAGGTAGACCCACAATGCCCTTTAGGGAGGGAATTCCAGGATTTTGACCCAGCAATATATTTCCAAGTCAGGATGGTGAGTAACTTGGAGGAGAACTTGCAGGGGATAGAGTTCCCATGTATCTGCTGCCCTTGTCCATCTCCATGGAAGTGGTTGTGGGTTTGGAGAGTGCTGTCTAAGAAGTCTTTACGAACTATTACAGTCCATCTCATAGATAGTACACATTGCTGCAATTTGGTGATGGAGGAAGTGAATGTTTGTGGATGTGGTGCCAATCAGGCGGGCTGCTTTGTTCTGGATGGTGTCAAGCTTCTTTGAATGTTGTTAGAGCTGCCCCATCCAGGCAAGTGGGGATTATTCCATTACATTCCTGACTTGTGCCTTGTAGATGATGGACAGGCTCTGAGGAGTCAGGAGGTGAGTTATTTGAGACATAATTCCTAGCCACTTGCTCTTGTTACCACATTCAGCTGTGGAAATGTCATTGAGTGTCACAGAGCTATGGTTAAATTGCCTCTTGTTGAAGATGGTCATTGCCTGGTAGATGTGGTATGAATGTTAGTTTCCTGTTATCAGTCCATTTCTAGATTTTGTCTAGTTCTCACTGCATTTGAGCATGGACTGCTTTGAAGGAGCAATAGTTGAACTTCTGTTTGGGAGATAGGGGAGGCACGTTTTGGAAGTGTCAGGGAGAGAGCACTTTGGGGCAAGTGATTTTGAATAGTTATGGAAAAGGATAGAACAGGTGAAAAAGTGAAAGTTCTAAATTGCAGTAAGGCCAATTTTGATGGTATTAGGCAGGAACTTTTAAACATTGATTGGGGGAAGCTATTTGCAGGTAAAGGATTGGCTGAAAAGTGGGCGACCTTCAAAAATGTAATAACGAATGTTCAGAGACAGTGTGTTCCTGTTAGGGTGAAGGGCTAGGCTGGGAGGTGGAGGGAATGCTTTATGACTCAGGAAATTGAGGCTCCAGTTAAAAAAAAGAAAGAGGGATTGATCAGGTTTGGCAACTGGGATCAAGTGAATCCCAAGAGAAGTAAAAGGGCAGTTAGAGTATACTCAAGAGGGAAATCAGGAGGGCAAAAAGCAGACATGAGATGGCCTTGATAAATAAAGTCAAGGAGAATCCAAAGCGATTCTGAAAGTACATTAAGGCAAATGAGTAAGTAGAGAGGGAATAGGGTCCCTTGCAGACCAACGTAACCATCTAACTGTGGAACCATCGAAGATGGAATGAGATACTAAACAAATATTTCATGTCAGTATTTCTTGTGGAGAAGGATATGGAAGCTAGAGAACTTGAGGAAACAGATAGTGATGTCTTGAGGAAAGAGTTCATATTACAGAACAGGAGGTGCTGAAGGTTGTAAAACACATAAAAGTAGATAAATCCCCAGAACCTGATCAAGTGTTTCCCAGAATTCTGTGATTGTTGGTTCTCTTGCTGAGATATTTGCATCATTGACAGCCATGGGTGAGGTGCGAGAAGACTGGAGGTTGGCTGACATGGTGCCATTATTTAAGAAAGGTGGTAAGGAAAAGCCAGGGAACTATAGACCAAGTGACTTCAGTGGTGGATATTCTGAGGGATAGGATTACATGTGTTTGCAAAGGCAAGGAAATGATTTGGGATAGTCAACAAGGCTTTGTGTATGAGAAATGATAGCTCAGTAACTGGATTGAGTTTTTTGAAGAGATGACAAAGAAGATTAATGAAGGCAGAGCTGTAGACATTGCCTACACAAACTTCAGCAAGGCAGTCAACATGGTTCCACATGGTAGACTGGTTAATAAGGTGAAATCCAGAGGGAGCTAGCCAATTGGATACAAAACTGGCTTGAAGGAGACAGAGGATGGGGGAAGAGGGTTGCTTTTTAGGTGGGAGGCCTGTGAAAATCAGTGCTGGGTCCATTGCTTTTCATCATTGATAAAAATGATTTGGACATGGATAAATAGAATATAGAACATAGAACAATACAGCACAGAACAGGCCCTTGGGCCCTTGATGTTGCGCCGACCTGTGAACTATTCTCAGCTCATCCCCCTACACTATCCCAAAATCATCCATGTGCTTATCTAAGGATTGTTTAAATCTCCCTAATGTGGCTGAGTTGACTCCATTAGCAGGTAGGGCATTCCACACCCTTACCACGCCTCTGACATCTGTCTTAAATCTATCACCTCTCTATTTATAGTTATGCCCTCTCATACAAGCTGACGTCATTATCCTAGGAAAAAGTCTTTCACTGTCTACCCTATCTAATCCTCTGATCATCTTGTATGCCTCTATCAAATCCCCTCTTAGCCTTCTTCCTGCCAATGAGAACAGACCCAAGTCTCTCAGCCTTTCCTCATAAGACCTTCCCTCCAGACCAGGCAACATCCTGGTAAATCTCCTCTGCGCCTTTTCCAATGCTTCCACATCCTTCCTGTAATGGGGTGACCAGAACTGTACACAATATTCCAAACGTGGCCACACCAGCATTTTGTATAGTTGCAGCATGAAAATAAATGAGGTTTAGTTCGTAAGTTTGTAGATGGCATCAAAAGATGTGGTGTCTGAAGAAGATTATCTCAGAGTACAACAAGACCTTGATCAGATGGGCCAATGGATCAAGGAGTGGCAGATGGACTTTAATTTATGTGAGGTGTTGCATTTGGATAAGGCAAACTAGGGCAGGATTTAAACAGTTAATGGTCGGGCCCCAGGGAGTGTTGCTGAACAAAGAGATCTAGGAGTGCAGGTTCATAGTTCCTTGAAAGTGGAGTTGCAGGTAGACAGGGTGGTGATAAAGGTACTTAACACACTTGCCTTCATTGGTGAGAACATTGAGTAGAGGAGTTAGGAGTTAGGATGTCATGTTGCGGCTGTATACAACATTGGTGAGGCACTTTTAGAATACTGTGTTCAATGCTGGTCTCCCTGCTATAAGAAAAATGTTGTTAAATTGAGGGAGTGCAGAAAAGATTTACAAGGGTGTTGCAGGGACTGGAGGGTTTGAAGCTATAGGGAGAGGTTGAATAGGCTGGGGCTGTTTTCCCCGGAGCGTCAGAGGCTGAGGGGTGACCTTATAGGGGTTTATCATGAGGGGCATGGATAGTGTAAATAGACAAGATGTTTTTCCTTGAAACTGGGGGGGTGGGGGGGGGGGGGGGGGGTGGGTGCGGAGGGAGAAGGAGGAGGAGGAGTCCAGAACTAGAGAGTATAGGTTTAAGGTGAGAACAGAGAACAGAAATATTTAAAAAGGACCTAAGGGGCAACTTTCTCACGCAGACGTTGCTGAGTGTATGGAATGAGCTGCCGGAGGAATTGGTGGAGGCTGGTACAAATACAACATTTAAAAGGCATCTGGATGGGTATATGAATCGTAAGGGTTTAGAGGGATATGGACCAAGTGCTGACAAATCGGACAGGGTCAGATTGGGATGTCAGGTCACTGCAGATGGCTTGGACAGAAGAGTCTGCGTCCGTGCTGTATATCTCTGTAATTATCTAAGCAGTTACCAAGCATTGTCCAATCACGGTGGGAGACTACAGAACATTTGCTCAGTGACTCAATCCCCTTTCTGTGCAAATTCCCTCCATAAGACAGGTGAACCAATGGAGCAGCCAAAGATTGGAGTAGTGGTTAAGGGACAGGAGGCATTACGTGGAGGCATAGTGTACAGCCAGAGAAAGCAGCGATGGTGGCAGGTCAGAGGTCAACAATTACCCAGGGTGCAACAGAACCTTTCCTCACTGCAGCTTTTGGTCTCACAGGGAAGTCTGGGTGACAGGAAGCCATCACTATGGGAATGATGTTGGAAAGAAAGTGAGAGAAGTTAAGAACAGAAATAAGGAATGGTGCAAGGTTTCCTGTTTCAGAAGAATAGTCAAGGAACTTTTTAAAAAAATATTCAATCATGGGACATGGGTGTTCAGCATTTGTTACTGGATTAGTGGTGCTGGAAGAGCACAGCAGTTCAGGCAGCATCCAACGAGCAGCGAAATCAACGTTTATCGGGCTTTTGCCCGAAACGTTGATTTCGCTGCTCGTTGGATGCTGCCTGAACTGCTGTGCTCTTCCAGCACCACTAATCCAGTATTTGATTTTCAGCATCTGCAGTCATTGTTTTTACCTTGTTCAGCATTTGTTACCTATTCCTATTCCTAACTACCCTTGAACTAAGTGACTGCTGGGCAATTTCAAAGGGCAGTTGAGGGTCTCAAGTCACATGTAGGCCAGACTGGGTAAGGATGGTGGATTTTTAGTGAACGAGACAGATGTTGACAACAACAGTTGTATGAATGCTATTAGACCAACTTTACATTCCAGATTGTTCATTTTAAATCATTATCAAATTCAAATTTCACTAACGTTAGGAATTCAAACCAATGTCCCCAGAACATTCAGACCTCCAGATTACTCGTCTAATGACATTAACAATACGCCATGGTTTCTACTAAACAAAGAAATCTGAGCAGCCTGGGCACCTGTCAATCTGATGAGCTGCTGTGTAAAAAGCTGAATTCAATTTTGAAGGTGAGGTTTGGCCATTAAATTCAGCAAGAATTGCTCCTTTCCAGAACTTCTGGGTTTCTCTGCAGAGTTGACAGCAAATATTTTCAAATATAAAGTCAGTTGTTAAGCTGCCTCATATCCCCCGTTCCTTTTAGGGTTAGCAACAGCCTGGAGGTACAATGTATGTTTAGTTGATATTCCTCTCTCGATATTTTGAATGTCATTATTTTACCCTGTGTCAACCACAGAAAGCACTGAGTCGTGAACTAAGAGAAAATCATTCCGAGGATTGTTTAACAATTATTGCTGAAAGCTCTCCCACAAATGAAATGGAAGAGTGGTCTGAATGAAATGGACAGGGCGAAATTGTTCCCATCTGTGAAAAGATAAGGAGTGAGTGAACACACATTGGTGGGATTTTTTAGTCAGCCAGCTTTAGTCTAGGTAACGTTTACTCTGTGTTTACAGAATGATGGATATGGTTGTTTTGTGTTGTGTCTTAGATCATGTTTTAGTCACTGAATCACCAAACTGTTATAGTATAGAAAAGGGCCACTCAGCCATTGTGCCTCTACTGGCTCTTTAAATGAATATCATTACTTTGAGTCACACTTCTGCCTTTTCCCCTATTCCCTGCACACCATTTTGATCCAAATAACCATCCAATGTTCCTCTTGAATGCACCAATTGAACCTGTCCCCACCACATTTCAGACCCTCACTACTTGCTGGGTGAGAAAGATTTTTTCATAACACATTTCTTCTTTTGCACATCTCTTTAAATCTGTGCCCTCACATTCTTGCTCCTCTTACAAGCCAGAGCAGCTTCTCCCTATCTACTCTGCCTAGTGCAATTTCTATTGAAAATTTCTAAATTTCTAAATCTCATTTCAGCTTTCTTCTCTCCCAGGGGAACTGTCCCATCTGCTTCAATCCATCCTCATCACTGAAGTCTCTCATTCCTGGAACCGTTCTTAGCATCAATTCTGCACTCTCTCCAACGCATTCCCATTTTTCTGGAGGTCAATGGGAAGACGTTTAGAGGACACAGTTAGTTGGGAGCAGAGGGTTTGTTTGAAAGTGCTATACTCCTGGCAACCCACCTGAATCACACACTGGTTCGGCTTAAACATCAAAGTCACACAAGTCAGCTTGTAAAATCAGTTTGGCAGTCTGGGCTGGGATTACGCCATCATTTGGAGATCCTTGGGAGATTTGAAATCCAGAGAGAATTACAAGTGCTGGAATTTGCTGAGGTTAAGGCTGGTAAAGAATTTAACAGTAAATTTGTCTATACACATCAAATATAAAATTGTTTCCTCCTGGCTTGTGTTGCCAGTTTAGGGAGATTCAGGTTGTGCTGTGCTGGAAGCCAGACCTTATGATGGTAGTGTTCGGGCTCCTCACCTCGATCACTCCAGGCTGGCTCCTTGCTGCTCTCTCTCCATTCGACTCAGTGGGTCATCGGCTGCGGTGGTGGTGCCCAAAGCTACAATTTCCGGCTGCAGTAAGCATGGAGCATGGACCCGTGGGACTGGGTGGGTCATCATCCATGGTGGTGCTCGGTGGGTCATTGACTGCGGCAATTGTGGTGCCTGGAGTAGCAGCAGCGGGTAGCTGTGGTGGAGTCAGTGCCCAGAGCAGGGACTCCTGGCTGTGATAGGCCTGAAGAGTGCACGCTCGGTGGGGGAGTCATTGCTGCACCCAGAGCAGAGACTCCTTGAGAGCCAGACGATCTTGGCGAAAGTGAGGACTGCAGATGCTGGAGATCAGAGCCTAGATTAGAGTGGTGCTGGAAAACACAGCAGGTCAGGCAGCATCTGAGGAACAGGAAAACTGATGTTTCGGGCAGGTGCCCTTCAGGAATTCCTGATGAAGGACTTTTGCCCAAAATGTCGATTTCCCTGATCCTCAGCTGCTGAACTGACTTGCATGTCTAACACCACTCTAATCTAGACCCAGACCACCTTGCAGAGACCTTGCAGAAGTCATGGAGCTGCTTTTGAAGACCCCTTGTACAGAAAATAAACTCTATTTATGGAATTTCTTTTTATTCTTTTTGTAACTCAAAATGACGCCAGATTGTGGTGACAAAACACTTTTCACTGCGTCTTTCTAGATGTATGTGACAACAAACAACTCAAATATCAAAAAGAAAAATAACATTGTCAGTTTCTATAACACTTCCAGAGAGTGAACAATTATTCCTAAACATTGTGTTAAAATTAAAATTGATGGCTGAGAAAACAGAGATAATTGAAATAATAATGCAGCATCTGGGACTGGAAGAAGATGTGTCTAACGCAGGTGGGAAACAGCTTGGGTTAGCTCAAATTTAATTGCAGATCCAACATCTAGAAATAAAAAAGGAAAAGTAAATGAGAAAACATATACTTGGAAGCAAAAGAGAAATGTTTGAACTTGAATTTCACATAGAGAAAGAGAACAAGGTTGGAAGTGTAAGAAAGCAATGAGAAAAGAATTTCAAACAGAGCAAGGAATCAGAAAGCATAAAATGGATAAAGAGAAGTCGAGGTTACAGGCTGAAAGAAAGGTCTGATAGTTTGGATAAGGAGGGAAATCCCAATGGAAAGTTTGATTTGATCAAAAATTTCCTTTTGTTGCTAACTTTATGGACAAAGAGGCAGAGGGATAAAAAAATTATAAAAAGAGGGATAAGATTGCTAACAACTTGAATTGGCCAAAGGATTTGTGTGCAACAAAATTGTGAAGCAAATCAATCCTCAGATTATGAAACTACTAAAATTGTGATGCTTAAGACATAGTAACTTGTTTCTGAAGGTAACTGATTAAGGTTTAGCCCAGGAACGAAGGAGGAAAGCCAGACAGACACTCATTGGTGAGAAAGAAGTGTTAATGGATTGATGATTGTGTTCACTGACGTTGGAGCAAACACTTGAAAGTGTGAGGGGAATCAGGATTTTTTTTATTTATTCAGGAGATGAGAGTGTCACTGACCAGGCCAATATTTATTGCCCATCCCTAATTGCCTAGAAGGCAGTTAAGAATCAACCACATTGCTGTGAGACTGGAGTCACATGGAGGCCAGACCAGGTAAGGATGGCTGTTTCCTTCCCTAAAGAACTTAATGAACCAGATGAGTTTTCCCCAACAACAATTGACAATGATCTTGTGGTCATTATTAGACTCCTAATTCCAGATATTGACTAAGTTCAAATTCCTCCATCTGCTATGGAGGGATTTGAACACAGGTCCCCCAGAGCATTATCTGGATCTCTGGATTAACAGGTTCGTGATTATACCAAATCACTTCCATTGCCAAGAAGAACCGTCGAAGAATTCAGAAATAGTAATCTAATAACAATTAAGTCCTTTCTGGATGAGCTTCATGTCTTTAAAGTGAAAGAGGTAATATCTTTGGAAGACACATGTGCTGTTTCATACTAACAGCAAAGTCCTGTTAAGTTATCATGTTGAAATTAACAGGATCGCTGAAAGAGGGTTCTGGAGTAGGCTGTTGACTCAAAACATTAACTCTGTTTTCTTTCCTCAGATGCTGCCAGACATATTGAGTTTCTCCAGCAATTTATCTTCATCTTTCGGGGAAAGGGATAGAAAAGGATTTGACTTTAGGCAAAAAAGAAAAAAACTAATCCAGTTAGTGAAAAGGATAATATGGAGAACAGAAGAGGTAAACGTAATCTTGGAGCAAACTATTGCTGGTGCTGGAATCTGTCCTGAAAACAACACACAGCAGGTCAGGTAGCATCCATGGAACAGAACAAGCTAACATTTCAAGTCAAGGTGACTCTTCATCAGGGGAATCATCAAGGCTCAAAACATTAGCTCGCTCTGTCTCCATGGATGCTGCCTGACCTGCTGTGATTAAAGTAATCAGTCCAATCTCATTACCACAAAACCGGGCATGTGAAAACAAGTTGTCAGTGGGAGAACTGTAAAGCTGTTAGTGTAACTGCAACCCTTAAGGCATCTTTAGAAAAGACAATAGCAGTAAGTGGAACAGATATTAAACATTCAGAAATAGTAATCAATAACAATTAAGTCCTTTCTGGATGAGCTTCAGGTCTTTAAAGTGAAAGAGGTAATATCTTTGGAAGACACATGTGCTGTTTCATACTAACAGCAAAGTCCTGTTAAGTCATCATGTTAAAATTAACAGTGTTGCTGAAAGAGAGTTGTGCAGTAGACTATTGACTAAAAACATTAACTGTTTTCTTTCCTCAGATGCTTCCAGACATATTGAGTTTCTCCAGCAATTTACTGGTTTCAGTGACAGGAAATTCCACAGGGATAGTTGCATTAGAAAGCCAAACTTTGAAGAAACTCATTGAATCATATGTTTGTACAGTGGACAGGCTCACCAAGGATTACAAGGGGTTTATATTTGAAGGGGCTGTCATTTTATTTTTGTCCAAGCAAGAGTCTAAAAAGATAGTTCTGAGAGTTATTGGTTCGGCTCAGAGTTTAAAGTTGGCAAAGGATTTGAACCTTTCTTGAGAAGGTTTAATAAATCGATATATATTAATGCAGGGTATTGATGGGAAGTGTGTGCATTTCCCATTGCATAAAGTTCAAACAGTACTTGGACATTTTACACAACTGGAATGATTCCTCAGTATAGATTTCCGATTGGGAAACAGTGTGGTGGGGAAGTATGGCTTATCCACCATGTGGGAAGGAATGCTCCTTCAAAGTTGTTTTGATGAGTATAAACTATTTGCCTATTCATCATTCAGTTGAGCAAAGGCTGATTAAAACAGTCATGTCCACCTCAAATCCGGACTTCAAGAAGGTCAGATAAATAAGGTATTTCATGTGACCTTGAAAATGACCTGAGAATACCAGACACTAAGCCAAGAAGAAACATTGTTCAAACCCAGGACAACAGCAAGAATCCAGGCTGGTTGGCAATTCCAAAATACTGTTTAATATCCCAAGAGGTTTGCATCCGAGATTGGGGAATCCAACATCTGTTAGTTTGAAATGTTTTTTGAATTATTTACTTCAAATTTACTGGCAGGTTACATTAATTGATCAGGCGCAAGAACTATCTGTGTTTCTGCGTGGCCTGTGCTAATGTAAAGCCATCCTCCTTGAGGTGTAGAATGCTGTAGCTATCTTTCAAAGGTTAACCGACCAAGTGATTACACAATTGATGTTGTGTCTATTGATGATTTCTTTGATGGAGAAACATACAGAGTGCCCCAGTGCACTAAACAATATGCTCTAGAAGATAAATTTGGCAGTAACTTTGGTAAAGAGCGAATTTGCTCAAGTTAAGTTCACACAATATGTCCTGCATATAAAACAAGGGCAAGTCCTGCTCCAAGAAGCAATTAGGGGCATCCTTTTCTCCAAAATAAAATGGGAGATCGCACAGTTCCTGGAAATGTGGATTTTATCAGAAGCTTGACCTGAATTTCAGCAAGACAGTTGATTCTTTAATGAATATGTTGAAAAAAAGTATAAGAATCCTGTCAATTTCCATTTGAGAAACTAAAGGCTATGTTGATGAACATAGCGATTTTACCTACCTCAGATTTCAACAGATCCTTGAACATGGCCATTGATGCAGTGTTACAAGTGCTGAGATAGGATGGTGACAAGTGTGCAGACTGTCACTTCAATTACTGCTCCAGGAAACTGTATGTCAGAAAATATACTACACCATTAAGAAGGAACCAGTAAATCTTGCTTCAGCTTTTCACCATTTTGAAGCATGTGTTTGAAATATTGAAACCGGGAGAGTTTGTGATTGATACCAACCGTAATCTACTGGTGTATTTGGAAACCCTTTGGCAATTCTGCTCCAGTTTGATGTTGCAGCCCTTCAAGCCCGCTGCTGATAAAGACAATGTAATTACTGGGATTCTATCCAGAGTTTAAAGGAACCATGTAAGAAAAGACTTGGTGTTGAGTTATCTGTGGAAATGCTGCTAATCCTATTTGTTTCATGTACTTGTTGATTTTGTGAGCTGTTATGTGGTTGTTAATAAAATATATTGTGACAAAGCTAGTTCCTTGGCTCAAGGAGACTCTGTCCTTATTTTTTTTTCCAGAGGGGCAATAAACTGGGCCGGGCTCCATCCCCATGACCTGTCCTACCTGTCAATCTTCCTTCTCACCTATCCGCTCCACCCTCCCCTCTGACCTATCACCTTCATCCCCACCCCCATTCACCTATTGTACTCTTTGCTACCTTTCCCCACCCTCCTCTCTGACCTATCTACCCCATCCCCACCCCCATCCACCCATTGTACTCTTTGCTACCTCCCCCAACACTCCTCACTGACCTATCACCTCCATCCCCACCCCGATTCACCTATTGTACTCTTTGCTACTTTCTCCCCACCCCTCTCCCATTTATCTCTCCACCCTGGAGGATCCCTGCCTTCACTCCTGATTAAGGGCTTTTTCCCAAAATGTCAATTTTCCTGCTCTTCAGATGCTGCCTGACCTGCTGTGCTTTTCCGGCACTACTCTAATCTAGATTCTGGTTTCCAGCATCTGCAGTCCTCACTTTTGCCGGGCTCCAATCAGTCTGGTTTGATACAGAGATGAAAAGGATTTTGAGAGGCCTTCTGTTTATATGTACAGCATAATTAAGTCTAGTTGGATAGGTTGAGTTCTGTGGGAGTTCTTTATTCTGTTCTTTGTGTTTCGTTGTGTAATTTTGTGAGTAAATGTTTTGTCTGTTTTAAAATCTAGTAGCCAACCTAGTTATCTTACACTGGGTAATTTCTGTTGTACATTTACAGAAACAAATTGCAAAGGGCTGTTGCTTTGAGTGGTCTGCCCTAGTCCATTACAGATTGGGGGCTCTTTGCGGGATTTTAAACAGTGAGTGGTTGGTGCTCGTGTCTTTATTTCAGGTGTTGGTTTGGTTGGGGAGACAAAGCTTGGAATAGTAAAGGCTCTTTCAGTCACCGAGGTTTTCTGGATGTGGATGCCGTGACTTTGGAAGGTTTGTAAAAAGTGAATAAGACCAAGTTGCAGGAATTAGCAGAGAAGCTTCATTTGGAACTGCCTGCTTCTGTGAGGAAAGGAGAGATAATTACAGCAGTAGCTCAGTGTTTAAACTTGCTGGAGAAACCATCAGAATCTATAACGATGGCAAGAATTCAATTGCAAATGAAGCAGCTTGAGTTAGAGGCGAGAGGTAAGGAAAGGGCAGCAAAATGAAACAGTTTGAGTGACGATTAAAAGCAGAAGAGAGGGAAAAACAGAAAGCTTTTGAACTTCAAAAACTGACACTTAAAAAAGTAGAGTCAGCTTAAAAGGCTGGAGATAAAGGCTGAGGGTCAGCCTAGTGAGGAAGAGAGTGAGGACGAGCAAGCCCCTAGTAGTCAGGAGCCGAGTCAAAAACTATTGAAGTATGTTCATGCATTGTTTACATTTGATGAGAAGGATGTGGAAGCCTTTTTCATCTCATTTGAGAAGGTGGCTAAACGAATGCAGTGGCCAGTGGCAATGTGGGTTTTGTTGATCCAAACAGAACTTGTAGGTAGAGCTGGTGAGGTATTCACATCCCTATCAGAGGAGGTACCTGGGGTGTATGAGGAGTTAAAAAAAGCCATTTTAACTGCAAATGAGCTTGTACCAGAAGCCTACAGACAATGCTTCAGGAATCGAAGGAGGGGCCCTGGTCAAACCTACTTTGAGTTTGAAAGGATCAAACAGAGTAATTTTGATAGATGGATAAGAGCAAACCTATGATGCCCTTAGAGCGACAATTACTTTGGAGGAATTCAAACATTCACTGCCTGAAGTAATGTGAGCTCATGGGAAAGAGCAGAGAGTTAAAACAGCGAGGTTAGCAGCTGAAGGGGATGATGATACTGAGCTGGTCCATAAAACACGATTTAGCTTCCAGAATCAATCTCAGTCCATGAGGGATAGAAACTGGGGCAAAGGGAAATCCTCACGTGGAAAGAGAAAGGTAGATCTCAGTAAAGATCATAAGGAGAACTTACCACAGGGTGAAAAAGAAACCCTTGAGGGGGACAAAGAAGTTAAAAATCTCCGGTGTTTTCATTGTTATACAGTGGAACCCACAAAATCACAGTGTTGGGTGGGTAAGGAAAAAGCCAGATGTAGGAAATGCCAGTGGAGATGCAGACAGCTGAAGACCTGGAGAACGTTTATCCAGGAATGTTCCCTGATTGTGTGATCACAAGATCACAGAGGCACAACCTGAAGCAGGAGAAATCAAAAGGCACAGATAAGGAAGCTGATGTTGTGTTATCTGAAACTTTCTTTGATCAGATAAGTGGAGCAGAGAAGGGGCAAATAGGTAAACATGCCAATATTTTTAGCTCTGCTAAACTGATTGAATTACAGCAAAAAGATGAGGAATAAAATCAGTTATATCAAAAGGCATTTACAAAGAAAGAAAGTGAATGCATTCCTGTGTGTTATTACTTAACAAATGATGTCTTAATAAGGAAGTGGAGACCATCACATACTCAAGCAGTTGAGAAATGGGCAGAAGTTCATCAAATTGTTTTGCCAGTAGGGTATAGAAAGGAGGTGCTGTGAGTGGTGCATGAGCTACCACTTGGAGGTCATTTAGGGGTGAGGAAAACACAAGCTAAAATACAAAGACATTTTTGCCGGCCTGGATTACACGGGGGTGTAATTGAATTTTGCCAGATGTGTCACACATGTCAGCTAACTGGAAAACCACAGGCAGTAATAACACCTGCACCTTTAATACCCATTCCAGCATTTGAGGAACCTTTCACAAGAGTCTTTATCAATTGTGTAGGTCCCCTACCTCAAACTAAAAGTGGGAATAAGGATTTATTAACAATAATGGATGTGTCAACTAGATTTCCAGAGCCAATCACATTACGCAACATCACAGTTAAAAGGGCTGTAGAAGAATTACTTAGTTTTTACAAGATATGGACTACCAATAGAATTCCAGTCAGATCAAGGGTCAAACTTCACATCCAAACTATTCAAGAAGGTTATGGATAACTTGGGAATAAAGCAATTCAAATCTACTGCGTACCACCCGGAATCAAAGGGAGCGCTAGAGAGATGACATCAAACACTAAAGACCATGTTGAGGGCTTATGGTCAGGATTATCCAGATGATTGGGATAAGGGAGTTCTGTTTGTACTTTTTGTGATCAGAGAGGCACCGAATGAATCGACCAAGTTCAGTCCATTTGAATTAATTTTTGGGCATGAAGTAAAAGAACCATTAAAATTGATTAAGGAGAAATTAATTAGTCAGCATTCAGAGACCACTCGTTTGGACGATCTGTCAGATTTTAGAGAATGATCAAATAGAGCTGGAGAGTTAGCTAGACAGCTTTTGAAGATATCACAGCATACAACAAAACAAGAAGCAGATAAGAAATCACAAATTCGCAATCTTGCAATTGGGGATAAGGTATTGCTGTTACTTCCAGTGACAGATAGGCCTTTAAAAGCAAGGTTTAGTGGACCTTGTCAAATTGAGAAGAAATTGAGTGAAGTGAACTGCTTGATAAGGACTCCAGACAGGAAGAAATCTCACAGAGTGTGTCACGTGAATATGCTGAAAAGGTATTTTGATTGGGAAGGAAAGCAAGAGGAGAAGGTGTTAATGATTACAGCACAGAAGGAAGAGCCATGTTCAGAGGATTCTGAATCAGATATTCCTCAAATCAAATCGGACAATGAAGAAGTTGTCAAAAATTGGGATAAATTATTGAGCTACCTTCCACAAGAAAATGGATATGACCTGAAAGAGTTATTACTATCACACGGGGAGATGTCCAGAAATAAACTGGAAAGTACAAACCTAATTGTGCATGATATAGATATAGAAGATGCTGTTCCAATTAAGCAACATCCTTATAGGCATAACCCTCTAAAGTTGGCACAGGTTCAGGAGGAGATAGAGCGCATGCTCCAAGATGGCAGAATTGAATTGAGTTACAGTGACTGGAGCTCACCCATAGTCATGGTGTCAAAGCCAGATGTTACCCAACTGTTATGTGTGGACTATCACAAAGTCAATGCTGTTACAAAGACTGATGCATATCCAATTCCACAGTTGGAGAACTGTGTTGGAAAAGTGGGACAAGCAATTTATATTTCTAAGTTGTACTTGCTCAGAGGCTACTAAGTGAAAGTGACGACTGCAGATACTGGAGATCAGAGTCAAGATGAGAGTGGTGCTGGAAATGCACAGCAGGTCAGACAGCATCTGAGGAGCAGGAAAATTGATGCTTTGGGCAAAAGCCCTTCATCAGGAATGAGGCTACTGGCAAGTACCTCTGTCAGGGAGAGCAAAGGCAATTTCGGTTTTGGTAACTCTGAATGGACTGTATCAGTTCAAAGTCATGCTATTTGGAATGAAAAATGCTCCAGCCACATTTCGGAGACTGACTAATAAGGTCATTGCTGGATTACCCAGCTGTGTGGTGTATATCATTGACCTGGGGATTTTTAGTCACTCATGGAAGGAACAATTACAGCATTTATCGGACTTGCTCACTCGCCTTCAGAAGGCAGGCTTGGTGGCCCTTCCTGGGCCATGTTATTGAACACGGACAAATGGCCCCATGGGATGTGAAAACAAAGTCTCTTTCTCCACCATTGGGGAATTTCCCACACTGTTGATGAAAAAAGCAGTGCTACGGTTCCTGGGGTTGAGTGGATTTTACTGAAAGTCTTTGCTGAACTTTAGCCGTGTAGCTGTTCCACTCACCGAATTGTTAAAAAGGGGCAAGACATTTCAGTGGACAGCAGACTGTCAAAAGGCACTTGACAGCCTAAAACGTGTGTTAACCACTGCCCCAGTATGAGCCACCCCGGATTATACAAAGCCTTTCAAGATGGCTATCGATGCCAGTGATGTGGGTGTTGGTGCGGTGCTCCTGCAGGAGGATGACGAGGGAATAGAAAGACCCATTAGGTATTTTTACAGGAAATTGAACATTCGTCAACAGAAATATTTAATGGTGGAGAAAGAGACTTTAAACTTGATGGTGACATTACAACATTTCAGTGTTTATATTACCAACAATGCACCTGAGACAAACATATACACTGATCACAACCATTGACATTTGTGGAAACATTTACGGACAAAAATACCAGACTGTTTGGATGGAGCTTGTTGTTGCAGCCGTTCAATTTGACAATTGTGCAGGTGGCAGGTCACGGAAACGTGATTGGTGATACGTTATCGAGTTTCAAATGAGATACGGAGGCATTCGGTGGTGGGTGTACCGTGGCCTGAACGTGCATGTTTTCATGGTTATAGTTAGTATAGTGTATACGTGTGTTTAGACTACTAACTGGGTTTTACAGGGTTAAAAATGAAGCCATCTTTTGGTATTGCTGGTTCATTTTTTAAAGGGGGTAAGTGCCACAAAGTTAGTCCCTTTTCTTTCTAAAAGCTGTCCCTTGGCTCAAGGAGACTCTGTCCTTGATTATTTTCAGAGGGGAAATAAACCGGGCCGGGCTCCAATCAGTCTGGTTTCGTACAGAGATGGAATGGATTGAGAGGCCTTTTGTTTATATGTAAACAGATGAGATTTCAGGCCAAAGTGGTTATGTTTTAGAAGTGACCCATATAAAGAAAGAGGAGCGGCCAGCTCTCCGGCTGAGCTGGGCTGTTTTAGTTCAGTCTTGAACTGGGAAGTTCAACAGGGAGCTGTGTGGAAACTCTCGCTCTCTTTCTGCTCTTCAACCTCAACCTATAAGCGTGTGTTCCATTTATACTGGGTTTTAAAGGGAGTTTGCTTATTGGGACTGGTGTGTATTTTTGGAACAGCATAATTAAGTCTCGTTGGATAGGCTGAGTTCTGTAGGGGTTCTTTATTCTGTTCTTTGTGTTTCATTGTATAATTTTGTGAATAAATGTTTTGTCTGTTTTAAAATCTAGTAGTCTACCTAGCTATCTTACTCCGGGTAATTTTCACTGTACAATTACGAAACAAATTGCAAAGTGATGTCTGGGGCTGCCTGCTGAAGAATGTTTTGAGTTGTCTGGCCTCATCCATAACAATATGCAAGTGTGTAACTAAAAGGGTTATCTTTACAATAGGAGAAAGTGAGGACTGCAGATGCTGGAGATCAGAGCTGAAAATGTGTTGCTGGAAAAGCACAGCAGGTCAGGCAGCATCCAAGGAGCAGGAGAATCGACGTTTCGGGCATAAGCCCTTCCTCAGGAATCCTTTTAAAATGTTATCAACATGCCATTCTGACAAGTAATAATTGAGGGGCTCGTTGCGAAGTTTGGAGTTGGTCAGTCTGGGTGAACTGAAGCTGAGTTTAAAGTACACTGTGAGTGCAAGAAGGAGAGAAAGATGTAGACTCTGTGTAAGGCATGCTATCATTAACCAAGTGAACACAGCTGCCCTCAGTGAGGAGTGAAGTGCAGCTGATGTCTCTGTGCAATTAGAACTCAGTAAATAGTTGCAGGATTTGGTGGGTAGCTCAATGTTAGAGCCTGGATTCAGAATAAGCCATGGGGAGCTGCAAAAGTCAAAAGGTCTGTGTTGGGTGAAACAGTGAGGGGTGTGGCCTTTGATTCCTCCCCACAGCTGGAGGTGTGGGGTATATTAGGGTGGAGGTGTGGGGGAGGTGTGGGGTATTATGGGTGAGGTATGGGGTACTATGGGTGAGGTGTGGGGTATTATGGGTGAGGTGTGGGGTATTATGGGTGAGGTATGGGGTACTATGGGTGAGGTGTGGGGTATTAGGGTGGAGGTGTGGGGGATATTAGGGTGGAGGTGTGGGGGATATTAGGGTGGAGGTGTGGGGGATATTAGGGTGGAGGTGTGGGGTATATCAGGGTGGAGGTGTGAGGTATTATGGTGGAGGTGTGGGGTATTAGGGTGGAGGTGTGGGGTATTTGGTGCAGGTGTGGGGTATTATGGTGGAGGTGTGGGGTATTATGGTGGAGGTGTGGGGTATTATGGTGGAGGTGTGGGGTATTATGGTGGAGGTGTGGTGTATCAGGGTGGAGGTGTGGGGTATATTAGGGTGGAGGTGTGGGGTATATTAGGGTGGAGGTGTGGGGTATTAGGGTGGAGGTGTGGGGTATTAGGGTGGAGGTGTGGGGTATTAGGGTGGAGGTGTGGGGTGTTTGGGTGGAGGTGTGGGGTGTTTGGGTGGAGGTGTGGGGTGTTTGGGTGGAGGTGTGGGGTGTTTGGGTGGAGGTGTGGGGTGTTTGGGTGGAGGTGTGGGGTGTTTGGGTGGAGGTGTGGGGTGTTTGGGTGGAGGTGTGGGGTGTTTGGGTGGAGGTGTGGGGTGTTTGGGTGGAGGTGTGGGGTGTTTGGGTGGAGGTGTGGGGTGTTTGGGTGCAGGTGTGGGGTGTTTGGGTGCAGGTGTGGGGTGTTTGGGTGCAGGTGTGGGGTGTTTGGGTGCAGGTGTGGGGTGTTTGGGTGGAGGTGTGGGGTGTTTGGGTGGAGGTGTGGGGTGTTTGGGTGGAGGTGTGGGGTGTTTGGGTGCAGGTGTGGGGTGTTTGGGTGCAGGTGTGGGGTGTTTGGGTGCAGGTGTGGGGTGTTTGGGTGCAGGTGTGGGGTGTTTGGGTGCAGGTGTGGGGTGTTTGGGTGCAGGTGTGGGGTGTTTGGGTGCAGGTGTGGGGTGTTTGGGTGCAGGTGTGGGGTGTTTGGGTGCAGGTGTGGGGTGTTTGGGTGCAGGTGTGGGGTGTTTGGGTGCAGGTGTGGGGTATTAGGGGTGAGGTGTGAGGTATATCCGGGTGGAGGTGTGGGGTATTAAGGTGGAGGTGTGGGGTACATCCGGGTGGAGGTGTGGGGTATTAAGGGTGAGCTGTGGGGTATATCCGGGTGGAGGTGTGGGGTATATCAGGCTCCTGTAGGATATTGGTCACTGTGGCTGCCTTCCTATGTCAACATTAATTTACATAGTGGGGGTGGATTATAGACTCTACTCATTTTGTTGCTGACTGCACATAAAAGCTGATGTTTGAATTTATTTACCCATGTACCTGTGTGTGATGTTACCCGACTGGACAATGATGTAATGCAGGTCACCAGGTGGACATTAGCAGGGATTCAGCAATGATTGAGCAAGTTATCAGAAAGGACATTGTTAAGGACAGTTAAGTTGTGTGGCCTGGTGTTAAACAGTGGCGAGGGTGAGAGAACGGGCTTGCATACCTGATAATATGCTGAGTTTTACCACAGACAACGTGGCCTCATGGTTGCTTTGCCAGTATGTTTCTGGCAAAGGGCAAGGCCAGATTGCCAACACTGTAGCCTTGTAAAGATGGCTGTGGTATCAGGGGTGTTGGTTTTGCAGCAGATAACCAGTAAATGGTGAGTTCTTCCAGGAGGGGTGGCAGTAGAACTGGATAAGAGCTGAATAAGAAGATGCCACTGAAGGGGGCCTGTTCATTATTGAGGAGAGTTTGGAGAGCAAGCTCACTCATCACCATGGAAAAAACCCCTCTGCGAAACTTGACAAAACTGACATCCAATAAAACTAAGATTCAGCACATAATCTCTATCTCACACTTCTCCAATTTCAAATATAGTTTCTGTAACCAATGCTCTGATCTGTTCTGTTAAATTGTCCATCTATCACACTTTACGATACCATGTTGCCATTGTAACTCACAGTTTTTAGAGGAATTGCTTCAAGTGTTTATCTACAGTCTCAGTCTGCTGCTTCTCAAATTCTAAATCAAGCTTATAGGAAGCAAGGAACATAGGAACAGGAGGAGGCCCCTCAAACCTATTCTACCATTCAATGAGATCATAGTTGACCTGAGCCTAACTCCACACGCCAGCCTTTGGCCCATATCCCTTAATACCTTAGCCTAACAAAAAACATTATCTATCTCAGATTTAAAATTAGTAACTGATCCAGCATCCATTTGTGGAATAGATATCCAGATCTCTCCCACCCTTTGTCTATAGAAGTGCTTCCAGACATCTCTCCTGAGCAGTCTGGCCCTAACTATGTCCCCCAGTTTTAGAATCCCCAAACAGTGAAAATAGCCAGCAACCATCCCAACACACACAAACGAAGCTGTATCAGAACACTATTCCAATGAGCCACCACACACTGCAGAACAGACGAACTTCAGAAAACAGAGGAGAACCACCTTTCCAACGTATTCAAGAAGAACGGATACTCAAAAAGTACAGTGTGCAGATTCCTCAAGAACAAACCATGACAAGCAGACCAAACACAGCCAGAAACCCTAACCACCTTACCATACATCAAAGAAGTTTCAGAAATGACAGCCAGACTACTAAGATTCCTCGGAATCCTAGTAGCACACAAACCCACCAACACTCTCAAACAAAAACTAACAAACTTAAAAGACCCAGTACAACCCATGGACAAAACCAACATCATCTACAAAATTCCATGCAAGGACTGCCACAAACACTATGTAGGACAAACAGGAAGAAAGTTAGCCACCAGGATACACGAACACCAGCTAGCCACAAAAAGATACGACCCTCTCTCCCACGTAGCCCTACACTTGGAGGAATAAAACCACCATTTCGACTGGGACAACACATCTATCCTGGGACAAGCTAAGCAAAGACATGCCAGAGAATTCCTAGAGGCCTGGCACTCCAACCATAATGCCATAAACAGACACATAGATCTAGATACCATCTATCAACCCCTCAGAAAAATGAACAGGAAATGACATCACCACAAACCCCAGGAACCCCATCCAGAAGAAAGATATAAATAGAAAGCAGGAGACAATAGCTTCGCTTCACTTGGAGGTCACCACTGATGATGTTACCTAGCCAGGTAATGAAACGTCTGGATATCAAACCTACAGCTCAGTGAGCAAACCTACACCCTAAACCTCAACCTGAGCTACAAACCTTGCAAAAATAGCTTATCTTTGGAAAAGAGCGAACTTATTAGGAAGAGTCAGCATGGCTTTGTGTGAGGGAAGATCTTGCTTCACAAATTTGATTGAGTTTTTTGAGGAAGTGACACATATGATTGATAAGATTACAGCAGTAGATGTTGTCTGCATGGTCTTTTCTAAAGTGTTTGACAAGGATCCTCATGTCGCCTGGTCCAGAAGATTAAGTCGTATGGGATCCACTATGAGTTGGTCAATTGGGTACAAAATTGGCGTGGCCAAAGAAGACAGGGAATAGCTGTGGAGGGGTATTTTGCTGACGGGAGGCTGTTACAAGTGGTGGATCAGTGCTGGAAACTCTGTTGTTTGTAATAAACATAAAGGATTTCAAAGAAAATGTAAGCTGTCTGATTGGTAAGTTTGCAGACAACACAAAAATTGGTTATTTCTGTACCTATTTGTGGCATTTTAAAAATCTATGCACCTGAATCCCCAAAAGAAGTTGAAAGAGGCATCCACTGTATTTAACTTCATACCATCCAGAAGGTACCTTGACCCTATCCTCTTGCAGTCTAAATTGGATAACGTCATGCTTGATTGGATTGAACTTCATCTGCCTGAGTTTTGCCCATTCACTTCGTCTATCAATATCCCTTTGTAATTTTATGCTATCATCTACACTGTCTTCAATGCCATCTAACTTTGTGTCATCAGCAACTTTGGATATCTGACTTTCTATGTGTTTTTATACCCAATTGTGATTAAGAACTAGAATCCCCACAGTGTGGAAATGGGCCCTTGGGCCCAACAAGTCCACAACTACCCTCTGAAGAGTATCCCACCCAGACCCATTTCCCTACCCAAGACTTACCCCTGACTAATGCACCTAGCCTACACATTCCTGAACACAATGGGCAATTCACCTAACCTGCACACCTTTGGATTGTGGGAAGAAACCCGAGCACCCAGAGGGAACCCCACAGACACGGGGAGAATGTACAACCTCCACAAAGGCCGTCACCCAAGGCTGGAATTGAACCCGGGTCCCTGGAAATGTGAGGCAGCAGTGCTAACCACTGAGTCACCTTGTAGGGCACCTCTGGTCACTTCCTGCCAATGGAGGACATACCCATTATCCCTACTTTCTGTTGACTACCACTCAACAAATTTCCTAGCCATGTCAGTAACTTGCCATCAATTCCACGAACTGATCTTCATGGACTTCAGTAAGATGTTTGACAAGGTTCCCCGTGGCAGACTGGTTACTGAAGTTAGGTCTCATGGAATACAGGGAGAACTAGCCATTTGGGTACACAACTGGCTCAAAGGTAGAAGACAAGAGGGTGGTGGTGGAGGGTTGTTTTTCAGACTGGAGGCCTGTGACCAGTGGAGTGCCACAAGGATCGGTGCTGGGTCCTCTACTTTTTGTCATTTACATAAATGATTTGGATATGAACATAGGAGGTATAGTTCGTAAGTTTGCAGATGACACCAAAATTGGAGGTGTAGTGGACAGCGAAGAGGGTTACCTCAGATTACAACAGGATCTTGATTAGATGGGCCAATGGGCTGAGGTGTGGCAGATGGAGTTTAATTAAGATAAATGTGAGGTGCTGCATTTTGAGAAAACAAATCTTAGCAGGACTTATACACTTAATGGTAAGGTCCTAGGGAGTGTTGCTGCACAAAGAGACCTTGGAGTGCAGGTTCATAGCTCCTTGAAAGTGGAGTCACAGGTAGATAGGATAGTGAGGAAGGCATTTGGTATGCTTTCTTTTAATTCTCAGAGTTTGAATACAGGAGTTGGGAGGTCATGTTACAGCTGTTCAGGGCTTTTGGAATAATGCTTGCAATTCTGGTCTCCTTCCTTTCAGAAGGATATTGTGAAACTTGAAAGGGTTCAGAAAAGATTTACAAGGATGTTGCCAGGGTTGGAGGATTTGAACTACAGGGAGAGGTTGAATAGGCTGGGTCTGTTTTCCCAGGAGCATCAGAGGCTGAAGGGTGACCTCATAGAGGTTTATAAAATCATGAGGGGCATGGATAGGGTAAATAGACAAAGTCATTTCCCTGGGGTCGGGGAGTCCAGAACTAGAGGGCATAGGTTTAGGGTGAGAAGGGAAAGATATAAAAGAGACCTAAGGGGCAACTTTTTCACGCAGAGCATGGTACATGTATGGAATGAGCTGCCAGAGGATGTGATAGAGGCTGGTACAATTACAACATTTAAAAGGCATCTGGATGGGTGTATGAATAGGAAAGGTTTGGAGGGATATGGGCCAGGTGCTGGCAGGTGGGACTAGATTGGGTTGGGATATCTGGTCGGCATGGACAAGTTGGGCCGAAGGGTCTGTTTCCGTGCTGTACACTTCTATGACTCTATTGCTTCTACTTTAGTTAACAGGCTTTGATGTGGGACTTTATCAAATGCCTTCAGGAAGCCCATATAAGCAACATTCATTGAGAGTCCCTATCCATTATCTTACACATCTTTTCAAACAATTCAATGTGGTTTGTCAGGGATATCCTAACTGTCACGAATCCATAATGGCTTTCCCTTGTTACCTGAAAACATTCAAGGTGTTCAGTAACAACTTTTTTTGATAATAGACTCCAACAATTATCCCACTACAGTTGTTAGGATCTGAGATTGGCACAAAGTGACTTGGTCATTACTCTTCATACCGAATTGGTCAGTGATTTAATTTGTGGTTCTATCTCATCTCAGTCACTTGAACAGCATTCAACTCACTTCACTGACTCCTTCACCCTACACACAGTGATTATCGTCATTGGAAATATCATTAGTAGACCCATCTCAAACACTAACCCTAAGCCTAACCCTAACCCAAACTCTAATCCAAACACTAACCAAAACCACATCCCTAACCCAAACCCAAACTCTAACCCAAACCCTAATCTTAACCCTAACCCAAACCCAAACCCAAACCCAAACTCTAACCCAAATACTAACTCTAACCCAAACCCGAACTCTCATCTACACATGAGCCCTAACCCTATCCCAAACCGAAACCCTAATCCTAATCCTAACCCTCACCTTAACCCTAAGCCTAACTTTCTACCTAACCCTAACACTCACAACTAAGCATAACCCTTACCCAAACACTAACCCTAACCCTATCCTAAATCCAAACCCGAACCCACACCCTATCCCTAAGCCTAATTTTCTGCCAAACCCTAACCCTAACATTCACACTAACTCTAACTCTAACTCTAACCCTAACCCTAACCCTAACCCTAACTTTCTCCCAGAGCCTAACCCAAACTCTAACACTAACACTAACCAGTCAGTTGGTCAGGGTACTTGTGTGGATGTGCATATACTCATCTCCATTAAAACAAGGCATCGAGCAATTTCATCATTAACAGGAGCTTACTTTATTCGCTCCAACTTAATTGCATTGAAGTACTTTAGCTTATAAAATCATGAGGAGCATGGATGGGATAAATAGACAAAGTCTTTTCACTGGGTTGGGAGAGTCCAGAACTAGAGGGCATAGGTTTAGGGTGAGAGGGGAAAGATATAAAAGAGACCTAAGGGGCAACTTTTACACTTAGAGGGTGGTACATGAATGGAATGAGCTTCCAGAGGAAGTGGTGGAGGCAGGTACAATTGCAACATTTAAAAGATATCTGGATGAGTATGCGAATGGGAAGGGTTTGGAGGGATATGGGGCAGGTGCTGGCAGGTGGGACGAGATTGGGTTGGGATATCTGGTCGGCATGGACAGGTTGGACCAAAAGGTCTGTTTCCATGCTATACATCTCTATGACTCTATGACTCTATTGTGCTGCTAAACACATCATGCTTGCCTCCTTTAAACTGCCCCCACTCATGCCCCAGGTATTTCACATGTCCATCCTGGGAAAAAGACGCCAACTATCCACTCTATCCATTCCTCACATAGTTTTCTATTTGGTCAGCCCTTAGCCTCTAGCAAAAGCAGCTCGAGTTTGTCCAAACTGTCCTTTGATCTAATACATTCAAACCAAGCCAACATCCCTGTAAACCTCTCGCACCTTATCCAAAGCCTGATGTCTTTCTATCTTTCTCCCCTTCTCTGTCTGTCTTTAAATCTTACAGATAGCATATTTAAAAATCAAAACTCTTCAGAAACTGCAAACTGCCACATGCTACCATGTTTTTAGATATAATATAATGGAAGATGTGTGATTTCTATCTATATTATTTTAGAGATCAGAGTTTGAACAAGTAGCATGTGGGTCCAGTCTCTATCTATGAAGGGTTTAATAATTAATTTCTAAGTATTTCCATAGCCATGGTGATTTCTTTAAAACACAGTTTGAAAGAGATTTCCTGGTGGGTAATGGGGTTTTGTTGTCATTTGGTGAGTTTTACAAATGAACAGAGTAAACAGTTAATGACATCGAACAGTATAGCACAGTGAAGGCCTTTCGGTCCTTGATGTTGTGCTGACCTTGTATCCTACTCTAAGATCAGACTTACCTACATACGCTACATTTTACTATCCATGTGCTTATCCAAGAGTCAGTTAAATGTCCCCAATGTATCTGACTCTACTACCAATGTTAGCAATATATTCCACACACCCACCACTCTTTGTGTAAAGAACCGACCTCTGACATCTCCCCTAAACCTTCCTCCAATCACCTTAAAATTATATCCCCTCACATTAGCCATGTCCACCCTGGGAAAATGGCTATTTAATCTACCTATACTTCGCATCATTTTGTACACCACTATCAAGTCACCTCTCACCCTTCTTCGCTCCAATGAGAAAAACTCCAGCTCTCTCAACCTTTCTTCATAAGACATGCCCTCCAGTCCAGGCAGCATCCTGGTAAATCTCCTCTGCCCTCTCTCTAAAGCTTCTACATCTTTCCTCTAATGAGGCAGCCAGAACTGAACACAATATTCCGAGTGTAGTTTAACTAGGGCTTTATAGAGCTCCAGCCTAACCTTGCAGTTCTTAAACTCAATCCCCATGCGAATGAACGCCAACACACCATATGCCTTCTTAACAATCCTATCAACTTGAGTGGCAACTTTAAAGGATCAATGGATATGGACCCCAAGCTCCCTCTGTTCCTCCACACTGCCAAGAATCGTGACTTTAACTCTCATGCAAATTTGACCATCCAAACTGGATCACTTCACATTACTCAAGGTTGAACTCCATCTGCCAATTATCAGCCCAGCTTTGCATCCTGTCGTTGTCCCATTACAAACTACAACTGCCCTCCACACTATCCACCACTCCAATAACCTTTGCGTCATTGAAAAACTTACTAAACCACCCTTCCACTTCCACATCCAAGTCATTTATAAAAATCACAAAGAGCAGAGGTCCCAGAACTGATCCCTGTGGGACACCACTGGTCACAAAGCTGCAGGCTGAATACTTTCCATCTACTACCACCCTCTATCTTCAATTGGCCAGCTAATTCTATATCCAGATAGCCAAATTTCCCTGAATCCCATGTCTCTTTATTTTCTGGATGACCCTACCAAGGGGAACCTTATCAGATGCCTTGCTAAAATCCATATACACCACATCCACTGCTCTACCTTCATCAATGTGTTTTGTCACATCTTCAAAGAATTCAATAAGGTTTGTGAGGCATGATCTGCCTCTCACAAAGCCATGCTGACTATCTCTAGTCAAGCGGTGCTTTTCCAAATAATTATAAATCCTGTCTCTCAGAATCCTCTTCAATAATTTGTCCACTACCAATGTAAGACTGAGAGGTCTGTATTTCTTGGGGTTATCTTTATTCTTTTTCTTGAACAAAGGAATAACAATTGCCATCCTCAAATCATCTGGTACTAATCCAGTGGATAATGGTGACGCAAAGCTCATCACCAAAGGCGCAGCAATCTCTTGGTCATATCCCGTCTGGCCTAGGGGTCTTATCTATCCTCATATTTTTCAAACTTTCCAGCACATCCTCCTTCTTAACATCAACCTCCTCGAGGATATCAGCCTATTTCTTGCTGTCCTCACAAACTACAAGGTCCCCCTCAGTAGTGAAAACTGAAGCAAAGTATTCATTAAGGACCTCCCCTACCTCCTCCAACTCCAGGCACATGTTCCCTCCATTATCCCTGATCAGCCCTATCCTCATTCTGGCCATCTTCTTGTTCCTCACATAAGTGTAGAATGCCTTAGGGTTTTCTTTAATCCTACCCACCAAGGTATTCTCATGCCCCCTCCTAGCTCTCCTAAGTCTATTCTTCAGTTCCTTACTGGCTACCTTGTGACTCTCTAGAGCCCTGTCTGATCCTTACTCCCTCAACTTTAAGTAAGCTTCCTTCTTTCTCTTGACTAGATGTTCCACATCTCTTGTTAGGGTGTTCCTTCACCCCACCATCCCTTCCTTACCTCAGTGGGACAAACCTCAGAGAAAATGCTCCCTAAATAATCCCCACATTTCTGTCATGCATTTCCCTGAGAACATCTGTTCTCAATTTATGCTCCACAGTTCCTGCCTAATAGCATCATAATTCCCCCTCCCCCAAATAAATACTGTTCTTATACCTCTCCATGACTATCGTAAAGGTCAGGGAGTTGTGATCACTATTGCTAAAATGGTCTCCCACCGAGAGATCTGACACCCAGCCTGGTTCATTGTCAAGCACCAAATCCAATATGGCCTCCCCTCTAACCAGCCTACATACATATTGAGTCAGGAATCCTTCCTGGATACACCTGACAAAATCAGCTCTATCCAAACTATTTGCACTAAGGAGGTTCCAATCAATATTCGGGAAGTTGAAGTCAGCCATGACAACAACCCTGTTATGTCTGCATTTTTCCAAAATCTGCCTCCCAATCTGCCCCTCAATGTCTCTGTTGCTTTTGTGGGGGTCTATAGAAATCTCGCAATGAAGTGACTGTTCCTTTCCTGTTTCTGACTTCCATCCATCATGACTCAGTAGATAGCATGGTGGAACAGTGGCTCAGTGGTCAGCACTGCTGCCTCAGCGCCAGGGACCCAGGTTTGATTTCAACCTCAGGCAACTGTCTATGTGGAATTTACACATTCTCCCTATGTCTGCGTGGGTTTCCTCCTGGTGCTCAGGTTTCCTCCCACAGTCGAAAGATGCGCAGGTTAGGGTGGATTGGCCATGCTAAATTGCCCAAAGTGTTCAGGGATGTCTAGGTTAGGTGCATTTGTCTGGGGTAAATATAGGATAGTGGGGTAGGGGAATGGCTCTGGGAGGATCGGTATGGACTTGTTGGGTGGAAGGACCTTTTTCCACAGTGTAGTGATTCTATTCTAAACTCTCCTCGACGATCTTCCTCTCTGCAGCTATGATGCTATGTCGAGAGTGTGGTGCTGGAAAGCACATCCGAGGAGCAGAAAAATCGACATTTCGGGCAAAAGCCCTTCATCAGGAATATAATCAGAATTCACTGTAATACTATCCCTGATTAGCAATGCTACTCCCCCACCTCTCTTACCTCCTACCATTCATTTTGAAACATCTAAACTCTGGAACATCCAACAAATATTCCTGTCCCTGTGATATCCAAATCTCCGTAATGGCCACAGCATCATAGCTCCAAGTACTGATCCATGTTCTACATTCATCACCTAGACATACTTCAAACCATCACACTGAATGCAACTTTGCCCTATCAACTGTCTATCCTTCCTCACAGACTCTCTGTATGCTGTTTCTGCCTGTTTACCAGCTACCCCATTATCTGATCTGTAGCTCCGGTTCCCATCCCCCTGCCAAACTAGTTTAGACCCTCCTAAAGCGCTCTAGTAAACCTCCCGCCCAGAATATTGATAGCCCTCTATTTAAGGTGCAATTTATCCTCCTTGTACAGGCCCCACCTTCCCCAGAAGGTATCCCAATGATCCACATTTCTGAAGCCTCCCCCTCCTACACCAGCTCTGCAGCCATATGTTCAGCTGCACTTGTTCTCTGTTGCTGGCCTCACTCGCCTGTGGCACCAGTCATTGTGTATTAGGTGGATCTGTATTTTTTTTGGTGTAAGGAAGAGTCCCATAACTTGAAGAAAGACCTTTTGGTTTCTGTTTTGCATAAGTGTTTGCTGACATTTGATGTATAAGACATTTGTTTTTAAAGAAAGGAGGTTGCTTTGGTTACCCTAATGTAAGAGATTTTACTTAAACCTTCCAGGCCAGAAATAGTTGGTTAAAACCTGAAGGAGGTACTTGAAGCTGATAAAGTTTAAACACTGTTGTATGAGGTCATACAGTCATAGAGATGTGCAGCACATAAACAGACCCTTCAGTCCAACTTGTCCATGCCAACCACATATCCCAAATTAATCTAATTCCATTTGCCAGCATTTGGCCCATATCCCTCCAAACCCTTCCTATTCATATACCCACCCAGATGTCTTTTAAATGTTGTAATTGTACCAGCCTCCACCACGTCCTCTATCAGCTCATTCCATACATGCACCACACTTGGCATGAAAAGTTGCCCCTTAGGTGTCTTTCAAAGTTTTCCCCCCTCACCCTAAATCTCTGCCCTGTAGTTCTGAATTCATTCACCTCAAGTAAAAGACTTTGACTATTTAGCCTATCCATGCCCCTCATGGTTTATAAACCTCAATAAGGTCACCCCTCAGCCTCTGGGGAAACAGCCCCAGCCTAATCTCAAGTAAGAGACTATTAGATTCTCAAGACTGGAATTGAAGCCTCAAGTTATACACAGTCTTAGTAGATGTGAAATAGGAGGGAGTTCCCTCTGGTTTGAGTACTGTGAGGGAGTGCTATTGGGATTAATGGGACTGTATTTCACCATATGTTTGAAATCTTGTATTGTAAGCAAATATTCTATTTATTTTTCATTATTTAATTTGTGTAATAAACTTTTTTTTGTTAAAATCAAATGTACAGCATCATGTACTTCAGTGAAAAACCACCTTTGTTAAAACAAAAAGGAAAATCTATGATCTATCAAGCCAGATTTCAGACTGGGACCCCAAATGTCAAGTAATAACATCAGGTGGGATCATGCCAACAAGTATATCCATAACACACAATGATTGGTGAAAGAAGAAAGGGCCTTCTTTCTTTGAAGATAAGGTTGCAAAACGATAGATCTACTGGGTGGGTAAGTAAAGTACAACTAAGCTCTATCTTGCTGTTTCTAACTGCTGGCTGGTCATGGGACCAATATTATATCCTGCAAAGGCAGATACCGATTGGCAATATTTCAGGATGTGCATCCTGAAAATTGTGTGCACTTCATATCACATCAGTGAGGTACCATGTCCAGAGAAGGGCAAGTAGGCAAGGAGAAACCAACATATTCAAATGTAGTACCATTCATTGTTTCCACTATATTAGCATTTAATATGTATCAATTGATTGAGTTACTATTGTTGGAAGAAAACTTAATAAATTTCGGAATAATGTAATAGCTCACATTCTATTTAATCTTCGATAGTGTGCAAACATAATGTAGAAAAGAGTGGTGCTGGAAAAGCAGAACCAGTCAGGCAGCATCTGAGGAGCAGGAGAATAGACAGGAATTCTTGATGAAGGACTTCTGCCCTTGACTCTCCTGCTCCTCAGATATTGCCTGATCTGCTGCGCTTTTCCAGCACCACATTCTTTGACTCTGATCTCCAGCATCTGCAGTCCTCACTTTCTCCCTGCAAACATTTTCTGTTTCACAGAACAACTATCCAAGTATTTCAATGCAGTTAAGTTGTAGCTAATAAAGCAAGCTCCTTTAAATACTGAAAGTGCTCAATGACTTCTTTTAATGGAGATAAGTATGTATGCACATGCACGCACGCACGCGTGCACACACACACACATAGACATACACACTCATATAAACACAAACACAACACCCAATCCTGAAGAAGGGCTTATGCCCGGAACGTCAATTCTCCTGCTCCTTTGATGCTGCCTGACCTGCTGCGCTTTTCCAGCAACACATTTTTAAGCACAACACCCAATCACACATACACATGACACAGAAGAGCACAAACTGACACAAACTCTTACACACAACATACATGTGCACACTAACACAAAACAAGCACACCAACACATACACAAACATAGTTATTAAATAATAATGTGGAGAAACTATATTTGTACACCTTGATGATCTTAAAGTCATAGAGTCATAGAGATGTACAGCACCGAAACAAATCCTTCCGTCCAACTCGTTCATGCCAACCGGATATCCCAACCCAATCTAGTCCCAATTAGTACCCAGCCCATATCCCTCCAAACCCTTCCTATTCATGTACCCATCCAGATGGCTTTTAAATGTTACAATTGTACCAGCCTCCACCACTTCCTCTGGCAGCTCATTCCATACACACACCATCCTCTGTGTGAAAAAGTTTCCCTTAAGTCTCTTTTATATCTTTCCCCTCTCATCCTAAACCCATACCCTCTATTTGCCTATTTACCCTTCTATGCCCCTCATAATTTTGTAAACCTCTATAAGGTCACTCCTCAGCCTCTGATGCTCCAGAGAAGACAGCCCCACCTGATTCAACCTTTCCCTATACCTCAAACCCTCCAACCCTGGCAACATCCTTGTAAATCTTTTCTGAACCTTTTCAAGTTTCACAACATTCTTCCGCTAGGAAGGACATCAGAATTGCACGCAATATTCCAATAGTGGCCTAAACAATGTCCTGTACAGCCGCAACATGACCTCCCAACTCCTGTACTCAATACTGAGACCAATAAAGGAAAACATAGCAAACGACTTCACAGGTCATACACAACCTCATCACCTCATCATCTCCCACCCACAGCTTCCAACCTCGTAGTTCAGGAACCCCTCACTGCCCAATTCTACTTCCTTCCCAAGATCCACAAGCCTGACCACCCCAGCCAACCCATCATCTCAGCCTGCTCCTGCACCCCCCAACTCATCTCCAACTACTGCGACACTGTCCTATCCCCCTAGTCCAGGAACTCCCCACATACATTTGGGACACCAATCACACCCTCCACCTCCTCCAAGACTTCTGATTCCCCGGTCACCAATGCCTCATCTTCACCATGGATATCCAATCCCTCTACACCTCCATCCGCCATGACCAAGGCATCCAAGCCCTCCGTTTCTTCCTCTCCCAACGCCCCCACCTGTACCCTTCCACCGACACTCTCATTCGTTTGGCCGAATTGGTTCTCACCCTTAACAATTTCTTCTTCGAATCCTCCCACTTCCTCCAGACCAAAGGGGTATCCATGGGCACACATATGGGCCCCAGCTATGCCTGTCTCTTTGTTGGCTACATAGAACAGTCCATCTTCCATAGTTACACCGGCACCACTCCCCACCTCTTCCTCCGCTACATTGATGACTGCATTGGCGCCACCTCGTGCTCCCTTGAGGAGGTTGAGCAATTCATCAACTTCACCAATACATTCCACCCTGACCTTAAATTTACCTGGACCATCTCTGACACCTCCCTCACCTTCCTGGACCTCTCCATCTCCATTAATGACGACCGACTTGACACTGACATTTTTTACAAACCCACCGACTCCCACAGCTACCTGGATTACACCTCTTCCCACCCTACCTCCTGCAAAAATGCCATCCCGTATTCCCAATTCCTCCGCCTCTGCCGTATCTGCTCCCAGGAGGACGAGTTCCACTACAGAACTCACCAGATGGCCTCCTTCTTTAAAGACCATAATTTCCCTTCATACGTGATTGAAGATGCCCTCCAATGCATCATATCCACGTCACGCACCTCCACCCTCAAATGCCATCCCTCCAACCGTAACAAGAACAGGACCCCCCCCCTCCCAGTCCTCACCTTCCACCCTACCAACCTTCGCATAAACCGCATCATTCACCAACATTTCCACCACCAAAAACAGATCCCTCCCCACCCCCTTCAGCTTTCCACAAAGACCATTCCCGCTGTGACTACCTGGTCAGTCCATGTCCCCCAACAACCCACCCTCCTATCCTGGCACCCTCCTTGCCACCGCAGGAATTGTAAAACCTGCGCCCACACCTCCTCCCTCACCTTCATCCAAGGCCCTAAAGGAGCCTTCCACATCCATCAAAGTTTCACCTGCACATCCACCAATATCATTTATTGTATTCGTTGCTCCCGATGCGGTCTCCTCTACATTGGGGAGACTGGGCTCCTCCTCGCAGAGCACTTTAGGGAACATCTCTGGGACACCTGCACTAATCAATCCCACTGCCCCGTGGCCCAACATTTCAACTCCCCCTCCCACTCTGCCGAGGACATGCAGGTTCTGGGCCTCCTCCAACGCCACTCCCTCACCACCCAACACCTGGAGGAAGAACGCCTCATCTTCCACCTTGGAACCCTCCAACCCCAGGGCATCAATGTGGACTACACCAGTTTCCTCATTTCTCCTCCCCCCACCTTACCCCAGTTCCAAACTTCCAACTCAGCACCGTCCTCATGACCTGCCCTACCTGTCAATCTTCCCTCCCACCTATCCACTCCACCCTCCTTTCTGATCTTTCACCCCTTCCTCCATCCACCTATTGCACTCTCAAATACCTTCACTCCCTCCCATTTATCTCTCCCCCCCGAGATTTCCAGCCTCATTCCTGATGAAGGGCACCTACCCGAAACGTTGATTTTCCTGCATCTCGGATGCTGCCTGACCTGCTTGACTCTAATCTCCAGCATCTGCAGTCCTCACTTTCTCCTTCCTCACTATCCTATCTATCTGTGACTCAACCTTCAAGGAGCTATGAAAATGCACTCCAAGGTCTCTTTGTTCAGCAACACTCCCTAGGACCTTATCATTAAGTGTATAAGTCCTGCTAAGATTTGCTTTCCCAAAATGCAACACCTCGCATTTATCTAAATTAAACTCCATCTGCCACTTCTCAGCCCATCTGATCAAGGATAAATCCAAATGCGCAACCAGTCTGGAATTTTATTATTTGATTCAAACATGCATGTTAACATGTTGTGTAAATAACAATACATTGTAAAATCCTTGATAGCATCGTACATCAAGAATCAGAGGAAAACAATTCCTACAGTTTGTCCCTTAAAGGAGTTCATGTTGTTTTATAACTTTAGATTAACTGCAAGTTCATTTTGTATTATTGTACATTAGAGTGTTGAATAAGTACTGAAGTAGCTTGCCAAGAAATGGTGTGCTTGAATTAGAAGTACCATAAAATTCAATTTGCAAATTATTAAACAACCCATTTAATTATTAACTCAGCAATTCAGTCTAAACAAAAATAATAGAGGCCACTTAAAGACAGTGTACATAAGACAGAAAACTGCAGTACCAGCTCCAAATTAGATTTCACAGTTGATTGATTGTACTTTACACAATAACCGTTAATACAAAACAAAATGGAAGGACATTTTATGCTTACAACAATATTATAAACTGAATTCATTTCTGCTTGACTTCAGGACTGTTGTTTAATATACTTATGCCCACCTTAAATTTCCACGAGTGATCTGTCAGGGAAAGGCATGGACAAAGTGTGCATTTAATCAAAATGAGCTCGAACATGTACATTCCTGATGAAGGGCTCATGTCCAAAACGTCAACTCTCCTGCTCCTCGCATACTGCCTGGCCTGCTGTGCCTTTCCAGCACCACACTCTCGGCTCTGATCTCGAGCATCTGCAGTCCTCACGTTCTTTATATATACACAAACTTCAAATATCAGGATTTGTCCACACAATACTCTCAGCTCGTCCCATCATTTTGATCAATTTTTTGGAACTGTGCTGTTTAAACACATCATATTCTTCTTTCTTATAAATTACTATAATATCCACACATTTTTGAATTTGCTCATGGGAAAAGGATATCACTGCCCATCCTTAGTTGCCCTTGAGAAGGTGGGGCTGAGCTGCTTTCTTGAATCACTGTAGTCCATGTGCTGTAGGTTGATCCACAATGCTCTTAGGGAGGGAATTCCAGGATTTTGACTCATCAACAATGAAGGAACGGTGATATATTTCCAAGTCAGGATGGTGAGTGGCTTGGAGGGGATTTTTAAGGAGTGATGTTCGCATGTATCTGCAGCCATTGTCCTTCTAGGTGGAAGTGCTCCTTGGTTTGGAAGCAGATAGTACACACTGCAGCCACTGAGTGTTGGTGGGGGAGAGAGTGGATGCTTATGGTTGTGATGCCAATTAAGAGAATTGCTTTTTTCCTGGATGGTGTTAAGCTTCTTGAGTGTTGTTAGAGCTACACCTATTCAGCAAATGGAGAGTATTCCATCACAATCCTGACTTGTGCCTTGTAAGTGTGACAATAGACAATAGACAATAGGTGTAGGAGTAGGCCATTCTGCCCTTTGAGCCAGCGCCACCATACATTATGATCATGGCTGATTATCCTCAATCAGTATCCTGTTCCTGCCTTATCCCCATAACCCTTGATTCCACTATCCTTAAGAGCTCTATCCAACTCTTTCTTGAAAGTATGCAGAGACTTGGCCACCACAGCCTTTTGGGCAGAGCATTCCATACACCCACCACTCTCTGGGTGAAGAAGTTTCTCCTCAACTCTGTTCTAAATGGCCTACTCCTTATTTTTAAACTGTGTCCTCTGGTTCGGCACTCACTCACCAGTGGAAACATGTTTCCTGCCTCCAGAGTATCCAATCCTTTAATAATCTTATATATCTCAATCAGATCCCCTCTCAGTCTTCTAAACTCAAGGGTATACAAGCCCAGTCGCTCCAATCTTTCAGAGTAAGATAGTCCCGCCATTTCGGGAATTGACCTCGTGAACCTACGCTGCACTCCCTCAATATCCAGAATGTCTTTCCTCAAATTTGGAGACCAAAACTGCACACAATATTCCAGGTGCGGTCTCACCAGGGCCCTGTACAGCTGCAGAAGGACCTCTTTGCTCCTATACTCAATTCCTCTTGTTATGAAGGCCAGCATGCTATTAGCTTTCTTCACTACCTGCTGTACCTGCATGCTTGCTTTCATTGACTGATGTACAAGAACACCTAGATCTCATTGTACTGCCCCTTTACCTAATTTGACTCCATTTAGGTAGTAATCTGCCTTCCTGTTCTTGCCACCAAAGTGGATAACCATACATTTATCCAGATTAAACTGCATCTGCCATGTATCTGTCCACTCACCTAGTCTATCCAGGTCACCCTGTAATCTCCTAACATCCTCCTCACATTTCACCCTGCCACACAGCTTTGTGTCATTGGCAAATTTGTTAATATTATTTTTAATACCTTCATCTATATCATTAATGTATATTGTAAAAAGCTGCGGTCCCAGCACTGATCCCTGCGGTACCCCACTGGTCACTGCCTGCCATTCCGAAAGGGAGCTGTTTATCACTACTCTTTGTTTCCTGGCAGCCAACCAATTTTCCATCCAAGTTAGTACTTTGCCCCCAATACCATGTGCCCTAATTTTACTCACTAGCCTCCCTTATGGGACTTTATCAAAGGCTTTCTGAAAGTCCAGGTACACTACATCCACTGGATCTCCCTTGTCCATCTTCAGAGTTACATCCTCAAAAAATTCCAGAAGATTAGTCAAGCATGATTTCCCCTTCATAAATTCATGCTGACTCTGACCTATCCTGTTACTGCTATCCAGATGTGTCGTAATTTCGTCCTTTATAATTGACTCCAGCATTTTTCCCACCACTGAGGTCAGACTAACTGGTCTATAATTCTGTTTTCTCTCTCCCTTCTTTCTTAAAAAGTGGGACAACATTAGCCACCCTCCAATCCGCAGGAACTGATCCTGAATCTAAAGAACATTGGAGAATAATCACCAACGCATCCACGATTTCTAGAGCCACCTCCTTCAGTACCCTGGGATGTAGACCATCAGGTCCCAGGGACTTATCAGCCTTCAGACCTAACAGTCTCTCCAACACCATTTCCTGCCTAATATAAATTCCCTTCAGTTCAGGTCCTTCAGCCACTATTACATCTTGGAGATTGCTCGCGTCTTCCCCAGTGAAAACAGATCTAAAGTACCAATTCAACTCGTCTGCCATTTCTTTGTTCCCCGTAATAAATTCACCTGTTTCTGTCTTCAAGGGCCCAATTTTAGTCTTAACCATTTTTTTTCTTTTCACATACCTAAAAAAGCCTTTACTATCCCTTTTTATATTTTTGGCCAGTTTATCTTCATACCTTATTTTTTCTCTCCATATTTCCTTTTTGGCAATCCTCTGTTGTTCTTTAAAAGCTTCCCAGTCCTCTGATTTCCCACTCATCATTGCTATGTTATACTTTTTTCCTTCTCTCTTTATATTGTCCTTAACTTCCGTCATCAGCCACGGCCATCCTTGCCTCCCCTTAGGATCTTTCTTCCTTTTTGGAATGAACTGATCCTGCACCTTCTGCATTATACCCAGAAACACCTGCCATTGTGGTTCCACTGCCATCTCTGCTAGGGTTTTGCACCATTGAACTTTGTCCAGCTCCTCCCCCATAGCTCCCCTTATTCAACTGAAATATTGTCACTTCCGATTCTACCCTCTCCCTTTCAAACTGCAGATTAAATCTTATTGTATTGTGGTCACTACCTCCTCATGGCTCCTTTACTTCGAGGTCCCTGATCAAATCCGGTTCATTACACAACACCATAGAGTCATAGAGTCATAGAGATGTACAGCATGGAAACAGACCCTTCGGTCCAACCCGTCCATGCTGACCAGATATCCCAACCCAATCTAGTCCCACCTGCCAGCACCCAGCCCCTATCCCTCCAAACTCTTCCTATTCATACACCCATCCAAATCCCTCTTAAATATTGCAACTGTACCAGCCTCCACCACATCCTCTGGCAGCTCATTCCATAACATACCATCCTCTGTGTGAAAAAGTTGCCCCTTATTTCTCTTTTATATCTTTCCTCTCTCACCCTAAACCTATGCCCTCTCGTTCTGGACTCACCTACACCAGGGAAAAGACTTTGTCTATTTATCCTATCCATGCCCCTCATAATTTTGTAAACCTCTATAAGGTCACTCCTCACCCTCAAACGCTCCAGGGAAAACAGCCCCAGCCTGTTCAGCCTCTCCCTGTAGCTCAAATCCTCCAACCCTGGTAACATCCTTGTAAACACCAGATCCAGAATTGCTTTCTCCATGGCAGGCTCCAGCACAAGCTGTTCTAAGAATCCATCTCAGAGGCACTCCACAAACTCCCTCTCGTGAGGTCCAGTAACATCCTGATTCTCCCAGTCTACCTGCATGTTGAAATCCCCCATAATAACGGTAGTAATATCTTTGCGACAGGCCAATTTCAGCTCCTTATTCAACTTACACACTACATCCAGGCTACTGTTTGGGGGCCAGTAGATAACTCCCATTAGGATCTTTCTACCCTTAGAATTTCTCAGCTCTATCCATACTGACTCTACATCCCCTGATTCTAGGTCCCCCTGTGCAAGGGACTGAATATCATTCCTTACCAACAGGGCCACCCCACCCCCTCTGCCAGTCAGTCTGTCCTTATGATAGCACGTATAACCTTCAATATTCATTTCCCAGGCCCTGTCCACTTGAAGCCACATCTCAGTTATCCCCACAACATCGTAACTGCCAATTTCCAAATGAGCCTCAAGCACATCCACCTTGTTTCTAATGCTTCGTGCATTCATATATAATATTTTAATTTGTTACTCCCCTCACCCTTCCAATCAATCCCTATTTCACTTGATCTTACAGCATGATCCTATTTTGAGTTTCTGCTCCATTGATTCCATTGTCTTTCTTGACTACTCTTGTTCAAACTTTCCCTTTAACTTTCTACTTAAACTTCCAGTTTGTCCCCTCACCACCGCCCCCACCCCCCCCACCACCCCCACCTCCCGGCTATTTAGTTTCAACGCAGCTGTGTTGCAGTGGCAAACCTACCTGCCAGAATGCTGGTCCCCCACCTATTAAGGTACAGCCCCTCCCTCTTGTATAATTTATCCTGACCGCTAAACATACCCCAGTGATCCAAGAATTTAAATCCTTGCTTCCTGCACTAGTTTCCCAGCCACACATTCAAGTCCATTATCTCCCTGTTCCTGTCCTCTCCAGCCCGAGGAATGGGAAGCAAACTGGAGATAACCACCCTGGATGTCCTGCTTTTCAGCTTTCTTCCGAGTTCTCTGAAGTCCTGCTGTAGAATGTCCCTCCTTTTCTTCCGGACATGCACCATCATCTCTGGCTCTTCACTTTCGCCCTTGAGGATTCCCTGTACTCTGTCTGCGATGTCCTTAATCCTGGCACCAGGAAGGCAACACACCATCCTCAAATCCCGCCTGTTGCCACAGAAACCCCTTTCAGTCCCTCTCACCATGGAGACCCTTTTACCACGGTTCTATGTGATGTCTGGCTGCTCGGCTCTGCCTCCACGTCATTTTCTGATGGGCACACCTGACCGTCTCTCAGACTGGCAGTGACGTCTGTCTCTACAGTTTCCAAGAGATTCAACCTGTTCCTGACAGGAACTTTCCCTGGGGTCTCTTGCACTTGTCTCATCTCTGCCTTCCTCATCGGCTTCTCCCTTCTACCCTCTTCTGGTATGCTCGGTGTAATAACCTTGCTGAAGTGAGGAGGTAAGTTTACTCAATGCTGTATTCCTAGCCTCCTACCCAATCTGTAGTCACTGAGTTTATATGTGGGTCAAGATTAGAGTGGTGCAGGACCTGATGAAAGGCTTTTGCCCAAAATATTGATTTTCCTGCTCCTCAGATGCTGCCTGACCTGCTGTGCTTTTTCAGCACCACTCTGATCTTGACGCTGATCTCCAGCATCTGCAGTCCTCACTTTTACCTGACTGAGTTTATGTTGCATTTCTTGTTAATGATAACCTTATTGGGGGGGGATTCAGTGATGGCAATGTAATTGAATGTCAAAGGACATTGATTAAATTGTCTGTTGTTGGAGATGGCATTTCCATGGCATTTGTGTGCCTTGAATATTACTTGCCATCTGATAGCCCAGGCCTGGATACAGTCCAGATCTTGTTGCAATCAAACATCCACTGCGTCAGTATCTGAGGAGTTGTGACGGGTGCTGAACATAATGCAAACATTGGTGAACATCCCACTTCTGACCTTATGATGGAGGGAAGGTCATTGATGAAGCAGCTGAAGATGGTTGGGCCTAGGACACTCCCCTGAGGAACTCCTATAGAGATGTCCAGAGCTGGGATGACTGGCCTTCAACAAACACAACCATCTTCCTATGTGCCAGGTATGACTCTAACTACAGGAGAATTTGCCTCCTATACCTATTGATTCCAGTTTTGCCAGAGGTCCTTGATGCTACACTCAGTTGCCTTGATGTCAAGGGCTGGCACTTTTCCCTCCCCTCTGGAATTCAGCTCTTTGTCCATGTTTGAACCAAGGCTGTAATCAGGTCAGGAGCTGAGTGGCCCTGGCAGAACCCAAACTGGGCATCATTGAGCAGGTTATTGCTGAGCAGGTGCTGCTTGATAGCTCTGTTGATGACACCTTCCATCACTTTACTGATGATCGAGAGTAGACTGATGGGGTGGTAATTGGTCAGGTTGGATTTGTCCTGCTTTTTATGTACAGGACATACCTGGGCATTGTTGGGTAGATGCCAGTGTTGTAACTGTAGTGGAACAGCTTGACTAGGGGAGCGGCTTGTTCTAGAGCGCAAGTGTCCAGGACTATTGCTGAAATGTTGTTGGAGCCCAGAGCCTTTGCAGTATCTGATGTCTCCAACCATTTCCTGATATCACGTGGAGTGAAATGAATTGGCCGAAGCCTGGTATCTGTGATTCTGGGGACCACTGGAGGACGCCGAGATGGATCATCCACTCAGCACTACTGACTGAAGATTGCTGGGAAAGCTTCAGCCTTATCTTTTCCCCAGAACTGTTGAGCTCTTCCATCATTGAGGATGGGGATATTTGTGAAACCTGCTCCTCTAGTGACTATTTAATTGTCCACAACCATTCACGACTGGGTGTGGCAATTCTGCAGAATTTAGATTGGATCCATTGGCTGAGGGATCACTTAGCTCTGTCTATCACTTGCTACTTATGCTGCCTAGCATGCAAGGAATCGTGTTTGGTAGCTTCACCTATAGAAAGTGAGCTTCACATGGCATAGGATCACCAGGTTGACCCTATGCAGAGGTGATGGCTTACTGGTATTATCACTGGACTGTCAATAGAGAGATCCAGGTAATGTTCTGGGGACCGAGGTTTGAATCCTGCCATGACAGATGGTGGAATTTGTATTCAATAGAAGTCTAGAATTAAGAGTCTGATGATGACCATGTAACCATTGCCAACTGCCAGGAAAAAAACTCGGGTTTGTTAATGTCCTTCAGGGAAGGAAATTGCAATCCTTACCTGGTCTAGTCTTGTATGACTCCAGACTCTTAACTACTCTCTGGGATAAGCAATATCTGCTGGCCTAGCAGCAGCACTGCCATCCCATGAATATTAAAGAAGACCTCATTTTCAGTTATGCCTGGTGCTGCTCCTGGCATGCCCTCCTGCACTCTCCATTGAACAACAGCCATCAAAAGCAGCAGAATTGTACTCCAGCCCAATCTGTAACCTCACTCTCCATTGAACAATGGAGAGTGAGGTCACAGATTGGGCTGGAGTACAATTCTGCTGCTGTTGATGGCACACAGCGCCTCATGGATACCCAGTCTTGAGTTGCTAGATCTATTTAAAGTCTGTCCTATTTAGCACAGTGACAGAGCCATACAACAGGGAGGAAAGTAAAAGAGGGATGGAGTTGCATTGTTGGTCAAGGACGATATCATGGCTGTGCTAAAGGAACACACTATAGAGGTCTTGGGTAGTGAGGCATTACTTGGGTAGTGGAGCTGAGAAATAAGAAGGGTGCAATCACACTGTTGGAGCTGTATTAAGACCTCCCAACATTGAGCATGAGCTAGAAGAACAAATAGGTAAACAGATTATGGAAAGATGTAGAGGCAATAGGGTTGGTGGTGATGGGAGATTTTAATTTTCCCAACATTGACTGGGATACACTTAACGTCAGAGGTCTGGATGGGGTAGAATTTGTAAGAGGCATCCAGGAGAGTTTTCTAGAGCACTTTATCAATAGTCCGACGAGGGAAGGGGCCATATTGGACCTGGTACTGGGGAGCGAGCCAGGCCAGGTGGAGAAGTTTTTAGATTAGATTAGATTACTTACAGTGTGGAAACAGGCCCTTCGGCCCAACAAGTCCACACTGCCCCGCCAAAGCGTAACCCACCCATACCCATACACCTCCACCTCCACCCCCATCTACATCTAGATCTACATCTACCCCTTACCTAACACTACGGGCAATTTAGCATGGCCAATTCACCTGACCTGCACATCTTTGGAGTGTGGGAGGAAACCGGAGCACCCGGAGGAAACCCACGCAGACACGGGGAGAACATGCAAACTCCACACAGTCAGTCGCCTGAGGCGGGAATTGAACCCGGGTCTCCGGCGCTGTGAGGCAGCAGTGCTAACCACTGTGCCACCGTGCCGCCCACTAAGTTGTGGGGGATTTCTTTGGGAACAGTGACCACAATTCTGTAAGTTTTAAAATACTCGTAAATAAAGAAGAGAGTGGTCCTAAGGGAAGAGTACTAAACTGGGCCAAGGCCAATTATATCAAAATTAGGCAGGAGGTGGGAAATGCGGATTGGACACAGCTATTTGAAGGGAAGTCCACATTTGAGATGTGGAAGGCTTTCAAAGATATGTTAAAGATAGTGCAGGATAGGCATGTTCCATTGAAGGCAAAGGATAGGAAGGGCAAGATTCGTAAACTGTGGATGACAGGAGAAATTATACGACTAGTCAAGAGGAAAAGGGAAGCGTACATAAGGTCTAGGCAGCTGAGAACAGAATGGGCCCTGGAGGAATATAGGACAAGTCTTAAATGAGGAATCAAGTTGGCTAAAAGGGGTCATGAAATGGCTTTAGCAAGCAGAATTAAGGGGAATCCCAAAGCATTTTATTCTTATATAAGAAGCAAGTGCATAACGAGAGAAAGGATTGGTCCACTAAAGGATAATGAAGGAAGGCTGTGTATCGAACCTGAGAGAATGGGTGAGATTCTGAATGATTGCTTTGCATCAGTGTTCACTGAGGAGAGGAACATGATGAATTGTTGAGATTAGAGATAGAAGTTTGATTAGTTTAGATCACGTTGACATAAGTAGGGAAGCTATGTTGGGTAGGCTAGAGGTTATTAAGGTGGAAAAATACCCAGGACTGGATGGGATCTATCCCAGGTTGCTGAGGGAGGCGAGAGAGGAAATCTTTGTGGCATCCTTAAACACAGGTGAGGTGCTGGAGGACTGGAGGTTTGCTCATGTTGTCCCCCTGTACAAGAAGGGTAGTAGGGATATTCCGGGTAACTACCAACCAGTGAGCCTGAAGTCGGTGGTGGGAAAGTTGCTGGAGAAGGTACGGAGGGATAGGATCTATTTATCTTTCGAAAAGAATGGGCTTATCAGTGATAGGCAACATGGTTTTGTGTGGGGGAGATCGTGCCTTAATAACTTAATAGAGTTCTTCGAGGAAGTGACCAAGTTGATGGATGAAGGAAGGGCTGTTGATGTCATATACATGGACTTTAGTAAGGCATTTGATAAGGATCCCCATGGCAGACTAATGGAGAAGGTGAAGTCACATGGTGTTCAGGGTGTTCTAGCGAGGTGGATGAAGAACTGGTTGAGTAACAGGAGACAGAGAGTAGTAGTTGAAGGAAGTTTCTCGAAATGGAGAAAGGTGACCAGTGGTGTTCCACAGGGGGCAGTATTGGGGCCACTGTTGTTTGTAATATACATAAATGATCTGGAAGAGGGCACTGTTGGTATGATTAGCAAGTTTGCAGATGACACGAAGATTGGTGAAGTAGCAGAAAGCATAAGGGACTGTCAGAGGATACAGGAGGATATAGATAGACTAGAGAGTTGGGCGGAGAAGTGGCAGATGGAGTTCAATCCAGACAAATGTGAGGTGATGCATTTAGGCAAGACTAATTCTAGAGCGAATTATAGAATGAACGGAAGAGCCTTGGGAAAAGTTGATGGGCAGAGAGATCTGGGAGTGCAGGTCCATTGTACCCTGAAGGTTGCTGCACAGATGGATAGAGTGGTCAAGAAGGCATATAGTATGCTTGCCTTCATTGGACGGGGTATTGAGTATCAGAGCTGGCAGGTCATGTTAAAATTGTACAAGACATTGGTTCGGCCGCATTTAGAATACTGTGTACAGTTCTGGGTGCCACATTACCAAAAGGATGTGGACGCTTTGGAGAGGGTGCAGAGAAGGTTTATGAGGATGTTGCCTGGTGCTAGCTATGAAGAGTGGTTGAGTAGGTTAGGTTTATTTTCACTAGAATAACGGAGATTGAGGGGGGACCTGACTGAGGTTTATAAATCATGAAGGTTATTGACAGGGTGGATAGAGACCAGCTTTTTCCCAGGGTGAAGGATTCAATAGCAAGAGGTCATGCTTTCAAGGTGAGAGGTGAAAAGTTTAAGGGGGACATACACGGCAAGTACTTCACACAGAGGGTGGTGGGTGTCTGGACCGCGTTGCCAGCAGAGGTGGTAGAGGCAGGCACGGTAGATTCATTTAAGATGTGGCTGGACAGATGCATAAGTAGGTGGGGAGCAAAGAGATACAAATACTTAGGAATTGGGTGACAGGTTTCGACAGTACATTTGGATTGGCTCAGGCTTGGAGGGCCAAAGGGCCTGTTCCTGGGCTGTAAATTCCTTTGTTCTTTGTTCTTTAACACAATAGAGGGTATTCTCAATGTGAAGGTGAGTCTTTATCTCCACAAGGACTCTGCGATGGTCACTATTACTGTAAGCTGAAGCCAGCTGATTGGTAAAGATGAGGTCTTGTTGGTTCCCTCACCACCTGCCACAAACCCAAACTAGCAGCTATGTCCTTTAGGAGCCGACCACCTTGATCTGTAGTACTGTTGCCAAATCATTCATGGTGACAGACTTTGAAATCCCCCACACAGAGTACATTTTGCACCCTTGCCCCCCTCAGCAGTTCCTCCAAGTGAAGTCCAACATGAAGAGTACTGATTCATTAGCTGAAGGAGGATGGTGCGGGGTAATCAGCAGGAGGTTTGCTTGCCCATGTTTAACCCGAAGCAAATGAAACTTCATTGAGTTTCGAGCCAATGATAAGGGTTCCCAGGGTAACTCCCCCCTCACTGTATCCCAGTGTGCCACTACGTCTACCGGTGGCACAGAACATATCCAGGGGTGGTGTTGGTGGTGTCTGGGACATTGTCGGTAAGATATGATTCCGTGAATATGACTATGTCAGGCTGTTGTTTGACTTGTCTGTGACACAAATCTCCCTACTGTGTCACACTCCCCAAATGTTAATGAGGAGAACATTCAACTCAGTATCAAGGAAAACAGCATGTCTGCTCAACTACACCTTTAGATGGGAGGTAACTTTTAAGTGTAAGTTATATTTTTAAAGTTATTTTATAATCCACCTTCAGTTTATGTTTCACAATTAGGCATTTGAACGTTCTACAAAGGGGAATCCAACTTGATATCACAAACCTACTAATCATTTATTTTAAATGTAGTACACATTTGCATTGGCAATAGCTGGTAGTGAATGAGGAATTTACACAACATGTTAAAATTGAACATGAAATTCCACTGGAGTTAGTTAAAGAGCTGAAATTTAATTCAAACAAACAAAACAACTTGTAATAATGGAGTCAAGAGTGTGGTGCTGGAAAAGCAAAACAGGTCAGGCAGCATCCGAGGAGCAGGAGAATCAACATTTCAGGCATAAGCCCTTCATCAGGAAACTTTTGCTCAAAACGTCGATTCTCCTGCTCCTCGGATGCTGTCTGACCTGCTGTGCTTTTCCAGCAACACACTCTTCGACTCTGATGCATTCGTTCAAATGCCTAATTGTAGGCAGCACGGTGGCAGAGTGGTTAGCTCTGCTGCCCCACAGCACCAGAGACCTGGGTTCAATTCCCGACTCAGGCGACTGACTGTGTGGAGTTTGCACATTCTCCCCGTGTCTGTGTGGGTTTCCTCCCACAGTCCAAAAATATGCAGGTCAGGTGAATTGGTCATAGTGTTAGGTTAGGGGTATGGGTGGGTTGCGCTTCGGCGGGTCGGTGTGGACTTGTTGGGCCGAAGGGCCTGTTTCCAGACTGAAAGTAATCTAATTTAATCATTCTAAAAGATGATCTCCAGCATCTGCAGCCCTCACTTTCTCCTCCTTGTAATAATGGAGGTTTGGTATTCCTTCCGTCAGGAGTACGGGCAAAATGTTCTTGCCCAAATATCAGAGAACTCATTGATTTTCTTTGTTTACAATTTCAATTGATGTTCTTGTTTAAATTTATTTCATTTCTTTGTTGAAAGCACCAGTGCACATTGGGTAATAATTCTGGATAAGGGGTCAATCATTTCAGATTGAATTGGGAAATTTCCTTCACTTAGTGAGTTGTAAATCTTTAGAATTCTCTGCAACAGAGGGCTGTGCAGGCTCAGACACTGAGTGCGTTCAAGTCAGAGATTGATGGGAGTTTGTGCAATGAGGAAATAAATGGATATAGGGATGTTGTGGGGATAAGGGGGACAGGGTGTGAACCAGGCTAGTGGACCTCAGGTCAAAGTTCACCCATGATTTAACTGAATGAAAGAGCAGGTTGAAAGTGCCATTTTAAAATTTTGCTTAAAGCGTCTTTAATAAAAGAAAACTCCCCAAGGTGCTTCATGGAGATATTATCAAACATAAGTTAACTGAATTAATGAAGATAATTTTAGATGAGGTGATGAGAAGATTTGGTGAAGAGGCAGGTTTCAAAAAGAGTAGGGGAAGGATCCAGCATTTTATGGAGGGAAACTTTAGGTGTAAAGTAATTCAAGCAATCAAAAGGTTAATAGTTTATGCATCCTGGTGAACTCTGTGATAATAGTGTAAAAATGTCAGTCTCTCCCAATCCAAAACCTATTTTCACACAATACAGGAAGAATGCTTTCATTTCTCAGAATATGGTATTAATTAGTGTGTTACAATTGTTTAAAATTCACATAAATGATTTGGAGCTCGGGACCAAGTGTAGTTTGTCAAAGTTCACAGATGACACTGAGATGAGTGGCAGAGCTAAGTGTGCAGAGGATACTGAAAGACTGCAGAGGGATATAGATAGGTACGTGAGTGGACAAAGGTCAAGCAGATGGAGAACAATGTTGGGAAATGTGAGGTCATCCATTTCAGTAAGAAGAACAGCAAAGTGGACTATTATTTAAATGGGGAAAAATTGCAGCATGCAGCTGTGCAGAGGGACCTGTGTCAACAAGTTGATTTGCAGATGTAGCAGGTAATTAAGAAGGAATATTGTCCTTCATTGCTCATGGGATGGAGTTTTAAAACAGAGAGGTTATGCTGCAGATGTATAGGATGATGGTGAGGCCACACTTGTAGCACTGTGTACAGTTTAGGTCTCCTTACTTGAGAAAGGATGCACTAGCAGTGGAGGGGGTGCAGAGGAGGTTCACCAGGTTGAGAGGGTTGGCTTATGAGGAGAAATAGAGTAAACTGGACTCTACACATTGTAATTCAGAAGAATGTGGGGGGGAGGTGGGGGAGCGGGTGGATGTTAGAGAAACATATGAAATTATGAAGGGAATAGATAAGAAAGAGGCAGGGAGGTTATTTCCAGAGGCAGATTAAACTAGAGCTAGGGGCATAGCCTCAAAATAAGGAGAAGCATTTAGGACCGAGTTGAGGAGGAATTCTGAGGGGAAAATATAGACAGTTAGGCAGGAATTTATAAAGGAAATCCTCAAGAGTAGGAACACCTGGATTACTCCCGGTGCTACGAGCTAGTGAGGGCAGGAATAGGAGGATAGAGCAGATGAATGCATGGCTGAGGAGCTAGTGTATGGGAGAAGGATTCACATTTTTGGATCATTGGAACCTCTTCTGGGGTAGAAGTGACCTGTACAAGAAGGATGGGTCGCACCTGAATTGGAAGGGGACTAATATACTGGCAGGGAGATTTCTTAGAGCTGCTCGGGAGGATTTAAACTATTAAAGTAGGGGGGGGACAGTTGAACTGAGAAATAAGAAAGGGATGATCACCTTATTGGGATTGTATTATAGACCCCCTAATAGTCAGAGGGAAATTGAGAAACAGATTTGTAAAGAGATATCAGTATCTGTAAGAATTATAGGGTGGTTATGGTAGGAGATTTTGCCTTTCCAAGCATAGACTGGGACTGCCATAGAGTTAAGGGTTTAGATGGAGAGGAATTTGTGAAGCATGTACAAGAACATTTTCTGATTCAGTATGTAGATGTGCCTACTAGAGAAGGTGCAAAACTTGACCTACTCTTGGGAAATAAGGCAGGGCAGGTGACTGAGGTGTCAGTGGGGGAGCACTTCGGGGCCAGCGACCATAATTCTATTGGTTTTAAAATGGTGATAGAAAAGGATAGACCAGATCTAAAAGTTGAAGTTCTAAATTGGAGGGAAGGCTAATTTTGACAGTATTAGGCAAGAACTTTGAAAAGCTGATTGGGGGCAGATGTTCGTAGGTAAAGGGACGGCTGGAAAATGGGAAGCCTTCAGAAATGAGATAATGTGAGTCCAGAGACAATATATTCTTGTGAGGGTGAAAGGAAAGGCTGGTAGATGTAGGGAATGCTGGATGACTAAAGAAATTGAGGGCTGGTTAAGAACAAGAAGGAAGCATGATTCAGGTATGGACAAGACAGGTCAAATGAATCCTTAAAAGAGTATAAAGGCAGTAGGAGTATACTTAAGAGGGAAATCAGGAGGGCAAAAAGGGGACATGGGATAGCTTTGGCAAATAGAATAAAGGAGAATCCAAAAGGGTTTTTACAAATATATTAAGAACAAAAGGGTAACTAGGGAGAGAATAGGGCCCCTCAAAGATCAGCATGGCTTTTGTGTGGAGCCACAGGAGATGGGAGAGATACTAAATGAGTATTTTGCATCAGTATTTACTGTGAAAAAGGATATGGAAGATATAGAATGTAGGGAAATAGATGGTGACATCTTGAAAAATGTCCACATTACAGAGGAGGAAGTGCTGGATGTCTTCAAACATGTAAAGGTGGATAAATCCTCAGTACCTGATCAGGTGTACCCGAGAACTCTATGGGAAGCTAGAGAAGTGATTGCTGGACCTCTTGCTGAGATATTTATATCATCGATAGTCACAGGTGAGGTGCCGGAAGACTGGAGGTTGGCTAACGTGGGTGTCACTGTTTAAGAAGGGCGGTAAAGACAAGCCAGGGAACTATAGACCGGTAAGCCTAACATCGGTGCTGGGCAAGTTGTTGGAGGGAATCCTAAAGGACAAGATGTACATGTATTTGGAAAGGTAAGGACTGATTAGGGATAGTCAAAATGGCTCTGTGTGTGGGAAATTATGTCTCACAAACTTGAATGAGTTTTTGAAGAGGTAATAAAGAGGATTGATTAGGGCAGAGCGGTAGATGTAATCTATAAGGCATTTGACAAGGTTCCCCATGGAAGACTGGTTGGCATGGTTAGATGTCATTGAATAGAGGGAGAACTAGCCATTTGGATACAGAGCTGGCCTAAAGGTAGAAGACAGAGGGTAGTGGTGGAGGGTTGTTTTTCAGACTGGAGGCCTGTGCCCAGTGGGTGACACAAGGATCGGTGCTGGGTCCTCTACTTTTTGTCATTTACATAAATGATTTGGATGTGAGCATCAGAGGTATAGTTAGTAAGTTTGCAAATGACACCAAAATTGGAGGTATAGTGGACAGCGACGAAGGTTACCTCAGATTACAATGGGATCTTGATCAGATGGGCCAATGGGATGAGAAGTGGGCAGATGGAGTTTAATTTAGACAAATGTGAGGTGCTGCATTTTGGGAAAGCAAATCTTAGCAGGACTCATACACTTAATGGTAAGGTCCAAGGGAGTGTTGCTGAACAAAGAGACCTTGGAGTGCAGGTTCATAGCTCCTTGAAAGTTGAGTCACAGGTAGATAGGATAGTGAAGAAGGTGTTTGGTATGCTTTCCTTTATTGGTCAGAGTATTGAGTACAGGAGTTGGAAGGTCATGTTGCAACTGTACAGGACATTGGTTAGGCCACTGTTGGAATACTGCATGCAATTCTGGTCTCCTTCCTATCAGAAACTTGAAAGGGTTCAGAAAAGATTTACAAGGATGTTGCCAGGGTTGGAGGGTTTGAGCTACAGGGAGAGGCTGAACAGGCCGGGGCTGTTTTCCCTGGAGCATCGGAAACTGAGGGATGACCTTATAGAGGTTTACAAAATCATGAGGGTCATGGATAGGATAAATAGACAAAGTCTTTTCTCTGGGGTTGGGGAGTCCAGAACTAGAGGGCATTGATTTAGGGTGAGAGGGGAAAGATATAAAAGAGACCTAAGGGGCAAAGCTTTCACATAGAGAGTAGTGCGTGCGTGGAATGAGCTGCCAGAGGAAGTGGTGGAGGTTAGTGTGATTGAGTTGAATTGAATTGAATTGAATTTATTGTCATGTGTGCCAAGGCACAGTGAAAAGTTTTGTCTTGTGAGCAATGCAGACAGATCACAGAGTTAAATAACATAGATAAGTTAATAATAGGTAAACAGCGGCAAAAACCAAAACACAGGTACAAGCGAATGTTAAGAGTTTGTGAATCCATTCAGTATTCAGTATTCTAACAATAGTAGGGTAGAAAGTGTTGTGGAATCAGCTGGTGCATGTGTTCAGGCTTCTGTACCTTCTCCCCGATGGTAGAGGTTGTAGAAAAACATTGCCAGGGTGGGATGGATCTTTGAGAATGCTGGTGGCCTTTCCTTGACAGTGGGCCTGGTAGATGGATTCTATAGATGGGAGATTGGCCTTTGTGATTGTCTGGGCTGAGTTCACCACTTTTTGTAACTGTCTCCGATCTTGAATGGTACAGTTGTCATACCAGGTAGAGATATATCCAGACAGAATGCTCTCGATGGCGCACCTATAAAAGTTGGCAAGGGTATTCACTGTCATGCCAAATTTCCTCAGCTGCCTGAGTGAGTAGAGACGTTGTTGGGCCTTTGTAACCAGTGCATCCACATGAAGAGTCCAAGAAAGCTTGTTGTGGATGACCCCTCCCAGGAGCTTGACACTCTCCACTCGTTCCACTTCTGTGATGTTAATGTGTAGGGAGGCATGAATAACATCCTGCTGAATTCGTAGGTTTTGCCGGCATTGAGAGCTAGGTTGTTCTCAGTGCACCATTTTTACAGGTCTTCCACCTCCCATCTGTAGCCTGTTTCATCGCCATTTGAGATTCTACCGATTTTTGTGGCGTCATCAGTGAACTTGTAAATGGTATTAGTCTGGTATTTGGCGACACAGTCATGAGTATACAGTGAATACACTAGGGGGCTGAGTATGCACCCCTGGGGGGCTCCAGTTTTGAGTGTTAGTGAGGATGAAATATTGTCCCCAATCTTCACTGATTGTGGCCTGTGGGTCAGGGAACTGAGGATCCAGTTGCAGAGAGTGGGGCTTAGTCCAACATCACTAAGTTTAAAAGGCATCTGGATGGGTATATGAATAGGAAGGGTTTGGAGGGATATGGGCCAGGTGCTGGCAGGTGGGACTAGATTAGGTTGGGATATCTGGTAAGCGTAGAGTGTCTTTTTCCGTGCTGTAAATCGCTATGACTCAATGACTCTAACGTCTCCCCAAAAAAGGATGTGAATCTGTGGACTTCCTTGCCCAGAGAAAGCCTCATTGAATGTTTTTAAGGCAAAGATAGATCAATTTTTGCACAGTAAAGGAATTAAGGGCTATGCGAGAGGGTGGCTACGTGGACCTGAGTCCATGAAAAGATCAGCCATGATGTTATTGAATGGTGGATCAGGCCTGATGGGCCAAATGGCCTACTCCTGCTGTTATTTCTTGTGTTTTTATGTTAACATGGTCCTCAAGCAAGACTTCACATTGACTGGGATAAGAAGCAGTGCACAGGAAGATCTCACTGATGGCCAGAGTGCCTGGTAACAAACAGTCAGGAGGGGATTGGAAAAAGCAGCTGGTCGTGAAAAGAATCCAGCAGAAAGAGTCAACATCAATGGTCCTTCGGCCACTGCTATCCATTTGTGCCAGCTGCTGGAAAGACAGTGAGCTGTATGTCAACCTACAACAGATAATGCTCAATCCAGACATGACAAACACTATTGTCACAGTCCACCATCCCCAAAACAAACCAATGCCATCATTTATACCTTCTCCCAACAATTTTCCTGCCTCCAACAAACAACGTGGTCTGACCAATGGCATGGAATTGCTGTGACTCTCCAGTGTTTTAGTGGGGTCCTGCACATTGAGATTTCTGCCTTTGTTTACCTTTTCTCAAAATGTTGTCGGGGAGTTGGGGTGAGGGGGGTGGTGTTGGTGGTGAGGGACCAAGCCTCCCAAACCCAAACCATCCCTGAGACCTGTTGAGAAGTCCAGCAGATCCAGCAGTTCACACAGCTGCAACATCTCCCAAGTGTCACATGGAGCTACATGGTCAAGGTGAACAGACTGATGTCAGAGCTAGGTCACACTGTATTGTTTATAGTTGTATCTCCATGCACTTGCATGCTGAAGTTACAATCCCAATAAGCAATCCCAATGGTAGGTCCTGTGAAACTATGGAGGTTTTAGACAAAACAAATGTAGTTTTGATTTGCATTTGAACACATTTTACCTGAACAGGGAATGTATAACAAATCACAGTCTTCCTGAAATGTTCCAATGCCAAAATGAATCATCCCTTTTGTCTTAATTTTACCTTTTGTTTATTATTATGTATGAGTTCTGTCATTGATGTCAGGGCCACGGTGGGACAACTTATAAAACTCTTCACTGTATTTTTCATGTAAAAGTACAGGTGACAATAAATTTCTGTTCTACAGGAGAAAACTTCAGAACCTGACAAAGGTCTAAATTTCTAACTAAGAGCAATAGCAATGTCTATTGACCTTCAGGAGAAATGTTCCTCTTCTCTTTCCACTTGACCAGGGGAGGGAGTGGCTAATGGAAACGGCCTGCCCTCCAGAAGCGCACTCTCACTAGGGTGTGTCTTAAATCCCACCAGGACTGATGGTGAAATTCAAAAATCAACAAAAGTCTGCAATAAGAAAAAATTAATCTCACTGTGACCATGGAACAGTTGTAGAACAGTGGACTTCAGTTCACCAGTGGACTTCAGAGAAAAAGATCTACCTGATGTGGCCTACATGCTAGTCCAGTCCCACAGAACTGTGCGTTACTCTTCATTGTTCCAATGGGGCTTTTAAGAAGCATCATGTTGAGCACTTATCAAGCCAAGACATAAGGGGTTACGGACCAAGGGCAGGTAACTGGGATTAGTGTATATTGGTGTTCGTTGGTTGACTTGGGCCTATTTCTGTGCTATGTTACTCTATGACTCAAAGTCAAGCGATAGGGGGACAGGGTGAGCTGGGGTAAGTGGAGCTGAGGTCAAAGACCAGCCATGATCGGACTAAATGATTGAAAACAGACTCAACATGATGTAAGAGCTACCAATGTAAAAAGTAATTTGTCACACTGTCATAGAGGTCTACTGTACAGAAAGAGGTCCTTCACCCATCGAGTCTGCACCAGTAAAATAAAATCACCAACTATTCTAATCCCATTGTGCAGCACTTGGCCTGACGCCCTGTGTGCCTTGGCACTGCAAGTGCACATCTCAAAACTTCTTCAATGTGATGGCAGTTTCTGCCTCTTCTCCCCTTACAGGGAATGAGTTCCAGATTTCCACTAGCCTCAGGGGGATAAAGCTTTATCCTCACATCCCCTCTGAGCCTCCTGCCCCTTTCCTCAAATCTATGCCCCGGATCAGTAATCCCTTTATCATGTTAAACATTCCTTCCTGTCCACCCTATCTGTGCCCCTCATCATCCTATACATCTCAACAATGCCTTCCCTCAGATTCTGAGGAAATTTATAATTTCACAATCCGTCAAAACACAAATTTATTTTGTCTAAGTGAAATACAAATAAATTAGATGCAAAGAAATAAAATGGCAGTTAGTTATGTTGATTTGGATTGAGTTTCTGGTCAATATTCACCTCAGATCAACACTGTCCACTTCATCAAACTGCCTTTCAGCTAAAAACCATGGCATCAGATCTGTCGTGGAGTTTGATTTGAGCCAAGCTTCCCAGTCATTTCCTGTTTAAAGTGACAGTCTGACCATCAGCACAACCCAATAATATACATAGGTTGTGACAGCTTCACAAAGTAAGACAGAGTAAAAGGACTTAAAAATTTTAAGACAGTAGAATAACCCAACTGTTTATTCAGCATCTTAAGAACATATTGGAGGATAGACTTGAAGCCATCAGAATGTGCACCACTAAATTATACGGATGTTGAAAACAATTAAAAATAATCACAGGAAACTGGAGTTTGATGATATTTAGGTCATTGCTGTTGGCAATGACATTATTGATCCAATTAGGAGCAGGGCTGAAGGAGTTGCAGGGGATGATTGCTGAGCTCTGACTGAGCCTCAGAGAATGATTAAACGCAATCAAAGACAAGGAGAAAAACTGCATGTGAGCAAGTTGAGATTATTACTGATTGAACTTAAACTTTACAAAACTACCAACTGCAAAAATGACACATGTTTAGTCAATAAGAAAGTGTGACTGCTGATTAGAGAAAGGGAGTGCATATTGGTAGAGTGACAAGTGAGATCTCCAGCTGATGTTCTGGGGACATCAGCTCAACTCTCCCAATAATAGATGGTGAAGTTTGAATTTCTAAATTTTGAGTTTTTAAAACAATTCTGGAATTTAAAAACAAATGCTAGTCTAATAGCAACCACAAGAACAGGAGTAAGTAATCTATTCCCTTCAACCTGTTCTGCCATTCAATGAGATAATGACTGACCTGAGGCCTAACCCCATTCCCCTGCCTTTGGCCCACATTCCTTAATGCCATTGCTTGGGGAAAAAAAAATCTCTCTCAGATTTAAAATGAACAACAGGTCCAGCAACCACTGCTGTTTGTGACAGAGAGTTCCAAACTTCTCCAACCCTGCGTATGTAGAAGTGCTTCCTGACATCTCTCCTGAACAGTCTGGCCCTAATTCTCAGAGCATGTTCCCTGGTTCTAGAATCCCCAACTAGTAGAAATACTTTATGCTTATCTACCCTCTCATTTCCTCTTAATATCTTGAAGACTTCAATTAAATCACTGCAACGAACCATTATCATTTGTTATATCAAAGAAAACCCATCAGGTTTACTAATCCCCTTTAGGGAAGGAAATCTGCCATCCTTACCTGGTCTGGTCTACATGTGGCTCTGGACCCACAGCAATGGGGTTGACTCTTAACTGCCCTTTGGGCAACTAAGGACAGGCAATAAATGCTGGTTCAGCCCACATCTCATGAAACAATGAAGAAAAAGGATTTGAAACCCTTCATTGAACACATCAGGAAGAGTTCTGATCGCAAATGAGACAAGTTATTGCACTGAATCTGGATTGTCACATAAATCGGAGTTAAATCACTATACAGAAAAAAAAATCCATCCTGTGTTTTGCAGTCATTAGACTAACTGAAGTGCTTTTGGATGATAAAGTCGTTCAGCAGCAATGTGGACAGAAACGTTATTTTGTCAATGGTGAAAATAACAGGGCTGTCACAAGAGTCTGCAACTTGCTGAGAACATCATCTCCACAAATGTAATTATGAGCATCTGTTCCTGTTCCAGACACCTCCACAACTGGTTCTGTCTCTCAAATCCCCACAGAAATCCTTGTACACACCCTCAGTTAAACAGACAAAGGGACCCAGTGAAAAACACTTCTTGGAGGTAGTACATTAACCCCTTTCTGACTGTGTTAAAACACTCCACAAATTATCTACTTTGAATCTGAAGTGTGTGAATCTACTGCAGATATATTTCCAAATGGTGACATGGTGGCTCAGTGGTTCATACTGCTGCCTCAGAGCACCAGAGTCCTGGGTTTGTTTCCAACCTCTGGCAACTGTCTGTGTGGAGTTTATATGTTCTCCTCATTTCTGTGTGGGTTTCCTCCGGGTGCTCTGGTTTCTTCCCACAACCCAAAGATATGCAGGGTAGGGTGGATTGGCCATGCTAAATTGCCCAGAGTGTCCAGTAATGTGTTGGTTAGGTGGGATAGAGATGGTAGATGTGGGGTCAAGGGGATAGGTGGGATGCTCTTCGGAGAGTTGATGCAGACTTGATGGGGTGAATGGCCTCTTTGAGCATTGTAAGGATTCTATGCATAATAGACTCCAAGGTGACATTCAATATTAGAGATCAGTGCTTTGTAAAGGCACCTGTTAGAAAGCTCATCAGTTTGATTTTAAACAAAGAGTCAGGAGGTTAATGTTATCAGGAGCAATGTGAATTCATTCACTTCGATTTGATCTGCACCCCAATAACATGAAGCTTTTGAACATTTCTTCAACCTCACCTCCCCATTTCTAATTTGTTCTTTTTTTAAAGTCCAGAAGAACATCAAATATTACAGGCAATGGTTGTGCATCAAGGTGCTAAGTCAGCATGTTTTGGCACTTGTTGTGATGATATAAAATGGGGTCTATTGATTTTTGAATTCCAATGCCCTATTTAATCGCTACAACATCCATCTGAAATGGTTTTAAAGAGGGACCAAAAATACCGACTTGAAAAGTCTACAGGCATCACCTTCACACGGGTTGACCATGTTTTATGAAACCAAAAACAAAAACAGAAGTTGCTGGAAAGCTCAGCAGTCTGGCAGCATCTGTGGAGAGAAATCACAGTTAATGTTTCAGGCCCAGTAACCCTTCCTCAGAATTGGTCTGTATGGAATATACAAATATAGTCATTTCTTCTATACTGTGAGAGTCACATTCTTGTGTGACCACGCACTAAATAAGAATCGTGTATAATAAATAGCACTTAAAGTGTTGGCGATGCCATTGTGCTACAGCCAGTACACATTTTAGAAGTTCATGCTTTAGAAACCGTATCCCCTATTTGTCAATCGTGGTACAGCGAATTCGCGTTAAGTTGCCATTTCAAGAATAAAACAAAACCTGCAGATGTTTGAGATGTGAAATAAATTTCTGTTTGTTGCGCCATTTCAATAAACTGGTAGAGCAGATAAGATGGATTATGGACTACTACAGAACTGAGTCCGTCTCTCTCTCTCTCTCTCTCTCTCTTTCCTAACTCCCACAGGATGGACAGCTCCCAGTATTACAGCTTGACTGGAAGGAAGGATCAGAAAACTGACTATTTAAAAAGTTGACTGTCATATTCACTACACCTGACTCTCCAAGAACACAACTAACCGACTGCGATCTCAGTTTAAAACATTACAGCTGAGCAACACGCAAAGAACTATAACTTGTATTTTATTTTATCTTCCTTTGTAATGAACATTATCCCTTTTTTCTATGTATGTGTATGAGTGAATGCAAATATGTGCATGTGAGAGTGCAGGGATGTGTACATGAGAGAATGTGAATGTGAGTGGGTGCACAAGAAAGAGTGTCAGTGTACATATGAGAAAGTGCCACGTGAGTGTATGAGAAAGAATGCAAGTGTGTGAGTCTGTGAGTGTGAGTGTGTGAGAGGGAGTGCATGAGAAAGTGCAAGTGTGTGAAAGAGTTTGAGTGAGTGCATGATTGTGGAATGTGACCATGAGAATATGTGTAAGAGTGTGTGTGTGTGAATGTGTGAGAGGGGGTGTGTGAGTGACGGAATGTGTGTCTGTGAGTGAGGAAGAATGTGAGAGAGAGAAAGTGAGTTTGTGAATGAGAGAGTGTGTGAGAATGAAAGTGACAGAGTGAGTGTGGGGTGGGGGGGGCTACATAACTATACAAAAACAGTGTGTTTGATCATGTGTCTTTAGATTTGTGTCTTAGGGTTAGTTGGTTAATAAACATGTTCTTCTAAGCCAAGAAAATCTTATGATTACCTCCTTCATTCTCCAGTAAGAATTAGTGAACTACATGTTAATCAGGAAGAGGTGTAGCTGTTCAAAATGAAACCTAACCTTTTGTTGTAACCAGGCATGGGGATACAAATGAGGGCCAAGGGAAGTGCTGATTCACCCCTCTTCATCTGGTTAGAGCTTATTGAAAGAGGGGATGCTGGCTTACATTTATGTAAAGATCAGTGTCTGAGGACAGATTCTTACCCCAAAAATTACTATGCTATTCCTTCAATTAAAAAACTCAATCTAACTCGTCAATAAATTCCATGTTCAGGTGGAATGTGCTAGCTTTCACATATCAGTTAAAAGCCCTTCCTTCCTCTTGTTGACATTTCCACTGGGATTTTTGATTTTTTTTCCAATTCATGCTTTGCTCGCACTTGTTTTCAATATAAATCCTGCATCAAAATAATTAGATCTGTCAATTTGTCCTTACACATGAGGAGAGAAAATAACTCACACATTTATCAATTAATTTGAGAAAAAAACAAAATAGAATAAAGCAGAAAAATAGAAACAAGCTAAATGGAACATTAGTGCAAAGTAAAAGGTTTCTCAGATAAGGTGTGGGTGTGGGTGCTTGTTAATTAGAAAAGGGATGAGATAGAAGGGAGGATTAATTTCAAACTGAACTCAAGACCATTTTCACAGAACACCATCCACTGTTAATGTTAGCAGTATTCCCACTCAGTCAAATAAGTCAGAATATATCAGAGATTGTGGCAAAAAATAACAGTCAACAATGAAGCTGTCAATAAGAATGTTGAATGCTTGAAGTGCTGGCCTGATATTGAATACGTTGGAGAACACTAAACTGAATGAAGACGTGTGCAAAAACGCTGCATTGCAATTTTTGCAAGGCTCCTTTGACACAACATTATGTCAGAAGACGGGGAAATGTTTAATATGATTCCAACCTTTATAAGAAAATTCAAAATATAGTCTTGGGAATTCTAAGGCAGTTATTCTGAGATCAGTGTTTGGTAAAATACAGCAGACTACTTTCCAGAAAGCAGCTTTGGAACTTGCAGTAAGAGTACAGGCATAATTTAAAATTAACAAGAATTGAAAACACAATTTTTAGCTTTAAGATCGAGATTGGGTTTTATATATACCTGCTCCTGTTTTAAATTTCTTTCTTCATGATTTTAACAAAGGCTTTAGGCCAGTTAAAATAAGCATGCCTGTATCACACAGCAAAAGGCACACCATAAAAATAATTGCTTTTGTTGATGGGGCAAATATTTAGAAAGTTCCAAGGGCACAAAACTGGCCAAGAATGTGGATTAGCACATGCAAGGAGATTGTTTATGTTGAACATTGAAATAGTACATTGTGTAGCTTTGCTAGTACAGACTCAATGGATTGAAGGGCCTCTTCTGTACTGTATGATTCAATGACATTTCCAGGAATTGCGGTGGAGCTGCTCAGAAGGCTTAAGAGAACACGCTGTCTGAGGTAATGGTGCTGAAAGGATTAATGTTCATATTAGGAGACTCAACGGTTCAGCCAGTGAAAGGTTTATGCCCGAAACATTGACTCTCCTGCTCCTCGGATATTGCCTGACCTGCTGTGCTTTTCCAGCGCCATACTCTCGATTCTGATCACCAGCATCCGCAGTCCTCACTTTCTCCTAATATTCATACTATACAGGCTCAACCCTTTCTACTGATTTCACACACAGTCTGTGGCTTGGACACCATGAATCCTATTCGAGCTTTAAGAGGGAGTAAATATGATTAGATTAGATTAGATTAGAAATATCTTTACCAGCTCCCTAAGGTCCCTAAGCATTATGCCTGACCACATGCAGTTATTGCTACATGTAAAGACAATCCTGTTACTTAAGAAAATGAGTGATTCTGTAGATACTTTACAAAGCTGTATCCTCTGTCTTGAATCATTGCCCAAAGCAAAGATGAAGGAGGATTGGAGGTAGCAAATGATCTCAAATGCTCCTTCCCCTTCTAGAGGTGGCAAATATCGCAAGATGCCAGTAGCCTCCTGGGGGAAGAAATAGCCTAGTGGTATTATCGCTGAACTGTAAATTTAGAGACCCAGATAATATTCTGCGGACCTGGATCCAAACCCTGCCATGGCAGATAGTAGAACCAGCATTCAACAAAACATAATTCTGGAATTTGGGGTTGAATGATGATCAAAAGTCAATTGCTGGGGAAAAACCCATCTGTGTCACTAATGTCCTTTAGGGAAGGAAACTGCCATCCTTACCTGGTCTGGCCTACATGTGACTCCAGACTCACAGCAATGGGGTTGACTTTTAACTGCCCTCTGGGCAATTAGGGATGGACAATAAGTGCTGCCCTGGCCAGTGACACCAAAGTTCCATGAATGAATAAAGAAGAAAAAGGTCATCTGGGCAAATACCACCTCTTTTAGGTGTATTCTTGAGATTTCAGCTGCAACTCAAGTGAATTTTGAGTGACTGAGCAGGAGACACTGTGAGGAAATGTCTTGCCTTCTGTGTGAGGAAGAATACTTGATCGCATTCATTATAAATTTAAAATAAAATAACTATTAAAACTGTGGCCTGACATTTTCATGAAAGAAATGGGGATGGTTCTGATGGAACCAGGACTATAGGCACTGTACTCCATTAACACTATCGGGGCTGCTGGGGAAAGCAATGGCTAACAGAAAGAGACACAGCAATGGGGCTGAATAAGCGAGTTTGACTATTGCTTACTAATGTTTCTCTTGACGGTGGAGATAATAGAATAACTCCAGCCACAGATCATTTCTCTGTTCATTGGGTTATCTAAAGGAAACTTCTGAAGTTATCACTGGAACATTGCAGACAACAAACAGGTTACTTTGTGAGAAACAATGGTGAAAGTTCCCACTAGCTCAAATACCAAACTTACTATTCACTTCATGTCACATTTGTGCAACAAGATGCTTGAAAATGAATTAACATTCTTCCTCATCAAGGGGAACTCCTTTTGAATTTGTAGAGGATTTAAGTATCAGAGTAAGGATGACTGGCTGAAATTATACAGAGCGTTGGTGAGGCCACACCTTGAGTGTTGTGTGCAGTTTTGGTCTCCTAGTCTGAGGAAGGACATTCTTGTTATTGAGGGAGTCCAGTGAAGGATCACCAGGCTGATCCCCAGGATGGCAGGACTGACATATGAGGAAAGAGTGGATCGACTGAGCTTCTATTCGCTAGAATTTAGAAGAATTAAGAGTAATCTCATAGAAATAAATAAAATCCTGATGGGAGTGGACAGGCCAGATGCGGGATGAATGTTCTTGATGTTGGGGAGGTCCAGAACTCAGGGTCATAGTCAAAGAATAAGGGTTAAGCCATACAGGACTGAGATGAGAAAGAGTTTCTTCACCCAGAGAGTTGTGAACCTGTGGAATTCTCTCCCACAGGAAGCTTTTGTGGCCAGTTCGTTAGATAGATTCAAAAGGGAGCTGGACATGACCCTTACAGCTAAAGGGATCGAGGGATATGGAGAGAAAACAGGAATGGGATACTGAGATTGCATGATCAGCCATGATCATATTGAATGGCAGGGCAGGCTCGAAGGGCCGAAGGGCCTACTCTTGCATCTGTTCTCTATGTTTCTATGTTGCCTACCAATTTACCAGGTATTTAAATACTGCCAACAACTTTAAATATGATATTCAAATTTTGCACAGAAAATTGCTTTCAAAAAATTTGGATTTTAATCAAAGTACGTTGATCATTATTTGATAAACATTAGGTAATATTGTGTGAGTAATCTGTCATTTAGAATTGTGGTGTCATCATTTGTTATAGAGTAAATTTAAATTTACAAAATGAATACTGGAAATTCCAGTGTCGAAAGTAAACATGCTGCATTTTAATGCAACTTACTTGTTCTTAATCCTTCCAGAGGCTCCTCAGAGTAAAAGTCCCATGATTCATCAGTTATTTGCTAATCAGATGCTCCTATCTTCAGCCATTAGTTGAAGTGTTCTGATTCATTTCTGCATAATTATGTTGAAAATAACAACACATTTGATCTGTAGTAAGACTATTCTTCCTGCTCTTGAGAGGATGAGAACCTGTGGATGTTTCCTTATGATGCACCAGTCTTACTTTCAATTTGCCTGTGACCATTTACAGACACTACCACAAAAGGGAACACAATTGATTAAATGCAGACTGCAGAAGATGAAGTGGAAGTGTAGGATGAATTACTGAATGTTACCCAAACATCAAGTTATTCTGAACCACACTAATGTTGTTTGCTATTTCTTTTTAAATTTAAAGCTGAAATCAGCAAACTTTGTTTTAACTGGCATCTTATGAACCGGCAAAATATCTACCTGAAATATTAGAAGTTTACTGTATTATTGTGAGTGGTCAGTTGAGGGTCAGTGATAAGGCTCTCTGATGGTGAATTTTATTTAAGGCAATGTAGCATTATTACTTCAGTGATTTATGCTGTAAATCAAGTACACCATTAATGTGTATACGCCTGCATTACATTTCTATTATCTAGTGTGTGTTTTCACATTGATCATGTGGACCTCTTGATCAACTTGAATATTTGATCAACTGGCACGTTCCTGGTCCCGTAAAGTACCAGTTAGTAAAAACATTTATTGTGTTATGAATCACCACACTGTTTTTCTGGTCTAGAATGATAGACCCTGTTTGTCCATTGTGATAGAGAAAAATAAAAGCGCTTTGTGCTTTAATGACAAGAGAATTTTGTCTTTAGCAAGATTTATTTTATTTGTACATTGGTACAAAGACAACTGGGAGTGGTTTAACCCAAGGGACACCATGCCTCAGGTTAGGGGAGAGGTTGAGAAGGAGAGTCCTTCCTGGTAACCTCAACTGGTGTGGGAGGGAAGCTACTCACAAAAGGGAAAAGTAGATTCAATTTATCTTTGGCAGAAAAATTACTGATGCCTTGCACTTTAGCAACAGAAAGAGCTCAAAGAAAACTGAGAATTTGTTCTGGAGAGAGTCAAATGAACATTTTCCAAACTAATTCCTTGGATGGTGGGAATATCCTGTGAAAAGCGATTGAGGAGATTATTCTCTAGATGTAGAAGATTGAGGATGATTGCATTCCAAAATAAATTTTCTTACAAAGATCAAAATCACACAACACCAGGTTATTTTTTAACAGGTTTATTTGGAAGTACTAGCTTTTAGAGCACTGCTCCTTCATCAGGTAGTTGTGGAGCAGGACCATATGACACAGAATTTATTGCAAAAGATTAGAGTGTTATAAATTCTGCTATATTTGCTATAAATTCTGTGTCTTATGGTCCTGCTCCACAACCACCTGCTGAAGGAACAGGGCTCCAAAAGCTAGTGCTTCCAAACCTGGTATTTTGTGATTTTTAACTTTGTCCACCACAGTCCAACACCAGCTCCTCCATATCATGGCTTACAAAGATGTACAAAGGAGGGTCCCTCTGGATGAACCAAGGGACGCAATGTCAAAATAAAGGGAACAGCCCATTTCGGATTGAGATAAGGAGGAATCTCACCACAGAGAAAACAATGAATCTTTGGGAGTCTCTGCCCCACTGAGATGTGCAGATTAAGATATTCCTTGTGGCCAGGACTGGGATTGCTAGGTTTATACACATGAAAACATCAAGAGATACTCGTTGAATGGCAGAACAGGTTTGAAGGGCTGAATCATCTCTTCCGGATCCCACTTCTTATTTACATAACTTGCTAAGAAAACATACTCATTCAGCACTAAAGTTTGCATGCTTCTGAAATTTTATGACATTAGTCTAGAGAGAACATCAAGGAGAGAAATGTGATAAATAAAACAAAAAAGCATTAATTGAATATAATTGTATGAGAGTCAAATAGGAAACTAATTTCCACTTACTCTAATGAGGATCTATATATACAAGATTCCACCTCAACAAAACTGGGCTGAAAGTTTCACAGGAGATCCTAATGGAATCTCAGTATGAGCCTGGAGAGCTCCTAATTCCCTCACAAAGCTTGGAATTTCTGTGTCCTTCCTCCAAGATAATAATAGGTGGAAGCAAAGCCCCCCCCAGTCCAGGGGTTTCACTGCCTGGTTCTGCATGGTGTACAGGAGAAGCACAATGAGGCTCCCCCCACCCCAGCCTCATGATGGGTGTGTGCAGGATCTACTCATGACTCTCAGGATTGGTAAATAGCCTGAATGTTATACTTAATTAAAACAGTGCCCACCCAAGACTAAGCTCTCTCTCGTTCACTGGACTGCATTTTCCCATTTGGGATTAATCTGTGATGACTGATAATTTATCTGGCATCTAATCTTCATTTTGTCATGCAATCTTCTACTTTTCTCTCAGTAACGGTGCCCCTGAGATGTTGGGCACAGTTGCCATGGTGTGAATTGTATGGTGGGTGAGGTGAAAGTGCTCACTGAGCCAGAACCTTCTACAGCCTTTTTTATTCACTCATGGGATGGGGGTGTTGTTGGCTGACCAGCATTTATTGCCCATCCCTCGTTGTCCCTTGAGAAGGTGGGGGTGAGTGCCTTCTTGAACCATTGCAGTCCATGTGCTGTAGTTAGACCCACAATGCCCTTAGGGAGGGTACTCCAGGATTCTGACCCAGTGACACTGAAGGAATGGCCGATATATTATCAAGTCAGGATAGGGAGTAATTTGGAGGGGAATTTGCAAGGGGTGATGTTCCCATGTACCTGCTGCCCTCATTCTTCTAGATGGAAGTGGCCGTGGGTTTGGAAGATGCTGTCTGAGGATCTTTGGTGAAATTCTGCAGTACATCTTGTAGATGGTATGCAGTGCTGCTACTGACTGTCGATAGTGGAGGAAGTGTTTACTTATGGAAGTTTATACTTGTGCCAAGCTAGTGAGCTGCTTTGTCCTGGATTGTGTTAGGCTTCTGGAATGTTTTGGAGCTGCACCTATCCAGGTGAGTGTGGGGTATTCTGTCACATTCCTGATCTGTACTTTGTCGATGGGGAATCATGAGGTCAGGTACTCACTGCAGTATTTCTAGTCTCTCACCTGTTCTTGTAGTCACTACATTTATGTGATGAGGCCATCAGAGTTTCTGGTCAATAGTAACCCCACCTAAGTTGATATTGGGGGATTCAGTGATATTGGGGGATTGGATTTGGCCATTGCCTGGCATTTGTGCAACGTGAATGTTATTTGCCACTTGTCACTCCAAGCACAGGTACTGTCCAGATCTTCCTGCATTTGAACACGGACGACTTGAGTATCTGAGGAGTCACAAAAGGTGCTGAATTATAGTGCAATCATAGAGATGTACAGCAAGAAAACAGACCCTTTGGTCCAACCCTCCCATGCTGACCTGATATCCCAACCTATTCTAGTCCCATTTGCCAGCACTTGGCCCATATCTCTCTAAACCCTTCTTATTCATATACCCATCTGTAGAGTCAGAGAGTCATAGAGAGTCAACTTAGTAATTCATTTTTCTGGGAGAAGGTTCCAAATATTCACTACTTTTTAAAAATCACATTTATCTCTAATGCCTGTGGACAATTTTTAATTTTATGCTTGTGTCCTCAAGTCTTATGCTTTCACTGCATCTGCTAGGTAGCCATCAGTGAACATACCTTACTTCTGACCTTCTGATGGAGGGAAGGTCATTGCTGAAACAGCTGAAGATGGTTGAGCCTTGCACGTTACCCTGAGGTGTAGGTATGACTCCAACCAGAGGAGAGTTTGTTGCTGATTCCTATTGATTCCAGTTTTGCCAGGACTCCTTGATGCCACAATCGGTCGAATGCAGCCTTGGGCTGTTGTTCTCACCTCCCCTCTGGAATTCAGCTCTTTTGTCCGTGTTTGAACCAAAGTTGTAATGAGATCAGGAGCTGAGTGACCCTAGGGGAACCCAAACTTGGTGTTATTGAGCAGGCTATTGCTGAACAGGTGCTGCTTGATAGCTCTGTTACTGACACCGTCCATCACGTTACTGAGGATCGAGGGTAGACTGATGGGACGGGAATTGGCCGGGTTGGATTTGTCCTGCTTTTTCTTTCCAGGACATATCTGGGCAATTTTCCACATTGTCAGGTCGATGCTAGTGTTGTAACTGTACTGGAACGGCTTCGCTAGGGGAGTGGCAAATTCTGGAGCACACATCTTCAGTGCTATTGTCAGAATGTTGTCAGGGCCCATTGTCTTTGCAGTGTCCAGTAGAGTTATAGAGTCATACAACACAGAAACAGAGCCTTTGGTCATACAGCACAGAAACAGAGCCTTCGGTCATACAACACAGAAACAGAGCCTTCGGTCATACAGCATGGAAACAGAGCCTTCAGTCATACAACACAGAAACAGAGCCTTCGGTCATACAGCATGGAAACAGAGCCTTCGGTCATACAGCACGGAAACAGAGCCTTTGGTCATACAACACAGAAACAGAGCCTTCGGGTATACAGCACGGAAACAGAGCCTTCGGTCATACAGCACGGAAACAGAGCCTTTGGTCATACAACACAGAAACAGAGCCTTCGGTCATACAGCACAGAAACAGAGCCTTTGGTCATACAACACAGAAACAGAGCCTTCGGTCATACAACACAGAAACAGAGTCTTCAGTCATACAGCATGACAGCAGAGCCTTCGGTCTAACTAATCCATGCCTACCATATTCCCGAACTAAACTAGTCCCACCTGCTTACTCCTGGCTCATATCCCTCCAAACCTTTCCTATTCATGTACTTATCCAGATGCCTTTTACATGTTGTAAATCTACTCGCATCCTCCACTTCCTCTGACAGTTCATTCCACATAAGCCACTCTCTGTGTATAAACGTTTCCCCACATATCCTTTTTAAATCTTGCACCTCTCACCTTAATAATATGCCCTCACGTTCGGAACTCCCCTACCCTGAGGAAAAGACCTTTGTCATTCACCTTATCCATGCCCCTCATGATTTTATAATCCTCTACAAGGTCCCCCCTCAATTTCCTCCATTCCAGTGAAATAACTCAAACCCTCCATTACTGGCAGCATCCTGGTATATCTTTTCTCAACTCTTTCCGGTTTTATATTATCCTTCCAATAACAGGCAATGACAACTGCACACAATACTCCAGAAGAGGCCTCTCCAATGTCCTGTAAACCTTAAAATGATGTCCTAACACTTAACGGGAGGAAGAAGGGGTCATAGATCAGAGCTTTAGGGAAGAAGTAACTCCAAAAATTGCAGACAGATGGGTGACAGTGAGGGGGACTGGGAGGAAGCAGCCAGTGCAGGGACCCCCTGCGGCCGTTCCCCTCAAGAACAAGTATACCTTTTTGGATACTTGTGGGGGGGACGACTTACCAGGGGTAAGTGACGGGGCTCAGGCCTCTGGCACGGAGCCTGTCCCCGCTACTCAGAAGGGAAGGGTGGAGAAGAGCAGAGCAATAGTTATTGGGGACTCGATAGTTCGGGGCACAGATAGGCGGTTTTGTGGGGGTGAGAGAGAATCATGTTTGGTATGTTCCCTCCCAGGTGCAAGGGTATGTGACGCCTCTGATCGTGTTTTCCGTCCTTAAGGGGGAGTGGGAGCAGCCCAAAGTCGTGGTCCACATTGGCACCAATGACATAGGTAGGAGGAGGGCTGAGGATGTTAGGCAGGCTTTCAGGGAGCTAGGTTGGAAGCTCAGAGTTAGAACAAACAGAGTTGTTGTCTCTGGTTTCTTACCCGTGCCACGTGATAGAGAGTCGAGGAATAGGGAGAGAGAACAGTTAAATGCGTGGCTACAGGGATGGTGCAGGAGGGAGGGATTCCGGTTTCTGGACAACTGGGATTCTTTCTGGGGAAGGTGGGACCTCTATAAACAGGATGGTCTACATGAACCTGAGGAGCACCAGAATCCTTGGGGGGAGGTTTGCTAGTGCTCTTGGTGGGGGGGGGGGGTTTAAACTAACTCTGCAGGGGCATGGGAACCCAGACTGTAGCTTTAGGGTGCAGGACCTGGAATGTAGGGAGGTTAGGAACAAGGCATCAATCTCAAAGGAGGGTGCCTATAAACAGGAAGGTGGCTTGAAATGTGTATACTTCAATGCGAGAAGAATACGAAAAAAGGTAGGTAAACTTGCAGCGTGGGTTGGTACCTGGGATTTTGATGTTGTGGCTATTATGGAGACATGGGTCGAACAGGGACAGGATTGGCTGTTGCAGGTTCCAGGGTTTAAATGTTTTAGTAGGGTCAGAGGTGGGGGTAAAAGAGGGGGAGGTGTGGCATTACTTGTCAAAGATAGTATTACAGCGGTGGAAAGGACGATGGATGAAGACTCACCATCTGAGGTAGTTTGGGCTGAGGTTAGGAATAGGAAAGGTGAGGTCACCCTGTTAGGAGTTTTCTACAGGCCTCCTAATAGTCCGAGAGACGTAGAAGAAAGTATTGCAAGGATGATTCAGGAGAAGAGTGAAAGTAATAGGGTGGTTGTTGTGGGGGCTTTAACTTTCCTGATATTGACTGGGAAAGCTATAGCTCAAGTTCATTAGATGGGTCGGTGTTTGTCCAATGTGTGCAGGAGGGTTTCCTGACACAATATGTAGACAGGCCAACAAGAGGTGAGGCCATACTGGATTTGGTTCTAGGTAATGAACCAGGCCAGGTGTTAGAATTGGAGGTAGGTGAGCACTTTGGGGACAGTGACCACAATTCGGTGACTTTTGCTCTACTGATGGAGAGGGATAAGTGTGCACTGCAGGGCAAGAGTTATAGCTGGGGGCAGGGAAATTATGATGCGGTGAGGCATGACTTAGGATGCGTGGCTTGGAAAAGTAGGCTTCAAGGCAAGTGCGCAATCGATATGTGGAGCTTGTTCAAGGAGCAACTATTGAGTGTTCTTGATAAGTACGTACCTGTCAGGCAGGGAGGAAAGGGTCGTGTGAGGGAGCCGTGGTTTAATAAGGAATTGGAATCCCTTGTTAAAGGGAAAAGGGTGGCCTATGTAAAGATGAGGCGTGAAGGTTCAGTTGGGGCGATTGAGAGTTATAAGGTAGCCCGGAAGGATCTGAAGAGAGAGCTAAGAGCAGCAAGGAGGGGACATGAAAAGTCCTTGGTTGGTAGGATTAGGGAAAACCCAAAGGCTTTCTATAGGTATGTCAGGAATAAAAGAATGACTAGGGTAGGAATAGGTCCAGTCAAGGATAGTAGTGGGAAGTTGCGTGTGGAGGCTGAAGAGATTGGGGAGACACTGAATGAATACTTTTCGTCAGTATTCACTCAGGAACAGGACATTGTTGCCGATGTGAATATTGAGTCACAATTAATTAGAATGGACGGCCTTGAGGTATGTGGGGAAGAGGTGTTGGAAATTCTGGAAAGGGTGAAAATAGATAAGTCCCCTAGGCCTGATGGCATTTATCCTAGGATTCTCTGGGAAGCAAGGGAGGAGATTGCAGAGCCATTGGCCTTGATTTTTATGTCCTCGTTGTCGACAGGAATAGTGCCATAAGACTGGAGGCTAGCAAATGTGGTTCCCTTGTTCATGAAGGGGAGTAGGGATAACCCTAGTAACTATAGGCCGGTGAGCCTCACTTCTGTTGTAGGCAAAGTCTTAGAGAGAATTGTAAGGGATAGGATTTATGAATATCTGGATAGGAATAATGTGATCAAGGATAGTCGGCATGGTTTTGTGAAGGGCAGATCATGCTTCACAAATCTTATTGAATTATTTGAGAAGGTGACTAAGGAGGTGGACAAGGGTAAAGCGGTAGATGTGGTGTATATGGATTTTCGTAAGGCATTTGATAAGGTTCCCCATGGTAGGCTACTGCAATAAATACGGAGGTATGGGATTGAGGGTGAGTTGGAGGTTTGGATTAGGAATTGGCTGGCTGGAAGAAGACAGAGGGTAGTAGTTGATGGTAAAGGTTCATCTTGGAGTGCAGTTACTAGCGGTGTTCCGCAAGGATCTGTTTTGGGACCATTGCTGTTTGTCATTTTTATAAATGACCTGGAGGAGGGGCTAGAAGGTTGGGTGAGCAAGTTTGCGGATGATACGAAAGTCAGTGGAGTTGTTGACAGTGAGGAAGGATGTGTCAGGTTACAGCCGGATATAGATAAGCTGCAGAGCTGGGCAGAAAGGTGGCAAATGGAGTTCAATGTGGGTAAGTGTGAGTAACAAAAAGATGGGGTACTGGGCTAATAGTCGGATACTTGGTAGTGTGGATGAGCAGAGGGATCTTGGTGTCCATGTACACAGATCTCTGAAAGTTGCCACCCAGGTAAATAGTGCGGTGAAGAAGGCATATGGCGTACTGGCTTTTATTGGTAGAGGAATTGAATTCCGGAGTCCTGAGGTCATGTTGCAGTTGTATAAGACTCTGTGCGGCCACATCTGGAGTATTGTGTGCAGTTTTGGTCACCATACTACAGGAAGGATGTGGAGGCACTGGAACGGGTGCAGAGGAGGTTTACCAGGATGTTGCCTGGTATGGTAGGAAGATCGTATGAGGAAAGGCTTGAGGCACTTGGGGCTGTTTTCATTGGAGAAAAGAAGGTTTAGGGGTGACTTGATAGAGGTGTACAAGATGATTAGGAGTTTAGATAGGGTTTACCATGAGAACCTTTTTCCATGTATGGAGTCAGCTATTATGAGGGGGCATAGCTTTAAATTAAGGGGTGGTAGGTATAGGACAGATGTTAGGGGTATTTTCTTTACTCCGCGAGTCATGAGTTCATGGAATGCCCTGCCAGTAGCAGTGGTGGACTCTCCCTCTTTATGGGCATTTAAACGGGCATTGGATAGACATATGGAGCATAGTGGGCTAGTGTAGGTTAGGTGGGCTTGGATCGGCGCAATATCGAGGGCCAAAGGGCCTGTACTGCACTGTATTTTTCTATGTTCTATGTTCTACTCAAACGTCTGAGCAATGAAGGCAAGCGCACTAAATGCCTTCTTCACCACCTGTCCACCTGTGATGCAAATTTCGAAGAATTATGTATCCGAACCCCTGGGCTCTTTGTTCTATCGCACATGTGAGGAGTGAATGGAACTGGCTGAAGACTGGTATCTGTGACCACTGGAGAAACCCATATTTTAAATCCAGCTGCATCCTCCCTGTCAGATACTGAAACTCAGGAAATTAACTGTCAATACGTCATAGAGTAAAGGCAAACTCACCGTTCACTTCAAGGGTTGGGACCTGGACGTGCTGGTGGATGGGGAGGCTGAGAGGAGGGCAGTCCTCTTCCCTGTTGAAATGACTGTAAGAAATAGGAATAGAAATAGGCCATTCGGCCCCATGAGTCTGCTCCACCCTTAAATAGAATCAAGGCTGAACTGATCTTCTTCACATCCACTTTCCTGTCCTTTCCCTGTAACCCTCAATTCTCCAACTGATCAAGAATCTAACTGTCTCAGCATTAAATGTATACAAGGACTCTGCTCCCAAATCTCTCTGCAGAAAGGTGTTCCAAAGACTCTTCACCCTTTCACAGAAGAAATTCCTCTTCAACTCAGTCTTAAATTGGTGCCACTTTATTATGAGACTCTGCCCTCTTATGCTTTTCTCTCAGCATGAGAGTCAATCAAGAGCAACTAGTTTTGCTTTCAACACTTCCGTACTCAATTATTCTAAAGTTTCCCTGACCAGCCACCCATTCCCAAAAGTCTCCAAATCTCAACCCATTTTGGAATTCAACCGGACATAATAGGCCTCATCCTAGTATTGTCCTACAGCTGCCTCACAGTCAGTATCACGCCAATGGCAGTTGGCCAGAGGGTTGCTGGGATACTGCCGCTGAGGAATGTATGGATCAACCAGGTCCAGCACCATTAATCCAGGATGTATGGATCAATCCTGCCTAGAGGATCGTCCTCCAGGAGATGAATGCTGGCCATGGGAATAGAAAAGATTTCCCGGTGTGATCTGTATTTCCTGGACAGAAACTAAAGCAAATCTTACACCTTATTATCCTCAGCCTCCTCTGACTGTTCTCTGAATATTTGGCCTGCCAAAGAAGCCATGGATTTGCCTGCTTTTGGCACAATATAAAATAATCAGTCAGAACCAGACTTGAATCTTTCAAGATCATTGCTCCCACTATCTGGTCTCCACCAGGCTATGGGAGTTTAAACAGGATCCAGGTTGCAGAGGAACATCACAACAAGAGTAGGCCATTTAGCCCCTCAAGCCTGTTCTACCATGCAATGAGATAATGGCAGATGTGCTGCATAACTCCATACACCTGCATTTGGCTCATATCCCTTAATACCTTTGATTTGGAAAAAAATATCTATTTCAGATTTAAAATTTAAAACTGATCCAGTATCCATTGCCATTTCTGACAGAGTGTTCCAAACCTCACTCACCCTTTGCATGTAGAAATGCTTCCTAACATCTCTCCTGATTGGTCTGGCCCTAATTCTCAGACTATGTCCAAATTCTAGAATCCCTAACCAGTGAAAATAGTTTCTCTTTATCTACCCTGTGTTTTCCTATTAATATCTTGACAACTGCAATCAGATCACTCCATAACCTCCTAAATTCGCGAGAAAACATGTCTAATTTGTATAATCTCTCCTCATAACTTAACCCCTGAAGTCCAAGTATACAAATTGTTTATGTATCCTAAACATAAATACAAGATTAATTACATTTAAATTTTTAAATAGATGTTCACTCATGTAGAATTGGTTTCAGAGGATATTTGACAGTATATTAGTGCCATTCAGCTTAATGAAACCTCAGACAGAAAAGATATTTGCAAGCAACTTGATTTTTCCTGGCATTTTAATTTTAATTGTATATCTAGGAATGGTAAAAATAATAATTTGCAAATTAATTTAAACTGTCAATTATCTGTCAATTTCAAATATAGGGATGGATTCAATGCTTAAATTGTTGGCCGATATTTGGCTCTGATATATTCAATAAGATCATTATTCCTTGTGTGAAAGTTAGATGGTAACAGACCTGAAATACATTTTGCACTTTCTGAAAGGAGTAGCTACCTTTGACCAATCATTTGGTTTGTCTAATTGGAAAGCAGAATACTACAGATGTTAGAAACCTGAAATGAGAATGGAAACTGCTGGAAAATAAAACTCAACAAGCCAGGCAGCAGCTGTGGAGAGAGGAACAAGGTTAATGTTTCTGGTGCATGGTCTTTTCTCTGTTATGCACCAGGCCAGAGCCCCCTCAAAAACATTTCAGGAGGGTAGGCCAGACCCTGACTTTTCTTGTTGTTTTAAGCAGGTGTGAGTGGATATTCCTGGAGGGATTCAGCTGGCCCAACCACTCAGTTTTAAACAAAACAGCATTCATTTACACAGTACTGAATGCAACATGAACAGGAGAGAACCAAATTTAGAATTACTTAACCTAGCTGAAAACCCAATCAACTTAATGATGCTGTTCCAAATACCAGCAACATCCCATAACACCCCCTCGGCAAAAAGGTAAAGTCAAATACAGATTCTTACAGCAGGGATGTCAGAGAGAGAGACAGAGACAGAGACAGAGAGAGAATCAGCATGGAGCTGTTTCTTCAATCAGCAGCCACAAACAGATTGCTTGTGAAAACCAAACCAAACCAAACCAAAACCAAACCAAACCAAACCAAATCAAACCAAACCAAACCGAAACGCTGATATGGGAGAACTGGCCACTCCCCTTTCATTGTACATGTGTTTTAAAAGAAAGACTTAACAGTAGATATTTTCAGACATATCAGAACCTCTGCCTTTACGATCCCTTTTGAGAAAAACCAAGAATAACAAACCAAATTAAAGGAGCAGCATCATCACATCTCAGAACTGGCAAGTGGTACATTGCCTACATTTTGATGCTCCTCAGCAAGTATTTTCTATTTTGTTCCTTTTTCTTGCTGCAACACTATTCCCTTTGGCCTGAGAAACCAACTCTTCTGCCACTCAGTCACCACCCAATCCCAAACATTCCCCTGGCCTAGATACCCACATCCCAGCCCCACCACATCCCTTTACTCAATGTCTACTAAAATTGTAACATTCCCCAGTTCGGACAAAAGGACACAGACCTGAAAGGTTGCCTCTCGATGTTGATATTTTTCACTGTGATTAGGAGATTATTCATAAAGCTACAAAGAAAACTGCAATGAATTTGCATTAAAGAAACATATTTAGCAATATTAATTTTCATATAAAATATAACAGATATAGAACTTTCCACTCTTATTCTTTAACCTTATTAGAAAATGGACAAATGGTGTTAACAGATATTGATGTCCAGTAACTCATGGTTTTTATCAAAGTGGAAGTGGAAGAATGGACAATGTTTCTGGAGACCCACAATGTACACTGATCAGTCAGTGCAATCCTGAGAGAGTGCAGCACTGTCAGAGGCACATTTTACCAACTGATTGCTTAAATCAAGGCCCTATCTGAACAAAGAACAGGAACAGGCCCTTCGGCCCTCCAAGCCTGCGCTGATCTAGATCCTCTATCTAAACCTGTCACCTATTTTCGAAGAATCTGTATCCCTCTGCTCCCTGCCCATTCATGTATCTGTCAGATACATCTTCAATGACACTATCATTCCCCGCCCTTACCACCTCCACTGGCAACATGTTCCGGGCCCCCACCACCCTCTGCGTGAAGAACTTTCCACACATATCTTCTCTTAACCTTTTCCCTCTCACTTTGAACTCGTGACCCCTAGTAATTGGGTCCCCCACTCTGGGAAAAAGCTCCTTGCTATTCACCCTATCTATACCTCTCATGATTTTGTAGGCCTCAATCAGGTTCCCCCTCAATCTCCATCTTTCTTATGAAAATAATCCTAACCTACTCAACCTCGCCTCATAGCCAGCACCCTCCATACCAGACAACATCCTGGTGAACCACCTCTGCACCCTCTCCAAAACATCCACTTCCTTTTGGTAATGTGGTGACCAGAACTGTATGTTGTATTCCAAATGTGGCAGAAGCAAAGTCTTATACAACTGTAACATGATCAGCCAATTCTTGAATTCAATTTCCCATCTGATGAAGGAAAGCATGCCGTTTGCCTTCTTCACCACTCTATGGACCTGCGTTGCCACATTCAGAAAAAAATGGACCTGAACACCCAGATCTCTCTTTCCCCAGGACTTTTCCATTTATTGTATAGTATACTCTTGAATTGGATCTTCCAAATGCAGCACCTCGCATTTGTCCGGATTGAACTCCATCTGCCCAACTCTCCAATCTATCTATATTCTGCTGTATTCTCTGACAGTCCCCTTCATGATCTGCTACTCCACCAATCTTAGTGTCACCTACAAACTTGCTAATAAGGCGACCTTCCTCCAAATTATTAACATATATCACAAACTAGAGTAGAGCTTGTGGAATAATATTTAACTGATAACAATCTTTCGGCTTTTATTTGGTTAATGTTTAATTGATGATTAGGTACCTCACCAATTTTAATCCATTAGAACGGTTCATCATTTTCTGCTGTTGGAAATGTTCCTGCTGTTGCCTTTTACATCTTCTTGTGATCGGTTTCTTTTCTTGCCCCATTACCATGTCATAACACCGTCATCGTTTTCTGATTTAATCCCTCCGGCCTTCCAACCAGTTCATAGAGTCTAACTTTTTTTTCCCTCTTCACCCTCGTCTTTCTTGCCCCATTACATTCCCAACTCCATGAAATATCATTGAAGTAGAATATTATTTTGTCGCACTTCTGCTGTTGTCTGAACTATTGACAATTTGCTTTTATTCCTTTTCTTTTTCCCCCATTAGAAATGTTCAGTATCAGTAAACAATGGAAAGTGATTCTAGTGTAACAATGAGAGAAAACAGAGGGGGAGGAATGAGTCGGCAATGTTCATACCAAAATAAGCATTCCTTTCTCTTATCTTCATTAATAATGTAATTCATTAATCAGCTGTTTGTGCAGCTTTGGGTTTTATAGCTATTATAATGTTAAAGACAGAAGATGCTTTAATTTGACCATGTGTACTGCCTCAGTTAATTATAATCTTGCCTCCACAGGTCAAGCAGCTCCAGCTCCACATTACATTTGCAGCTCATGAATAAACTCAACACTCCTGTGTAACACAAAGGAAACGCTGCATTTAAATTGGTAGCAGAAATATCACGGAACACAATAACAGCTTTCCTTTGTGTTCTTCCTGGGTCAAAATCCTAACAATTAGTTTCGAGCTCCAGAGAAACTTCAAAAATGATGTTAGAAGAGAAGGAGAAATGTAACAGCCATTTGCATTTTTATAGCATTTTCAATCGAATAAATGTTTCAATACATTTTACAAGAGTGTTATGAAATAAAATTTGGCACTGACTGATCTAAGGTCATATTCAAACAGATGGCCAAAACGGTTTTGCAACTAAGTAAGTTTTAAGGAGCATCTCAAAAGAAGAAGAGAGATAGAGAGACAGAAAGACAGAGGCAGAAAGAGAGAGATTGAGAAAGAAAAATTCTGAGCTTTGGGGCTAGATATTTGAAGTCATAGCCTCCCCACTGTTGAAATGATTGAAATCTCGGAGGCTAGAGGCTAAAATTATAGGAGCAAAGCTTTCCTGGCAGATTGTAGGACTTAATGATGTTACAGTTGCCTGGAAGTGGCAAAGCCACAGAAGAATTTGAAAACAAAAGCAAAAGGTTTAAAGCAGTCATATGATGGGATGCAGGAATAGGACGAGATACAAATAAGAACATGGAGAGCAATATTTCAGATGACCTTGATGTTATGGAGTCCAGTCTGCAAAGCTACTTTATAGTCACTTGTTATAGCCAATAGGGAGATTGTTGCATTGTAATGTCACTGAATTAGTAATTCAGAGGCTCAGGGTAATGCTGTCAAATCCCACAACTCCACATCAATTCATAAACTTTGTATCTGTAATAACATTATTAATAATGACCAATGCTAACTTACTGTCATAAAGACCCTTTTGGTTCATTCATTCCCTTTAGGCAGTGAACACCTCTGGGACACCCGCACCAACCAACCCAACCGCCCCGTGGCTGAACACTTTAACTCCCCCTCCCACTCCACCAAGGACATGCAGGTCCTTGGCCTCCTCCATCGCCAGACCATGGCAACACGACGCCTGGAGGAAGAGCGCCTCAGCTTCCACCTAGGAACCCTCCAACCACAAGAGATGAATGCAGATTTCTCCAGCTTCCTCATTTCCCCTCTCCCCACCTTATCTCAGTCCCAACCCTCAGACTCAGCACCGCCTTCTTGACTTGCAATCTTCTTCCCGACTTCTCCGCCCCCACCCCCTCTCCGGCCTATCACCCTCACCTCAACCTCCTTCCACCTATCGCATTCTCAATGCCCCTCCCCCCCAAGTCCTTCCTCCCTACCTTTTATCTTAGCCTGCTTGGCACACCTTCCTCATTCCTGAAGAAGGGCTCATGCCCGAAACGTCGATTCTCCTGCTTCTTGGATGCTGCCTGACCTGCTGCACTTTTCCAGCAACACATTTTTCAGCATATGATTTACATGTATCAATATCATTTATTTCAGAGATTAGATTTTGATCCAGTGGCATGGGGATTTTGATTTGTATGTATACAGGTTCTAATGATTAATTTGTCACTCTTTCTTGAGCCATGATTTTTTTAAACTGCTGCATGTCAAAGATTAGCTGACTGAATGGTCCTCCCTAGAACAGTAAAGGGAAATTATTTATACTGTGAGAGTTTAGAATCAGAGCGATCAAACAATAAAAGACATTAGCTTGCTTTTGGCTTCATAGAAACAAGACGTAATTTTTGCTGCAACAAAACCAAGAGTTTGGAAAGCTTTCATTTTTAGTTTTAAATCAGAATTGAATTCAATTTCTTTGTCACATGTATTCACACAAGTACAGTGAAAAGTTTACAAGTCACCACTTGTGGTTCCATCTTAGGGACATGGGTACCTAGACACAGAATCTTAGGTACAATGCAGAAAAATATCGAAAACAAAGTTTAAAAAATTAAACATTATTGTCCTTCTTACTAGTAAGTGGGAAAACAAAGAAACACAGTTAACAGCTCAACACCACAGTCCATAAACTCCTGGCCATGTGGGGCTCACACTCCTGACAAAGGCTTGACCTCCCCTTGTCCCTGCCCTGGGCGGCCTGTTCCCACTCTTCTTGCTTGTAGTGGGTTGGACTGAGATTAGATGTAAGAACAATTTCTCCTGGAGAAATAAGTTGGTTCGGAACAGCTTTGAAATAGGTTACCTCAGTGTAAGGGTTTTAGTTTGAAAATTCCAGACTAGAAATTTTTGGTTAGAATTCTGAAACGGTTATTTGAAGCTAAGAAAGTTTAAGCTCAGTGTGTGAATAGACTATACAGACTCTCAAGACTGAGAATCAAATAAACAGCTAAGTTAACACTATACATGGGTGGAGAAGGGAATTCTCTCTGGTATTTAAGTACTGTAAACGAAAGCCACCATTGTCCTACCAGATCATCGGGCAGCTGTATCAGTAGACAGTGATGACTGATAGTTTAGAGACATAGAGTCATAGACTCATACAGCAAGGAAACAGACCCTTTGGTCCAATCAGTCCATGCTGAACATAATCTCAGACTAAACTAGTCCCAGACTGACTGCTCCTGGCCTATATCTCTCCAAACCTTTATTATTCATATACTTATCCAAATGTATTTTAAATTATGTAACTGTACATCTAACCATCACTTCCTCTGGAAGTTCATTACACACATGAATCATTCTCTGTGTAAAACAAAAAAAGCCTCTCATGTCTTTTTTAAATCTTTCTCCTCTCACCTTAAAAATATGTCCCTTATTCTTGAAGTCCCCCATTCTAGGGAAAAAAAAAGACACTTACTATCTCTACTCCTTATGATTTAATAAACCTCTAAAAGGTCACCTCTCAACCTCCTGTGCTCTAGTGAAAAAAGTCCCAGCCTACCCAGTCTTTCTTTATAACTCAAACTCTCTATTAACGGCACATGCTATCAGGAAAAAGTGATGGCTGCAGATGCTAGAGATCAGAGTCGAGAGTGTGGTGCTGGAAAAGCACAGCAAATCGGGCAGCATTCAAGGAGCAGGAGAGTCGATGGTTCAGACAAAAGCCCTTCATCAGGAATCCCAATGAAAGGCTTTTGCCTGAAACATCAACTCTCCTGCTCCTCAGATGCTGCCTGACCTGCTGTGCTTTTCCAGCACCACACTCCTGGCACATGCTGGCATGTCTTACTTCTGAACCCTCTGCAGCTTGATAATATCCTTCCCATAGCAGGGCAACCAGAACTGGACACAGAGTTCCAATTGAGGCCTCACCAATGTCCTGTACAACCTCAACATTACGTCCCAACTCCTGTACTCAAAGGACAGAGCAGTGAAGGCAAGCGTGTTAAACCCTTTCTTAACCACCCCTGTCTATATGTGATGAAAACTTCAAAGAATTATGTACCAGAATCCCAAGGTCTAACCTAAGCGTGCTGTACAGTGATGGTGTGGGGATAGATGTAATTTTATTTTGTCATGTGTTTTGAGTCTTTCACATTGGATTATCTGTAAATGCCTTAGTTTGTTCTATTTTCTCTTCATTTCATTTGACCAATAAACCATTGTTTCATTCTTAAAACCAAATCTACAATACTTATGTTTCAGTGACAGATCACCACCTGAAATAAAAATAAAGCAAAACATGATCTATTAAGCAAGATTTCAGTGTGGGCTCGAACTTGTCCAGTAATAAAATCAACTGGAATCGGAATGTGTGTAATATCAGTAAATGATTCTTTATCTTCAAAGATCTGTGGGGAACATTCCAAAGGTGTCAATATCTCTATTTGCTGGTTCTATTCCAACTGCAACTTGATATTTTAGAGGTTGCTTGTTGAAATGTGTACTAAAGACAATTCTTCTATTTAACCAGAAAGATGTCAATCAAGTGGTTTAATTCAATGATCAAGCCTCAATTTCAACACATGCAAGTTTCTTTTCAATTTGGTAAGTACTAATTTTAACTGTCTAAGTTTGGGCTAATGGAATAAAGGTCAAAGCGTGCTGATGGCTGGCTGATGTAACTCTCCACTAATCCTCATGTCTCAAATTTTCCTGAGCCATTTATCTGTTTTCAATAAGTTTTGTTCTTTAGAAAAATCTGGAGTGATTCATGAAACAAAACCAGGTTCACACTCAGAAAACACACTCCAGAGAAGCTGCAGGGACACCTGGTGAATATCTGGCAATCAATAAACTTTTACCCTTGTCAATTTGTATAGGGCTCTGTTATACATGTTAAAGTCATGCAATAAATGTAGTCAATTGTACAGAGAGGGGTCAAAGATGGGAAAAATAGCTAACAGCTCCAAAAGATAAAGAGATGAACCATTAAAGAATCATAAACAAAAAGATGAATCATTAACTCCTTTCATTTTGAACCAATTCCATGTTGATTAGGCCACTGTTGTAATATTGCATGCAATTTTGGTCTCCCTCCTATCAGAAAGATGTTGTGAAATTTGAAAGGGTTCAGAACAGATTTACAAGGATGTTGCCAGGGTTGGAGGGTTTGAGTTATAGAGAGAGGCTGAACAGGCTGGAGCTGTTTTCCTTGGACCGTCGGATGCTGAGGGGTGACCTTATAGAGGTTCATGAGGGGTACGGATAGGGTAACGAGATAAGGACTTTTCCCTGGGGTGGTACAAAAATAGAGGGCACAGGTTTAGGGTGAGAGGGGAAACATTTAGAAGGGACCTAATGGGCAACGTTTTCACACAGAGGGTGGTACGTGTTTGGAATGAGCTGCCAGAGGATGTGGTGGAGGCTGGTACAATTACAACATTTAAAAGGCACCTGGATGAGTATATAAACAGGAAGGGTTTGGAGGGATATGGGATAAATGCTGGCAAATGGGCAGAGATTAATTTAGGATATCTGGTGGGACTGAAGGGTCTGTTTCCGTGCTGTACATCTCTATAACTCGATGAATCTAATAGATTTGATTGAGTTTGTCCAAAAACCTGTGGACAAAAGAAAATCAATGCAGGTGTCTCCCACCTGAAGTAAAAGGACATGATCATACAAAAAGCATAAGAACAAACTTAGATCACTATCTGGTTCTTTTCATTTATAAAACAGTTGTCACACTGTGGAATCCAATCATTACGGAGGACACTATCCTATTCGCAGTCACTCCACATCCCCTTTCCAGGAAGGTTCGAGCTACAGGAGCAAGGTATGCAATAATGTGTGGGACAGGAGTGTTGTTTCTTTCTTCAGAATGTTTTAGTATTGATTTGTCATTGAGCATGTTGTTGTTCTGTAAAAGTAAGGGTAATACCACTTTTCGAACTGTGGCTTTGATCTCCATCCATGTTTCAACAATGTTTTGAGTTTTAATATAAGAGTTATATACTTAACTGTACATAACATCATGTGGCAATTCTTGAGGTTCAGCTGTCTCCTGGAACTACAAAGAGACAATGGGCACTGGACTGGAACAACTGAGCATGACTGTACTGATGCACATCCCCTGAATCTGGCTTAAGCACCCAACTGAGCAGACCCAGGCTCCTGGATTGATAGCAGATAATGCCCTAGTGTTCCCACATGGCTGACTGTTAACAGTCCCCTTGAGTTGACACAGGAATGTTCCCCTTAGACTTTGAGACATGTCTGTATGTTTGAAGCATTTGCAGTGTTTGCCTCATAAGGACTGACACATGGTGCCAGTGTAAGATTGATGGAGCACACTGCTGTCCAAACCCTTGATTGATTACTGCTGACAACCACTGACAAGGCGCCTGGCTTTGTGTCTGCACTGAAGGGTAAGGCAGACGTAATGCAAACCTGTAAGTTCTAAATGAGGCAGCAGAATGGCAAACGAATGAGTAATAAGGGAGCAAGGTAAGCACTGTGACATACACCCTGCTCTGATTCCTGAGGGTGTGTCTCTGATCACAAAGCAGCAAATTCCAACGTATGATGTTGGGGAGCTCAGAAGTGTAGTACTGAGGTGGTGAACTCAGTGAATCAGAGCGGTGTCAGGATGCTGTGCTGAGGATGGTATATATCCAATATCAAACTCCATGGGCAGAGGCTTCCCATTGAGCATGGTCTGAGATGTCAGGGACTGTTGGCCAAGATGGAAGTATGGAGGGGTGAGCTAGAGCCAACAGGTACCCATCCTGACTCTCATCATCAGAACTGTCTCTGTCTCACTCCTTTCCACATCATGGGGGAGTGAGGAATTCATGAAATGTTAATGTATGCAAATAGTCAGCTCACCAATCACTGGTAAGATTCTCATCCCACCCTGAAATCTTGGGGAGAAAATTAGACTTTTTTTAATCGCAATTCTCATTTTTCTGATCTCACTATATCTTCCTAACTGACTCACCACTGCCCATATCATTCTGGAGCCAGGAAAATTTAACCCACACACAGGTTCTAGTTGCGATAATTAATTCTGAAATTAAATAAAAAGCATCAAAGGTTTAGAAAGTTGAGGATGATCAGATCAGCTCTGATCATATCGAATGGCCGAGTAGACTCAATGGGCTGAATGGCTTACCTCTGCTCCTACATCTTAGGATGTTCAAAGTCTTCAAAGACATGGATGTCACTGTAAAGACAGGGAAGAGTGAAACTTTTTTACCTATCATAAAGTAATTACAAAGGAAAATCCAAAGATATGCAGGTTAAGTGGATTGACCATGGGAAACATAGCGTTACAGGAATTGGTAAGAGATGGGTCTGGATGGGATGCTCTTCAGAGGGTCAGTGTGGACTCGATGGACTGATCGGCCTGTTCCACACTGTCGGGAATCTATGATTCTAAGTAGTTAACTATCTGTTTTTAAGAAATGAAAATGAAATGCAAGCCATCTGAAATACAGACACTTCTTGTGAGAAAAATTATTCTGCACCATTCTGTAAATGAATCCAATAAAAAATTAATTTTTAAAATGGAATGAGACCTCAACTCAATTATTGAGAATGATATATCTGCTTTTGCAATGAGGGCTGAGGTCATTCCAAGGACTTGAAGAGATGGTGAGGGCTATGCATTTAACTTCATGATTGAGGTATTTTGCATTAAATGTTACTTCAAGTGATAAATTCAAGGAAAAGTAACATTATTCTGATAGTATTGATAAATAAAAATGCATTCAAATTCCTTCACCCTGGAAAGGTATTGCAAAGGTAGCACCTTCCAAAGTTTTAGCCTTTTCATCTGGTTAGCTTCAGTTGCACACTCCATGTCTCAACGAGTTTTGTTATTGTAACGGAGCAATAAAGTAAATGAATAATTTACTGATTATTGTGCGATGCTTGCTTTCCCTAAGTGCTCATTGTCTCCAGCAATATAGATGTTTCTGTGTCTGTTTTGAAATTACCAAGTAAAAAGAAAAAGATGCTGAGTTAATTATAAAACACTCAGCATTGCCTTCAGAGGCATTCATATGAAAGGGAAAATTGTAGGGTGCAGAACAATAATTAGCTCCTTGACAAACCCAAGTTGAAGAACTAATTTCAGTGCCATATTCGAGTGACTTTCTTCATTTGTAATGCTTCACTAATCGAGGATGTAGCTGGTAATCTTACAACAGGTCTTTATTAGTTCTGTGGTGAACAGCAATATTCTGCAGTTTTTGTTATCTCTTTGAAAGCCTGTGACACAGACTGTTGAACTCATATTCATTTAATCTCAGCGTTTAGTTCAGTTACAATCAAAAGTAAATTACGAAATAAAGTTTGCTTTCTCCTCTTGCAGAATCTTTGAAGTAAAGCACATATCAATGGACAACAGATTATTTTTTTCTCTGACTAATCATAGTCATTTATTGAAGGATTTGGATTTTTTTCTTTTTTTTTCTTTGTTTTTCACTTGTCTTTACAGTAAACCTGTTCATGGAGGCTTTCAGGTTCCCAAAAAAACTAAGCACAAGTCTATTATTATTATAAGAAAATACAGAAGCTTGAATACCTGCACTAACAGGTTCAAAAACAGTTTCCTCCCTGCTGTTATTAGAATGAGGAATGGACCTCTCAAATTTCAAATCTGATGTTGATCTTGCTTTTGTGCACCTCCTGTGCAGTTACAACCTTGTATGCCTCATTTTGTCTAAATGAGGGAGAACGCTGGTAAGTGGAGCTGAAATGCGCATCAGCCATGATTGAATGGTGGAGTGGACTCGATGGGCCGAATGGCCTTACTTCCACTCCTATGTCTTATGGTCTTATGGTCTAAACACCCTGTGATCTATAAATCCTCATATGGTATGATCTGCCTGTACTCCATGCAAACTAAAACTTTTCACTATACTTTGGTACGTGACAACAAAAAAACAAATCAAATCAAATCAGATCAAATTAAAGCATTTGATTCCATTCTGTTCTTAAACAACAATGAGTATTATGTGCAGTGAAGAGATATGTTAAGTTTTCTTTACCATCTAAAGGATGCAATAGAATTGACCCAATTGTAAAGCAGGTTGGAGTATAATAGGTGCTTCCCATTCAGAGGTAAGCCATTCAGCCCATTGAGTCTACTCGGCCATTCGATATGATCATGGCTGATCCGATCATCCTCAACTCCACAAAATTCTCAAGATAACTCTCAGGGCCACTTTCTAAACCTTTGATGCTTTTTATTTAATTTCAGAATTAATTATCTGTTTTGGCATTGCCTCCAGGATCGCAACTACAACCTGTGTGTGGGTTAAATTTTCCTGGCTCCAGGAAATAGCACTCAGACTATGACTGTCCAAACAGAGGTATTCAATTCCTACATGAGATGTGAATAAGCACCAAGCAAGAGGAAAGGTATAAATGAGGACATAGCTTCCAAATATTCTAAATAACTGACATGCCATTAATATCACCCAAAGTTTTACCCTGGGATAGGAAATAAACACAAGTAATGTTTTCAGGATCATAAAGATTTGTGTACTTCTTCCTTGATTTTAGGGAAATTCCAGGATAGTTTTCAGAAGTGACAATCTGCCTTGGACGGTCCAACAAATTATATTCCACAGGTGATTCTCACTCTCACGCAGGAAGATAAAAATGTAATCATCTGAATCTCTCCTCATCATCTAACCTACATTTTTCATAATTATCCAGCTCTTTGCAAAGACCTAATCATCATAGAATTGATTAATTTGAATGAAATTAGCATGTTCAACTTAATGACCTTTCTGAAAGGGACTGTCAGATTCACCTCCATTCTTGTCAAACTCTTGTTAACTTTCAAATTGTTTCTCAAGTACATTTTCACTACTGTTCACCATTGATCTACCACTCCATTGAGATGGGACATGAAGAATATTCAAGACTGAGATAGACAGGTTTCAAACAGTAAAGACTCAAAGGTCATGTTGAAAAGCCAGGAAAGTGGAATTGGGAATGATCAGACTAACCATGATCTCATTCAATGATAGAACCGATTCAATGGGCTGAGTGGCCTGTTTCTCCTACTATCTCCTTTAATCCCCCCTTACCTCCTATCCACATGTGGTCCTTGGCAAGATCATCCAAAAGTGGTTTCCATGTGTACCTTGACGACAACAAGCTCCACTTCACCACCACCTGCATCACTGTCCACACCATCTCCCCCTCCTTCACCGTCTCCCCCTCCTTCATCGTCTCCCCCTTCTTCACCGTCTCCCCCTCCTTCATCGTCTCCCCCTTCTTCACCATCTCCACCTCCTTCACCATCTACACCTACTTCCCTGGCAGCACCGCCACCCCCTCCTTCACAGTCTCCACCTCCTTCACCGTCTCCCCCTCCTTCCCATCTCCCCCTCCTTCACAATCTCCCCCTTCTTCACCGTCTTCCTCTCCTTCACCATCTGCACCATCTCCCCCTCCTTCACTGTCTTCACCTCCTTCACCATCTGCACCGTCTCCCCCTCCTTCACCGTCTCCCCCTCCTTCACCGTCTCCATCTCCTTCACCGTCCGCACCATCTTTGAATTATCAGACATTCTGCAATGGCAGCAATTCCCCCAACTACATACCGGGGAGACTAAAGCCATTGCCTTTAGTTTCTATCTTATCAGGTTTGCTTTTCTCAACTTAGATTGTTTGCAGAACAAAAACAGAAATTTCTGGAGAAACTGAGCAGGTCTGGCAGCATCTGTGGAGAAAGAAACAGAGAGAATGTGTCAAGTCCAGTTCTGAAGAAGGGTCACTGGATCCAAAGGTTAACTTTGATTTCTTTCCCAATGCTGCCAGAACAGAGTTTCTTGAGAAATTTCTGTTCCTGATTCAGATCTCCAACATCTGCAGTTCTTTGTTTTATTTTAAGCTGTTTGTGACAGTGAGGTGAGATTGTGAGCACATATTAGATTAGATTAGATTACTTACAGTGTGGAAACAGGCCCTTCGGCCCAACAAGTCCACACCGACCCGCTGAAGCGTAAGCCACCCATTCCCCTACATTTACCCCTTTTACCTAACACTACGGGCAATTTAGCATGGCCAATTCACCTGATGTGCACATCTTTTGGACTGTGGGAGGAAACCGGAGCACTCGGAGGAAACCCACGCAGACACGGGGAGAGTGTGCAAACTCCACACAGTCAGTTGCCTGAGGCAGGAATTGAACCCAGGTCTCTGGCACTGTGAGGCAGCAGTGCTAACCACTGTGCCACCGTGCCACCCAAAGTGCTATCTGTGCGCTAGCACTAAGACCCCAATCTCTACCTCTAGAACGTCTCTTGACTCATTTCCAGTTCACTTCATTTGGCGCTGGAACTCTCGTTTTGTCTTTGTTAGCTCTTGAGCTGACCACTCCAACACATGTCTGGCTGGGCTCCCATTCTCATGAAAAAGGTTATTTCAAAGTTTCGCTGCCATGTCTTAATTTGCGCCAAAGATGGATCTCCCGAACATGAACAATGACCAGTCAGTTTGGGTGAATATGGTGAGATTGTAATAACAAGATTATAGAGTCATAGAGTCATAGAAATGTACAGCATGGAAACAGACCCTTTGGTCCAACTCGTCCATGCCGACCAGATATCCCAACCCAATCTAGTCCCACCTGCCAGCACCTGGTCCATGTCCCTCCAAACCCTTCCTATTCATGTACCCACCCAAATGCCTCTTAAATGTTGAAATTGTACCAGCCTCCACCACTTCCTCTGGCAGCTCATTCCATACACGTACCACCCTCTGTGTGAAAAAGTTGCCCATTGGTGTCTTTTATATCTTTCCCCTCTCACCCTAAACTGATGCCTTTGACTTTGCTCCTGAAGGTTTTAAGAGTGAGTTAAGAATCTCACTATTTGTGGGGTGCAAGGGGAGGTGAAAGGCCTATTTGCATGCTTCAATATCAATTAAGTGATTTTTCACTTTATGCGTATACAATTTCCTGTTTTTTTCCAAGCAGTGGAGAGAAATGACCTCGTGACAGTTTGCACCATGAACATTAGAGCAGGTGCCTGATGATTCGATTCTGGATTAGTGGTGCTGGAAGAGCACAGCAGTTCAGGCAGCATCCAAGTAGCTTCGAAATCGACGTTTCAGGCAAAAGCCCTTCATCAGGAATTGATTCGAGTTCACCACATGTTCCTCTAGGTCTGGGTCACCTGCCACCAACATTAGAGGGCACAGTCCATGGCCAGTGAGTGCCTACACTCCCTGTCTATGGATGTTGACATCAGACACACACCAACTTCACCACAACTTTTTTTTATTTCAAAATATACTTTATTCATAAAATTATTTGGATCTCTATACAATTGGTCATGCCATTCTTGTGCACACATTACATTTCTTTATGTACAGACGTCGAAATTTATTTTTCCTATATACAAGTCTGTACATTTACTGTCCAGCTCTTCTGCTGAGGCGTCAGCAGAGCCCAAATGACTGCGCGGGCCCCCTGTTCTTCTTAGGCAGGCAGATGTTACACGGTGGTCTTTGCCCACCGCGCCTTGGCGGCAGCTGCCCCAAGCTTCAGCGTGTCCCTCAACACGTAGTCTTGGACCCTGGAATGTGCCAGTCTGCAACACTCAGTCGGGGTCAACTCCTTCAGCTGGAAGATCAACAGGTTTCGGACCGCCCAGAGAGCATCCTTCACCAAGTTGATGATCCTCCAGGCACAGTTGATGTTCGTCTCAGTGTGCGTCCCAGGGAAACAGACCATAGAGTACAGAGTGCCGCGTCACAGAGCTGCTCAGGACAAACCTCGAAAAACACCACTGCATTCCTCTCCAGACTTCTTCTGCGTAGGCACATTCCAGAAGGAGGTGTGTGACAGTCTCATTTCCCCCCCCCCCCCCGCAGCCACTTCAAAGGCAGCATGCAGTGCAGCTGAGAATCCAGTATTCCAATCCAAAAGTTCACAACATCACAGGACTCAGTGACAGGATGGTTCACCAGTCTGTTAGTGAGCTCTGGAGCTCCCTGACACATTGACACTTTTCGTTGGGAGTGATGCTGCTGTAATGACCCGTTTGTGTAGCATGCAATAAACCGAGTCCGGTTATTCCCCAAGTCTTCATGAACGTTAAATATTTTCAAGGAACTTCCAGAACCCCACTCTTCTCTCTGCATGTCGATATCTCTAGAACTGTCCCAGTATTGATTGGAAGCTCTTTCGATCAAGTAGATTGGATGGGGCGGTGTTTGTGCAGTGTGTCCAGGAAGCTTTTCTAACGCAGTATGTAGATTGTCCAACCAGAGGGGAGGCCATATTGGATTTGGTACTCGGTAACGAACCGGGACAAGTGGTGGGCTTGTTGGTGGGTGAACATTTTGGTGATGGCGACCACAATTCTGTGACTTTCACCTTGGTTATGGAGAGAGATAGGTGCGCACAACAAGGTAGATTTTACAATTGGGGGAAGGGAAATTACGATGCTGTAAGACAGGATTTGAGGAGCATACGTTGGGAGAATAGGCTGTTAGGGAAGGATGTGGTGGAAATGTGGGACTTTTTCAAGGAGCAGATACGACGTGTCCTTGATATGTATGTACCGATCAGGCAGGAAAGAAATGGTCGTGTGAGGGAGCCTTGGTTGACGAGGGAGGTTGAATGTCTAGTAAAGAGGAAGAAGGAGGCTTACATAAGGTTGAGGAAACAAGGTTCAGACAGAGCAGTGGAGGGATACAGGATAGCCAGAAGGGACCTGAAGAAAGGGATTAGGAGAGCTAAGAGAGGGCATGAAAAATCCCTGGCGGATAGGATCAAGGATAACCCCAAGGCATTCTATGCATATGTGAGAAACCTGAGAATGACGAGAACGAGGGTAGGTCCGATCAAGGACAGTGGTGGGAGACTGTGTATTGAGTCGGAAGAGATAGGAGAGGTCTTGAACAAGTACTTCTCTTCAGTATTTACGAACGAGAGGGACCGTATTGTTGAAGAGGAGAGTGTGAAACAGACTGATAAGCTAGAAGAGATACCTGTTAGGAAGGAAGATGTGTTGGACATTTTGAACAACTTGAGGATAGACAAGTCCCCCGGGCCTGACGGGATATATCCTAGGATTATGTGGGAAGCAAGAGAGGAAATTGCAGGACCGTTGGCAATGATCTTCTCGTCTTCACTGGCAACTGGGGTGGTACCAGGGGACTGGAGAGTAGCGAATGTTGTGCCCCTGTTCAAAAAAGGGAATAGGGATAACCCTGGGAATTATAGGCCAGTTAGTCTTACTTCTGTGGCAGGCAAAGTAATGGAAAGGGTACTGAGGGATAGGATTTACGAGTATCTGGAAAGACACTGCTTGATTAGGGACAGCCAGCACGGATTTGTGAAGGGTAGGTCTTGCCTTACAAGTCTTATTGAATTCTTCGAGGAGGTGACCAAGCATGTGGATGAGGGTAGAGCAGTGGATGTAGTGTACATGGATTTTAGTAAGGCATTTGATAAGGTTCCCCATGGTAGGCTTATGCGGAAAGTCAGGAGGCATGGGATAGAGGGAAATTTGGCCAATTGGATAGAAAACTGGCTAACCGGTAGAAGTCAGAGAGTGGTGGTAGATGGTAAATATTCAGCATGGAGTCCAGTTACAAGTGGAGTTCCGCAGGGATCAGTTCTGGGTCCTCTGCTGTTTGTAATTTTTATTAATGACTTAGAGGAGGGAGTCGAAGGGTGGGTCAGTAAATTTGCAGATGATACAAAGATAGGTGGAGTTGTGGACAGTGAGGAGGGCTGTTGTCGGTTGCAGAGGGACTTAGATAGGATGCAGAGCTGGGCTGAGGAGTGGCAGATGGAGTTCAACCCTGCCAAGTGTGAGATTGTCCATTTTGGAAGAACAAATAAGAATGCGGAATACAGGGTTAATGGTAGGGTTCTTGGTCAGGTGGAGGAACAGAGGGATCTTGGGGTCTATGTACATAGATCTTTGAAGGTTGCCACTCAGGTGGATAGAGTTTGTATGAAGGCCTATGGAGTATTATCGTTCATTAGCAGAGGGATTGAATTCAAGAGTCGTGAGGTGATGTTGCAGCTGTACAGGACTTTGGTTAGGCCACATTTGGAGTACTGTGTGCAGTTCTGGTCGCCTCACTTTAGGAAAGATGTGGAAGCTTTGGAGAGGGTGCAGAGAAGATTTACCAGGATGTTGCCTGGAATGGAGAGTAGGTCGTACGAGGATAGGTTGAGAGTTCTCGGCCTTTTCTCGTTGGAACGGCGAAGGATGAGGGGTGACTTGATAGAGGTTTATAAGATGATCAGCGGAATAGATAGAGTAGACAGTCAGAAACTTTTTCCCCGGGTACAACAGAGTGTTACAATGGGACATAAATTTAAGGTGAAGGGTGGAAGGTATAGGGGAGATGTCAGGGGTGGGTTCTTTACCCAGAGAGTGGTGGGGGCATGGAATGCGCTGCCCGAGGGAGTGGTAGAGTCAGATTCATTGGCGACCTTTAAGCGGCATTTGGATAGGTACATGGATGGGTGCATAATCTAGGATAGAAGTTCGGCACAACATCGTGGGCCGAAGGGCCTGTTCTGTGCTGTATTGTTCTATATGTTCTAATCTGCTCAGTTAGCTGAGAACCAATCAGCTTCACTAGTAAACAGCTCCTCAGCTCCTGATCACATGAGCTCACATTCACAGAGTTCACGATAGGTATGTACCTCCTTACTGTGAAATTATGCAGCTATCCTGGTAAATGTCTTTTTAAAAAAAAATCAGTTCTTTCTCCTTTCAGTCTACTGTTTTAAAGAAATAAAGATAAAAGAGATGGTTCTTGAACTTGCCATGCTGCTTTGCACACAGGGGCAGGTATTGTTGCTTTTATTTCTCTTCCCACTAAATTTGCCACATTTATAGAATTCCTACAGTGTGGAAGCTGGCCATTTAGCCCATTGAGCTTACATCAGCCCTCTGCAGAGCATCCCACCCAGAACCATCCCCCCTACTTCCCCATGGCTAACCCACCTAGCCTGCACCCTCCTGAACACTATGGGTAATTCAGCGTGGCCAATCCACCCTAACCTGCACATCTTTGAATTGTGGGAGAAAAGTGCAGTACTTGGAGAAAACCCATGCAGACATGGGGAGAATGTGCAAACTCCACACAGTCACCTGAGACTGGAATCGCGGCTGGGCCTCTGGCACTGTGAGGTAGCAGTGCTAATCACTGAGCCAGTGTGCCCCATTGAGTCCTGTTGTCACTGGTGTTAACCACCTAACATGTCATACTTTTTTTAACTTCATCTTACCCCCTATCCTTGCTGTTATCTAGGAAACTCTGGCTTAGTCACACCTTTCCCTTTGCAATGTATGTGACACTCTCTGAAGGCAGCCCACTGTCCAAATACCATCTTGCCTTCAACGTTTTATTCCAATTTGCTTGGTCCAGATCCATTTCCACCCAATCGAAGTGAACCGCCCCCAATTAATCATTTTGACTGTGGACTGCTTTTCATCCTTTCCATTGTCAATGTGAAGCTTATAACAGAATTCTTAAGATGCATATTATGATTACTGTCCCTTGGATATTCTTAACTAACATCTGACCTATTTGACCCATCCAATGCCTCAGAAAGTCTCCAGAAAGAATTCTATGAACTCTTGCCCCTTCAGCAAATTTAAATTCAATTAAAATAATGTGCCTGGCACAGCAATAGGAAGGCCATCCAGCTGAACACGAATGGAAACTGAGGACTGAAGGTACTTTGTCTTTGATATCCTGACTTTGATTGAATTGAAAATCGAACACAAACTGAAGTTGGCTGCTGTTGTTGCCAATGAGCTGCTCCAGATGGTCCCAATCGCTGAAACATTCATTATCTGCCATTATCATTATTAACATCTTTTCTGCTGCTTTTTTCTCTTTTAATGCTTCACACTACAATAACTTCAATCATTGCTCACTATAGCATAGATCGCTTTTAACTCTGCACACAATAACTTCAATCATTGCTTTGCAGCAGCACTTAATGATTCCAAAGACATGGCTTGCCCTATCCTCTTAACTAGTTAAAGTCCTCTGTAAGCTCTTTCGGAAAGGCTGTCCCTCTGAAAAGGGTTTTTACTTCATTAGAATCGCAAACTGTTTGTTGGATTAGTGATGCTCGACAGTTGGACAGTGAGCTTTCCAATTTAATAACTATCCCACTATTATTTTTGTGACAAATGTGAATATTTTATGGTAATAATTAGCTTACATAAGGAAGAATCCAGGAGACTTTGTGCAATAAAAATCCACAATTGTTAATTTTACCTATTCAACATCTGAATCTGCCACATCTGCTAAATATCAAATCATACATAACAAAAACTCTTGTTCCAGGTTTTGTTTCGATTTTCTTTATGATCAAAAGAACCTATTTTGATGATTTAATTTTAATGAATGTAATCTGCATATGTAACAATAAGACTTTGTAATGTGTAATTACTGCACATCAGTGTCATAATGCTTGTGGACCTACTTGAACAATAATTGAAAAATGGTTTGCAAATCACTGTTGATCGTGTCTCCTGTTTTAGTCATATCAAAGCACTGCACTAACACTCAACTACTTCCACACTTCTATGAGCAGCACATTGCAGAGTAACTTCATTCCAAAGAAAACAATCTCTAAGAATACCGTCATTATGTTATAGACAAATACTGAAAATCAGAGAGTGGATTATCTATTAATTAGCAATGTGCAAATGGATTTAGATAGAAGAATGATCCCTTTTCTTGGTTGCTCTGGAGGGGAGCTGAGTGGTATTATTACAGTAGTAATCCAGAGACCTTAGGTCATGTTCTGAAGACCAGAGTTCAAATCCCATTGTGGTAGAATCTACATGCATGGCAGGGAAAGAAGGAAATTTTGAATGAAGAGTTTTATGATAAACAGGAAATGATTGTCGGAGGATAAACCTACCTGATTCACTAATCCCCAGGGAAGGAAATTGCCACCCTGCCTGGTCTGGTCTACATGTGACTCCAAGCCCACAACAATGCAGTTGAATTGTAGATGTCATCTTGGCAACGAGGGAGAAGCAATACATCTTGGCCTGGTCAACAATATCCACATCCTTTGAATAAGCAGAATGGAACACAGAGAGAATTTAGTGTCAATGCTGAGAGTATACTGTAGCCCATAAAACATTGGCATGGAAATTAAGGATAGTGTTTATAGACATATTAAACAAGCGAATGCTAACAATTATTTTAAAATTGTAGAAGATTTGAAATATTCAATAACACAAGAGATTTTAAAAAGTTTATGGAGACAGTACAGATATTATACAAATGTGTTTGAGCTTAGTGCAGAGGAGTTGCTCAGAGAGCAGTCTGCTGATCATGGAGAAGTAAAACTGTCTTTCCTAGTTTCCAGACAATAAAACTATGAAATGCACCCTGGCTTTTAAATACTGAGGCAGAGGTAGATAGATTCTTGGTAAGCAAGGAGGTGAAAGTTTGTCAGGATCGGAGAGAATGTGGATTTGAGATTACAATCAGCTAGGCCAAACCCCCTCAAAATACATCAAGGAGATAGTCTGCACCCGCATGTTGATCTTATTTAGAGGCAAGTGTTAGATGTTGCATTCAGATATTAGATTAGATTACTTACAGTGTGGAAACAGGCCCTTCGACCCAACAAGTCCACACCGACCCGCAAAAGCGCAACCCACCCAGACCCATTCCCTTACATTTACCCCTTCGCCGAACACTACGGGCAATTTAGCATGCCTAATTCACCTAACCTACACATTTTTGGACTGTGGGAAGAAACCAGAGCACCCGGACAAAACCCACGCAGACACGGGGAGAATGTGCAAACTCTACACAGTGGGTCACCCGAGGCGGGAATTGAACCCAGGTCTCTGGTGCTGAGAGGCAGCAGTGCTAACCACTGTGCCACCATGCCGCCCACAGATATGTTTCAATTGGCCAAATCTGTAGGCTTTAAGCAAAACACACTTTATTCTTACACTACAATTAAAACTTATTAAAAAGGAGAATTGATACAACTTTTAACTCTCTCAAAATACATTAAAAACATGTAATTTTTAACTGCTGCTCATCAACTATTCCAACATAGCTACATCCCATGAACATACCCTTGACAAAGGCAAAATCAGCAAAGCTAATTTCCCTCTCTTCTTATCTCCTCCAGCCCAGGAGAAAAGAAAAAATCGACAGAATGAATCTAATGGCAGAGAGCAAACTCAAGCTTTTGCAGTAACTGAGAGAGAGCTGTATCTATTAGCTTCAACTCCAAAACCCCAACGTCAACAACTGAAAGCAAAGTTAAAACTCTGGGTCTATGGGAGTCTGACTCCACTAGTTCATGTTTCTTTTGTTTACTTTTAAAAAAGCCTAAAGCCATTTCCTCTGCTTTCCATGGACCAGATACCTCAGCTCCAGGTTTACAACATCCCTCTTCAAGAGAAACAGAACAAAACAAATCCTCCTGAAAGGCACATCTCAGCTCATCAACCATGACTATATTGAATGGCAGAGCAGACATGAGGGTCTCTGAATGCTGTACAGGTGTACGTAAACAAATAGTTGAAATTTGTGGCAAAACTATTTTGAAGATTGGCTGTTTATTGAAGATGCATTTTATTTACTGCAATACATTCAAACTATTTCCATAACTTTTGCAGATATCAGAGTTGACAAATATCAATAATTCAGAACAACATTTTTTCCTATTTACATGAGGAAAATTGCTCTTTTTCATTTTTTACACTATTATATTAGCTGTTAACAGCAAGATTTGTTGCTTAATTGGTGTGGGATTCAGCTGGTGTGGGCAGTTCGAAGTCCATTTGAGTAGAGGAACAATAGAAAAATATTTTTTTCACTTGAGAATGAATTGAAAATAACTGTGAAATCATGTAGATTTTGGTGACCTTGTTTCAATTTTTTATAGGCTTGGGCAATGATCAGAAGTTTGCTTAGATAAATTCCTAAATTATAGACATTGTACTTTTTGAGGGTAACAAGACGTCATATTTTACAATTAATCAGTAATTTATGTATTTTAGTCAGAGAGAATGATCATAAAGACCATCTGAGAACAAATCACAGTGAAAATTGTTACAACCAGGTGAGGAAGTGGAAACCAGCCCCCCTCATTTTAACCTACGCATGTTCATTTGCAACAAATATATTCTCTACTTCTTTTTTAGTGTGGAACAAGTGCACTGACATTAAAGATTAGTTAACAGGATCAAAGTGAGGGAGCCAATTCCAGGGTCTTCCTGAGTGAAAGAGAGAGAAATGTTATTATTCACTAACCCTGAGGAAATAATAATAAAATGGGATATTATGCACATACACAAACACAGGTAAAACATTTAAAAGAGGGAAGAGAAGGTGTAAACAGGAAAATAGAAGTAGATGCAATTTAAAGTTATGAGTTGTGAGAGTGAAATTAGAAGCCCACAGTTGTTAGTTGTTGTCTTCTCTGACAATAGGCTTTAAGAGGTACATACTGTATGAAGAGAGGTTTAGATAGAGACACCAGTCTGTTCCAAGCCAATAAACAGCTTGTGAGGCCTTAGTTTTCTTTAAGATTGGAACAAGCCAGGAGCAGCATTAGTGGGTGGAGTCAAGCTCCCACTGAACCAGGGTTATGCTTCAGCTCTCAGTTTTTGGTGGGTTTTTGAAGCTGATGCGGACCTCTTCCTGCTATAAGCATAATACTTCTGAGCTCCCTCTCTCTGGCAGAATTTTCTCTTGATGTTCTTTCCTCCTGGACTGGAGACACATTGCATGTGAGACAATCTATTTCACTCAAACAAAACAAAACTGCTGAAAAAGGTCCACAGGTCTGACAGGGTCTCTGGAGAGAAATCCGAGTTAATGTATCAGCTCCAATGACCTCTCCTCAGAACACTGCCAGATGCTGCCAGACCTGCTGAGCTTTTCCAGACATTTCTGATTTTGTTTCTGATTTCCAGCAACCGTATTTCTTTGAGTTTCTATTTGACTGAATTTGCCTTTACTAAGGGTATGTTTATGGGATGTTATTATATTGGAATAGTTACTGTTTAATAGTTTAATAACCTATTATTCTGTTAAGTTTTCCCATAAAGTTTAAGTTACGCTAGTTTTTTTTTGTTTTTGGTTTAAGTGCATGTAAGAATAAAACATTTTTTACTTAAAGAGAAGTAGTGTAACCAGTTGAATGATGTCTGAAACACAGCACCTTACACTTGCCTTTAAATAAGAAAACGTTAGGGTCTAGGCTACCTCCCTGATATATTTGAAGGTGTTTTGGTCTGGTCCATAACAGCTCAGCAGTAGTGACATTTGTAGAATCCTGGTGTTCTCAATGAGTAGCTGTTTTCTGAAGTTACTTTTTCACAGGGCAATTGTTTCGAAAGCTGGTAAGGCACAGAGAGAGCCCAGGAGGGAAAGAGCATGTGATAGTGCGAGTCACTTTAAAAAGTCACTTTATTCTATGAAGTTCTCAGCGTAGAAGAAGGTTGAGAAGTGACCTTATAGATGTTTATAAAATAATGAGGGGTAGAGATAGAATAAATGATAGCTGTCTTTTCCCTAGGAGGGGGAAAATTTGAAGACTAGAGGCCACATTTTGAAGGTGAAAGGAGGAAGATTTAAAAATATATTGGGGCAAACCTTTTACACAGAGGGGGGTTTGCATGTGGAATGGATTTCCTGTGGAAGTAGGGTACAATTACAACATTTAAAAGACATTTGGATAAGTACATAAATAGGAAACGTTTGGAGGGATATGGGCCAGGAGCAGGCAGGTAGGACTAGTTGGGATTATGCTTGGCATGGACTGGTTAGACCAAAGGGTCTGTTTCCATGCTGTGTGACACGATGATGACAGAAGCTGAATGACAATAATCCATGTTTCCCATTATTGTAACAGAAATTACTGTAACCTTGCAAAGTTAATGGACTGGGTAAGGTGACTTGTGAAAAGAAATTCTCCCTAATTTCACATGGGAGAATTTATAATATAGCTTTCTAACAATCTTTATATAGTGTCAGCCATTATGTTTACTAACTTTTTCTGTGCCTCAGATGAACTGACAAACCTCCCAGAAAAGTAGTGAAACTTAATAAATTGGAAAAGGAAAATAATTGATATAATTTGCCCACCAAAAAATAATCTCTTTAGAGGCAAATGCAACAGTGAAAGACCAATAGAAACAAAAAGTACTGGAAATTCTCAGCAGATCTGGCAACATCTATTGAGAGAGAAACAGAGTTAATGTTTTAGGTGAGTGATCTCCCATCAGAACTGGGAGGAGCCAGAAATGAAACAAGTTTAAAGCAAGTACAATGACTGCAAAAGACTTTAGTTGGGAGAGATATTTTAGCCCATGTTTCCTTTCTTCATTTGTTTCAGTCATTCAGAGGATGTGGGCAATGCTTCCATTACCATCTCCTCGCAGTTTAATTTCACCTACCCATCACCCAATCATAAAGCTTCCTTTGGTAAGTCCTGACTGCCACTACTGGCACCTTCTGATATCTGTCACCTGTTTCAGAAGATGACTCAGCTTAAGGGCTGTTTCTGATTGGTTTTGCCATGAAGCCTGGGTTATTGTATACTGGCTCTAAGCACTGTATAGTGATCAGTAGCACAGAGAAGATGCACTGTTCTCAGTTTTGATGGTCCATTGCATGATAGCAAGAAGTACAAATATGTGACAAATTAGACATTATTACTAGGACTCCTGGGACCTGTTTCAAATACATTTGTTCCTTATAAAGGTGAGTGTAAACATCCATCTCTCTCCACAAACTGTGTCATATCAACAGAATGAGTGAAGTTCAATGTGAAATGGACATACCTTTTCACAGCCATTACATCATTGAAATAACTGCACTGGCATTCCATCACCAAGTATCTTTACTTACACATGCACTGTACATAGGCTCAGAGCTAGTCCCTCAAGGAGACTTTCTGTATCTCCTGTTTATTACTTTTTTTTTCTTTTTCTTTTTCCACCACCAGGAAGAAAGGAAACACCCGAGTGCCCAGTGACAAGCACTGCCCTTCACATCAAAGGGCAATGCTGTGTGATCAAACAGTGAAGGGGAGGGTAGGGACTAAATCAAAATAGAGTTGGACGGGGAAATAATGCACTCCACTCCCTGCGGCGTCCACCTCTCCCTGAACAACTCCAGGGTGTTGGTAGACACTGCGTGCTCCTTCTCCAGAGACACTCGGTCAGCACTACTGTTTTTTTTCTCTTTTATTTTCAGAGTGAATAGAACCTCTGACTGTCCTGTTTATTTTTTCTTAAATCCCCCCCACACTCCCGCCTAACTGAAGTAGTGCTTGTTTTTCCCCCCAGCACCCATGTTGTGTGATCTCCTGTTTTTTTTTTATTTTATTAAACAATTACCAAATAGTTTACAAAATACAGTTAACATTTACAGCTGTATACAACAGCAGGTTTACAAGGGAGAGGAGCAGCAAAGCCAGGCCCCAAACCCTACCATTCAACCAGTTTACAGGGAGATGAGGACAAACCCCAGATCCCAGTTTCAAGCATGACAAGACAACAACAATTACATTTGTAATCTCCTTTTTTTTTTGTTTTCTTATTTTTCTGTTTTTTTCTTTTTTTTTCTTTTTTCTTTTTTCTTTATTTTGTGAAGCTTCCCAAAAAAATGACATGATGCCAGAAATGCTTACCCCAATTCAAGGACAACTGCTGCGAGTGAATTTCCTCAGGAATGTGCTTTTATTTTATTGTTTATATCTGTCAGCCAGGGCTCCCTGATTGACTTGGGGGGTTAACAACCCCAATAAAGGATCTCATTGTCAGTTACACCCACCTGGCCCTGGTCCCAATTAGTGCAATTATGTAACACCTCCCCCTCCCTTCTTTCTCTGCCTCTACCTATATTAAACAATATGGAAGGAGTAGCGCTCCAAAAGCTAGTGTTTTCAAATAAACCAGTTGGACTGTGACCTGGTGCTGTGTGATATTTGAAATGTTTTAAACTTGTTGCATCTCCAGATTTGACAAAAGGTGGTCAATCCAAAACCTTAACTTTGCTCTCCTCGACATTGATGCTGCCAGTCCTGCTGAATACTTTCAACATTTTCAGCTTGTGATTATTGCACTTAATATAAAAGAAGTGAAGTAGATGCAGGGAACACGAAGGTCATTTGTCTCATGCGTTAAGAAGGCTTGAAGAGAGCTGAATGCACAGGTTGCTTAAAGCAAGACAGATTAACAAAACTTTTAATGCCAACCAATCTCTTCAAGGCTTCCCTTAGTCCCAGCTCGTTTGAATGGGTGATGACTTTCTTGCCCTGTGCACATTCCAAGCAGAAATTCTGAACCTAATGAGTAAAGAGATTGTTCACTGCTGCCGCAAATCTCATCTCCAATTTAATATTCAGTCTAGTTTTAAACATCCGCAAACTGAATGGGGAAGATTAAATCAAAGTCGTTTCAGTGTTATTCAGTACCTGCTCATCAACCCGGTTGCAAAGATAGAAATTCTTTTTGCAAGAATCAGCTGAAATTGGTGCCAGAATTTCTGTACAACACAAAAAAAAATCTTTCTATATATTCAGCAGATAGAGCAGATGAAAAAAGATATTTGATTATTACTGGAGAAATCAAGTTCACAGAAGTTAAGGCTGGAATGTATTTGTGGAATATTTAGACTTTCCGCAGTGCAAGAATAAGGCTTCAAGGAGATGACGTCTTCACTAGATGTTGCTCTATAGATCAAGGTGAGAAAAAAGTAAGTAGTGTGTTTCAAAACTTCTCTGTTTTGTTTTCAAAATGTACATTAAAATCACACACAGCGAGCTGTGTGGGGTTGGGAGACCATCAGTTTGGAGGCAGTGTGAGGGGTAGATCACCAGGTGAAATGGGGTTAGCGATCAGAGTGGACTCAATGGCCTGATGTTCCATGGTGGGATCATGGTCCAGGAGGAGATAGTGGGAGGTATCTCAGAGCTGGTGCTCAGCCTCTATCATGTAGAGGTCAGTCCGCCAGACTACAACAGCACCATCTTTGTCAGCAGCCTTAATAACAAAGTCAGGGTTGGATTTGAGAGCACAGAGTGTGTCAATTCGTGGGGAGTTAGGCTGGAATGGGTAATCCTTTTATACATCCATCCCAATCAGGATGGCCTCAGGACTCTCTGCTTCTTCCTGGAAAAAGGCCCTGAACCACCTCTATCCACAAGCACCCTTGAGGGGGAGTCCAGAACTAGAGAGTGAGAGGGGAAAGATATAAAAGAGACCTAAGGGGCAACTGTTTCACACAGAGGGTGTTATGTATATGGAATGAGCTGCCAAAGGAAGTGGTGGAGGCTGGTACAATTGTAACATTTAAAAGGTATCTGGATGGGCACATGAATAGGAAGGGTTCAGAGAGATGTGGGTCAAGTGCTGGCAAATGGGACTAGATTAATTTAAGATATCTGATCAGCATGGATGTGTTGGTCTTAAGTGTTTGTTTCCATCTTGTACATCTCTATGACTCTCTGACCCTAAGAACGAGTTCATTGCATGATAACAATAGAACCAAGTTACACTGGCTCGTCAAACTGTATTTAAATTTGCTCATGGAGTATGAACATCACTGGCCAGGGCAGCGTTTATTGCCCATTCCTAATTGCCCAGAGGACAGTTAAGAGTCAACCACATTGCTGTGGGTCTGGAGTCACATATAGGCCAGACCAGGTAAGGATGGCAGATTCCCCTCACTAAAAAAAGGAGTGAACCAATTTTTTTTTAACAACAACTGACAATGGTTACATGGTATCCATTAGACAATTTTTTTCAATCTCAGATTTTGATTGAATTTTATTTTCACCATCTTCCATGGCAGGATTCATGTCCCCAGAATATTAGCCAGAGAGGCTGCATTACTTGTCTGGTGATGTTAACTCTATGCCACTATCTCAGATATGCTTACTTAGACTGTCAGGAGTCAGAGATGACAGATCTTATTTTATCATGATCTTGAGCTCGACTCCTGATTCTCTACCTCGGACAGTGTGACATCATCAGGTTGGAGAATGCCGAATGCAGTCTCCAGCATTAACTCTTTAATTGGCTATTTACCTTATTGAACATTCTTTGGTAGATTTAATTCCACTGGCCATGCAGGAATCCAACATGATTCAGTTGAATGTTGTTTATGCAGTGTCAGACCTTACTCTTAACTTGTTTCAATAGAACATAATGCTAGTTGGAGAAATAAACACTACTGCATTTGATCTCATCAAATTTCTCTCAGGTGAGTTAGGATAAAATTGGCCCCATTACACAGGGCTTACTGATATATAAGAAAGTAACTACCTCAGAGAGAAACTACTCCCAAAGGAAATCTGCCCAGGCAAAAACTCAAATGCATTAAAGAGGCAAAAGAGAAGGGTAGAATTAGAATTAGAATTAGAATTAGAATTAGAATGAGCTTTCCTGTCACATGTACTCACATGAGTGCAGTGAAAAGTTTACAAGTCACCACTTACAGTGCCAGCTTAGGTACAAAGATACCACAGTATAGATTCTTCAGCATGAATTCTAAGGGAAAAATAATTAGAAAAATAAATCAGAACAACAGTCCTTCCAACCCCCGTGCATGCCAGCAACCAACCGCGAGTCAGCGTCCAGCCTTGACTTCAAACTGTGATGAGCTTCACCTCGAGAGTTTGAGGGGGAGTGTGTGTGGCTGGTGCAGAGCAAGCAACCCAGAGGAGTTGGCCAAGAAAGAAAGTTTGACTGCAAGTTTTGAAATTGCAGCATGTCACTCTACCATAAGAATTCAATGTGATATATTTAGTTAATTGAGAAACGCAATTGATGAACAACTGTTTTTGGAGCATTTTCCATGTTCTGCTTACATAGTTTGAATAAGATTGAAGTACTGAATAAGACTGATGCTTGTAACAGCATATTGTTTTGAAAAAAGGAAACACTTTGACAGATTTATTATTCGATTATTCATTTCCATCACCTTGTATGGAAAGAACATTACTGTATTGCAGTACTTGACATTTCCTTTTGTAGTCTACAGTAAATGAATGCAGTTTGCAGAAATTGGTTCCAAAATGTGAACTCATAAAATATGTATCTGTCAGAAATCCAACTATTGACAATCTACAAGAAACGAATGGAATTATTTTAACCACGTAGATGAGGACATCACTACATCATGATCTGTTGCACAATCAGAATCATCCCAGGCCAAAATAAGTTTGGTGTGTTGGACGTAGTGAGCTCATTATGTTTTAAATTTAAAGCAGATAATTCTGTGTTGGTGGCCACTTGTTCCTCAAAATAGAATCTCTTGTGTCACTGTGAGATATAGACTCAGCGCCTGCGGCAGTTAGATAAGTATTCACTGAAGGACTAAATATAATTGTGTTAAACAGAACAACCAAAATTATTCCAGTTTTAAACTTGCCATGAAAATCAGCCAAGCTTTTACGACATTACAGCCTGGTCTGTTATCACAGCAATTCTGCCATGAGTTTTGTAAAGCAGCTTATATACCTCAGTATTCAAAATACACAAAAATAATACTTCCAAGGAAATACCAATGTTTTCAGATTTTTCCATTGCTTCGTGATACATAAGCCACAAGGGAGTTGGTTCGCTCAGTTGGCTGCACAGCTGGGTTTGCAGTGCAGAATGACTCTAATAGAATGGGTTTAATTCCTGCACTAAAGTTAGCTTGGAGGACTCTCCTTCTCAAACTCTCCCCTCACCTGAAATGTGATGACCCTCAGCTTAAACCACCACCGATCATCTCTCTCTCTCTCTCTCTCTCTCTCTCATTAGAGAGCAGCTCTGTTGTACCAGAGAGCTACAATATCTTTACAGTAATGGCCCATGAAATAATTGCACAGAGGCCACTATCCCATAACCAAGACACCCTTTATTGACATGTGTGCAGTTCACTGGCTGTGGCCAGCCAGCTCAGAGTCAGTCCCTGAACTGAGGAGATTCTGAACCCCTGGTTATATCTGTCAGCCAGGGCTCCCTGAATGGCCCAGATTAACAACCCTAGTTAAGGATCTCATAGTCAATAAGATCTACGTGGTTCCAATCACTACAGACCACATAAATGTTGACTGTTTGACTTGCGTGGAAAATATCCAGCTACTATTATTGATATTTTTTCACGTTTATAATTTATTTTAATAAATATATCCCTGACATTGTCCAATTCCTTGCTATTGCAATCTGTTTATTGATTGGTCAGTCAATGAGCATTTTAACATGTTCTTCAAGTTCAGCTTGAAGATAGATTGTGAACTCTTTGTTGATAACTTTACATCAGGTTCCAAAGTGAAATTGAGAACATGTTAAAATGCTCATTGACTGACCAATCAATCCTGTGGAATTTGAGTATTCCTGTCTCTTTGTAAAATTAATTGGGCACTGCATTAAGGAAAGTGCATTTTTCAGACTGAGGTCAATCCAATAGCTTCAAAATCATGTTTCCACTTGTAACCTGAGTGACCCTCTTCCTGCTGAATGGCTTGGCTAAACTACAGTTCTCAGCTGCAATACGACTCAATTCAGAGTCACAGACCCACTCCAGCTGTCAGTGTTGGCAAGATCAACTCCAGCTGCTCATGGGATTGAATGAGTTTATAGCTGACAAGTCTGTAACTTCTGAAATACAAGGACTAGCCTCAGTATTAAGGCTCACCTCATTCCCCTATGTCCATCCCACAGAGTAACAAGCAGAAGTGCCTGGGTTAAGTAGGCGGTCATGATGTTTCCATGGTATTATCGGTAGATGATAAATCTAGAGACCCAGGTAATATCCTGGGGTCCCGGGTTCAAACCCTGCCATGGCAGTAAATGGAATGTGCATGGTGGTACAGTTAGTTGTAGTTAAAAACCCATTTGTTTTGGGCAGCACGGTGGCACAGTGGTTAGCACGGTTGCTTCACAGCGCCAGAGACCCGGGTTCAATTCCCGTCTCAGGCAACTGTCTGTGTGGAGTTTGCATTCTTCCTGTGTCTGCATGAGTTTCCTTCCACAGTCCAAAAATGTGCAGGTTAGGTGAATTGGCCATGCTAAATTGCCCGTAGTGTTAGGTGAAGGGGTAAATATAGGGGAATGGTCTGGGTGGGTTGCTCTGCAGAGGGTCAGTGTGGGCTTATTGGGCCGAAGGGCCTGTTTCCACACTGTAAGTAATCTAATCTCTAATCTCTTGATAATAAACTGGAAATAACAGTCTAATAAGGACCATGAATCCATTGTTGGAAAATCCCATTTGGTTCACTAATGTTCTTTCGAGATGGAAATCTGTTGTCCTTACTTGGTCTGGCCGACATATGACTCTGGACCCATAGAAGTGTAGTTGACTCTTAACTGCCTTCTGGGCAATTAAAGGGATGAGCAATAAATGTTAGTCCCGCCAGTGACACCAACATCCCATAAATGAACAAAAGAATGTCAGATTAAAGATTTGTAAGATAGATTGTGAACTCTTTGTTGATAACTTTACATCAGGTTCCAAAGTGAAATTGAGAAGCTAATTTAAAATTCACTGTCCCTGGGAACTGGGAAACACAATCATGACAGGGAGAAGGGGCTATTGATTGTAGAGGTAAGTGTGTCATTCCAATCTGTGCTCACGGATACATGGGTAACTCTGTACCCTGTCAAGGAAGGCTCCTTCCTGCCCAATCACCCTCTACCCCAAACCTCAAAAACATTGATGCTTACCGTCCTTTCCCAAGAATTGAACTTCATTTCTGTCGTCCCAGGGGTGCCGGGCCCCAGTGGGACACAAACCGGTTTTCTGATACAACCAGCCATCAGCAGCAGTCATTTCCCCTGACGGCCTCCATTGGTGGTGAGTCCAATGAAGGAAAGATTTTCAAATGCATTCTTACTGCCTCCAGCACATTTTGAAAAATGAATTAATGTCAGTCCGTGGAGGGGCACTGAAAAACACAGATCAATAATGCTTTCAAAGTGGGAGAAATATATTTTTTAAAAAGCATGTTTGATCCTCAGATTTTAGAAATAGGCATATTGAATACAGAACTCAACAGGTAACGCTAATTTTAAATTATTGACAACATCAGACTCCTGTTCAATTTTGAATGGTCTATTTGAAGACGGGCATCAAAATCATTGTTATTAATTTAGTAAGTCTCATTTTTATTCCCTCAGTCAGAGAGATTTTACTAATTGGGTGAATATAAAACAACTAGTTTATTTTCACTAGAACAGAGAATGTTTGAAAAAGATCCTTCCTGAACCTAACTTGTTGAGCTTTGTAATAATTTTATAAGTTTCAATGAGGTCACCTCTCATTCTATAAAACTACAGAGAACTAAGGTCCAGTCTATTTTGTTTTTCCGCATAGGACAATCCCGACAACATTGGTGAAAAGCCAATTCCATTTTCTCTATGACAAGGATATGTTCCTAAGGACATGATCAAAACTGCATCTGCAATTTCAGGTGTGGTCTCCCAAACCATTATACAATTGTAGTAAGACACTTCTCAGTCAATACAAAAATAAACCTCTTCTGAATGAAGATGAACAGCACATGGACTGGAGAGATTCAAGATTAGATTAGATTAGATTAGATTACTTACAGTGTGGAAACAGGCCCTTCAGCCCAACAAGTCCACACCGCCCCGCCGAAGCGCAACCCACCCATACCCCTACATCTACCCCTTACCTAACGCTACGGACAATTTAGCATGGCCAATTCACCTGCCCTGCACATCTTTGGACTGTGGGAGGAAACCGGAGCACCCGGAGGAAACCCACGCAGACACGGGGAGAATGTGCAAACTCCACACAGAGAGTCGCCTGAGGCGGGAATTGAACCCGGGTCTCTGGCGCTGTGAGGCAGCAGTGCTAACCACTGTGCCACCGTGCCGCCGGCAAGAAGGCAACTCCCCACCATCTTCTCAGGGAAAACTTGGGATGGGCGGCACGGTGGCACAGTGGTTAGCACTGCTGCCTCATAGCGCCAGAGACCCGGGTTCAATTCCCACCTCAGGCGACTGACTGTGTGGAGTTTGCACATTCTCCCCGTGTCTGCGTGGGTTTCCTCCGGGTGCTCCGGTTTCCTCCCACAGTCCAAAGATGTGCAGGTCAGGTGAATTGGCCATGCTAAATTGCCCGTAGTGTTAGGTAAGGGGTAGATGTGGGGGTATGGGTGGGTTACGCTTCGGCGGGGCGGTGTGGACTTGTTGGGCCGAAGGGCCTGTTTCCACACTGTAAGTAATCTAAGTAAATCTAAGTAAATCTAAGTAAATGCTGTGCCAGCCACCAACACCCACATCCCAGGAGTGAAAAAAGAACTGCTTGCAGTGGAAAGAAAATCCATGATAAAAACCAAGATACGGTAAGGTTCAGAAGAAATTATTATTTGTCACAGGGAGTTCCACCCATTCTGTTGATGTCACACAGTCTATGGATGGAGAGTGTGAGCTCGATAATAGCCTCTGTAGGTGTATTCAGTCCAGCTCCTGATAATCCGAGCAGTTATTCCTGACGTGTAATATGGCTGTACATATTGTGGGCATGAAGTAAAATACCTTGTTAATGACAAACAGATTTCCACTGACAAGGCTGTATAGTGGTGTATCCTTTACCGTGGAGTACTAGTGGAGACAAAAGGAGGATTTGGTGACAGTGAACCATCATAACCAACACTAGCTCTGAGCCATATGCCTCTCAAAGACAACAGGGATGGGCAATAAATACTGGCCCAGTCAGCAATGCCCACATCCCACAGATGAATAAATTTTTTAAAAGTGCTGCCAGACTTGGTAGATAAAAGGAACCTAAGGGCAATGTTTTCACACAGTGGGTGGTGCATGTATGGAATGAGTTGTCACGAGACCTGGTGGAGGCTGGTACAATTACAACATTTACAAAGCATCTGGATTGGTATATGAATAGGAAGGGTTTACTAAGATTTGGGCCAAGTGCTGGCAAACAGAACTAGATTAGGTTAGGATGTAATTTTTATTAATGACTTGGAAGAGGGAGTTGAAGGGTGGGTCAGTAAATTTGCAGATGATACGAAGATTGGTGGAGTTGTGGATAGTGAGGAGGGCTGATGTCAGCTGCAAAGGGACTTAGATATGATGCAGAGCTGGGCTGAGGAGTGGCAGATGGAGTTCAACCCTGTCAAGTGTGAGGCTGTCCATTTGGGAAGGACAAATAAGAATGCGGAATACAGGGTTAACGGTAGGGTTCTTAGTAAGGTGGAGGAGCAGAGGGATCTTGGGGTCTATGTTCATAGATCTTTGAAAGTTGCCACTCAGGTGGATAGAGCTTGTAAGAAGGCCTATGGAGTATTATCGTTCATTAGCAGAGGGATTGAATTCAAGAGTCGTGAGGTGATGTTGCAGCTGTACAGGACCTTGGTAAGGCCACATTTGGAGTATTGTGTGCAGTTCTGGTCGCCTCACTTTAGGAAAGATGTGGAAGCTTTGGAGAGGGTGCAGAGGAGATTTACCAGGATGTTGCCTGGAATGGAGAGTAGGTCGTACGAGGATAGGTTGAGAGTGCTAGGCCTTTTCTCATTGGAACGGCGAAGGATGAGGGGTGACTTGATAGAGGTTTATAAGCTGATCAGAGGAATAGATAGAGTAGACAGTCAGAAACTTTTTCCCCGGGTACAACAGAGTGTTACAAGGGGACATAAATTTAAGGTGAAGAGTGGAAGGTATAGGGGGGATGTCAGGGGTAGGTTCTTTACCCAGAGAGTGGTGGAGGCATGGAATGCACTGCCTGTGGGAGTGGCAGAGTCAGAATCATTGGCGACCTTTAAGCGGCAATTGGATAGGTACATGGATAGGTGCTTAAGCTAGGACAAATGTTCGGCACAACATCGTGGGCCGAAGGGCGTGTTCTGTGCTGTATTGTTCTATGTTCTATATCTGGTCAGCATGAATGAGTTGTACTGAAGGGTCTGTTTCCATGCTGTACATCTTTATGACTCTTAATGATGAGGTTCCAGTAATGGCAATCAGGATAATAGCATGAAAATATATTTGGTAAAATGACAGTTAAAAAATTGGACCAGACATGAGGTAGGAAATGTCTTAATTCTGAACTGTAAAACTTGAAGATTCTACAATAGCTGTTGGTTAGATTCTCCCACTTGACTGCAGATCAGTCGTTCTTTTTACATCTCAGTTTAATATACATGAGCTATTTTGACATCTTTTTGCAGCCTTTTCAGAATTTGATGTTTATAACCAAGGAAACTTGCAGCTGTTTCATAACAGCCTCACTGTGAAAACAATTTCATAGCTTAAATAAAATTTGGGCTATGAATGTGCTCTTATGCTTGAAAAGGAAAATAAAGATTTGCATTTCAACATCACTTTCCAAATTAAAGGTCATCCATCCTTAAACGCTTTACAGCAAAAGAAAGTATGTTTTGAAATGTCGCCACTTTTGGAATGTAAGACATTTGGCAGCCAATTTGCACTCAGCAACTGCAAAAGAGCAATGTGATAATGAGCAGACCATCTGTGTTTTTGATGTTGACTGAGGGGATAAATATTGATGCCAGGACATCAGGCAGATTGCCTCTGCTCTCCTGTTAAATAGTGCCCATGGAATCATTCACACGAACTCAGGAAAGTAGAAGAGGACTTCAGTTTGACGTTCTGCCCAATAGATGACACCACTGACTGCAGCATTCCCTCAGTACAGTGTTGTGCTGGAGTGTCAGCCTAGAACGTTCTGCTCAGTGAGACAGTCAGCTGACTCAGAGACAAGTCACCAACTGAACACACACAGACACACACACACACAGACACAGATGCACAACCCACACATACAGACATATAACACACACAGACACACAACACACACACACAACACAGATAGACACAGACACAACACACACAGACATACAACACACAACACACAGACACACAATATACACATAGACAGATACACAACACACACATACAGACATATAACACACACAACACACAGATACACAACACAGATAGACACAGACACACAACACACACAGACACACACAACACACAAACACAGAAACATAACACAGACACAGACACACAACACACAAACACACAGAAACATAACACAGACACTCAACACATAGATCACACAACACACACATACAGACACACAATAGACACACAACATACAGATCACACACACAGATATACAACAAACACACAGACATGCACACAACACTGACATACACACACACACACACACACACACACACAAAGACACACACAACACACACACAAAGACACACAGAACATAGTAGCTATATGTTGTGCATGAATTGATTTACATATTTTTGAGTTAGGATGCTAGATAAGCTCAACTTCTATAAAGAACAATGTTGGTCTGTGTGTATTTAGTTTCTGCTTTGCATTATTCGCCTTCTCACAATAATGTTCCAAACTGTTTCTAATTCTATACTAGTGCACCACCGCAATTGTTGCATCAACAGAACTGACAGTCTGTACATAGGCTATCATCCACAGCCCTACTTTTCCAACAGAATTCCAGCCTTGAACATAGAACAGTTTAGGTGAAAGTGAGGACTGCAGATGATGGAGATCAGAGTCGAGAGTGTGGCGCTAGAAACGCACAGCATCCGAGGAGCCCTTCCTGATGAAGAGCTTATGTCCCAAATGTCAACACTCCTGCTCCTTGGATGCTGCCTGACCTGCTGTGCTTTTCCAGCAACACACTCTTGACGTTGAACAGTATAGCTCAGGCCCTTTGACCCATCATGTCTGTGGTGATTGATGGTTGCTGTTTTTGGAGTTGCTGGATGAAAATTAGCTGCTAAAATTCTCATATTACATCAGTGGCTACGTTTCAAAACATATTTTACTTGTAAAGTATTGTATATGTAAAATATTTTAAGGATGGATAACCTTTGATTTTGAAAGGTGAAATGGAAATGCAAAACCATGATTTTGATTTTGATACACATAAGAATTTGTCAATAAATTACTTTCTCGTCAAGTCACACATAAAGGCTATTCAAAATAAATAAGAGGATTGTTATTGCCTGAATGTGAGAAGTTTATGTGAACAAAAGGATTTGTGTTCTTGTTTCCCAATGAAATTATCAGGAATAGTTATGCACGGCATCATTTGTCAGTGACTGCCTTACTGTTTTTAGATTCAATATAGAGTACATGTCAAAGTAAAATCTGAATCCAAATAACTTGTGTCTAGGTAATGAGCAATCTTGGAAAGGATGTCAGGATTATAAGGATGCTACATATTCACCTTATCTCAGTCAGCAGAGATTCAGTTATTAAATGAAAGCATTCAGCTAGTGCTGGGACAAATCATATGGAAAAATACATTAATCATCATCTTCACATATGCAGTGTCCTTCAGGTAAATAATTAAAGCTGACTTATAATTAGATGAGAACTGATTCTGTGAGTAAGCAACCAATAGCAATACTTTTTAACTATTGGTTGAATTAAATGCATAAAGTAAAAATAGTATTAATTTTAAAGGGGTCTAAAGGACAGCAAAAGTTACCAATTCAACAAGGGGACAGCCAATATCTATTTTACACAGCACTGATTTTATTGCTGAATTTGTTTTTTTTAGGAGGTTGTGCAGACTTACTTGATAAAGTATTGGGGAAATAACAGCTAAAATCCTCAATTTTGTAAACATCCATTTTGTACTAATAACTTGCCTTTTAAAATAGCTAAGCACAGTGACCATGAGAATGAATTGAGGAATGCACAAATCTTGGCATAACTTAGTGCCTGTCTTTTCCCCAGACAGTTTCGATAACGTAATGACTAAAATACTGATAGTAGTTTAGCTATTATCTACATTGATACAAATAGCATTACATTAATAGCTTTGTTTTAATCTATGTGAACAACACTAAATGTATTAATTATCTAGTGGGAACTTAATTAAAGCTAGAAACATTATATTGTGGGAAATGCAACATACAAAATTGTAATGCGCATAAAGGGTATAAAATATGCTGCCCTTTTGCTAAAAATCAGAGATCTATCATTAGTATACTCAGGGATATCTATGATTGATACTCTGGATTATAGACTATTGATCTCTTGTTGGCTTAATTACAATAAAGTGTGTGTTTTTGGAATTTACGTGTAGTCTGAGAATTTCTGAGTCAACCTCCCCACTCTCCCAATTTCAATTGTGGTTATTTCATTGGAACAGAGAGTTTAGGAGCAGGATTAGGTTATTTGGCCCTTCAAGCCTACTCCAGCATTCAGGAGACTGTGGCTGAGGCTGTTAGCTCAACTTCACTTCCCCATTTGCATACCTTTTCTGTCTTGACACTCTTTTCTGTCAAATATCTAACTCTGCCAAGATTAAATCCAATAACCTAATTTCCACTGTTTTCTGGGGAAGAGAATTCTACAGATTAATGACCCTCAGAGAAATGTCTCCTCATTGTCCTCAAAAAAGGGAAATCTCTTATTCTTAAACTGTGCCCTAGTCAAACCCTCATGAGGAAACATCTACCTAATCTTTAATCATTGAAGATCTTCAATCTTTCGATAGTATCACCTCCCATTCTTCTAAACTCCAATGTATATCGGCCCAATCTATCCAATCTTTCCTCATAGGATAATGGCTGAGTGGCCAGCACCATCAGTGTCCTGCTCAACTACATAAGAGTCCATAAGACATAGGAGTAGCAGTAGGCTATTCAGCCCATTAAGTTTGTTCTGCCATTCAATGAGATCATGGCTGATCTGATTACTCTCAACTCAATGTCCCTACCTTTTCCTTACACATGCCAGTTAATATCAAGACTAAGTGGGAAGACAGCAGGATCAAAGGGAGTGAGTTGTTAATCTTGTTTTAACTTCCTAAATCTATTTTCCATCATGCATCAGGAGGTAAAACCATGGCGTGAGGATTCAAGTTCTTTGAACCCAAATCTTAATCTCAGAGACCAGAAACTATCACTGAGCAAGGTGAATATCTAGAGGAGTTAATTTCAATGCCTCTTCACTCAAATTGCTGCAGAACCTATACCATTTTAATATATAAATTCAGTTTTAATTATTCAAGGAAAGCATGTGTTTGCCATATGTGTCAGCTACTCATCTTCCACAAATGGTCCCCAAAGTGCAGCATTATTTTCAAATTATTCAACTGATAAATTATATGTAAAAACAAAGGAACTGCTGCTAAAATACTATTGCCCCACCAGGGATTTGAAATGTAAAAATACTTCTCCACTCCCTTTGACCTTTCGATTTATTCCCCAGTCTATTCATCACTGTGTGTTATGGCAACTTGTCTTCCCAAGACTGATAGAGTGTTGTGGATACAGCCCATTCCATCACACAAGCTGATCCTTCCATCCATTGGCTCCATCTATACTTCCCACTGCTTCAAGAAAGCAACTAACATCATCAAAGACCCCTCCCACCCTGGTTACACTCTCTTCCATCCTCTTCCATCGGACAGAAGATACAAACATTTGAAAACACGTACAAAGAGATTCAAGAACAGCTTTGTCCCTGTTGTGATCAGACTTTTGAATAGGCATCTTTAATGTTAATGTTGATCTCTCCCTGCACCTTCTCAGTAGCTGTAACACTGCATGCTGCACTCCATTCTGTTACCCTGAAGCACTTGTATAGTACAACCTGCCTGTAAAGCATGTAAGCTAACACTTTCTGTTGTATACTGTACCTTGATACACATGACAGTAATAAATCAAATCAAATCAAATTATTCATCTTGTTATCCGAAATTAAAGAGAAACGGACTGGAGGATAAACTCGCTGACTTAACAGATATTGGAGGGTCTGCCTATGCTCCCACCCTGACATTATTTGTGGATCAAGACACATTGTTCAGATTGTAAGCAGAGTATTCTGCTTCTGCATTGCCCCCCCGCCCTTCAGCACGTCCCTCAGGCTCTCTGTCACCCAGTTCTAGCTCCATCCCACCTTGTGTTGTTCGCAGAATAAATCACGATTCACCAGATATTGTCTGTGTGTCTGCAGAAAAATGGAGAGCCATGTTTCATACAATCATGGTAATAGAAGCAGGAGTGGACCATTTGGCCCATCGAGCCTGCTCCATCATTCATTATAATCATGGCTGATCTATCCATTGTCTCAGTTCCTCCTATTTGTGTTACACCCATAACCGTTCATTCCCCTACCATGCAAAAACTCATCCAACTGTGTCTTGAATATATTTAATGAAGCTGCCTCTACTGCTTCCTTGTCAGAGAATTCCATTGACTCACTACTCTCTGGGAAAAGCAGTTCCTCCTCATCTCTGTCCTAAATTTACTCATCCTAATCTTGAGGCCATGTCTTCTAGTGCTAGTCTCACCCACCAGCGGAAACAACTTGCCTGCCTCCATCTTCTCTATCCCTTTCAGAATTTTTTGTTTCTATAAGATCCCTCTCATTCTTTTAAATTCTAGCGAGTACAGTCCCAGGCAGCTCAACTTCTCCTCACAGGGTAACCCCCTCATCTCTGGAATCAATCCGGTGACCCTCCTTTGCACTGCCTCCAAAGCCAGTATATCCTTCCTCAAGTAAGGGGACCAGAACTGTGCACAATACTCCAGGTGTGGCCTCACCAACACCTTATACAATTACAGCAGAACCTGCCTGCTCTTAAATTCAATCCCTTTAGCAGTGAAGCCAATATTCTGTGTGCCTTCCTGATTACCTGTTGCATCTGCAAATCAACTTTTAGCAATTCATGTATGAGCACTCCTAAGTCCCTCTGCTCAACAGCATGCTGCAATCTTTCACCATTTAAATAATACTCTGACCTATTATTTTTACTTCCAAAGTGGGTAACCTCACATTTACCAATATTGTTCTCCATCTGCCAGACCCTTGCCCACTCACTTCACCTATTTAAACCTTGCTTCATCGTTCTTTGGTGCTTTTTAAAGTTTTCCCAATCTTCCTGTTTCCCACTCCTCTTGGCCACTTTGTTAGCCTGAGTTTTTAATTGGACGCCTTCCTTTATTTCCTTGGTTATCCACGGCTGGCCCTTCCTACCCATCCCTGTTTTTGAGTGGAATATGCTTTCCTTGAGCACTGTGAAAAATCTCTTTGAAAGTTCTCCATTGTTCCTCAACTGTTCCACCATATAACTTAGGTTCCCAGTCTCATATAGCCAACTCTTTCCTCATCCCATTAGAGTCTCCTTTGTTTAAGCATAACATCCTGACTTTAGATGATACCATTCCAACCTCCATTTGTATCTGAAATTTGACCAGATTATGATCACTCTTTCTGAGAGGATCTTTAACTATGAGATCATTAATTTTACATGTCTCATTATACAGGACCAGATCTAAGATTGCATAGTCCCTTGTAGATTCAGTAACATGCTGTTCTAGAAAATTATCACAGATGTGTTCTATGAACTCCTCTTCGAGACTGCCTCTACCAACTTGATACAGCCAATCAATGTGCATGTTAAGGTCCCCCATGACTACTGCCATTCCATTCTTACATATATCATGTACTTTGTGATTGATCGCCTGTGCCACTGTAGCATTATTATTGGGTGGCCTTAGACTACTCCTGTCAGTGACTTCTTCCCCTTACTATTCCTGTTCTCCACCCAGATGGATTCAATATTTTGCTCCTTAGATCATATGTTGTCTCTCCCTATCGTCCTAATCTCATCCTTAATTAAGAATGCGACCCTACCTCCCTTACCTTCCTGCCTATCCTTCCTAATTACCTGATACCTTTGGATATTTAATTCCCAGTCATCACCAACCTGCAACCATGTTTCTGTCATGGCAACTAAATCACATCCCTTTGTACTGATTTGCACAACAACTTCATTGACTTTGTTTCAAATACTACAGGTATTCAGATAAAGTCCCCCTTATGCTCATTGTCCCTTTAGAATCTAGCAATCTCCCTGCCTCTTGTACATCATTCTGTTGCACAATTTTACTATATTCTTTTCTAACATTTACTCTGGTCTTTGCATTGCTTCCTTCTGCCTGGACTCCCATCCTCTTGCCATTTTAGTCAAGATCAGTGTGGTGCTGGAAAAGCACAGCAGGTTAGGCGGCATCCAAGGAGCAGGAGAATCAACGTTTCGGGCAAAAACCCTTCATCAGGGAATGTTAGTCTGCCCTTCCTCACAGTCACCCCACTCGCTGCATCTACCTTTAAACCAACTGCTGCATCTTCTGACCTGACGCTCTGATTCCCACCTCTCTGCCAACCTAGTTTAAAGCTTCCACAATGGCTCTAGCAAACCTATCCACAAGGATATTGATTCCCCATCGAGTTCAGGTGTAACCCATCCCTTTTGTACAGATTATACCTTCCCCAGAAGAGAACCAATGATGCACAAATCTGAAAGTCTGCCCCCTGTCCCAAATCTTCATCCACACATTCATCTGCCATATCTTCCTACTCTTGCCCTCACTAGTGTGTGGCACAGGCAGCAGCCCAGAGATTACTGGCCTTGAGGCCCTTCTTTTTAGCTTCCTTCCTAATTCCCTAAATTCACTTTTCATGACCTCATCCCTTTTCCGAGCTATGTCATTGGTACTGACGTGTACCATGACTTCTGGCTGTTCACCCTTCCCTTTAAGAATGCTGTAGGCTTGATCTGAGACATCCCTGACCTTGGCACACAGGAGGCAACATACTATTTGGGAATATTGTTTGCGACCACAGACTCTCCTGTCCGTTCCCCTAACCAATGAATCCCCGATCACTATCGCTGCCCTCTTCTCGGCCCGCTTCCCTTCTGAGCCATAAGACCAGGTTCAGTGCTTGAGACCTGGCCGCTCTGGCTTTCCCTGGTGGGTCATCCCCGCCAACTATATCCAAAACGGTATACTCGTTATTGAGGGGAATGGTCACAGTGGGGTGTCTGCACTGACTGCCCATTTCCCTTTCCTTCTCCTAACGTCAACCAGCTATCTTCATTGTGTAACCTCAGTTTGACTACCTTCCTGTATCTCCTGGGTATCAACCCCTTAGCGTCTCCAATGACCAACAGCTCATCCAGCTCCAGCTCCAGTTTCCTAATGCAGTCTGTGAGGAGCTGAACATGGGTGTAATTCTCGCAGATAAAGTCAGCAGGGACACTGGTAGTGACCCTGATCGCCCACATCCTGCAAGAGGAGCATGCCTCAGTCTCCATACCCACTGTTCTAAAAGAAAAGAAAAAAAAAAGTGGATGAAAATCTTTCCTGTGCTCCTGGAAGTGCCCTGTTTTTTGGTTAGAGGAGGTGAGAGGGTGGGAGGCAGGTTTTGGGCTTAGCCATTCCCTGACACCAGACCCTCTGCAATGTTCAAACCAGTCATGGTGATTGCAGGGCCCTCTCCCAGAATGCCTCTCAGCGATGTATCCATTGCGCTATGATCTGATGAGGAAGGGTGTCCTGCTGAGATCTCCTGTACAGTCGCAATGACTGTGGCAATGTCCGTAGCTTTAAGGTTCTAGCTATAGTGCCCACACATTTACAGGTGTAGCACAGCCTGACAAGACAAGGCAAGGAGGGTATAGGCTTGCAGTCACACAGTGGATAAACTCCAACAGTCCGAAGGTACAACCTAACCCTTACCCTAACCCTAACCCTAACCCTTATCCGAACTCTAAACCCAAGGTACATCATGGCCCTGCCTATACCTGCTGTAGCCTAGTCAGTGTGCCCTGCAATGTGGTTTCTAAGTGTCAATCAGGTGGATGGAGGATCTGCCAGGAAGATCCTAAAGGGTTTGGTAAATGTCAGATACCAATGTCTGGAGACAAGGGGTGGGTGTGGCTGGTGCCCAGGGACTGCATCCTGAGATGCTGGTGCTGAGCGACATGGAGAGTCCTGAGAGTTTTCAAAGAGATTTGTAGCTCGGGTTGTGAATGAGGTCATGGATTCGTTTGCTGAGCCGATGTGTTTTTCTTCATTAGTTTATTCACTCGCTAGGTGACATCGTCAGCGTGCCGCTGGTGAAATATTGGTAATCTGTCCCGCCTGGTATTTATGTGTCTCTGTTTTCTGGTGTTTTATGTGTTTTCTGGTACTTCTGGTTCCCTATCTGAGTGGTTTGTATACAGGTTCCAGTTCAATATGTTTATTAATAGAGTTCCAATTAAAGTACCAGGCGTCAAGGAATTCTCCTGCGTGTCTCTGTTTTGTCTGTGCTAGGATGGTCATTATCATGTCTGGTTATGCAGTGTCTTCTTCTTTAAGTTTGTTACGTAAGTACCAGTGAATAGTGCTCTTGGGGTAATCATTTAATTTAAATCCTCTGAATAAGTGTTCCTGTCCTGCCCTCTGGACTTCTGGGTTGCTGCAGTGTGTCTGTCTCAGAGGTTCTTTATCCATGTCTGTGCGTTGTCTGTATCGTTGTTGCGGGTGAGTTTTGATAGTTCCTCCTGTAGCACCTGTCTTTTCTTTGTCTGGTCTTGTGTTGTTGTATGGTGATGGTTTGTTCTCATGCAGTTGTCCTACAAACTTCCACCCATTGGGTTCAATTCTGGGCAGCACACTTTAGAAAAAAGGTCATGAACTCACGAGCTGAGAGAGCTTGGACTTTGAATCACTGAATATATTCAAGGTTCTGATGTAGAGATTTTTAAACAATAGGGGAGCCAAGCGTAAATGGGAACTGGCAGGAAATTGGAGTTGAAGCACAGACCCAATCAATCATTCTCTTACTGAGTGGTGGAACAGCCTCAAGGGGCAAAATGACCACCTTCTGCCCCTTCCCTTACTTTCTTATGCTTTAGATTAGGCTCAAGGCAGACTGACTACAGTGACTTCAGGGATGAGGAACTTCCATTATGTGCATAGATCTGGGAAGATTCAGTTGATTTCTTTACAGAAGAGAATGTTGAGAGGGGATTTGATTGAAGTGTTCAAATTCCTGCCGGAGTAGATGTAAAAATCTGATTCTCATTGGCAAATGGATTGAGACCTCAGGTACAGTGGCTTGAAATGATGAATAAATTAATTGATAACAGCATTGGCAAAATATTTTGTCACACAGTGTGCAGGCAGGAGCCAGTATGCTCTATCTAATAGTGTGACAGAAGAAGGTTCAACCATAGCTTTCACAATTGAACAGGCAGATTTACGGGACGATGAGAAAAGGGTTGGAGAGTGGTGCTTGCTGAGTTACTCCTACTGAGAGAAGGGACAGAAATGATAGGCCAAATGGTCTCCACCTGTTCTGTCAATATTCTTTGATTCTATGAATCTATTTTAAATCTGAAAAATGTTAAAGTAGCTGTTATATCGAAGAGAAAAACAGCACTTGCACCTTTTCTATAGACTAGTCCTATCTCATCTCAATTTATTTGGCACACGAAGGGTAATTATTATCTCACAAGTTGTTAAAAAAAATCAAAAGTATACAGCATCATTTAGTCAAAGCTCAATTAATTTCTTGCCAGCAAAACCGTGAAAATATGCTTCCAATTAAAATATTTTCACCTTGAACACATTTTCCCATAATGGCATGTGGTTTCTTCATAACCTCTTACTTGTCTTGGAAACAATTACTGGCATAAATAAATACTAGCATCGTCACATTTAAACAATAGCATGTGCTTTTGATTATGAAATTGCTAATGATTTATAGATCTGTTGAATGCTACGGCACTGAAGAGTGCTCCAGTCATGAATTATGAATTTGGCTAAATGATTCATTTCATTATGTTCACTTATATAAAATTGGTTTTTAATGAAAATCTCTTGTTGTTGTGCCAAACTTGTGACTTTTTTCATTGATATTAATTAAGATTATCGAGTATAATGCTATGAGGTTGTGTTTTACTCATTATGTGGCAGAACAGATGTGTTCCCAAGAGCAAAGAGTTGCCCAAGAGAATATGTACATATTGGAACAATCCTGATCATATAACTGGATTTTATATTTTTCTGTCAAGATTTAATTCTGTGATAATTCTACCCTGTTAGCTCCTAATAAATTTGCAATTTGGATTAAGACATATGATGAATAGCTGGACGGCTTGAACAAGTCATAAGTAGTGTTTGTCTGTAAAATCCATATATCAGTTTAATCATTGACTTTTCAGGTAAAAGTGTTCAAGGTATTAAAAGGAAACAGATAGGGTGGATGAGGGAGACTATTTTCACTGGTTGGGGACTTTTGGAATGGGGGCAAAATCCAAAAATTAGAACCAAATCTTTAAAGAATGAAATTAGGGAATTCAAACCTTTTGGAACCTTTTCTAAATTTGGCAAATGATGCCAGGTCAATTGTTCATTTCAAATATGAAACGGAAACAATTTTGTCAAGCTATAGTGTTAAAGGAACTAGAACAATGGTGGGTATAGCATGTTAAATCATGGATCTGCCATCATCTCATTAAATGGCAGCACAGCCTTAAGAGGCTCAATGTTCAACTCCTTTTTCAAAGTTGCTACAAGTGCCATAGTTTTTTCTCTGACTTGTCTCTGGAGACGCCAGGAGGAAGTGAGGACTACAGAGTCGAAAAAAATGGCACTGGAAAAGCACAGCAGGTCAGGCAGCATCCGAGGACCAGGATAGTCGATGTTTCTGATGAACAGCTTATGCCCAAAACGTTGACTCTCCTGATCCTCAGATGCTGCCTGACCTGCTGTGCTTTTCCAGCGGCACTCTTTAACTCCAAAGATGCCAGTCTCATATTGAGAAATTTCCACCAAAGTGTCTACTATGGCCATTAACTGTCAATCTTACCATCAATACTCAACAGACATGCCAAGGAACTCCTTCTGCACCATAATAATTCTGTGATTTTGTGATAGCGCTAGAACAAAATGTTAAAAAACAGCTCCACATACAATTGTCACCATGCACAATCCAGCCACCGTTGTCATTCCAGGAACTCTGAAGATGAGATCTGTGTTCAGTGCAAAACTGCCCTCACTGACATGGTTGGGATGAACTTGCTCAGTGCCGTGGAAATCAAACAGACACCCAGGTGTTTGTGTCACTCAGTTTCATAATGGGCCTGCACCAAAATCCCTTTCTCCCAGTTCGTCGTAACTCTGCCAGGAACAGTATGAACATTACAACACTCCATCTATCTCCTGTAGAAAAATACAACAGGTTGGGAGAGCATTTCTCTGATTGGATTATATTAATGCCCTGTTGCTAACTTACAATGAGAAGAGAACCCAGCTTCTAAATGTTCTTCTTTTGTTATTGTTAAAATCTAAACCTCATTCTTTTGTGCTCTTTCTCCCCCTCTATCTCACTCTGTTAACGTCAGGAATAACGTACAAATCTCATCACTGATCTGGCCTATTTATTCACTAACTATAAGACCATAACATATAGAAACTGAATTAGGCCATTCAGACCATCGAGTCTGACCTGTCATTCAATCATTCTTCTGTCTTCTCCCAGTAACCCTTAATCCCCTTAATAATCAAGACCTTATCTATCTCGATCTTGAATATACTCAATGATGTGGCATCCACAGCCTTCTGCAACAATGAGTACCACAGACTCAGCAGCCTCTGGCTGAAGGAATTCCTCCTCATCTCAGTTTCAAGTTTTGTCCTTACTAAGATGAAACTTATTCTGATAAGATTGCTGGCAATTCACTTCTTAATATTAACGACTCCATTCATTTTTCTTAATGTCATTTACTTCCACTCAATGAAGTGTAAAAAGGCCTTTGCTCTTATGTCCTAATTGTAATTATGTCTAAGTAAATGATTTAGATTGGATTCAACTTGGTGTAAAATTCTATCTCGTAATGACTTTATTCCCGGAAGATATTTATTACTGACTTTTATTCCCAGAGCTATTACACCTTGACTTCTAACGTAAAGGAGCGACTTTAAAGTACAGCCCAGGACCCTGAAGTTCCTGGGATGGAATATCTTAAGTGATACTGTGTCTGAAATGTACTAATGAAGCAGATCGGAAACTGTTTGGCTTTAACAAGGATTCCATCACATTCCACCCTGACTTTGACATTGCGATCCATGCAGTTATGGGTCATTTTCTGACAACTCATCACTTCCCTCCAAACTGCCCTTCCTTGGCCCAAGTTAGTATCACTGACACTGAGAGCTCAGTGAAATGCTTATTGACTTGTTGTTTGCCTAGATAGTGAAGCTCAGCTGGTGTTTTACCATTGCTTTCTGCTGCATCCAATTCAGATCCATAGCACACACACACAGTTTTTAAAAAAGATCACACTTCAGCAGCATTGATGAATTTCTGTTCTCAACAGCTCATGGTTCTTTGGGTTAACTAACTGCCCACGATACAGTTACAATTACAAGGTGTTTAAAACTCTGAGCTTCCACCCACTCTGTTGGTGGGAGTCTTCTCTCAGGTGAGCCTTTCCATCCACTGTCTGGGGAGAACAGTAATCTCACTACACACCTCATGAGGCTCAACAGAGTCCCAAACCATTTAACAAAATTGGAAATCTTCCAAAAATGAATGAACAAGGGACTAAGCTGATGGTTGTAATTTGAAATGAGAAGGCAAGAAAATCAGGTCACTATCTATAGATGATGATATTCATTAACAAGACAGAAGCAGAATGAAAAATAGTTGGAAAATGAGTTTAGAGATTAATGAAAAAAAAAATTACTTTTTAGCCCAAACTCAATTTGCTACTTATAATTTTCTAGCCATCTCAATGATATCCAAAAATCCATCCTTCACGCTGCGATGGAGTTTCCTTCAGGTTTCCGATACTTAGCCAGCTCAGTCTATTTTATTTTAATGATCCTAAATGTGTATTACACATCTTCATTTCAATTGAACAGCTGTAAATACTTAAAAGACGAAAATCCAAAGGAAGCCATCCATAATTGTAAATTCAACGAGTAAAAACGATAAAATGCAGTCATGTATTTTCATTAAAAAGATATTGCATCAATTGTTTATTAATGATTATCACACACCTTCCATTATTTTCCCTTCATTTTGTTTAATATATTTCCTTAATATCACACAAAGAGATGAAAACAGAAGGCTACTGAATGCTATTCATTCTATTCCTAGTTAATCTGTGTATATTCCAGGTGCTGATTATTTGGGTCCAAGTTACTGGAAACTGAAAAGTTTGCCAATTTCTGTGAATTTTGTAAGTATCATAATTCCTGAGGCATATACTTATCAGTGACATAATGAAGAAATCGCACTGATGATCTCAACATTAATTCAGACATTCTTTCGAGCTCAGCTATTCTGTCATGTTATGCATTATTAGTCACAGCTTTGTTCCATCTGTTTTCTTTACTTGGGGATAATGTTTTAAACTCTCTTCATCTCCAACCTGTGGCATCACTAGTCTCTTACCTTGTAACATGCCATCACTACATCTTTTAATTTGATTTGCTTTATTATTGTCACCTGTACTGAGATACAATGAAAAGCATTGTTTTGTGTGCTATCCAGAAAAATCATACCTTATCTAAATACATCAGGGTAATAGAACAGAATGCAGAATCAAGTGTTGCAACTACAGAGAAGGTGCAGTGAAATTGCAGAGAATGTGAGAATTCAGATCGCTTAATGGAAACTATTAACCTTGTTTCTCCACCAGCACCCGACATCCACTATCCCCCACCAACTCCCCACCGCCTCCCCCAACTACAGTATAAATGCTGTCCCTCCACCCTGCACTTCAGCTCTAATGAAGAATCATCTGGATGTGAGCTTATTCTCTCTCCATGGATGCTGCCTGATCTGCTGTCATCCCTTGCATTTGTTGTTTTCTGTACAGGTTCCAGCATCTTCAGTCATTTGTTCTTACAGGTTATCAGACTGTTCAATGCCAACACAGCAAGAACAACTCTAACAATATTAGTTTCTTAACTCACAGAGTATAAAATTTACATTTCACTTATAGCTCTGCATTGATATTAACAGAAGGCACACAGGGCTCAGGTATGTGACAGGAACATGGGGAGGTAGAATAGATGACTTCAGCTGATGTGGAAACTTGGCCAAGAGGCTGTTTCACATCAACACAATGGTCACCAGAAGGCGGAACAGTGGTTTATCATTATTTGGAGATGCCGGTGTTGGACTGGAGTGTACACTGGGGTGGACTGGTTTATCATTGTCATTTTCCCAAGGACATAATAATGATCAATCATTTATTAGCAGGAATGTAAAAACAATTTTTAAAACAAGACCAGTTAATTTCTTATAATTATGAAGATAAACAGTTAACACATCAAATTGTTTCTCCTCGTGCTGTTAACACGGATAATTTGCCCACAGTGCTTTTCAGACGATCAGGCCAGCATCTGTAGTTAAAGAATGCCAGGTTTTATGATTCCCTTTAGAAAGTAATCCAGGTGAATAAGTGTCAAAGCCTCAATTACAAACAGGCTCCTGTTCTACCATTGTTTCCAAAAGACCATAAGGGAGAGGAACAGAAAGAGACTATTTGGCCCAGTGGGTCTGCCCCACTGTTCGATGAGATCAGTGCTGATCTGATCACCCTCAATTCCACTTTCCTGCCTCTTCTCCATAACCCTTGATTTTCTGAATGAAAAGTCCGAATATAAGAAAAATCTTTTGTTCAAGTGAATGATCTAATTAATGTCCTCCAACTGCAGATCGTGAGCCACAATTGGTGTCAAGCATTTTCAACCAGCCTGTTCAGACACACTATGGTACACCTCCTGGACAGCTAGAACTCAAACTAAGAGTTTCTATCTCAGAGGCAGGGACACTACCAGTGTGACACAAGGGCCCCACCATGATACAGTGTCAGCCTTACCAATTTGGCAGTTTTTAAAAAATTCATTCACAGGATGAGGGTGTCACTGGCTAGACCAGCATCTGTTGTCCGTCCCTAATTACCCAGAGGGCAGTTAAGAGTCAACCACATTGCTGTGGGTCTGAAGTCACATGTAGGACAGACTGGGCAAGGACGGCAGATTCCTTGCCTAAAGAACATTAGTGAATCAGACAGGTTTTTCCAACAATGGATTCACAGTCATCATTAGACTCTTATTTCTAGATTTTACTGACTTCAAACTCCTCAATTTGCCACGGTGGCATTTGAACCCAGATCCCCGGATCATTACTTGGGTCTCTGGATTAACAGTTCAGCGACAATACCACTTGGCCATTGCCTCACCATGAGGCACACTTTGTAACGGTTGCTATTGTTTGGGTGCTCATTTATGGCCAAACAGCTTTAAGTAGTGACACTTTTTTTTGTAACTTTGCATCTCCTGTGGAACCATTGCCTTCCCAGTCCTTTCGGATAAATGGCTATCATCAGACCCAGTGTGTCCAACACTTTAACTGGCTCGCAATCAGGTGAGGGAGGAGGAAATCACAGAATCATGAATCCCTACAGCATGGAAGCAGGCCATTTGACTCATTGAATATACAGTGACGTTATGAAGACCATCACACCCTGCTTTTCCAATGGTTAATCCACCTAGCCCACGCATCTTTAACATGGGAGAAGATTTTATGTTAAAAATGTTTGCTTAAAAAGCCTTTGATGCTCTGGTCATTAATCCAGCAATCTGAAAATTTAATGCTACATCTATATATTTGTATTAGGAGCAGAAGTAAGAAGGGCTTTTGCCCGAAACGTTGATTTCGCTGCTCGTTGGATGCTGCCTGAACTGCTGTGCTCTTCCAGCACCACTAATCCAGTATTTGATTTTCAGCATCTGCAGTCATTGTTTTGACCCTATTTGGCCACTTGAGTCAGCTCTACCATTAATTAAAGGTAAAGCAAAGTAACCACAGTCCCAGAAGGGGGAAGAGGGAGCGAGTCACAGCTGGCTGTGAGTTTAACTTGAGGGTCACTACATCTCAGGCAAAGGGAAATGTTGAGAAGGCAGGAATTTCGCAGTAACTTTAGATGGTTCAAGAATTGAACCCACGCTGTTGGTGTTTCTCTACATCATACACCAGCATTACAGCCACCTGAGCTATCTAATGCATAGCAGTTACAGTCAATATAAATGTCATGTTGATTGACAGAGGCGGATGAAGTCCTGAACTCAAACAGTGAAAATAAGTAACTGCAGATATTGACAGGTTCGTAGTTCCTTGAAAGTGGAGTCGCAAGTAAACAGGGTGGTGAAGAAGGCGTTTGGTACACTCGCCAATTGGTCAGTCCATCAGTGTAGGAGTTGGAAGGTCATGTTGTGACTATGCAAAACATTGGTTAGGCCACTTATGGAGTATTGCCTGTAATTCTGGTCTCTCTCCTATGGGAATGATGTTGAAAACTTGAAAGATTTCAGAAAAGATTTACAAGAATGTTGCCAGGGTTGGAGGGTTTGAGGCATAGGGAGAGGCTGAATAGGCTGGGGCTGTTTTCCCTGGAGTGTCAGAGGCTGAGGGGTGACCTTATAGAGGTTTACAAAATTATGAGGGGCATGGATAGGATATGATTTGGGGATGCCGGTGTTGGACTGGGGTGTACAAAGTTAAAAATCACACAACACCAGGTTATAGTCCAACAGGTTTAATTGGAAGTACACTAGCTTTTGGAGTGCCGCTCCTTCGTCAGGTCATCATCTGCACTCCACAACCACCTGATGAAGGAGCGGTGCTCTAAAAGCAAGTGCTTCCAATTAAACCTGTTGGACTATAACCTGGTGTTGTGTGATTTGTAACTATGGATAGGATAAATATTTAAGGTCTTTTTCCTGGCGTGGGGATGTCCAAACACTAGAGGGCATAGGTTTAAGGTGAGAAAGGAAAGATAATGAAAGGGACATAAGAGGCAACATTTTCACGCAGAGGGTGGTGCATGTATGGGATGAGCTGCCAGAGGAAGTGGTGGAGCCTGGTACAATTACAACATTTAAAAGGCATTTGGATGGGTATATGAATAGGAAGGGTTTGGAGGGATATGGGCCAAGTGCTCACAAATGGGACTAGATTAATTTAGGATATCTGGTCGGCATGGACGAGTTGGACCAAAGAGTCTGTTTTTGTGCTGTACATCTCTAGTATTCTATGAGTTTATACAAAATTATAAGATTAACATCCTGTAGCTATTATTTGAACCAATGTTCCAGCACATCTGTTTTTGTTGCTAAGAGATAATTTATTGATTCTCCTTAACTTGATTATTTCTACCAGAGTTATGCAACAAAACTAAAGTCACAAACTGGTCACAAATAACTCAAGTAGCCTTGTATTTCCATAGACTGCTGTTTGCTTAATTGATCCATGTTGTATTGAAGAGAATGAGATTATTAACCACACGAGCGTAGACATGGTGACATCCTGAATGTTAACATCTGAACCTGGCTTAACCTGACTGAATTTATGCCAGAACTGGTTTCATGCAAAATACCTTGTCTTCATTAGTCTTAAAATTCCAACAACACAAGATTCCGGATGAAAGAAATGGAAATTAGAAACCAATCTGGGCTATTGACCAGAATATTACCCCCAAAACACCATAAACATTCCTGAATCAGATGAAGTTAATATAAATTTGACTTGGAGTCATCACTGTATAACAGAGGAAAGACAAATAGAAATACACAAACAGGGTTAATGGTAGGGTTCTTGGTCAGGTGGAGGAACAGAGGGATCTTGGGGTCTATGTACATAGATCTTTGAAGGTTGCCACTCAGGTGGATAGAGTTTGTAAGAAGGCCTATGGAGTATTATCGTTCATTAGCAGAGGGATTGAATTCAAGAGTGTGAAGGTGATGTTGCAGCTGTACAGGACTTTGGTTAGGCCACATTTGGAGTACTGTGTGCAGTTCTGGTCGCCTCACTTTAGGAAAGATGTGGAAGCTTTGGAGAGGGTGCAGAGAAGATTTACCAGGATGTTGCCTGGAATGGAGAGTAGGTCGTACGAGGATAGGTTGAGAGTTCTCGGCCTTTTCTCGTTGGAACGGCGAAGGATGAGGGGTGACTTGATAGAGGTTTATAAGATGATCAGAGGAATAGATAGAGTAGACAGTCAGAAACTTTTTCCCCGGGTACAACAGAGTGTTACAAGGGGACATAAATTTAAGGTGAAGGGTGGAAGGTATAGGGGAGATGTCAGGGGTGGGTTCTTTACCCAGAGAGTGGTGGGGGCATGGAATGCGCTGCCCGAGGGAGTGGTAGAGTCAGAATCATTGGCGACCTTTAAGTGGCATTTGGATAGGTACATGGATGGGTGCTTAATCTAGGATAGAAGTGCGGCACAACATCGTGGGCCGAAGGGCCTGTTCTGTGCTGTATTGTTCTATGTTCTATGTTCTAAATCAAAACTTTCAAGATTCTTCAGGAGCTTGACAGGGTAAACATGAAGAGGTTGTTTCACCTTGTTGCAGGTGGTCAGGTGTCCCAGGTGGCGAAGTGAGTAGGCAATGCAGAGGGCATGCAGGGTTTCTGTTGGAGGTTGGGGAAAACAAGACAAGTGAGGGAAGGTGTTTCTAGTAAAAGTGAGAGCATATAGTATGAGCCTTGGTGAGAGGTGGGTACAGTGGCAGAGAGAGAATAAGCATGAGATATCAGAGTGTTAGAGCATGACATTTCCCCTGGACCATGGACATCACACTGACCTGGGTGGTGACTCAGACCAGAGTTGCCAGGGTCAGGTGCCATGCTGTTTTCAAGGAAAAGGATTACATCAGGTTGCTGTCTGAGAATCATGACACCAGCTTTCCCTGTTTCAACATCTTTGGAATGATTGTCCATCACCATCAGCTGTGGGGTGCCAGTGCTCATCCAAGACCACAGCAGTCTTTCAAAACTGTTATGAAGTTGAAGATGTGTACTATACCTTTAAGACAGAGTGAATGCTGTTTTGCACTGAGAGTTTATAAGCACCTGTCATATGACTAACTAACAGTATCAGAGTGTAGTGGAAAATTGAAAATATGTAACCTGTGGCTGTGAAATGCCTACCTAAATTGGTTTCTGTTTTGTAAACAATTCAAACTTAACCAATCAGTTTAAATTATACCCCAGGATACTAAACTGAATCGAGTTTGAATCTATTGTTTTGGCAACATTGACCCAATGAGACAATCTGATGTAGGGAATATAAAAAGGCAGGCATTTTGAAAATCAGACAGAGTAACTGCCATCGAGAGAGTCACTGCCATCGAAACATTGTTTATCAAAGGGACCTGTTCACATAAAACCTATTCGCAGTAACAAAAGAGAAAATGATCTTCAGCCGGAGGAAGACAGACACAGAAGAAGGCTGCCACTGTGTGGTTTTGAAAATAATTTGATGTAATTTTAATAAGTGTTTTGTTGGAACAGCATATTGTTATAGAGTTGGAGGCAGGTAATAAGCAGTTAAGAGAAAGGGGCAGCTTAGAGTTGTGAATAATTGTTGTTTAATGTTAACTTTTAGAATAAAATAATAAATTGATATTATTTTCTTTAAATAGTGGACATTGGGAGTTCTGTCACTCATACTTTAACAGATTACAAAGCGAGGTGAGCTTCTCTGGGTGTTTGGTTTAATTAGCAGTGGGGCTCACCGCCAAGTCATCACAAAGATGTCATGGAAGTCAGGGATACTGGCCTTTTTGTAGATATCAGCAGAGTGGTGATTTGCTCTGAAAATACCATGTGGTAAGATAGGGCTAGAATTAGATATGAGAAACCACAATAGGGGTGAGCTAAGTCATCAAGGAGGCAAGTTTGGGAAGATACAGTGAGAGATCTTTCTAGAACCTGCCAAAAGACTCTCTACAACTAAAACTGTACAAAGTCACCCATGTAGCTGTGTGTCTGGAATCAGGTTTATGTGGAACCACTAGCCTTCAGAGCACTGTTCCTTCATCATTTGACAACCACCTGATGAAGGACCAGCGCTCCAAATGCTCGTGCTTCCAAATAAACCTGTTGGACTATAACCTGGTGTTGTGTAATTTTTAACTTTGTAAATCCCAGTCTAATACCAAGACCTCCACATCATGTCTGAAATCAGATGGAGACCAGAATGCAGGGTGACTGATTCCATTCCCTAAATTGCATGAATCAATAAGATTTCTGATTAGTTTATTGATTTCAAATTCCATTCACCGCTGTGATGGGCTTTATTCCCAATTCCCAGCAGATTAGTCTGGGCCTCAGGATTACTGTTTAACTAACATTACAGCCTCATAATTACCTCAGCCAAATAAAAAATGCCATTCACAGTTTAGAGTTCCCCGGTTCTGAGAAAGTGTCACAAGACCTGAAACGTTAATTCTGATTTCTTTCCACAGATGCTTCCAGACCTGCTGAGCTTTTCCAGCAATTTCTATTTTTGTTTAAGATTTACAGCATCTGCAGTTCTTTTGGTTTTTAAAAATATGTCATGTTTTGCTCCTCAAAATAAATCCCTAAACCAACTTGATCGATGCTCTGGATGAGATCAGCACACTCAGCAGACTTTGAATCTTCCCTAACTTTAAACAGTTAATGATTTACTGGTTAGATCATCAGTGAAGTTGAGAAGTGAAAATATTGCTAAGCATGTGTTAGGGGAGCAGATTAGAAACATCTTGCAGTATTGTCGAATGAGAGAAACATGTTGTTTTCATCCTGGAGAGCTGAGAGGCTGGAATATCTATTGCTGAGTGGGCAAGCACGTGTATGAGCAGGCACAGAAAACCATATTCCCAAACTGTCACCATCCCAGCAATATAACCTTCACCCTGCTAGGAGCTAGCTATTTTACTGTTGAAGTTACAACTCTTTCATGATGTATGTGCTTCCTGTCTCTCACACTGAGATGACATGCCATCAGCTTAGACCAAATCATGAAACAAAGGCAGAATTCAACATTTACAGAGAATTTCTGCTGCAGGTAATACTGAAAAAGTTAAGATGGCATAAAAACAGGAGTAGGCCATTCAGCCCTTCAAGCCTGTTCCTCCATTCAATATCATCATGGCCGATCATCCAACTCAGTCCCCTGTTCCCACTTTCTCCCCAGACCCTTTAGCCATAAGAACTATATCTAACTCCTTCTTGAAAACATTGAATCTTCTGATCTCAACAATTTCTGAGGAAGAAATTTCCACAGGGTCACCACTATGATTGAAACATTTTATCCTAATCTCAGTCTGGCCTGTCATGTATCCTTAGACTGTGACTTCTTTTTTTTTCTTCCTTCGTAATCTGGAACATCCCTCCTGCATTTACCCTGTCTTGTACAGTTACAACTTTATAGGCTTCTATGGGACCCCCCTGATTCTTTGGAACTCTAATTGATCCAGTCTATCTTCATACTTCAGCCTGCCATCTCAGGAAACAGTCTGGTAAACCTCTGTTTCACTTCCTCCGTAGCTAGACTATTGTTCATCACATAAGGAGACCAAAACTGTACACAATATTCCAAGGATGAACTCACCAAGATATTGTACAATTGCAAGAAGACATGCCTGCTCCTGCATTTGAATCCTTTCACTATGAAAGGCAACATACTATTTGCCTTCTTCACCACCTGTCACACTTCCACATTTACTTTCAGCAAAGACATGTCCCATATTCCCAATTTATTCCCATTCAGATAATAATCTGTCTTGCTATTTTTGCTGCCAAAGTGTATAATCTCACATTTATCCCCATTATACTGGATCTGTCATACATTGCCCACTCATACAACTTGTCACATCACACCAAAATATTCCCCCCAAAAGCTCAACTTCCCACGCAGCTTTGTGCCATCTGTACACCTGGAAATGTTATATTTAGTTCCTTCATCTAAATCATTGATATATATTGTGAATATAAATACAAATATATTATAAATATAAATCATTTATACATATATTGTAAATAATGAGGACTACATTAACATTCCAACCGTTATGATAACTTTGTAAGGATTTGGTTGGAAAGGTCAAAATCTTAGCATCTGAGATGGGCTTAGACCCACTTTCCAAGATCTCCCCAAAGTCTTGATAACAACGTCGACCTTATTGTTGTAAATTAGACCTGCTCCCGATTATGCAATGAACAACATCTTGTTTGGGAGGAGAGATTCTTCTTGTTAGACGATCGAAAAATTTTTCTCGATCACACTCGACCATGTGGGCCATGTCAGACCCAGTCTAAACACTACCCACATGCTGCGCAAGTATGATGGTCATAGAATAGCGCAAAATACACTCGCCAAAACATCTGCAACTTTTTAATTGCTTCAACTAAAACTAGAATTACCGATAAACATTCCGACTCCTGGTAAGGGGATTACAGCCAAAGTCTTTTTTCATCTAAATTTCTGCAGCTGATTGACTAATAATTTATAACTACGAGACAGTGATGAATTATGACAGAAAAATCTGAATTTTAATCTCATCCACCCCAAATGTGAGTGAGGTAAATTCAAGTCAGCTGCCTGTTTTCACCCCATGCAGTTTGCTCATTATTGAAATCACTGGGAAGTGAAATCAGCTGAGCTGTTAAAACAGGCGTCCAATCTGAATCAAAGCTGTTCCTGCCAGGGACAGAAAAACAGGACTGAAGAGTTGCAGAGTCCACTCACACAACTATCCACAGTACCAACAAACAGAGCATGAACAGACTTATAATCTGCTGATAAAAGAAAGGATTTTAAAATGATTACATAAAAGCATAAAAATTCAAGTTGTTATGTCATAATCCATCACTTTTTAAATTGTAAAGTATTAGTCAATCAATTGCAAAAAATTTAGTTTAAAAAACCTTTGGCTGTGATACCTTTACCAGGAGTCGGAAGGTTTAGTGTTAGTAGTCTCAGAATAAAGAAGCATCAGTTTAAGACGGAGATGAGGCAGAACTTCTTTTCTCAGAGAGTTGAGAGTATGTAGAGTTTCTTGCCACACAGAGCTGTGGGGGGAGGGGGGGGAGCAGAGTTCTTGTGTATATTCAAGGCTGAGATAGATAGAGTCTTGATCAACTGGGGAATCAAGGGTGTTGGGAAAATACAGGAAAGTGGACATGAGGAATATCAGGTCAACCATGATCCAATGGAATGGCGGAGCAGGCTTGAGGGGCCATATGACCTGCTCCTGTTCCTATTTATAGAGTCATAGAGATGTACAGCATGGAAATAGACCCTTCAGTCAAACCTGTCCATGCCAACCAGATATCCCAACCCAATCTAGTCCCAACTGCCAGCACCCGGCCCATATCCCTCCAAACCCTTCCTATTCATATACCCATCCAAATGCATCTTAAATGTTGCAATTGTACCAGCCTCCACCACATCCTCTGGCAGCTCATTCCATACACGTACCACCCTCTGTGTGAAAAAGTTGCCCCTTAGGTCCCTTTTTATCTTTCCCCTCTCATCCTAAACCTATGCCATCTAGTTCTGGACTTCCCAACCCCAGGGAAAAGACTTTGTCTATTTATCCTATCCATGCACCCCCATAATTTTGTAAATCTCTATAAGGTCACCCCTCAGCCTCCGACACTCCAGGGAAAACAGCCCCAGTCTGTTCAGCCTCTCCCTGTAGCTCAGATCCTCCAACCCTGGCAACATCCTTGTAAATCTTTTCTGAACCCTTTCAAGTTTCACAACATCTTTCTGATAGGAAGGAGACCAGAATTGCACACAATATTCCAACTGCACGAAGAGCCGCAATATGACCTCCCAACTCCTGCACTCAATACTCTTACCAACAAAGGAAAGCATACCAACCACCTTCTTCACTATCCTATCTACCTGTGACTCCACTTCCAAGGAGCTATGAACCTGCACCCCAAGGTTTCTTTGTTCAGCAACACTCCCTAGGACCTTATCATTAAGTGTATAAGTCCTGCTAAGATTTCCTTTCCCAAAATGCAGCACCTCGCATTTATCTGAATTAAACTCCATCTGCCACTTCTCAGCCCATTAGCCCATCTGGTCTAGATCCTGTTGTAATCTGAGGTAACCCTCTTCGCTGTCCACTACACCTTCAATTTTGGTGTCATCTGCAAACTTACTAACTGTACCTCTTATGTTTGCGTCCAAATCATTTATGTAAATGACAAAAGGTAGAGGGCCCAGCACTGATCCTTGTGGTACTCCACTGGTCACAGGGCTCCAGTCTGAAAAACAACCCTCCACCACCACCCTCTGTCTTCTACCTTTGAACCAGTTCTGTATCCAAATGGCTAGTTCTCCCTGTATTCCATGAGATCTAACCTTGCTAATCAGTCTCCCATGGGGAACCTTGTTGAACACCTTACTGAAGTCCATATAGATCACATCTAACACTCTGCTCTCATCAATCCTCTTTGTTACTTCTTCAAAAACCTCAATCAAGTTTGTGAGACATGATTTTTCACACACAAAACCATGTTGACTATCGTGAATCAGTCCTTGCCTTTCCAAATACATGTACATCCTGTCCCTCAGGATTCCCTCCAACAACTTGCCCACCAGCGAAGTCAGCATCTTATGGTTTTATCGTCTTATGTAATAATTGCCAAAAAAGATCTATCTTTTCTTTTATCAGCAGATTATAAGTCTGTTCACACTCTGTTTGTTGATGTTTGCACTTCCTCCCAGTATTGACCCTGTCAAGTCCCTTAAGAATCTTGTATGTTTCAATGAGATCACCTCTCATCCTTTCAAACTCTACTTTAGTATAGAGTCCAAACCTATTTAACCTTTGTTCACAAGACAATCCCTCCATCCCAGGGATCATCCCATGTAATTTTCACCAACAGTCTAAATACTGCAAATGATAAATGTTTAATGTATTTGGATATTTCAGGTCACCTGACCTAAAGATTATTCAGTCAGTGAGAGATGATTCATAAAAATGTTTAAATTACCCGAAAGTGACTTCCTGAGGAATTTCTTTCTGACTAGACCCACAGCAGTTTACAAATAAGTGCTTGCAATCAATCATAAAATACATGGAAGTTATAGATATATGTAGGTGGAAGTGGGTACTGCAGATACTGGAGATTACAGTCAAGATTAGAGTAATGCTGGAAAAACACAGCAGGTCAGGCAGCATCCGAGGAACAGGAAAATTGATGTTTTGGGCAAAAGCTCTTCATTACGAATGATGTAGATATATGTAATACAAGCCTGGTTTGTATATTTTGTTTTCAGCTAATGTTGAGGTGTATCCGGAATATGCCAGGCCGAAACATCGACTTTCCTGCTCCTCGGATGCTGTCTGACTCGCTGTGCTTTTCCAACCTCACATCCATTGACTTGTGATGTCCTTTTTTGATATCAGATGACCATTCAGGATAGAAGGAATCGGTATTGTCCATTCTTTTGCTGCACCCACCATTTTTTTATGAAGCATGCCCTGAGAATGAGAGTATAGATATGAAATCTACCTGAAGTATCTGGTTGAAACATAAGCTGTAATGCCTATAACTACGTGTTTCCAAAAGAAAAGCCCCAAATGCATTTTGGAAAACCCTCCCTGTTTCATTTCCATGAGATCGCTGTGATATAAACAAATTCATTGGGTATCATCTTTGTTTGATGTGACACAATGTATTTGGGTTCAAAACAGACTGGCCAAGAAGAAGGTAATGTGGAGAACTGTCTTCAGAATAAACTTCAAAGTGGTGCTATTTACTATACATTAACACTACATACTGCTGTACAGAGTAATCTTGGATAGACAGGCTTTGATCATACAATTACATTAGGTGAGGGTGAACCTAACTTCTCTGTGTCTCCCTGTCCATGTTCTCACATATTCCTTCCAGTCTGTTACTACTCTGCCCAGACCATGCTATCTATGTTCAGTAACGTGCAGTTCTGTGACATCAACACCAGTATGCTGCTGGGTCTTGAAGATCTTACACAACATATCAGACTTGTGCTGTACTCTGCACAGTGCATCCCTAATGCCACAGATAATTTGAGTGTATACACCGATTGTACAGTCGCCTCATTTTTGATTCCAAATGTAATAAATGAGACAGTTTCACCATAAGACAACCATGATGTGGAGGTGCTGGGGTTGGATTGGGGTGGATAAAGTCAGAGGTTACAGGACACCAGGTTTATTTGAAATCGTGGTTTGAGATCACTAGGTTTGAGATGACCTAGTGGTACAATCCTTGGACTATTAACCCAGAGACTCAGAAAATGTTTTGTGGACCTGGGTTTGAATCCCACCACAACAGATGGTGGAATTTGAACTCAACAAATATTTGCTCCAACAGCTTGTGATTTCAAAAGCCAACCTGTTGGACTACAATTTGGTGTCATATGACTTCTGACTTTATAACACAACAGGAGGAAGCAGCAGTACATTGTAGTTTTAGCACAATTTTGCAGTCATTCAAATAACAAAAACAATACAGCACAGGAACAGGCCCTTCAGCCCTTCAAGCCTGTGCTGACACATTTTGCCCTTCCATACTGAAACTGCCTTCCCTTACAGGATCCCTATCCCTCTACTCCCTTCCTATTCCTGTATTTGTCCAGATGCTTCTTGAATACTGCTATTGTGTCTGCTTCCACTACCTCCTCTGGCAGCATGTTCCAAATACTCGGCACCCTTCGTGTGAAAAACCTGCCTCGCACATCTCTTTTAAACATCCCCCCTTGCACCTTGAACCTGTGTCCCCTAGTAATTGGACCCTCCACCCTGGGAAAAAGCCTCATATCTTCCACTCTCTCAATGCAATTCACAATCTTATAAACTTCTATGAGTTTGCCCCTCAACCTCCTGTATTCCAGTGAAAACAAATCCAGTCTATCCAATATTTCTTTATACCTAAAATCCCCCATACCATGCAACATCCTGGTAAACCTTTTCTGTACCTTCTCCAAAGCATCCACATCCTTCTGGTAGTGTGGTGACCAGAACTATGTGCAATATTCCAAGTGTGGCCTAACTAAAGTTCTATAATGTTGCAGCATTACTTGTCTATCCTTATACTCAATGATTCTTCCAATGAAGGGGAGCATGCCATAGGCCTTTTTACTACCTTATCTGCCTGCACTGCCACCTTCAGTGATCTGTAGACCTGCACACCCAGATTCCTCTGCAGAGCAACACTCTGAAAGGTTCCTGCCATTCCTGACAGTTGTGTTTCCTGCCCCAGATGCTGCTTCTGAGGGTTTTAAAGGAAATGGCTACAGATGTCATCACTTCATTTGCTGTCATCATTCAACACGTTCTAAACTTAGAAAATGTCTCAGAAGTTTGAAAAATTGCAAATATAACACCAGCCAGCATTAAGAAAGGCGGGAAATGGGAAAAGGGAAACTATTGGTTAATTATCCAAATAATAATCACAGGGGAAATGCTGGAATTCATTATTATGAAGGTGATACCAGGACATTTAGAGCATCATGTTGTAATTGTGTAGAGAATGGACAAATCGTGTTTAACAAATTTATTTGAGTTCTTTGAGGAAGTAACAAACAAAGGTGGATGAAGGGCAACATGTTAAAGTGGTATATTTCAATGACCAAAAGGCATTCAATAATGTGGTGCATCAAAACAATAGGTACTTACGGTATAGAGTCAAGATTAGAGTGGTGCTGGGAAAGTACAGCAGGTCAGGCAGCATCCGAGGAGCAGGAAAATCGACGTTTCGGGCAATAGCCCTTCATCAGGAATTTATTGTGTAGAGTATATTAGAGGATTGTCAAGCTAACAGGAGGCAGAGAGTAACAATGAAAGGGTCAGGTTTTTTAAGCTATGTTATAGCTAGTAGTGTACCATTAGGATCATCATTGTGGTCTCAACTGTTTATATTCAAAAGGAATGGCCCAGATTAAATTACCAAAGTTATGGCCATTAAATTTGTTGACGACACAAAAGTAGCTAGAAAAGAGAGTTGTCATGAGGACATCAAGAGTCAAGAAAGTGATTTGTTTAGGTTCCTTGAGTGAACAAAAATGTGGCATGTAGAGTATAGTGTGAGAAAATATGAACTGGTCTACTTTATTATGAAGAATGGAAAAACAGTTTATTATCAAATTGGAGAGAGATTATGGAGCTGTACAACAGAGGGATCTGGGGTATTGGTTCATGAATAACACAACGTTTATATATGGGGACAGCAAGATTACGACAGTAAATGGAATGTCACAGTGATCGCAAAGGAAATGGAATATAAAAATAACAAAGTGTTTCTACAACTGTGCAGGACCTTTGTGAGACCTCATGTAGAATGCTGTACATATGGACTGGTCTTATCTCCTTTTGAGAGGTCGGGGGTCATTGTAGTAGAAGCATTTTAGTGCGAGTTCATTCAAATGATTCCTGGGGGAGGGGCTTGTCCCTTGAAGGTTGAAAAAATTGAACCTGTCCCCATTGGAGATTAGAAGAATATGAGGTGATTTTATTGAAACCTATAAGATCCTGAGGGGACTTGGCAGATTGGATATTGAAAGGGTTTCTCTTCCAGTGGATGTGGTATGAGGCTTTCTGTACTATTGCTCTCCATTGGGTAAGTTTGCTGTCTCTTCTAGGGCCAGGGTTTCTAGGGTCTGTTGGGTCTAGTATGGTGGAAAAAAATTACTAATTAGTCTAATGATAAGACACTCTTATCTTAAACAAGATATAATTGATTACTTGTTCACAACTGAATGCAAGTTATATCGATCTGATAGACATTGTTACAGAGGCTATGAGGAGGACCAAGGTGTGCAGTCTTACACTGCCATAATCCCAGCAAATCTGGATGACAACGTCATGATGGCTGGTGCTGAAGGCTTCCTTTTGAAACTTCACAATCTTCTAGACCAGTGGAGTGTCTACTGGAGATCACAATTTTAAAATTAGCCCCAACAATATTTACAACGGAGATGAGATTTTCTTTTTTTCTGTGTTGATTAATTTCTGAAATGATTTTCTCCAAAACTCACTGGAGCCCATGTCACAGAATATATTTAAGGCTAGGTTCCCAACAACCAACCCTTTAGGGTTCCTCACAGCACAAAGCCAGCCTTGGTTTAACAAGGACACTCACTGGTACATTTCAAATGGCAGTCAGGAATGGATAATAAATCCTGGCCTGGCCACTGACTCTCAATTCTTATAAGCAAATAATTGCTTTTGAAACAATAGGTTTCTGATCAACATGGGTGTCAAGGGTTACAGACTGGAAAATGGAGTTGAGGCCACAAACTGATCAGCCATGGTGCTGTTGAGAGGTGGAGCAGTGTAGAGGGGCCGAGAGTTATGTTTTTACTGCTCTGCACTGTCAGATAGGAGAGGTGGAATAATAGTACAATATAGGCAGAATATGTTGATGGATGCAGGCATCCCTTACTGCTACCAATATAGGAATATTAACTACAAGGATACATTCTAATTTCTTCACAAAACAGAACAATCAGGACTGGTCTGCCAATCTAAGGCTTAAAGTATGACTTTGTAAATCTATTCACCTAAGTATACATAGACGGTCTATATTCTGTTTAGAATTTATTGCCTTGTCCACGCTTATATTCCTTTATCATTGTTTTCATTGATATTATTACTGCCAAGATCAGGTGGACGGTTACAAGACTCCTGGTATTGTTGGATGCAATGAGGTTACAAAGATTAGTTTCAACTCAATCTAAATATGTCATAAATTAAGATTCTAATTAGTCAGGAAATGTGCACATGCGGCCTGCTTCGTGACAAATCTCATTAAAGTTTCAAGCTTCTTTCATCTAACAAGGGAGTCAGAAATAACACACTTTGTAAAAAGTGCAGATTTTCATTAAATATTTTGCTAATATTGAGCCAAAAGGACCACTGGCCTGGGAAACATTGCTGAAATAGAAAAGCTAGTTGGGAAATCCTATTGGAGCATTGCATCTCTGTTATGCTCCCCATCAGGAACATAACTCCCAATAGTTTGATAATAACTTTTAAAAATAACTTCCTTGTAGCATCTTCTAATAAAGGAAATTGCAATTATGGCAACAAGCGCAGTGGTGTAAGAAAGTTTTGAGCCAGATAATAGCATTTGAATTGTGAAAAGTTCTTTCACAGTAAACTGTGAACAGTGTACCATATCGTTGCTACTAAATTAACTTTTCTTAACAACAATTCAGTGACATTTCTTCTCAACACAAGGTTACCCAAACAAAATGTCACCATACCAATCTACTCCCACCGTTTAACCCACAGAAAACTGCCATTTGACAAAAGCACTCAAGTACTTCCAGTCGCTCATTGACCTGTTCTTATTTGAAAATGAAATGCCAGAGATACTGGAAATTGGAGCGAGATACAGAGAAGGCTGTAATTCCAGCTGCTTGTATTTGAACATTTGTCTATTTTCTCCCCTTTCACCAGACAAGGCAATGGAAGGAGTACAAAGTTAAAAATCACACAATAAAGTCCAACAGGCCTATTTGGAAGCTCTAGCTTTCGAAGGGTGGTGGAAGGTGGGCATGCTGTGAGCATCTGGGTCAGCATTGAGAGAACAAACAAGCAGCCCCAATCCTGCAGACAGATCTAACCTGTAAGCTCAGAGCCTGTCCCTCTGCAGCCTTTCAACGTTATGGAAATGTGGGTCTGTGCTTCCTGACTGTTGTCCAAGTGGATCAGAGCGATGCTGTGGGGATCTTGAGATTTGGGAATTATCGAATGCCAGTGTCCATAGATGAGAGGTCTGTGTGGCTGGTGGCCCTGAAATACTGTTGTGTAGTGAGTAACACAATGGCTCTTTGCAGCCAATGGTGAGGTCCATTGGCCAGGTACCTAATCTGATCTCCCCATTGAGAATTCTAGTTTGCTCACGATGGCTAGTCAGAGAGGAAGCTGCATATGAATGGGGTAACATCTGCAGTAAAAAAAGTCATTAATAAGCAATAATTCTCTTTAATAGGTGACTCACCACTCCCTAGTAACAATCTCACCTTGACACCTGGAACTTTGTTAAAAGATGCAGCCTCTGTATGAAAAAGTTGCCCCTTAGGTCTCTTTTATATCTTTCCCCTCTCACCCTAAACCTATGCCCTCTAGTTCTGGATTCCCCCATCCCAGGGAATTCTCCTGCTCCTCAGATGCTGCCTGACCTGCTGTGCTTTTCTGGCACCACACTCTTGGCTCTAATCTTCGGCATCTGCAGTACTCACTTTCACCCAGGGAAAAGACTGTCTATTTATCCTATCCATGCCCCTCATGATTTTATAAACCTCTATAAGATCACCCCTCAGCCTCTGACACTCCAGGGAAAGCAGCCCCAGTCTTTTGAGGAACTCTCTATAGCTCAAATCCTCCAACCCTCACAACATCCTTGTAAAGCTCCTCTGAACCCTTTCAAGTTTCACATCCTTCCGGTAGATTTGGTTGATTGTAAGGCCCACACAGTGCAATAGAATGAGATTTCAGCAGGATGATGTCTAAGCCCTGATAACATCTGATTTACCTCTCCCAGAAATTGCAAGCAACTTGCGTCATGGGATCAGCGATGGTCATCTTTTAGTCCTGCAAAATGTATTTTACAATGAAACAATAAAGCATAGCTTCCAGAACAATTTATGAATCTCTGAGGTCTTGTGGAAAGGCAGATCTAACAATTCGACAAATATTTTGTCTGAATTAGGCATGAAAACGTTATTTCAAATTCAAAATTAATTTTTTACATCATAATTTATATAACAATCACCAAGTTTCTCCTTAACTTTTAATGAGGAGTTTAACAGAAAAATCTTTAATATCTGAAATGGTCTATTTCCTTCGTCCAGAACATCACAATCCTTACTATCACTGAATAGAGATCCTCTTTTGCTGCAGTATTTTAGGATGTTTATTTTTCCGACTCACTTGTGCAAGATCTTTTTGATGTATTAAAGTAATTAATTAATAAAGTGTTTTCTGCAAATATCATGCTCAATCTTGACTGCTTCCAGCCAGAAGATCTTCCTTATCTGCACATTGTGGGCGGCATGGTGGCACAGTGGTTAGCACTGCTGCCTCACAGCGCCAGACACCCGGGTTTGCACATTCTCCCAGTGTCTGCGTGGGTTTCCTCCGGGTGCTCCGGTTTCCTCCCACAGTCCAAAGATGTGCAGGGCAGGTGAATTGGCCATGCTAAATTGCCCCTAGTGTTAGATAAGGGGTAGATGTAGGGGTATGGGTGGGTTGCGCTTCAGCGGGGCGGTGTGGACTTGTTGGGCCGAAGGGCCTGTTTCCACACTGTAAGTAATCTAATTTTCAAAAGTGCTGAAAAACATGGATATGGGTGCAGCATCCAATCATCTTTCTGAATGTTCTTGTTACCATGGGAAGAATCCTGGATTAGCTCCCCTCTTTTCAATCTCCTTGCTGGCCACAAAGACATCATGTTCTAATCTTAAATGCAGCTGTTCTTCAGTCCAATGAAAATGCAGTTAACCAGTTTATCAAATATAAAATATGGAGTCAACTTCAAGGTGAAAACTTGAGCAATTTTACAACTTGCTAACTCTGAGAAAAATAATCAAGATCTGACATCAAACGTCACACAAGATAAGTACAAAATTAAGAAGGTGTTAGTGTGTCCAGTACAAAAGCGAAGGTAAACATCTTTGCAATTTACAGGTTTTAGAGAGTCCTTGAGGTGTTGGGGTTTAACCTGAGACTGCAGTTGGTTATTGGTGGCTTGACTCACGTGCTGCCGTGAATATTGTACAAATGTTTGCAGTCTCAGTCTTTGGGTGTTTCTCCAATGTGTATCGTCAACAGTTTCTTTATCTTTCCTAAGTGAAAACAGGGAGAGGCTTTTCCAATTCTGTCATGAGGAATCCAGCTATAACAGTACGCCAAAGCAATTGCTTCACATACTGGTCAATTCTGTAATCCTGTAGCCAGCATCATCGCTTCCACTGGATAATTACAGGAGAGTCTTACAATATGTGAAGCTTACCATGCTGGTGTCAATTAAAAGGAGGGGCGGTGAATTTCTCTTTACCTGATTGGTCTTTTTGGATAAAAAAAAAGTTCATTTCAGTTCAGAAGACTTCATTTATTCCACATTGGCTTCCTGGAACTTATCTCAACCTGTCGTTAGTGTCTTTCCCTTTTAAAATTATCTCAAGTTCATATAAGTCCCAGGTATTAGACAGCCTGGTAATGGAAGTTGAAAATTGATATTCCACATTATATCACTATCAAAACAATGTTTACATATAAATGATTAGATTAGATTACCCACAGTGTGGAAACAGGCCCTTCAGCCCAATCCTCCACATCAATCCTCTGAAGAGTAATCCACCCAGACCCATTCCCCTACCCGAGATTTACCCCTGATTAATGCACCTAACACTATGGGGAATTTAGCACAGCCAATTCACCCAACCTGCATATCTTTTGGATTGTGGGAGGAAATCCACACAGATACGGGGAGAACATGCAAGCTTCATACAGACATTTGCCCAGGGTGGGATTGGAACCCAGATCCCTGGCACCGTGAGCCACTGTGCCACCCACTGAATGATATTATAAAGTTTCATTTCATTTTGTGTCCTGATCAGTTAACGATCCTATATCTCAAACATAAGCCAACAATTGGTCACTCCACCATTTAGCGACAAACATACAAATATCCTGCAGAATGATCCATTTATAATGGAAACCCTTTGTCAAATATTTTTTGTTGGTAGGAGACTATCAGACCAACAGATGGAATTGGGATGCTGGAGGTAAACATTCCGACTGATGTAATTACTTGTCATGCTGATAGAAGCATGTGTTGCAAAGAGAAATTAATAGGCATTCCAATTAAAACAGTTTCAGTTACTTATTATGAATATACAGTAGATGAATGTCTATTAATCTCCGTGAACAAGTAGTGCTTCTGGGCATGTAAAATGCACTAATGTTTCTCTATACTAATTGGGATGCTAGCTCCATGCTTTGCAAGATCACTTTTCAGAACACAATTAACTGTCGGCTGTGTTGAATGCTCAGGGCCAAAATGCATCACTTGGTCAAGAACAGCAATTTTTAATTCTTATTGAAAATATCGAGTAACTTCCGTAAAGTGTTTTGTGGTCTTTAACTTATGTGCACCTGGCTGTTAGTCCATCTTTTCCAAATCTCTCTTTTTCACCGAGACAGACAGGCTGCTAATCAATTTCAAACAAAGTCTAATGGACGACAAATGTTATCCTCATTACTTACTGGGAAAGTAACGTTCCGACACACGATAACATAATAGTGATTATGACTGCATGGGTAGCAAATTGAAACATCAGTTTCCAACTATTTAATGGACAGGATCATCATCACTTCAAAAGCAATTGATTGTCTCTTAAATACTGGCCAGGTACAAAGGCAGCATTGTATTCAATTGCATCCATTTACTGTAAAAGCAACAGCTTAACTCCTGCAGATTTCAGAAATTATTTGAAAAACTATTTAATGTCAATTTGTGTTATTTCATGTTCCATTATGAGTTTGATTCTGCCAATTGAGTTATGAGAGTAAAGATTGGTTTGCATTGTACTATTTTCTGGGCAAAACTTAAGTGCAATTCTGGCGAATTTAGTCCATGTGCAATTTTTGTGTGCAGTCAGATCATATGAGTATCGTTGGAGCCATTGACTAGACATCTCTTTCAATTTTATTTGGGAGGAGGGGGAACCTACCGCCTGTTAAGGGCCACTTGGGAAATTCATTATGAGCAAGAGGCACTCAGTCTCTCAGAGAAGAACCAATCAGTGGACACTGTTAAAGAAAATGTTGCACTGAAAGCAGAAACATTAAGAGTGCTGTCACAACACCACAATGTCCTAATCATACCCTCATCATCTCCACCCTCACCGTCTTTCTGCTCCATCTCTCCCAGATTTTAACTTTGGGCTGGAGGACAACCATGGTGTGGAGAGGAGAAAAACATTGATAGTTTTAGGCTGAGGGCTAACAGATTAAACACAGCGATGAGGAGAAATTACAACTTCCAAAGAATAAGACCATAAGACCATAAGACGTAGGGGTGGAAGTAAGGCCATTCGGCCCATCGAGTCCACTCCACCATTCAATCATGGCTGATGCGCATTTCAGCTCCACTTACCAGCGTTCTCCCCGTAGCCCTTAATTCCTCTAGACAACAAGAATCTATCAATCTCTGCCTTGAAGACATTTAGCGTCCCAGCTTCCACTGCACTCTGTGGCAATGAATTCCACAGGCCCACCACTCTCTGGCTGAAGAAATGTCTCTGCATTTCTGTTCTGAAATGACCCCCTCTAATTCTAAGGCTGTGTCCACGGGTCCTAGTCTCCTCGCCTAACAGAAACAATTTCCTAGCATCCACCTTTTCCAAGCCATGTATTATTTTGTATGTCTCTATTAAGTCTCCCCTTAATCTTCTCAACTCCAAAGAATCATGAGCCTATGGAATGTATTACCCAGAGTACAGTAGATGCCAAGGCATTGAATAAATGTAAGGAGGAGCTGGACAGATTTTTATTAGCCAAGGGTTAGAGGATTATAAGGATAGGCAGAAAAACGGAGATGAGATCAGACATGATCCTTACAAATAGCAGAGCAGGATTGACAGGCTGAATGGCCTACTCCTGCTCCTAGTATAGACTCTCAAAGTCAGACAGTCAAACAGTACAGAAACGGATCCTTCAGTCCAACCAGTCTATGCCGAACATAATCCCAAATTAAACTAATCCCACCTTGCCTGCCCTTGGCCCATATTCCTGCAAACCTTTCCTACTCATGTATCTATCCAAATGTTTTTTAAACACTGTATTTGTACTCAAATCCATCATTTTCTCAGGAAGTTCATTCCATATGTGAACCACCCACTATGTAAAACAAAAGGTCTCTGATGTCTTTTCTAAAGCTCCTTCCTCTCATCTTAAATGAGTGCCTCCTATCCTTGAAATTCCCATCCAAGGGAAAAGACAATTAACATCAACACTATCTATACCCCTCATTATTTTATAAACTTTTATCAGGTCACCTCTCAACCTTCCATACCCAGCAACATCTTGGTAAGTCCCTTCTGAACCTCTCCAACTTAATAGTATCCTTCCTACAGCTGGGCAACCAGAACTGGACACAGTATTCTGAAGGAGTCTCACCAACATCCTATACGTCATCAACATGAGGTCGCAATCCTATACGCAAAGGACCAAGTCATGAAGGCAAGTATGCCAAATGCACTTTTAACCATCCTATCTTTTTGTGAAGCAAACTTTAAAGAATTACGTACCCGCACCTCGAGGTCCCTCTGTTCTACAATATTACCGAAGGTCCTACCATTAATTGTATAAGTGTTACCCTTGTTTGTTAACCCAAAATGCAATACCTCACATTTATCCAGATTGAATTCCATATGCCAAATTTCAGCCCATTGATCCATTTGATCAAGATCTTTTCTTATGTTCTTCTTAGCAGCTCACCCAGTGAATGATCATCAGAGTCTAGTGCATCTTAGATATTACCTTCTTCATACCCAGAACCAAATTCCAACATCTCCCTCACTATTTCAGATGAAGCGTCTCCATAAACATAAATGCAGGCAACATCCCAGAAGAACTCTAAGTAAATGTTTTGGATGGAGGCTTGCACACTGAGATGCAAGGTTCATTTTCAAATGTTTCATTACCTTACTAGCTTCAGTGGGCCTCAGGCAAAGCAATGCTGAAAATTACTGCTTTCAATTTATATGCTTGGGCTTCTTTGGGTTGGTGATGTCATTTCCTTTGGTGATGTTATTTCCTGTGGTGAACTCACTTCCTGTTCCTTTTCTCAGGGGGTGGTAGATGGGGTCTAACTCGATGTGTTTGTTGATAGAGTTCTGATTGGAATGCCATGCTTCTAGGAATTCTCATTCATGTCTTTGTTTGTCTTGTCCTAAGATGGATGTGTTGTCCCAGTCAAAGTGGTGTCCTTCCTCACCTGTATGTGAGGATACGAGTGAAAGAGGGTCATGTATTTTTGTGGCTCGTTGGTGTTCATGTATCCTGGTGACTAGTTTTCTGCCTGTTGGTCCAATGTAGTGTTTGTTACAGCCCTTGCACGGTATTTTGTAAATGACATTAGTTTTGCTCATTGTCTGTATAGGGTCTTTTAAGTTCATTAGCTTCTGTTTTTGTGTGTTGGTGGGTTTGTGGGCTACCATGATGCCAAGAGGTCTGAGTAGTCTGGCAGTTATTCCCGAGATGTCTTTGATATAGGGGAGAGTGGCTAGTGTTTCTGGATGTGTTTTGTCTGCTTGCTTGGGTTTGTTGCTGAGAAATTGGTGGACTGTATTCATTGGGTACCCATTCTTTTTGAACACACAGTATAGGTGATTTTCCTCTGCTCTGTATAGTTCCTCTGTGCCACAGTGTGTGTTGGCTCATTGAAATAAAGTTCTGATGCAGCTTCGTTTGGATGTTGGGGTGATTGCTGCTGTAGTTCAATATTTGGTCTGTATGTGTTGTTTTTCTGTAGACGCTGGTTTGAAGTTCCCCATTGGCTGTTCGCTCTACTGTGACATCTAGGAATGGCAGTTTGTTGTTGTTTTCCTCCTCTTTAGTGAACTTTATGCCAGTAAGGGGATTATTGATGGTCTTGAAGGTTTCCTCTAACTTATTTCGTTTAGTGATATCATCCACGTAGCAGACCCAAAGTTTGGGTTGGATGTTTGGCAGAGTTGTTTGCTCAAGTCTCTGTGTTACTGCCTCTGCTAAGAACCCTGATATTGGAGATCCAATGGGTGTTCCGTTGATTTGTCTGTAGGTCTTGTTGTTGAAGGTGAAGTGGGTGGTAAGGCATAGGTCCACTAGCTTGATGATATTCTCCTTGTTGATGAAATTAATGCTGTCTGGTGTATGTGTCTTTGGGTCTTCTAATAGTGTAGGCAGTGTGTTCACCCACAAATGAAGCTGCATCAGAACTTTATTTCAATGAGCCAACACACACTGTAGCACAGAGGTACTATACAGAACAGAGGAATATCATCTATACAGTATATTCAAAAAGAATGGGTACTCAATGAACACAGTCCGCCAATTTCTCAGCAGCAAACCCAAACAGGTAGACAGAACAGGTCCAGAAACACGAGCCACTCTCCCCTACATCAAAGACATCTCGGGAATAACTGCCAGACTACTCAGACCTCTTGGCATCATGGTAGCCCACAAACCCACCAACACACGAAAACAGAAGCTAATGAACTTCAAATACCTGACACAGACAATGAGCAAAACTAATGTCATTTACAAAATACCGTGCAAGGACTGTAACAAACACTACATTGGACCAACAGGCAGAAAACTAGTCACCAGGATACATGAACACCAACTAGCCACAAAAAGACATGACCCTCTCTCACTAGTATCCTCACATACAGATGAGGAAGGACACCACTTTGTTTGGAACAATACATCCATCCTAGGACAAACCAAACAAAGACACGAACGAGAATTCCTAGAAGCATGGCATTCCAACCAGAACTCTATCAACAAACACATCGAGTTAGGCCCCATCTACCACCCCCTGAGAAAAGGAACAGGAAGTGAGTTCACCACAGGAAATGACATCACCAACCCAAAGAAACCCAAACATATAAATAGAAAGCAAGAGTTTTCAGCATTGCTTTGCCTGAGGCCCACTGAAGATCTTACCGAGTAAGGTAATGGAATGTCTGGAAATGAACCTTCCAGCTCAGCGAGCAAACCTACATCCAAAACCTCAACCTGAGCTACTAATCTTCTCAAAACTCTAAGTAAATGTCCTCACTGTCAGTACATCTGGTAAATTCCTGTGTCCTCGCACAAGGTATTTTGATTCCCTTGCTGTGCTGAATTAATCTGTAGAGTCTACATATCAGGACTGAGCCATCTGATTTACTAATGACCTTTAGTGGAAGAAAACAGCCATCCTTATCTGTCTGGGTTACATGTGACTCCAGACCCACAACAATATGGGTTGACTCTTAGTTCATCAGGTAAGGATGGGCATTCGATTCTTATCTAGGAGAAAGTGAGGTCTGCAGATGCTGGAGATCAGAGTCGAGAGTGTGTTGCTGGAAAAGCACAGCAGATCAGGCAGCATCTAAGGAACAGGAGAATCAATGTTTCAGGCCAGAGCCCTTCATCAGATGAAGGGCTCCCTGATGAAGGGCTCTGGCCTGAAACATCGGTTCTCCTGTTCTTGGATGCTGCCTGACCTGCTGCGCTTTTCTAGCAACACACTCTCGAATCAATTCAGACTTAGCCAATGATACTCACAGCTCATGAATCATAGAGTCATAGAGATGTACAGCAGTGAAACAGACCCTTTGGTCAAACCCGTCCATGCTGACCAGATATCCCAACCCCATCTAGTCCCAACTGTCAGCACCTGGCCCTTTTCCCTCCAAAACCTTTCTATTCATATACCCCTCTTGCTATGTGAAAATTGGTTGCCACATTTGCTATATAACATCACCACTGTAATATTACAATGCCAACATTTCTCCAATAGTAATGTACCGCTGTAACAATTTATCCTTAAAATGCACAAATAAAGATATATGTGTTAGGAACTAAATCAAGCAGCAAAATAAGCTTTAACACAGAATGCATTAAAACAAATTAAACAATCAATCTGAGAGGAATGTTCACCCCCAACTCATGCCATATCAGTAATGTACAAAACCATCTCTTGAGCTACAGTGAAAGAAACAAAGATAAGAATTCTCCCAAGGGAACTAAGCTGTTCCTTGGAAAGGCTAAAAGATAGATGTGATGAGAAGAAAGGACAGTAAAGTGAAATCAATCAAGGAAGAAGTTGACTTTTGTCTAATAACCTCCTTCTGTTCTGAGAGTTTTCAATCTCAGGCACTTATCTTCAGTTAAATCTCAATAAAATGTATCGGGAATCCGGCCTCCTGCTGACTCTCAAAATAGGATGAACTCAGAGATGTTGATATCTCCATCAGAAGCTAAATAATCAATGCATTTGACAATGACAAATGAACATACAAATGAACGAATGAACAAGAGAGGACAGCAGGCCATTCAGCCCTTTCAGCCTGATCTACCATTCAATATGATCATGGCAGATCTTTTGTTTCACTGCCATCCTCCTGCTTTCTCTCCATATCTCTTGATGCCTCACAGCGCCGGAGACCCGGGTTCAATTCCCGCCTCAGGCGACTGACTGTGTGGAGTTTGCACGTTCTCCCTGTGTCTGCGTGGGTTTCCTCCAGGTGCTCCGGTTTCCTCCCACAGTCCAAAAATGCACAGGTCAGGTGAATTGGCTATGCTAAATTGCCCGTAGTGTTAGGTAAGGGGTAGATGTAGATGTAAGGGTATGGGTGGGTTACGCTTCGGCGGGGCGGTGTGGACTTGTTGGGCCGAAGGGCCTGTTTCCACACTGTAAGTAATCTAATCTAATATCAAAAATAATCTCTTTCTTGAGTATATTCAGTGACCATGCCTCCACAACCTTCTGTCTGAGGGAATTTCACAGGGTGACCATCATCTGGTGAAGAAGTGTTTCCTCATCTCAGTCCTAAGTGGTCTATCCTGTATCAATACAGTGTATACATTAAAGTACAACACAATACAGCACAGGAATGGACCCTTCAGCCTACCAAGTCTACACCGATTCCTAATCCTGGTAAGACTTGCTATTTATTTCCCTCTGTTCCCCTCCTGTTCATGTCTCCTTCATACACCTTCAATGTTGGTAACATGTCTGATTCCACCACCTACACTGGCAGTGCATTCTAGGCACCCACCATCCTCTGGGTGAAAACGTTTCCCCGTATTTCTCCTCTAAACGTTCCCCCTTCCCTCTAGAATCCATGCCTTTCCACATTGGAGCAAAAAACCCTGACTATCTATGCTTCTCATAATTTTGTAGACTTCTATCAAGTCTCCCCTCAGCCTTTTTCTTTCCAGTGGAAACAATCTGAGTTTATCCAACCTCTCCTCATAACGAAACCCTCCAGACCAGACAACAAACTAGTAAAACCTTCTCTGTCCCTTCTCCAAAGTATCTACATGTTTCTGGGTGTGTGGAGACCAGAACTGCACATAACACTTCACATGTGGCCTGACTAAAGTTTTGTACAACTGTAATATAACTTGCCAACTTTTATATTCGATGCCCCAGTCGATGAAGGTGAGTGTGCTGTATTCCTTCCTGATCACCTCATCCACCTGTGTTGCCACTTTCAGGGATCTGTGGACCAGTACAACCCAATCCCTCGGGATATCAATGCTCCTCAGGGTTTTATCATTTATTCACACCTGAATTTGATCTTCCAAAATGCACCACCTCGTATTTATCCAGATTAAATTCCACCTGCCATCACTCCGGCCAACTCTGCAACCTATCTGTATCCCACTGTATCCTTTTACAATCCTCCTCACGATCAGCAACTCTGTCAATTTTGGTGTCATTCACAGACTAACCAATCAGCAATACTTTCCTCCAGACCATTTCTATATATTGCAAATAACAATGGTCCTGGCACAAATCCCTGCAGAACAACACTAGTTACAGGTCTCCTTTCCGAAAAACAGCCTTCCACTGCTACTGGTCTGCTCCTAGCAAGCCCGTTCTGTATCCATCCATTTTGTATACTGAGACTGTCCCCTAGTTCTAGTCTCCCCAACCCAGGGGAAATATCCTCCTTCTATCTAATAAGTCCAGCCCAGTTAGAATTGTATACATTTCAATCACAGTCTCTCCCGTCCTTCTAACCTCTCGTGAATACAGACCCAGTCAAACCAATGTCTCCAGACAGGACAGCCCTGTCATCCCTTGATATCAGCCTAGTGAACTTCTGCTGCACTCCTTACATGGCAAGTACACCTTTCTTTAGACAGGGAGACCAAAACTGTGCTCAACACTCCAGGTGTGGTCTCACCAAGATCCTGTATAACTTCAGTAAGACATCACTATTCCTGAACTGAAAGGTTCACTCTCCCATGTCAGAGGGAAGATGTTCTCTTATGGCTCTCACAAATTATCCCTGCTGCTATTGTTAAAAAAAAGAGTATTTCCCACAAATTATCCAGGCTGCTGCTATCACCTTGCTATTCACAGGATTATTCTACATACATATTGATTGTGGTATTCCATTAACTGCACAGGCTTTAAGAATGAGCTGAAAAATGTGTTGCTGGAAAAGCACAGCAGGTCAGGCAGCATCCAAGGAGCAGGAGAATCGACGTTTCGGGCATGAGCCCTTCTTCAGGAATGAGGAGGGTGTGCCCAGCAGGCTAAGATAAAAGCTTATTTTAGCCTGCTGCCCCTCCCCCAAGTCCCTCCTCCCTACCTTTTATCTTAGCCTGCTGGACACACTTTCCTCATTCCTGAAGAAGGGCTCATGCCCGAAACGTCGATTCTCCTGCTCCTTGGATGCTGCCTGACCTGCTGTGCTTTTCCAGCAACACATTTTTTCAGCTCTGATCTCCAGCATCTGCAGTCCTCACTTTCTCCTAGGCTTTGAGAATGACCTGAGTTCTGGAAAGACAGTTCTTTTTGAGTATTGTGCTGTAACTTTAATTTATTTCCCCAAAAATTCCATGTGATTTGTAACTACTGTTGGTGTCTGTCTTTATTTTTAGAGAGTGAAAATGGCTACAAAATTAATTTGCATAACCCACTATATTCTGTTATTAAATTTATACATTGAGAAAGTTTTGCTTGAAAATGTGTATCAAAACTAATATTTTCTGCAAATTCCATTTAAATCTGTAATTTTCAAAATAATGGTATAAAATGAGGATAATCTTGTTTTTAATTGTTCTATTGAAATGTTATTAAAGTAGTTAAAGTGATTTATCATAGAAAATGAATCTTTAGTTAATGTGAACCCAGTTTAAGTTACTGGAAGTCCCTTTTAAAAGATATACAAAACTATTTTCTAATTGCATTGTTCAGCAAGTGATTGAAACAAAATCACCTCGAAAAGGATTTTAAAAAGGATCTAATTATGTCCTTGCACCTTTAATGCCCAACGTAATATTCAAGAGCTCTTTATTCCTCCAAATTAATGCAATTATTGAAAACTTGCAGTGAACACTAATTTACTCTGGCAGACAGCCCAGATGTTGACTCGCCCAGATCCTCATATAATGGTTTTAAAACTAATGCAAAAGATTGTGGTAACTTGAGCTGTGTTGATTGTAAATCACACAAACTGCTGCAATCTGGTGCACTGCTTACACCAATAATCTGGAAATGGCACTGGGAAGCCAGAGCAACATGGAAACTCCAAGTCGCCAAATGTGTCTTGTCTTTGATTTTTTTTATTCACTTATGAGATAAAGATGTCGCTGGCTAGGCAGCACTTATTACCCATCCCTAATTGCCCTGAGGGCAGGTAAGAGTTCGCCATATTGCTGTGGGTCTGGAGTCACGTGTAGGTCAGGCCAGGTAAGGATGGCAGATTCTGTCTCAAAACGAGATTAGTGAACCAGACAGGTTTCTCTGACAATCAACAATGCTGTCATCATTATCACTAGGCTCTGAATTACAGCTTTTGTTTTTTAAATTGAATTCAAATTCCACCATCTGCCATGGCTACATTCTAAACCACGTTCCCCAGAACATGAGCCAGATCAACCAATCCAGCGATTATATCACCCAGCCAACACCTTCCACTTATGTGTGGAGCTGCTCAGAACGGAAGATAACTTACTTTTTGGAATCGAAACTTCTGCATTAGAAAAAATATTTATGGCTATTCACAGTAACGTTGTAAAGAGTTTCAGAATAAAGGATAATTCAGTCTTCAATATATTTGCATATATGATAAATATAAAGTGATGCAATGTTCATTCACAGCTATCTGTGGCTGTGCAACTCAATGGCAAGAATCAGGCACCCTAAACCCCCCTTCCCCAGAGAATCTCTCCAACATTGTCCTGTATAGGGCAAAGGTGGAAACTGTCAAAAGATTGCAGTAAAAAGTTGTGTGTGTGGGTGTGTGTTTCTGTGTGTTTGGGGGGGGGGGAGCAGTGCGATGTGTGTGTGTCTCTGTGTGTCGGTGTCTGTGTCTAGGTGTGTGTGTGTGCGCATGTCTGTATGTGTATGTGTATCTGTGTGCATATCTGTGTGTGTGTGTGTGTCTATCTGTGTGTGTGTGTATGTATCTTTGTGTGTGTGCCCGCGCATGTGTGTGTGTGCATATCTGTGTGTTGTGTGTGTGTGTGTGTGTATGTGTGTGTGTGTATGTGTGTGTGTGTGTGTGTGTGTGTATGTATGTGTGTGTGTGTGTGTGTGTGTCTGTGTACTAATTTGAGACTCACCCCCCTAAAGGCAGCATCAGTCTTATGATTGCTGTCCAGTCCGGCTGCCCCTGGGGATGGTGAGGAGGCCGACTGGGGGCTGACAGGGGATGCACGGGGAAGCTCACAGGGGTGGGTGGGGGGGCACGGACAGGGGTCGGACGGTGGGTGGGGGCAGATGGTGGTGAGTTTGGACAGGGTTGGGGAACGGCCAGGGAGCAGGGTTGGGGGGATGGATGGGGGTGGGGTGAGGGCAGATGGGGGAGAGAAGGGGTGTGCTGCTGTCTAGTCTCCTGAAAGGGAGCGAATTTAGCTAGTGCTCGCTGTGTCAATCCCACTGAACTGATGGGGTGGGGTAGGGGGTGGGGGGGAGGGTGTTGTTGCAAAGCTGCAGGTCCCTTACACAAGTGTGTGCAAGTGTGTGTCTCTGCTCAGAAACAAACCCTGAGACAGAGAGAGGGAGCAAGGTAGCCAGAGCAAGGAAAAAGGAAACTTCAGAAAAATCCGAGTCCCAGAGTAGAGGCATTGAATCAATTAACCAAACAATCAATTATCCGAATGAAATAGTGCCTGCCCATCTCGTTCGGATAATCGAGGTTCCTCTGTATTTAATATTTATTTGAGCAGTTTGTCTAAAGGAAGCAATAGCAACAAGACGAGAATTGTGTTCACTAGCTTTTCTTGATTGAGACACACTCTTGTGAATCAAGAAGAGGAGGGATAGTGACAAATGAAATGCTGGTTGATGGGGCTCTGTCCTTTAGACATAACAAAGCTCCATTGAAGATGGCCACTTCAGCACTGAGAGAAAAGATACAACTTGATAGGGGGATGATTTACTTACTCACCTTTACAATTGTGAAATTAGTTGTTCTTTGTGGTTTACTCTCGTTAAAACTATCAGGATGACAGAATGAGGCAAGGTTAGTAGTTTGAATGAATCAATTCTTGCAATCATTTCAAATGCTCAAGAATGACTGGAGGCTCAGACATTTTAGAAAACATTGCATCCTTTTTTAAGAATAATGTATTTCATTGGCTACATCCATTCTAAAAAATCTTGTAGCTTCAAATAACACAAATTAAAGTTTGCAATCTTCAAAGTTAAACTGAATTAAATAAGACAAAGATCTGTAATAATACATTTCTAAGTGAATATACAACCAAGATAGATTTTGCACACCCGGTCAAATAAGTTGTTCATTTTAACTTAAAGAAGTGCAACTTCTGAAAGGTGGATACTGGTTTCAATTTAGTGCACAATGAAAAAAGTAGGAAACTCCCAAACAAGGCTAATTTGGAAGCTGCTATAAAAGCATCTTTATGGGAAGTACTAAGCAGAATTTTTCAGCCCGTACTGGAACACAGAAGTATAGGAACAGGAGGAGGCCATTCAGCCCCTTAGGCCTGTTCTTCCATTCAATAAGATGATGGCTGATCTGTGGCCTAACTCCATATACCTGCCTTTGGCTTGTATCCCTTGATACTCTGGATTAATTAAAACTTGTCTATCTCAGATTTAAATTTAACAATTGAATTAGCATCGACCACTGTTTGAGGAAGACATTTCCAAAACTCTACTACTCTTTTTGTGTAGAAGTGCTTTCTAACATCTCTCCTGAATGGACTGGCCCTAACTCTTAGACTATGCCCCTGAATCTCCAACCTTTGGAAATAATTTATCTTTCCTACCCTGTCTTTCCCTTGTAACATCATGAAAACTTCAATTAGATCTCCTAACCTTCTAATTTCTCGAGTCCAAAGGCCTAATTTGTCTAATCTCTCCTCATAGTTTAACCACTGAAGTCCAGATATCATAATTATAAACCTACGCTAAACTCCCACCAGGGCCAAAACATCCTTCCTAAGCTGTGGTGCTCAGTTCTGCTCACAGTATTCTAAGTGGGGTCTAACTAGGGACTTCTACAACTGCTGCATAATGTCCCACCTCTTATACTCTTTGATTATGAAGGCTAGTATTCCATTAACCTTCTGGACTATTTTCTGTTATGGTATGTTCAGGAGCTAAGTACCTGAAACCCCCAAACCTCATTGGACATTCATTGTCTTTTACTTTGTGCCGTCTAAAACATACCCTGATCATTTTTTGGTCTAAAATGGATAATCTCACATTTGCTTATGTTAAAATCCATTCACCTAATCGATCGCTATCTTCCACAGGCAATTTACCATTAAAATCAAAGAATCCCATTCTGTTCCATCTCTCCTAATGAAACCGGAATGTTCACTTAAAATGGCCAATCAGTGGAGAGGAATGTAATAATCTGAAATGGGAAATGTGTCAGAGGTCACAAAATTAGTTATTTTGGAAACGTATTTGTAAAAAGTTAATTGAAATTTGTTGACTGCCATCCTTCTAAATTTATATAACAGTTGGATGCATGGAATGAGTGTGGAGTTGGAAAAAGGCAGCTTAATCTGTGATAAGGGTGAAGAAACTAAGACTTTAAGAAGTGTATTTTTTTGTATGAAGAAAGGTTGAGACAGAGGTGATGAGTCATCTGTTCCTATTACTAATGGAGTGAGCAGTTTGTCTTGTGAGGAAAGGTGGACAGGTTGGGTTTGTTTCCACTGAGTGACCTGATCAATGATTTGATTGAAATATATAAGATGCTGAATTGGGGGTTTTGACAAGGTGAACATAGAAAGGATATTTCTTCTTGCCGGCCAGTGCAGAACTAAGCAGCACTGTTTAAAAAATTAGGCATAATCCAGAGGTAACAGTGTTGGACTGGGATGGGCACGGTCAGAAGTCACATGACACCAGGTTATAGTCCAACAGGTTTATTTGAAATCAAATGCTTTCGGAGCGCTGCTCCTTCATCAGGTGAAGTGGAGGAAAGTACAAATTTATGGACAGAGAGATCAATGCAAGGTAATTAAGAATGTAAAAAGATAATACAAATGGTGTAGGTGAAGTGTCCACATGACAAATAACAAGGCTTTATAGGTGATCAAGACTGTCTGACAGTGTGTGTTAAAAGTCAACACCTGAAAAGCAAGTGAAGGAATGACTTATGAACTGGTTAATTACAAGAGAAATAATTACAAAAAATCAAACTAAGTCAGTGCTGGAGACAAACCTAATGTTGAACGAACATGATAGGTATCAGAATCACTTGCAGTGGGTCTAAGCAAAGTTACACGTAATCCAAAACTGTAAAAGTGAATTAAGGTAGAGAGATAAGAATAAGTTTTCAAAGTGATTGTGTCAAAACAGGATAGGAACAAAGATTTTACAGATACCAAACAGTGTGATGGGGTCGTATGTAGCATGACATGAACCCAAGATCACGGCTGAGGCCATTTTCGGAACTTGGCTACCAATTTCTACCCGATGATTCTATGTTGTTGTGTGTCTCAAAAGCTGCGTTTGAGGAGGTTTACCCAAAGATCCAAAGCCGAGTGTCCCTGTCCACTAAAGTATTTGCCGACTGCGAGGGAGTACTCTTCTCTGGCAATTGTTGCGGGGTGTCCATTCATCCATTGTCACAGCATCTGCATGATGTCGTCAATACCATGCCTTGGGGCATCCTCACCTGCAGTGTACAAGATAGACAAGGTAGGGGGGCCTCATGAGTACCTGCCGTGTATGTGGTGTCTGGTGTTTCCAGGTGAGATAGAAGTATCCATGTTGATGATGTGACATGTCTTGCAGACATTGCCATGACAGGGATGTGTGTTGTAGTGGTCAATGGTGTCCTGAAGGTTGGTAATTTGCTGTGAGCATTAGTCTCTTTAAGGTTTGGAGTCGTTTCTAGGTGAGAAGTGGAGGCAAAGGGATGATCTTGGCAAGATGTTTGTCATCATTGATGACATATTGAAGGCTGCGAAGAACATGGCGTAGTTTCTCCATTCGAGGGAAATAATGGACGACAAAGGGCTCTCTGTCGGTCACTGCAGTTTTTCGCTGTGGCACTTCGGAACTGTCGATCGGTGAGTTGAGCATCATATCCCATTCTTATGTGGGCATCCTTCAGCATCTTTAGGTATCTGTTGTGTTCCTCCTCATCTGAACAGATCCTGTGTATGCATAGAGCTTGCCCATAGGAGATGTCTTCTTTAATATGTTTTGGGTGGAAACTTGAGATGTGCAGCATCATGAGGTTATCCATGGGTTTGTGGTAGAGCGAGGTGCTGAGATACCCATCCTTGCTGGAGATGCGTGTATCCAAGGCTGAGACTGATTTTGAAGAAAAGTCCATGGTGAGATGAAACTTGTTCAATTCATTGTGTAGTCATTTCAGTGACTCCTCACCCTGAGGCCAAAGGAAGACAGTGTCATCACTGTATCTGGTTTATAGTGTTGGTCGGAGGTCCTATACAGTGAAGAAGTCTTGCTCGATCTTGTGCATGAAAGTTTTGGCATATTGGGGTGCAAATGTGGTCCCCAATGGCTGTTCCCTGTGTTTGGATGAAGAACTGGTTGTCAAAGGTGAAGATATTTTGGTTAAGGATAAAGCAGATGAGTTGTAGGAAGGTGTTTGGAGATTGGCAGTTTGTGTATCTTCAGAAGGCAGTCGAAGTCCCCTCTGCGAAAAGAGTACGGGTTGGGAGTGTATAGAATACTCTGAGGGTCTTGATCAAAGATTGTGATCAGTCTGTGGAGTTGATGGGTGTGTTCTTTGGTCGGATCAGCTGGTAGTTGTTTGTAATGTTTCTGGTTATTCAGTTTTCGATATGCTTCCTTACAGTTGTCCGTTTGATTCTGTATGACGATGGCTCCTCCTTTATCTGCTGGTTCGATGGTGATGTTGCAGTTTGAATTGCATAGAATAGAATAAGCCTTTATTGTCACATGCACTTGAATGAGTGCAATAAAAATGCTGCAATGTCACAGCTTTGGCACCATTTAAAGTATAGGATACCTAGGTATAGAATAATCAAGTATGTGTTATGGACTTGAAAAACATCATAAATAAAAGTTCAACACAACAGTAAAGAATAAAGAAATTTTCTTTTTAAAAAGTATTCAAACATCTTAGTCTTGTCAATGACTCCATCGCAGCACTGAGCCTTCAGAGCAGCTGGGCCACGTCTCAACGCCACACTGACCTTCAACCACCCCCCACCCCCCACCCCCCGCACCCTACTCTGCCCCCCCACTCTGGAACTCATGCCCCACAATCTGCACTGCCCCTCCTGCTCCGGGACATCCCACCCCCCCGACAACTGAGACTCCAGAACACCCCCGCCATACCATTCTGCCTCCCAGCCCCAACTCTGGGAAACATTCTACCCTCCCCTCACCCCGCACTACCCCCTGCTCTGGGACTCCCCTCTCCCCTCACTCCATACTGTCCCCTGCTCTGGGACTCACCTCTCCCCTCACCCTGCACTGCCCCCACCTCTGGGACTCCCCCCTTCCCCTTACCTTGTGCTGCCCCCTGCTCTGGGACTCCCCCCTTCCCCTCACCCCGCACTGCTCCCTGCTCAGGGACTCCCCCCTTCACTTCATCCCACACTGCCACCTGCTCTGGGACTCCCCTCCCCTCACCCCGCACTACCCCCTGCTCTGGAACTCCCCCTCTCTCCTCACCCCACACTGCCCCCTGCTCAGGGACTCACCCCTTCCCCTCACCCCACACTGCCTCCTGCTCAGGGACTCACCCCTTCCCCTCACCCCGCACTGCCCCCTGCTCGGGGGCTCCCCTTCCCCTCACCCCGCACTGCCCCCTGCTCTGCGACTCCCCCTTCCCCTCACCCCGCACTGCCCCCTGCTCGGGGGCTCCCCTTCCCCTCACCCCGCACTGCCCCCTGCTCTGCGACTCCCCCTTCCCCTCACCCCACAATGCCCCCTACTCAGGATCTCACCCCTTCCCCTCACCCCACACTGCCCCCTGCTCAGGGACTCACCCCTTCCCCTCACCCCGCACTGCCCCCTACTCAGGGACTCCCCCCTTCCCCTCACCTTTTGTTGCCCCCTGCTCAGGGACTCCCCCCTTCCCCTCACCTTTTGCTGCCCCCTGCTCTGGGACTCCCCATTCCCCTCACCCCACATTGCTCCCATTTCTGGGACTCCCCCCTTCTCCTCACCCTGCACTGCCCCCTGCTCGGGGACTCCCCTTCCCCTCACCCCGCACTGCCCCCTGCTCAGGGACTCACCCCTTCCCCTCACCCCACACTGCCCCCTGCTCAGGGACTCACCCCTTCCCCTCACCCCACACTGCACCCTACTTAGGGACTCACCCCTTCCCCTCACCCCACACTGCCCCCTGCTCAGGGACTCACCCCTTCCCCTCACCCCGCACTGGCCCCTGCTCAGGGACTCACCCCTTCCCCTCACCCCGCACTGCCCCCTACTCAGGGACTCACCCCTTCCCCTCACCCCGCACTGCCCCCTACTCAGGGTCTCACCCCTTCCCCTCACCCCGCACTGCCCCCTGCTCAGGGACTCACCCCTTCCCCTCACCCCGCACTGCCCCCTACTCAGGGTCTCACCCCTTCCCCTCACCCCACACTGCACCCTACTTAGGGACTCACCCCTTCCCCTCACCCCACACTGCCCCCTGCTCAGGGACTCACCCCTTCCCCTTACCCCGTACTGCCCCCTGCCCAGGGACCCACACCTTCCCCTCACCCCAAACTGCTCCCTGCTCTGGGACTCACCCCATCCCCTCACCCCGCACTGCTCACTGCTCTGGGACCCTCCTCTCTCCTCACCCTGTGCTGCCCCCTGCTCTGGGACTCCTCCTTCCCGTCACCCTGCACTGCCCCCTGCTCGGGGACTCCCCTCTCCCCTCACCCCACATTCCCCCCTGCTCGGGGACTCCCCTCTGTAACCTGCCAGCAACCTGCATTTGCCTCTGAGTAAGGTTAACTTCAAAGTTTTAGAAGAACAGAGAAACAAAGTGAAGGAATAGGCAGGGCAGAAGTCCCCCGGCACGGTGGCTCAGTGGTTAGCATTCTGCCGCGTATTGCTAGGGACCTGGGTTCAATTCTATCCTTGGGCGACTGTGTGGAGTTTGCACGTTCACCTCGTGTTTGTGTGGGTTTTCTCCGGGTGCTCCAGTTTCCTCCCACAGCCTAAAGATGTGCAGATCAGGTGAATTGGCCATGCTAAGTTGCCCACAGTGTTAGGTGCATTAGTCAGGTGTAAATGTAGGGTAAGGGGATGGGTTACTCTTCGGAGTGTCGGTGTGGACTTGTTGGGTGAAATTGCCTGTTTCCATATTCTAGGGAATATCATCTACTCTGCTGCCATCTTGGAAGTCAGCCTGTTTCAGCGGTTGGTCTTCAGAGCCTGGATGATGTTGCGTTGTGCTTGGGTGATGTTCTGTGCTATCTTGCGAGCGCAGATGATGAATCTTGTGTTAATGCATCTCCTGATGGATCGAGCATGGGACAGCGGCCTTCCAGAAGGCTCTAATCTGGCTGTTTCTTCTTTAGTCGCTGCACTGCAGACCTCTCCGTCAACTGTTCCAGTTCATTGATTGTCTCATTGGTCTTGCTGCTAACACCATGGGGTCCGTTTTGGTTCTGGGGCAGACATTGAGCCCTCAGCTGAGGACTTTGGTTTTGTCTGGTTGAAGGGGGTGATCAGACATATTGATGATAGATTTCACTGTGGGGTGGTATCAGGAGAGAATTGGTTCCTGCTGGTGATGATGCCAAGTTTCTCCAGTTTCCTGTTCTTGGTGTACATGTAGATGGTGTACATTGCCTTGCTTGCTTGGCAGTGTCTCCTAGCTGGTCTGCTGTGTCCAGAGCGCAAGCTGAGAATATGGACTCCACCTCGACATCAAGGTTACGACGCCTGCTGTAGAGTTGATGTCTGAGATGGTTGAGGAGTATGTGAGAGGTGTGATGTCAGTTTCTCAGTGTAGTCTATGTCATAGGTCAACTTGAGTAGGTTCATGATCCGTAGTCCTTTCAGGATCTACTCTGCTTTTTTGATATCTGCAGAAACATGAATGTCTTTGTCGATATGCATGATCTTCTTGGAGATCCTCTCCACTCTGAGCCACCAGTTGGTGGTGTCGATGGTAGCCAGTGTTGGACTGGGGTGGACGAGGTCAGAGGTCACATGACACCAGGCTATAGTCCAACAGGTTTATTTTAAAAATTAGGAATAGCCCTTTTATAGCAGATGGTTGTGTACCTTTGGAAGTCCCTGCCTCAGAATGAGATGGAGGCAGGGTCATTGAGGATTTGTAAGGTAAATGTTGATGTTTTAGCTAGGCAGAGATTCAATGGTTATCATGGTGGGTTATAATGTACAGATCAGCCAAGATCCTATTGAAGAGTGGAAAAGGTTTGATAGGCTGAATGGTCTACTTCAACCCTTATTCTGTATGTTCATCCTGGCAAGCCAATGATCGCTCCAGCAGATACCAAGTCTCCCACATGAACATCACTTAAATCTTTAACTCAAACAATGTCTGAATTCAGGAGGAGTCAATGCTTTGATTCAGAAGCCACTGTTTACATTAGTGTTTGTCGAAGTGGTGCTCGGGGCCAGTTTATTACAATGAGGCTGGGCTGAGCTCACTTTATCAGCAGCAGAACATCATTTGAAATGGCTCTTCCCAATGATTTCACTCCTTGTGTGAGAGAATGGCCAATCCTGATATTATAGGCTCTGAGAGGGATGATGTACAGGTGCTGGTGTTGTACTGGGTTGGACAAGTTCAAAAATCACACAACACCAGGTTATAGTCCAACAGATTTATCTTAGCGCTCCAAAAGCTAATGTTTTCAAATAAAGCCTTTGGACTATAACCCGGTGTCATGTGATGTTTGTCCCAGAGAGATGACACACTTCTTTCGAGATGTGTTGCCAGGCGAGAAGAGGTCATGACCCCTGTTATTAACTCCCTTCTCAGTCAGTTGCAATAAACATTTATTTACTTTTTAGCACACAGTCATCAAACTTCAATAAAACATATTTAACCAGATCAAAAATGAGAGGGAGTCAATTCCAAGTTTTATTATTTAAAAAAAACCATGACAACAAATAAACAAACACACCACAAAGCAGGTACTGACCTGCTAAAGAAAGCTAGGGAGTATCTAACACAGACAGGAAGGTATTGGCAGTTTCCAATTTACAATATTATAGAGTCTTTGAATTCTGAGAAAGAAGCTGAAGTCCGAGTTGCTGAGCTGTGGTACTGTTTTCTTTGGAACTAGTGAAGCTGCAGATGTCCCAGAGAGTCAACAATGATTGTTCTGAGATGCTTTTCAGTGGCTAGTGTCTGAGTTTGAGGTTTAGTGGGAGAGAGAGAGAGAGTGAGAGGGAAAAAGAGACGGGCAGAAAGAGAGCGAAAGTTGTTATGAAAGTGTGGGTGTACTGTACCTTTAAAAGACTTAAAAGCTAGCAAAACTACCTGACACAGCACCAAGTGTTTTGAATAAAGTAACAAACTAACACTTAATCGAAAGCTAGATTAGCTGGTTGTCTGGCAATGACAAAACAAATTCAAATTAGGCCAATCAGTTTAAATTATACCCCCAAAAATACTAAATTCCAATTAAGTTTTAATTTAATATATTGACAAACTTAAAAGCCAATGATACAATCTGATGCTTTGGGGTATAAGACTAGAGAAAATTGAACAGTTTGGAGGAGAACTGTTCCAGACATCTGCAAACTACCCAGAGAATAGCTCCTGTAAAGGTGCCTTTATCAAGCAGTAATCTGTAGCAGAATCTGCATGAAGGAAAAAAGAAGACACAGGAAGATCCAAATAGAAGATTCAACAGCTGGCTGGTTTTGAAAACTTGAAGTTTTGGTAAATCTTAATTCCCTACAGTGTGGAAACAGGCTCTTTGGCCCAACCAGTCCACACCGACCCTCCGAAGAGTAACCCACCCAGACTCATTTCCCTTTGATTAATGCACCTAACACTACGGGAAATTTAGCATGGCCAATTCACCTAACCTGCACGCCTTTGGACTGTGGGAGGAAACCGGAGCACCCGGAGGAAACCCACGCAGACACGGGGAGAATGTACAAACTCCACACAGACAGTCATCTGAGGCTGGAATCAACCTGGGTCCCTGGTGCTGTGAGGCAGCAGTGCTAATCACTGAGCCACTGTGCTGCTGCAGTTAGATTCCCTACAGTGTGGAAACAGGCCCTTCAGCTCAACAAGTCCAAACTGACCCTCTGAAGAGTAACCCTAATGCACCTAACACTATGGGTAATTTAGCATGGCCAATTCATCTAACCTGCACATCTTTGACTGTGGGAGGAAACCCACACAGACACGGGGAGAATATGCAAACTCCATACAGATAGTCGCCCGAGGTGGGAATTGAACCCGGGTCCCTGGCGCTGTGAGGCAGCAGTGTTAACCACTAAGCCACCATGCTGCCCAAATTTTACACTGCAACCAAATCCTACTCCAGTGATGCAACTAACTCCATAGAAACAAGGGTCACTGTCAGCTTATCCCTTCCTGTAGAAGGTGGGTCTCCCTGAGGGGACCATATCAATTTGGATTCTTGATAGCTCATGTGATACAGTGTACCTTTGCTTTCTGGACAGTCACTTTGGGATTACCCAGTTTGTCCTATTCTGAGTTTTTCAACCTCTACTACCTTGGAGAGGGAGAGGAGATACATGAGAGTGCCACCTCATTCAAGTTCACCTCCAAGTCACTCACCATTCTGGAATTATATTGTTGCTCCTTCAGTGTCGCTGGGATGAAATCCTAGAACTCCTTCCATAATGCCAGCGTGAATATATCTCCAGCACGTGCTTTTGCTGGAATGTCAGAGGTTGGACAGGGTGGGCATTGGGGGGGGGGGGGGGGGGGGGGGGTGGAGGTGTGTGGGTGTGTGTGTGGGGCGGGGGGGGATGGTGGGAGAGGTGACCTGATGGAAGTATATAAAGCTATGAGAGACATGGATAGGGTAGATAATCAGAGTCCATTTCCCGGGTGGAAATGTCACATACTAAGGGGTGAGGTGAGAGGGAAAAGTTTAAAGGAGATTGGCAAGGCAAACTTTTTTACACAGAGTGAGGCAGGTGCCTGTAAGAGCTGCCAGCAGAGCTGTGAGAAGCAGATACATTAGCAATGTTTAAGAGGTGTTTTGACAGACTCGTGGGCAGGCAGGGATTGAAGGGATATGGACCATGTGCAGGCAGATGGGAGCAGTTTAGAATAACTGCATGATATTGTCTTAAGTTCTATGGCCTGCAGCAGTTTAAACAGGCAGCTCACCACCACCACCTTCTCAAGATCAACCAGGAATGGACAATCATACTGGGAGCCAGCCAGTGACACCATGAACTTGTCAAAAAGGACCTGGGAGCCCCCAAGAATGAAATTTGATCTGAGCTTCATTGCGTGAGATGGCACAGTGCATCTACACACTCCACCAGAGAGTGTGAATCTACTGTTTTTTTTTAAAATGTAAAAAATATTTGCAAGAAGAAGAAAGATGACAGTGCATCATCCAAAGCAAGAGCACAAGGAGCAAAATCTTACTGCTGGTTAAAACTGAAATGTCTGCAGAAAAACAGTCTTGCAAAATTACTTGCTTCTACTTTCTCTAGAGAGAGACTTCATTAAAAGTATTTTGTTTTTATTGTCAAATTCTTGAAAACAGTTATAATTTCTGGCAATATTCACAGTGGAGCATCAACCTTGTCTCACGAGATGATATAAAAGTTACGTTTCAGAGAGTAAAGTGGAGATTTTCCAGATATTGCTTCCTGCTTTAATTGCTCAAAACATTCTTTATATTTCCACAGGAAAAAAAAAAGTTGTTTGCCAGCTTTGCAGTCTGCCATAAGGAAACATATGGACTGTTGCAAAAGTCCGTGCACTGGGAATAGCAATTCACTTTTACTTTGGCAAGGTAGTTTCAATTGTGGCTTGCTTCCAAAACGATTATGGTCATCGGTTCATCAAAACCCACAAGACAAGATCTCTGAGGGAGAACAACTATTGGAATGCTCAATCCATTCATCAAACATTTTGCTGTCCAATATTTTATCGATGAGGTTAACCAGTTTAAAGTCAGTCGAACAAAGGAATGATTTGAGTATTGTTCCATAGTGTAGTTCAATGAGTTTTAAGCTTGAAGTACTGGGGTAAACCAGTCAACATTACTCTATTGAAACAGTCTATCACCTATTCAAACAACAGCAATCATTATCAAAATATTTAAGTCACTACATTGAGCCGGAGAAGTTGAAAATTTCGGTTGAAAAATTATTTGGGAACCTTTTCATTTGAATAATTGTAAATAATATGGGGCAATAAGTAAACCAAAATTTCTATAACCACACGGGCTATCACCAATCTTTAGGAACAATAATAAGGTTATTTCTCTTCATGTAAAACCATGATGAAATAAGTTAAGCACATGCATGTGGTTCTGGAAATTCAAATATGTGGAAAAACCATAGAGCAGAATCTCCAGCTCTGAATGTCCTGGGCTATGGCAAGAAACTTAGGAAACATAGAAAACAGTAGTAGGCCATTCAGCCCACTGTGCCTGCTCCACCATTCAATGTGGCCATGGCACATGATTCAACTCAGTCTCCAATTTCAGCTTTCTCCCAGACCATTTGATCCCTTTTAGCCCCCAAATCTATATCAACTCCTTTTCAAAAACACACAATGTTTTGGCCTCAACTGCTTTCTGTGGCAGAGAATTCCACAGGCTCCCCACTCTCTGGGTGAAGACATTTCTCCTCATCTCAGTTTGAGATGGCCTACCCCATTCCTTAGCCTGTGAGCCTAGTTGATTTTAACCTTACTGCGAATCCTCTTGCAAGGATGCTAATCTTGAAGAAAGTTAAAAATCACACAACACCAGGTTATAGTCCAACAGGTTTAATTGGAAGCACACTAACTTTCGGAGCGCTGCTCCTTCATCAGGTGGGTGTGCAATAGGGTTTGACTATCACCTGATGAAGGAGCGTCACTCCAAAAGCTAGTGCTTCCAATTAAACCTGTTGGACTATAACCTGGTGATGTGTGATTTTTAACTTTGTCCACCCCAGTCCAATACCAGCATCTCCAAATCAATCTTGAAGAAATTCTCCTCCTCTCTCTACAAGGATCTCAGTGAGTCTCTCTCTCACTGCAGCCCCAGGTCATCTCCTCTGCCCTGAAGCTCTTCT